>NC_091287.1:49578492-51025367 GCF_032444005.1 Ranitomeya imitator | reverse complement strand
TTAAATTCAAGGGTATGTTCACACAATGCGGTTTTACTGTTTTTTTTTTTTCCACATGAAAAACATTGGCTGGAAAAACCGCTGCGTACATTATACAAGTTTGTGATGTGTGTTTTTTATGTATTCAATTGAATAGGTAAAAAAAACTCAGCAAAAACTGGGGAAAAAAAATGGCATGCTGTGGGTTTAAAAAAAAAAAAAACAAGCAAGGAAAAAAAATACACCGCGTGAATGAGATTTTAAAAATCTCATTAAGTTTTGCTATTTTTTTCTTTTTTTTAATGGAAACATGCTGCATGTAAGCCAGCCCGATTTATTACTAGAGTTGATTCACCATTTATGACTTTTTAAGATATCGCAGTTTCTTGCGCTTATCCTCCACTGGAGTGATTTTATACACGTCTACTTTTTTTTTTTGTTAGAAATTGGAGCAGATCATGCGACTTTTTGTCCTAAAAATTGTCATAGAAGGTTAAGGACAAAATCTTTGAAGAATGTGATGCAAAAACATCAACAACAGCGCTAGAAAAAATAAAAAATAGCAGAGAATTGGACTACTCCACCTCCCTTCTCCGCCCCACGAAAATGATGAATAGGGCCAAAAATGGGATGATTTCACCTCCTAATATATTAGTCATTTTTGAGCATTTGCTATCTCTGTCCTGTAGGTGGCAGCAGTCATATATGATGACATTGCTATGTGATAGGAGCACACCAGGGGCGCGGACACGATGTAAATGTTGATTTTTATGGTATCCTGTGAAAAAAGTTCCAATTTATGAGATAACGCAACTTTGTTATTTTTAGCTATCCATTATTCTAAAATGTTGGATTCATTTAATTTTAATAATGTAAGTTCCATTCTCCTAAAAAGTAAGCTGCCGTAAAAACTTGTTCTAAAAACACTGCCCCCACCTGCTACAGGTTGTGAGTGGTACTGCAGTTCACTCCATTTTTTTTCTTTTGTGAAAGCTAAGCTGCAGTACCAGTCACAACCCAAGGACAGGTGTGGCGCTGTCTTTGGTAGAAAGCCGTTATGCTATTTGCACTATATCACGTAAAAAACTCTTTTAAAGGGGTTGTCCAGGCGTGGGCCGCAAGTCTGCAGTCACTCTATGGAGCAGGCGGCCATGCTATTTGCACACTTCCAGCCACATTCAGACTAGACGTGTCCGGCGTCAGTTGAACTGTGTGGATGACGCCTTATCCCAGCACGTTCGCTCATCACTAATTGCAGTGTCAATCAGGGACTCCATACTGATGTCATCCATGTGTTGTCCGTGATTGTCACCGACTCATAGACTTCTATGGGCAATTTTCATCAAAAACAGATGTCTCTGTAATTTTTTTTTTCTGGGTACACGGAATACAAAAAAAATCCACAGACATGTGATAGCGTCATAGATTCAGGGGTGAACAGACCATAGGTGCGACCTGTGCAGCCGCACAAGGGCCCAAGTGTTAAAGGGGCCCACTACCACCTACGCAGAATTATGGTCCGCTATTGGGCTGTAAAGGGCCCCTATTCTGCCCTTGCATAGATTATAGCAGGTCCGTGTTCAGTCGTACGTCTGTGTGCGCAGTTTCTGCGGCGGGCAGACATGACAGACTCCTTCACCTTTGATCATCATTTTACAGTTTCTATATAAAGTTCAGTCACTTAGTAAATAGTGATCGCCAGTTTCAGAAGAGATAAGACTTTATAGGGAGGAGACGGCGGCTTCACATCTGTGTTCAGTTCTTTTTTTTTCCTACACTATTGTGTTCAGGATTTTTGGCAGAATCCATGATGGGGGATCAGAAAAATGAAATAATTTCAATGGGAAAACATATATTTTGCTACTTCAAAAGGTTTTTTCGGGACTGTTATAATCATGGCTTTGCCTTACATTGTTTGGGGGGGTGGGGCGGATTCCCAGGTAGTGATTTTGATCTGTGGAGTCGGATCAAAATTGGCAATGAAAGTCAATGGGTCCGTGAAAAAATGAGTGTGGCCCAATTTTAACAGAATTTTCTTTTTTTTCTCCACGTACAAGAAAAACTGATGTCACTCTTATCAAACGCTGATCAGAATAATCGGAACTGGTTTTCTCATATGTGATATTACCCTACGAGGCAGGAGCCCTGTACAACTGCCCATTTTGCCTGCCCGGGACAACGTCTTTAGTGAAGAGGAGCATAACGCATTGGTGTTTCCACGCTGGCTCTGATAGAGGTGGAATACAGGAGTCACTGTTAATGTTTCGCTCACAGATTTGTGCTCTCCGGCTCCGCGTGTTTCTGCCGTGCAGATTTTTCTCCTGCTATAAATGTTTAATTTGCCTTTTCCCCCACAACAAGGCAGCTGCAGCATGCGGGGAAGCTCCAGAGAATTTCCATTCGTACGGCTTGTCAATCGCAGCACAGATCTAATCCTCCAGGAAGCAGAGAAATCTGTCACAGTTGGGATTTCATACGGGTCGCCTGTTTTAATTCTGTGTTTCTAAAGATCAGTATCCGAGGGGAAACACAGTCTACCGATGCGATGAACGTGCTACCGTGGATAATGTCCGCAAATGGTTGCGTTGGCGCAGAATCACTTGGTTTTATAAGGTTAATGTATTCCAAGCGTAAAATGGATAAGTAGAAAAAACAAACATTTTCTCTCATAAATTCTCTCATTCTGCAGAATTAAAACTCGTAAAATTGTTTCTGATTTTTTTTTTTGTCTTCCTAACCCTTAAAACTAAAAATGTTTCTAATAGATGTAATCTAAGAAGAGAAAATGGGGTTTGTAATTTTTCCTACAAACAGCCCTACTATTGTCCATTGGTTGTGTCTGGTATACGCTTTACTCACATGACTTCAAGGTGATACAACCCAAGGCTGACTGACTGCTGCAGCTTGTACTGAGCAGCGTGAGATAGCAGCAGGGAGGAGGGGCACTGAGGAGCTGTTAATCAGGTATTTCACTTTCTTTCAAATTGGACTATGCAGCTCTTCTAGCTTTATTATCATAGTAAGTACACCTACCTCATCGTGTCTAATATCTATTTACTAATGGAAACCGTTCGTGTTGTGATATCTGGTGACAGAAGTACTTTAATTGTAAATTGTATTTCTTGTGTTGTCTTGTTTGCTGGACATATTGTTTTTTCATTTTCTAAGTTTCCTAAAAAAAAGTTTGATTTATCTAAAATCACCTGTAAAATGTATGTAAAAGTTGCATATTTCCTTATATACGTTCTGGGTAACACACCACTGCCCAACTGGCCCTGACCCCGTTATTAGGTTCTATTTAGTAGGCACACCTTGCCGTCCCATTGCACTTTTTTTTTTTTTTTTTTTTTTTTTTTAGAGAGAACAATAAACTGACCACTAGGGGCTAACAAGCCCTGCCCCTCGGACCACCCCAAAAATGGCCAAGAATGACCACTTTTGTGGACTGATTCACAGGACTGTCCCAGCAACTTGGGCTATCGACAAGAAAGCTTGTGAATGGTGAGGAATCGACATGAGTAGGAGGAATTCCTGCACCGAGGGGCGAAACGGGAGAATTGGGTCATCTTTGATGTGAGAAATAATTTAGTAAATTGACTGTTTTCAAGCGATTATACTATTGCTGAGTATTTTTTTGTGGCAAGTAGTGATGAGTGAATGTGTGCGGATAAGGTGTTATCTGAGCATGCTTGTGTACTAACCATGCTCCAATAATATGTTCGAGTCCCGGCGGCTGCATGTCTCGCAGGTGTTCAACAGCCACAACACATGCAGGGATTGCCTGTTTGTTTGACAATCCCTGCATGTGTTGTGTCTACGTTTGTTCGCTCATCACTAGTGGCAAGGTAACCCTTTATAAGTTTTTCTTTAGTGTTTTGTCAGTGATTTTTCTTGTAAACAAAAAATTGACCCATTTTCATCAGTGTTTTGGATCAGATTTTCATCGATCTGTCAGTCTTAACTAGTGATGATCGGATCTGATGAGATTCGAAATCGCCAAATCCTCCAGATTTTGCCAGGAAATTAGATTTGCAGCAAATTTAATCTCCACGAATTGAATGCCCCAAATTATGCCCTGGAGTCTGAATCCATCCCAGAGCATAATAAACCCAAAAATATAGAAGAAAAATAATACTCGCCACTAGTGATGAGTGAGGGTGCTCGTTACTCTAGTTTTCTGAGTATTTTGGGCGTGCTCGTAGATTATGTTTATGTCCCCGCAGCTGCATGATTTGCAGCTCTTAGACAGCCTGAATACATGCAGGGATTGCCTGTTTGTTAGGGAATCCCCACATGTATTCAGGCTGTCTAGCAGCGCAAATCATGCAGCTGTGGGGACATAAACATAATCTACGAGCAGTCCGAAATACTAAGAGAACACCCGAGCATGCTCGGAAAACTCGAGTAACAAGCACACTCGCTCATCACTACTCACCACTCATCTCTGGTGTTCACTGTCACCCATATGGTCCTCGTAGCCTCTTTTTACCGCGACCACATGATGAATCCCCACTCTAGAACTGGACTTACGCTGCATCTAGGCCCGGGATGTCCCTGCGCATTTACAAGGACGTCCTGGGCCTTGTTGTGGCAGAAGTCTCTGCATAGCGTACCTGTTGTAAGGTCATGCCGCACGTCATGAAGTCATTACTTCATCATCGCACTATGATGCACACAGTGTCGGACTGGGGTGCCAAGGGCCCACCAGTAACCACTTTCCAGCTACATGCAAATGTGACATTTTTCTCAATTTCAAATTTATATAACAATGAGCTGGGTCGATTGATAAACTAATAAGATGCTACCATTGTCAGTACATAGTGATTCCAGTACACAGTGCCAAGAACTGCTCATATAAGAGGGTGGTGGCCCACCAAAGGATTCTCCTGTTCTCCAGTGGGCCAGTCCAAGCCTGGACGCACATGCGGCTTTGTGTAAAGAGGGGTTTCAGCACAGGATGAATGTAAGTGGAGGCGTTGAGGACCTTATTGGGAAGAGCATGCAGGTCAGAAGGGAGGTGAGTACTAGTTAAAATATAAATTTTGTAACATGTTTCCAGCCCTTTACGATTCTACAAAATGGTGGATGGCCGACCGCCAGCTTGCTGAATTCGCGAGGAGCATTCTGGAGAATATGGATCTTTGTAAAATGTGAATTTGGTTCCAGTCAAATAAATTTGCCCAATTCTGAGTTTCATCAGTTTTTTGTTTTACATATGAGAAGTTTTCTCAAGCTTCTCCTATCAACGAAACATGAATATCGGACAGCACATGAATCGCACATGGACAGCGTACGAGTGCTGTCTGATTCCTTTAAGCACCCATAAACTTGCATTGGCGAGTGTGATCCATGACTCAGAGCGGGCTCCATGATTTGGTGCAGACTACTCGTTTTGCAAAAAACAAACAGGATGTATGAACAGCCCCATAGGCTATAATAGGTACGAGATCTATCTGGAAAAACACAGATTGAACTCGAAAGTGAAAAAAACGACATCTGAACGAGGACTTATTGTGAGGAGGCTTGGTTGCATTTTGACATGTAGTGCTGATTACACCCTCGTAAATATGTTACATGTGACTGTAGGCGTAGGACATCTTATAGTTAGGATCCTCTCAGAAGACTTTATTACATTTTTGTTCCATTTAGCTCAGCTAGAGATTATAAAATGAACCATTTTTCTAGACAGATTTTGACATTAAAAAAAATTAAATCTGAGACATTAAAGATGAAGTAATCTCAAGATTCCCATTTCATATGTTGCATCTTAAATAAATGTCCTTCAAGTCCGTAGTCCTGAGCGTGGAGGTCACTCGCTGCTGAATATAAACATAAGGATGAATGACCTCGGGGAGATCAAAACATCCAACACCGCGGAGACACCATCACGTGTTTCTCAACGCAGTGATCCAGAACATTGCCCCCATCCCTTATGGGAAATATGCAAATGCATGTAGAAAAGTCGCGGAGACACCATCACGTGTTTCTCAACGCAAGCAATAAATAGCCAAGTCTTTCACCGGGAAGGAACAACCACGGGAAGGGCAGCATCCAAAAAGGAAAACCACCTATGCCAAAACATGGTATCCATCCACAGACAGCTGTTTCGGGGTATTTGCCCCTCATCAGTGTGGAGTAGAAAACTGGCTATTAGGAGCAGTGCCTAGTAAAAGGACTATAAACATAAGGATGAATGACCTCGGGGAGATCAAAACATCCAACACCGCGGAGACACCATCACGTGTTTCTCAACGCAGTGATCCAGAACACTGCCCCCATCCCTTATGAGAAATATGCAAATGCATGTAGAAAAGCCGCGGAGACACCATCACGTGTTTCTCAACGCAAGCAATAAATAGCCAGGTCTTTCACCGGGAAGGAACAACCACGGGAAGGGCAGCATCCAAAAAGGAAAACCACCTATGCCAAAATATGGTATCCATACTGATGAGGGGCTAATACCCAGAAACAGCTGTCTGTGGATGGATACCATGTTTTGGCATAGGTGGTTTTCCTTTTTGGATGCTGCCCTTCCCGTGGTTCCTTCCCGGTGAAAGACCTGGCTATTTATTGCTTGCGTTGAGAAACACGTGATGGTGTCTCTGCGGCTTTTCTACATGCACTCGCTGCTGACTGTCCTGGGTCTGGTATCAGGGGTGGTAAGAATCTATAACGTGGCTCAACCTTTGTTGGTGCTCAAGTAGGGTCCCAGACCTTTATACTTGGCTGAATGAAACTTGGCACACAAACGGATGGAAACCAAATAATTTTAATGTGGTCCAAAATGGTTCAATTCCACAAAATTCAGTATGACGGATGTAGATGTTTCGGTCGAACAACAGCGACCTTCATCAGTGTACTGACTGCTTTAATGTTGGTGTTTGTAGGATATTAGGAAATATTGGCCAGGTAGCGTCCTGGGGTTTGTAGGTACAGGAGTCATAAAGTGGTCCTTCTGTGTAGACCAATGTAATGAGTCGTGTGTCATGGGATATCAGGTATCTCATAGGATGTGGTATCCACCTTTAGTGCAGAGCCCTGGACTCTGGACTAATCGACTATTATCACGGACCCGTAGACTTTCAATGGCGAAGTTGATCCGACTCTCAGATCAATGTCAGACAAGTCTCTGTTCTTTCATGTGGACCTCTCGGGCAGAGGAAAAAATCGGACAAGTGCACAGCCCCAATTATCATAGGTACAAGTGCTAACGGTGAAAAACTCAGATAGCATTCGTGCACAAATAAACGATGTCTGAATGATGACTTAGAAAATCATACAGAAAGTATATCGTGAAACTTTATACCTTTTCAAACAAATTTCTGCAGATAATCTGCTACATGTGAACATGCCCTAAAAGTGCTTTTGTCAGAACTGAAATTGTAGATCATGGCAAAAAATAAAAAAATGTTGCAACAAGATAGAAATACAGTGCCTTGCGAAAGTATTTGGCTCCTTGGAACTTTTCAACCTTTTCCCACATATCATGCTTCAAACATAAAGATACCAAATGTAAATTTTTGGTGAAGAATCAACAACAAGTGGAACACAATTGTGAAGTTGAACGAAATTTATTGGTTATTTTAAATTTTTGTGGAAATTCAAAAACTGAAAAGTGAGGCTTGCAATATTATTTGTCCCCTTTACTTTCAGTGCAGCAAACTCACTGCAGAAGTTCATTGTGGATCTCTGAATGACCCAATGTTGTCCTAAATGCCTAATGATGATAAACATAATCCACCTGTGTGTAATCAAGTCTCCGTATAAATGCACCTGCTCTGTGATAGTCTCAGGGTTCTGCATCATGAAGACCAAGAAACACAACAGGCAGGTCCGTGATACTGTTGTGGAGAAGTTTAAAGTCGGATTTGGATACAAAATTATTTCCAAAACTTCAAACATCCCAAGGAGCACTGTGCGAGCGATCATATTGAAAGAGTATCCTACCACTGCAAATCTACCAAGACCCGGCTGTCCCTCTAAACTTTCATCTCAAACAACGAGAAGACTGATCAGAGATGCAGCCAAGAGGCCCATGATCACTCTGGATGAACTGCAGAGATCTACAGCTGAGGTGGGACAGTCTGTCCATAGGACAACAATCAGTTGTACACTGCACAAATCTGGCCTTTATGGAAGAGTGGCAAGAAGAAAGCCATTTCTCACAGATATCCATAAAAAGTGTTGTTTAAAGTTTGCAACAAGCCACCTGGGAGACACCAAACATGTGGAAGAAGGTTCTCTGGTCAGATGAAACCAAAATCGAACTTTTTGGCAACAATGCCAAACGATATGTTTGTCGTAAAGGCAACACAGCTCATCCCCCTGAACACACCATCCCCACTGTCAAACATGGTGGTGGCAGCATCATGGTTTGGGCCTGCTTTTCTTCAGCATGGACAGGGAAGATGGTTAAAAGTGATGGGAAGATGGATGGAGCCAAATACAGGACCATTCTTGAAGAAAACCTGTTGGAGTCTGCAAAAGATCGGAGACTGGGACTGAGATTTGTCTTCCAACAACACAATTATCCCAAACATAAAGCAAAATCTACAATGGAATGGTTCACAAATAAACGTATCTAGGTGTTAGAATGGCCAAGTCAGAGTCCAGACCTCAATCCAATTGAGAATCTGTGGAAAGAGCTGAAAACTGCTGTCCACCATAGATCTCCATCAAACCTCACTGAGCTCGAGCTGTTTGCCAAGGAAGAATGGGCAAGAATTTCAGTCTCTCGATGTACAAAACTGACAGAGACATACCCCAAGCGACTTGCAGCTGTAATCGCAGCAAAAGGTGGCGCAACAAAGTATTAAGTTAAAAGGGCCGAATAATATTGCACGCCCCACTTTTCAGTTTTTGAATTTCCACAAAAATGTAAAATAACCAATAAATTTCGTTCAACTTCACAATTGTGTTCCACTTGTTGTTGATTCTTCACCAAAAATTTACATTTGGTATCTTTATGTTTGAAGCAAGATATGTGGGAAAAGGTTGAAAAGTTCCAGGGAGCCGAATACTTTCGCAAGGCACTGTATTCTCAGAAGGATTAAAGTCGTTTTCTTTGCAGATGTTACTGTAACATTAAATTCAGCACTTTTCATTATGCAATGTTATGATTTTGCCATCAGAATGCATATGTTTAATTCATTACTCCAGAGAGTAGTCTTTATTAATTATGGCTTTTTGTTCCCATGAGAGAGTAATGGGTATGTTGAATTCAAAGAAAATGATGGCCCAGGGGCGCAGCCAGAATGTCAGCTCACCACAGGATCAAAAAATAATTAAGGAGAGAGGCACAAGGCCCGGAGGCCATTGTTTCCTCTTCAAGCAAATTAGGGGACAGTAAATTTGTCTCCAAATAGAAGGACCAAATTTAAAGGAAAGCCTCATTAGAGGGTCTTCGGGGGTTAGAGGGGGGGATTGTACAATCCCACTGTATAGCTGGATGCCATCTTCAAAGATTTGACATATTTCAAGTTGACAAAAAGGCGCAGCAGGCGAAAAATCACATAGAAAAGCATAATTATTATTCAAGCATTTTCAGCATGAATAAGTTGAGCAATTTCATCAAATATACATGTGTAAGTTTGCACTTCTAAAGGAAAGTCAGTTTTTTTTCTCTACTTTCTGCTTCGGTGGATATGATCCGAAAGCGTTTCATAGCCCACCTCCGACCTCGGAGCGTTTATCCCTTCGCCCTCCTCCCGCAGTGATGGCTGTATGGATACAGTGGGTTCTAGTCAATGACTGCAGGCAGCATGTGCACTAATTGCTGCCAACTGTTCACCCTGGGAAAATGGGATTTGTGCGGCCAGATGTTACTTTTAAGTCTAAAGTAAAATATTGTAAAATCTACATACATAGCTGTTTGGATTTTGGCATTTTGTTGGGATCAGTCGAGTTATCAGAATGCAGCATGTGTATTTATTTTCTGATGGATTTTTTAAATACGCTTTTATATAGAACTTTAAAAATGGCAGGAAAAGAAAGACTTGTACAAAATAACAAAAAAATGACACAAAAAACGCACGTAAAAGAAACTATCGAATTATTATTTTTTTTTACATGTGTTTTTAAAATGCAGAAAAATGCATGTAAATTATCCATAAAAAGAATGCTAATAGTGCAGTGTGTGGAGAGAAGTATTGGTCCCACAGTCTGTCATTGATGTCAAGTTTTTCATTGGCCCCTGGTGTATAATATTCGGCCTCTCGCCTCCTCAGGTATGATATCCAGCCCCGCAGCCCCCCATGTATAACATCTGACTCTTTGCCCCTGGTGTTTAATAGTGGACCCCTCGCTCCCCATGTATAATATCCAGCCCCTCGCCCACCCCTGTATAACATCCAACCCCTCGACCTTGGTGTATAATATTGGACCCCTCACCCCCCATGTATAATATTTAGCCCCTCGCCCCCCAGTGTATAACATCCAGCCCCATTGCTCCTGATGTATAACATCCGGCCCGTCGCCCATGGTGTATAATATCCAGCCCCATTTTTCCTGTTGTAATACATCTGGCCCCTCACCCCCGGTGTATAACATCTGGCCCCATTGCCCCTGTGTATAACATCCAGCCCCATTGTTCCTGGTGTATTACATCTGGCTCCTCTCCCACGGTGTATTACATCTGGCCCCATTGCCCCTGTGTATAACATCCAGCCCCATTGTTCCTGGTGTATTACATCTGGCCCCTCACCCCCGGTGTATAACATCCAGCCGCATTGCCCCCGGTGTATAATATCCAGCCCCATTGTTCCTGGTGTATTACATCTGGCCCCTCACCCCCGGTGTATAACATCTGGCCCCATTGCCCCTGTGTATAACATCCAGCCCCATTGTTCCTGGTGTATTACATCTGGCCCCTCACCACCAGTGTATAACATCCAGCCGCATTGCCCCCGGTGTATAATATCCAGCCCCATTGTTCCTGGTGTATTACATCTGGCCCCTCACCACCAGTGTATAACATCCAGCCGCATTGCCCCCGGTGTATAATATCCAGCCCCATTGTTCCTGGTGTATTACATCTGGCCCCTCACCCCCGGTGTATTACATCTGGCCCCTCACCCCCGGTGTATAACATCTGGCCCCATTGCCCCTATGTATAACATCCGGCCCCATTGTTCCTGCTGTATTACATCTGGCCCCTCACCACCAGTGTATAACATCTGGCCCCATTGCCCCCATGTATAACATCCAGCCCCATTGCTCCTGGTGTATTACATCTGGCCCCTCACCCCTGGTGTATAATATCCAGGGCCTCGCCTGTCATCTGTCTTTACTAATGTGTGACAGAATGGCTGGTGGTGCAGAGCTCAATGATACCAGCGTAGATTATGACATTTCTTCCTTCTAAATATTCTCCCATCATCTCCTGTGAGTGATATTATTGAGAAGTGTAAGGATCCGCAGCAACTCAGCCAAGAAGACCTCCACTGGTATTAACATCCGCACAAAAACTGTGCTCTCTTGACCAAGCAGCCGCATGCAGCCTTACATCACCAAGCACAATGCCAAGTTTTGGATGCAGTAGAACAGTGAAAGCGTGTTCTGTGGAGTGGTGGATCAGTCTTCTCTATATGGCATCAATACTTTAATCCATATGGTGTGTGTTCACGCACAGAAGATTTGCTTCGGATTATTCTGCTGTGCATCTGTAGTTTAGCTCTTGTGAAATATGCGCCAAAATCACAGATGGAATCTCAGACCATTTTTATGCAAATTTCTGTAAAATCATGGATGTCTGAATGCGGCCTAAGGGTAAGATCACATGTATATTTGCTGCAGATTTTGGTTCAGAAAGTTCCGCAATTATCGCATTCATCTGCGACATCTCTATTCAGATGAATGGACCCGATTTTCATGCCTGCAGGATAGGAGTGGGTAGGAAAACGTAAGTGCTTCTCTAGGGGCATTTTTTCTGTGGGGGAACACGGAAAGGACTGGACAGGTTTAGGGACGTGACTAAGCGGAAAAAAATGCCAACTGGCACTGTATGCCCTCTTTCCTTCCCGGGAGTTATGGTATAAGTGGTGAAAAATACACAATACCAGGACATATAGGTCAGATGTTCTGAACATGTCTGATAACTCTCGTGACCTCAGTCCACTAAGTCCCTTCATTATGGTAATAAAAGGATATTAACAGGTGGGGATTTTTTCGTGCTCTGTTTCCGCTTTATGTCAGGGACCTTTCGTGTTTTTCCAGTTTTTAAACAGCTTTGAGGTTCACAAGCTCGAAGTAGGAGTGCACGTGGGTGTAAAAACTGCGGGAAATCGTAGCCAGACAGCAAAATAAGAGGTTTAAGCAACAAAATAATTGGTTTAACTCCTTGGGATGTAGTGAGTTGTCTCTGTAGAACATGAGGAGGTTTCTTAGCAACTTCATGCTACATTTTCTATGCAAAAATTTTGCACATATGGCTTGTTCTGTATCCCGCTGCCAGTAACTAATGTATATATGTGATGCTTCAGAAAAGCCAACTCTTGGCAGTCCGGTCCCTGTGGCATCATGCCACCACCAAGTATGAAGTATGAGACGTTCTTTCGAATCTCTGGATAAACAGGTCGTCCACAGCAGCAAAAATGTACCCTCCCGATGGGAAGATATTTATTTTGCCCATGAGTTTTGGTATTTTCCTTTGGATTATGGTCTGAAGTTTGACTTGGCCATTATGGTCTTTATGGACCATTCTTTGGTTGACCGTTAAGTTTGAGATCATTCCAGTGAACGCTCTTATGACCAAATAGTCTCATCAACTCAAGACATCACCAAGTCTCAAATCTTTTTGAATTGTTTTAGAACATTTACTGGTCTTAAAATAATTACCAATAGAAATATTAATAACTAAGATTTTATTTTGAAGAAGTATATATCACCTTGGTACAAAAAGGTAAACCCTTTATGAGGTTGTTTCGTTTAAAGCAACCTTTTTTTTAAATGAATCTGTCTAGTCAGCTGCTGACGATCATCCATCGCAGAAGAAATATAATGTTACATGGATTCCATTCAAATGAATTGGCAACCTTGTCATAGGTGGTCATGCTAAGTTTTCTGATCCTCAGCAGGAATTTGGGCACTACACTTTGACATGGGGCATAGTTTATATGCCCTCTGTACTTTCAAGCAACTTGATTTCATTTGATAATGCAATAAATAGACAATCTGGAAATAATTTTCAAAATATAATTATGCTGTATTACTCCCAAAAGAATACTGTAAAGTCCCATCCCTTCTGTATTACTTCTTCTCTGCTGCCTATTGTCAAGCGTAATCCATCTTTAGCAGCAAAGATGCAAAAAGATATTGATATTGTTGGTCAATCTGCATATAGGCATAACAGGGACTCTAAGTTTAGTGCCGGTATGAAATAAGTGAATGGCTGGAGCAATGCATGCTGGGATGAGTGGGACAATAAGTTTCTGCACCTTTAGTGCAGGTAAAATACTGAGGAACTGCCCACTCAGTAGTGTAATGTGTGACACCGCTCTGTCCACTTCTATGGGAGCAGTGGTTTAATGTGTGAAACATCTTATTGTTATTTTTGCGCATTTTTTTTATTTTAAATTTTATTTAACTTTTTCTTACTTTTTCACTTAGTCCCACTGTAGGTCATATATATTTTCTACTTCGATCGCTGGTCTCTGCAGTGCATGAGACCTGTCAGTGTCTCACTGACTGTGCCTGTTAGACCCTGCTTATAGCTGTATCTATGACCTCAGAGTACTATGACATTGGAACCCGCAAATGGGTGGGGTCGATGGTGTCAAAGGGGGTCTTTTATCGCCTTTTAACCACTTAGATGCCGCTGTCGCGATTGATTGCAGTATTTAAGAGGTTAATCGGCTTTGACCGGTTCCAAAACTGGTCAGGGCCAATGATGCAGGGTGTCAGCTGTCATATACAGCTGTCATCTTTTAGAATTTTGCCTGCTGGGGGGGCGCTATTCACTTAAGAGGTGTATCGGCGGTTATTAAGGGGTTAATGTCACACAAACGTAAAAAGTCCCACAACATTTACATCATGTGACTAGGGCATGGCATAACTGGGCAGAAGTGTCCAGGACTGGAGATACTTCTGGTAACAGCAGCGAGGGCAGAACACAAGATTGTGGTTGCAGGGACAGGACCATAAGCTGCTATGGCAGCCCCCCGGGATCAGCTTCGTCCCCAGACTAAAGACCAGACGCCACTCCCAGCGAGGATGACAAGTCTTTACTACTAGGTACATGTCAACCGAACTTTAGGTTCTGCCCTCCACTCCCTAATTAGCTGAAGTTGCTGAAGGACTAAGCTGACTGGCTAAGCCCACTGTCAGTCACTGACAGGATGTAGCTCTGTCGTATCCCGACCAGGTGTGCCCCCCATATTAGGCGGTTCTGTCTTGCAAGTGACTTGGGCTAAATCCCTATCACCATGGTGCCCCGCATCACCCTACGTTCCACACAGTGAACACAGCTTCACATTTCCCCCAGGTCACTTTCAGAACTACGGTGACAGCGGCGGGGTGCAGTGATCAGCAGTCTGGTATTGTACTGCTAATGACAGATTACTGATCACTCACTGCTGATACCTCATCCCGGACCTCCGCTCTCCACATCCCTGGTGTCATCTTCTGTCACGGCTCGCATTGAGCACATTGACAGGGAAAACTGGAGCTCGTAACATAGCTTCGGACTTCAAGAAAATGGCACCAATCTCCTTGCACAGCTGTAACCTGGACAGCACTGGGAGCGTGCACAGGACACCGCTGCAGGCAGTCACACCGTAGGAGATGCGGTCGTAGACTGACCGCAGTCTCCTGTGCTTAGGGTCTCGTCAGGAACACCGTGACTGATAAAGCTCACTCAGTACACGTGTTCCGCTATGTCCTAGACGAGCGAGGCTGGGCAGCACCCAGAAAGATTACCAGGACGGGGCGTGACCACTGACGTGCAGGACCTGCGGAACGTGTCTGCAGGCGGTGGAACCTGGGGCGGAGCCAGCCGCAACGTTCCCGGGGAAGATAACGGAGAACGACTGGCACTGACAGAACTGGAGTAATTCAAGACGGAGCAGAAGTCAGAAACCAGGCAAACGAGACAAAAGCAAAAACGAGGGACAGAACCGGGTCAGTAACAGGATAACATACAAAAGCAGGCACAAGGCAAAAGTACACAAGGGTCAAACTACTCAGCCGAGGGCAGAAGTATAACTGACAAAGGCTGGAGCCCAGCTGAGGCCATTTAAAGCCCTCTCACAGCCAGAGGCCGAAAAGCCTTAACCCCTGAGGTAGCAGTCAAAACTTCCAAACAATCCATGACAGGGCTGCTGTATTTGAGGTATGTAAGTGTCATACTCAGACACTTACACAGCAGCAAATGGCAGCCCCCAATGGATGAATACAAAATTAATTTAAAAAAAAACTGTAAAACCAGTGCATTTAAGTTTGTATTAAAATAGTTAATTATATAATCAATCAATACGTAAAAATTTAAAATGCTTCACCTTGCCTTTAAAGTACAACTATAATGTTTGTACCGTGTGCTGCATAATACAATCTCTACTGCTCAAGTGAGCAATGTTCTAAATAGAAAATGCTTACTCCAAGGGGCTTATAAGGAACTTTTTTTTCTATAATATATATCCTTTAATTTATTTTCAGACATGTAAGAACACGATAATACAATATCTCCATCTTTTTCCCTGTTTCTCTTCTCCGCTTGACTTTTTGATGCATGGTAAACCCTGCTAATTGATGTTGTGTTTATGTGAATGGGGAATTCAGTGAACATGGAGTTTGGAATTTCCCTTTCATTTCATTACTGACCAGGCTAATCAGTGTTTCGTTAGCAGCTAATTATCTCTTTCTTTGCACATTTATGTTGTTTTTCTTTATTAAAGAGCTCATTTGTTGCTGCGCGCAGCTTTTCATTCTTAACTCCTACCCAGTCGTGTTTCCAAGCTTGCCTTTTTTTTTATCCAATGTCTCTTTCGTTTCAATCTGAATTAGAGCAAACGCTTTTTTTTCTTTCTTTTTCTTAATGACTCGTAATCTTGCTCAAGGTCTTCGAAGCAGCAATTGCTTACAATGAAACGATAAGGTTAAAACCATCGTCAAGAACAAATGTAATTTATTGCATTTTGGTAAAACAAACCCATTTCCTTCTTCAGTGGAGCAGAGATGGGAACATTTGCAATCAAATATTAAAAAGGGAACAAGAAAGTGATGGAATCTTCTCAGGCATGGAACCTGGATAATGAATAAAGCTAAAGGCTTGCAGTTGGATTCGGTCCAAATTTTCAAACTATAATTTCTTGGGGGGGGGAAGAAATGTGCTGGTCTGCAAATCTTCATACACCTTTTAAGTTTTATTTGCATGATTATGCCCGTTTTAAGGTGTAGAAAAAATACTTCAAAGTAAGAATGCTTTCTCCAATGGAAGTGTTAATAGATTATATTTATCTACTAACAAAATAAAAATCTAAGTTGAATCAATAGTTGGTGTGACCGCCCTTTGCCTTCAAAATATTATCAGTGATTTTTTTCGTTACACTTCCATAAAGTCATAGATTTTGTAGGACTATAGACAGGTGTATGAGTTGCCAATTATACCAAACAGGTGAAAATCCTCATGATTTTCATTGGTAGGTTAAAACATACTCGTTAACTGAAACAACAAGTGGTGTGAAGGATGCTCAAAAATGGTTGAGGAACAGCCTGGTCTGTTACAAAGGTGAGGTTGTGGAAGACAGATTTTGTCACAGATATGGTATAACCTGCAGAAGGCACCTGTACAGCGCTGAAACACGTGGCCTCAATAAAGTGACCATACCTTTACCCATGAGCTGTCTATTTTACAGCAGCCCCAGTGGTTCCCTGATCCATTCTTTACAACAGTGTTCCTCAAGTTCGGTCCTCAAGAGCCACCAACGGGTCATGTTTTCAGGATTTCCTTAGTATTGCCCAGGTGAGAATTCCATCATCTAGACAGGCAACAATTCCATCACCTGGGCCATACTAAAGAAATCCTGAAAACACGACATGTTGGTGGCTCTTGAGGACTGGAGTTGGGGAACACTGCTTTACAATCTTATTCCTATTCTAAGCACATCTCACCAGTTCCACTTACTCTCGGAGTCACTAGATTTTGTCATAGGTCATACTTCATGGCAAGACTGAGGACAGCAACAAAAACATGAGGTAGTTATACTGCATCTGGAAGGTCTCTCCCAGGCAAAGCTTTCGAAGCAAACAGGGGTTTCAAGATGTGCTGTCCCAAGCTCTTTTGAAGAAGCACCAAGAAATGGGCAACATTGAGGACAATAGATGCAGTGGTCGGGTAAGGAAACTTAAAGCAGCAGATGAAAGACACATCATGCTTACTTCCCTTCAAGATGGGAAAAGATCACCAGTCGCAGATCTAGCAGAAATCAGTGGGAACTAGCTACATCTATTTACTGTTTGGAGGAATATGGCCAGAAGTGGTCTTCATGGAAAATTTTCAGACAAAAACCAAACCATTGAGATGGAAACAAGACCAAGCGACCTGACTATGTACAAAAACATAGGAACAGGGGTTGTAACAGAAGGTAGTTTGTTCACCAAACGGCTGGAGAGTGGTATAACAATGAGTGTCTTCAGGCAACAGTGAAGGACCATGGAGGGTCCTTGAAAGTTTGGAGTTGGTGATTTGGTCAGGACTAATGATGTCCTCAAAGCTAAGGAATACATGCAGATAATTGTCCACCATGCATTATCATCCATGAGACATCTGATTGGCTGTATGTTTGGGGCCGTTGTCCTGCTGTAGTATAAATTAGAACCAATGTCTTTTGGGGGTTTTCCAATACTAGGACAACCCCGTCTCGATCTGAATGCTTGGCCCTGTGAAAATCAAACCACTTACACTCACCTCCCATGCCGGCGCTGTTCCAGCGGTGTCGACACTCGAGTTCCTGGCACTCAGGTGTGGTTGTGATGACACATGAGCACTGCACCTAATTCAGCGCTGGTGTCCCTGTCCCTGCCTGTGGATGTATAAGTAATCAAGAGGAAGGTAGCGGTAGCTGCAGCTCTGACTTCCTCTTGATTATGTACAGTATATGTCTGAAGGCGTGGGCAGTAGCGCAAGCACCGATAATATTAATGTTACTTTGTAGTTCCCACAATTGGTGGGCAGTGGAATAGTAGAAGCCCATAGGTGATTTTTGGTCCTTAAAATGCCTCACAGGGGCTGATGTACCATTGTTGCAACCTGTATAGTCCAAGAGGTAAGTGGGCCCATTTACACCTCCAAAGCAGATCGAAATATGCATTATGATGAGCTAGTGATCTCAAAGGATCGTTATACTGTTCTTGCATAGGGACCTCTTCTGTCTGTGTCCTCCTCTGATGCCTCGATCTGCAACATCAAGACCACCCATTCTTAGTGGAGAATTTAAATGATTTGTGTCATCACTTCTATTGTTTTATCTGTGAGGTTGCAAAGTATTTTTTCCCCATCTCCAAAGTCTCGTGATAGGACTGAATTAATATAAACCAATATTCACAGAGGGCAGATGCACGTAACACATTAATTATTTTAACTTCAGCACCCACACAAAAGAGAACCCATCTGTGAGCAGACTTTAACCATGTAGGCTGCGTATAGCAGAGGAGCGTGGGTGACCCTGGGAGGCCTTTGTACAGAAATTACAACCACAGAATCTGATATGAGAGGCCATTCACGCACAGTTTCAATCAAAATGATTCTACCTCCATTATAAATGGGGTTGATTAGCAAACATTATACTCTTTCTGGTGTTTGCAATAAACCAATTAAGAACAATTGAAATAGCTCAATACAATTAATGTAAACATTTTTTTCAAAATTCAACACAAAGACCCCGATTCATCATTTACGTTTTCTTTTTAAGTCACTTTCCTTTTTGTCTTGACGTATTAGTTGTATTTTTTGGTGCCAAATTAATCGATATAGTGCAAGTGATTCAAGAATTTGGCACAAAGTAAAAAATTGGCTTTTGACGATCTTGAACTGCTTTGTGCCAAAGTTTTTGATTACTCGAACATGCACCGGGGTAGGAAGGGGGACTGGAGTGAAATTTAGCCAAATTTGATAATATCTGGATCTGCTAAACTCTGCTAAAAACAAACAAAAAAAAAAAACAGGTGAGCTCATATAAAAAATACTTATAAAAAGGCACAAAGAATAATGAACTGGGTGCAACCGAAAAAAGGCGCAAAACACACAACTAGACCAAAAACAGGTGCAAAAGCAATGATGAATCGGGGCCAGGATGCCCCTTATACTGACTACTGAAATGTCATAATTATTCACCCTTCTCATGACAAGTGTCTGCTGTACTTCGTAGTGTTCCTTTGGCTGATATAACCTGTATAGCCTGACACCAGCTTTTGACTGCTCTCCTGAGAAATGTTAGCCAATTCCCCATGGGCAATGGCCTCCAATTCACTATTATCTTGGGTTTTCATGCTACAATTGTCTTCTTAATATCCCACTAACAATTTTCTATGGGTTCAAGCTAGATTACTATGCTGGTCACTCCAGAATCTTCAAAAACATCTGAAACCAAGCCTTGGTAGACTGAGGAATGTTTTGGATCATTGCACAGTTGGAAGGTCCAAGTTTCAGCTTCCTCATAGAAAACATTACATTTTCTCCTAGGAATTCCAGATAGTTGGATGAATACACCTTGCTCTCCATACGCTTCAGCTTTCCAGTGTTGGAGTATGTAAGGAAGTAACAGAGGATTGCTGTGTCATTGCCATGCTTCTTGGTAGGCGGGGTGCTTTTTCAGAGTATGCTTCATTCTTGGTCCTCCAGGCATACTGCTGATCCACATATCCACAAGTTACATTTTACATTACATTTTGCATTACCCTACATCAGGGATGGACAACATTTTTGGTCCAAGGACCATATTGCTATACTGAACCAATCCAAATGGCAGCAAAATAATTTAAAGGTGTACTTACATGAATACATCACCAGTAGAGATGGGCGTATTAGAACAGTAAAGTTTGGTGCCCGTATCGAACATTTACTGTTCAGGCACGGACACCAAACATGGACTCCACCAGGAAGGCAGAGCTAGAACCACCATCAATACATGAATGCAGCCACCATCAATACATGAGTACATCACCAGCACTATCTTCAGAATATGAATACATCACCTGAACCACTGTCAGTACATGCGGATCCGAAAAAAAAATAATTTCTACACCTAGTTGATAAGCTATTACTGCTTTATTTTCAAAACAGTAGACCGGTTCCTGCTTCATAAATAAGGGAATATTTTGTTGATGGCTTACTGAAGAGCTATCGCTGAATCATTTAGCAAAGAAAAAAACCTCATGTCTCAGACCCCTCAGGTCTTCATACTCTCCAGACAGGAATAATTTTTCCACTCCATGTATGAAATATATTTGGCTTCTTCCATTTGCACCACTTGTGTACAAAGTACATCAAGGCAGATATGTGCCCTCCAAAAGGGATAATTTTTGGGCAGTTTATACAATTTAAGTAGTCTTAAATGTCTGATACTGCAGAGTCTTGTTACAGTGCCTTGCAAAAGTATTCGGCCCACTGGAACTTTTCAACCTTTTCCCACATATCATGCTTCAAACATAAAGATACCAAATGTAAATTTTTGGTGAAGAATCAACAACAAGTGGAACACAATTGTGAAGTTGAACGAAATTTATTGGTTATTTTAAAATTTTTTGTAAATTAAAAAACTGAAAAGTGGGGCGTGCAATATTATTCGGCCTCTTTACTTTCAGTGCAGCAAACTCACTCCAGAAGTTCATTGTGGATCTCGGAATGATCTAATGTTGTCCTAAATGCCTAATGATTAGTGATGAGCAAGTATACTCGTTGCTCGGGTTTTCCCAAGCACGCTCGGGTGACCTCAGAGTATTTGTTAGTGTTCGGAGATTTAGTTTTCGCCGCCTCAGCTGCATGATATACAGCTATTAGCCAGCTTGAATACATGTGGGGATTCCCTAGCAACCAGGCAACCCCCACATGTACACAGCTTGGCTATTAGCTGTAAATCATTCAGCTGAGGTGACAAAAATGAAATCTCCGAACACTAACAAATACTCAGAGGTCACCCGAGCGTGCTCGGGAAAACCCGAGCAACGAGTATACTCGCTCATCACTACTAATGATGATAAATATAATCCACCTGTGTGTAATCAAGTCTCTGTATAAATGCACCTGCTCTGTGATAGTCTCAGGGTTCTGTTTAAAGCACAGAGAGCATCATGAAGACCAAGGAACACAATAGGCAGGTACGTGATACTGTTGTGGAGAAGTTTAAAGCCGTTTTTGGATACAAAATTTCCAAAACTTCAAACATCCCAAGGAGCACTGTGCAAGCGATCATATTGAAATGGAAGGAGTATCATACCACTGCAAATCTACCATGACCTGGCCGTCCCTCTAAACTTTCTTTTCAAACAAGGAGACTGATCAGAGATGCAGCCAAGAGGCCCATGATCACTCTGGATGAACTGCAGAGATCTACACAATCTGGCCTTTATGGAAGAGTGGCAAGAAGAAAGCCATTTCTCAAAGATATCCATAAAAAGTGTTGTTTAAAGTTTGCAATAAGTCACCTGGGAGACACACCAAACATGTGGAAGAAGGTGCTCTGGTCAGATGAAACCAAAATCGAACTTTTTGGCAACAATGCCAAACGATATGTTTGGCGTAAAGGCAACACAGCTCATGACCCTGAACACACCATCCCCACTGTCAAACATGGTGGTGGCAGCATCATGGTTTGGGCCTGCTTTTCTTCAGCAGGGACAGGGAAGATGGTTAAAATTGATGGGAAGATGGATTGAGCCAAATACAGGACCATTCTTGAAGAAAACCTGTTGCAGTCTGCAAAAGACCTGAGACTGGGACGGAGATTCGTCTTCCAACAAGACAATGATCCCAAACATAAAGCAAAATCTACAATGGAATGGTTCACAAATAAACGTATCCAGGTGTTAGAATGGCCAAGTCAAAGTCCAGACCTCAATCCAATCGAGAATCTGTGGAAAGAGCTGAAAACTGCTGTTCACAAACGATCTCCATCAAACTTCACTGAGCTCGAGCTGTTTGTCAAGAAGAATGGGCAAGAATTTCAGTCTCTCGATGTACAAAACTGATAGAGACATACCCCAAGCGACTTGCAGCTGTAATCGCAGCAAAAGGTGGCGCAACAAAGTATTAAGTTAAAAGGGCCGAATAATATTGCACGCCCCACTTCTCAGTTTTTGAATTTCCACAAAAATTTTAAATATCCAACAAAATTTCATTCAACTTCACAATTGTATTCCACTTGTTGTTGATTCTTCACCAAAAATTTACATTTGGTATCTTTATGTTTGAACCATGATATGTGGGAAAAGGTTGAAAAGTTCCAGCGAGCCGAATACTTTTGCAAGGCACTGTGAATAGCCTGATATACCACTGGTTGCCATTAATTTATTCCTAGCTAGATAGGTTGAGGTCACTTGGACATTAATAAGACTGTGTTTGCATTAAAAAGCTCAAACGGGGTTCAATACAGTCCTAGGAGACCTCAGATTGTTATATGCCTATATTCTAGGAAATTAGAGGAGACTTTGCATTATTAAGGTATGTGGCAACTTTATTTGCCACAAATAGAATTTTCAACTCCTTCGGGCCATAGTTTTTCTGGTTAGGTGGTAATGAGGTACAAGTGTTCTAGTTTCTGCAGAGCGGTGGGGACCTTAGCGGTCAGAGCAACATAGATCTAACCATCAAGACATGTACAATGGATATGTACTGATTTTTCTGAGACCACATGGTGCAGGGGCCACGTAACATAGTATTGTGGGTCCATACAGATTTTCTGGGCCAAACTGATCCAAGCTGGGATCTTAACAGGTGCCGTTTTCCCCTAAGCCTTGAGTTGCAGGAACACGCTCCAAGGGCCAACCTTCGTCTGCAGGCATCTTCCCGTTATTCTTTAGGGGCTTCAGTATTTGTGCCCATCATCAATATTATCTTCCTTCCTTTTCTTTAAGGACTGCACCAACATCAGCATCCTGAGCTTAATACCAGCTGGGCCAGTTGTATGTCAACCAGGTAAAAAAAAAAGTTACAAACATCATAAGTTTTGTATGTATAAAAGAAAAAAAACATTCTTATTCTATAGCTTTAATAAAATAGGTGTTACTGTCCATATCTGCAGATGTTTTGAGGCAACAACTTGAGTAGATGACTTGGAAGGCCAAGAAAATGGGAGCTGAAATCCGAAATATTCTCACCATTCGGTTCACATGTGAGGTCAGCTGTGTGTAGACCTCAGGAGAACAGCAGACTGCCAAACTTTTTTTTTATGTTCTGTTGTTTGGTATCCAGTTTATGATGTTTCATGTTGTAGCATCTTGTTTATTCATAGTGTACATTACTTGTCTCGCTTGCAATTGACAATTTATTATCACTTTTGATTCATAAATCTTGCCCTTTGTCATTCTATTTTTCTTTTAGGGCAGGACATAGAATAGTGCCTTTATTATTATAGATGGCACTGGCTTTTGTTCTTTTAAGTGATTTTAATTGGGATTTATTTTTTTATCTACTTGCAATAAAATTTGCTATTTCTTCGTCTTGTGCCTCTTTTATGCTTGTGCAACACCCCTGGTTGTCACAGTGGTATTGCTCGCCTCATGGGGAGAGTGATGTCATGCTTGGAAGCGAGGAAGGATTCCTTTTTTCAGGTATTCACAAACATGCAACATGTTCTTTCTCCAGGCCAGAAGGGGGATCACTGATCCAGTTTGTGGGTGGCTCCCCTATATATATATTCTGGCTGGAGGGAAAGTCAGTCAGTCAGTCTGTGAGAGGGTCTGAGAAAGGAAGGAGACAAGGGGCCGTGCAGCCATGTGAGGTGCTGCAGCTCCTGGAAAGGAGAAGGACGGAATAAGTTGTAGAGAGCGTGAAGGAGGAGAAGAGGCACAGGAGAGTGAAGAGCTGGAGAAAGAAGCTGTGACTGAGCTTCCTCCACGTTAAGCGCAGATACCGGTAGCATGAAAGACCGAAGTTGTGGGGGTAACTCGATGCCCCACGGCAGAAACCGGCGGACAGCAGATTGCAAGTTACCTGTCCACCATTAACGCCTGAGGACACAGTAGCAGATAGAGCCTGGGTCGTGATAGAGATCCTGAAAAAAGTGTCCTATCAACAAGGGGGACAGAGAGAAAACGTGAGGACCTTGTGTGAGGCCTAAGGCGGCAAGGGACTACACCACAGCGCTAGAGGGAAGGCTTCCAACCCCACCCGGTAAGGGGGATTCCAGACTCGCTTCCACGTCGGCCGGACCAATGACACCTGTGATCCGGTACCCTGAACTGTGGCTGCCTGAGTAAAGAGGAAAAGAGACTGCAACCCTGTGTCCTCCGTTGCTTTCTACACCACCTACCACCTGTCCCAACTATACCGGGAGCCTTGGGGACCCAGCTTCACCTGTGGGAATCCATACCATCACCCCAGCGGACCACTTTCAGCAGCGTTGGTCACCCCTGACCAAATACCACAGGTGGCGTCAGAAACTTTTATTATTTCACAAACCCCTTTAAAGACAGTCCCTTTTACTTGGGAGCCCAGGGCCACGGACGGGGTCACCGCCGTGACACATCCCCTTTACTGAGTACCCCACGGCCCTGTCGGGCATTCCACTTGTATACTTTGTTATTTTGGTACTTGTTTTTATAATTTGGAGGGTTTAAGAGCACTCATTTATTATAAATTCATGTGGTGCTAGTGTTGAGCAAAAAGATTTGCAGAACCCTGGTCAAGCAGGCATGCTGGTGTCTCATCTTACTAGGTCTGGCACGATATCATTGTCGGGAAGAGTGACGCATTCATGACAACATGCCAGTCCTATAAATTAAAGGGATTTTTCCCACGAACAAAGTTAATTTCAATCAACAATCAATAGATCTTGGAACAATAGTACGTTTCACAATTAGATCTGTTAAAAAAATGTTCCTGTGCTGAGATAAATATATAATTGTACCCTTGCTGTGTACTGTGTAATGACTTTGTCTGACAGGAACATGGTCTGAACGTACCATAGGTATTGGGCAGGGGAGGAAGCCAAAGAGTATACAGACAGGACATTTTTTAACACATCCAATTGTGGAAATTAGTATTATTCAAAGATCTACTAATTAAAATGTACTTTATTTTGGGGAAAACCTCTTTAACCCCTTAATCCCATATGACGTACTATCCCGTCCAGGTGACCTGGGACTTAATTCCCAGGGACGGGATAGTACGTCATATGCGATCGGCCGCGCTCACGGGGGGAGCGCGGCCGATCGCGGCCGGGTGTCAGCTGCCTATCGCAGCTGACATCCGGCACTATGTGCCAGGAGCGGTCACGGACCGCTCCCGGCACATTAACCCCCGGCACACCGTGATCAAAGATGATCGCGGTGTGCCGGCGGTGCAGGGAAGCATCGCGCAGGGAGGGGGCTCCCTGCGGGCTTCCCTGAGACGATCGGTACACGGTGATGTACTCACCGTGTACCGAGCGTCTTCTCCCTGCAGTCCCCGGATCCAAAATGGCCGCCGGGCTGCATCCGGGTCCTGCAGGGAGCACTTCCGGGTCAGGATCAGGCTGCAGCTGCAGCTCTAATCCTGCCCGGCTGTATGTCAGATCACCGATCTGTCAGATCGGTGATCTGTGATGTCCCCCCCTAGGACAAAGTGAAAAAGTAAAAAAAAAAATTTCCACACTTGGAAAAAAAATTAAAAAAAAAAAAATTCCTAAATAAAGCAGAAAAAAAAAATATTATTCCCATAAATACATTTCTTTACCTAAAAAAAAAACAAAAAAACAATAAAAGTACACATATTTAGTATCGCCGCGTCCGTAACGACCCGACCTATAAAACTGGCCCACTAGTTAACCCCTTCAGTGAACACCGTAAGAAAAAAAAAAAAAAAACGAGCCAAAAAACAACGCTTTATTATCATAACGCTGAACAAAAAGTGGAATAACACGCGATCAAAAAGACTGATATAAATAACCATGGTACCTCGGAAAGCATCATCTTGTCCCGCAAAAAACGAGCCGCCATATAGCATCATAACCAAAAAAATAAAAAAGTTATAGTCCTCAGAATAAAGCGATGCCAAAATAATTATTTTTTCTATAAAATAGCTTTTATCGTATAAAAGCGCCAAAACATAAAAAAAATGATATAAATGAGGTATCGCTGTAATCGTACTGACCCGAAGAATAAAACTGCTTCATCAATTTTACCAAACGCGGAACGGTATAAACGCCTCCCCCAAAAGAAATTCATGAATAGCTGGTTTTTGGTCATTCTGCCTCACAAAAAATTGGAATAAAAAGCGATCAAAAACTGTCACGTGTCCGAAAATGTAACCGATAAAAACGTCAACTCGTCCCGCAAAAAACAAGACCTCACATGACTCTGTGGACCAAAATATGGAAAAATTATAGGTCTCAAAATGTGGAGACGCAAAAACTTTTTTGCTATAAAAAGCGTCTTTTAGTGTGTGACGGCTGCCAATCATAAAAATCCGATATAAAAAGCGCTATAAAAGTAAATCAAACCCCCCTTCATCACCCCCTTAGTTAGGCTAGGTTCACATTGCGTTAATGGGTTAACGCTAACGGACAGCGTTGCACGGCGAAAATGTCACAATTAATGCCGTGCAACGGGTCCGATAGCACAACCATTGACAGCAATGTGATTTTTGGGTGTAGCGCATCGCTAGAGCGTGCCATTTTCGGCTCGCGCTAGCAAGGTGCCATTCTTTTGTGGCGCGCCTCAGACGCTGCTTGCAGCGTCCGCGGCGCGCCCGAGGTCCGATCCCCGATCTTCCAGAGCGGGGACGTTAACGCGACCACTAAACACGACACCTAAAAAGACATTGCGTTAGCGCAATCCGCTAGCGCTAAACGGATTTCCCTAACGCAATGTGAACCTAGCCTTAGGGAAAAATAATAAAATAAAAAAAAATGTATTTATTTCCATTTTCCCATTAGGGTTAGGGCTAGGGTTAGGGTTAGGGTTTGGATTACATTTACGGTTGGGATTAGGGTTGGGATTAGGGTTAGGGGTGTGTCAGGGTTAGGTGTGTGGTTAGGGTTACAGTTGGGATTAGGGTTAGGGGTATGTTTGGATTAGGGTTTCATTTATAATTGGGGGGTTTCCACTGTTTAGGCACATCAGGGGCTCTCCAAACGCGACAATGCGTCCGATCTCAATTCCAGCCAATTCTGCATTGAAAAAGTAAAACCGTGCTCCTTCACTTCCGAGCTCTCCCGTGCGCCCAAACAGTGGTTCCCCCCAACATATGGGGTATCATCGTACTCGAGACAAATTGGACAACAACTTTTTGGGTCCAAGTTCTCTTGTTATCCTTGGGAAAATAAAAATTTGGGGGGCTAAAAATCATTTTTGTGGGAAAAAAAAGGTTATTTTCACGGCTCTGCGTTGTAAACTGTAGTGAAACACTTGGGGGTTCAAAGTTTTCACAACACATCTAGATAAGTTCCGTGGGAGGTCTAGTTTCCAATATGAGGTCACTTGTGGGTGGTTTCTACTGTTTGGGTACATCAGGGGCTCTGCAAATGCAACGTGACGCCTGCAGACCAATCCATCTAAGTCTGCATTCCAAACGGCGCTCCTTCCCTTCCGAGCTCTGCCATGCGCCCAAACAGTGGTTCCCCCCAACATATGGGGTATCAGCGTACTCAGGACAAATTGAACAACAACTTTTGGGGTCCAATTTATTCTGTTACCCTTGTAAAAATACAAAGCTGGGGGCTAAAAAATCATTTTTGTGAAAAAAAAAAAGAATTTTTATTTTCACGGCTCTGCGTTATAAACTGTAGTGAAACACTTAGGAGTTCAAAGTTCTCACAACACATCTAGATAAGTTCCTTGGGAGGTCTAGTTTCTAATATGGGGTCACTTGTGGGGGGTTTGTACTGTTTGGGTTACATCAGGGGCTCTGCAAATGCAACGTGACTCCTGCAGACCAATCCATCTAAGCCTGCATTCCAAATGGCGCTCCTTCCCTTCCGAGCTCTGCTATGCACCCAAAAAGTGGTTTACCCCCACATATGGGGTATCGTCGCACTCAGGACAAATTGCACAACAACTTTTGTGGTCTAATTTCTTCTCTTACCCTTGGGAAAATAAAAAATTGGGGGCGAAAAGATCATTTTTGTGAAAAAATAAGATTTTTTATTTTTACGGCTCTGCATTATAAACTTCTGTGAAGCACTTGTTGGGTCAAAGTGCTCACCACACATCTAGATAAGTTCCTTAAGGGGTCTACTTTTCAAAATGGTGTCACTTGTGAGGGGTTCCAATGTTTAGGCACACCAGGGGCTCTCCAAACGCAACATGGCGTCCCATCTCAATTCCAGTCAATTTTGCATTGAATAGTCAAATGGCGCTCCTTTCCTTCCGAGCTCTGCCATGCGCCCAAACAGTGGTTTACCCCCACATATGGGGTATCGTCGCACTCAGGACAAATTGCACAACAACTTTTGTGGTCTAATTTCTTCTCTTACCCTTGGGAAAATAAAAAATTGGTGGCGAAAAGATTATTTTTGTGAAAAAATATGATTTTTTATTTTTACGGCTCTGCATTATAAACTTCTGTGAAGCACGTGTTGGGTCAAAGTGCTCACCACACCTCTAGATAAGTTCCTTAAGGGGTCTACTTTCCAAAATGGTGTCACTTGTGGGGATTTCAATGTTTAGGCACATCAGGGGCTCTCCAAACGCAACATGGCATCATATCTCAATTCCAGTCAATTTTGCATTGAAAAGTAAAATGGCGCTCCTTCCCTTCCGAGCTCTGCCATACGCCCAAACAATGGTTTACACCCATATATGGGGTATCAGCGTACTCAGGACAAATTGGCCAACAATTTTTGAGGTCCAATTTCTTCTCTTACTCTTGGGAAAATAAAAAATTGGGGGCGAAAAGATCATTTTTGTGAAAAAATATGATTATTTATTTTTACGGCTCTGCATTATAAACTTCTGTGAAGCAATTGGTGGGTCAAAGTGGTCACCACACATCTAGATAAGTTCCTTAGGGTGTCTACTTTCCAAAATGGTGTCACTTGTGGGGGGTTTCAATGTTTAGGCACATGAGGGGCTCTCCAAACGCAACATGGCATCCCATCTCAATTCCTGTCAATTTTGCATTGAAAAGTCAAATGGCGCTCCTTTCCTTCCGAGCTCTGCCATGCGCCCAAACAGTGGTTTACCCCCACATATGGGGTATCAGCGTACTCAGTACAGATTGTACAACAATGTTTGGCATCCATTTTATCCTGTTACCCTTGGTAAAATAAAACAAATTGGAGCTGAAATAAATTTTGTGTGAAAAAAAGTTAAATATTCATTTTTATTTAAACATTCCAAAAATTCCTGTGAAACCCCTGAAGGGTTAATAAACTTCTTGAATGTGGTTTTGAGCACCTTGAGGGGTGCAGTTTTTAGAATGGTATCACACTTGGGTATTTTCTATCATATAGACCCCTCAAAATGACATCAAATGAGATGTGGTCCCTAAAAAAAAATGGTGTTGTAAAAATGAGAAATTGCTGGTCAACTTTTAACCCTTATAACTCCCTAACAAAAAAAAATTTTGGTTCCAAAATTGTGCTGATGTAAAGTAGACATGTGGGAAAGGTTACTTATTAAGTATTTTGTGTGACATATCTCTGTGATTTAAGGGCATAAAAATTTAAAGTTGGAAAATTGTGAAATTTTCTAAATTTTCGCCAAATTTCCGTTTTTTTCACAAATAAATGCAAGTTATATCGAATAAATGTTACCACTAAAATGAAGTACAATATGTCACGAGAAAACAATGTCAGAATCGCCAAGATCCGTTGAAGCGTTCCAGAGTTATAACCTCATAAAGGGACAGTGGTCAGAATTGTAAAAATTGGCCCGGTCATTAACGTGCAAACCACCCTCGGGGCTTAAGGGGTTAAGAAAGTCACCAGGAATGCCGGCAGGTAGGAGGAGGTTCGTCTGGTGGCCATAGAATACTAGCTTGGCCACTGGACCAGAGTCCTGCTTGTGTTTTTGCTAAACTTCGTGGGATGTCCTTGCCCCAATTTATCAGAGGTGAAAACTTTACTTTACGGCAGGTGCAGACAAACATATTTTTTGTCCGAGTGCAAGCCAACAAAACATCAGATCGCACTCGGACCAATGTTATTCTATAGAGTTGTGCACATGTCTGATTATGAGCCTCTGCCCAAGGAAAAAAAAGTCGCTGCATGCCGAGTTTCATCCAATATTTGAATCGCACTTGGCCGAGTAAGTCAATGCAAGTCAATTTTATTTTTTCCATCTTCTCCTTATCCGAGATAATCGGATCACACTATGATCAGTGTCAGTTACAGAATCGGCCCGATTCTCTCGGATGAGATAATATATGGCCGTCTGCACCTGCCCTTAAGATGCCTATATAAATGATACATACATGCTAGCCACCTTAGGGAGAGACCCAAGTTGGGCTAAATGTAGCGGGACGAAAGAGACCGAAAAGCCCTCTACTTAAAGGAAATACATAGTGGATGCTTTCCTGAAACGGAAAGTACTTGCAAGCAGCATAATACAAAGAATAGCAGGTTTACCCAGAATCCTTTGCAGTAGGCGGAGCTATGCAAATCATCTCTTTCCACCCCTGTCTAATCCACAGCGCTTGGAACCGCCAAGCGTGCAATGCTGCGGATTAGTTTCTAAATTTACACAGCCAACCAATTCCTACCTGTGGACACGTGTTTCGGGCTTTAGGCCCTCATCAGCACAGGGCTGGAATTGGAATGTTGATGGCAGGTGCTTTGATTTTGGAAAGTATGTGCTGAATATCTAATGTTATCAGAAACCAGCAGAATCCAGATGTCTATTTCATGGAAAAACCAAAAGGACTGTGGTGTAACTTGTTTTTCACCCTTTACCATACATTGATGAAATAGAACGCCAAAGTGTTTTCACGAGTCACTCTGCGCAATCACCAGTAGGGGGCGCAGCTGACATGATAGGAGAAAACTGTACCTTTAATCCCAAGGGATAATGAATCTCTAAATCAGCCAGTGTCATTATGAAGTCAGCCCAGGACCTAAAAAAGGACCCCACAGCTGTGTCTTTCACATGCATATTAGGGGATTTTGCACAGGCAGACATAGGGATATTGTAAGTAACATTGTTTCCATCAGTGATAAAAAGCGTAAAAAATAAACAGACAAAAGACCATAGCAAAATATTTTTCTTTGTGTGTGTTTGTACCACCAAATTAAAATTCATTATATATATTTATTATATATACAACACCTGGCAAAAATTATGGAATCACCGGCCTTGGAGGATGTTCATTCAGTTGTTTAATTTTGTAGAAAAAAAGCAGATCACAGACATGGCACAAAACTAAGTCATTTCAAATGGCAACTTTAAGAAACACTAAAAGAAATCAAGAACAAAAAAATGTGGTAGTTAGTAATGGTTACTTTTTGTAACCAAGCATAGGGGAAAAATTATGGAATCACTCAATTTTGAGGAAAAAATTATGGAATCACCTTGTAAATTTTCATACCCAAAAATAACACCTGCATCAAATTAGATCTGCTCGTTAGTCTGCATCTAAAAAGGAGTGATCACACCTTGGAGAGCTGTTGCACCAAGTGGACTGACATGAATCATGGCTCCAACAGGAAAGATATCAATTGAAACAAAGGTGAGGATTGTCAAATTCTTAAAAGAGGGTAAGTCATCACACAATGTTGCAAAAGATGTTGGTTGTTCACAGTCAGCTGTGTCTAAAATCTGGACCAAATACAAACAACATGGGAAGATTCTTAAAGGCAAACATACTGGTAGACCAAGGAAGACATCAAAGCGTCAAGACCGGAAACTTAAAGCAATATGTCTCCAAAACAGGAAATGCACAACAAAACAAATGAGGAACGAATGGGTGGAAACTGGAGTCAATGTCTGTGACCGAACTGTAAGAAACCGCCTAAAGGAAATGGGATTTACATACCGAAAAGCTAAACGAAAGCCATCATTAACACCTAAACAGAAAAAAACTAAGTTACAATGGGCTAAGGAAAAGCGATCGTGGACTGTGGATGACTGGATGAAAGTCATATTCAGGGATGAGTCACGAATCTGCATTGGGCAAGGTGATGATGCTGGATCTTTTGTTTGGTGCCGTTCCAATGAGATTTATAAAGATGACTGCCTGAAGAGAACATGCAAATTTCCACAATCATTGATTATATGGGGCTGCATGTCAGGTAAAGGCACTGGGGAGATGGCTGTCATTACATCTTCAATAAATGCACAAGTTTATGTTGATATTTTGGAGACTTTTCTTATCCCATCAATTGAAAGAATGTTTGGGGATGATGAGATCATTTTTCAAGATTATAATGCATCCTGCCATAGAGCAAAAACTGACTGTGAAAACATTCCTTGAAAAAAGACACATAAGGTCAATGTCATGGCCGGCAAATAGTCCGGATCTCAATCCAATGGAAAATCTTTGGTGGAAATTGAAGAAAATGTTCCATGACAAGAATCCAACCTGCAAAGCTGATCTGGCAACAGCAATCAGAGAAAGTTGGAGCCGGATTAATGGAGAGTCCTGTGTGACCCTCATTAAGTCCATGCCTCAGAGACTGCAAGCTGTTATAAAAGCCAGAGGTGGTGCAACAAAATACTAGTGATGTGTTGGAGTGGTTTTTTGGTTTGTTTGTTTTTTCATGATTCCATATTCTTTTCCTCAGAATTGAGTGATTCCATAATTTTTTTCCTATGCTTTGTTAAAAAAAGTAACCATTAAAGGGACTCTGTCACCTGAATTTGGCGGGACTGGTTTGGGGTCATATGGGCGGAGTTTTCGGGTGTTTGATTCACCCTTTCCTTACCCGCCGGCTGCATGCTGGCTGCAATATTGGATTGAAGTTCATTCTCTGACCTCCATAGTACACGCCTGCACAAGGCAAGATATACCGTATATATATATGTGTGTGTATCAATAGCATGTTCACAAAAAGCACAAAAGTACAGCTTAGACTTTGTTCACATGTGTGTTGGCAAAATACTGATCAGTTGGATCCCATTAGGCAGTGGGGTAGTATGTAATAGAAATACAGAGATAAGAACACAGTTTCAGTATTGTAAAAATACATCATTCTATTGCATCATTGCAAAAATAAAAGAACAGAAAACATTTTGGAATTTTGAAATACAAGGAACCAAAAAAAATGGTTTGGAAAAGATTTATAAAACTGTCTAAAAAAACTGTTTGGCTTGCCATGTCAACCAGCCATAGCAAATATTTTAACAAAGACAATTTTCTTTTAGATAGTTTTCATGACTCTGTCCTTTGCTCCAAAATGCTAAAACCTGCTTAAAGGGGCTTTCCACTACTTTTGTATTGATGATCTACGTATTTTTAGAGAATATCAGATTCGTGGAGGTCCGGCACCAGCACCCGTACTGATCAGCTGTCATCATCTTCATATTTAACAGTGTGCGGAGCAGAAGAGCTCAGCTTTTTAGGAGGTGTAGTGGGCGCTGCCGAGTGCTGCAGCTCAGAGCCTACAGAAGAGCATCGAGCCTGATCCACCCGGCAGCAGACAGCAATGTGATGGAGCTGGTCTGTTCCGCACACTTTTTGCATCCAGCTGCCAGAGGGGGTAATAGTGGATCAGCAGGTGACGGACCCTCCCCAATCTTATATTTATTCCCTATCCTAAATATAGTCTATGAATATAAAAGAAGTGGACTGGGTCTGGTATCGCATCTCAACTCCATTAGAATGACTTAGGATGAACTACAATAACGCACACAACCTGCGCGTGGCACTGTTTTTGGAAGAAAGCAGCCGTGTTGTTTTCTTTCTGTACAACCCTTTTAAGAAGAGTGATAGAACCTCTCTCACTCAGATCTTAAGGAAGGTCTTTAGGAATAAAAAAAGAGCGTGATTGAGGTGAACGGCGTTAATTGGATATGAACTTCGCTCACCTTTCTCACAACACCACGAGGCACCAATGATGCGCTATGACGCACAGCTCCGTGTCTCTGCTGGCTGCCAGGCTGAACACTCACATCATACCAGCATTCAGCCTGGCAACTAGATGTAGCTAGACTCGTCAAGGGACAAATCTTCTCGTAAGAGAGGGGAGAAATATGGTTGCTTGTTTTTCTTTTACGGGGACATGGAGGATAATCTTCATGTTGTACAGGTGAGGGACATGGTGGTTAATTATTTTTGGTCTTTTACAGGGGACATGGGCTTCAGTGGCTTAGGTGTCAAGTATAACTTTCACATTGAGAGAAATAGTCAGCACCACCAGACCACAGCTTTTATTAAAAAAAATGTATTTATCACCCTTTTGATAGAACAACTAGCTTTGTCAATAAAATGGAATGGTGGTTCAAGGCTAACAAAAATAGTAGTTGATCCATTCCATAGAAAGAGAAAAAGCAGCACTCACCATTTTGAGGATTAAAAGTCCTTTATTGTGGCAATCAGGATATGCTGGCAGCATTCGGGGGAATGAGAACAACTGCCATTTCGTACCTACTGTGACATGGGCTTCAGTGGATTAGGTGTAAAGGTGAGTATAACTTTGCTTTTTTATTTTTAATTAAAATAAAGGTGTGTCTTTTCTCAATGAAAGTACTTTATTCAGGGTGTTTTTTGCTTACAATATGAGAGCGTTTTTAGATGCCACTCCATTACTAACCCCTGGGCTTGATGTCAGTTGCCAAAACAAAGCTGACATCAACCTCAATACTATTACCCCACTTGCCACAGTGCCAAAGCAAGTGGGAAGAGCGAGGCTAAGTGCCAGAATTGGTGCATCTTATGGATATGTCATTTCTGGGAAGGCTGAGAGCTGATGTTTTTAGTCTGGGAGTGGGTCAATATGCATGGCCCCTAGGCTGTCTGCTTAGCCATTGCTGGTTATTAATTATAGGGGGCCCCGTGTCTTTTTTTTGGGGTTCCCCCTATTTTAATCACCAGTAAAGATGAGCAGGGAATCATAGAATAACATTAGTCAGATTGCAATCAGATTTTTTATCAGATTGCACTGATCCGTTTTTCTCGCATATGCGTATGAGCCCTTACTCTCATGCCTTTACTTAGGAGTGTAATATCTTTATGATAGGTTCCCTTTAATATAGGGCAATTCAAAACATTAAAAAAAAATGTGTAATGCATGTGAAAATTCTAAACTTGATCTCCCAGAACAAAACAGCTAAAAAAAATAAACAATGAAAAAATGCAGAAGCCTACTGTATCCAGGCAGTATAAATGGTGAGTGATGACTCCCACTATCTCACAAACAGAAGGCCACAGGCATAATAATAGCAGGTTAACGTTGACACTAAGGGTACCGTCACACATAGCGACGCTGCAGCGATACCGACAACGATCCGGATCGCTGCAGCGTCGCTGTTTGGTCGCTGGAGAGCTGTCACACAGACAGCTCTCCAGCGACCAACGATCCCGAGGTCCCCGGTAACCAGGGTAAACATCGGGTAACTAAGCGCAGGGCCGCGCTTAGTAACCCGATGTTTACCCTGGTTACCATCCTAAAAAGTAAAAAAACAAACGCTACATACTTACCTACCGCTGTCTGTCCTCGGCGCTCTGCTTCTCTGGTCTGGCTGTGAGCGCCGGGCAGCCAGAAAGCAGAGCGGTGACGTCACCGCTCTGCTTTCCGGCTGACCGACGCTCACAGCCAGAGCAGGAGGAGAGCAGAGCACAGCGCTGGAGGACAGACGGCTGTAGGTAAGTATGTAGTGTTTGTTTTTTTACTTTTAGGATGGTAACCAGGGTAAACATCGGGTTACTAAGCGCGGCCCTGCGCTTAGTTACCCGATGTTTACCCTGGTTACCAGCAAAGACATCGCTGAATCGGTGTCACACACGCCGATTCAGCGATGTCTACGGGGAGTCCAGCGACGAAATAAAGTTCTGGACTTTCTTCCCCGACCAGCGATCTCCCAGCAGGGGCCTGATCGCTGCTGCCTGTCACACTGGACGATATCGCTAGCGAGGACGCTGCAACGTCACGGATCGCTAGCGATATCGTCTAGTGTGACAGTACCTTAAAACCCACAGATTACAACCAGCTACGGCCAAAAGCAAACAAAATCTAATTTAACAACTTTTTGTTGCCTTTATCTTTTTCTCTCTATTCTATGTCATATGTCATGGTGCCGTATATAATTGAAGGACAAAATATTAAAAATGTGCAGAGGGTGAAAGTAGAAAACACATTTTGTAGGGGTCTCGGCTAAAATTGCAACCCAAGCACTATGGCCCACATGTGAAGAACTATAACATTCATGGCAATATAATAACTTCAATAATAACACAGAATAAAATATTTTTTTCAACACTATTGGTAGTGATGGATGTCATTATTTTGTGTCTACCTGTATCCACAAAGTTAAAATAAAATGTTCTCACATAACGTGTTAGAATGTGAGAATTTTCTTTTCTTTTTGATCTTTCTTCAGTTTCCTTGTTCAGGAGAGATTTCAGAGAAACTAAAATTTTGCGCATCTGCCATGTACTCCTTGCCCAGTGCATTAGCGGTCTTCTCCATACTTTAGGTGATGGCCGGACTCATGTACTGCACATATTAGGGGGGCTGTTGATCAGAGCAGTAAGAGATTTTAGTGCCGGTCGGAACAGTGCAGTCAATTAATCAAGACCACGTGGGAGACGTTAGGCAGAGTTTAATGAGAACTAGAGAACGAGTGTGGACCACCATCAGGGAACTCGCCAGCTCATTTGCCTAATAAAAAAGTTGATTTTCGCGACAACACAAAATTCACCTGGGGCCACATGGGTAAAGTCCCCCACCCAGCTCTATGGATAGTTCAGACGGCATAAACCATCTAACAGACTCCCTTTAAAGTGCTTTAACACAAACAATGAATTCTTGACTCTTCGATGTAGGATTGAAGAAATTTTGAAGGACAATTGTAATAAAAGGCAAAATTAGTCATTTAAGATATTTACATAAACCCTTCTAATATGTCTTAATTTATTATAGTTGAGCGTTCACTTGGGTTCATGTGGCATGGGGTCACCTGGTGAGATGAATTCTATAAAATGTAGGTCAGGGTGAGTAACAGGGAACGAAGGTGATAGCACAGCTGATAGGACTTGCACCTGGATGAGGATATGCACGTCAACAGGCAGACAAACAGAAAAAGAGAAACTAGAACAAACAGAGCCAGAAGTTTAGACACACAGACAGGAACTGTAGACGTACAATTATTCCGGGGCTTGCAGCAAACAAATGAATAAAAACAGAGTTGTATGATATCGGCAAATAGATGGTGCATAGCGGGGAGAAATGCAGCAGTGATGAAAAGGAAAACGGTATACTTGCATGTAGACAAGATATACACTGTCACATCAGGGTTTTTAGTTTGAACAGCACCAGAGAAGAGTTTATGCTTACAGCAGGTAAAGGGCTAACTGCAGGCCTGAACCAAATACAATTTTGCAGAAAAGAGGATTACCAGCTCAGAGAAATTAATGTTGAGGTACACTAGAAAGGAAAGGGTATCTGAACAGAAAGCTTACTGAATACTCAAAAAGACATAGAGTGAGAAAGTCATGGATGTTCGCCAGGCTGCTTGAAAACACCACAGTAAAGGTTAGTAGCCATATGGGAAGGGAGTGGGGCCCAACCATAGAGCCGTCACCATGCTTGCTTTTAGTGGGCACTTGGGTACTCATGATCTGTACCTGACTGACCCCTAACGACCCCTACGATGCCAAAAATAATGGAGAATATTGTAATTATTTTTAAAGGGATTGTGTCATCAAGACAAATTACTTCTTATGCCCTATTCCTTAGTCCATCCAAAATCACCCAGTAATGTGAATGGCCACCATACAATTCCACATTAGTAGCTTTCCCCTGAGATAATGGTTTTCTTGACTTACAGCAATCAGCAGATTTCTGAGCCAGAATCAATCTAAATAAGGGTTTGGTAGGCTGAAACATCAAGGGTCATCCATTACAATGGTTTTATAGTGGAAACACTGTTTGCAGATCCTGACCTCAGTGATCAGCCCAGGAGTGGACTAACGAGTGTAGACTTCAGTGTCTATTATAAGAACTTCCATAAAATTCAGTAGAAAATAATTCGAAAAACTTCGATGCCAGCGGCATATTTCCTAGCTGCATGGATCTTGGGATTCGTCCAGTCCCGCAACCCTTCAAGTCGTCCACTGGGACTTTCTGCATGAATCCTCTATTAACTAATCATCAACTTTTCAGTGTGATGGAGACGACTGCAATATTTATCTGGAGTATTCAGCAATAAACCTATCACTATCTTAGCAGACGATAACATAAATAAATGTAAGAAGTAGAACACCGCGCAGCTGGGATTCATGCATGAATGTAGGAACGTTATTGGACGTATGCGAATCAAGAATTTTATTTTTGGTTAAATAACTAAAAAAGGATAATGCGGAGCACAGATGGAATAGCATTGCCAAGAAGAAACATCACCATTCTTAAAGCAAGAAAAAAAACACACTTCTTATTCTCTAAAGACAATACGGTCTAACGTGTCCAAATCTGGAAGAAAAATCTGATGCTCAAATGTGAAAAAAATAAGCCAAGAAGAGAAAACTGAACCTCGGTACATACCGGACACATCTGGTTCTCTGTAATGCGGCATGTGTGGAGTAATAGAATCAGTTTATTGTATATTATGTATTTTTATAAAAATGCTACTAGTTTGTGAACGTTTCTTGAAAAGCCGTGTCCGTACACCCTATAATGGGATTTGGTTGTCATAGTGGAGTTCCACTTGTGCAAGACGCCATTTTATAAGGTAAAGAGTAGTTCCCCATACGGAGGACTCAGCACGGACGAGTTTGTTACTAGCATCGGATAATATCACATTTCTTCAACAGAAGTCAATAATGCAGGAGAAATGTACGACTCTCCCTAAAGAGAAAAAAATGGTCACCGAACGTTTCAGGTACCCAACCCAAAACAATGACCCTATTAGCAGCGGTGTTGTTGTAGACAATGGGTTGTCCAATGTGTACAAAGTTCTAAAACTTTCTAAGAAACTTCATCTTTCAGTTATCATCCCTAAGGTCTCTTGTCTCTGCTTATATCCAGTAGCTGAAAACCATTATGGGTATAATATGTCATACAACTGAAGATTTCCCAACAGTTAACCTAAATATTATTAGGACAGAAACTTGTAAGTTGGTGGACCTTAGGAATGGGCAATTAACGTGAGACACCGTGACTGTTGTATGGAGCTGAACCTAGGCTGAAATTAATTCTGCTCAATATTAATGTTAATATATTAATTATAATTATAACTATTATTTTATTTAATATTACTACTTAATATTGAGCAGAATTAAGTATGCTGACATCCCTATATATCGTATGAGCCCGCACACAGTGCCCTTATATACAGTGTGAGTCCCCCACAGCACCCTTCTAACAGTATGAACCTCACATTGCCCCTCAATATAAAGTATGAGCCCCCTATATACATATAGTCTCTGTATATACTCTGTGAGCTCCTATACAGCCTCTCTATATACAATTTGAGCCCCCAAATAGCTCTCTATATACAAAATAAGCCCCACATAACCCTATTTATACAGTGTTAGCCCCCTATATGCAGTATGAGACCTTACATAGCCTCTTTATACAGTGTGAGCCCCTCACATAGCCTTCTAAACACAATATAAGCCCCCACTTAGCCTCTTAAATACAGTATGAGCCCCCACATAGCCTCTTAAATATAGTATGAGCCCCCACATAGCCTCCTAAATACAGTATGAGCCGCCACATAGCCTCTTAAATACAGTATGAGCCCCCACATAGCCTCTTAAATACAGTATGAGCCCCCACATAGCCTCCTAAATACAGTATGAGCCCCCACATAGCCTCTTAAATACAGTATGAGCCCCCACATAGCCTCTTAAATGCAATATGAGCCTCCACATTGCCTCTTAAATACAGTATGAGCCCACACATAGCTTCTTAAATACAGTATGAGCCCCCACATAGCCTCTTAAAGGGAACCTGTCACCCCGTTTTTTCAGTAGGAGATAAAAATACCGTTAAATAGGGCCTGAGCTGTGCTTTACAATAGGGTATTTTTTGTCCCCTGATTCCCTCCCTATGCTGCCAAAATACCTTACAAAAGTGGCCTTTTTCGCCTGTCAATCAGGCTGGTCAGGTCGGATGGGCGTGGTCACAGCGCTGTTTCTCCCCCACATCTTGCTTATGTTCCCGTTGGTGGCGTAGTGCTTCTCGCATGCGCAAGTGCCGAATGCACTGCGCAGCTGTAGAAAAAGAGCGCGCTCGCCGCTATTCAGCGGTTTCTCGGTGGGCGCGGCCATCTTCCAGAGGCCGCGCGTGCGCAGATGGAGTCTCCTGCTTCCCGGGGCTTCAGGAAAATGGCTGTGGGATGCCGCGCGTGCGCAGATGGACATCGCGGCGGCCATTTTCTTGAAGCCGAGATTCGAACTCGGCTTCAGGAAAATGGCCGCCGCGATGTCCATCTGCGCACGCGCGGCATCCCGCGGCCATTTTCCTGAAGCCCCGGGAAGCAGGAGACTCCATCTGCACACGCGCGGCCTCTGGAAGATGGCCGCGCCCACCGAGAAACCGCTGAATAGCGGCGAGCGCGCTCTTTTTCTACAGCTGTGCAGTGCATTCGGCACTTGCGCATGCGAGAAGCACTACGCCACCAACGGGAACATAAGCAAGATGTGGGGGAGAAACAGCGCTGTGACCACGCCCATCCGACCTGACCAGCCTGATTGACAGGCGAAAAAGGCCACTTTTGTAAGGTATTTCGGCAGCATAGGGAGGGAATCAGGGGACAAAAAATACCCTATTGTAAAGCACAGCTCAGGCCCTATTTAACGGTATTTTTATCTCCTACTGAAAAAAGGGGGTGACAGGTTCCCTTTAAATGCAATATGAGCCCCCACATAGCCTCTTAAATACAGTATGAGCCCCCACATAGCCTCTTAAATGCAATATGAGCCCCCACATTGCCCCTTAAATACAGTATGAGCCCCCACATAGCCTCTTAAATACAGTATGAGCCCCCACATAGCCTCTTAAATGCAATATGAGCCCCCACATAGCCTCTTAAATGCAGTATGAGCCCCCACATTGCCTCTTAAATACAGTATGAACCCCCACATAGTCTCTTAAATATAGTATGAGCCCCCACATAGCCTCTTAAATACAGTATGAGCCCCCACATAGCCTCTTAAATACAGTATGAGCCCCCACATAGCCTCTTAAATGCAATATGAGCCCCCACATTGCCTCTTAAATACAGTATGAGCCCCCACATAGCCTCTTAAATACAGTATGAGCCCCCACATAGCCTCTTAAATACAGTATGAGCCCCCACATAGCCTCTTAAATACAGTATGAGCCCCCACATAGCCTCTAAAATGCAGTATGAGCCCTCACATTGCCTCTTAAATACAGTATGAACCCCCACATAGTCTCTTAAATATAGTATGAGCCCCCACATAGCCTCTTAAATGCAGTATGAGCCCCCACATAGCCTCTTAAATACAGTATGAGCTCCCACATAGCCTCTTCAATACAGTATGAGTCCCCACATAGCCCCCTATATATAGTACGAGCCCCCACATAGCCCCCTATATACATGCAAACAAAGTAGCGGGCAAAGACATGGTGCGGCCCGTGAGCCACTATTTTCAGCCCTTCGATTGTCTTGGTCCGTGGGCAAGATTGGAATTGCCAGAGGGCCGGATATGACCTGTGGGCCGTACTTTGTCCAGCTCTGGAATAGAATAATATTCAGTCGAAAAGTAATGTAACGGATTAGCCCTCTGTAGCAGTGAGGGTGGTAGAAGGGAAGGTAATTTCATCTGCCCACTTGCAAATTTGGGGCCTTTGAATGGGCCAAATTAGTAACCACTATTTTAATCTGAAATTAGTAACCACTATTGTAACCTGAAAATATGCAATACTGTAGAATTCTTATTAAAGGCTCTGGACACCTTTGATATGAAAAAAAAAAATACTTTCACGTATGTTAGTGTTATCTTTAGTTAATAACATCGGAGTCTGCAATCTCCAGTCCTTAATTCATTTTCAGATGTCTTGGTGTGCAATTTGCAGCTTTATCCAAGTCTTACATTTTTCTATTGTGCCCCTCCCAGTAATATAGGCTCGATGTGAGCTCTATGTGTATCCAGGGTGCTGCTGCCTTCATTAGCTCATATATTAGTACTGCTCCAATACTGTACTTAATTCCTCTCCATTTTTTGTCCTCATCATCTATAGCCAGTTTTCTCTGCCCTTCCTAAGATACTTTCTCCCCTCTCCACTGCAGATCTGTATCCACCTGCTGTTGGTGGACTCGGCCAGGGCCAGGCAGGTAAATGGAATCATTGCTTGGTAGCTGCTCTGTGCTCCGGCTTATAGAGGGAAATGATGTTCTGCGGACCCCCGGCCCCACTACAATATCTACACGTCCTAATAGAATGCAAAGCACCTGATTACTGTGGGGGAAAGAAATGAAGTACTGTGTCTATTAGGAAGATTACATATGAATTCCAAACATTTTTCAAGTTGTTGTTTTCTAAAACTGTCCAAAATTTCCCAGATGAAATGGAATTCATATTCTTCACATCTGTTTTTGCACATAATTGGCGAAGTAATAGCTGTAAATGGGCGCCAAGTGCTCACTGGAAAATATCTCACACTGAATCAAATCTGGCACGTTATCTGCAGAATCTGACGCCAAAAGTAAATGACTTTGCTGCTCTAACTCCATATTTAATAAACATGAGGCATTAGTCTGACAATAGCTCTGTACTTGGATGACACCTATGGGTAATCTGCATGAAGATTTTGATTTGCATATAAAGTCACGTGATAAAAGTAAGGATACCCAATGTACCAAAAAAAAGTAGTATTTTTTTTAAGTAATATATGCAAAGAATTCATATGCCAAAACTTTAAAATGGCATAAGGTCTAAGGGGTGACGTTTCTCATTGTGGAGAGTGACATACCGGCTCGGGCATGCCAATGTAAGGAGGCTTATTCGCCGTGCAATGCTCCTCTGGGAAATTTAATATGCAAATTGCCTCTTCAGAGAGGAAAAGGACTTGAATTCTATAGCGCCACCTGTTGGAAGCAGCAATTCTACAAGTCACAATTGACCCCTTAACAAGTCTTGCAGTATGACTTGGGATAGCAGCAATACCTGATCGTGGGCACGTACCCAGAAAGGGTAGATTGTGACATGTAGGATCACTGCTTCCAACAGGTGGCGCTATAGAATAGTCCTCTTCCTCTCTGAAGAGGCAATTTGCATATTAAATTTCCCAGAGGAGCATTGCACGGCGAATAAGCCTCCTTACATTGGCATGCCCGAGCCGGTATGTCACTCTCCACAATGAGAAACGTCACCCCTTAGACCTTATGCCATTTTAAAGTTTTTTCTTCTTCTGTGCAATGACCTTAAAGATGAAACTTTAATCAGAAAAAAATTACTCACTGTTTAAATCAGATTTTTGTGTTAAATGTATTTGGGGGGAGATATTGGCCAATGTTTTTTTTTTTCATATCAGATTCTTTATTAAAAGATAAACATTTGAAATCTTGCAATTTTCACATTGGCCACTGTGGATTTTTAGGCTCTAACTTCCTACTGTTTCAGGAAAACACACATGTACATTAGCCACAATGGTCAGACCAGGATCCTATCTTTTAAATTGAAGCATCTAATGAGCGTGTGCAATGGTCGTTGTGTAGGAAAGGGGAGCAGTGTCACCTGTGACATCACCTATTGTGATTGGTGGATCCTGTGTTATCAGCTGTGAATAGGTGTTATGCACCTGTCCTGGATCCGCGCCTTGTTTCCCTCACCCCGATCCGCTAGACCCTGTTGTGCTTCATGTTGGGATTTGCATTTGGCTTGACATGATCCCATGTGATCATCAGCCTGGGCCAATATAAAGCTCACCAAGAGACACACCTGCATTTTGGTATTAAGACTTCAGTGTTGATAGACTCTGGTTTGCTCTGCACACCTTGACCTACTCAGCTGCTGTCTAAAGTCTCCTGGATGTCTCCTGCCTCCTTGACTGCAGTCTCTTGGATGTCTACCACTTGCCTACCTGTTGTCTTTTGGACATCTCCTGCCTGGCTTGCCTATGGTGTCCTGGACATCTCCCGCCTGCTTGCCTGTGGTCTCTTGGGCGTTTCCCACCTACCAGTGGTTTCCGGCACCTCGCCTGCTTGCTTATGGTCTCCTGGACATCTCCCAAATGCCTGCAGCTTCCATCATCACGCCTGCCTGTGGTCTCCTGGACGTCTCCCGCCTGCCTGCGGTTTCTATCATCTCACCCGCCTGCCTGTGGTTTCCTGGACGTCTTCTGCTTGCCCGTGGTTTCCTACATCCCACCTACCTGCCTGTGTTCTCCTACCTCTCGGCTATCTGTGCCCCATCTATCTGCTGCACCAAGACCCTTGTGCCCACCCAGACCATGGGATTGGAGGATCCACCTCACCTGATGAGTCAAGCAATAAGATGCTATCAGTCATCCTAATCCTGCCTGTGATGATAAAGAAACTGCTGTAAACTCTCTCTGAAAAGACAGCAAGTTTGAGCCTAAAATAACTCCGATGGCCAATGTGAAAATTGCGAGATTACCAAGTTATTTTTCTTTACAAAGATTGTGATTTAAAGACAAATTGAACTGTATTTTTTAATTTTAAAGTAATTTAACAAAAAACAAACAAACCCATATTTAAAGAATAGGTAGTTTTCTGAAGACACATTTCCTTTAAAGGTAGGAACACATGTAGCCACGAAGGAGTCAAAAATCACCCAGCTAGTCTAAACACGAGTTTTGTAACAGAGCAATGAATATTGATCAGAAATTGGCTGCTTATTGGTATTCGTTGCATGGTTTTGCAGGTTTCCCATTTACAATAAGCAATCAATTAAAATTCAGTTTCTAATACACAGTCAATGGCGGGGTCTTCAGTTGCATTGCAGCCGTGTCGGTGCCATCAGCCGGCTGCGTTCTTTGTCCTAAGCCTCCCACACTGCCAGAGAAATTTAAGTCTTTCAATGAAGCAACACAAGACGTCCCTGGAAAATGACTCATCAGCAGCAACATGACGAGAGAATACATCATGAGCCCTATCCTATTTGTGTTACCAGGCTGCGGATATTATCTTTATCTTATATATCCACGTCTTTTCTCTTTCACCTAGGGTTGTACATGAAACAACACTATAGGGCTTGAAGAGTGACGTTCACATGGATTCTGCACATAAAGTTTCCGCCTGTGGCTTTCTAGAACAAATACAAAAGACAACAATGAATTGAGACAAATAAAGGACACAGATGAATAGACAAAAGCCGCGTTCTGGACTGTTTCAATAATTGGTGAATACAGATGGCCTCCACCCGTGATACAAGTGTTACTGCCCCTGACATTACTGCAGATCACTAAAATATTTAGAATTGAGAGTCCTCAGTGGTTGATACCTTTTAATGGCTAAAGGCCCCTTCACATTAAGCGACGCTGCAGCGATACCGACAACGATCCGGATCACTGCAGCGTCGCTGTTTGGTCGCTGGAGAGCTGTCACACAGACCGCTCTCCAGCGACCAACGATCCCGAGGTCCCCGGTAACCAGGGTAAACATCGGGTAACTAAGCGCAGGGCCGCGCTTAGTAACCCGATGTTTACCCTGGTTACCATGCTAAAAGTAAAAAAAAACAAACACTACATACTTACCTACCGCTGTCTGTCCTCCAGCGCTGCGCTCTGCTTCTCTGCTCTCCTCCTGTACTGTCTGGGAGCCGGAAAGCAGAGCGGTGACGTCACCGCTCTGCTTTCCGGCTCACAGACAGTACAGGAGGAGAGCAGAGCACAGCGCTGGAGGACAGACGGCTGTAGGTAAGTATGTAGTGTTTGTTTTTTTTTGTCACACACGCCGATCCAGCGATGTCAGCAGGGAGTCCAGCGACGAAATAAAGTTCTGGACTTTATTCAGCGACCAACGATCTCCCAGCAGGGGCCTGATCGTTGGTCGCTGTCACACATAACGATTTCATTAACGATATCGTTGCTACGTCACAAATAGCAACGATATCGTTAACGATATCGTTATGTGTGAAGGTACCTTAACTGAAAAGATGGTAACAAATTGCAAGCTTTCGAGACTACATACATCTCTTCATCAGGCAAAGACTAAAAGAAATTCTGAAGAATCACATATTTATGCACAACATAGCACAGAAAAACAAAAACAAAAAACAAACCCATGGATAAGACAGGTGACATGAAGCTGAATTACCATGAGTGATAAACAGTTATGTCCATAAATATTGGACCAGTTCTTAGATAAGGAATGTTCTATTGTCCTCTGGGGTCTGGTTCTGTTGTGATGACCCCTCATAGTCTGAGGGGCAAGTTCCTTAGTTGATGTAAAAAGACATAAATCCATGCGACACATTCATTCCTGCACTAAGACTGTCAAAGCTCGTCATCAGTTTATATTCCCAGACTCTTCTGTCTCTCTTAGATTTGAAGCTACCTTTTAACAGAAGTAATTTCATGTCCATAATGTTATGATTTGGGAGACAAAAATGTATTGCCACAGGTAGATCCATTCTTTTTTCTCTTATTGTGTGGTGGCGAGAATTCATTCTTGTTCTAAGCTTTTGCCCTTTCTCCACCACATACAGACCCCCAGTTGGACATTTAGTACAAATAATTAAGTACACCACATTAGAAGTGTAAATATTTTTCTATCTACTGGCTAACACGGTACCAAGATATATAGCTTTCCTGTATGCAGATCACTAGATACTGATTGTGCGGGGTCATCGGATAATATGCTGGTAAGCTTTACCCCTTATGAATATAAATCAAATCATATACTCAATGTATGAACATCAAGTCAAGTGCAACTTTGAAGTGTGAATGTACAGATGAATAATGAATGTATTCAGGAAATATTACGGCAAACTAAGTACACGGGAGGGATGTTCTAACATTGGGGAATTTAGTAATGAAATATATTTTGCAGATAAAAGATTTAATCAACATAATGACTTGTTTAGAATTAAAGCTAGGAGGCAACTTAAAGGGGTTGTCTACTACTTTTTATTATTTAAAAAATGGGTCAAAAACATGTATTCGTAAGTCCAGAGTTGTTCCATGCAACTGATGTCAGTGTCTGTCCAATTCCTCTTCCAGAGGGATATTGTCAGGCTCACTAAGTGAGGTGCTTCCTCAAAGCCCAAGATCCAGGTAGGCACACGGGCCACAGTTCAGCTGGCAGTTGAGGCACGTGGGAATCAGAAAGCAGATGTCCTGAAAACTGCCGACAGGTAGAAGTCCTGGAAACTGCAGGCTGGAAGTAGAGGTCCTGGAAACCATAGGCTAGAAGCAGAGGTCCTAGAAAGTGCAGGCAGGAAGCAGAGGTCCAGGAAACCATAGGCTGGAAGTAGAGGTCCTGGAAACCGCAGGCATGAGAAAGCAGAGGTCCTCGAAGCCGCTAGCTAAGAGGAAATGTTCTGGAAGCCGCAAACACATGACAGAGGTTTTGGAAGATCAGGAAGTGCAATAGAACAATATTAATATAGCATAGAGTCATTGTTAGAGAATGGGACTGAAGTTTAGCATCCCCCTCAGTACATCAGTGGCGAAAAATTGGACAGTGGAGTACTCCAAGGCATGATCAGCAGGGCAAAAGAACAAAATAGAGTAATCATAAACCACCAAAAAGGTTATGAAAAATCAATTATTGAAACAATTCACTTAAAAATTATTACCATTAGGTACAAGATGAGCCAAATAATGAGGAAAAAGGATCAGGAGCTGCAAAAGAAATCCTAAACATAAAGCAGCACACAGTGGGCACAACACCTAAACAACCAGTCTAAAGGAACCATATGTTATAAAGAGGGACAAGTAGTCTCAGACACAGGGTGGAACAAAAGAAATTAATTAAATATGGCGTTGCTTTCCCATGGTGAGAGGATTAGTTGAGCCCACCAGCACTGCCCCGATGCAGTGTAGCTTGGGTGTAGCTTTCTCAAGGGGAGGTATCGTGTGATGGAGTCCTATCCATTATGCTGGTCACCATCTGCCAAGGTTTGGATTCCCCGGAGGATATCCCCAAGTACCGCCTATGCTGGTCAGAGCCAAGTTCTGCGCCCCGCGCTGGTCAAGCCACCGAGGCCCAACTATGTCTAGAGATGAGGCCCCGTCCTCTCCGCTCCAAGTCTAAGAGACTTCTGCCAACGGTCAAGATGAGAAGAGCTGTGTGGAGACTGTGACAGGAGAGGCACGCCTGCAAATGTGAAGGAACAGTGCAAGCTACCACCTACGATAGCGGGGTCGGCTGAGACTGGGATTACAGGTTGGGAGGGGGCCGGTTGGTACATAGGAGGCTCAACGGGATTTGAAAGAGTACATCAGGAAGAGACTTGCAGCCTAGCGGGAAAACCCGGTAACCACCGCTAGGGCAAGAGCTTCAGAGAGAACTTACGTGGTGACTTCCATGACTGGCGCACCACCTTTGTGAAAAGAACATTAATATTAAATAGTGACTTTCTTGGTTATTCTAAACTTATTGTTATTCGTCCTACTGTTGATTTGCATAGTTGCTAACACTAGTTGTTTAAAGTTGCTGCTGTATATAAATTATTATAATTATATTAATTTATATAGCACCATTGAGTCCATGGTGCTGTACATGAGAAGGGGTTACATAAAAATTACAGATATCACTTACAGTAAGCAAACTAACAATTACAGACTGATACAGAGGGGCGAGGACCCTGCCCTTGCGGGCTTACATTCTACAGGATTATGGGGAAGGGGACAATAGGTTGGGGGTTGCAGGAGCTCCGGCGTTGGTGAGGCGGTAGCTTCTGTAGTGATGAGGAGGCAGCGGGGTCAGTGCAGGCTGTAGGCTTTCCTGAAGAGGTGGGTTTTCAGGTTCCATCTGAAGGATCCGAATGTGGTTGATAGTTGGACATGTTGGGGCCAAGAATTCCAGAGGATGGGGGATATTCTGGAGAAGTCTTGGAGGCGGTTGGATGAGGAGCGAATAAGTGTGGAGGAGAGAAGGAGGTCTTGGGAGGACCGGAGATTACGTGAGGGAAGATATCAGGAGATTAGTTCAGAGATATATGGAGGAGACAGGTTATGGATGGCTTTATAGGTCAGTATTAGTAATTTGAACTGTATACAATGAGGGAATGGGAGCCAGTGAAGAGATTTGCAAAAGGGGGAAGCGGAGGAGTAGCGAGGAAAGAGATGAATTAGTCGGGCAGCGGAGTTTAGGATGGACTGGAGAGGTGCAAGGGTGTTAGCAAGGAGGCCACAGAAAAGGAAGTTGCAGTAGTCAAGGTGGGAGATGATGAGGGCATGCACAAGAATTTTTATAGATTGAGGGTTGAGGAAAGGACAGATTCTAGAAACATTTTTGAGCTGGAGGTGACAGGAGGTGGAAAGAGCTGGATGTGTGGTTTGAAGGACGTTGCATCCAGACACCTGCATTACAATCACATGGGATAACCCCAGGCCACCTGCAAAGCCCGACATGGGGCACTGCGCAGTTCAGCAAACCGGGTTGAGGAGAGCACTGCGGGATCTGGGACAGGTGCGCAACAGATATTACATGTGACTGCTGCAACCAATCAATGGCCATTGATTGGCTGAAGTGGCCTTATGCTGTCTGAGATGGAAAAGAGAGCTAGGAGACAGTGTTATCCAGCACCTAACTGCGGCAGTACATTGGTACCTGCTGCAGCACATTGGTAGCTGCTGATTGGCTGCAGCAATCAAGTGATATCACCTGACGAAAGATGGAGTAAGAACACTGGTGGTGAACATAGGCAGCAGTACTGAGAAACGACAGGGTCCGGTAGGTGATATGTTTTTTTTTTATATACCACCATGGACCTATTTTTTTTTAAAGTAATGAACAGTAGTGGACAATCTTTGAGCGGACATGTGAACAGAGCCTTACTACCTGTGCTCCCGATTATAGATCTTCTGAGTGATCTTTGAGCGATGTGTTAACGCCCCATAGTAAAACATTCCAGTGTATCCATCTGCACATAACTGTGTGTACACAGAAATAGCGAGTCACCAGTATCGGAAGATTGTTCGCTGGATGCAGTACATTTCCTTACTCTTTGCAACAGTCTTGAATGACAAGGACATCACGTTTGACAAGGACTGCCGAAAATGTTGCTTTGCTACATTTGTAGAACACAGAAAAGGTTCACACATCCTCCCTCCCTTCCAACTCTCCATACTTCTATATATCAAACAGAAAGAAATGATAAACGCTCTTCATACAGATAGACATAGATTTCAGTCTCATTCAAGAAGGTGTTCCAGTTTTATGTAAATAAAGCTTAAAGTGTTTGTCCAGAATTTAAAGAAAAAATGTTCCAGAAAGCAACAAATGTGACCACAAAAAAAAAATACACAAAAAACCCCCCAGAACAACTCATGCTCTCTTTGTAAATCCTGTTGTCTAGTGCTGTGCTCCGGTTGTGCCATTGGTCTTTGTTAAATGTCCCGCGGTCAGAAAGTGTCAATTAACTGCAAAAAGTTCAATCATTTAATATTTTTTTGATGCAAGAAGTATCTCCCGATTATTGATTAATACTTACCATAGTTCACATTTGCATTAGAGGCTTTGTCACAGAGAAAAGTACTGTTTTGTTTTTTTTTTTAAACAAACTTCGCCAAGAGAATGGGATTTTCCGATTTTGCTGCTTAGGCCACGTTCACGCGTTCAGTATTTTACATCAGAATTTGTAAGTCAAAATCGGGAGTGAAAAAGTATAAAAACACGTCATCACCACTTCTGAATTTTTCACCCACTCCTGATTTCGGCTTACAAATACTGATGAAAGATACTGACCAGATACTGAACGTGGCCTTAAAGTTAGATTTCCTGTATAACACAACCCCTTTTATGCAGTTTGGATCCAGCTCCTTCCAGGGACATGGCAGCCATTCAGGTGGGTCAGCTCCCTATTATCATACATCAATACTACAGATGAAGCTTCCTATCAGTCCTTTCTGCAGGCACAAGTTGACAAACAAAGGTTACATAAGGTACAGTACAAATGATTACCGAGTAAGCAATAATAACGATTGAATAATTAAACCTCATAATAATGGCTCAGCTTTTCTCCGTGAGCTATAAAATAAAATAAAGAAAGCTGCCAAATCCCATCCAAATATTAATTACCTTCCTTTGTAACTTTTGAATAGTATTTGCAATACTGAAGGTATTAAAGCAAAGTTACGAGTAGGTGGCAGAGGGAAGGAACGGTAACACTTTACAGTTCTCAAGCTGTCAGCTTCTCTTGTAATTAATGTCTAAAGTCTCATTCAAAAGACTGATTTTCTATATTCACACCGTGGGTGAAATTGGCGAGAGCTGTGACAAGAACATGCTGTAAGTCAAGCTAAAGCACATATTAACCGTGGACCTATAGGATAAATGTATGACAGCCCAGTAAGGAACATATATCCATTCCAAATTGTACAAGTATAAAGTTGTTATATACGGTATTTTAAGACGTATGCCTTCCCAAATTAATTTTTGTTTACAATAGATTTGATTAACCTTTGGGTTCACAAACTCATTTTACAGTTAAGATAAACATGCACTTTATATAAATTGTGTGTGTTATTATATAGCTATAAAAAAATTCCCCATCCTCTGATGATTCTGTCCCAGTCTATCCAGCAAAGCTGACATGTGAGATAATTGGAAATATCAGCTTATTAAATGCGCTCCTGTGAAAAATACACTTGAAGAGTTACATAAAGAATGAATTTAAAAGATTTGCAATTCTAATGACACACTTTCCTTTGATCATTGTATACCCTTCCAAAATAGAGAACAGAATCAACAGTCATTTCATAAACTGTAATCCCTGGTTCAGAACTTGCTGCTCTCTCCCACGGTGCTAGCCATATAGGCACAGACCTTTCAGAACTAATGAAAGCCAACCCTGGTACTGTTATATTGTATCATGTGAACTAAGTTTTTGGCAATAAGCTTGTTATTTCCAGTGGCAAAAAGCAGAATTGAGAATGCAGCTCTGGACACATTTTTCTGAAGGAGGTCATCTATATGTAAAATGGTGCAGAAGTAGACATGACCTTTTTGGAATCCTGGCGAAATGTTACTCAGGGCGACCATTAGTTATAATTCTTCACAGTAGAGGGGAGGTAACGGTGTACAGGCACACAGCTATGACACAGTTGTGAGCTGGAGTTGATCACAGGTGTTTTATTCAAGCTTCTTTTCATCACACAGAATCACTTCTCTTCATGCAATGCTTCATCAACATATATGAAAGTCTCTTTATAGATAACTTCTCTTTACACAGTGTTTTAAACTAAGCAGAACTGTACCTTGCTCATGCATTGAGGTGGGGGGGGGGCATGAGTCCAGTGCTGTAGCTCTCTCACTTCTATCTTGAGGTAGTAAAGATGCTCCCTGGCTGTCCTGAGGAAGAACTGGTCTATACAGCTTGTCTGATTTCAATCTGGCAGGAGATTCTCTAGCAAGCACCTTACTCTTGGATGTTCCGGACACAATAACAACTTTCCCAGTATCCCCTGGGGATGAGCTAACCACTCCCTGTCTGCTACTACCATTTTAACCCCTATAGTTGCTGGATGATTCTAAATCAACAGTGCAGCATCTATCTGTCACATATGGCTTACCAGTGAGATACCTCACTGATCCTAAGAGCGGGAAAGTGGGGTGTAATCACCTATAGCAGCTATATGCACTGCTGACCATTAGATCCAATGGAAATAGCAATACAGCCAAGCTGGACTATAATGGAGTGATATCGCACTTCTCATACATTCATATATCCATGCGCAGCTTTAGTCTCTGTTCACATGTGTTATAGTTTCCATTCCTACCAGGAGTCACTGCAATGTGCCATCATACAATAAATCCCAAAGGTGCTCAGTGTATATAAATAGGATATAAATTATGCATAAATATTGTCACAATTCTCTTACACGTCCTTTATTACAGTAGGGTTAGTGTTATAACAGCCGCCTTGTCAGTCTTTAGTTACCTCGGCCGTATTTATGCCTCTGGTATTGTACCCTGCAGACCACATTTCAGCACCACTTTAATTAGTAAATCGGCAGAGGACAAGTTAATCTTTTTTCCGTTTGCCATTATATATATTTTTTTTCCTATGACAAATGGTTTCCACTGAAACGTCAGGTGAAACAAATGATTGATCATGAAGTATAACAGCGGGAACCTGCCAAGAAAATACCTTTCATGCACAATTTATGAATGGTATAATTTAGTTTTCGACATATGGCAGCCAGCCTGGTAACAAGCTGAATATAGGGAACGATGTACAATCCGGCTCATGGGCTGATAGTTTGTCATTTATTTTAGCCTACGATACTTCTAAAGCAATTGTGGGATGATTACATGTAATATGTATTAGTGAATCCGTATGACTTCTAGAAACCAGACTCACAAAATTAGAATATCATCAAAAAGTTACTTTATTTCAGCTCTTCAATACAAATAGTGAAACTCATATATTATATAGAGTCATTACAAACAGAGTGATCTATTTCAAGTGTTTATTTCTGTTAATGTTGATGATTGTGGCTTACAGCCAATGAAAAACCAAAAGTCATTATCTCAGTAAATTAGAATAATTAATAAAAAAAAACTGCAAAGCATTCTAAAGCATTAAAAAGGTCCCTTAGTCTGTTTCAATAGCTCCACAATCATGGGGAAGACTGCTGACTTGACAGATGTCCAGAAGGCAGTCACAGACACTCTCCACAAGGAGGGTAAGCCACAAAAGGTCATTGCTAAAGAAGCTGGCTGTTCACAGAGTGCTGTATCCAAGCATATTAATGGAAAGTTGAGTGGAAGGAAAAAGTGTGGTAGAAAAAGGTGCACAAGCAACCGGGATCATCACAGTCTTGACAGGATTGTTAAACAAAGGCCATTCAAAAATTTGGGGGAGATTCACAAGGAGTGGACTGCTGCTGGAGTCATTGCTTCAAGAGCCACCACACACAGATGTATCCAGGACATGGGCTACAAGTGTCACATTCCTTGTGTCAGGCCACTCTTGACCAATAGACAACGCCAGAAGCGTCTTACCAGGGCCAAGGAGAAAAAGAGCTGGACTGTTACTCAGTGGTCCAAGGTGTTTTCAGATGAAAGTAAATTTTATATTTCACTTGGAAATCAAGGTCCCACAGTCTGGAGGAAGAGTGGAGAGGCCACAATCCAAGCTGCTGGAGGTCTAGTGTGAAGTTTCCACAATCAGTGATGGTTTGGGGAGCCGTGTCATCTGCTGGTGTAGGTCCACTGTGTTTTATCAAGACCAAAGTCAGCGCAGCCGTCTACCAGGAAATTTTAGAGCACTTCATGCTTCCCTCTGCCGACAAGGTTTTAGGAGTTGGAAATTTCATTCTCCAGCAGGGCTTGGCACCTGTCCACACGGCCAAAAGTACCAAATACCTGGTTTACAAGCAACAGAATCAATGCAGAATCCAACCAGAGGAGCAGCACTTTTAGACCTAATACTATCTAATAGACCTGACAGAATAACAAATCTGCAGGTGGTTGGGCATTTAGGAAATAGCGACCACAATATTGTGCAGTTTCACCTGTCTTTCACTAGGGGGACTTGTCAGGGAGTCACAAAAACATTGAACTTTAGGAAGGCAAAGTTTGACCAGCTTAGAGATGCCCTTAATCTGGTAGACTGGGACAATATCCTCAGAAATGAGAATACAGATAATAAATGGGAAATGTTTAAGAACATCCTAAATAGGCAGTGTAAGCGGTTTATACCTTGTGGGAATAAAAGGACTAGAAATAGGAAAAACCCAATGTGGCTAAACAAAGAAGTAAGACAGGCAATTAACAGTAAAAAGAAAGCATTTGCACTACTAAAGCAGGATGGCACCATTGAAGCTCTAAAAAACTATAGAGAGAAAAATACTTTATCTAAAAAACTAATTAAAGCTGCCAAAAAGGAAACAGAGAAGCACATTGCTAAGGAGAGTAAAACTAATCCCAAACTGTTCTTCAACTATATCAATAGTAAAAGAATAAAAACTGAAAATGTAGGCCCCTTAAAAAATAGTGAGGAAAGAATGGTTGTAGATGACGAGGAAAAAGCTAACATATTAAACACCTTCTTCTCCACGGTATTCACGGTGGAAAATGAAATGCTAGGTGAAATCCCAAGAAACAATGAAAACCCTATATTAAGGGTCACCAATCTAACCCAAGAAGAGGTGCGAAACCGGCTAAATAAGATTAAAATAGATAAATCTCCGGGTCCGGATGGCATACACCCACGAGTACTAAGAGAACTAAGTAATGTAATAGATAAACCATTATTTCTTATTTTTAGTGACTCTATAGCGACAGGGTCTGTTCCGCAGGACTGGCGCATAGCAAATGTGGTGCCAATATTCAAAAAGGGCTCTAAAAGTGAACCTGGAAATTATAGGCCAGTAAGTCTAACCTCTATTGTTGGTAAAATATTTGAAGGGTTTCTGAGGGATGTTATTCTGGATTATCTCAATGAGAATAGCTGTTTAACTCCATATCAGCATGGGTTTATGAGAAATCGCTCCTGTCAAACCAATCTAATCAGTTTTTATGAAGAGGTAAGCTATAGACTGGACCACGGTGAGTCATTGGACGTGGTATATCTCGATTTTTCCAAAGCGTTTGATACCGTGCCGCACAAGAGGTTGGTACACAAAATGAGAATGCTTGGTCTGGGGGAAAATGTGTGTAAATGGGTTAGTAACTGGCTTAGTGATAGAAAGCAGAGGGTGGTTATAAATGGTATAGTCTCTAACTGGGTCGCTGTGACCAGTGGGGTACCGCAGGGGTCAGTATTGGGACCTGTTCTCTTCAACATATTCATTAATGATCTGGTAAAAGGTTTACACAGTAAAATATCGATATTTGCAGATGATACAAAACTATGTAAAGCAGTTAATACAAGAGAAGATAGTATTCTGCTACAGATGGATCTGGATAAGTTGGAAACTTGGGCTGAAAGGTGGCAGATGAGGTTTAACAATGATAAATGTAAGGTTATACACATGGGAAGAGGGAATCAATATCACCATTACACACTGAACGGGAAACCACTGGGTAAATCTGACAGGGAGAAGGACTTGGGGATCCTAGTTAATGATAAACTTACCTGGAGCAGCCAGTGCCAGGCAGCAGCTGCCAAGGCAAACAGGATCATGGGGTGCATTAAAAGAGGTCTGGATACACATGATGAGAGCATTATACTGCCTCTGTACAAATCCCTAGTTAGACCGCACATGGAGTACTGTGTCCAGTTTTGGGCACCGGTGCTCAGGAAGGATATAATGGAACTAGAGAGAGTACAAAGGAGGGCAACAAAATTAATAAAGGGGATGGGAGAACTACAATACCCAGATAGATTAGCGAAATTAGGATTATTTAGTCTAGAAAAAAGACGACTGAGGGGCGATCTAATAACCATGTATAAGTATATAAGGGGACAATACAAATATCTCGCTGAGGATCTGTTTATACCAAGGAAGGTGACAGGCACAAGGGGGCATTCTTTGCGTCTGGAGGAGAGAAGGTTTTTCCACCAACATAGAAGAGGATTCTTTACTGTTAGGGCAGTGAGAATCTGGAATTGCTTGCCTGAGGAGGTGGTGATGGCGAACTCAGTCGAGGGGTTCAAGAGAGGCCTGGATGTCTTCCTGGAGCAGAACAATATTGTATCATACAATTATTAGGTTCTGTAGCAGGACGTAGATCTGGGTATTTATTATGATGGAATATAGGCTGAACTGGATGGACAAATGTCTTTTTTCAGCCTTACTAACTATGTTACTATGTATGTTACTATGATTGGCCAGCAAACTCGTCTGACAATCTGCACATGCGCGGCCTCCGGCGGCCATTTTCCTGAAATCAAGTCTTGACAAAGAGCACATGTCGCTAGAAACGCATCAAAAGATGCCTGTATTCTCTTTTTGTGACCACACAATTTTAATCTTTGCGTCATGTACCTTGGATAATAAAATGCACTTTTTTGGATTTCATCTGTGAGCTGGATTTTTCTACTTTCTCCATTAAAATTTTCACCTACCCAAACGATTGATGATAATTTGCTGATCAGGAGACACCAGAACGGAGCAGTGGTTGCGCATGCAAGCCACCTCTCCATTCATTATGGGACTGCTGGAGATGTCTGAGCTTTATACTTGACTATAGCATGGGGCCGTGCATTTCAGGGGTGCACGTTGCTTCTATTTCCATACTAAACCACTATATATGACGCCATACTTTCATCGCATATAACCATCATTGGCAACTTTGGAGCAGGACATCTGTGAATGCCGCACACATTTTTCTCTTCAGCATCATCCATTTATGGATCGCTCACCCTAAGGCATTTCACTCACAAACAGTATATGTGACACCATCCATAACACCCCAAAATGAATATAGGACACACATCAGACCCCTGACATGTCCGCTGACCCCACACAGTCACTGTAAAATATAAGAAATGGCTTTGTAATAAAGCATAATGCTATGCACAGTAATCGGGAGACCCTATGTAATAAAAGAACGGTGCTTTACATAATTCGAGGTCACTTTGTATGTACCGGTATATAAAATATGGGAGGAGATTGTATGTAATAAAGTAAAAGGCTATAGATAATATGGGAGGACACTATTTAACAAAGGATGGCACTATACATAATAAGGGAGGACACAATGTGATAAAGTGTAATGCTATATGAAGGGAGGGGGGAGATAAACATCTGAGTGTACAGTGGCAACAGGACTGATGAGGCAGAATAATAATTTTCAATTTATCAGTTCTTTATAGGTGACATCTACTCTGGAGTCGTTCTTGTTTTTTTCTTCTCCACCAGATCCTGACAATCACGGCGGCTTCTCCCAGCTATGACTTGTCTCTGCACAGGTTATCACCCAGATCACTTTGGTTTTTTACTTTTCAGCATATTCACATATTATAGCCCTGAAAATAACAATGTCACATTTTAACTATCTGTCCCTTATATAAACAATATCTTGCGTATTCTATGAATATATAACTAGCCAATATGTCCCCCTGAATATAAATCTATCCACAACTGTGACCCTGAATTAGTCAACCGAGTGCCCCTAAATTGTTTTTCAAAACTCTGCCCCTTGAATATATTAGCCAGCACTGTGCCCCCTGAGTATATTAGTCACTATTGTGCCCCATGAACATATGATTAACCACCACGGTACCCCCCCTGAATATTATATTATCCATTATGTTGCTCCTGAATATAACATTAGCGACTACTGTGTCACCTAAAAATATTATTTGCCTCATAAATAAAAGAAAATAACACAATCATGCCCCAACCAAGGATCCTGCATGTTTTTTTCCATCTATCCTCCTGATCGGTGGCAGCGGTACAATGACATCACATCAGCGCACTGATGGCATCATAGAGAAACAAGGCAGTAAGCCGAGTGGTCTCTATAACGTCACAGAGACGTTTCCTATTTTTAGTCCGTGAGACAAATCGTACAGAACTTGGATATAATCCAATCCATGTGCCGTTTGATTTTCACAGAATGTTTTAAGAATTTGGGAAACCATTTTTTTTTTCATTGGACAGCCAGCTCTAATTTGTAGTGAGCCGGGTTAGTCAGTGCCAGGAGCACGGTTGCAGGCGCCGCTGTCCATGCACAGAGGGGTGAATGAAACCGCACCGGTGCCACCCCAATGGCTGAGGAAGCGAGGCTTCCAGGAGGCATGAAGTAGATTTTCTTCAGGCAGTGGGGCTCTCAGTGTGGACGCCGCACAGTGAAAGTTATTAACCTGCAGGTTAACTCCATATTTGCAGGGTAATAGCGTTACTTTACATGACAGGTTTCCTTTTAAGGGGTTATCCCACATTTACAGCTTATCACCTATGGAATAGTCATTGGGGCGGTGCAGGGGGTGTAAAAGTCACTGCTCAGTATACAGCGAGCACGATGTAATCACTTTCCAGCACACTGATTGACAGCCGGTGCTTCAGCCTGACTGTGCAGAGGAAGCTGTCAATCAATGTGACGGGCAGCGATTACAACTCGCTCACTTTATAATGGACAGTGACTGTAACTGCTCCCTGCACCGCCCTTATGACTGTGGTGGCTGCAAAGAGGATAAACGCTTTATTTTCTCCCTGTAGCTGCTGCTCTAGTAACGGGGGCAGGCGGGATTTTAACATTACCTGCAAATTAACCCTATATTGGCTGGTAATTAGGGTTTCTGCATATGACAGGTTCCCTTTGATACAAAGTTTTTATTATCTATGAACGTTCCTGCATTTACTTACATTTGTTGCACACTTGACGATTTTTTTTGTGCACAGCTTTGTCCTGATGACAGCTATAAAGTTTGTCTGTTTCCTGGGGAAACATCTTGGAACACACTCACTTTGCATTACAAACACTTTTTTAATATCTCGGGAACACAAGTGATGCCAGGCCTTTGTTCCCCAGACATCCGCAAGCTCCGGAGTTTATTTGTTCTTCAGAAGCTGATCATGGGGTGATTTTAAGAGAACTTTTTCACACGTGTACACTAAACTCGTAACTTGTGACGCAGCTCAGAGAAAGGATTGGACAGGACAGAATAACATGGCGTGAAGACATGATGATCGGGGCCGAGCGTCACTCCAGAGACGAGTGATCTAACCAATGTTCTCAGGCCTGGGCTGCAAAATCAATGTGGCATAGACGTTGCTCCAAACACCTGGTGCGTAAGCGAGCCCAAAGGCCCTGTGCGATATAAGATGATGGCACATAGTAGTTGGGGACCTTATTACAGAGTTTGCATTACGGCCCAGGAGCTCCATGTTACAACTATAGAAAAAGATGTAACGTTCCTGCTCACTACAGCCATTCTACTCGCATGTCAAGTGGATTTGCAGGTGTTTTTTTTGTTAATTATTCTAATTTACTGAGATAATCACTTTTGGGTTTTTATAGGCTGTAAGCAATAATCATCAACATTAACAGAAGCAGTTGAAATAGATCACTATCTTTGTAATGACTATATAATGTATGAGTTTCACTTTTTGCATTGAAAAACTGAAATAAATTAACTTTTTGATGATATTCTAATTTTGTGAGAAGCACTTGTGCATTTGTATCACATAAACCTACAGCTCCCAGTATACCATTAACATGGTTAGGAGATGCTAGGAGTTGTTGTTATCAGCCATCTTCAGCAGGAAGAATCACAAATAATCATTTACATCCATGTGACATCTATCTGATCATTCCCATCTCTTTTGTCTCCACATAGTATTGATACCATGATGAGATTTTATGCCCAGAGCTCGTCCCTACAAACTTCCCTCTGCTCCATGTTCAGCAGCACATCCCGACATGGTGCCCTTAGAAATAAAAGTATCATTATACTGCCCCATAAAGATATCACCCATGCTGGACTACTGAATAAATGATTGCCATTGTGCTTCCTGCACAAAATATCCATCCCACACAGCCCCTCTCCATAACATCCTCCCCACACTGCCCCTCTCTATAATATCCTCTCCACACTGCCCCTCTCTATAATATCCTCCACACACAGCCCCTCTCCATAATATCCTCCCCACACTGCCCCTCTCAGTAATGTCTCCTTGCATTGCCTGTCTCCACCCCTCTCTGTAATATTCAGTCTCACAGAGTTCCTCTTTAGAAGATTTCCCCACACACAGCTCCTCTCTGTAATTTCCCCCCACACACAGCTCCTCTCTGTAATTTCCCCCCACACAACTATCTAGATTTCCCCACACAGCTCCTCTCTGTATTTTCCCCACACACACAGCTCCTCTCTGTAATTTCCACCCACACAACTACCTAGATTTCCCCACACAGCTCCTCTCTGTAATTTCCCCCCACACACAGCTCCTCTCTGTAATTTCCCCCCACACACAGCTCCTCTGTAATTTCCCCCCACACACAGCTCCTCTCTGTACTTTCCCCCCACACACAGCTCCTCTCTGTAATTTCCCCCCACACACAGCTCCTCTCTGTAATTTCCCCCCACACAGCTCCTCTCTGTAATTTCCCCCCACACACAACTCCTCTCTGTAATTTCCCCCCACACACAACTCCTCTCTGTAATTTCCCCCCACACACAGCTCCTCTCTGTAATTTCCCCCCACACACAGCTCCTCTCTGTAATTTCCCCCCACACACAACTCCTCTCTGTAATTTCCCCCCACACACAACTCCTCTCTGTAATTTCCCCCACACACAACTCCTCTCTGTAATTTCCCCCCACACACAGCTCCTCTCTGTAATTTCCCCCCACACAGCTCCTCTCTGTAATTTCCCCCACACAGCTCCTCTCTAGAAGATTTCCCCCCACACAGCTCCTCTCTAGAAGATTTCCCCCCACACAGCTCCTGTCCGTAATTTCCCCCCACACACATCTTTTTCATAATATTTCCCCCCACACACATCTCTTTTTCATAATATTTCCCCACACACACACAGCGCCTCTGCATACTGTGCCTCCTTCACAATCCTCTCCCCCATAATGTGGCCTGATATTAACAGCATCTCTCCTCCTACAATTGGATGTTTTGGCTCCGACTAGAGCGCTTACTATTTCTGGCACCAGCAGGATGATTAGGTCACGGCGTGGTGTGATGACCTCATCACGCTGCTGCACGTCGGGGGGCACTGCTCTGCCCCAGTACCGGTGCCAAAGTATTTCACTGTATTTGAATCTGAAAGATGCAAATACAGTTCAATATACGGAGTCTTCTGTCTTCGGTGGGCTGTATGCGGCTCCTATGTCGTGCAGGCTTGAGCTCAGGGTTTGCCCCCACTGGACGGTTTCAAACACATATTGATGGATTTGACAATTCACAAGGTGGTATTACAGCACGTGTGACTGTGGAGCCACAAACAGCCTTGGAAATTGAAAAGATTATTGTACTGCACCAAGTGATTCACTGGTTTGTTTCCTAGGAAACCTGACATTGCATTCTGCTATGTACCTAGTGAAAGTTATGTAAGTGGATCTGCGTGTTCCAACACATTATCTCTATGACTAATGCCAGGCCCAAGTCAAGGGCGCCACAGAGAACCGCCAGGGGCTCCACCATCCGATCTGCATCTTTATGTCTTTTTTTAAGGTATATGGTTTAGCTTGTAATATGGTTTTAGTTATTTAGTATATACGGTCATAACATCGGGGGGCAATTCATCACTGGGGATCGCCGTCTGCTGGGTCACATGGATCACGGACACTCATCGATCTACAGGGAATTAAAGGGTCTCAAAAGAAAAAACGATCTACAGGGTATTAAAGGGTCTAAAAAATATATATATTTTTAAATTTGAAAGTCTCTAATATAGATGTCCTGCTTTAGACAATGCAAAACACGGATATGTATTTATAAAATATATATATACCGTAGTAATAAACATAGTAGATTGCAGCTGTCTAAGGTGAAAAACGCTTAGCTACAAAACTGAAAACCTGAGATTGCACAGAGTGGCCAAATCCTGAGTGTGCCGCTTGGCCTGACCCTGTGTGCGGCGGCCGCCGGCCCGCGGTTTCTGAGCGCTGCAGTATTTGGCAATCATCCACATATTTAGAGTGAAGCTGACCCATGAAGATTGCAGAGTAGGGATGAGAGTGTAACAGGCCACGGCACGCCTGCTGCAGCACATCGCTTAGGTGATGAAGCCGGATGACTATGTGTGTATTGTATAAGGAGCCCAGGGCACAATAATTGTGAGGAGGAACGTCACACATACATTTATAGAAAAAAGTAATTCCGGATTGAATAAGACAAGGTTAGAAACAGGAAACTACTTTATTTTATATAATTTCAAATTTTTTTGAGCATGCCCCTGCTCTCCCTTTTCTTTTTACACAAATCCCAAGCTATTAGAATATTTTAAGCAAGATCACAGACATGCCATTCTCATAACTTTTTTAGAGAATAATTTTTTAAATTCCTAATAAATCGTTTTTATGTAGTTTATACAATTCTTGTTTGTTGGATTGTGCTGAAGCTCCCAATGATTACTGATAAATTACCAATAAGCTGGCGCTATGTACCGTAAGTAAAGAGCAGGTAAATTGCTGTTTAATTGCAAGAAAATCCCCAAATATATTACATTGCTTCACTGTGATCTTCTGTTGACATGAACTAAAAAATAATAATAATAATTGAAATGTCTGCCAAAGGATCATACTGACACACTGACAACCAAAGGATCCTCTGCATGTCAAAGAATGCAAACAACCACAGGGGCCCATACATCCAGCGCCACCCACAGGGGCCCATACATCCAGCGCCAGCCACAGGGGCCCATACATCCAGCGCCAGCCACAGGAGCCCATACATCCAGTGCCAGCCACAGGAGCCCATACATCCAGCGCCAGCCACAGGAGCCCATACATCCAGCGCCAGCCACAGGAGCCCATACATCCAGCGCCAGTCACAGGGGCCCATACATCCAGTGCCAGCCACAGGAGCCCATACATCCAGTGCCAGCCACAGGAGCCCATACATCCAGCACCACCCACAGGGGCCCATACATCCAGCGCCAGCCACAGGAGCCCATACATCCAGCGCCAGCCACAGGAGCCCATACACCCAGCACCACCCACAGGGGCCCATACATCCAGCACCACCCACAGGAGCCCATACATCCAGTGCCAGCCACAGGAGCCCATACATCCAGCGCCAGCCACAGGAGCCCATACATCCAGTGCCAGCCACAGGAGCCCATACATCCAGCGCCAGCCACAGGGGCCCATACATCCAGCGCCAGCCACAGGAGCCCATACATCCAGTGCCAGCCACAGGAGCCCATACATCCAGCGCCAGCCACAGGAGCCCATACATCCAGCGCCAGCCACAGGAGCCCATACATCCAGTGCCAGCCACAGGAGCCCATACATCCAGCGCCAGTCACAGGAGCCCATACACCCAGCACCACCCACAGGGGCCCATACATCCAGCACCACCCACAGGGGCCCATACATCCAGTGCCAGCCACAGGAGCCCATACATCCAGCGCCAGCCACAGGAGCCCATACATCCAGTGCCAGCCACAGGAGCCCATACATCCAGTGCCAGCCACAGGGGCCCATACATCCAGCGCCAGCCACAGGAGCCCATACATCCAGTGCCAGCCACAGGAGCCCATACATCCAGTGCCAGCCACAGGGGCCCATACATCCAGTGCCAGCCACAGGAGCCCATACATCCAGCGCCAGCCACAGGAGCCCATACATCCAGCGCCAGTCACAGGAGCCCATACATCCAGCGCCAGCCACAGGAGCCCATACATCCAGTTCCAGCCACAGAAGCCCATACATCCAGCGCCAGCCACAGGAGCCCATACATCCAGCGCCAGCCACAGGAGCCCATACATCCAGTGCCAGCCACAGGGGCCCATACATCCAGCGCCAGCCACAGGAGCCCATACATCCAGCGCCAGCCACAGGAGCCCATACATCCAGCGCCAGCCACAGGAGCCCATACATCCAGCGCCAGCCACAGGAGCCCATACATCCAGGGCCAGCCACAGGAGCCCATACATCCAGCGCCAGCCACAGGAGCCCATACATCCAGCGCCAGTCACAGGAGCCCATACATCCAGCGCCAGCCACAGGAGCCCATACATCCAGTGCCAGCCACAGGAGCCCATACATCCAGCGCCAGCCACAGGAGCCCATACATCCAGTTCCAGCCACAGGAGCCCATACATCCAGCGCCAGCCACAGGAGCCCATACATCCAGTGCCAGCCACAGGAGCCCATACATCCAGTGCCAGCCACAGGGGCCCATACATCCAGTTCCAGCCACAGGAGCCCATACATCCAGCGCCAGCCACAGGAGCCCATACATCCAGCGCCAGCCACAGGAGCCCATACATCCAGTGCCAGCCACAGGAGCCCATACATCCAGCGCCAGCCACAGGAGCCCATACATCCAGCGCCAGCCACAGGAGCCCATACATCCAGTGCCAGCCACAGGAGCCCATACATCCAGGGCCAGCCACAGGAGCCCATACATCCAGCGCCAGCCACAGGAGCCCATACATCCAGTGCCAGCCACAGGAGCCCATACATCCAGTGCCAGCCACAGGAGCCCATACATCCAGTGCCAGCCACAGGGGCCCATACATCCAGTGCCAGCCACAGGAGCCCATACATCCAGCGCCAGCCACAGGAGCCCATACATCCAGCGCCAGTCACAGGAGCCCATACATCCAGCGCCAGCCACAGGAGCCCATACATCCAGTGCCAGCCACAGGAGCCCATACGTCCAGCGCCAGTCACAGGAGCCCATACATCCAGTGCCAGCCACAGGGGCCCATACATCCAGTGCCAGCCACAGGAGCCCATACATCCAGTGCCAGCCACAGGGGCCCATACATCCAGTGCCAGCCACAGGGGCCCATACATCCAGTTCCAGTCACAGGAGCCCATACATCCAGTGCCAGCCACAGGAGCCCATACATCCAGTGCCAGCCACAGGGGCCCATACATCCAGTGCCAGCCACAGGAGCCCATACATCCAGCGCCAGCCACAGGAGCCCATACATCCAGTGCCAGCCACAGGAGCCCATACATCCAGTTCCAGTCACAGGAGCCTATACATCCAGTGCCAGCCACAGGAGCCCATACATCCAGCGCCAGCCACAGGGGCCCATACATCCAGTGCCAGCCACAGGAGCCCATACATCCAGTTCCAGTCACAGGAGCCCATACATCCAGTGCCAGCCACAGGAGCCCATACATCCAGTGCCAGCCACAGGGGCCCATACATCCAGTGCCAGCCACAGGAGCCCATACATCCAGCGCCAGCCACAGGAGCCCATACATCCAGCGCCAGTCACAGGAGCCCATACATCCAGTGCCAGCCACAGGAGCCCATACATCCAGCGCCAGCCACAGGAGCCCATACATCCAGCGCCAGTCACAGGAGCCCATACATCCAGCGCCAGCCACAGGAGCCCATACATCTAGTGCCAGCCACAGGGGCCCATACATCCAGTGCCAGCCACAGGGGCCCATACATCCAGTGCCAGCCACAGGAGCCCATACATCCAGCGCCAGCCACAGGAGCCCATACATCCAGTGCCAGCCACAGGAGCCCATACATCCAGTTCCAGTCACAGGAGCCTATACATCCAGTGCCAGCCACAGGAGCCCATACATCCAGCGCCAGCCACAGGGGCCCATACATCCAGTGCCAGCCACAGGAGCCCATACATCCAGTTCCAGTCACAGGAGCCCATACATCCAGTGCCAGCCACAGGAGCCCATACATCCAGTGCCAGCCACAGGAGCCCATACATCCAGTGCCAGCCACAGGGGCCCATACATCCAGCGCCAGCCACAGGAGCCCATACATCCAGCGCCAGCCACAGGAGCCCATACATCCAGCGCCAGTCACAGGAGCCCATACATCCAGCGCCAGCCACAGGAGCCCATACATCCAGCGCCAGCCACAGGAGCCCATACATCCAGCGCCAGTCACAGGAGCCCATACATCCAGTGCCAGCCACAGGAGCCCATACATCCAGTGCCAGCCACAGGGGCCCATACATCCAGTGCCAGCCACAGGAGCCCATATATCCAGTGCCAGCCACAGGGGCCCATACATCCAGTGCCAGCCACAGGGGCCCATACATCCAGTGCCAGCCACAAGAGCCCATACATCCAGTGCCAGCCACAGGAGCCCATACATCCAGCGCCAGCCACAGGAGCCCATACATCCAGCGCCAGCCACGGGAGCCCATACATCCAGCACCAGCCACGGGAGCCCATACATCCAGTGTCAGCCACAGGAGCCCATAAATCCAGTGCCAGCCACGGGAGCCCATATATCCAGTGCTAACCACGGGATCCCATAAATTCAGTGCCAACCACAGGAGCCCATATATTCAGTGCCAACCACAGGAGCCCGTATATCCATTGCCAGCCACAGGAGCCCATACATCCTGTGTTAGCCACGGGAGCCTATAAATCCTGTGCCAACGACGGGAGCCCATAAATCCTGTGCCAGCCACAGGCTTCATGCCCACAGGAAGAGAAGAGACCACAATTACAGAGGAATGAGTAAAGAGACTGAAAGGAGTACAAAATTCCCGTAAACTGGTGTTAATATTTCTTTGACATAGTTAAATTAAGGATTTGGATGACTCCTGAGATTTACCTATTTCCTTTTCCTATTTGTGGGATTAACCCCTTTAACTGTTTCTTGCCTCTTTTGATCTTGCAGTAATCTTAGCATAAGATTAACAAGAATGTTTTCCTGGAGCTGTCAGGTCTGGGGACCCATCCGACATGTATGCATAATTACCTGGTGAAGATTATGTACCATTATTTCAAAAACCCTCCATTATCCGCAGCTAGATAACGCCAATTCTTAGACTTCCTTCTGGATTTTTGCATTATTACAGGTTTACACTGATTTAATCGAGGTGTTTGAGAACTGTGATCGTACTAGTTTAGTTTTGCATTATCTTTACGGTGACAGATTGTGGAAATTGCTGGTTTAGCCGAGTCCATTTGGCCGATGAAGTTACCCTGTGACACAAAAGATTATTCTTCATGAAAATTTGCAAAATATACAGAAAACACAAAAATAAATACAAAATATAACAACATGAACCCCTTAGGCTACTTTCACACAATACGTTTTTGTGGTGAGGCACAATCCGGCAAAATTTTCAAAAAATGTATCCGTTTTTTTCTCATAGAGTTTTATTAGGCTATGTGCACACGTAGGAAATGTGGTGCAGAATTTTCTACACAAAACCCGCATCTCCTGGCAGAATCCGCAGCTGTGGATTTGCCGCAATTGTTATGCGGATTTGCCGCGGAATTGATGCAGATTTTATGCAGTTTTTGCCACTGCGGATTTCTATCATGGAGGGGTGCAAAAACACTGCAGATCCGCACAAAAGAAGTGACATGCACTTCTTTTAAATCCGCAGCAATTCCGCATTGATTTTTCCGCACAGCTTTTTTTTTTACCCATTGATTTACATTGTACTATACATCACAGCAAATCCGCATCGTGTGCACATAGCCTTAGCAATGGATTGTGCCTGATGGCCTAACGTTTTCTCTCTCTCTCTCTATCCTCCCCGCAACAGGAAATCCAAACTTTATCCATGGTTAAACCCCCCCACAAATAATGGATCCAGAAAAAAAACTGATCTGTTGCATCAGTTTTTCACATTTTGCAATGGATCCGTTTTTTGAAAAATTCAACGGATCCTTCCTGACAGCAAAAAACGGATGTGTGAAAGTAGCCTCAGTGACCATTTGTGCTGCAACTTCACATGCCTGCCACCTCTTACAATGGGCCAGCTGGTCGGGCTTCCTACACAGGCCAACAGCCCGTCCATGTCTTCACCCTCCATTATCAGTCACTCTCGATCAGAATTATAGTGCAGCGCTCTGGTGCCAGAAGGCACATACCCACGTCCGCATCAGGCCCTACATCGGCCCACAATGAAGTCCCTACTTCACCCAACTGGAAGGCAAGAGACCAAATATTCTCACTGTCAGCCATGTTACATGGGAGGGTGATGTGGTGAGAGCACAACTATCCTCAGCAGTCTGCAGACAACAGTCTCATCAGGTGCGGATGGACTCATTAATGTTGGTGGGACCGCACCACTCTCTCCAACGACGCTCATTCCTTTTAGGATTGGGGGAAGAGAAGTCACCACCACAAATGTCAGGTAGCGGCTTCTACAATTCTCCCTTTTTGGAAACACATGTATGATTAACCAAGCAGAGCGTGCATGCGTAAGGGGGCAGAGGAGGGAACCGCTGTCAGCCAAACAACAAGCCAACTGAAGGCATAAAGCCAGCTGTATAGTGAGGGAGCTGAAAAGGGAGTATATGTTGATCCATCTAACAAGCAGGCACACACAGAAGGGCAAAAGGCCGAGCCCATAAGATTACGAATAGAGTTGAGCGAATTTTTCAAATTTTGATTCCGATTGGCACCGAATATCGGGAGTAGAAATTACCGAACATGTTCAGAACCGATCCTCAAACATAAATAGATTAACAATATTGTATGAATATGGCAAATTCAGATTCAGTGATCAATTCCGAACATATTCGCTCAACTCAGGATCTACAAGGAAAGCGATAAACCCATATTTTCCAATATCTTAAAACTGCTTCCATAAAGAACTAGCGCCCATCTGTGCTTCCACATAGTAATAGTACCCGCAATATAATAGTGCCTCCACACTGTAATAATGCCACCTCTGTGCCTCCACGTGGTAACAGTACCCCACATTATAATAGTGCAGCTCTGTGCCTCTACATAGTAATAGTGCCCCACACTATAATGGCGCCACCTCTGTGCCTCCACATAGTAATAGTACCCACAATATAATAGTGCCTCCACACTGTAATAATGCCACCTCTGTGCCTCCACGTGGTAACAGTACCCCACATTATAATAGTGCCACCTCTGTGCCTCCTCATAGGAATAGTACCCACAATACAATAGTGCCTCCACACTGTAATAATGCCACCTCTGTGCCTCCACATGGTATCAGTACCCCACAATATAATAGTGCCACCTCTGTGCCTCCTCATAGGAATAGAACCCACAATACAATAGTGCCTCTCTGTGCCTCCACACTGTAATAATGCCACCTATGTGCCTCCACATGGTATCAGTACCCCACAATATAATAGTGCCACCTCTGTGCCTCCTCATAGGAATAGAACCCACAATACAATAGTGCCTCTCTGTGCCTCCACACTGTAATAATGCCACCTATGTGCCTCCACATGGTATCAGTACCCCACAATATAATAGTGCCACTCTGTGCCTCCACACTGTAATAATGCCACCTCTGTGCCTCCACATGGTATCAGTACCCCACAATATAATAGTGCCACTCTGTGCCTCCACATAGGAATACTACCCCACACTATAATTGTGCAGATCTGTGCCTCCACATAGTAATAGTACCCACAATATAATAGTGGCTCCACAATGCCACCTGTGTGCCTCTACATAGTAATACTATCCCACACTATAAGGCTGCCGTCACACTTGCAGTATTTGGTCAGTATTTTACATCAGTATTTGTAAGCCAAAACCAGGAGTGGAACAATCAGTGGATAAGTATAATACAAATATATGCACCACTTCTGTATTTATCACCCACTCCTGGTTTTGGCTTACAAATACTGATGTAAAATACTGACCAAATACTGCTAGTGTGACGGCAGCCTAAGGCCGGCGTCACACTAGAGAGTTTTACGGACGTATGAGAGGCGCAAAAACTACGCATTGCACACGGACCAATGATTCTCTATGAGGCAGCTCCTATCTGCCGTATAGTTCTCCGCCGTATTCTACGTGCGTAGAAAATCGCAACATGCTGCATTTGTCAGCGTATTGCACTTTTTTGTGCACTTTTTTGCCACTGAAAGTCTCTGGGGGCGAGAAAAATATGGATTACCATCAGTGTGACTCGCGAGAAATACCGTATATACTCGAGAATAAGCCGAGATTTTCAGCCCATTTTTTGGGGCTGAAAGTCCCCCTCTTGGCTTATACCCAGGGGTCGGCAGGGGAGGGGGAGCGGGGGCTGTCTAAATATACTCACCTGCTCCTGGCACGGTCCCTGGTTCTCGGCGCACCAACTTCTTCCTGTACTGAGCGGTCACATGGTACCGCTCATTACAGTAATGAATATGCTGCTCCACCTCCCATAGAGGTAATGAGCGGGACCAGTGACCGCTCAGTACAGGGAGAAGCAGCAGCGCCGGGGAAGCAGGAACTGCACCAGGAGCAGGTGAGTATAACGGGGAGGGGGAGCGCTGCGCGATATTCACCTGCTCCTCGTTGCGGCACCGCTCTGTCTTCAGCAGTGACGCTCAGGTCAGAGGGCGCGGTGACGTGGTTAGTGCGCACCCTCTGCTGAACGTCAGTGCAGGAGACGCTGAAGATGAAGCGGCACCGGAACGAAGTCAGGTGAATATAGCAAGTGCCGGGGGCCTGAGCGACGGAGAGGCGAGTATGTGATTTTTTTTTTTTATCGCAGCAACAGCAAATGGGGCAAGTGTCTATATAGAGCATCATATGGGGCCATAACGTTTGTGCAGCATTATGTGGGGCAAGTGTCTGTATGGGGCCATAATGTTTGTGCAGCATTATATGAGGCAAGTGTCTGTATGAGGCCATAATCAATGTTTGTGGAGCATTACGGTATATGGGGCATCTTATGGGGCCATTATAAACCTTTATGCACCATTATATGGGGCATATTTTAATATGGAGCATCTTATGGGGCCATCATGAACTGTATGGAGCATTATATGGGGCTCCTGATTCAATATAGATATTCAAAAACACTTAACCTACTGATGTCTCAATTAATGTTACTTTTATTGGTATCTATTTTTACTTTTGACATTTACTGGTAGCTGCTGTATTTTCCACCCTAGGCTTATACTCGAGTCATTAAGTTTTCCCAGTTTTTTGTGGCAAAATTAGGGGGATCGGCTTATACTCGAGTATATACGGTATATATACAGACTGTATGTATGTTTTCACGAATATTTGAGCCCATGGATCCATTCTATGTCCATTTTGCAAGCCGGCGATAAAATCTCACCGTACGGATGCTATACGGAGGTTTACATGCGCAAAATACGTAGCCACACCTTGCCTACGGATGACATACGGATCACTGTTTTGGGATCATTTGTGTGACGCCGGCCTAATAGTGCCTCCACATAGTAATAGTACCCCACAATATAATATTGCCCACCCATGTGCCTCCACATAGTAGTAGTACCCTACATTGTAGTAATAATGCCCACCTGTGCCGCTGTATAGTATTAGTATGCCACACTGTAATAGTGCCGCTCTGTGCCTCCACATAGTAGTAAAGCACACCCATGTGCCTCCACATAGTAGTACCCTACACTGTAGTAATAATGCCCACCTCTATGCCTCCATATAGTATTCCACACTGCAATAGTGCCCCTCTGTGCCTCCATATGGTAATACTGTCCATTTTGTGGCTCCAAATTATAAACGTTCCCCCACACAATAATCAGCCCCCATTTCTACCCCACACAATTCTATGTCCAAAGAAAACAACACAAACCAGGTCATCCCACCCTGATGAGGAGCGGTGGCACCCTACAGTACATAATAATAATTTTATTTATATAGCGCCAACATATTCCGCAGCGCTTTACAAATTATAGAGGGGACTTGTACAGACAATAGACATTACAGCATAACAGAAATACAGTTCAAAACAGATACCAGGAGGAGTGAGGGCCCTGCTCGCAAGCTTACAAACTATGAGGAAAAGGGGAGACACGAGAGGTGGATGGTAACAATTGCTTTAGTTATCCGGACCGGCCATAGTGTAAGGTTCCGCTGTTCATGTAAAGCTGCATGAACCAGTTATCTGCCTAAGTATGTAACACTACAGACACAGAGGGCTATTAACTGCATAAAGTGTATGAGAACATGATACGAGGCACCTGATTATGTTTTTTTTTTTTTTTTTAAATGGGCCACACAGGGATCGTTAGGTTAATGCATTGAGGCAGTAGGCCAATCTGAACAAATGAGTTTTTAGGGCACGCTTAAAACTGTGGGGATTGGGGATTAATCGTATTAACCTGGGTAGTGCATTCCAAAGAATCGGCGCAGCACGTGTAAAGTCTTGGAGACGGGAGTGGGAGGTTCTGATTATTGAGGATGCTAACCTGAGGTCATTAGCGGAGCGGAGGGCACGGGTAGGGTGGTAGACTGATACCAGGGAGGAGATGTAGGGTGGTGCTGAGCCATGGAGTGCTTTGTGGATGAGGGTAGTAGTTTTGTACTGGATTCTGGAGTGGATGGGTAACCAGTGTAATGACTGGCACAGGGTAGAGGCATCGGTGTAACGGTTGGTGAGGAATATGATCCTGGCTGCAGCATTCAGGACAGATTGGAGCGGGGAGAGTTTTGCAAGAGGGAGGCCGATTAGTAGAGAGTTACAATAGTCCAGACGAGAATGAATAAGTGAAACAGTCAGAGTTTTTGCAGAGTCTAAAGTAAGAAAAGGGCGAATTCTAGAAATGTTTTTGAGATGCAGATAAGAAGAGCGAGCCAGTGATCGGATGTGGGGGGTGAATGAAAGCTCGGAATCAAGGATGACCCCAAGGCAGCGGGCATGTTGCTTTGGAGTAATGGTGGAACCGCACACGGAGATGGCAATGTCAGGCAAAGGTAGGTTAGTAGAGGGAGAGAACACGAGGAGTTCAGTTTTTGACAGGTTCAGTTTCAGATAGAGGGAGGACATGATGTTAGAGACAGCAGTAAGACAATCACTGGTGTTTTCTAAAAAGGTCGGTGTGATATCGGGAGCAGAAGTGTATAATTGGGTGTCGTCAGCATAGAGATGGTACTGGAAACCAAATCTACTGATTGTTTGTCCAATAGGGGCAGTATACAAAGAGAAGAGGAGGGGGCCTAGGACTGATCCTTGAGGAACCCCAACAGTAAGGGGAAGGTGAGAGGAGGAGGAACCAGCAAAACATACAGTGAAGGATCGGTCAGAGAGATAGGAGGAGAACCAGGAGAGAACGGTGTCCTTGAGGCCGATGATCCACAGTGTCGAATACTGCAGAGGGACCCAAGAGAATTAGCAGGGAGTAGTGACCGTTAGATTTAGCTGTTGGTCCGGAGCAGGCAGCACAGTGAGGTAGCATCCTTGTGTTGCCGCCATCCTCCAGAATAAGAATCTTCAGTAAGCCGAGCCTAAAGCTGTGCACTGCCAGAGTAAGCGGGGGAGCTGGAGGCGCTGCTCCACCATAGCCGTCACCTGTAGCCGAGGATGAACACATCCTGAGGAAACGAAGTAAGACAAAAAGTGTAAAGCTGGCATCTTAACCCCTTGTTCATGATGTTCCATCACTTCATGGAGCAGGGGGGAGTGTATGGAAGGGCTCAGGCATTGAGCTGTTTGTACAGCAGCAACCAGAGCTAGCTCCAATCGCTGCTGTTTAACTACTTAAATGCCACCGCCAACCAGTAACAAAGGCATTTAAGTCATACAGTGTCGCTGGTGCATCGGTTGGGAGCCCATTGGCCCCTTTGTGACGTGATCGCAGGGAGCTGATGGGTTGCAATGGCAGCTGGGAGCTTGTTCGGGCCACACTGGTGTTCTCCTGTACAAGCTCGGCTTCACAGATCAGATTTACTATACACTGTACATCGCCCAAGCAATCAAACAACTGCAGGTTCAATTCTAACAAATAAAAGTATTAAAATAAGTTTTTGAAAAACACAAATCATAAAAATTGAACTCTGGCGGCTCTATCCATGAAATAACAATGGTTATGACTCTTGGAAAAAGGAGGGAAAAAAAAGTAAATGCAAAAATGTAAATTTGCCATGTTATTTAAGGGGCTGTCAACTTCAAGGGAACATTTTTATTTTATGCACTTAAATGCATCAATTTGGGGCTACAAATCAGTTTGGCAATAAAGTTTCATTAAAAAAAATGGCTACTACAGGCTGCTTTCTGCACATTCTACTTTGGGGTGGTCTGTGGTCAGCAGCCAGGCGCTCAGGTAGACATAAAAGGGTTAAGCTGTAGCCAGAGCCGGCTCACTGACAGATCCTCAGTTAGCTCATTCTGCAGCCAGCACCACAATGAGGATAGAGAAGGCAAGTGGGGCAGAATTTGTAAGGAAACACAATTGCAAAAAGTATTTTTAGCCATAATTACAGGCATTTAAATAAAAATAAAAGAAGTCTCCTCCTAAAACCATGAAGTAATGATGTCTCCATCCTCGTGGCCACACTGCACAGCGCACCTGCCGCCCGTGACACGCAGGCTCAGTCTCCAGAGGCCGGCCGTGACACGCAGGCTCAGTCTCCAGAGGCCGGCCGTGACACGCAGGCTCAGTCTCCAGAGGCCGGCCGTGACACGCAGGCTCAGTCTCCAGAGGCCGGCCGTGACACGCAGGCTCAGTCTCCAGAGGCCGGCCCCGGCTTTTCCCGCTCCCGCCTGCGCCAGTGCCACACTGGAGTGACTAGTGAGTCCTCTCTACACACAGAAGTTCCGGGGACGAGTGGGCGGAGCTTTGCCGACAGAGGCGGGCGCTCAGCGTGACGTCACGTGTGTAGGCGGAGCACTGCCGCAGCACTCGGGGGGCGGGGCCGCGGCAGAACACACGGGCGACTGCTGCGTGTTGACTTCCTCAAAGTGGTCGCTGTTGCGGCTGTTGCGGCTGTTGCGGCTGCTGCTCCGACCGCGGAAGGTCGTCTGGGAAGCGAGGGACGCACCGCGGTGGTCGCTGAGGAGGCGGTAAGTCCGGGAGCCCCATTGGCTGCGGACGGTGAAAGGTCGGGGTGACAGAGAGGGAAAGCGGCTCTTAAACCTTTGTTAGAACAGGGGCTGCTAGAAGTTACGGGAGGGGACGGGGGTCAGAAAGAGGGGAAAGTCGCATCTGGAAACAAAACTCCTGTGTACAGTGTGTCTGTGGCTGTCATTGTCTTCCTGTGTCCTGTGCTGAGCGGACACTTCCTCCTCCTCCTCCTCTCACCTGAAGGAATGAGCAGCGCCCTCCGCCCAGCCATGTCCCTGTGTCACCTGTAGGTGCCATGTAATGTGACCATCCCCACACATCTCATGTGTCCGCCATACAGTCCCATTCACTTCAATGGGGTCAGACTGCTGCACCCCTACAGCCCAGCGCCATGCCAGTGTCCTAGTGGTATGTACAATGGCTGCTGCCCCCCGGGGCGCTGCCATCGCTCTGGAGTGACTCCACATGTGATGTTTTGTTGTACCTGGGCCGTATGCATGTAGCTATACACCGGTGTGACTGTGGGTGGCGCTGTAGCCAATGGTCAACCACACAGCGTGCACCTGAGACGAGGGGGCGTGACGTCTTCTCCTTGTGTCACTGACACTAAAAACCGCTTGGGTGCATCACTGACCCCAGTGGCCGAGGTGTCCTGCCCTCTAGGTGCCCTGCCCGTAGAGGCCCTCTATGTGCCCTGCCCGTAGAGGCCCTCTATGTGCCCTGCCCGTAGAGGCCCTCTATGTGCCCACCGCCTGTAGCGCACGATGCCACCTAGTGGTCAGAAAACCATGATATGTGCATCTCTTTTCTCATTCGTTAGTTTCTGATGGTCCCATTCACACCAGTGGTGATCGCAGAGTGAGCGCGCACTCACCTACTTGATCAAGCGACTGTAAATGTTCATTAATTTCCATGTTGGCCTGAAAAGCCTCAGTAAGAGTGAGGAGACCCAGAGGTTAGACCGCTGCACTTCTCTCCTGGGTTATAATGCTCAAATGGCATTTTATAAGGCAGTGCCATCACTCTGTGATCCGTGGGGGGCAGATCTCTGGGACCCCTACTCCTCAGGAGGGTGAAGGGACAGCGGCAGTAATTCAGCACCGGATGCCACAGTCGCCCGGCTTTGCTGCAGCTTCCCTGCCCAGTGCCCAGTGTGCCAGCGCGGGACTGTGCAGCATCCCAGAAGTCTGTACCCCCGCCATTGATGGGAGCTTTGTTTGCTCAATCTAACCTGGGATTTGGGAAAATTGTGCTGCTGTCTGTAAATTGCACAGTAAAATCAGCTCATGGATTTGCAGCATAAATCTTATTATTCTTATAGACACATTGCAAAACCTTCCCAAATTCTGCCCTGTATTTGGCTGCACGGCACATTACCACCCGGTGATGACCCCGCTGGTGTAAGTGATGGGGGCGCATTCCTCTGCAGTTACTTTGCAATGATTATAAAACATGAAATGGTGCGCTGTGAAGTCAATGGGCCGTTCACATATTGCAGAGACGCCAGCTGCCCTTCCAGGCTGCTCCCATCTTCCCTAATAAAGAACCTCTTGATAGCGGAGCAATAATGCAGCAGGTTGATCTACAGCCTTATGTAATAGTCATGGGGTCGGCTCTGCGTCATCTGCGTGTGTCCTGTAATTATGACTGCGGATTGCACTGGCTCAGTTTTCTCCTTCACATTCTTGTGGCATCGTCTCAGCGATGGAGTAATACGACCGCCGCAGTGCTCTGTCATCCGCTGCGTGCTGTGACTTTACGTTTCTGCGGCTTCCAGGCCTCTCTGTTTGCTTTTGTATATTACTCATGCTTTGCTGCATTCCTTAAGTTTTGCGGATCACTGATACAACAGCCTCTCCTGGCAGAAAAATGTCTATTATTGGAGTCACATTAAAGGAATTCTCCAACAGAATCCGTTTATCCACGGGAGAGGTGATAAAGCGCTGATCACTGGGATCTGACTATGTAACCCCATGTGCAGATACCAGAGGCATCTCTGTGTATAGAGCAATTGTCGTGCACGCAGTATGTCTCCGTTCACACAGGGAACTTTGGAGCCTCCCAGAGATCTGACATATGTTAAAGTTGGTAGTGAGTTCTTGGTTGATCCCCAGCTCGCTTGCTTTGGTTCCCATCTTTAAGGGGTCTTCACTATTGTCACTTTGGCACAACTGTGTGTCTCTAAAGCGGCGGTCTCCAACCTGTGCGAGTCTAGTTGTCAGAGTGAGCTGGTCCCCTGAATGGTTGGAATTGTGTAGGATTTCTATAAAGATTAATGTCAAGTGTCAAAAATGATTAACAGGGAATGTGCTGCCAATGCCACGGTGCTGCGTGCTTATGCCACGGTGCTGCGTGCTTATGCCGTGGTACTGTGTCCTGGGTGAAGACTTGACATAAAGTCATTTGGTTAAAACCACAGATGCACCGAAAATTGCTCCAATCAATATATAAGAACAATATAAAATATGTGTAAAAAAATGCAGATTCAATAATCCGATACTCTCTGAAAGAAGTGGAAACCACAAAACCAGGAGAAACAGCTCAAACAAACAATCTATTGGTTACCAGGGAAGCAACACACAGGAATACATTATAAAATGCCTTTATTACATATTGATGGCAAAGTAAAAACAGAAAATATATGCTCATAGCAGGACTAGGAAACACATATACGGTAATTGTTTCACAACTTGGGTAATACTGGCCGACCCAATATATATCTACGGTATATCTCTAGAGTGAAAAAGTAGAAAATAATGTGCGATAATATAACATGAAAAATACAGAAATAGAATTATCAAAAAAGCGCAACGTGCAAAGCAGCAATCGAAAGCTGGTGTGAATATATAGCAGTATACTCAAATAATTCATAGGTATAATAAATCCGGTCCAGACATAATATACTATATTATCCAAAGTGCAATGTGCAAAGCAGCAATTTAAATATCAAAACCTGGTCACACAGCAAGTGCATCAATAAAAAAAAGTGCTATGTGCAAGAGGAGGGATAAGAAGTACTCAATATCTACCTTAGGGAGTCGCCACGTCCTGTATTTGCGCACCCCGACGCGCGTTTCGGAAGTTATCCATTGTCAGGGGGATGACCTAAGTTGTGAAACAATTGCGTTGTTTCCTAGTCCTGCTATGCGCACTGATATTTGCTCTTTTTACTTTGCCATCAATATCTAATAAAGGCATTTTATAATTTATTCCTGTGTGGTGCTTCCCTGGTAATCAATAGTCATTTGGGGCTTGTTAATGTATCAGTGAGCGAAATAAGCGCTTCTAAATGCATCATTATTCAGTTAGTAGTGAGGATCCTCTCTAAGGCTCCGTGCACACATTGTTTTTTTCGTATTCAGACTAGGAAATGCTGGCTTTTTTTTCCCCTTCCCTGAAGCGTTTATTTATTTTTTGTTTACTGAGCATTTCACTATCTGTTTTGTGTTTATTTGTTTATTTTTATTTGTATCTTTCTCCCATGGTTTTTGTGAATTCTACTGTCATATTCTGTGGGGGGTTTTTTCACTCCATTGAATAATGAAGAAACATCTAGCTTTTTTTTTTTAAGCTAAAACGCTAAACGCTCCAATAGACGTCCGAGCATCTTCCTAGCTCATCCATATACCATACTTGTATTTTAAAGTACAAAACTTCTTGCGAGTGGGAAAACTCCTGAAGAATGATTGGGACAATTCTTTTAACCGCTTGGAGTTTTTAGGAAAGAAAAAAAAAATGTTAAAAATCCTGAATATAGGCACAAGATGTTTTTTTTTTTTTTTTCAAAGATGTGCCTGTTTTGATGCTTTTTCTGCCTGAGCAAAAGTTCGTGTGAACATACCCAGTGGCCGTATTCACACAGTAAAGATTTAGGAACGGGCAAACACCTCGTGACCAAAAATCAACAGTGTTGTAAGTTGTATTGCAACCCTGCTGACAGTCATTAGATGCGATGTTGTGCGACCACGTAACCACAGCCCTATAGCACGTGTGCGGTGTTGATAGCGTTACGACCCAACACACCTGTCAAGACGCAGATATCGTGCATGTATCATCACAGGTGTGCGGGTTGTAGCACCATTGCACCTCTCACTTACGATGTGGGTCTGAAAGGCTCTGGAACGTGTCTATATATTAATAATGTGAAATCCATAGGAGCCGATTGCTGCCTGCGCTGCTATACACTCTCGCCTCCGCGCAGAATTCTGACTGTAAGCGTCTAAGTGGCCGTATTGGACCAGCGGCATTACAGGATGAAGGGATTTTGTATGTTTCTCACTAAAGGGATGTTTGCCGCTCTGCGAGTCCAGTCCAAGGTTGATTTTGTCAAAGGGGCTTACAAGGCATTAATGCTGTTAACTCCGCCAGTGCCGCTGCACGCCATCGTCTGTCATCGTCCCAGTGTCCCCCGTGCAGCGTGGCGACGTTTGCAAAAAAAAATGGATCAAGTGAATTCCTGACCCGAGGTGCTTTGTAATGTGGAATGTTATGCGAACGGCACTAGATACACAGGCACATGGAGCTGTACGCAGCAACATGTGGTGAGAGGGAGGCGCAGGCATTACTGTTTGCTTCAGTTGCTTGGGAGTGCATTTCTTTTTATTGTCAAACCGCTTAACCTCCATCCTGCCGGCAGGAATTTTAATTTGCATGTAACGATCGGAGACGTTTGAAGCTTTTCAGTGGCCGTGCAAATTGGAATGTGATATTGTGGGGGGCCCTGGTGGTTGGGCACACTTGGGGGGGGCCCTGGTGGTTGGGCACACTTTGCCCTGGTGGTTGGGCACACTTTTTTAGTCCCTGGTGGTTGGGCACACTTGGGGGGGGTAGGCCCTGATGGTTGGGCACACTTGGGGGGGTAGGCCCTGTTGGTTGGGCACACTTGGGGTGGGGGTAGAACCTGGTGGTTGGGCACACTTGGGGGGGTAGGCCCTGTTGGTTGGGCACACTTGGGGTGGGGGTAGAACCTGGTGGTTGGGCACACTTGGGGGGGTAGGCCCTGTTGGTTGGGCACACTTGGGGTGGGGGCAGAACCTGGTGGTTGGGCACACTTGGGGGGGGGGGGGGGGGGGGGAATGAGCCCTGGTGGTTGGGCACACTTGTTTTAATAGCCAATGGAATGTGGTGATAAGAAAACCTACCTTCAAATTGTCAAGTTAAAAAACAGGGTCTTTGGTTCAGACATTCGTCTTTTAAGGCCCCATCATTGTCAGAATCAACCCCACTGCCACTGAGTTGTCAGGAACACCAGTCGCAACACGTGCCCCGCATTCTACTATAAAGGGGTCCCCACTTTCCTCTCATCTATAGGCTGACAACGAGTTAAGCGCACCCCACACCCAGTTCTCTCATCCACACCACACTTTTGCTGCCACCATGTGCTGTTTTGATAGACCAATGAGATGCCTGCACTGGGGCACACACCCCACCCAGCTTTCCCGAGCACCTGATAGGTACTCTTTCACTGTCACGTACACATGGTAACACAATCAGGCTATTCTTGCCCTCTTCAGAGTTTGGAGGTATGATTAGAGAATATTAAATTTTAGATTTAATATACACAGTACAGTTCCTAAAAGGGTTACAGAAGATGAAATACAAAAATCAGTATGAAATAAAAGGGATAAAATGCAGAGACGTCTTATGAATTGGATCCGTGAGCGCTTCTGGCAGAGGAGAGCCCTGCAGGAAATATGGACAGGTCTGCAATACTCATTCCTCTCCTGGGGTCTGAGATTTCTGCTCAGTAGATGAGATGCTATAAAGGGTCTCGCTAGACCCCTCACTCCCCCCTGAGGTCAGAGGAGGACCGCTCATTGGATGCGATTAAACCTCAGTTTTGTCCCTAATTTCTATTGTTGGTCATATTTCCCCTAGGAACCTCCTAGAAATGCAACATGGCCGTCATCGTACCGAACACACCACTTATTCTATACATGTGAATATGATCTCCATAATTCAAGGAGATATTGTTTTACTGTGTGTTTCCAGGTGGCAAAACTTCTGCGATTTTACCCACTGGTGTGAGTATGTTCCCTGACCATGGATATATTCTTGGATTGTGTCAAACTGGTATTTTATAGATGTGGCATGGACAATATTGTACTTCCATTGCCATGTTAGAGACCCCCTGCCTTCGGGCAATATTCTGAGCCTTGCATTGATCTTTAGTAATTGGGATGTACACAGTTCTAGTTTGCCCTTCCAAAAATGGTCATCCACTTGATAGTTACACTGTGTACACACTCCATGTCTGCTCTCCATCAGGTAGCCCGCTTCAGTTTCCTGTACAGAGTGGGTGGGGGGCGGCCAGAGATGTAAGACCCTTCAGCCTTTGATCTGTATAACTATACTCCATTTATGACATCCTCACATACATTGGCCAATTTTTTCGATGGGATCATCTGACCATCTCATGTGCAAGGAAACCTCCAGTCTCCTAAGAAATGTCAGGGGAGAGACGAATCTGGCCTGGTGGATTCCTATTTCCTACCCATTAGTTTGGCGCGGAGATAAGTCGCTGCCCGTGAGATCGTCTCTGGCTCTGGAGGTCCGTTGATTTCAATGAGAATGGTGTTGAATTTAGGTTAGCCCACATGTGTAAACAATGGCTGCCAAATCTGCTTAGGTGCCATGTAGACTTTTGGGCCTGTGGCGCAGTTTTTGGAAGCCTGTATTCCACTGATGGCATCACTGCCTGCCCACCCCCTCCATTTGTGATAAATGGGGCCCTGCTCAATATCCTACAGCGAGCCATTACAGAATTACTGCAGTTATGTTATATAATGTGCAAATCAGTAAACTTGTAGTTAGCAGCCTTGGCTGTGCTTTTCACTATTGTTCCCTGTTATCAGCCATCTCAGATGTCTAGCCGGGGTGTGGCTGACGCTTTGGTCTTTTTTTGATCTGCTTGCTTTATGTTTAGGATGCAAGATGTAGCCGTCGGCTCAGAATCGGGGCATCCTTCGAGGGTTTGTAACCGCAGTATTACTTCCTTTTCCTGCTACCTGCTGCTGTTTGTTGCGCGGAGCAGTTCTCGGCAGTGAAGGAAGCGGCACATCGCTATGAATGCAATACTTCAGGTTTTGGTAATGATTTGCTTCTGCGACCACATTTCTGTAGTGCTTCTATTTCGAGTCTTATTCTCCCATTGAGGTCTGTGCTTATAAGGTGTAGTCGCTCTTCAGAGACGCCGCCATATAAAGGCCAGAAATACTGCAGATGTGTTACTGCTCTCAAGTGTTTCCAGAGACTGTTTTCCTTTAAACACAAAACCTTTTGGTGTGACAGTGGCCTCAGTTTAGGTTCAGTTTACCCCTGGCGGTGAAATAATTTTTCTTTTAGGCATCTATAGTTTCAGAATAAATGAACTCCTATCCACCTTCATGTGGATCCACCACAGACCATTCCAGAGGTCTGCGGCTGCACCAGGATCTGTCTGCTCTGTTCAGAGGTCACAGGACCGCTGCAGCCAATCAGATGGAGCTGACGCCGCTTCCAGAGTAACCTGCGCTGGATCCCCGGCGGCACTAGAAGGGGAGTTTGTCTTATGATGCGTCCTGTGCACACAAACCCTTATGGTTGATATGACGGAGGTCTGGTAGTTTTGCGCATTGATCGTCTGCACACTTGGGGAGAGGTGAAAAGATAACATTGTTTTATCCTTTTGTCTCTTCTATAGGGCATGCACGTTGTCATCAGAGACGCCCGGAGTCTGGTGATCTGCTCACTGCTAAGCCCCAGTAACTATTGGTTAATGATTCTCGTTTCTTTTCTGTTATTAGTTAAATATTGTCCGGTTGTCCATGTTGTAGAAGACATTTTTATTTTTCCATTTTTTTTTTTTTTTTTTTCAATGTGATTTTATTATATAAAACTTTACAATTTTACTCCAAAGAATGGATTGAATTTCTTTATTTTGAGCAGGTCCTTGCTCTGGTAAGCGGTCAGCACTATAGTCAGAGGTGGCCCGTTTCTTAAACGGAGTCTTTCAGCACAGAATGACTGTACAAACCAAGTACAGGCGCTCGGTGCATGATGGCGGGGCCGAACATTTTAAGTGCTCCTTCCCGCCTGCTTTGTTTTCTCCTATATATCGATCTTCTTTAATTGACAGCTCTGGTGTTATAAAGCCAGAGAAGGGCACAACTCATTGGGGAAAAAAGTTAGTGGAAAGTTGCACTAGAATGTGTGACCATGATAAGTGTGCACCTGTGCTTGGATTGAACAGTCATTTTGTGCTTAGAGTTTCATTAAGCAAGGAGCACGTGCTTGCAGGCAGTTTGCTATGAAGTGTATAGGTGCCGGATCTGGCGCTTATTTCTACAGTGGGAAAACTGTCTCCACTGGCCCCATAGAAGAGCGCAGCTCGGGCAGGAACCTCGTCCGAATTGTCACTCATCAGGAGCGCAACGACCCCCGGTAAGAAGGAAACTGAGGCAGAGGAACGCTGCACACCTGAAAAGCAGACCTAAAAGCAACTTTTTAAAGTCAAAGCATTTTCCCCCTTTTCTCTAGTGCATATGTCATCCTTTTACCCATGTGCTACGAATGTGATGTCAACTGAACTGTGGTCATTAATTTTTGTTTAATTTATGGTAAATACGTGACACAACTTGTTTTTTATTGGCTGATATTACAGGGGAATGTGTAACATTTTGACGCTCAAGTGCAGTATGACATTGTGGTCATTCAGAGAAACAGCTAATCTCTTGGATAGGTGCCAAAAAACAGCGCTACTCTTTAAGGGGGTCTTGACTAGTGTGTGATATGGAAGACGTGGTCCCTGACAGCTTGGTCTGGGCTCCGGCTCCACAGCCCTGTGTGTATAGCGGTCCAGTGACATCTGCAGTTCAGTCGTTCCCACATCTTTCTATTTCCTTTTCTCATAGGTGACAGCGCTCCTTTTTTATTTTATTTTTTCCCTTCTTCAGTCCCGTGACGGACTTATTTTTGGTCCATGTCCACTCTTACAATCTACGTTGCATCCGTTATTAACTTTTGAAGGAAAAAAAAAAATCTTCGATTCTGGCAAATAAAATACTAACAGCACAGATTATATCCATTCTATTGGTTTTTGTTTTTTTTCATGGTCTGTCGGTCTTTCCACACTTCTGCCAGCAGAAACCAATGTGTTGCCACCGTGTCATTTCTCATAACCGCCGTGGTCAGATTCGGCTTTCTTCTCAGCGGAGCGCGCAATCTGATATCTATTCACACTCCCTCAAGTCTGCAAAATCCAAGGTGTCAACCACATTGCACTTAAGATTTTTCAAAAAGCAGCTGAAGCAGAGGATTACTGCGGTGCAGGCGGCGTTTTCTCATATGGCCATTACTATCCCTTTTATACAGAGGAATCGGGGTCCTGTGAAGAGTATGGCGTCACCTGGCAGTGTGCAAGTCCATGGACCGGGCTGAGTGCTGGAGGTCACACGTGCTCAGTCACTGTACCCACAGACTGCTCACTACAGATCAGACAATAGGGATGGCTGCCAGAGGGGGAAGTAGATTGATACTGCTCCAAGTATGTGTTAAACTGCTTGCATAGAGGTAACTTAAATGAATGTCTGCCCATGTAATGCGTGGATAGGCCAGGCCTCACAAAACGCCTCTACGCACTGTCCCTACCTATAAAAGCCATAAGCCGTAACAGGCCATAGTTAGACAACTCCTTAAAGGAGCTAGATAGTGGACTTCAAAGTGACTGTGAATGGCAGCCAATGATTTTTTTATTTTAACTTTCTTTGCTGCCTGCCCCATATTTGTTCCTGTTATTGTGCAGAGTTTATTTTTATGCTTAGTTTTGTGTTTTGCTTTCTTTTTTTTTTTTTACCATGTAGGTGAATGAGCCTCTTATCCTTTTTTTTTTTTTTTTTTAATCACCGATGGTCAGCTGCAGTTATACATTTTATATTTGTTTGCATGAAACAATAAATCATGCTGTTTGGTTTTTTTTTTTGTTAAGTAATCCTCACTCCTATCATGTTCTCATATCAGCGACTACTCACTACTTTCTTCTTCTTACAAGACCGTTCTGCAGTGAGCTGATTATTATGAATCTGTGTCAGTGGGTCCCTGGTGGGTTACCCCAGAGCCCCGAGCTGTCTACTTTGCCCTATTTAAAGGAATACATCAAACCTAGAAATTATGATTAATGTCAATCTGATATAACTTGCCCCAGATGTTTGTCAGTCTACAGCATATTTTTTTGCATGCACCTAAAACAAAAAAAAAATCTTGTAGGGAATGTGGAATTGAGATTTTTCCATAAAGTGTGGCAGATTGCTGAAGGGGTACAATTTTAGCGCAGGGCTTTGTGTAGTGAGAAGTTTTTCTGTAACCGGCTGACAGCCAGTCCTAAAATTATGATTGTGAGGAGGGAGGACATGGGTGAGAGTAGGGATGGGCTCACCGGTGGAAGTTCTGGTACCTGACCCAAACTTTTTAAAAAAGTTCAGGTACCAGAACAGTACTCACTCCCCATTGAAAATGATGAATACCCAAACTACTACGAAGAGAAATTCTGTCTTGCCCCCCTAGCTGTCTGTCTTGCCCCCCTAGCTGTCTGTCTTGCCCCCCTAGCTGTCTGTCTTGCCCCCCTAGCTGTCTGTCTTGCCCCCCCTAGCTGTCTGTCTTGCCCCCCCTAGCTGTCTGTCTTGCCCCCCCTAGCTGTCTGTCTTGCCCCCCCTAGCTGTCTGTCTTGCCCCCCTAGCTGTCTGTCTTGCCCCCCCAGCTGTCTGTCTTGCCCCCCTAGCTGTCTGTCTTGCCCCCCCTAGCTGTCTTGCCCCCCCTAGCTGTCTGTCTTGCCCCCCTAGCTGTCTGTCTTGCCCCCCTAGCTGTCTGTCTTGCCCCCCTAGCTGTCTGTCTTGCCCCCCTAGCTGTCTGTCTTGCCCCCCTAGCTGTCTGTCTTGCCCCCCTAGCTGTCTGTCTTGCCCCCCCTAGCTGTCTGTCTTGCCCCCCCTAGCTGTCTGTCTTGCCCCCCCTAGCTGTCTGTCTTGCCCCCCCTAGCTGTCTGTCTTGCCCCCCCAGCTGTCTGTCTTGCCCCCCTAGCTGTCTGTCTTGCCCCCCCTAGCTGTCTTGCCCCCCCTAGCTGTCTGTCTTGCCCCCCTAGCTGTCTGTCTTGCCCCCCTAGCTGTCTGTCTTGCCCCCCTAGCTGTCTGTCTTGCCCCCCTAGCTGTCTGTCTTGCCCCCCTAGCTGTCTGTCTTGCCCCCCTAGCTGTCTGTCTTGCCCCCCCTAGCTGTCTGTCTTGCCCCCCCTAGCTGTCTGTCTTGCCCCCGCGCTGTCTGTCTTGCCCCCCTAGCTGTCTGTCTTGCCCCCCCTAGCTGTCTGTCTTGCCCCCCCTAGCTGTCTGTCTTGCCCCCCTAGCTGTCTGTCTTGCCCCCCTAGCTGTCTGTCTTGCCCCCCTAGCTGTCTGTCTTGCCCCCCCTAGCTGTCTGTCTTGCCCCCCCTAGCTGTCTGTCTTGCCCCCCCTAGCTGTCTGTCTTGCCCCCCCTAGCTGTGTGTCTTGCCCCCCCTAGCTGTCTGTCTTGCCCCCCCAGCTGTCTGTCTTGCCCCCCTAGCTGTCTGTCTTGCCCCCCCTAGCTGTCTTGCCCCCCCTAGCTGTCTGTCTTGCCCCCCTAGCTGTCTGTCTTGCCCCCCTAGCTGTCTGTCTTGCCCCCCTAGCTGTCTGTCTTGCCCCCCTAGCTGTCTGTCTTGCCCCCCCTAGCTGTCTGTCTTGCCCCCCCTAGCTGTCTGTCTTGCCCCCCCAGCTGTCTGTCTTGCCCCCCTAGCTGTCTGTCTTGCCCCCCCTAGCTGTCTTGCCCCCCCTAGCTGTCTGTCTTGCCCCCCTAGCTGTCTGTCTTGCCCCCCTAGCTGTCTGTCTTGCCCCCCTAGCTGTCTGTCTTGCCCCCCTAGCTGTCTGTCTTGCCCCCCCTAGCTGTCTGTCTTGCCCCCCCTAGCTGTCTGTCTTGCCCCCCCTAGCTGTCTGTCTTGCCCCCCCTAGCTGTCTGTCTTGCCCCCCCTAGCTGTCTGTCTTGCCCCCCCTAGCTGTCTTGCCCCCCCTAGCTGTCTGTCTTGCCCCCCCTAGCTGTCTGTCTTGCCCCCCTAGCTGTCTGTCTTGCCCCCCGCGCTGTCTGTCTTGCCCCCCGCGCTGTCTGTCTTGCCCCCCGCGCTGTCTGTCTTGCCCCCCGCGCTGTCTGTCTTGCCCCCCGCGCTGTCTGTCTTGCCCCCCGCGCTGTCTGTCTTGCCCCCCGCGCTGTCTGTCTTGCCCCCCGCGCTGTCTGTCTTGCCCCCCGCGCTGTCTGTCTTGCCCCCCGCGCTGTCTGTCTTGCCCCCCGCGCTGTCTGTCTTGCCCCCCGCGCTGTCTGTCTTGCCCCCCGCGCTGTCTGTCTTGCCCCCCGCGCTGTCTGTCTTGCCCCCCGCGCTGTCTGTCTTGCCCCCCGCGCTGTCTGTCTTGCCCCCCGCGCTGTCTGTCTTGCCCCCCGCGCTGTCTGTCTTGCCCCCCGCGCTGTCTGTCTTGCCCCCCGCGCTGTCTGTCTTGCCCCCCGCGCTGTCTGTCTTGCCCCCCGCGCTGTCTGTCTTGCCCCCCGCGCTGTCTGTCTTGCCCCCCGCGCTGTCTGTCTTGCCCCCCGCGCTGTCTGTCTTGCCCCCCGCGCTGTCTGTCTTGCCCCCCGCGCTGTCTGTCTTGCCCCCCGCGCTGTCTGTCTTGCCCCCCGCGCTGTCTGTCTTGCCCCCCGCGCTGTCTGTCTTGCCCCCCGCGCTGTCTGTCTTGCCCCCCGCGCTGTCTGTCTTGCCCCCCGCGCTGTCTGTCTTGCCCCCCGCGCTGTCTGTCTTGCCCCCCGCGCTGTCTGTCTTGCCCCCCGCGCTGTCTGTCTTGCCCCCCGCGCTGTCTGTCTTGCCCCCCGCGCTGTCTGTCTTGCCCCCCGCGCTGTCTGTCTTGCCCCCCGCGCTGTCTGTCTTGCCCCCCGCGCTGTCTGTCTTGCCCCCCGCGCTGTCTGTCTTGCCCCCCGCGCTGTCTGTCTTGCCCCCCGCGCTGTCTGTCTTGCCCCCCGCGCTGTCTGTCTTGCCCCCCGCGCTGTCTGTCTTGCCCCCCGCGCTGTCTGTCTTGCCCCCCGCGCTGTCTGTCTTGCCCCCCGCGCTGTCTGTCTTGCCCCCCGCGCTGTCTGTCTTGCCCCCCGCGCTGTCTGTCTTGCCCCCCGCGCTGTCTGTCTTGCCCCCCGCGCTGTCTGTCTTGCCCCCCGCGCTGTCTGTCTTGCCCCCCGCGCTGTCTGTCTTGCCCCCCGCGCTGTCTGTCTTGCCCCCCGCGCTGTCTGTCTTGCCCCCCGCTCATCAAAATTGCCCATTCAAGTCAATGGGGCCATGAAAAAAAAGCCTTATTATGCCATCTTAGTGTCTTCCCAGTGATGTCCACGTTTTACATTTTATTGGGTAGGAGACACTTGAAACTTGGAATTGTATTTTATGTTTTTGCATGCAAAAGCACTGATGGTGAAATCAGACAAACGGACCATAAATGAAAGAAAATTGGATAAAAAGAAAAACAAAACAAAATTGCTCCATTTTCTTGTATGCTAAGAAACTTAAACGAAGGCCTGAAGGGGTCACAGTGCTGAAGGGGTGCGGCCCCCTTTTCTCAGGATTGATGGAGATCCCAGCGATTGGTCCTCCAGTGATTATTAGCGATATGCTGTCTCTTGGATATTATACCCCTTTAATTGTTGGAATTACTTTAGAAATATTTTTTTGTGTATTTTCTTTGTGCTGACTCTATTTTGTATGATGTCACCATGTGTTACCAGCAGGGCACTTGTGGATATAAATCGCTTTGGTGAATGGTCGGTTCTTGTGTGAGCCTTCTGTATGGGCACTGCGGAGCGGGCACCTCTGGCACTGTACTGGCAGTCGCTGTGTTATTTGGTCGGTTCTTGTGTGAGCCTTCTGTATGAGCACTGTGGAGCGGGCACCTCTGGACACTGTACTGGCAGGGGCTGTTATTTGGTCAGGTCTTGTGTGAGCCCTCTGTATGGGTACTGTGGAGTGGGCACTTTTGGGCACTGTAGTGGCAGAGGCTGTTATCTGATTATTGTGTGAGCCTTCTGTATGGGCACTGTAGTGGCAGGGGCTGTTATTTGGTCAGGTCTTGTGTGAGCCTTCTGTATGGGTACTGTGGAGTGGGCACCTTTGGGCACTGTAGTGGCAGAGGCTGTTATCTGATTATTGTGTGAGCCTTCTGTATGGGCACTGTAGTGGCAGGGGCTGTTATTTGGTCAGGTCTTGTGTGAGCCTTCTGTATGAGCACTGTGGAGTGGGCACCTTTGGGCACTGTAGTGGCAGAGGCTGTTATCTGATTATTGTGTGAGCCTTCTGTATGGGCACTGTAGTGGCAGGGGCTGTTATCTGGTTGGTTGTGTGAGCCTTCTGTATGAGCACTGTGAAGCGGGCACCTCTGGGCACTGTACTGGCAGGGGCTGTTATTTGGTTGGTTCTTGTGTGAGCCTTCTGTAGGGGCACTGTGAAGCGGGCACCATTGGGCACCGTAGTGGCAGGGGCTGTGTTATCTAGTTGCAGTCTGTAGGGATATATTCTAGGTGCTGCTATGTAGCGATTTTCTGCTTTGTAATGACAATTCTGTACCTCCCTAGTTGCTGTGTGGGCAGAAACTGTGGCAGTACTGCTGTGTGGGCGCAATTTCACTGTTAGAACTGTATTTCCAGAGAACACATATTCATACCAGTATGTAAGCTAGAAAATCAGTTTTTAGGCCTTAGTAGATTGTAGGCTCTTAAGGACATTGATTTACTGCTGGGATGTTATTTTTTTTTTCCTTTGCTACACTCATAGGTTCTCTTTAAATATACAAAAATGCATCGTGTAGTGAAAATGGCCTGACATGTTAATGCAAAGGAAGAACATTTCTGTAAAAAAATAAAAAATAAATCTGCGCAATTCAGAGCCACTTGTACACTGCTCAAAAAAAATAAAGGGAACACATAAACAATACAACATAACTCCAAGTGAATCACACTTTTGTGAAATCAACCTGTCCAGTTGTGAAGCAACGCTGATTGTGAGTTGATTTCTCCTGCTGTTGTGCAAATGGGACAGACAACAGGTAGAAATGATCGGCAATTAGCAAGACACATTATAGGAGTGATTCTGCAGGGGGTGACCACAGACCATTTCTCTGTTCTCATCCTTTTTGCTGCTGTTTTTGTCACTTTTGTCATTGCTCTCACCCCTAGAGGTACTGTACAATGGCATGAGGCAGTATCTACAACCCACAGAAGTTGCTCAGGTAGTGCAGCCCTTTCAGGATGGCATATCAATGCGAGCTGTGGCAAGAAGATTAGCTGTGTCTGTCAGCACAGTGTCCAGAGCATGGAGCAGATACCAGGCAACATGGAGGGGGCCGTAGGAGGGCAACAACCCAGCAGCAGGACCGCTACCTCCTTTGTGCAAGGAGGTACAGAAGGAGCCCTGCCAGAGCCCTGCAAAATGACCTCCAGCAGACCACTAATATCCATGTGTCTGCTTAAACTGTTAGAAACAGACTCCATGAGGGGGTTATGAGGGCCCGACGTCCACAAGCCCAACACCGTGCAGGGCGATTTGGTATTTGCCAGAGAACACCAAGATTGGCAGATTTGGCATTGGCGCCCTGTACTCTTTACGGATGAGAGCAAGGACATCATGTCTCATTTCATCCACCAATGCCATGTTGCACCACAGACTGTCCAGAAGTTGACTGATGCTTTAATCCACGTCTGGGAGGAGATCTCTCAGGAGAACATCCGCCGCCTCATCAGGAGCATGCCCAGGCATTGTAGGGAGGTCATACAGGCACGTGGAGGCCACACACAATACTGAGCATCATTACCTTGTCTTGAGGCATTTCCTATGAAGTTGGATCAGCCTGTAATTTGATTTTCCACTTTGATTATTTTAATTTACATAGATTTTTATGTTTTATTGTTCTTAACACATTCCACTATGAATATTTAATTCAGTGATATCTAGGATGTGGTACCCCTATCCATGATTTGTAGTTTCTGCGCCACCCCCTCCCCCATACACTTATTTTGAGGTTTCTCCCTCTGCATGGTAAGACTGACACACCTAACAATCGGGCAGGAGGGCATAGAGGAGCCCACTTATTACTGGATTTCTTGCTGCAGTTCTGATCATACAATGCAAAAAATGCAATGTAAATAAAACCTTTGATTTAATAGGGGCCATGAACATGTGTTATCCTGTTGGGGCAAACTTCTGTAATAGGTTATTAGCATGATTTTTGCCGTACTTGCAAAATAATTGAGCTGAATTAACTTGCATAATTTTATTTTCCCTTTTTTTGTCTTTTGCCTGTAGAGTTTTCATTTGAAGCTCTCATAATGCACACCGTTCTTCTAAAGAGGTGATCAACGTCATTGAAAATGGCTGACAAAAGCGGCAGGCCCGCACCCGGTCCGGTGTTCATTGAGGTCGACTACGACTATGAATATGAATATAAGAACAAGAAGATCATCATTAAACAAGGCGAGCGGTATATATTGATTAAAAAGTCAAATGAAGACTGGTGGCAGGTGAAGAAGGATGAAAACGCTAAACCGCTGTATGTTCCCGCTCAGTATGTGAGGGAGGTGGGCAGGAAGGCATTGATGCCACCCATTAAACAGGGCGTTCTGCCCAATAGTCCTCTGAAAGTCATGCAAGGGCTGCAGAGGTCGACAGAGAACGTTAATAAATCTCCAGAGCTTTCAAGTTTTGGGAAAACGTCAAGTATTCGGGATGCCAATCAGAACTTTGGACCCAGTAGTAGCCCTGGACAGACGAGAGGACTTACTCTAGACCTGGTACACAACAATGGTAAGCAGTGCACAGATTTGCATTCACCAAAGGCCACGAGCAGGAGCCCCTCAGCCATGCACTTTCCTGGCCCGGAACTTATGGAAATCGAAAAGACTAGCTTCTCTAATGATCACTCGGACTCCGCCGGGGAAAACTCTGAAAAACTTCTCGCGGATTCCGAATCTGGTGATGAACTGAGCAGCAGCTCTACCGAGCAGCTACAGGTAACTTTTCCACTTTATGATTGCACCATTGGCACGGAGGGTTCCTGATTTCTGGCTGTGATATTAGATAATTGTATTATAAGGGCTGACTTCATTGTATCTTGTACAGCTCTTTTTATAAATGGGAGGGGAGCAGTTCAGGTAATGATGGAAATCATACGTCTGAGTTGACACAAACACGTGTAAGTGTGGTCGTAGTTGAAGGAAAACCACAGCGATTTGTGTGCTGTCTGCAAATTCAGGCAGAATGATGTACTAAGATGAGACAACCTGGAGAATTTTGACCATTGATTGTAATAAGAAAACATCCTATAAAGGTGCATAGTATGCAGCCATCTGATTTTTGTTTTGGCCAGTTAGCTGTCAAACATGCGTTCAAACATGCCACAATCACGCCTATCCTTAAAAAGCCAACCCTCGATCCAACTGCTATGTCCAGCTATCGCCCAATATCGCTGCTCCCATTTGCTTCCAAACTCCTGGAGCAGCACGTCCATGCTGAACTCTCCTCCCACCTCTCATCTAACTTGTTGTACGACAATCTACAATCTGGTTTCCGCCCCCATCACTCAACTGAGACTGCCCTGACCAAAATCACTAACGACCTACTTACCGCCAAAGCTACTGGACAATACTCTGTACTCCTCCTTCTAGACCTGTCCTCTGCTTTCGACACAGTTGACCACTGCCTCCTACTACAGATCCTCTCCTCCTTTGGCATCAAAGACCTCGCCCTTTCCTGGATCGCCTCGTACCTTTCCAACCACACATTCAGCGTTTCCCACTCCCATACTACCTCCTCATCCCACCCTCTCTCTGTTGGAGTCCCCCAAGGCTCTGTTCTAGGACCCCTACTCTTCTCAATCTATACACTTGGCATGGGACAACTCATAAAGTCCCATGGATTCCAGTACCACCTCTATGCTGACGACACTCAGATCTACCTCTCTGGCCCAGACGTCACCGCTCTACTGTCCAGAATCCCAGAGTGCCTATCAGCCATATCCTCCTTCTTCTCCTCTCGCTTCCTCAAACTCAATGTGGACAAATCTGAACTCATCATCTTTCCTCCATCCCACAAATCTTCCTTACTTGACCTATCTATCGCAGTCAATGACATCATGCTTTCCCCTGTACCCGAAGTCCGCTGCCTCGGAGTAACCTTCGACTCTGCCCTGTCCTTCAAACCACACATCCAAGCTCTTTCCACCTCCTGTCGCCTCCAGCTCAAAAATATCTCCAGGATCCGTCCTTTCCTCAACCCCCAATCTACTAAAATGCTTGTGCACGCCCTCATCATTTCCCGCCTTGACTACTGCAACATCCTTTTCTGTGGCCTCCCTGCTAACACCCTTGCACCTCTCCAGTCCATCCTTAACTCTGCTGCCCGACTAATCCATCTCTCTCCTCGCTACTCCTCCGCTTCCCCCCTCTGCAAATCTCTTCACTGGCTCCCATTCCCTCAGCGTATCCAGTTCAAATTGCTAATACTGACCTACAAAGCCATCCATAACCTGTCTCCTCCATATATCTCTGAACTAATCTCCCAATATCTTCCCTCACGTGACCTCCGGTCCTCCCAAGACCTCCTTCTCTCCTCCACACTTATTCGCTCCTCATCCAATCGCCTCCAAGACTTCTCCCGAATATCCCCCATCCTCTGGAACTCTCTGCCCCAACACGTCCGACTATCAACCACAGTCGGATCCTTCAGACGGAACCTGAAAACTCATCTCTTCAGGAAAGCCTACAGCCTGCACTGACACCGCTGCTGCCTCATCACCAACGAAGCTACCGCCTCACCAACACCGGAGCTACCGCCTCACCAACACCGGAGCTCCTGCAACCCTCAACCTACTGTCTCCTTCCCCATAATCCTGTAGAATGTAAGCCCGCAAGGGCAGGGTCCTCGCCCCTCTGTATCAGTCCGTCATTGTTAGTTTGTTTACTGTATGTGATATCTGTAACTTGTATGTAACCCCTTCTCATGTACAGCACCATGGAATCAATGGTGCTATATAAATAAATAATAATAATCTCGAGTATTAGATCAGATACACAGGGTGGACAGCAGTGTGAGCAGCCTCTTCTTCTTTCCTCAGTGTTCCTGGTATCTCCAGTATTAGATCAGATATACAGGGTAGACAGCAGTGTGAGCAGCCTCTTCTTACCTCAGTACTCCTGGTATCTCGAGTATTAGATCAGATACACAGGGTGGACAGCAGTGTGAGCAGCCTCTTCTTACCTCAGTATTCCTGGTATCTCCAGTATTAGATCAGATACACAGGATGGACAGCAGTGTGAGCAGCTCTTCTTACCTCAGCATTAACATTTTAGAACAGGGTTCTGTCTGCATATAGCCCAGTATGAGGCCATAGTGGAGTTGGTTGATGCACGGACTGATGTCTGGGTAATATCTTCTCACTTTTCTTTTTTCGGGTACAGGCATTTCCTTTGTGTATAACCATCATTGTTATTGTAGTGTCCTCAACGTAAAGGCTTCTCCATCCCCAAAGTGGGGAAGTTAAATGAATTGCTGACATTATCTAGTGTCCCTCTTTAAATCCTGCACCTTGTACTTTAGCCGTGTGTTTTCATTGTTTTCTGCGTTTTTATAGAAGTGATTCATATATCATTACTGCTGCAGTTTTGCATTTTGTACTGTTGTATTTCACATTTATGATGTCGTTTTATTATTTGATTTTGCTTGTGCTGCTTTTGTGCCCTAGATACAAGCAAATTAATATCCTCCGTTGTGACTTGCATCATTATGATATTGCTGTGCCATTTGTTGCTAGGAACAACCGGCCTCTTTAGGGATTTTTTTTTAGCATGCTGTTTCTTTATTATGTAGAGCAAAAAAACATATTTTATGATTTCTGCTTTATAAAAAAAGGTCATGTACCTATTTCACTGAAAATTTGAGACAAAATGCCCTTCAGCCCACCACATTGGTACCATTAAAAATAAAAAAAATATAAGCACAAGGACAAGCAAAACAATGTATTGCCATGCAGAAATGCATAAAAAATATATAATTTTTTAAAAATATTTTTTACGCATTTCTGCATGGCAATGCATCTTTTTTTGTGCATATATTTTTTGTGCCAATAGTTAGATAATCATTTCTGTTGGCGAAGGTTAAGTCTGAGCCCTGTTACGGTAATTTAAAGGGAATTAGTCGGCACAAAAAGACTGTTCAAACCAAGCAGAGGGGCTCGGTGTACCCCTGTCATGGCCAAGGAGCTCAGTGGAAATCCCTACCTGTTTGTTTTCCATCCTTATCTTCCTTAGGCGACAGCTCTGGCTTTACAGGAGCTAGAGAAGGACGAAGAAATGGAAAAAAAAGTGGGTGGAAATGTCCGTGCTGCTTTGAGCGCCTGAGCTTTGTTTGATCAGTCGTTTTGTGCCGACATATTCTAGGAACATACTGCATGCCACATTAATAATTGAATTACAGAACTGTTTTATTTAAAAAATAAAGCAAATTTGCATCAGTTCTTTTGTGTCATTTTGTTACTACAGTGACTATGCAGTTCCATGTGTCTCCATAGCAACAGACAACTTAGACAAGTAGTCAGACTTTCCTTCCTTTTCTACTTTTTGGTAACTTATGCTCAGCATATTAGCAAGAAATGAATGACCGCTAGAAACCTATTTTATTGAGTGCAGGGTTTGTTTTTAGTCTGTTACCATGGAGACACATAGCTTTGTATTGGAATTGTAAACCAGCAGTAGTAGATTTTTAATTGCAACCTGTTGCAAAAAATGCATAATTTTCTAGTTTTCGAAATAATAAAATGTTGGTAAAAGTGGAATTAGCCTTTAGGAAAAAAAAATTCCATGTTTCCTTTTGTCATGTAGTGCCAGGAGGAGCATCTGGCCTCCCCAAACACATTAGATTGCTGTCTGATCCCATCAAATTGGTGTTATCTGCCATGTAAAGCCTAATGCCCACGGCCGGCTTACACTTTCCGCTGTAGTGCGTGGCTGCGCTATGCAGAAGTTCAGATAAATGATTAATGATGGAAATGCAAATTAGACTGTTTGTTTCTCCTTTAGAAAGTTCAAACCATTTTATAACGTGTAAATGTTTTATGCTCTTTTTTTTTTGTCAGGGATTCAGCTTTGTAAAGTGGTGTAATTATGTCAGCCAGAAATAAGAGAATAACATCGCCTCCTTAGTTCTGCATGTCAGGAGCCTGGCTGCCGAACGTTCTGGACGTCACTAATTTTTGTTGTAATTAAACCTAAAAACATTTCCTCCACTTTGAAAAATTACTTTTTGATGGAGTACCCTCATGAAAATTAGCCGATAACTGCCCGGACCCCAGCATTCGGCTATAATCGGCTGGATCCGTGTGGTTTTTTTACATTGAAATCAATGTAAAACGGCTCCGTTAATTATCAATCTGTTAATCTCCTATCTGTTTTTTTGCTCACTGAGGTGCAAACATAAATATTTAACATGTACTATTGGATGTGTGAACTTTCAAGTACCGTATTTTTTGGACCATAAGACGCACTTTATTTCCTCCAAATTTGGGAGGAAAGTGTGGGGTGCGTCTTATGGTCCGAATGTAACGTGTGCGAGGGGGCAGCGGCGGAGTGGGATCGTACTCGCAGGAGGAAGGAAAATGTCGCCGCTGGGGAAACAACGTGGTCCCGATGCTTCAAGTGAAGGAATATTCATTAGTCGCTTCCCTGCCCACCTGTCAGCGGGGAGCAGCACATGAATATTCCTTCACTCAAACAGCAGACGCACATGGTTTCCCCAGTGCCGGATTTCTGCAGTGGCTGGGGAGATCTGTGTCCAGTGGAGAAGTTGGTGGCAGGAGCAGGGGGCCAGAGGAGGGATCACAGTCACATACCTGGCAGCACAGCGCGGGCTGTGCTGATGCCGAGTGCTCCCGTATGGGACCTGTGGTGACATACTGAAGAGGGCGGGCTGGAGCATCACATGACAGCACAAAGCCCTCCCTCTCCATTATGTCACCACAGGTCCTTCAGACACCGCACTAGCTTCCTCTTTCAGGACCTGTGGTGAGGTAATAAGAGGGAGGGCTCTGTGCGGTAATGTGATGCTCCAGCCCTTCATTACCTCACCCAGGTCCTGTACGCTGCACAGAGAGAGAATTTGTATTCTAGCGTGGCTGGCTGGCTGCAGAACCTGCACTGATGTGACCACAGCCTGTACAAGTGGCACGCTGCCACTCCTCCCAGCGTGCCATAGGATCTGCAGGACATGCTGGTAGTTCTCCCATGGGATCTTAAAGCAGCACTCCAGTGTTATTTTTCAGTGCTGAAGTAGTGCTTTAAATATAAGCCTTGTGCCCCCATTCTTATACTCACCCTCCAGCGTATTCACATAGTACTTTACAGACACCACAATGGTCCCGCAGCACCATCTTCTACCCGTAGCTTCCAACATAACATACTATTATATATTATATTAATATTATATATAATAACACATAATAGTATGTTATTTAATATTTTACCACGTATTTTGCTTTAAATATTTTTTCCCCCTATTTTCCACTTTTAAAACCTGGGTGTGTCTCATAGTCCGGTGCGTCTTATAGTCCGAAAAATATGGTAGCAATCTATCTTAAACTGATCCAGTAAGCAAAAAACGGATCTGATTCAAATGGGAGAACGGATGTATAATTGACCGTTTTTCCATTGACTTCAAGAAAAAAAAAAACTTTTGCAGCTAAAATCTATTTAAAAAAAATAAAATAAAAAAAAATTAAAGACAAAAAAGTTGTCGTCTTATTACTGGACATATGAACATGCCCTAATACAGCACTGTCCCGCCGTCTCATGGACACGATGACTTGGTTTTAGTGAACGTTGCCTACAGATGAAGCACCGGCCTCGATCACGCTTGTATCAGTGACTGGTTTAATTATTCTTGTTGATCTCTTGAGAAACCACCTTGTTTGCTCTTGAAGGTGTATGGCGGCACTCCCTAAAGGGACATTATCCTTCAGTGTGATGGTTTCAGATCATCCCACATCTGTAGGAGTGACAACACAAAGCCTAAAATTCACGGGAAAGCTTGTAAATTCTTGACACCATGTAACAAGGTGGTCCACTGCATCGCTTTCTAAACTGGCCAAACACATGACGGAGCGGTGAGTCACTGCGTGAGTAGCTGCTACTTCTCCTTACAAGATCGCCATAAACATCCGCTGGTAAAGATGTTTGCTTTCTGGACAGGGCTTCCTAACATAAGAGGTTTGCAGGCGCCTTCTCTCCGCTGCAGGCGCCTTCTCTCCTCTGCAGGCGCCTTCTCTCCTCTGCAGGCGCCTTCTCTCCGCTGCAGGCGCCTTCTCTCCTCTGCAGGCGCCTTCTCTCCTCTGCAGGCGCCTTCTCTCCTCTGCAGGCGCCTTCTCTCCCCTGCAGGCGCCTTCTCTTCGCTGCAGGCGCCTTCTCTCCGCTGCAGGCGCCTTCTCTCCGCTGCAGGCGCCTTCTCTCCTCTGCAGGCGCCTTCTCTCCGCTGCAGGCGCCTTCTCTCCTCTGCAGGCGCCTTCTCTCCTCTGCAGGCGCCTTCTCTCCTCTGCAGGCGCCTTCTCTCCTCTGCAGGCGCCTTCTCTCCTCTGCAGGCGCCTTCTCTCCTCTGCAGGCGCCTTCTCTCCCCTGGAGGCGCCTTCTCTCCCCTGCAGGCGCCTTCTCTCCGCTGCAGGCGCCTTCTCTCCTCTGCAGGCGCCTTCTCTCCTCTGCAGGCGCCTTCTCTCCGCTGCAGGCGCCTTCTCTCCTCTGCAGGCGCCTTCTCTCCGCTGCAGGCGCCTTCTCTCCGCTGCAGGCGCCTTCTCTCCTCTGCAGGCGCCTTCTCTCCTCTGCAGGCGCCTTCTCTCCTCTGCAGGCGCCTTCTCTCCTCTGCAGGCGCCTTCTCTCCTCTGCAGGCGCCTTCTCTCCTCTGCAGGCGCCTTCTCTCCGCTGCAGGCGCCTTCTCTTCGCTGCAATGCTCATAGAGAAATAGCCGCACACTGAAGATTTGAAGAATATTCATTCTTTATTAGTGCGTACAGACATCACCAGGTGCTCAATAGCATAAACAGGATCTGGCGGACAATAAGGTTAACGTTTCGACCAGGAGTGGTCTTTGTCAAAACCTCACTTTCAGTAGAGGTGAACGGCGTGCAAGAAAGGAGAGACTGAGTCCAGTGTGAGCAGTATCTGCAGAAGCATAAAGGCGCTATGTCCGTTCCGTTGGTGATGCAAAGACCACTCCTGCTCGAAAAGTTAACCTTATTGTCCGCCCAATCCTGTTTATGCTATTGAGTACCTGGTGATATCTGTACGCACTAATAAAGAAAGAATATTCTTTGCATAACCTTCAAATCTTCAGTGTGCGGCTATTACTCTATGAACATTGTGACTATTTGTTTAGCCTGCACCTATCGCTCTAAGATACAGAGTGCATCACATTTCTTCAGCCTTCTCTCCGCTGCAGGCGCCTTCTCTCCGCTGCAGGCGCCTTCTCTCCGCTGCAGGCGCCTTCTCTCCGCTGCAGGCGCCGGCTCTCCTCCGCTGCAGGCGAACTTCCGTCAGTCAGCACATTAAAAAAAATATCTTGCCTATATTCCTCCAAGGGATTTTCCAGGCTGAAGATAAATTTCTGCAGTCGTTCTTGATGACCATAGATTGCAGAGTCACGACAGTGCAATATGCTCACTGTCTGGATGATAAGCTAGTTGGCACTTAACCGCTAGTGTGCAAATCCCATACTAGCAATCACGTGACCGCCCGTTAGTGCTGAAAATAGAGGGGAATCCTTGTCACGATCCAGCAATCTGCAGTCACATAGTGACAGCAGAAATAGATCTCTTGAGCTTGCAAAACCATTTTAATAAACCTTAAACAGATACAAATGTTTTCCCCTTACAGGGACCCCCAGCTGTAACCTTTGGGGAGTCTTCGCTGTAAGTGTAGAAATACCCTGCAGCACCCCCCGCAGGAGAAATGAAGTGTTACACAGTGTCCATTCTTATCAGTGGGCTGGACAGAGCTTCTCATTTTAACAGTTAGAACGGATCCTTTTTAGGTTTTTGGAGCGAAAACTCTCCAAATCATCCTCCAAAACGCCTTAAAAAAAAGAAATTAATTTCTGCTCCAAAAAACTCTGCAAAATGACTGAACACAGAGCATTAAATGGATCCCTGTAGTAGGCTCTGCAGATCCCCGCATTGTAGGCTCAGGACAGTCCGGCCCATTGTGCTGTTTATGCAGAGTGTGTGAATGGAGCCTTCCAGATATCCGAGCTGGGTACAGTGGTGTCACTTTTTGTTCTGGTGTTCGGAGGAAGTCATTAATGTGGTGGTCTTCTTACTTGTTTCTATTAGGATGGCATTTCCCCTTTTTTTTGCTTTGCCAAAAATCATTTGAATTCTGAAGTTGCAAAAAGAAATTGTGACGACCACATGCGGTTCTGTGCAGAAGTGATGGCGGTGTCGGCATATGACGTCTGACTGCGATCTGAGGGCTGGGATCTCGGCCCCAGCAGTGCCCGGCCAGTGCGGGCTTCTCCACCGCAGCAGCGGCCCCCACACTTGTTATCATTCAATTATACTCATTGTTCTTCGTGAATCAGCTGTGCAAAATGAGCACTTTCATAAGGTCCTTTTCCATTCGGCTTTTTTTTTTCCCCCCACTAGAACATGAAGTTCCCCCAGAAACTCACTGCACATACCAAACCGCACACAAAAAGAAAAATAGGACAATTGTACAAACCTGCTGCATCTATTGATTCCCTAAAAATACAGATCTGGATACTGAGGCGCTGCAGTGTCAGTTGGCAAAATTATTGGGTCTGTGTCAGTTCTGGTTCTTGCAATTATAAGCAGTCAGGTTTGTGTACATGAGGAACACCATTATTTATGGCCATTATGTATCCTGATTTTTCACAAACTTTCCCCTCAATTTTCAGTTGTCACTAAACTGGTGGGAGCAGACCAGCTGCTGAGATGTCTCCTTTACACGGTACAGTGCACACAGATAAGGGATTTCTTCTCCTCTACCTGTGTATAACTTACTAAGAATCTGCAGCAGACTGGAGGATATTATGCTGCAGTACTGAGCAGTAAAGCTGTGAATCCATCTCCGAGATGAAATGACACACTTACAAACACGTGCTGCTGCTTCCTAGTATCTTTCCTCTCCTCCTTAGTCTTATATAGACAACTGCAGTCTGATTACTCAGTGATGGGGAGCAGTCATACGGATGTATAAATCGGAGCTGGGTTGGATCACTGTCCACGGATCGGCCGGTGGCTCTCCAGACCAGAGTGTGACTGCTGTATAGAACTACATGAAGCTGTCACACTCTGGTCGGGAGAGCTGCCTGCAGTCCGTGCACTGCGGCCCGACCTCGCTATAATTTATACTGCCGTCTGTCTGCAATTACATTGCAATCCATGTTTTAAACCAGATGGATTTGAGGCTATTTGCACACGTTCAGGAATTCATGCAGAAAATTCCTGTGGAAATCCGGACATTTCTGCCAGATTTCCGCATGCGTTTTTTTGTGCGGTTTTGACGCGTTTTTTGCGCGGTTTTTCCCGGACATTTCCCAATGCATTAGACAGTGGGAAATCCGCGAAAAAAACGCAAAATTAATGAACAGGTTCATTATTTTTCCGCAATGCGTTTTTCATGTGGAAAAACGCACATCATGTGAACAGAAATTGCGGATTCCATTATAAATGATGGGATGCTTAATGTATGCAGATTATTTGCGGTTTTATAGCGTTTTTATAGAGCAAAAACGCTAAAAAAACCGCAAATAATCTGCAACGTGTGCACATAGCCTGAGTCAGGTTTTTTTCCAGAGTGAGTTCAGGACGTGGGTGGATGAGAAATGGCTCATAAGTGGAGAAAGAAGAAATTTCTCTAAGATGTATTTGAACGTTTGTTATATTCACTTGTCCGATTTGTTGAAACGACTGTGATTAATGACGTTTTTTATTCTTGTGATGTTTCTTTTTCTAAATCCAATAGCTGGGTTTCTGAGTAAGGAGTTTTGCACGCGGCCATATTGTGGATACACTTTTTTTTATAGCTTTGTTTTTAACTCTCCCGATTAGATACGGTACATACCTGCCAATTTTATCGCTCCACCTTTTATATGAATGTTTAAGATTCTGGTAAAATAAAAGGGTGTATTCCCCCTCCTAATGTATTTTATGGCTCGGTAATAGTGTCGGATATAAGGCGGACGCCTGACATTTCGTTGTACATTGTGTTTCTGCTTTTCGCTGAACTCTGATGCATCGCTGTATAACTGTGGTGGTGAATCTAGAGAGGCGTGAGGATGCGGTCCCCCTATCTGCGCCGGTGGCGATTCCCCTCCTCTGCGCTGGCGGCGGTTCCCCTCCTCTGCGCTGGCGGCGGTTCCCCTCCTCTGCGCTGGCGGCGGTTCCCCTCCTCTGCGCTGGCGGCGGTTCCCCTCCTCTGCGCTGGCGGCGGTTCCCCTCCTCTGCGCTGGCGGCGGTTCCCCTCCTCTGCGCTGGCGGCGGTTCCCCTCCTCTGCGCTGACGGCGGTTCCCCTCCTCTGCGCTGGTGGCGATTCCCCTCCTCTGCGCTGACGGCGGTTCCCCTCCTCTGCGCTGACAGCGGTTCCCCTCCTCTGCGCTGGCGGCAGTTCCTCTCCTCTGCGCTGGCGGCGGTTCCCCTCCTCTGCGCTGGCGGCGGTTCCCCTCCTCTGCGCTGGCGGCGGTTCCCCCCTCTGCGCTGTTCTGCCTGCCTGCGAGCTCATGAGATCTTCACCTCCGCACCTCGTACAACAGATGGAGACGCCGAGGGCTGGATCCTGTCATCGGTCCCTGCAGTGCGGCCGTACTCGACATGACGAGCCACCGGAGGAGGCGAACGCTGCTCCCAGCTCTCTGTGATCTCTGTCTTGGAAGATCCTATAAAATGAATCATTTATATATTGGGGGTTCATTTTACCTGAATCCGTCAAGGATTTGGAGAAAGTCCAGTTTTCCGTGCCCTTCGCCCATGGCAGCAGTCTGTGTGGTGGTGTACAGCTTTTGTGCGGGGGTACATACACTGCTTCTTGTGCCATTTTTCACCTCCTGATCTATAAGTATTACGGCCCGGTTATTGAGATACTTCGCCTTACATTTGGCATACGCTGCAGATTGTCACCTCTGGTTACTCCTACTTCCTCCGCACTTGTAGACCATTATCAGACTTCTATGTAATGGGGAGCAGAGTTCTTGAGGTTATGAGTGCACATGGGGCAGATGCATTGTACTCGGTTTTCGTTGGGTACGTTTGCCGGTGCATTAGGTGCATGGCACGTCGGCATTTGCAGCATACCAGGGGTAGCCCCCCAGAGATGTGGTCTCCTGTGGTCAGTGCTGCTTGCAAACAGCGGTATAGCAGGGCTGAGGAACATCTACTTGGCAGAAAGTCTATCTCCCCCCCCCCCCCCCCCCCCCCAATTTCATGTTTATGGGGCCTACCTGGTACTTCAGCTCAGCCCCATTCAAATAAATGCTACTGACGTGCACTTCAAGAGCCTACGGATGAGCCTACCCACATGAGCATATGCATCGGACAAGTGCTATCTGAGTTATCGGACAGCACACAGACCAATGTTATACTATGGGGCAATGCTGATCCGCGTTTTTTTTCTCGTGAAAAAGTCAGCTTGCTACGAGTTGCTGTGCAAATCAGATGTCACGCACCCATTCAAGTCTGAGTATGTGGGAAAACACTTGACTGCACTCAGATGACATCTGAGTGCAGTCCGATTTCTTCAGACTCAAACAATGGAGAAGATGTTCTCCATCTTCTCCTTGCTTGTACTACGATTCTCTCATCCAGGAGAATCAGATCACACTAAGGTGACACTCTGATCTAACTCCATGTGTCCGCTTAGTGTCATCTGACTCTGTTCTGATTTACACAATCGATCCAATTCTCTTATGTTACTGAAAATAGTCACGTGACCCCAGCCTATAAAGAAAAGTGGTGCTGTCAGTGGTAGAGAGAAGCAAACTATTTTTTTTTTCTAACAGAGGGATATTAAACCCGCTGCCATGTAGTCCTCCATATTCCTGAGCTCTGTATAACCCTGCCCCACCACTGATTGGCTGCTTTCTGTGTACACTGTGCATAGGCAGACAGCTGCCAATCAGTGGTGTGGGTGGAGTTATGCACTGCTCAGCATTCAGAGAACTGAGAGATCAACAGCAGAAAAAAACAGGAATTGGATCAAAACTGAAACAAGCAGCCCAGTAAGTAACACATCATTGGAATCAGACTTTCTGCCTCTACATCATTTTTGCACTCAGATTACATGACAAAAACCTGTTGACAGATTCCCTTTAAATGGTTAACCACTCAAATATAACTGCAGTAAGCAGCCCAGTAAGTGACGCATCACTGGAATCAGGGTCTCTGCCCCCATAGCATGCTTCTCTCACACTTGGTAGCAGCCTTCTTGGGGGTTCACACAGAATTTTTGTTACATGGATTTTGTAGCAGGTTGTGCTCCAAAATGTAAATCAAGAACCCCTTCAAATACTCAATTTCAATTGAAAAAACACTCCTATCGTCCACATTTACTTTCTTTTTAATTTTAAGGAAGCGTGTATTTTTTTTTTCTTCATTTTTTTTTGTGGCGAATAGCTGCATTTCTTTCTGAGTGAGGGGGGAAAAAAGCATTTTTTGTGCATTTTTCAGACGGAAATCCACTTACCGGTACATAATTGTGTGAACTTGCTCTTATATAGCCAGACGTGCTCTGGGGACACAGAAGATGGGTGCAGCTAATCCGCCCTCCCTGTGGGGCCTAGGACTTAGCCTTCTAGGCCTCTGGGAAGAGATCTGTCATGGTGGAACAGCGGAGTGGTGCAGATTGGCAGCCGTGTAATCCGTTCCCAGCAGCCCGGGTCTCTCCGGCACTTACGGTGCGTCTGCGCTTCCCTTTTGTGGTCAGTATTGGCTTGGCACTGTGCTATCTCTGCCAGCTGCCGCTTGGACCCTGCATGCACAGACGGCAGATGTGTTCGGTCTCTTTGTGCCCTTTTAGCTCTTCTTTAGTCCTCTTTATCACGTGGTTTAATTAGTGTTGGGGTCTTCCTGACCCCCTTTGCCAGCGGGCCGCGCCGCACATGGTCGCTACTAATACCCACAACGTATTCTCCAATGTGTTTATGTAATTTGCCGGCACACAAAGCACTGACCTATTTGCAAAGGTTGTTATTAGTCTTTTATCCTCTTAAGTAGTTGACTATTGCTTCGATTGTGTAGCCGGGGGATTATAAGGCGGATGACTGTCTTATTTTGATTAATTGTGAGTGGTTAAGCCTCTCTTTTCTTGTAATACACAATTTTTGCCCTCTCTTGGCACTGACGCACAAATGTCTTGTAGCGGGCGCCTGATCTTTTAGATGTTCTTTGAGCTCAGTTGTTAATATTTGCATCACTTTCTGGACTTCCGGAAAGGATTTTTTGCAAACGAGGATAATAATTTGGTGTCAGGAGAAGTTCTTCAGAATTTTTTTTTTTTTTTTTAGAAACCAGTGTTTTTAGTTCTTCCCTATTTTGAGAATCTTCTGTCTGTCTGTAAATGAAAACACTTTTACTTATATACAGAAAACTATTTTTTTGCATTGTATCCAGTCTAGTCAGTGTTACCGGAGTGGTTCTGTTACTGAACTTCACAAAACAATCTGCATACTTTAAAAACATGACTAAGATCTAATGTGACAAGTGTAGTTACTATGATCATCCATGTCAGACTGACTGATAATTTCAAAAATTTTACACTCAATTTCTACCCAGTTCCCTGAATTTGTCTCCTCAGTATACCTGCTCCCTGCTGCTGCTGAGAGCTCACACTGCTCGGTACAAGCTGCAGCTGGCAGGATGGGTTAGGTTGCATCCACTTGAACTTGGGCGCTCTCTCAAGCTTTATCTTGTCTCATAAAATGCTTGTTTTAATGTCCGGGGTTCAAATTTCACCAAAGTCAACATCTGCAAGGAGTTTGTATGTTCTCCCCCTGTTTGCGTGGCGTTCTTCCAGGGTCTCCGGTTTCCTCCCACATTCCAAAGACATACTGATAAGGAATTTAGATTGCGAGCCCCAATGGGGACAGTGATGTTTGTAAAGCACTGTGGAATTAGTGGAGCTACAGCCCCTGGCAAAAATTATGGAATCACCAGCCTTGGAGGATGTTCATTCAATTGTTTAATTTTGTAGAAAAAAAGCAGATCACAGACACGGCACAAAACTAAAGTCATTTCAAATGGCAACTCTCTGGCTTTAAGAAACACTAAAAGAAATCAAGAACAAAAAAATATTTAAAAAAATGTCTACAATTGAGGACGTTTTTCCTTATCAAATATAATTACCCTATGAACTTTTTCATATGCAAACAAACGTTAAAGTCGTTGCCCCTCAAACAAAGTACGGTATTTTTGAATGAATAGATGTTGCCGTATATACTCGAGTAAAAGCCGACCCCCCAATTTTGCCACAAAAAACTGGGAAAACTTAATGACTCGAGTATAAGCCTAGGGTGGAAAATGCAGCAGCTACCGGTAAATGTCAAAAGTAAAAATAGATACCAATAAAAGTAAAATTAATTGAGACATCAGTAGGTTGTGTTTTTGAATATCCATATTGAATCAGGAGCCTCATATAATGCTCCATACAGTTTGATGGGCCCCATTAAATGCTCCATGTTAAAATATGCCCCATATAATCCTGCATAAAGGGTAATAAGGGCCTCATAAGATGCTCCATAGACACATTTGCCCAATATAGTGCTGCACAAACATTATGGCCCCATAAGATGCTCCATACAGTCACTTGCCCCTTATAGTGCTGCACAACGTTATGGCCTTATAAGACGATCCGTACAGTCACTTGCCCCTTATAGTGCTGCACAAATGTTATGGCCCCATAAGATGCTCCATACAGTGACTTGCCCCATATAGTGCTGCACAAAAGTTATGGCCCCATAAGATGCTCCATACAGTGACTTGCCCCATATAATGCTGCACAAGCGTTATGGCTCCATAAGATGCTCCATACAGTCACTTGCCCCTTATAGTGCTGCACAAATGTTATGGCCCCATAATATGCTCCATACAGTGACTTGCCCCATATAGTGCTGCACAAGTGTTATGGCCCCATAAGATGCTCCATGCAGTCACTTGCTCCTTATAGTGCTGCACAAGTGTTATGGCCCCATAAGATTCTTTATACAGTGACTTGCCCCATATAGTGCTGCACAAACGTTATGGCCCCATAAGATGCTCCATACAGTCACTTGCCCCTTATAGTGCTGCACAAGTGTTATGGCCCCATAAGATGCTCCATACAGTCACTTGCCCCATTTGCTGTGGCTGCGATAAAAAAAGAAATCACATACTCACCTCTCCGTCGCTCAGGACCCCGCCACTTTCACTTGCTCCTCGTTCGGGTGGGGCTCCGTCTAGCACTGACGTTCAGCAGAGGGTGCGCACTGACCACGTCATCGCGCCCTCTGACCTGTGCGTCACAGCCAGAGGACGCTGATGACTGAGCCGCACCGGAACAAGGAGAGGTAAATACTTACCTGCTCCTGGCGCGGTCCCTGCAGGTCCCTGCTTCTCCCGGCGCTGCATATTCTTCCTGTACTGAGCGGTCACCGTTACCGCTCACTACAGTAATGAATATGCGGCTCCACCCCTATGGGAGGTGGAGCCGCATATTCATTACTGTAATGAGCGGTACCATGTGACCGCTAAGAACAGGAAGAATATGCAGCGCTGGAAGAAGCAGGGACCGCGCCAGGAGCAGGTAAGTATAATTACACAACCCCCGCTCCTCCTCCCCTGCCGACCCCCGGGTATGACTCGAGTATAAGCCGAGAGGGGGACTTTCAGCCCCAAAAAATAGGCTGAAAATCTCGGCTTATACTCGAGTATATACGGTAACTTATTATAATATTCCAATATTTTATTCACTGTAAGAGCAGTAAAAATAACACAGGATAAACTTGAAAAATGCAGATAATAAAGTAAGATGCAAACAAAAGTACCTGTGCAATGGGATTCCCTACTGTATCAAACTTTTCTAAATCCCCCCCAACAAGGAATGGTGACCCATCACAGTATGGTTTTTCAACTGTTCTCCCCACACAGCCCTCCATACAGTATAATGACCTTATATAGTGCACATGCAGTATAGTGGTCCCGCATAGTGCACCACAAGGCCGTGGAGTCGGTAAGCCAAACCTCAGATTCCTCAATTTCCCTGACTTACGACTCCACGACTCAAACTCCAACTCATCTCAACTAAAAGACCAGATCTTTAGATCAGGAACAGAACAGACCTTTATAGGACATATCATAACTTTCTCAAATTATTATGAAAAAAAATTTACATCACATCCTGCATTGTATTACTGTACTAATTTATTATATATAGTTGGAGTCGGTATAAAATGCAGTGACTCGGACTCCTAAAATATATAATAAATTGGGTACAGTAGTACAATGCAGGATGTAATGTCAATTTTTTTTTCAGAATAATTTGAAAGTTGAAGTTATGAAATGTTCTATAAATGTCTGTTTTGTTCCTGAACTAAAGATCTGGGCTTTTAGTGGAGATGAATCTGTGCTGCACTTTATGTACATGCTCAGTACATCAAAGCAAAAAGTGGCTACTTTGAAGAATCTAGAATATAAGACATATTTTCAGTTGTTTCACACTTTTTTGTTAAGTATATTATTCCATATATGTTAATTCATAGTTTTGATGCCTTCAGTGTGAATGTACAATTTTCATAGTCATGAAAATACAGAAAAATCTTTAAATGAGAAGGTGTGTCCAAACTTTTGGTCTGTACTGTACATGACCAGTGGAGTCGGAGGTTTGGCTTTGGAAGCAAGACTGATGTATGACTAGTTGTTAGTTGTAAATACCTATGAACGACTCAATATGTGAAAGGCACTCCTTCATTATGGAGAGCCTGACAGCTGATATATGCTGTCCGATCCACGTGCAGCATGTATCAGACGCTGGCTGAATGATTCCAGCCATATATGTTTAGCTCTGAAACCCTATATATATATATATATATATATATATATATATATATATATATATATATATATATATATATATATATATATATATATATATATATATATATATAAAAAAAGGAACAGCACAACACTTGTACTTATCTTCGGGTGCAGGGCCCCAGGCAACCAGTCCAACGATTGCACCAGATTCACAGAGATTCAAAAAAGAGGCAGCACTCCATTGTTAAAATGAAAAAAAGTGGAAGGTTTTAATCAACCCACATAGCCGGGCGACGTTTCAGCTCCATCTGAGCCTTTTTCAAGCTTGAAAAAGGCTCAGATGGAGCTGAAACGTCGCCCGGCTATGTGGGTTGATTAAAACCTTCTACTTTTTTTCACTTTAACAATGGAGTGCTGCCTCTTTTTTGAATATGTACACACACACACATATATACACATATATCACTCACACACACACACCTTTTTGTTTCAGGAAACAACACGTGTACATTAACCACAATAGTTAGATGCCAACCCCATCTTTTATAATGAAATGTCTGTTGTGAAAGGTGGGGTATCAGTGTCAGTGGAGACAGCACAGGACCCACCGTTCACAAAAGGTGACATCAGGGTTAGGATAAACCCTCACCCTGACCCTGTAATCCTATTTCTATTGTTAAAGTTTTCCTGAAGGACCGGAAGTAGGAGTTTAAAGTCCCAGTGACCATTATGAAAATTGCAAGATTGCAAATTTTATTTTTTAAAATTCATATAGGAAAATGGGGAAAAAAATAGCATTGGCAAATTTTTGTTTTGAAAAATACATGTAACACAAAAATCTGATTTAAATGTAAGCTGTCAGGCGATTCATGCTGCCCTAACCATGCGGCCAGGTATGTTATTATCTGGAACAGTCTGGCAGTTCAGAATAAATCTACTTTTGGGGTGAAGCCGGCATAGTCTGCTCCCTGGCCGGCCACTACAGGTGATTGACAGGTCTCCCCCTTGCCTGCACATTACAGGAGACCTGTCACTCGCCTCTCGCAGCTTTGGGATCTACACTCGCTGCCTGTGGTTGGTGATCGGATTGCAGAGCCTCTCATAGCCTGTTAGTCTGTGACTTAGGTTCTGGGCTAGGAGCTGACTTGTGGCAATGCTGCTGCAGAACCTCTCCTTGTTCGGTGGCTTGTGGTGTGATTGCAGGCTGATTTTCACGGTGGCAGCCGCACTGTTTGCAGCTCTCAGCAGCGTGTTTAGTGAAGGCGTAATAGTCTCCGTGCCAGGAGGGAGAGAACAATCGCAGAGCCGAGCTTTGGCAGCAGAAAGTAAGGTTTCGTCATGCAGCAAGTAATCCCGGCTGGTTGAGTTCACTGTGGAGGTTGTTAGTTTTCCAGATAGTGTCAGTGGGTGTTCAGCACAGATCTGTGCGGCTGCCATGGTGTTGGTGAATTTATCTCCATGTAGATGAGCCACTATGGGATGGCAGTATGTGGGACCTGTGGTACAGGTCCTTGTAGTAGCCCCATAGTCCTCAGCACTTTGTACTAGGGCTGTTCTTTGCTGTACGCACAATGGAAAGCTATAATCCTAGCAGCCGGCAGGACTGGTGATCTGAACATTTAGTTTAGATTACACAAAGCTGAGAGCAAGATATTGTAGTTCTGAGCATTTTATCTAGAACGGACGGTGTAATGCCAGTCACTTGTACAAAGATCCCTAGAACTGAAAATGATCTATGTCCTCGGCGAGTCCGATTCTTGGTGACTTCTCAGGATGAATCGCCTCTGTCCCTGGTGTGACCGGCCCTATAGCTGCTGGATTCTGGGGAACTCTGCCCACGAATGCAAGTCCAGTGACTCCGACATATTCACCGGGTCACATATCAATGGGCGAATTCCAGTAAAACCCACCGAATCATCAGAAGATGAATGCCGGCCATCCAGAGTGGCATCTGTTCTTCACTCTATTTTTTGGTTTCTTTCATTTCTGTGCACACGAAAAGAGCTTCCCGATAGACTCTGATGGGTACGGAAAAAACTCATGTCAGAATTAGGCCCCTTTCACACGTTAGTTTATTGCTATCAGCCGCAATCCGTCGAATTTTGAAAAATATGGATCTGGCGACTGATGCCGCCGGATCCGTTTTTTCCCTCATAGACGTGTATTAGCGATGGATTGCAACGGATGGTCTCACGTTTCTTCCGTCGTTCGCTGGATCCGTCAAAAAGTTTGTCCAGCGGTCGGAGACAATGGACATAGTAACATTTTTTTTTTTTTTGTGTACGTTGAAAAAATGGACAGCGATGGATCCGTCGTCATCAGTCGTTTGCTCGAATGGAAGCCTACGGCAGTGGATCCGTCAAACAACAGAATCCGGCGATGGATTCTGTTTTTGAAACTGAGCATGCCCCGAATTTAATTAATTTATTTTATTTTTTAATTTTTAGGATCAAATTAGTCAGATCCGGCGAAAAAACAGATTTGTCGCATTAGTTATTCTCAATCTGCGACGGATCCATTTAGCCAACAGATTGTGGCTGACAGCAAAAAACTGATGTGTGAGAGGGGCCTTAGACCTAAAGATATGAGTGTAGGGTGCTTATTCCCCCCTGTATATTGAGAATATGGGGCTCATTAGGATTGGTGGTTGGTCTGATGAACGGCTGTCTAATGTGAATGACCTGTACAGACTCCACTGTGGGTTTCGCCCCTTATCTGACATTGGTCCCTGGCCCCATCCTGCAGAGTGTCAGGCACTCTCTATACCGCCACGTGGTGCTCTGAATGAAGGTGGAGGCATGCAGAGATGCAGCAGGCTCCGCTGAGGTTCAGGGTTCATTTATTATGGTTCTGTACAACTTGGAGTTATCTGCAGACTAATTATATGATTGCTTGGAAGGTCCCATCACATCCATAAGGTGGTCACTGTGCGCTGGCCTCTTTGTTCTGCTGGTACTTACTGGTCCCAGTTATGAGACTCCACCAATAGACTCTGTCATCAGTCTGCAGTTAATGTCTGGTCGGGCAGTATACGGTGATGCTTTACTACCAGCTGCGCTCACAGTATACCCTGTATGCGGAGCGGCATATCACCTGCCAGCACCATCGTCCCCTCTTTCATCACTTTAAATATAACTTTTTTGTAAATCATTTCCCAGACAGTAAAATGACTGATATGATGTTCCTGTTCCACGCAATTTTACAGCGATTCAGCAAGACAAGAAATGATTCCTGTACGCCACGAACCGAAAGTGCTGTTCTGATACAAGACCTTCAGCTAGAGGTTTCTTAACCATTAATTGCATAACTGGTTGGTAAAGCTTCCTACTAATTGTCTGGGATGGCGCCTTCTATATGTGAACAGTTCCACCATCATCTTCACGGATGTGTTCTCCAGTTTAGACCTCTGTGCTTCTATAGCTTAGACATTAAATAATATTTCTAGTGATCCACTTTTGTGTATGAATTCAAATATCTATTCTGGAATAAAAACATTTACCAAAGCTAAAATGATTGCACATTCCATCCATTTCCATAGATTGCCAAGTAATATTGGATTTAATTAGTACAGCCCTTTACTCTCTCCCTGCTGAGCTACCAAGGAGGAGGGGGGACTCCTACATTAACCAAACAGACAAACAAAACATGGAAAAGAATGTTCTCAGCCCATTTGTAAGATGAAGTAAAGATAAAAAAGAAGTGGCATCCTTTACAAGTAGAACAAGTTGAATTTTCCATATGGAGAATAAGCGGACTGTGTATCTGTACTTACAAGGTAATGCAGTCCTGTGATCACAGCAGCATCGGCATAAAAACTTTAAGACTTGTGCTGCTTTAGGGTATGTGTCCACGGTCAGGAAACGCTGCGTAGAGCCGCAGCGTCAAACACGCAGCGTCCAGATGTTACAGCATAGTGGAGGGGAAAACACGCAGGCGGCAGACCCCCGGAAACGGACATGCGCCGCGTCTTTTCAGAATGCAGCATGTCTGTCTACAGTGCAGCGACGCTCCGTCGCCGCGCTGTAAATTTTCCATAGATAATCATTAGATCCGGTAAAACCACATCTAATGATTAGTGAAATGCGTAGAAACTGTGTTAATGCAGCTTACTACACGTCACATGCCGGCTTACCTTTCCCGCCACCGGAAGCCCCGCGTCCACTGCACTTCTCGCGGTAAGATAAGTTCTCGCTGTGCACGTGACCGGGGGTTATCTCTGGTCACGCTAGGCTGGTTCTCTGCTGACCGTGAGTGGTAGAATGTAGGTGATCGCTGGAGAGACTGTTGTGCAGTGAGGAGCAATGGGGGCTGGACACTACCCTTAGTACGGTAATCATGGGGGTCTCCGTGCAGGTCCGTAGGCGATCAGACCGTTATCAGCTATTAAGTAGAGAAACATCCTGAGGGGAATGATTCATGCAAGGTAAAGAGCTTCCTGTTTCTACATGGAGAAAAGAGAATAATTATCTGGGTAGAAAGGCAAAATTAGTAATTGTAAGTACACAGTGCTATATAATATGATTGCAATATATTAAGAGGATAAAAACTTTGATAGGAGGAGGAGTGCTACTATAAATGGTGATTTGGAATTAGGGAGGGTTTTGATGCAGACAGCTTGGTTGATTTTGCCATTCAGGAGTCTGGAAAAGCTGGAAAATAAATTCTATAAATATGTTACTTGGCTCCTGTTTTCATTGTGCTGACACTTCTCCCCTTGTGACAATTCAGAGAATAAAAAAATCCGTTCCATCTTTTGTTTCTTGAACTTTTAAACCTGCACCTTGAAAGGAGAGCCGGATTTGCAGTAGATTAGTGGTGGCTTATGGCAGGCGAGCGTGGATCCCAGAACATCATTAGTCTTGTTCCCGTCACGTCTCTAGCGTTTGTGAGCTGCTGTCACCAGACAGTTCTGTCCCATAAATATGCTGTAAATATCCCGGTTACACTCATTAGAGGTCGTCCCCTATAAAAATCTAAGCTTTTAATAATCGCCTTGTATGCTGCAGCATTCCCGCTGAAGGCATGTTCTTTTATGAGGTTTGTTTTTTTGTGCAGGTGGAGTTTATTTAGTGCATCAGATAAGGCGGCGTAGTGCGACCTGTGAGGAGAGATGTTGGCGGAAGTGGATGACTGTAGCGCCGTAAAATACACAACTAATAATTAACGCGGCCCTTCTTGCATCAAAAAAGTTGCTTCCTATTTACAAAACTCAAAACTTTTTTTTTTCTTTTATTACAGTGTACTTGTGGCTGCGTAAATATATATTTTTTTCTAAATCCTGTTTTTAGCATTTCAGCCGTGTTCACAGCTAGGATAAATTCCCTTGTTCTGGTTCATTAAGAGAAGTCCAAGATTTGTGACATTCGGGTCTCCATTAAAGAGGTTGTCCACTACTTTCACACTGATGGCATATCTTTAGGATGGGTCATCAATGTCTGATCGGCCGGGACCCAGTACCCCCGCCGATCAGCAGTTATCGCTGTCTGTGGCCGCCGATCAGCAGGGGTGCTGGGTGTCGGACCCCGGCCGATCAGACATTGATGACCTATTCTAAGGCCATCAATGTAAAAGTAGTGGACAACCTCTAACTATAAGTGGTACGATTATCTGGGGGTAAATGAGGCTCAAATGCAAGTGTGAACAGAATCCTTACCTGCTCATGTGTGGGGAAACTGACAGCAGGATGTCACCCCTCAAGCTGTTTATATACCCATCTAGCTCTTTCAAAGACAAGTCAGGCAATACCTTTTACATGGTCAGTCCATTCCTGAAAAATCAGTATTTGAATTGATATGCAAATGAGGCTGAAGAGCTATGGTAGATCTGAAGCCTCTGTCACTCCAGCTCTATTCCCCACCAAGCTCTGCCGCATCCTGCTTAACTGACTACTTTTTTTTTCCTGAAATCACAGCACAGAGGCTCTGTCAAGCAGGAATAGAGCTGGAGTGACAGATGCTTCTACATTTGCATATCAATTCAAAATCTTGATTTCTCAGCAATGGAAAGACAGACCGGCCATGTAAAAGTATAGCTGGACTCGTCTTTGAAAAAGCTTCCTGGGCATATAAATAGTTTGGGGGGTGAAATTCTGCTGACAGATTCCCTTTAAATCCGATGGCTGTAAGAGTTCTGTAACGCAGCCAATGGAGGCCCTACCGCTGCCTAGGACAGGACTGTATTGTCTGTGTGTGCTGCTGTTCCATATGGAAAAAGCCGGTTTGGTTGGAATGTGACTGCTGCAGTCGATCAGCGGTCACTGATTTGGCTGCAGCCGATCAGCGGTCACTGATTTGGCTGCAGCCGATCAGCGGTCACCGATTTGGCTGCAGTCGATCAGCGGTCACCGATTTGGCTGTAGCCGATCAGCGGTCACCGATTTGGCTGCAGCCGATCAGCGGTCACCGATTTGGCTGCAGCCGATCAGCGGTCACCGATTTGGCTGCAGCCGATCAGCGGTCACAGATTTGGCTGCAGCCGATCAGCGGTCACTGATTTGGCTGCAGCCGATCAGCGGTCACGGATTTGGCTGCAGCCGATCAGCGGTCACCGATTTGGCTGCAGCCGATCAGCGGTCACCGATTTGGCTGCAGCCGATCAGCGGTCACGGATTTGGCTGCAGCCGATCAGCGGTCACGGATTTGGCTGCAGCCGATCAGCGGTCACCGATTTGGCTGCAGCCGATCAGCGGTCACCGATTTGGCTGCAGTCGATCAGCGGTCACCGATTTGGCTGCAGCTTGACGCCAAATGTTGGTGCCCAGAGAGAGGTGGCTGGATCAGTGGAGTATGGAGGCGCACCCGCGTTGGTAGTGGAGTATTGCTTAATGGGAATGTGTGCAATGTCAATGACTATGTCCTCCCTGTGTGGCCACTCGTGACCCGTTGGAAATCTGGGTGCCGCCATTTAATGCCTGCTTACAGGGATAAATCTGCATAATTCAACATTCAATTATTTTACTTTTTTTGTGATTTATACAGAATCGGTGAGCAAAAAGACTTTGTATAGAAAGTTCATGGCCTCAAAATTGCTCATGTGCAAAAAAAAAACAAAAAAAAAAACTTTTGCACATGTCTTGTAGACTTTTTCTTTTAAGACTAAATTGTGCGTAATGACTGGTCTTAATAATCAATTTTAAAGTGTCTGGCTGCTTTTCGTTTGGGAGTGACCAGACATTGTGCTGAGCCCGTCAGAAAAGCATTCGCGTATGACGGAGGCGTCCAGTCCCATCATGTTGGATCTGGCTGTACAAACTACACAACTTGCCCCGGAGGACACCTCCCGACTGTTTGGGGCAAACATTTCCCCAACTCAGTGTATGCAGAGGATCGCAGCGAGGACGTGCCAAGCAATCTGCTGCTTCTCGCCCCGGTCTGCGAAATGCTGATCCCAAATTCTGCCTGGATCCTGTGGGAGGGAGAGGACATGTTTGTTATAATTAATGGCAGAATTCCAGGTCCCTTCTGCTGCTTCCTCAGCACATAACTACAAGTCGCTTCTTCCTGCCACCTCGGCTGTAATAATGAGCAAGTGGATTTTTGTTGTTCGTCCCGGCTATACGGTCCAGTTGCTTAATATTCTGAAAACATTCCTCATGTGCTGCAGCTTGGTTTAAAGTTTTCATCCAGCGCTGCTGGTTTCTCGCCAAGTTTCCTGAAATCTAACAATTGATGTCTAAGCTGCATTGTAATTAGTGATCGTTGTGCAAAGTGATGGTTAAAGGGCATCTATCAGCAGGTTTAATCTGAAAGCAGCATAATGTAGGGGCAGAGACCCTGATTCCAGGGATGTCACTTCCTCAGTATCTTGCTGCAGCTTCAATACAGTCAGTGTTTTATCAGCAGGAGATTATCATTAGAGGACTAGGTGTCGCGTGCCAGGCAGTCCAGATTAATCTGTGTAACCCCACTCCCACCATTGATTGGCAGCTTGCTGACTGGGTACACAAGTTTGCATTGAAAATGGTGCTCGATATAGTCTATTGACCTGGGATTTGGAGCGTTTCCTATGAAGAGACACTAGCCAGTCTTGTTCCTTTCTTGATTAAAATCTGTCAGGCCTGAGGTGTCATCACAACTCACATCTGGCGCATGAGATGTGAGATGAGGTGTACGGCGGCAGCTACAGAAGTGCACCGCGCATGCTTAGTGCTGCATGGCCGCCGCTTGTGACGACCAACAAGTCAGGGAGAGGACTGGCCAGAAAAGCCTATGGAGGCTTCTTCTTCATTCATTGACTCATTATAATATAGCACAGGCCGACACTCTTTAATGGGAAGCGAGGAACATATCGTAGACTGTTCCTCTCCATATTTCCTACCATGGCATATGGACAGTATTGAGGAAATCCATTTTCCAAGACCCTCCCTCTGAACCAGGCTTTGCCGTAGAAAACAATACCATTTTAACCACTGTTAGGATATGGTCACATGGAGTTTTTTTTGATGATTTTTCTGGCTGAAAATTCAAATTCTAAAAACCGCTTCTAAAAGATGTAAATTTTAAGGTTGTTTCAGAAGAACAAAATTTTTGACTTTTTTTCTTCTTTTCCAGCATGTCTTTTGATGTGTTTTTAAGTATTGTGTTATGTATCAATATGTATTTTTTTAATATTTTTTTTTTTGGAAGCATTACTTCTGCAAAAACAATGCCAAAAATGTATTAAAACTGCGCCTATGAATTCCCATGTGGCTCTTTCTAACATGCATTAAAGAAAAGTGCAGAAAATAATGTGATGAATGAATGGGACGATTGATGCAAGCAGATTAGAAGTACGGTATTTTTTATATGGATTTTGGCCCGGATTCTGCCCCCATAGAAATGAGACTAACGTCGGCCCAACTTGCTGACATCTGTGGGCTCGGCTGACTGTTCAGTGTGTATGGAGGGCCGGCACGTCAGATTTCTGTCTGTCGATCGATTTGTTTCCTGTGAAATAATCCACCAAAATAGTGAGCAATTCTGTGTATGGAGGAGTCTGGAGAGGACGCCACCGGCCCGCCATCAGTTCAGCTGACAGCATTGCGTACCAGGCCCCTTCGGCTGCTTTCACACATCAGTTTTTTGCCATCGGTCACAATCCGTAGAATTTTGAAATTAAAAAAAAAAAAAAAAAAAAAAAAAGGGATCTGTCACAGATTGTGAAAAACTGATGCGACGTATCTGGTTTTTTATTCCCGAATCCGACTAGCTGATCCAGCTAATTGGATCCAAAACAAATCAGGGCATGCTCCGTTAAAAAAAAAAAAAAAAGCATTCTGTCTCTAGATTCTGTCATTTGACGGATCCGACGCCATAGGCTTCCATTCTAGCAAATGACGGAACCGACGGACACAAAAAAAAACGTTACTATGTCTGTTTTCTCCAGCCGCCGGATAAACAATTTATGATGGCGAAAAACGGATGAAACCGGAGGCCATCCATCGCAATCCGTCACTAATATGTCTGAGAAAAAAACTGATCCGGTGGCAACTTTTGCCGGATCCGTTTTTTCAGAATTTGACTGACGGCAAAAAACTGATGTGTGAAAGGGGCCTTATACGTCATTCCCCCCATAGCGCTGGTTGTAGATGTGATGGATCTGCTTTCAGTGTAAGGAACAGCTGAAGTGTGAAGTGCATAGCCCTCTGAGCCGGGGTTAGGGGGTCCAGCATTCGGCCCCCCGGGAAGCCCCCATTTTCTAATGATCATTGCAGCGTATGGGGATCAGAGTCTTGTGGCTTCTGGCAGATACTCGGTTCTTCCAGGGCCGGCAGCGAATGTGCAGAGACAGCTGTACAAGGGAGGGTGAAGCACACAGGACAGGTTGTGCCTGCAGGTTTCGTTGCCAGGATCTGTTCTGTAGGCGACCGCACAATTGTATTTCTAGTGTTTTTATTTTTTTATTTTTTTTGCTTTTATTATTATTATTTTTTTTTTATAAGTGTGTGATCCACTGTGCCTTCTATGGTTATTTTTACATTGGTTTGCTCGGTACAATATTTTAATCTGCCCCTTTTCCTTAATTTTTCCTGTCTTTGCCTGACGCCTCCCTCCAAGTTCTTATCTGCAGGACAAGAATGTAACACTGGAAAGCGAAGTTGCCAACATCTGTTCTCCATTGTGGGCTGGAGAGCGGCTTTCCAAGAAATACTGACCACCGACTATCATCTGTTCCGTTCTCCATCTTCTGAATGAGCTGTTCTCTGGGGGGGCGAATGTGCTGCACAAGTCGCAGGCTTCATAGTGATCAGTGGATATCAGGAAGGACTCCGGCTTCTGCCTCCGCAATGTTCTAGTGTCAGATCACGGTGACATTGTAGAAAGGAATGTGCTCGTCTTTCCTCATTCCAATAGGTTGATTTATTTTTTTTGTATCTTAGTAAATTCTTACATAACTATTCTGGAGCACTTTTCCCTTTTGAAATCTGTGTTTTGGAAATCCAGTTATTCCTCCGGGAAATGTAGAAATTGAATAAATGGATGATACCATTCCTGGTCTGTACAGACTCCGACATTGTCAGTGCGTGCCGGCAGTATAGGGCTCTGGGGGGTCACACAGATTTATCCTTTAAATGAGATTTCTGAAAATTCTTTTACCATCACTAGTTTTTTTTTATTTCTGGCTTTTCTCACCCTACCCAGGTCCAGCTCTGAACCTCCGCCAATGTCGCGGATCTTTGAGCTGATTTATCGGCTGCAGCGTCGCTGATAGTAACAGATGTCTGCAGCAGTGGGGGAGACGTGGCGCTGGACTTGGATAGTAGAAAAAAGAATTGCAGCTTGGGGACAGGAGTTTTCCAAAACTGGAAAACCCATTTAAGGGACTGTAGACACTTTCGAATGAATTTTTCCATATGTTAATGCAATTTTTTTTTTTAACCTATAAAGGTAGCCACTCTAGTTTTAGTCTTCAACTTCATTCCTCGCACTTTTGATCAATAGTTTACGACAGATCCCAAGTTTCATATTGAATTTTCTATTGTGGGAACATTTCTCTCAGTAATATAGGCTGGACATGAGATCTATATGAATCTATGATGCTGAGGTCTTCACTGCTCAGTTATCTGCTAATTATCTTCTGTCCTGCACTTGCTCCTTCTTTATGCGTTTTCTTCCATTGTTAGGCCACCTTCACATGTTCAGTATTTGGTCAGTATTTTATATCCGTATTTGTAAACCAAAACCAGGAGAGGAACAATCGGAGGAAAAGTATCATAGAAACACGGCACCACTTTTGGATTTATCACCCACTCCTGGTTTTGGCTTACAAATACTGATCTAAAATACTGACCAAATACTGAAGGTGTGAACGCGGCCTTATTGCTGGTGTGAATGTTAGGAGTGGAAATAAAGTTGAGCGTTTCCTCGGATGACTATCGTGTCTTTTCGTGCATACATATGTTTCTCTTACGTCTTCTATATAGTGTTTTGCCATCGATGGCCAACAGAGTTTTAAAAGAATTGCCTGTAGCGTTTTCTCTTTAGTTCCCCTACTTGTGTTGAGCACTGTCTTTGATTATGGCATGTGGCTATGACGTGCTACGCTCCCCGATGACGGTTATGGTAACGGTCACTTCATAGGAACTTCTGTATCTTATTATCATACAAGATGTTTGATATTCTGGAAATATTTGGAAATATCGCTACATACAGAGATAGGACGTTATGGAACCCACTACAGCGGTCCTTGGCTCCCATAGCCATGGATATGTAGGGTCCCTCTAGGCTGATTTACTATATAGGTGTGGTGGAGCATGGACCCGACATTCCTACATTTCTCAGATATACTGCGTATAGATGATTTATGTATATATTACCACTTCTCCAAGGCGCGGAGCCTCATACAACACCTTATATCTGTTCCTTGAGGTCCTAGAAATATGAAAAAGGGGTCATCCACGATGACTGTATTTTATCCTTTTGAAAAGAATCAGTATGAGGGAGTAAGAAAAATAAAAATAGAAAAATCCGTACTCGCCTTCCTGGCTGATCTCTACTTCCTGTATAGATGATGTAGGGTCATGTGATCACTACAGCCAATCACTGGCAGGGAAGAGTCAGCCTCGGTCAGGCATGGGCTTGGCTGAGATGTCTTTTCCATGGCAGTGACGTGACAATGGGGTGATGTCCCCGAATCTTTAAGGAATTGGTAATCTCTCTCTGTGTATATATGTATGTATGTATGTAAAATATAATATAAAATATAGATGTATACATTTTCACACACACCTATATGTATTTACGTAGATGCATTCACTTTTTTGTGTGTGTGTGTGTGTGTATATATATATATATATATATATATATGATTATCCTCTTGTGCACTCCTTTCTGTGCTGATACCTACAGTGCTGTATACCTTTTCTGAATACAGGTGCATGTGTTAATTATTGTACTATGATGGGGGCAGATGATTGGTTGCTATTTTGGCGACCTCTCTAATTCTTCCTTTCCATAAATGATCTCCATGATTTGGGAACAATCGATCCAATGATCCTAACTATTCTCTGGGATTCATCTATTGCTGCCATTTGTTTCTTCTCCAAAAATGATTAAAGTGTGTTTCCTCTTCTACAATATTGGTATTGATCTGTCTCCATATGGGGTCGCTGGGGGGCAGACACCTCACTGTCTCAGTCGCCACATCCGGCTGTGGCTCCGTCACACTGTGCAGTGGCCGCAGCCGGGTTTTGCCGTTTAGCGCTCATTATGGAGGGTGTGACGGGTGTAGGACTGCCACCGATCTGATATTGATATCCTACATATTGTAGTAGTGGGAAACCCTTTTGAAATGTGAACACTTTGGTAATTTTCAGTGCGGAAATAAATGGAAGCGATGGAGTGAGCCAGAAGAAGCTGCCATTTTGCTTGAGCGTAGACGACTACAGAGATGAGCGGTTATTGTATTTGGTACCACAGCGCCTGCGCTCCGTCATACAAGGTCATGTGGCACCAAACGGGGAAAGTGAAGTGAGTCTGGCACTTGTAGTCAGCAGGTGCGATGGCTAATGGTGTAGGGGCGCAGAGCTCTGTGCTGTCACCGCAGGGCGCTCTTCAACTTCTCTCTGATTTCATACAGCCCATGGTATAACACTTCTGCATTGCTCCGTTTATGGCGCCGCCTCTCAGCTCTGAAACTTGATGAGCTCCAAATATTTCAGATAACCAGTAGTGATGAGTGTTTGTGCTGGGATAAGGTGTTATCTGAGCATGCTCAGGTGCTAATGAGTGACTTCAGTGTGCTTGAATATTATGTTCGAGTCCTCGCAGCTGCATGTCTCGCGGTTGTTAGACCGCCACCATACATGCAGGGACTGCCTAACAAATAGACAATCTCTGGGGGCGTGGCCTGAGAGACCATGTGAGCGGACGTGCGGCTGTGAGCTCCCGCCGCTGTATATTGTAAAATCCTGCAGAGCCGCTGCTGTTTGGTCCCTGCGGGGGCTTACTGGCTGCGGGGAGACTTGGAGAGGCCGGCGGTGCTGTTCGGTAGCGCTGGAACCGACGAACATGACCAGGAGACGGCAGAAGGACGCGGGAGCCGGGGATGCAGGCGCAATCCAAGATGGCGCCGACTTGAGGGAAAAAGCAGACAAGGAGAACGCCGCATGCAGAAAGCGCATGGAGGTAGCGGCAAAGCTCCAGCAGTTTGCGAGAGCGGAGGCCGCAGAGGAGGGAGCCGGAGCTGATACCGAAGAGGAGGAGGAGGAGGAGAGCCCAGCAGGAGAACATGAGGTACAACAGGGGAGAAAGGAGAGCAAAATGGCGGTGGCAGAAGGGGGACCCGAGGAAATGGCGCCAGAAGCTGAGCCTACCCTAAGAGACGTTTTTGCGCTAGTCTCTTCATGTAAACAATCTCTGACCATACAGATACAGGAGGTTAAGGGGGACACAGCCCAGATAAACGCAGCCATGCAGAAGATTGACAAACGTGTGGGGGAGGTAGAGGAGAGAGTGAGCACTGCAGAAGATCATATAGTGCAGCTGCAAAAAGCAGAGAAAAAGTTCACTCAAGCAATAGCTGAATTGGCTGCGAAAAATGAGGACCTTGAGAACAGGTCCAGAAGAAATAATATTCGCATAGTGGGCATCCCTGAAAAAGCTGAAGGGAGGAATCCAACGGAATATATTGAAAAATGGCTGTTAGAGACATTTGGAGATATGGCGCTAACAAAAGTGTTCGCGGTAGAAAGAGCGCATAGGGTCCCGCCGAAACCACCTGTCCCTGGAGCGAATCCCCGTACCATGCTCGCCAAAATTCTAAACTATAGAGACAGAGACATTATCCTGAGGAAGGCCAGAGACATGACGGATCTGACAGTTGAAGGTCAAAAGATTGCTATATACCCAGACTATTCTACTCTGGTGCAGAAACAACGGATGATGTTCACGGGTATCAAGAGACGGCTGAGGGAATTGGGTGTGCAGTATTCCATGATGTTCCCAGCAAGACTGAGGGTGGTGGCGTTTGATAAAATTCATTTTTTCCAGAAGCCGGAGGACGCTACCCAGTGGATCGATATTAATGCTAAAAAGCTTAAAGGAAAAGGAGACTGAAACTGTGGGAAGAGTCTGAAGTTGTTTACTTATCTGTCAGTTGGAAAAGAGTCATGTGATTGACAAGCCAAGGGGTTTGGGGGGGGAAGAAGGGAAAGGGATGGTGTAATGGCTGCTGGGAAAGGGGGAGGAAGGGTTTGCGACATATTTTAAGTTTATGCAGACTTCTTGTGTGTGCAAATAATTCTAAGTTAAAATGTTTTGAGAACGTTATTTTTCAAAATGTCTGAAATCCTGTTATGTACAGTGGTGGGAGGAGGGTTGGGAAGGTAATGCCAAACGGAGTGTTCGCTATGGGCGATGATGCCCCACTCTTGGAAAGAGGTGGAATGGTTAGATGTGAGGGGGGAAGGGTGGGAGGGGGAGTTGGGAGGGGGGGAGGGGGAGGGTAGTTAGACAGCCTGAGCTCAAAATTGATGATACTTATAGTGAAGATGAGCCAAGTGATGGGGACCCGTTTTAAGATTTTGTGCTGGAATGTGAGAGGCCTAGGGGAGAAATCTAGACGTGCTGCGTGTTTGCAATATGCAAGAGACCAAAGGGCCTCAATGATATGCTTGCTGGAGACGCATTTGGTAAGGGAAAAAGTGGATGTTTTGAATAGACGATGGATCCAGAGGGGATATCATTCTACCTTCTCCACGTATGCAAGAGGAGTCTCAATCTTGGTTCCAGCGGGAGTTCAGTATGAGGAGGTGAAGGTATGTGTGGATGTGGATGGGCAGTACGTACTAATACGGTGTATACTGTATGGAGTGATGCTGTGTGTTGCCGCGATGTATATTCCGCCTCCCTACTCTAGCAGGAAGATTAGAGAAGTAATGGAGCGAGTGGAAAAATGGGGACCGACACCGTTAATAATTATCGGAGATCTAAATAACATCTGTGATGAATATTGGGATAAAAATAAGAATACTCAGAATAGGTCGGAGGCACACATAACAACATTTGGCACCTATATACAGGAGATAGGTTTGATTGATCTGTGGAGGGTTAGACATGTGGGGGAGAGAGGGTACTCATGTTATTCACCGGCACATGCCACACTCTCTAGGATTGATATGGCTCTGGGTAACAGGATTTTGGACACATTGGTTGGGGAGGTGAGATATCTACCAAGGGCCTTGTCGGACCATAGTCCAATTGAAGTAGAGGTTAGATTGGAGGGGGCTCGCTCGCTAAGTGGGAGAGAATGGAAGATTCATCCTAATTGGTTACAGAGTATTGAGTTGGAAAGTATAGGACGGGAGGTGGCGGAATTCTTTCTCTTAAATGATGGAAGCGCCGACGCTCTTACAATTTGGGATGCAATGAAGGCGTACCTGAGGGGACTACTGTTTAGGGACATTAGTAGGTGTAAGCGGAGGACGAGAGAGGTAGAAAAAGCGGCAGTTGAGGAGTTGAAGGAAGCAGAGGATGGGATGGCCACACTGGGAACCCCTGAGGCAGAGAGAAGAATGAAAAACGCACAAAATCATTTGGAAAAAATTCTGCTAGGCAAAGCTGAGAGGAAACGAGATTTCCAAAGGGTATTGTTCTATCAGGAGGGAGAAACAGTGGGACATATGCTGTCGGTAGTGGCTGCTGCTCAGAGAGGTTCTTCATATATACACTCTTTGGATTCTGCTAGTGGAGGTAAAATAACGGAAACACCTGAAATTTTGAGAGCCTTTGCGGACTTCTATGCAGATTTGTATTCCTCTCGGGTTGGTGAATCGGTCGAGGATGCACTGACTTTCTTGGAAGGTCTGGATTTGCCGAGACTGAGTGAGGCAGATAGGGAGAGCCTTGAGGCCCCTATCACTGAGGAGGAATTGAGTCGGGCATTGATGTCTATGGCCAATGGGAAGGCGCCTGGGGTCGATGGGTTACCCGCTGAGATCTATAAAGGGTTGGCAGAAGTGTTGATTCCTAGATTAAAAATGGTATTGGAGGAAGCTAGGTCTTGTGGGCGCTTGCCAGCCTCTATGAGAGAGGCCATAATAGTGGTCATTCCAAAGGAGGATAAGGACTTGGGGAAACCGGAGTCGTACCGCCCAATTTCTTTACTAACAATTGATGTCAAGCTTCTGGCCAAGGTGTTGGCTCTCCGCCTCTCTAGTGTTATTGCGAGTCTGGTGCATTCGGACCAATCTGGCTTTATGCCGGATAGATCAACGGCGATCAATTTGCGGAGGTTATATGTAAATTTGCAGGTAGAGTCTGATAACTGTGGTCGAAGAGTGATTGTATCGCTAGATGCACACAAGGCGTTTGACAGCGTCGAATGGGGGTACCTCTGGCAGGTGCTGGAATGTATGGGGTTTGGCCCGCAGTTTGTGGCCTGGATACAGCTGTTGTACTCATTACCATCCGCCAGAATTAGAGTAAATGGGGAGCTATCTCGTCCTATAGGGCTGGCTAGGGGTACTAGGCAGGGATGCCCGCTTTCACCCCTCCTGTTCGCGTTGGCTGTAGAACCTCTTGCTGCTAAGATTCGGCAGTCGGATGGGGTCCCTGGGTTTAGGTATGGCAAAGTAGAGGAAAAAATAGCGTTATATGCGGATGATGTTTTGCTGTTCCTGGAGGATCCAGACAATTCACTAAGAGGGGCCGTTGAAATTGTTGAGAGATTTGGTACTGTGTCGGGACTAACAATTAATTGGGATAAGACGGTTCTTTTTAGAGTGGATGACGTAGGAGAGAATGTGAGTGAGGATGTTGGGGATGAGAGGCTGAAGGTGGTTTCCCAATTTAAATATCTTGGAATATGGATTTCGGTGCCGGTGGCGGAGTTTCTGCAAAGAAATTTGACTCCTGTTATGGGGGTACTCAAGGCAAAGGTAGACGCCTGGAATAAGCTACATCTATCGGTCGTCGGTAGGGTAAACCTTATTAAAATGGTCCTTATGCCCAAAATTCTTTATGTTCTGCATAACGCACCAATTTGGATCCCTCGGGGGAAGTTCAGGCAGATTAATGCCCTCTTTAGAAGTTTGATATGGGGTAGACAATATCCACGTATTAGCTTGGAGACGCTTCAACGACCCAAGGAAGATGGTGGTTTGGCTTTGCCCAACCCGGAAATATACTTCCTTGCGGCCCAGAGCCAGCATTTGAAGGGCTGGGCGCGAGGGGCGTCATCCAGTGCAGTACAACAGCTATTGGAAGAGGTGACGGACCGACGACCGATGGCCAGGTGTTTGGAGGATGGCTCATTGGGCGCGCTGGGGAAAATATACCCAACCCTGTTCCTGATTCGTAAATTATGGAATAGATTAAGGCAGATTCGTGGGGTTACAGGGTTGACTAAATTCACACCGATATGGTCTAACCACAACTTAAAGGATTTTGAGGCCCTGGGAGGATTGATGGAATGGCAGAATAAGGGAATTTGCTTTGTTCACCAGATAATCCAGCAGCAGGAGCTGAAGTCCTTTTCCCAATTGCAGGAAGAATTTGGTTTGCGATCCACAGGGGAATTTCAGTATGCGCAGATGAGACATGCCTTTAGAGCTCAGAATAAGAAGGCTGATATCAGGGTTCAAGATGATATAGTGTTGGAGTATGTGTGTGGTGAGGGTACTACAAGGGGAGTTATTTCCACTCTGTATAAGGACCTTATGCACACATTTCTGCTAGATTTCCCTATAAAGGCGAGAGCTAAGTGGGAGAGAGAAGTGGGGCCGATGGAAAATGAAACCTGGGAATCGGTGATGGAGTGGGTTCCGCGACTATCCTTGAGTGAACCATATAGGCTCTCGCAGCTATACATTTTGCATAGGGTATATAAATCTCCGGAAGTGTTATACAAAGCGGGATTGCGTGCCAATTCTGGGTGTCCGAGGTGTGCGAGTGAGAAGGCAGGAATATATCACATGATGTGGACGTGTCCGAGACTGGCTGCCTTTTGGGTGGTGGTTTTGAGCCGAGTTGAAGCAGCGTATAAGTGCAGAGTTGTTAGAGACCCGATAGTATGTGTGCTGGGATATGTGGAAGAAATTGGAGTTGACAATACTTGGAAGATTGCAATTGCTAGGCTACTCTACATGGCCAGGAAAGTAATAGCACGAAATTGGATAAACGCGGAACCACCTGTGAGAAGGGAATTTCTCCAATATGTTCAACATGGTCTAAAATTGGAAAAGGGGGTGTACAGTAAAAGGGGGAAAATAGAACTCTTTAATAAAATATGGTCTCCTTGGCTTGATTTGGATTGAGGAGTATAGGCGTCGTGTTTCCTAAGACCTGGAAGAGGATAAATTACAAGAGGCAGATAATGCCTCGGTGGGGTGGAGATTGAGACTGAGCTGTCTTATGGGGGAGGGGGGTAGTTGGGGTAATGTTGGGGTTTATTAAAGTAAGAAAATGTGTATCTGATATAATGCAATGTAAATGGCATTCTGTTGTTCTCCTTTTTTTTTTATATATTGTTAATAAAAATCTATTTAAATTAAAAAAAAAAAACAAATAGACAATCTCTGCATGTGTTGCAGCTGTCATCCATGAGACATGAAGCCGCGAGGACTCGAACATAGTATTCCACCACGCTGAAGTCACGCATTTAGCACCTGAGCATGCTCAGATAACACCTTATCCCAGCACGTTCGCTCATCACTAATGCAGTTACCCATCTAGGTCCATCTATCCCGCCAAGGATGAATCAGCCGAAAACACCAAGATACGTTCAGACCCAACAACGTTGCAGTGCAGAAGTGTTTTACACTTAGTCTTTGCTAAGTGTAAAGCCTAGCTCTACTCAAAACCCCGAAATTCAGACAGTTAAAGGGATGGTGCAGACTTAGGACAAATTTGCTTTTTTCCCCCCCACCAGAACCAGCATAAGAATTGCCCATGGGTTTTGTCTTTTATTGCAGTTAGTCCCTTTTGACCATTTTGTTTACTGCAAAACCGGACACAACCTGTAGCTAAGGGTGGTGCTGTTTCTGGGGGATAATAAAGCCTGTCATATTATTTTTTTCTAATCTATAGACCACACCCTCAATCTGTTTGCTGCTCCCTTATGATGCTGCATCCCTTCCATTTTGTCGTTGATGTGGCACACAGAGCCATGACTTTTAGCCTGGTACCCCAGCGTTCCTATCAGAAGGACATCCAGAATTTTAGTGCAAGGAGCACCATACAGCACTGTAAATATCTGCCTCCTATAGGGGGACGTTGGAGATTGTGCTGCCAGATCTCAGGCTTTGAGTAGAGCTATCCTTTTAATTAGTCAATCAGCACAACGTGACTGTACAAACAAAGCACAGATGCTCCAAACAATCCAGGTCACTTTCCCACCTACATAGGTCTCCAGCCTCCTGTCAATCACAGAAGATGTGAATGGAGATAGTCCAGTGCACTCTCCCACCTTCATCTTTTGGCCACCCTGAGGGTGCACCGAGCACCTGTGCTTGGTTTGAACAGTCATTTTGTGCATGGACCTCGGTTATGGAAGGTCTCGCTTTCCTCTGCTAGTGTCTGCTGCCCAGCAATATGGCAGTGCTGTGGGAAATGTAATGGTGGTGCTGGTGGTCTCTTCTCTAGTAATCTGTTTTCTCTCTGGTGTCTGTTCTCTTCAGTTCTCTGTCTCTCCTGCCACTGCAAGACCCGATTCTCCCGTGTATGCAAATCTGCAAGAGCTGAAGATTTCTCAGTCCAATCTCCCCCCACAGCCCAGTGCAGCCCCCGTGCAAATCACAGGGGAGTGGGAAACGCACAAAGATAACACTGGACGTTTCTATTACTATAATAAGGCGACCCAGGAGCGAACATGGAAGCCGCCGCGCTGCACCAAGGACGCCAGTAGGGGAGAGTCCTTTTCTCAGGCAGATCACGAGGTAGGTAGTCGAAAATCAGCGTGATACTGCTGGGGTCACAGAGGAGCTGTATGGCCACGTGCAGACCACCTACAGGAAAACGCACCAAGGCTTGTCGCAGAATGCACGCGTTTCTGGTTCCAACCATGTTCCTGGGTTTAATGTGGGACACAACCCCTCCTTACTCTATGGGACAGAGGTATCAAAAGGATCTAAACAAAACAAATTAGCATTTTTGCCCATAACCAATCACAGCGCACCTTTCATTGTACAAGCGCTGTATAAAAAATGAAAACCAAGCTCTGATTGGTTGATATAGGCAAGACAGTCTCCGTTTTGATAAATCAGACCCTATATGCTTAGGTAGGATGAGAAAACCTTTAGGCTATGTTCACACTTTGCGGATTTTGCTGCGGATCCGCAGCAGATTTGACCGCTGCGGATCCGCAGCAGTTTCCCATGAGTTTACAGTACAATGTAAACCTATTGGAAACAAAAAACGCTGTGCACATGTTGCGGAAAAAACCGCGAGGAAACGCTGCGGATTACATTCCGCAGCATGTCACTTCTTTTCTGCAGATTTTCACCTGCTCCAATAGGAAACTGCAGATGAAAATCCACATAAGAAACCGCAGTAAAAACCGCGACGGGTTTTCACTGTGGATTTTGGAATTCCGCTGCGGAAAAATCCGCAGTGGAAACCGCAAAGTGTGAACATAGCCTTACGGTAGTTTCTCCTTAGCTGTCGGGCAGATACTCACATCAGTTGTAGCGGAGCTGCAGTACCGGAGAACCGCCACTATGCGGTATACAGGGCTGTAAACACCTGATATTGGGGAGGTCAGGGGTCAGACTTCCGCCAACTAATACAGTGGCATGTAAACGTTTGGGAACTCCTGGTAAAAATTACTGTTGTGAACAATTAAGCAAGTTGAATATGCAATTAACTCTAAAAGGTCTAAAGTTAAAGTTGTCACATTCCATTTGTATTTTAGGCAAAAAAAAATAGTATGTTTTCATCTTTTACATTTTAAAAATTGGAAAACTTGAGCAGCTCTCTGAAATGTTGCTTGGTCTTCCGGACCTTATCTTGACCTCCACTGTTCCTGTTAACTGCCATTTCTTAATTACATTTTGAAGTGAGGAAAGGGGAACTTGAAAACACTTTGCTATCTTCTCAGAGCCTTCTCCTGCTTTGTGGGCCTCCACCATTGTCATTTTCAGAGTGCTAGGTAGCTGCTTAGAAGAACCCATGGGCTAATTAAAGGGAATCTGTCACCCCAAAATTCTGTAATGCTGTAGATAATCCCCTGATGTCACCTGAAAGAGAAGAACAGGTTACCGTATTTTTCGGCGTATAAGACAACCCCCAACTTTTCGGGGGTCATCTTATACACAGGGTGTCCTCTTATACGGCATGTGCAGGGAGTGGTCCCGGATGGTTCCCAGGGTCTGGAGGAGAATCGACAAACGTCCTTCGCGGTGTTCAATGCATCTCTGGGAATGGAAGCCGCCGCATTTTTTTTTTTTTTTTACACAAATATGGATCCCAGGGCCTGAAGGAGTCTCCTCTCCTCCAGACCCTGGGACCCATCTGGCTCCCTGCACCATATGCGGCGACCTCAGAGCTCCGCACAAACTGTACCTGGCGTATAAGACGACCCCCAGCTTTTAAGAAGATTTTCAGGGGTTAAAAAGTTGTCTTATACGCCGGAAAATACGGTGTATTATATACTCACCCAGGTGCGGTCCGGTCCGATGGGCGTCGCGGTCCGGGCACAGGCGTACTTTGTCTGCCCTGTTGAGGGCAGCATAAAGTTCTGCAGTGATCATTTTAAAGGTCACAGAGGCCCCGGCGCCTGCGCACTGCAGTACTTTGCTCTGCCCTCAGGGCAGATAAAGTACGCCGGCGCCAGGACAGGAAGAAAAGAAGAGGACGTCATTGTATGAAGATGAGAGGCGCTGGACCCGCACCGACACCCATCGGACCCGAACTGGGACCGCCCCTGGGTGAGTATAATATAACCTGTTTTTCTGCTCTTTCAGGATACATCGGGGGCTTATCTACAGCATTACAGAATGCTGCAGATAAGCCCCTGATGCCGGTGGCCGCAGCTTATAGGCGAATTTTGGTGTGACAGATTCCCTTTAAGGTCTGAAACCTTGCTGAAAACTTGGTCAAAGGTATCTGAGCACAAAAATCTCCCAAGTGTTCCCAAGCTTTTGCATCGTCCCATTTTCTTTTTTTGTAATTTTTAAAATGTAAAAAGTGACAATATACCGTAAATTTATTTGCCTAAAAGACAAATTAAATGTATCATCTTTAACTTTTTAGGCCTTTTAGAGATAATTTCATCTACAACTTGTTTAACTGTTCAGAATAACAGTAATTTGGACCAGGGGTGCCCAAACATTTACACTGTATCATATATATTGATGACTTGTCAATGGGGTAGGTCCTCAGTAAATCGGTTTATAACCTGGGAGATCTCCCAATGTATTTGCAGACCTTGTTTGTAGGGCTTCAGTAGTCGGACGATTTTCGGGGTTCTCTTTTGACCTCCGTCTGACTTGCTTACTTTGGGAAACTAGGACCCTTCCTCCGGTGTGGTCCTTATAATACTGTGTACCCATAGGTGACATGCGGCTGCTTGGTTTCCGTCACAGACATCCGATGAAGGAATAGCTTTTCGGGAAATCTGTTAAACAGATACTATTTTGGCCTATAGTTGACAGATGGGATTCTAAGGCCTCCGTCACAGCCTCCATTTACCATACGTTGGTAGTATTTCCTGCCAAAAAAAACGTTTTCAACATAGACTTACTAGTCGGCTAGTGAAGCCGTATAAAGCAAAGCCGACCCACCAAATTGTCACAGAAAAGCCTTCTCCACCGTTAAAAGGGCTTTCTACTTTCAGGAAAATGGACCCCAAACATTCCACAATAACAAACTGAGCCGGTGCTCGCCCTCCCCGAGCCCAGCGCTGCCATCCTGCCGCTGCAATGGTGACGTTGTTCCAGCGCATGTATCGTCACCGTTCAGAGCTCAGCAGCTCTTTCCAAGCTAGACGGCACTAGCCGCAGAACTCAGCTCAATGTGCATTGTATAGTCAATCACTGCGCCATCCAAGACCTGAGCAGATGCGGGAAGCCAGGGCTAGACCGGGGGAGGCTGTTGTTTTACAGCATTTTGGGCCCACTCTCTTGAAAGTGGAAATTGTATTATCTATCCCAAGCTGCTTTATTAATCTTTTTTTTTTTTTTTTAATCATTTTTATATTAAGAACTTATGTATATAGTTAAATAAAAAGTTTTGAAGGACCCTGATCAAGTAGCTGCGCTGGACCATAGCCCTGCGAACCTCCTCGTAATTGTCGGCATCCTGGCACCTCTTCTGATTATAAGGCCTTGCACGACGTCTTTCACATGACATAAGCCAAGTCATCGTTCTGGGCGCTCTAATCAGAAGGGGCTCCAGGGATGGAGGAGGTTCACAGAGCTTTGGTTGGGCGGCAACGGACCATGGACATGTCTGCTGGACCAGGGTCCTGCAAATGTTTTTTTCTCAATTTTACAATTTTTTTCATAAACTCTCCTTTTGTATGAAATAAAAAAGTGGCCAAGCCACAAAAGAGACATCAGTAAGAGAATCCTTCTTTTTTCCCATTGTTGTTCATGCCCCTATCCATATTATTGTTGGCTGTTTATATCTCTCCGTCTTAGTCTTTCACACCTATACTCATTTTATTATCAGCTGTTGTCCATGCCCCTACCCATTTTATTATGGCCCATTGTCCATGCCCCTACCCATTTTATTATCTGCTGTTGTCCATGCCCCTACCCATTTTATTATAGCCTGTTGTCCATGCCCCTACCCATTATATTATCGCTTGTTGTCCATGCCCCTACCCATTTTTTTATGGCCTGTTGTCCATGCCCCTACCCATTTTATTATCGGCTGTTGTCCATGCCCCTACCCATTTAATTATGGCCTGTTGTCCATGCTCCTACCCATTTAATTATTGCCTGTTGTCCATGCCCCTACCCATTTTATTATCGGCTGTTGTCCATGCCCCTACCCATTTTATTATCGGCTGTTGTCCATGCCCCTACCTATTTTATTATTGCCTGTTGTCCATGCCCCTACCCATTTTATTATCGGCTGTTGTCCATGCCCCTACCTATTTTATTATCGGCTGTTGTCCATGCCCCTACCTATTTTATTATCGGCTGTTGTCCATGCCCCTACCTATTTTATTATCAGCTGTTGTCCATGCCCCTACCCATTTTATTATTGCATTTTCTCCATGCCCCTAACCATTTTATTATCGGCTGTTGCCCATGCCCCTACCTATTTTATATTATTGGCTGTTGTCCATGCCCCTACCCATTTAATTATTGCCTGTTGTCCATGCCCCTACCCATTTTATTATCGGCTGTTGTCCATGCCCCTACCCATTTTATTATCGGCTGTTGTCCATGCCCCTACCTATTTTATTATTGCCTGTTGTCCATTCCCCTACCTATTTTATTATCGGCTGTTGTCCATGCCCCTACCCATTTTATTATCGGCTGTTGTCCATGCCCCTACCTATTTTATTATCGGCTGTTGTCCATGCCCCTACCCATTTTATTATCGGCTGTTGTCCATGCCCCTACCCATTTTATTATCGGCTGTTGTCCATGCCCCTACCCATTTTATTATCGGCTGTTGTCCATGCCCCTACCCATTTTATTATCGGCTGTTGTCCATGCCCCTACCCATTTTATTATCGGCTGTTGTCCATGCCCCTACCCATTTTATTATCGGCTGTTGTCCATGCCCCTACCCATTTTATTATCGGCTGTTGTCCATGCCCCTACCCATTTTATTATCGGCTGTTGTCCATGCCCCTACCCATTTTATTATCGGCTGTTGTCCATGCCCCTACCCATTTTATTATCGGCTGTTGCCCATGCCCCTACCCATTTTATTATCGGCTGTTGCCCATGCCCCTACCCATTTTATATTATTGGCTGTTTTAGCATGCCTCAACCCATTTTGTTATTGGCTTTAGTAAAGCTAGTTTGTCACTCAATATTTTTTTTTTTTTTTTTTTTAAATCCATGGGAGATGTTTCTCAAACGATTGCCTATCTCCAAACCCACTCACAGCGACGGAATCATTTAAAATCTCAATGGGTTTCCGCCATGCGGTAAAGTATTGGTCTATAACGGGTTGTTCTGTGGGATATGGAGCCTGTCCATTCCATTCTGGTGCTGGTTTAATCTGCTATGGTCCTATATGTGACAGATTAAACATTACTGTGCCTTCACAGCATTACGATCTGATCTTCTAACTTTAAGGAAGCTTCTTGTTTTTTTTCTTCCTTTTAACGCATTTTAAAGAGTAGCTGTTTCATTTTTCCATTTCATAAGCAATTTTGTGATATTTCCTAATCCGAGAAATCTTCAGCTTTTAGCTCCTGGATTGATCTTTTACTCTCAATTCATATGTAAAATCCAGGATTCTGTATTCAGGGACGACACATTTTCCAATTACTTAGATGGGAGGAGACAGTTGGTGTTTTTAAAATTCTATGGAGGGAGGAGCTAGAGGCGGAGACAAGACATTCTACTGCAAGTTCTCCTGAAACCACGGTTACAGTTCTCCATAGAACTTAATGAGCACCAACGGTCATCTGTCTCGCTAATGGGAAAATCTGTGTTTACTAAAGACCGTTTTTTACTGTGAATGGATAAATCTGAGTATTAGGGATCAGTTCAAGAGTAAAGTAGATTTCTGTAAAAAGATATATTACAACGTTACTTATTTTCACGTGCACTATTGATTTCTGAAAAAAAGGTTTAAACAGTGGTTACGAATGGTATTGTATCAGTAGTATCAACCTTCCTAAGCCGTCTGTATAAGCATAGGAAGGTCATAAGAAGTTGTAGAAAATGATACCTCGATATTTGTAATCTGATGTCTTATTCCAGTGACATTCACATTTTTATTAATTTTTAAATGATTTAAGATCTATGGGCGGGACATAGATCTCCCTGAGAATCTGCCTCCAGAGCTTATTGTTAAATAAAAGGAAGAGTTACCAGTGTGAGACATGTAAATCAGGAGATCAGGCTGTCAGTCATTACTTGTCTCACGCTGGTAACTCTCCCTTTTGTTTATAATGATCTCTGGAGGCAGATCTATGCCTGGCTCATAGATCTTAACAGCTCATATAAGAAAACTTGGATTTCTCTGGGATAAGACATCATATCGCCGATATCAAGGTATCATTATATTTATCTTTATTAAAGGGGATGGCCACTTTATTTTTTACATTTTTCTGGTAAGTCATTCAAAATGCAAAAGTTAGTCTTTAATTGAAATACGGTAATTTAAAATACTCCTGTCTAGATATTGCTGTTATATACGCTGTAATGTTATATGTGGGCGGCACGGTGGCTCAGTTGATATTACTGGGGTCCTGGGTTCGAATCCCACCAAGGACAACATCTGCAAGGCGTTTGTATGTTCTCCCCATGTTTATGTGGGTTTCCTCCCAGACTCCAAAGACATACTGGGGATTCTGGAGTGTGATTTTCCCCCCCATGGAGACAATGATCATCATATCTGTAATATGATGGCGCCATATAAGTAATATAAAATATGTAATGGCGCCCTCTGCTGGTCTTTGTCTTCCTTCTCTGAACGCCCACCTGATGTGTGTGGTACCAGCGGTCACACATGCCCGGTAGCCCAGTCCCATCTCGTAGATCCTCTTGTATGGGAGCAGCGGGCTGGTTCCTGCTTTTATTCGGTGGAGGCAATGAGAAGAAATTAATAGAATCCTATTGGTGCCAAAATAAGTTTTATAATAGCAATATCTACACAGTATTTTTTTTTTTTAAGACAAGACCAAAGTAATGCATAATTTATGACATTGCTACTTAAAGGGAATGTGTCATCAGAAAGTCCCCTATTCCTTAAATCAGGTTTGTGTGCTAAATAAATTTCTCATGTTTCCTTATTTATATCTGTGTTGTATTATGACACAATTCTTGCAATTTTCACTCCAGCCACGAAGTCTTGTATTAGACTCCCCCCTTCCTGTTCTGTACAGATGATTTTTCAGTAGTCTCATTATCACCACAGACAGGATTACAATGAAAGGTAACGCCGCTATGCTCAGTAGATAACACAAGGCTCACTGAAGGCTCCTCATCCTTCTCAGTTGCCCAGATTAGAGCATGCCCAGTTTATACTTCTATACAAAAATGGGTCCAGAGCCAGTATAAAAGTCCATGTGAAGAAGAGGAAGCAGGAGTCTATTATTGGGTCTGGTGACCATTGTGAAACATGCAAGATTTTATTATATTTATTCATGTTCAATACCGATCATGATATAAAAGAAAAACAGGAAAAATATTTAAAAGAAACATTTAACTTATCTACTGTCATTTTCTGATTACACATTCCCTTTTAAGTAAAAAATTACACTTTTCACAATTCGTATCTTCGCTTTTTTTGCTTATTGATTTTTTTTTCTCTCCTTACTTGCACTGATCATCTTTGTGCTTGAGCTTTACTTTTTTCCAACTCTTTCTAGCAAATTTCCTCCGAAGAAAACTTTCACAACGCTTGTGACAACAATCAGTCAGATAGTCTATATGGTTCTCCTCCCAAGGGTTGGTCAGAAGAACTGGATCAGCATGGCCATACCTTCTTTATCAATGACCAAACCAATGAGAAGGTACTTCTGTGATCATTTCCATGTTTTCTTCCCCATTTCTGTCTCTGATGATCTCCTTGTAATTTGCCTGATCTAGTCTAGTTTAGGTAACTTATATGGTTAAAGTTAGAGTTTGCGATTTGGGGGCACTGGTGGGTGGGTGGTCTGGTCTGTATGCCAGAGATGGGGAGAAGCAACTGGTACTAGTGATCAGTGAATGTGCTGGGATAAGGTGTTATCTGAGCATGCTCTGGTGCTAAGTGTGTGTTTGGCGTGCTCGAAAAATGTTCGAGTCCCTGCGACTACTCGAAAGCCGCAACACATTCAGTGATTGCCTGTTTGTTCTGTCGAACAGCCGCGAGACATGCAACCGCGGGGACTTGAACATATTTTTCGAGCACGCCAAAGATACTCATTTGGCACCCGAGCATGCTCAGATAACACCTTATCCGAGCACGTTCGCTCATCACTAAGTGGCACGAGACTTTTCTTACTCCTCTAATCTAAAAATGTAACCTCTTCTTTTTGCACTATTATAGGACCGAGACATGAAGGAGCACAATGGTTGTCACCAGTGTAAGCTTGTTCGTAATTTTTTATTTCATATTTTTGATATTAAAATCTCATTACAGTGGATAAAGCACGTGGACGATCAAGGCCGACCGTATTACTACAGCGCCGATGGATCGCGCTCGGAGTGGGAGCTGCCAAAGGTAAGTGATTACATGTTCATCACATCGGGAATAGTTACAATTGCAAAGTGCTCGTAAAACCATCAACTTTGCAGTTTACCAAGTCCTCTCTTCTCAAAAATGGGGTTTTCAGTTTTATTGGTTCCCGAGCCTTTTCTAGGGTACCGCTGTAGTCTATCAGTGTCCGAACATGCATGTCGCTTACATGCTCTTTCCTGTAGAGCTGTAGGGTACCGCTGCAGTCTATCAGTGTCCGAACATGCACGTTGCTTACATGTTCTTTCCTGTAGAGCTCTAGGGTATCGCTGCAGTCTATCAGTGTCCAAACATGTGCGTCGCTTACATGCTCTTTCCTGTAGAGCTCTAGGGTACCGCTGCAGTCTATCAGTGTCCGAACATGCACGTTGCTTACATGTTCTTTCCTGTAGAGCTCTAGGGTATCGCTGCAGTCTATCAGTGTCCAAACATGTGCGTCGCTTACATGCTCTTTCCTGTAGAGCTCTAGGGTACCGCTGCAGTCTGTGTCCGAACATGCGCGTCGCTTACATGCTCTTTCCTGTAGAGCTCTAGGGTATCGCTGCAGTCTGTGTCCGAACATGCACGTCGCTTACATGCTCTCTCCTGTAGAGCTCTAGGGTACCGCTGCAGTCTATCAATGTCCGAACATGCACGTCGCTTACATGCTCTCTCCTGTAGAGCTCTAGGGTACCGCTGCAGTCTATCAATGTCCGAACATGCACGTCGCTTACATGCTCTCTCCTGTAGAGCTCTAGGGTACTGCTGCAGTCTATCAATGTCCGAACATGCACGTCGCTTACATGCTCTTTCCTGTAGAGCTCTAGGGTACCGCTGCAGTCTATCAGTGTCCGAACATGCACGTCGCTTACATGCTCTTTCCTGTAGAGCTTGGAAGCGAGCTGGATTCGGTCAGCCTCAGCGCCTCCGTGTTTCTCCAGTGCCGCAGAGGCAAGGCTAGCCACATTTGCAGCATCGCAGAGCGCTTAGTTGTGGTCAGCAGCATGACCGTTCTGCAGGATCGAAGCAGAAGTGCCCTGCAGCCTGGCAAGGTGGAAGCCGAAAGGTGGCAAAAACCTGCAGAAGAAGCTTATAAAACACCTTCAAGGACTATAAGATTGTGCTCATAACATCTATGTAAAATGCAAAGTTAATGGTAGCGGGGTAAATAAATAATAATAATCTTATTGCTATGTGATTTGACAAATCGTTGCTTGCCTAAAAGCTACTCCGATATCATTGTGATGGGAACGTATCCTGTAGTTGGCCCCGAATGTCTCCCCGTAATGGTAGACCTAGACTGAGCCAGGCTACCACAGTCCTGTTATAGGCAGGACTACTGCACAGGGCGTTTCACTACAGAGCGGGACACCACATCGCCGCCCACCTCAGCTTGCCGTGTTAGGCGAGGGCTACATGATGACGTGTCACACTACGTTGAAATTGTAATGTCGCCTTGTGACGTGGCATCTAATGATCTACGGTGGGGCACTGCGACCTCCTGGAACTGCGATAGAGATGCAAATGTGTTGTATTTTGTGTCGATGGTCGCGCACGACTATCTTACCTTAGACTTCATTGCGAGTCACGGGACTTTTGTGCGATTTGGCCATTTTTTTTATTTTTTTTTACAGTAAATCACAGCTCAGATATTTTTGCATCGCGCTGTCGCGTATCTTTATAGCCCCAGCCTCAATCAGACTCTTCTATAATTATGGTGGGATCTATGGGGTCTTTGTGACTGAGCTTGTTACATCCATGTTTCTCAGTATTGCCATCGCTTTTCATTTATCTCCAAAGTTCTACGGTGTTATACTTTTTTTTGTATTTTTTTTTTTTTTAGTATAATTCCTTATTACCCCCTCATCAGAGAGAGATCACTAAAAGCCGGAGTCTTGATAGAAAGTTTCAAGAACCCATTGTTTTAACCAAGTGGCGGCACAGCACCTATCTGCTGGAGGCCAACGACAAGGTAATGTGAAGTCGTCGTTTACCAGGTCACCGTGACATACTGTCAGCGCAGCAGTGACCCAGACGCTCAGGCATTGTTCTATATATCCGGCTATGGCGGTGGCATCAATCACCAGCAGTCGTATTTGTAACCCTATAGCTCCGACAGAAGCCAGGAATGACATTAACAGGTCCATTTTGTTTTTTACAGTTGCATATCAAGCAAAAGCGTAATTCCTCTGAGTATTACATACCTAGCCCTGGTTTTTTGACCTCATCTTATTCTATGAAAGTTAGTATTCTGTCTCCGGTGTGTGCTTGCTTGCCAACACATGTCCACATTCCAAAAATTCTTCCGATCTGTGAATATACTGAATATGCTTGCCTGCCTGCTGTGTGATGGCGGAAAGAAAAGTGCTTCTGATCCTAATAGGACGACTATGGCCCCGAAATCCTTCTCTAGGACACTTCTTTTGGCATCCATGATCAATCTTAATGTTATGGTGGTCAGATTATCCCCCTTGGGAACCCCCTGTAGTCATTTTGCAAAGCCAATGGAGGTTTAAATGATCGGGAAAAGAAGACGCAGGGAAGGAACAACATTTTACCACCCTTTAAAGGGAATGTATCGTTTACCCAGTTCTAGTCATTTTTGGTCATTTACTATGTAGCTTTTTTTTTTTTCTTGTTTTTTTTTTAATACAAAATAAGGCCATATTGGAGGCATTACCAGCCCCCCTGATTAATCTATAGGCCGTGCCTCAAGGTGTGTTTTCTTTATGGCATCTTTAATTAATGCAATTTAATTGTTAGAGATAAGTCGGTAGACATACATCCAAGGAATGAGGGATGAATTCACAGTCCTCTGTATAGTGTTGGGTACAGTACAGCTATTCTTATGTATAGTAGATGTGGATCCCACCAGTGGGACATACACCCCTCTCGAGAACAGGGCTCTGACGTGCGTATCTGACAGTGGGAGGGTTTGTCCGAATTACCATTCATCTGTATCAGTTCTCTGGCCACATCTCCAGTGAAACCAGTATACGACCTATTCCCTAGGTAGATACCAATACCATTGATTGGACCCGCATGTACTATGCATTTATGGTATACTCAGGCTATAAATTTACAAGATACAAAATACCCTTCAGTCCCCATCCACTGCTGACTCTGCCCCAGTCTACACAGCAAAGCTGAGAAGTGAACTGGGACAAGCAGGAATTGTCAGCCTATTGTGTCTGATTTTAGTGGCCATCGTGACAACAGATACTGATATCAAATGACTCCCCTCCAATTTTGTTTCCTTTTTTTTCTTTTTCTGATGATACATTCCCTTTAAATGGAAGTGCATTTTCTGCCCTCTAGTTCGGATTTGACCGGTTACTATACCGATACCCTCATTTAAAGGGATCCTGACAATCTTCTCGTTAGTCTCAAAATTTGACCTTGGTACTCAGGATGTTTGCTCCGATACTTTTCTTTCTGTTTCATTCTGCAATTTATTATAAAATTAGCTAGTACAACAAATCCCAAATCTGAAATAACAGACCGAATCATTCCTGTGTATCTGCATACGCATGTTATTAATTCCTTCTGGTAATTATGGCCTCAGATGGGCTTTTTTTTCTTTTTTTTTTTTTTTTTTGCTGATATCGGGTAACATTACTAACAGTAATTGTATTTATCCAATGTGGATGTGTCCCCCCTCCCCAGTCCCATGTGTCGGATATGGACCTTTTTTGCCCAGTCATTATAATGTCTGTAAAAGTGCCTGTGCAGATACGGTATATTTTAGCCCTCTCCATCTGACCACACGGCCCTGCCTGCTTCTGCGCCCCTGGGCCAAGGAAGTAGATCGCCATTCAATTTGTCAAGGCACAACCGTGGTCAAATTGAATGAAATGCGGTGTTTGAGCCCTTCGCATCGGTCATTTTCTATCTCAGCTGCAACCTGTTTTTCATTGATCCTAACACACTTGGCGGCAGTACCCCGTGTAACTGCGGCTGAGGATCGTGGCACATTTGATCCATACACTGCAATATTCAACCATTATTTGAGACCCTTTAAGAAGGCATGGTTAAGTATGTATTCCTTCCTGTGACTCTGCAGTTGAAAAAGGGCCACATAAAGGGGTTGTTTCCACTTTCATAGATGAATATTGTTAGAAAAACAAAATACTTTTGCAATTTACTGCTTGTTAAAATTTTCACCTGTGAAATATTGAGATAACACTTTTGTTTACATTCTGTTGCCTAGGAGACCGACCACCGCTGCTGTCTAGCTTGTCAAATTAAGCACTGCGCTGAAGCTGGCGAGGGATTAGAAGATAACGTCCTCCTGCGGTCCTGGTCAACTACAAAGCAGTGCTTACAAGCTCATTAAAAAAGAGCTTGTAAGCACTGCACATATTCTGCTGTCTAGCAGTAGTGGTCGGTGTCCAAGGCAATCAGCTGTAAGCAAAAGGAAAAAGTGTTCATATGTCACGGACAGATGACTATTTTTTAGTAAGCCGAAAATTGCAAAACTGCTTGAATTTACAAGCACTTTCCGACAATACCCATATAGGAAGATGGGGGGTGGTTATCCCACAAGTAGCCTCTGTCATCAATCCATAGGATCAGTGATAAATGTATGATTGGTGGAGGTCTGACCACTGGCACCATTATAGTTCCTATAAATGTGGGTCCTGTATCTTCCGCTCCGGTTACTCCTTTGGGTGCAGTAACACTTTTTGATCATTGCTCCCATGAACAGTAAATGGAGCTTTGTCCATACATGCACACTTCTGGCCCATTCACACAGGGACTGTGAGGTTCTCAGCAGTCTGACCCCCCACTAATTATAATTACCACTGATCCTCTGATTAGTTCACAAATGCCATTCAGACAACCACATTTTGATATTATATTGGCTTCACTTGGGGTCCTGGAGCCCTAGATACATTTGGCATAAAAGCTAGGAGTTTTTCCTGAGTTTTCACCAGGGTGAAATGCATAATGAGTCGTGTATGTGGAAATGCTTTCTCCAGATCATGGTTACAGGGAATCTGTCAGCAGGTTTTTTGCTATGTAATCTGAAGGTAGCATGATGTAGGGGCTGAGACCCTGATTCCAGCAATGTCATTTACTAGGCTGTATGCTGTTGTTTCAATAAAATCAATGTTTTATCACCAGGAGATTATCACTACAGGACTAGGTGTCTCGTGCCTTCTGGTCCAACTGCGCCCCCAAAGCGTTGATTGCCATCTTTCTGTAAATATACAATGTACACAGAAAGCTGCCAATCAGTGGTGTGGGTGTTACACAGGGCTCAGCTTTCAGAGCTCTGCTATTTCGGCAGCAAAGAAAGCTGATTGTATTAAAATGATAGCATGCAGACTAGTAAGTGACACATCGCTGGTATCAGGGGCTCAGACGCTACATCATGCTACTCTCACATTACATGGAAAATAACTGCTGACAGCTTCCATTTAAAGGCTTTGTTCACCTTTGCAACAAAATTTGATATGGAAAGAGAAGCAAGTAGGAAATTTTCAAAAAAGACTTTCCACGATTTCTTTCTATAGCTGCTGTATAGACCCATGTCTTCCCGGTTAACAAACTTTCTTGTGGAGCAATCAATCAGAGTTCCCCTTTTTCCCCCTAAACAGCTCGGGTAAAATGAAAGTTGCCCTGACTGTTTGCTGTGGATAAAAAAGATCTTATTTCCTTTTAAATAGATCTTATAAATCTGCCCCTTTACCATCCGATTGTGATCCTTCTGTCTTACTTTTCTAACAACAAAATGTCTCCAATTCAAGAGTAGTGGGGGGCAATGGAAAAAAAAAAAGTATTGACTGTAGGATCTGACTACACAAGATTTGTTGTCTGTTACCTTGGAGACGCATAGATCTGCATAGGAGCTATAGGAAATATGGATTTTATCCATTATGAGCACATTGGAACCACAAAAAATAGGGTTTTGTAAACTAAGCTAAAGATTTCATTTCCACATACATGGGCCTCGTATATCAAAATTGACTTTGCCCCCCCCCCCCTCCCCCCCCCAAAAAAAAAAAAATGTCCCATATGCCAGCAGCAATCAGAGTTTCCAGAAGCAGCGCTCTGATGGCTCCTAGGGGTAGACGCTGCCATTTCTGTAGTGAGCCCGGTACCGGGAGGTTGGTATTGTAGTGTCTACAGGATCTTACCCATGATCTTCAATCTATTCTTTAATCTCTTAATTTGGGCTTCTTTACGGGCACTTCATTGGGCCACAAATTTATTTAGTATTTTTGATAAATATACTAATAATTCCTAGATGCCAATGAAGTAATTTTCAGCCTGTCTGTCGGGTGTCATTTGTCCTGATTTGCTTTTTGGATGTAGTGTACTGTTTGCTGTGGGGTTTTTTTTATTTGTTTTTTTTTTTCATATTCTTTCTAAATTGAGAGTGAAAACCCGGCCATCTCTCACTCCCAGACAGGCGTTATGATCAGAATAAAAATGTAAAACATGCCTTCATTTTATAGGAACCGACCACTCCGTCAAAGCAGCATTTTCCTGATATTGAGACATCGCCGTCTTCTCCAAAGCACCAGTCTACGGTCAGTTCTTCGCTATTTCCAGGGTAATGTCAGGTGGCATGGTCCCTTGTAGCTTCAAGGATGGCGGGAGTTTCTCAGAAGTGGCGGAAGGAAAGAATGTTCGCTTGTTACATTTTTGGAATCACAGTTTTCTCTACAGCAGAGCTCTGAATGCTGAGCTTCTATATAACTTCGCCCACACCACTGACTCGCAACGTTTTGTCAATATATATTGTACACAGAAAGCTGCCGCAGTCAGCGGTGCGGGCGTGGTTGGACTAGAAGGCACTAGACACCTAGTCCTGTTGTGATAAATCACTGTTTTTATTGAAACCGCAAAACACAGGTTAGTAAGTGACACATCACTGGAATCAGGCTCTCTGCCCCTATATCTCATATTGCATAGGAAAAACAGATTTCCTTTAAAGATATATCCATATTATATATAGATGTATAGCATTAATTTTGGTCTAGTGGGGGCTTTGGGTTGAAAACCATGTTGGTTAGTCTGCATGTACACAAGGCTACTTGCTCACTTTTTGTACCTTATTTCTTGAGTCTGTCGGGGGCTACGTTTTGAAGCCCTGACAAACGGGAAGGCTGGGACCTCCAAGTGAGTCATTAAGTACAGCAATGTCCAAAGTCTGCAACTTTGTACTCCATGTAACTTCTTTTTTTTTCTGGCAATGTCTGTCTTAACCCATGCGCTATGGGCAGTAGACTGGCAGGAGGCTCAAACATGGTGTGAAATAAATGTTACACTCATCACATTAGGTGGTGATCAGGGATATATGATTTATTTGTAAAAAAAAAAATCTCCTTCACCTAAATACTCTCGGACACATTGAATGAGTATTCTGTGTGATACTTTACAAAGGTTCCTTTTGCCCCAACCTAATAAAAAAATTTTTTGCGGCAATATATTTTGCATATCCATAATAAGTGGTCTCCAATACCCACTTTTAGTTTCTATAAAATGCACAATGTTTTTTGATTTTTGCTATACAACCCAAACCTTAGGTTTTGTTCACACTAGCATCATCTTTTTGGGTTTTTTTCTGTATCATTATGCATTAAAAATAAATTCCCAAATTGTTGTAATTTTCCCTCTGACCATAATAATAGACCAATACACCCTGATGGAAGTCCTGTTCTGCAGAGGTGACTTGTCAGCCATCATCTCAGCACATAGGTTCAGTACGTAACACCGGATACATCATTTATAGCAGGCGATGGTCACAGCTCGCCTCCTCCCTCTCCCTCCACAATGAGCTCTGGACAGGTGTCAGATCCTGTCTGTGGCTGCTCAAACCATATAATCACCCACCTCTCCCCCCAAAAAATAATGCCCAGAAAATGGAATAAAAAAAATCTACAACCATAAATGTAAAAGTTTATTTAAAAAAAATAAAATAAATTATTTGACAGATTTGCCACACCTGATTTGTGTGAACAGGACCTTACAAATAGGTTTTTTTTTTTTTAAATAAATATTTTTCTTTGTTTTCCATCTTGCAGAATAGAGGCTAATTTTTATCGATTTCTTTTCTCCTGCAGGATCAAGAAAAGTATGGCGTACTAAATGTCACCAAAATCACCGAAAATGGGAAAAAAGTTAGGTCAGTACGATCAGCGATGTATTAACACCTCGTCACATTGTATCCATGAGGAAGAGTTCCGCCGGACTATTCGTCTTTAACCCTTTCCTGACAGCGCAAATACGGTTTTCTGCACCCGATTTCCGGGGAATTACGGCCCCACCTGTGAACATTTTGCACCTCTACCGCATTTCTCCGCAGGCATGTATAATGCTGCGCCTGTTACAGTCACAGGTATGACGCTAAATAATCTCTCCTGGTGTTTCAGAAAGAACTGGACGTCGTCTTGGGCTGTTCTGCAGGGGTCATCGATATTGTTCCAGAGCACCGGAGCCAGCTGGGTAAGGACGGCCGCATTAAATCCTCGCACTGTCTGCTGACGATTGCAGTAAACGCTGGAAACTACACCATTTTATCATGTCGAGACCCCCAGTGTCCAGGCTGCCTGTTCTTAATTACACAAACAGGACTGTATCCGCCAAATTATACATTTATTTCCGTTTCCCCTTTTATAAACTAATTGGCCTTTTTTTTTTTTTTTTTTTTGAGAACTTGTTTATGGAATGCTTTAGAGTTAATTTATTGGTTTTTTTTTATTTATTTATTATAAATTTTTTTATTTTATTTATTTATTTTTTAACCATTTGATAGTTTGGAAACAATGACCTGTTATAAAATTGCTAGCCAGTTTACGGCAGCTGCAAAATGTGAGTTTAGACTTAATAGGATTATTTAAAAACCTACAAAAAAAATGAATTACCACTTGAAAAATAACTCCCAATTATATTTTATTGCTTATATAAATATATTAAGCATTACATATAACGTTACACAAAAGAGGGTTCATGGAAAACGCATCAGACGCATTTTTTTTTTCAGATCTGAAAACCCGTAAACTGTTTATATGCACTATTAAGTTCTCTTGTGTAGGTTAATCGGATTATTTGTTAGGCAGGGCTCCAGGAAAAAAAAGTAAAACAAATTGGACACCATCGTCCATGCACATGCAACTGTCTACAGGATGAACTGACTTTGGAGAGATCATCTGACCAACTAGTCTATGTACTCATGACACCTGATTGGGCATGTTTAATTTCAGCATGCCCAATCCTTCGTCTCCCGTAGGAAATAAGATGCTGCTAGAGAGGGGTCTAACAGCAGCTTGCTTTCCTTTTTCTACTGAAATAATTTCTCCACGCTCTGAGCTATGCACAGAGTAAACCTATAAAATAGAGACCGGGATGTGATGTTCACATATGGTCAGCATTACTTTGTACCCTTGATTGCAATAAAAAAGCCAGTATCTACAGAAATAAGTACTATCCTCTCATCGATATTTTTTTTTTCTTTCTATCATGTCCCAGAGGGTTCTTGACTGTTCCATGAGTTTAAACCTCTTGATAATTATTTTTTACAGTTGAAACTGTTACATTATGGCCTTGGAGATGGTCTTCTACCATTTAGACTGCTCGTGCTTGGTGGTATTAGCATTTCTGGCCTGGATAGACAGCCCTCTTGTCTTTGCCATAGTGATCAAGGAATGGAGAATAAAACTCTGATTTTGAATCAAAGCCACTATTCATAGCCTGATTAAAGTTCTGTGGGGGGGAGTATTAGTTTCTGATTAATTGCTGGTTAGTCTGATTTTTGTCCCTTTTTATCAAGTTCTTATTTTCGTCTCTTTTGCTTTTCTGTTTTAAACATATGAGGTTCTATATGCCTCAGCAGATTCACAAAACTTTATTATGAGGGATATTTTAAATAGTGTATATAATAGTCACAGGTGCCATTAATGTACAGCACAACCTCTCCACCATTGTGCATTATTCCGATTTATTTCTCCCCCCTATTTGGAAACTGTTAGATGAGGTGTAAAGTTGTAGTTGTTCACGTGCTCTGTATGTCTTCTCCTAACCTGTTCCTCTTGTTGTTCCGGGACACTGCCTCTTCCCTTTCCTCCACCAGTCCTTCTGCACCCGTTGTTCCGTCTCTGTGCTCCTCCTGTCTCTCCTCTCTGCCTGGAAAAACTCTTTCCTCCATCGTCAGCATTTTGTCAACTATGTAACTGTCGGTCCTGTATCTTCCATCATTGCATGCGCTTGCTGTTTGCACGATGAGCATTCGACTAGGTTTTCCCTCTATGGAAAACAATTCACCAGTAACATACAAAAAAAAAAAAAAAAAGAGTTTATAAAGTAAAGATCCGCTCACTATAAAGACAGAGTAATAATGATTCAGAATTACCAAAGTATAAACCTTTCTCTTAGAAAAATTGTAAAGGGAAGAACGCCTGTAGGCTGAAATTGTAATGATGGGCAGGGGCCCTGAATCATGGGCCCCATAGCGGCCGCCATGGACAGTAGTACGCCCCTACATTTAGGATGACCACTAAGGATAAGGAAGGTTCATCAATATCTTTGGACTTTAAATTCCATTATCTTTTCTTTTTCCCCCCGATGTTCTTTGCTCCCTTAAAGTAATTTCTTGTGCATTAGACGTTTTGTAAGAGATCCGTGGCCGGAGTTGGAGTTGGAGCTCTAACATGACATTTGTCTGTGCCACCTACTGTCCCGCTAGATGGCATTTCATGGTATGGATCATGCCGCCCCCATCCCATACACGAGAGGGATCTGCCGGATCTCCGTTCTCTCTGTTCGTTCCTTGCATTGCATACCAGCCAAACATGCCACCAAATCCAGGGTCTCGTCATTACTGACCTAACGTGACACTTCTTGTGTTTAGAAGTTCGGCGGAAACCAATCAAAACCAGAGTTCACGGTGGATCTAAAAGGAGCCTCTGTGGAATGGGCCACGAAGGAGAAATCCAGCAAAAAGAACGTTATAGAGGTAAAAGCTTGTCCTGTTCTTCATCCGACTCATGGGAGAGGTAGTATACCCAAAATAGGCGAAACAATTCACATTCCTTCCCTCTGCAATAAGGTAAATTGTTAGCATCTGGATGCCGCGCTTCCCTGGTGTCCGCACGGCACAGTAATGGCTGGCAGCTGTTAGTATGGACTAGAAAAGCATTGCTCAAGATCAGCGCTGCCAGCTCTTACTCACGACCACAGCTCGCATGCTTGTCAGGGTATGTCCACAATAGGTCCATCCAAGGGACTTACCGCACCTGAATCCGATCACTGCTCCCTGATATCTCTATTTGCAAGGGGGTGCAATCCACTAATAACGTGCAGGGTTAGAGGAGAGCTCCCACCCCGTTCAGATGCGCATAGCAGGCACGCAAGATCTCGGGATATCTACTTTGTATAGAGGATTTTCCTGATATTCTAATCCTGTCTGTGATGATGATGAGCCTGCTGAAAAGTCTCCTGTACAGAACAAAGTGTGAGGTTAGTATTACGCTTTTTTTGGCCAGTGCAAAACCAAAGAAATGGCCTGGAGAACATGTTGGCGTACGTGCTATGTGTAGGTGCACATTCACACTGTGGCCATCGTAAGGATAAAGGCTTAAAACAAAATGAGCAAATGCCCTATAGTAACTAAAAAAAGTGATCGTACATGTAAATGCCATAGGGTACACTGCTGACACTGTTTTGATCTAAAAAGCGTAAAAGCCATCCCACCACGACAAGGTGTACCCCGCCATGATGGACCCTAACTAGTGTCAGAATTGTAAGATTTCTGTTATTTTTTTTTGTTATAAAGTAGACGGTGTTATGTAAAACAATTATGAAAAAGTTTTTAAAAAATACTTGTATCATTAAAGTTTGAGATTCTTTTTAAATAGTCGGTCAACTTATTTTACCCACCAAAATCGCTCAGATAACAAAAAGTTATTAAAGCAGGTGAAACAATAAAGATGGAATAAATCTTTTATCTGGTAATGTCACCGTCCGGTTTGGCCAGTAAACCCCCCACCAGACAGAGAGGTTCCGGCCTCCTACTGAAGCCAATCAGGACCACATGTCACTATCCTCATGTCTCCTCTTACTTTCTTATTTATGTATTTTATTTTTCCAATTTCTTATAGCTAAAAACTCCCTCAGGAACAGACCTACTGATACAAACGGAGAATGACAATATGATCAAGGAATGGTACTCGGCACTCTGCAACACCATGGGCATTCCGGTACGGTCCTGCCAGATCCATTTGTGGGCATTTTATGGAGGACGGTGATGACCTAGAATAGATGCAAGTGTAGCGAGATCTCAGCTGTGAAAAAGCATTGGCGCGAATGGGCTTCAGTCTCGGACTATAAACAAGAATGTTCCCATTCACTGACAGCAAGCAAAGATCTCAGAAATGCCCAACAATTTAGATTACGAAGTTGTCACTAGGGTCCTCATCACCGTATCTGTTTCAGCACTAGTATGTGTTAGTCCGGAGCTGCATTTATAATTCTGCGTGCTTCACAGCTGAATTTCTTGCATGTTCCGTGTCTGCAAATAGATCGATCGCTCACTCTATTGTTTCCTACAGCAAGCAGCAGAAGTGAATACACGCACATGTATTCTCTGTTCATCTGAGCACGCATGCAGTTTTAATGGAAAGAAGGGAGTGAGCTGCTTCCAGGCATGTCTGAAGTAGGCCTGTCGCCCCGGTGCGTCGGGGCCTGTCGCCCCGGTGCGTCGGGGCCTGTCGCCCCGGTGCGGCCAACTTTAATGCTTGTAAGGTCCTTTACTTTGAATAAGTACGTGGTAATAATTCATGTAATTTATCTATAAAATGTAAGAACTTTGTGTAAGTGGCATATAGACCGGCTCGGACTGGCCCACCGGATAACAGGAGAATCCTCCGTTAGGCCCCTTTTTTGAAGGCTTCCTAATGAGTAGTGCTACTACACTTGATTCGCAATTTGCAGAAAAAGCTATAATCTAATCATTCATTAAACAAGTTAGCAAATTTAATAATACATAGAAGCAAAAGTACATTTGTCTACTAGGATCAGGTTATTTTTGCATGTAACCGAACAGTGGGCCGAAAGAATGAATGTTACTGGTGGGTCTTTGCCAACCAGTCCAACACTACATGTAGAGATGAATGTGCTCAGCATAGATTGGTGAGGAGGTGATGGGTGACTCTGCCTGTAAAGTATTGTGATTACATATAATGTTTGCTGTTTAGTAGAACACATTTTATTTAACATCGTAAAGGCATTGCCCACTTTGTAATTGTTTTTTTTTTTTAATGTTCAGAAGGGCATTTAAAAAATAAAAATATTCACCCCCCCAATTATCTGCTCTTCCAAGGTTCTATACCGATCTCTGATTTCTGGATATTCTTGGCACACTAAGTGACCACTCGCTGATGTCTCACCTCTGGGGCCACTAATAGACCAAGTTATTGCTGGCGGCCGAACGCTTATTAATTTTTCAATTAATGCCATTCTGGCCATTCTGTAAACAAAATCTACGTAGAAAATACATTTATTAAAGGGATTGTCTTTTTCTTTTTCAGATAATGGAGTCTGAGGAGCCCAGTGAGGATATTGTGCCTGACTCTCCAGTAGAGAAACAAGGGAAGGATAAGCACGAGAAGGAGAAAGATCACGATTCTAAAAAGAATCGATGTAGGTGTGATCAGAGCCGCTGAAGTCACACTAGTAGTGGTCGTAGTACTAACGCACACGGGGAAGGGAAAACCAACCAATCACACCGCCACTTTCATTCCATAAATATACACTTCATTTAGGTCGCTATGACCATATTCATTTTTTATTGCATGAGTAATAATGTAAATATTCCACATATTATTTGTATTTTTAGCCATAAAACAAACGTCTGTTGATAATTCGGAGCAAAAGAAGACGAAAACAAAATTAAAGAAGTTTCTTACAAGGCGTCCAACAATGCAAGCCGTGCGTGAGAAGGGCTACATTAAAGGTGATTTGTTTGGAAGTACAGGATTTCTGCTGAAATCAGAGCAAGTTGGTGCCATAAAATAGTGAATTCACCTTAGGGATCGAGAGAGAGTTCGCATATTGCAACCGAAGTGTTTCTTTTCCACAATTTTCCAAGTTTGTTGTAAAAAAAAAAAAAAAAAATCCACACTATGAATGCAGCTGGTGAATACAGTGCTTATCTAATCCTGCAAGCAGTGGTAACAAGAAGACACTAGTGTTGTTATTTTTGTGTTCACGTCTCCTTTTTGGCTTCATCAGGAGTGCATGCTGAGTATTTGACATTCTTCCTACTGAAGCTATGTATAATTTGATTTGGTTGCGTACAGTGTTTTTTTGTTTTTTTTTTAATGATATTCCTCTGCATAAGAACGCATGGCAGACAGGGGCCATCTTTTCCCAAGAAATGTGGATTGAAATAATTGCAAGAACCACTAGGCTCAGGTTTCCACAGAAGTGCAAATATCTAGCGTTTCGCCCATAGATCGCAATGACTGTCTATAGAAGGACACGGCTTTGTCTGCCAGCTTAATTTGCCCTATCAAATTTAGCAATAAATATTTCAAGGCACTAGCATTAGTATTCTCTTGTGTTTTGTTTTTTTTTGTCAAAAAATTGAGGATTACAATATAGAGAGGAGGTTTTCTGCACCCTAAATTATGATTCGTGATTCTTTTATTTCTGTTGACAAAGTCTAGATTAGATGTGGACGGGTATGTTACCATTTATGTCTCTGGTGTACTGTAGTTTACTGCCGGCTTATTGCGTTGCGTTATTCGAGTGGTCATCCTTCTGTGCTGCTCCTGTTTGCAGATCCTGTATTTGGCTCCAGCCTGGCCAGTCTTTGTCAAAGAGAAAACACTACAGTGCCAAAATTTGTAAAGATGTGCATCGACCATATCGAACAGCAAGGTATGTACTATGTGCACATTAACGAAATGCGTAGGATTTGGCTGCAGCGCCGGTCACAGCCACCCCCAAATGCTTGAAGGATGCAGCGATTGATAGAGCACCGTGCCCAATTTATTGGCGAAACCCTCCATGATCAGATATTGAGGACCTATCCAAGAGGATGTCAAGAATGTCTGGCTTCTCCATTGTAATGAATCTGCACCTTTACCACTCGGATATGAAGAGTGAAGGTTTTCAGCCTCAAAATGTAATCTACAGGTCCTTCTCAAAAAATTAGCATATAGTGTTAAATTTCATTATTTCCCATAATGTAATGATTACAATTAAACTTTCATATATTATAGATTCATTATCCACCAACTGAAATTTGTCAGGTCTTTTATTGTTTTAATACTGATGATTTTGGCATACAACTCCTGATAACCCAAAAAACCTGTCTCAATAAATTAGCATATTTCACCCATCCAATCAAATAAAAGTGTTTTTTAATAACAAACAAAAAAACCATCAAATAATAATGTTCAGTTATGCACTCAATACTTGGTCGGGAATCCTTTGGCAGAAATGACTGCTTCAATGCGGCGTGGCATGGAGGCAATCAGCCTGTGACACTGCTGAGATGTTATGGAGGCCCAGGATGCTTCAATAGCGGCCTTAAGCTCATCCAGAGTGTTGGGTCTTGCGTCTCTCAACTTTCTCTTCACAATATCCACAGATTCTCTATGGGGTTCAGGTCAGGAGAGTTGGCAGGCCAATTGAGCACAGTAATACCATGGTCAGTAAACCATTTACCAGTGGTTTTGGCACTGTGAGCAGGTGCCAGGTCGTGCTGAAAAATGAAATCTTCATCTCCATAAAGCATTTCAGCCGATGGAAGCATGAAGTGCTCCAAAATCTCCTGATAGCTAGCTGCATTGACCCTGCCCTTGATGAAACACAGTGGACCAACACCAGCAGCTGACATGGCACCCCACACCATCACTGACTGTGGGTACTTGACACTGGACTTCAGGCATTTTGGCATTTCCTTCTCCCCAGTCTTCCTCCAGACTCTGGCACCTTGATTTCCGAATGACATGCAAAATTTGCTTTCATCAGAAAAAAGTACTTGGGACCACTTAGCAACAGTCCAGTGCTGCTTCTCTGTAGCCCAGGTCAGGCGCCTCTGCCGCTGTTTATGGTTCAAAAGTGGCTTTACCTGGGGAATGCGGCACCTGTAGCCCATTTCCTGCACACGCCTGTGCACGGTGGCTCTGGATGTTTCCACACCAGACTCAGTCCACTGCTTCCTCAGGTTCCCCAAGGTCTAGAATCGGTCCTTCTCCACAATCTTCCTCAGGGTCCGGTCTCCTCTTTCTGCCACATTGTTTCCTTCCAACAGACTTACCATTGAGGTGCCTTGATACAGCACTCTGGGAACACTCTGGGAACAGCCTGTTTGTTGAGAAATTTCTTTCTGGGTCTTACCCTCTTGCTTGAGGGTGTCAATGATGGCCTTCTTGACATCTGTCAGGTCGCTAGTCTTACCCATGATGGGGGTTTTGAGTAATGAACCAGGCAGGGAGTTTATAAAAGCCTCAGGTATCTTTTGCATGTGTTTAGAGTTAATTAGTTGATTCAGAAGATTAGGGTAATAGGTCGTTTAGAGAACCTTTTCTTGATATGCTAATTTATTGAGACAGGTTTTTTGGGTTATCAGGAGTTGTATGCCAAAATCATCAGTATTAACCCCTTTACCCCCAAGGGTGGTTTGCACGTTAATGACCGGGCCAATTTTTACAATTCTGACCACTGTCCCTTTATGAGGTTATAACTCTGGAACGCTTCAATGGATCCTGGTGATTCTGACATTGTTTTCTCATGACATATTGTACTTCATGACAATGGTAAAAATTATTTGATAGTACCTGCGTTTATTTGTGAAAAAAAACGGAAATTTGGCGAAAATTATGAAAATTTCGCAATTTTCCAACTTTGAATTTTTATGCAATTAAATCACAGAGATATGTCACACAAAATACTTAATAAGTAACATTTCCCACATGTCTACTTTACATCAGCACAATTTTGGAACCAAAATTTTTTTTTGTTAGGGAGTTATAAGGGTTAAAAGTTGACCAGCAATTTCTCATTTCTACAACACCATTTTATTTTAGGGACCACATCTCATTTGAAGTCATTTTGAGGGGTCTATATGATAGAAAATACCCAAGTGTGACACCATTCTAAAAACTACACCCCTCAAGGTGCTCAAAACCATATTCAAGAAGTTTATTAACCCTTCTGGTGCTTCACAGGAATTTTTTGAATGTTTAAATAAAAATGAACATTTAACTTTTTTTCACAAAAAATTTAATTCAGCTCCAATTTGTTTTATTTTACCAAGGGTAACAGGAGAAAATGGACCCCAAACATTGTTGTACAATTTGTTCTGAGTATGCCAATACCCCACATGTGGGGGTAAACCACTGTTTGGGCGCATGGCAGAGCTCGGAAGCGAAGGAGTGCCATTTGACTTTTCAATGCAAAATTGACTGGAATTGAGATGGGACGCCATGTTTCGTTTGGAGAGCCCCTGATGTGGCTAAACATTGAAACCCCCCACAAGTGACACCATTTTGGAAAGTAGACCCCCTAAGGAGCTTATCTAGAGGTGTGGTGAGCACTTTGACCCAACAAGTGCTTCACAGAAGTTTATAATGTAGAACCGTAAAAATAAAAAATCATATTTTTTCACAAAAATTATCTTTTCGCCCCCAATTTTTTATTTTCCCAAGGGTAAGAGAAGAAATTGGACCCCAAAAGTTGTTGTACAATTTGTCCTGAGTAGGCCAATACCCCACATGTGGGGGTAAACCACTGTTTGGGCGCATGGCAGAGCTCGGAAGCGAAGGAGTGCCATTTGACTTTTCAATGCAAAATTGACTGGAATTGAGATGGGACGCCATGTTTCGTTTGGAGAGCCCCTGATGTGGCTAAACATTGAAACCCCCCACAAGTGACACCATTTTGGAAAGTAGACCCCCTAAGGAGCTTATCTAGAGGTGTGGTGAGCACTTTGACCCAACAAGTGCTTCACAGAAGTTTATAATGTAAAACCGTAAAAATAAAAAATCATATTTTTTCACAAAAATTATCTTTTCGCCCCCAATTTTTTATTTTCCCAAGGGTAAGAGAAGAAATTGGACCCCAAAAGTTGTTGTACAATTTGTCCTGAGTACGCTGATAGCCCATATGTGGGGGTAAACCACTGTTTGGGCGGATGGGAGAGCTCGGAAGGGAAGGAGCGCCGTTTGACTTTTCAATGCAAAATTGACAGGAATTGAGATGGGACGTCATGTTGCGTTTGAAGAGCCACTGATGTGCCTAAACATTGAAACCCCCCACAAGTGACACCATTTTGGAAAGTAGACCCCCTAAGGAACTTATCTAGAGGTGTGGTGAGCACTTTGACCCACCAAGTGCTTCACAGAAGTTTATAATGTAGAACCGTAAAAATAAAAAATCATATTTTTTCACAAAAATTATCTTTTTGCCCCCAATTTTTTATTTTCCCAAGGGTAAGAGAAGAAATTGGACCCCAAAAGTTGTTGTACAATTTGTCCTGAGTGCGATGATACACCATATATGGGGGGAACCACTGTTTGGGCACATGGGAGGGCTCAGAAGGGAAGGAGTGCCATTTGAATGCAGACTTAGATGGAATGGTCTGCAGATGTCACATTGCGTTTGCAGAGCCCCTAATGTACCTAAACAGTAGAAACCCCCCACAAGTGACACCATTTTGGAAAGTAGACCCCCTTAGGAACTTACCTAGATGTGTGCTGAGCGCTTTGACCCACCAAGGGCTTCACAGAAGTTTATAATGGAGAGCCGTAAAAATAAAACAAAAATTTTTTCCCACAAAAATTATTTTTTAGCCCCCAGTTTTGTATTTTCCCGAGGGTAACAGGAGAAATTCGACCCCACAATTTGTTGTCCAATTTGTCCTGAGTGCGCTGATACCCCATATGTGGGGGGGAACCACTGTTTGGGCGCATGGGAGGGCTCGGAAGGGAAGGAGCTCCATTTGGAATGAGGACTTAGATGGAATGGTCTGCAGGTGTCACATTGCATTTGCAGAGCCCCTAATGTACCTAAACAGTAGAAACCTCCCACAAGTGACACCATTTTGGAAACTAGACCCCCTAAGGAACTCATCTAGATGTGTTGTGATAGCTTTGAACCCCCAAGTGTTTCACTACAGTTTGTAACGCAGAGCCGTGAAAATTAAAAATCTTTTTTTTTCCCACAAAAAATATGTTTTAGCCCCGAGTTTTGTATTTTCCCAAGGGTAGCAGGAGAAATTGGACCCCAAAAGTTGTTGTCCTATTTGTCCTGAGTACGCTGATACCCCATATGTTGGGGTAAACCCCTGTTTGGGCACACGGGAGAGCTCGGAAGGGAAGAAGCACTGTTTTACTTTTTCAACGCAGAATTGGCTGGAATTGAGATCGGACGCCATGTCGCGTTTGGAGAGCCCCTGATGTGCCTAAACAGTGGAAACCCCCCAATTATAACTGAAACCCTAATCCAAACACATCCCTAACCCTAATCCCAACAGTAACCCTAACCACACCTCTAACCCTGACACACCCCTAATCCCAACCCTATTCCCAACCGTAAATGTAATCTAAACCCTAACTGTAACTTTAGCCCCAACCCAAACTGTAGCCCTAGCCCTAACCCTAACCCTAATCCTTACCCTAGCCCTAACCCTATCCCTAACCCTAGCCCTAGCCCTAACCCTAACCCTAGCCCTAACCCTAGCCCTAACCCTAGCCCTAACCCTAATGGGAAAATGGAAATAAATACATTTTTTTAATTTTTCCCTAACTAAGGGGGTGATGAAGGGGGGTTTGATTTACTTTTATAGCGGGTTTTTTAGCGGATTTTTATGATTGGCAGCCGTCACACACTGAAAGACGCTTTTTATTGCAAAAAATATTTTTTGCGTTACCACATTTTGAGAGCTATAATTTTTCTATATTTTGGTCCACAGAGTCATGTGAGGTCTTGTTTTTTGCGGGACGAGTTGATGTTTTTATTGGTAACATTTTCGGGCACGTGACATTTTTTGATCGCTTTTTATTCCGATTTTTGTGAGGCAGAATGACCAAAAACCAGCTATTCATGAATTTCTTTTGGGGGAGGCGTTTATACCGTTCCGCGTTTGGTAAAATTGATGAAGCAGTTTTATTCTTTGGGTCAGTACGATTACAGCGATACCTCATTTATATCATTTTTTTATGTTTTGGCGCTTTTATACGATAAAAACTATTTTATAGAAAAAATAATTATTTTTGCATCGCTTTATTCTCAGGACTATAACTTTTTTATTTTTTTGCTGATGATGCTGTATGGCGGCTAGTTTTTTGCGGGACAATATGACGCTTTCAGCGGTACCATGGTTAGTTATATCTGTCTTTTTGATCGCGTGTTATTCCACTTTTTGTTCGGCGGTATGATAATAAAGCGTTGTTTTTTGCCTCGTTTTTTTTTTTTTCTTCTTACGGTGTTTAATGAAGGGGTTAACTAGTGGGCCAGTTTTATAGGTCGGGCCGTTACGGACGCGGCGATACTAAATATGTGTACTTTTATTGTTTTTTTTTTTTTATTTAGATAAAGAAATGTATTTATGGGAATAATAATTTTTTTTTTTTTCATTATTTTGGAATATTTTTTTTTACACATTTGAAATTTTTTTTTTTTAACTTTTTTACTTTGTCCCAGGGGGGGACATCACAGATCAGTGATCTGACAGTTTGCACAGCACTCTGTCAGATCACTGATCTGACATGCAGCGCTGCAGCCTTCACAGTGCCTGCTCTGAGCAGGCTCTGTGAAGCCACCTCCCTCCCTGCAGGACCCGGATCCGCGGCCATATTGGATCCGGGGCTGGAGGGAGCAGGGAGGGAGGTGAGACCCTCGCAGCAACGCGATCACATCGCGTTGCTGCGGGGGGCTCAGGGAAGCCCGCAGGGAGCCCCCTCCCTGCGCGGTGCTTCCCTGCACCGCCGGCACATCGCGATCATCTTTGATCGCGGTGTGCCGGGGGTTAATGTGCCGGGGGCGGTCCGTGACCGCTCCTGGCACATAGTGCCGGATGTCAGCTGCGATAAACAGCTGACACCCGGCCGCGATCGGCGGGCTCCCCCCGTGAGCGCTGCCGATCGCATATGACGTACTATTGCGTCCTTGGGAAGTAAAGCCCACCCCACATGGACGCAATAGTACGTCTAATGGCAGAAAGGGGTTAAAACAATAAAAGACCTGACAAATTTCAGTTGGTGGATAATGAATCTATAATATATGAAAGTTTAATTGTAATCATTACATTATGGTAAATAATGAAATTTAACACTATATGCTAACTTTTTGAGAAGGACCTGTAGAGCAGAGGTGTCAAACTGCATTCCTCGAGGGCCGCAAACAGGTCATGTTTTCAGGCTTTCCTTGTATTGCACAGGTGATAATTTAATCACCTGCACAGAATGATTCCAGCACCTTGTGCAATGCAAAGGAAATCTTGAAAACATGCATGGTCTGAGGCCCTCGAGGAATGCAGTTTGACACCCCTAATCTAGAGTGTTTCATTGATTGACAGCAATCACAAGTATTAAAGGTTTATTCTCAATAGGGCGCCGGGGGGGGAGGAGTGTAGGGCGCCGGGGGGGGGGGGGGGGGAGTGTAGGGCGCCGGGGGGGGGAAGAGTGTAGGGCGCGGGGGGGGGGGGGGGGGAGTGTAGGGCGCTGGGGGGGGGGGAGTGTAGGGCGCTGGAGGGGGGGGGGGGGAGTGTAGGGCGCTGGGGGGGGGGAGTGTAGGGCGCTGGGGGGGGAGTGTAGGGCGCTGGGGGGGAGTGTAGGGCGCTGGGGGGGAGTGTAGGTCTCGGGGGTGGGGGGGGGGGGAGTGTAGGGCGCGGGGGGGGGGGGGGAGTGTAGGGCTCTGGGGGGGGAGGTGTAGGGCGCCGGGGGGAGTGTAGGGCGCTGGGGGGGGGGGGCTTTAGTGTAGGCGCAGGCTATGCCTTCCTGAATGATTGGCTGTTCATACCAACAGCATCTTTGTGCCACTGTGTTGTCTATGGCACTGCAATCATAGGCATTTTTTGCCTCTGCAGCAATGGAGGAGCACAGGGCTGGCTGGATCCCTAGACCGGGCCAACTGCACAGCAGCACTTGCATGCTCTATAACAAAGGGCTTGTAAGCGCATGCTCCTTGCCTAGGAGAGTATTTTTAATAACTGGTAAATTACAAAGTTGCTCGTTCTTACAAACACTTTTGCAATTTTAACAATTTATGATATTGCGAACACCTGTATAAAATTACTGTCACTTTACATATTATATCTGCCACGGCTTATTCCATGCATTACGAGGGCTGACCATATCCGCCAACAAGAATCTGGCCGACGTTTCTCCAGTGATTCGATTTTACGTTACTTTTCGTGCACATGTGGAGTTTGCAGGACACATGGATTTGCACAAATAATGGAATTGTGGTGAAGCAAGTGATCATGGAGTGACACCATTATGTTACTTCTTCTTTTAGGACTGGACGTTGACGGCCTGTACAGAGTCAGCGGAAACCTCGCGGTGATACAGAAGCTCAGATTTGCGGTGACACACGGTGAGTTCTGTTTTCCACACGCACATCCCCATAGTCATCATCCTCGTCTGATTGGAAAGATCTTTATTTGCTGCTTCGTCTATTGCTGAGCGGTCTGTAGATCGAGATCCTGACTGGTGATTTTCAGATCTTTCCTGCAGATCATCTCACACCAGTGGTAGTCAGCATAGTATGGTGGCCGTGAGTGCAGCCCGAGTCCACCCATGGTGCCGAGCATTAGTCAGTGTGCTGGTCTGCACAGTCCTGACGATCCTTCCTGTAGGTGTATGGCCACCTCTACCTTACAAGGTTCGGACCCCTCTCCAGTTGCTGTGTATAGATGCTCTTGGCCGCACAGAAGCTGTGGGTTTTAGGACCCCTTAGGACTCATAGCGAAGGACCTATCATGGGATTAGAAATAGCGCCACCCATGTCAGCAGGTTATGTGCAGTATTGCAACTGTCCCATTCACCTCTGTCGTGCTGAGCTGAAAAACCACACACAACCGTACACAGGTGTGGTGCTGTTTTTTGGGGAAAAGCATCCATATTTTTCTCATTCTATATAACCCCTTTATTTTTCTCCAGGCTGTTTGTTCTAACTTGGAATTTGCATTGTGTTCCCTCAGTATATTTGGATGATTTATTGAAACTTGTGACTTTTGTATAAAGTTTGATGCTATTTTCCTAATATTCGGGCATCCCGATAGTTGGCGGTCGCTCGGTTACTGATGCCAACCTTTTTGCCAATTATTCACTTTTTTCTATAAAAAAAAAAAAAATGAAATCCTTGTCCCACAGCTTTGTTTTCCCTTTTATTTCTCTTACTATTTTGGTTTCTTTGTTTTGTGATCTGGATACCTCCACAGAAATGTTTATTCTTTATGGCTGAAAACTAGAATTTTAGTGTCTCATATCCACAAAACCAAAGCTTGGGTTGTGACCCTACTACCTGTGCTGCACGGTGGGCGCTGGGGACGGCGGTATGTATTGGTACCTATGAAGAGCAGACACTTGGCAAACATGCTACATCTCATTAGTATAGGCACACTGGGAATAACCACATACAATGGTGCAGTGACCAGGCATACAGACGCAGCGCCGTGCCCTCCATAACACGCCATGCTTTATTGCAGATGAGAAACTGGACCTGAACGACAGCAAATGGGAAGACATCCACGTGATTACCGGGGCGCTGAAGATGTTCTTCAGGGAGCTGCCCGAGCCGCTCTTCACCTACAGCCATTTCAACGACTTTGTGAATGCAATCAGTAAGTAAAAATCTGATAATCAGTCGTCAGGAATGCATTCATTAGTTTGCCATTTTTAACCCTTTCACTGTTCAGTATGTGTTCAGTATGAACATGGTAGTAAAAAGGGGCTAAATAAGGTAAAGATTCCGGAAACTTTCCCATCTGATCATTACCATCTACATAATAAGTTTGGCAATAAGCCTTCGTCTGGGGGTGGTGAAGACCAAGGCCTGTGCTGAAACCCCCATTCCGGTGGGATTGGACGGGTATATGATGGGTATTCAATAATCTTTTATGACAAGTTTGTCTTTGTATTCACCTCTTGTTACCAATACGCTACTGGTCCATAACTTTGCTGTATGCCCGGCATACACTTTATTATAAATATATAATTTTTTTCCTGCAGTACATGATGCTATTGGTCGATGAGTGCAATTATACACCGTGTATTAATGTATATTTCATGATCATTAATACTATGCCGTAGCCTCAATCGGTGAACCTGTTTGTCCTGCGATTATACCTATCTCCTCCTCTCCTGCTGAAATATCTGTGCACCACCTCCATATTATATACATAGTGGTGCCTGCACTTTTCAGCATTTATATGGATGTGTGAAATGAGACTTTGGCCAGCGTGATGTGTGATGCGGCCATTTCTGCAAGTGCAGCCCCGTTCTAATGACTTGGGATTGATCCTACACCCAAATTACGCTCCTGTCAAATGCACCATTTCACGCGTAGGGGCGGTCTCATATGGGTGCTACCTGTGGTTTTCACCATTAGCACTCGTACCTGTGATAGTCTATGGGACCATTCACATGTCCATGATTTTTTTGCAGACCTGGCGATTCCAAGGAATTTGCTGAGATGTCTGATTTTGATCTGAGTGTCTGATCAAAATCTGCAGTGAAAGTCTATGGGTGCGTGGAAAAAAAATTAGGCAACTCTAATGCCATGTGAGCACAGTCCAATTTTCACTGACTGGTCACACAGGACATTGGTGTAGAAACTTTATTTTTTTCCCCTCCAAAGTCTTATCAAAATAATCTGTTTTTCTCGTACGCGAGAATAACTGACGTCTGAGGCCTAAGAAGATAAAAATTGCGCCTGTATTAAATATTTGATATTTGTGATTTTTTTTTTTTTTTGCTGCAGTTCCTAATTGGGGCCACTAGGGGGCAGTGCAGTACCGCGTACCACCAGTCTTTATGGATGGCAGTGTTAGTGCTCATAATGATTTGTAAGTGACTTTTTTCCTTTCTTTTTTTTTTTTTTCTCCTTCTCTTTTCAGAACAAGAGCCCAAGCTCCGCGTTCAGGCAGTCAGAGATTTAATTAAACAGTTGCCAAAGCCGAACCAAGACACAATGCAGGCTCTCTTCAAGCATCTCAAGCAGTGAGTGGGGAGCATTGAGTACACGATAGATTTGTCATTGGGATTGTCTGATTTTTTTTTTTTTTTCTTTTGTAAGTGGCATTTTAGCTGAGCTCGGTTGTTTCCTTACGCGGGAATCTGAAATCCAAGCATTGCTGCACAGAAAAAGCCTATAATTGGTGCTTAGAGGGGCCGTCACTGCCCGTCCTCTGCATGTTTGTGGATGTGTAAATGTAATACGTAGAGGTGAACAGGTCGGGTATGTGACGGAGGTAAACTTACAGGCATCTCTCTGGTATATGGCAGCGATCTGCTCCATTGGGTACAGTGGATATCTGTGTGGTCCGTGCTGTTGCATGTGTGCAATCACAGCATGCTGCTTGCAAAATTAAAGGCCTCAGAGCAGCGGTTTCAAGTTTTATAATAATAATCTTTATTTTTATTTAGCGCTAACATATTCCGCAGCGCTACCTGCACACATTATCATCACTGTCCCCGATGGGGCTCACAATCTAAATTCTCCATCAGTATGTCTTTGGAATGTGGATGGAAACCCACGCAAACACGGAGAGAACATACAAACTCTTTGCAGATGTTGTCCTTGGTGGGATTAGAACCCAGGACCCCAGCGCTGCAAGGCTGCAGTGCTAACCACTGCGCCACCGTGCTGCCTCCAGCCCCTGATTCCAGTGATGTATCACTTAATGCAGTTTTGATACGGTTTCTCCGCTGTAGATGTAGCAGTGCTATGGATGCTGAGCTGTGTATAACCCCGCCCACACCACTGATTGGCAGTTTGCTGACAATGTGATCAGTAGTGGAGGCGGGGTTACACAGATTAGCCAGACTGCCAGTCACATGACACCCAGTCCTGCAGTGATAATCTCCTGCTGATAAAACTCTAATTCTGCAATCCTGGCTCCATGGAGTTCAACATAGTAACGGAGTTCAGAAAAGCCGGACAAGTGGGGAGGGGCGGGTTGGGGGGAACATTTTCCCCTCTGAACAGTTGCGCCCCCACGCGGATTACAGTTGTGCATTTCACAGCCGGGCACTGTCCTCGGACTGTTCTCCTGGTGGAGATCCAGCTGTGCTCCCTGGGGGGAAAGTATGCAAATGAGCGCTCATCTAAAAGGAAGAAAATGATTTTGCTACAGGTAGTAGCCTCTAAACCAATGTCAGTAAAGAGCCTTGAAACCCCTTGAGATCTGGACCGCCCACCCACCATTTGCGTTTCCTGCCCCCCATACGTGCAGGGCTGGGATCCTAGTTGGCGCATAGGACTAATTCTTATGTCGTCTTTTTTTTTTTCCCAGCGTTGTAGAAACAGGAGAAAAGAACAGAATGACCTTCCAGAGTTTAGCCATCGTCTTTGGTCCAACGTTACTGAAACCGGAACAAGAGACTGGTAATATCGCCATTCACACGGTCTACCAGAACCAGATCGTGGAGCTCATCCTGCTGGAATACAACGCCATATTCGGCCGCTGACGTCACTTTTCTCAATGGGAGCAACCACTCTGACCATCTCGCCCTGAAGGACACCGATATTATTATTATTTACTGATATTTTATTGCGGACCAAACTGTGTTGTGCTGATGTTTGCACTTGTACGAAGATGACGAGACCCCTCTAGGTTTGGACGTTCGGACTCGCGACACTTCCTCTTGACCATATCCATTCGTGACTCTTTATATCATTTTTTTTTTTCCCGCATTCAGTTGCATTTTTTTTTCCCTTAACAGAACTGCAAGTCTAACACAGACACTGGATCGACTGGAAAATAAAACTACTAATCTCAGACCGTAGATACGAACCTTTCTTCGCTGTTGCTTGCGCTGAAGTGTTTGCAGCTAATGATTGGTGGTGAATCATTTGTAGTGAAATTGCATCTCTTACGTCTCTTGATGCCGGCAATGACTTATGTGCAGGCGTGCCGTGTACCGGTCACTAGAAGCTGCCGCTCCATCTACCTGCTCACTGTTTTTGTATCGGAGCTTGGTATTACCGCTGACATTTATGGCCTTGAAGAACTGCACAGTACTAATATTGTCCTACTCCAGTCTCTGAATTCTGGATCCTCGTATTCTCATGAACTGACTTCTGATTGTGTGTAATAGTTGGGTATTCTATTACATTACAGTGTATTAAAGAGCACTTGCCCCTAAATTTATATCTATGATATCTAGTCCTCGAGTTGTGTTCGGTTTGGACTTTTCCTAGTTATATCTGTCTTTAGGTCCCCAGTCACATGAGTCTAAAGTCAGGAGTAGCGGACTGCCATGTGATGTGTATGAGGGCCCCCCCATCCCAACTATTCGCTGATAGATTGTCAGAGGAGTAACGGATCGGGGGCGTTCATTCACACTGCCAGATCATTTTTGTTTCTCTGGGAGATAAACTGCGGCCAGAGGTGGTGTCTACTAGCGGCAGATATCTCTCCTCCTGATTGAAGGGTGTCTACAAGCTGCTGATGTCCCCCTCCTCATTGTAGGGTGTGTACTAGCGGCTGATGTCCCCCTCCTCATTAAAGGGTGTCTACAAGCTGCTGATGTCCCCCTCCTCATTGAAAGGTGTGCACTAGCGGCTGATGTCCCCCTCCTCATTGAAGGGTGTGTACTAGCGGCTGATGTCCCCCTCCTCATTGAAGGGTGTGTACTAGCGGCTGATGTCCCCCTCCTCATTGAAGGGTATCTACTAGCGGCTGATATCTCCCCTCCTGATTTAAGGATATCTACTAGCGGCTGATGTCCCCCTCCTCATTGAAGGGTGTGTACTAGCTGCTGATGTCCCCCTCCTCATTGAAAGGTGTGCACTAGCGGCTGATGTCCCCTTCCTCATTGAAGGGTGTGTACTAGCGGCTGATGTCCCCCTCCTCATTGAAGGGTGTGTACTAGCTGCTGATGTCCCCCTCCTCATTGTAGGGTGTGTACTAGCGGCTGATGTCCCCCTCCTCATTGTAGGGTGTGTACTAGCGGCTGATGTCCCCCTCCTCATTGTAGGGTGTGTACTAGCTGCTGATGTCCCCCTCCTCATTGTAGGGTGTGTACTAGCGGCTGATGTCCCCCTCCTCATTGTAGGGTGTGTACTAGCTGCTGATGTCCCCCTCCTCATTGTAGGGTGTGTACTAGCTGCTGATGTCCCCCTCCTCATTGTAGGGTGTGTACTAGCGGCTGATGTCCCCCTCCTCATTGTAGGGTGTGTACTAGCGGCTGATGTCCCCCTCCTGATTTAAGGATATCTACTAGCGACTGATGTCCCCCTCCTCATTGAAGGGTGTGTACTAGCGGCTGATGTCCCCCTCCCTATGGAAACTAAGCATCCATGTATGTAAGACTGTCATGAGTAATGGCTGTCTGCTAAACAAGCTTCTAGCCAACCCTTATCTGTATGGGTACTTTTATTGTAAAGACATTAAAAGAGGAAAGACGACCAAACCCCCCACTCCCCTCCATTTCGGTGGTCGCAGACGACCATCTTGTGTATGACTACAAATATCTGAGGATAGGAGAGCTATCACTGAGCTTTCTATTTTCAGGGGTGATAAGTCGCAGACTAATGTTTAGTAGCTTATGTCTTCCCTCTCCATGCTGAGAGCGCATGAGCACACTCCGCAGACGAGCACTCGTGTACGGTGGAGTTGGCTGAGATAACCGTCTGCTGAGGAAACTTTTCTCTGGCAGCTCTCTTGTGTGTGGCCAGCTTCTAAGAGTTGTCCATTAATCGGACAACCCCTTCTCAATCTCTGTTTGCCCTCCAATAAAATAACACCAATACCCCCCTTTCAGTGCCGGCGCTGTTCCAGCAGTTTAGGGGATTGCATGATCCTAAACCGGTTGAGCCAGTGCCATCACTGCTACAATGGCACAGCACTGGAGGGGGGGGGAAGTATAGGCGTTATTTTGCTGGTGGGATATCGAAGAGATTCAGAAGGGCTTGTCTGAGCAGTGGACAACCCATTTAAGAAAGGAGTGTAGGAACCAGCTCGCCATGCCGGATGCATATTTTACTCCTGTGCTCGTTACGTGGTCCTATGGAAGAAAAAAAGAGATTCGTTCAGCGCTCAGACTCATTATTTCTGGCTGTATTTGCACTTGTTAAAATATATCCAGAGTAGGGATGATCGAATGGCTTCAGATAAGTCCTTATCCGAATAGCTATAGCACTTACCGAATAACTGCAGGAGGAACCCGGATCCCTGGAGCGCTCCCAATAATCAGGTGTCCGGCGGCGCAGCGGCATGTGTCGCGGCTGTGTGACGGTCAGAACACACGCATGGAGAGCCTGATTGTTGGGATTGTCACACATCGGCGATACATGCCGCTGCGGCGCCGGACACCTGATTATCGGGAGCGCTCCGGGTATCCGGGTTCCCGCTGCAGCTACTGGGATAAGCACTTATCCAAAGCTATTCACTCAACCCCAATCCAGCGCTAAAATAACATCACTAACGCATTTCTAATTCATATACTTTATGACTGAAAACGCGTCACATTCGAAACGCGTCACCAGTGTCATTATCGCTCAACCTGTGTAAATTTATGGATTTTTCACATGTGCCAATAAACCCCAAATCACTTTTACTCTAAGTCTTGGACCTACAGCTCTGTGCTGTCCTAGAGTCCTCGCCGGCTTATACGTCTGGTTATGAAGATATCTAAGGCAGAATCCGATCCCTGGACTTCGCCAAGTTCCATTCTTTCCATCCACCCAGCTCTCCCAGAACCTGATGGATTTTAGAGGTCAATTTGTGGACTCCGATGTATATTGTTATAACTTTAGTGGGAAATGCTCTGGAATCTGCCAACTTCAGCTGTATCCTGTGGCCAGTGATCATTCTGGGGTATTATTACAGTACACTGATGTATATAGGGGCCGGGGCTCATTGTATATAATGGCCGCTGTATAGTTTCGCCTTCTGCTTCTTCTTCCCCCTTTCTAATGCAACACAGGCAGCTTCGCTCCTCCTCATCCTCCTCCTCCATCAATCCTCTGCCTCCCACGACTAACTATATGCACTTTTAGATGGGAACTGTTTTATTTGCTGGTAGAGCTTTTATGCATAGGTACTGGAAATATTTAAAAGGCTCAAGCCGACGGGTTATTTAATATGTACAGTATATTTTAGAGAGAAAAAAAAAAAACGGATACCACGGAAGAAATTTCTATATTTCATTGTGCCTGTTTGGTAAGAAAATGACAAGGTGCCCGTTTATGAATTGGTGTGAACTTTAAAGAACAAATCATTGACCTGTGAAGTTGAAGTATTTCTATTACATTTAACAATGTAAACCAATTTGTAAAATAAAATCGAAATTGGAAGATTTTGTTACTGGGAATATGGTGTGAATTCAATTTTATTAGAGATATATTATAATTATTATTATTATTTTTTTTTTAATCAATCAGTGTTTTTGTTGGCTTCAAAATGTAGATTGTGTTTTTCATGCTCGTCTCAAGTCCCTACAGTCGCAAAATGCTTCTTAGTTGGAGGGGAATCGGATCATTCATGCTGACAATAGTTGTCCATACCAATAATGATCTACATGTACAGAACTGTCGTATTAATGGGCGTTCTGCGTGCGTAGATCTCTGCTCGCCCCGTCTAAACGTGACCCTAAACCACCGCAGATCGGCTTATACATAGAGAAGCGTAAATGAGCCTTCAGTAAGAAAGATACAAAGTGTAGCTGTAAATTAGAAAGAATAAAAACTTATCACATAGAGATGTCAGATGTGATGGTCTTTGTGGAGCTAATTGCTGACACCCCCATCCATTTGTAAACTATAGATGCTGGAAGAAAAAGTTTAGGAAAGTTGCAAAATGTTTGTGCAACACAAGAATTTTGCAACTTTTGGCCTTTCTCCATGCCATTTTTGCCCTGCGTGGGCAGGAAGGAGAGTGTGACGACCCCTGCTCGTCAAATTTGTGAACGCTGGCATTCCTTATGCCATAAATCTTACTCCAGTCCACGACTGGAGTAAGATTTGTGTCGAGGCGCACGCCTCTCATTATTTATTTATATAGCACCATTAAATCCATGGTGCTGTACATGAGAAAGGGGTTACGTACAGAGTTATAGATATCATTTACAGTAAACAAATTTACTAGTACAGAGGGGTACAGAGGGGAGAGGACCCTGTCCTTGCGGACTTACATTCTACGGGATAATGGGGAAGAGATAGAAGGTCGGGGGTGCAGCTGCTCTAGTGGTGGTGAGGCGGCAGGATGGCCTCTTAATGAATTACAACCCCTGGCAAAAATTATGGAATCACCGGCCTTGGAGGATGTTCATTCAGTTTAAATTTGTAGAAAAAAAGCAGATCACAGACATGGCACAAAGCTAAAGTCATTTCAAATGGCAACTTTCTGGCTTTAAGAAACACTAAAAGAAATCTAGAACAAAAAAATGTGGTAGTCATTAATGGTTACTTTTTTTTTAACCAAGCGTAGGAAAAAAATTATGGAATCACCCTGTAAATTTTCATACCCAAAAATAACACCTGCATCAAATTAGATCTGCTTGTTAGTCTGCATTTAAAAAGGAATGATCACACCTTGGAGAGCTGTTGCACCAGGTGGACTGACATGAATCATGGCTCCAACACGAGAGATGTCAATTGAAACAAAGGAGAGGATTATCAAACCCTTAAAAGAGGGTAAATCATCACGTAATGTTCCAAAAGATGTTGGTTGTTCACAGTCAGCTGTGTCTAAAATCAGGACCAAATACAAACATGGGAAGGTTGTTAAAGGCAAACATACTGGTAGACCAAGGAAGACATCAAAGCGTCAAGACCAAAAACTTACTCCCTGACGAAGCAGTACAGAAACGGGTGGGGTGTGCTATTTGGTCAGTATTGTCATATGTATTAACATTCTATTAACCCCTTTCTGCCATTAGACATACTATTCCGTCGATGTGGGGTCGGCCCTACTTCCCAAGGACGGAATAGTACATCATAGGCGATCGGCCGCGCTCACGGGGGGAGCGCGGCCGATCGCGGCCGGGTATCAGCTGCTTATCGCAGCTGACATCCGGCACTATGTGCCAGGAGCGGTCACGGACCGCCCCCGCACATTAACCCCCCGGCACACCGCGATCAAACATGATCGCGATGTGCTGGCGGTGCAAGGAAGCATCGCGCAGGGAGGGGGCTCCCTGCGGGCTTCCCTGAGACCCCTGCAGCAACGCGATGTGATTGCGTTGCTGCGAGGGTCTCCTACCTTCCTCCCTGCAGCAAATCCCGGATCCAAGATGGCCGCGGATCCGGGTCCTGCAGGGAGGGAGGTGGCTTACCTCCACATATGGGGTATCAGCGTACTCAGGACAAATTGTACAACAACTTTTTGGTTCCAATTTCTTCCCTTACCATTGGGAAAATAAAAAATTGGGGGCGAAAAGATAATTTTTGTGAAAAAAAATTTTTTTTTATTTTTACGGTTCTGCATTATAAACTTCTGTGAAGCACTTGGTGGGTCAAAGTGCTCACCACACATCTAGATAAGTTCCTTAGGGGGTCTACTTTCCAAAATGGTGTCACTTGTGGGGGGTTTCAATGTTTAGGCACATCAGTGGCTCTCCAAACGCAACATGGCGTCCCATCTCAATTTCAGTCAATTTTGCATTGAAAAGTCAAATGGCGCTCCTTCCCTTCCGAGCTCTGTCATGCGCCCAAACAGTGGTTTACCTCCACATATGGGGTATCGGCGCACTCAGGACAAATTGTACAACAAAGTTTGGGGTCCATTTTCTCCTGTTACCCTTGGTAAAATAAAACAAATTGGAGCTGAAGTACGTTTTTTGTGAAAAAAAGTTAAATGTTAATTTTTATTTAAACATTCCAAAAATTCCTGTGAAACACCTGAAGAGTTAATAAACTTCTTGAATGTGGTTTTGAGAACCTTGAGGGGTGCAGTTTTTAGAATGGTGTCACACTTGGGTATTTTCTATCATATAGACCCCTCAAAATGACTTCAAATGAGATGTGGTCCCTAAAATAAAATGGTGTTGTAAAAATGAGAAATTGCTGGTCAACTTTTAACCCTTATAACTCCCTAACAAAAAAAAATTTTTGTTCCAAAATTGTGCTGATGTAAAGTAGACATGTGGGAAATGTTACTTATTAAGTATTTTGTGTGGCATATCTCTGTGATTTAAAGGGAACCTGTCACCCCGTTTTTTGAGATTGAGCTATAAATACTGTTAAATAGGGCCTGCGCTGTGTGTTACTATAGTGTATGTAGTGTACCCTGATTCCCCATGTATGCTGAGAAATACATTACCAAAGTTGCCGTTTTCGCCTGTCAATCAGGCTGGTCTGGTCAGGTGGGCGTGTTCACAGCGCTCTTTTCTTCCCCAGCTTTCCGTTGGTGGCGTAGTGGTGTGCGCATGTCCAGAGTTCCGACTTCCCTGCGCCCACGAAGTTTGCATCTCGGCTTTGGGAAAATGGCCGCCGCGATCTCTAATGCGCACGCGCGGCTGCCCGCGGCCATTTTCCTGAAGCCCCGTGCAGCAGAGCACTCCATCTGCGCACGCGCGGCCCCAGGAAGATGGCCGCCCCCACCGATGCAAGGGATTACAGCGCAGATCGCGCGCTGTGTCTTCACGTGGGCGCAGGGAAGTCGGAACTCTGGACATGCGCACACCACTACGCCACCAACGGAAAGCTGGGGAAGAAAAGAGCGCTGTGAACACGCCCACCTGACCAGACCAGCCTGATTGACAGGCGAAAACGGCGACTTTGGTAATGTATTTCTCAGCATACATGGGGAATCGGGGTACACTACATACACTATAGTAACGCACAGCGCAGGCCCTATTTAACAGTATTTATAGCTCAATCTCAAAAAACGGGGGTGACAGGTTCCCTTTAATTGCATAAAAATTCAAATTTGGAAAATTGCAAAATTTTCAAAATTTTCGCCATATTTCCATTTTTTTCACAAATAAACGCAGGTAAAATCAAAGAAATTTTACCACTATCATGAAGTACAATATGTCACGAGAAAACAATGTCAGAATCACCGGGATCCGTTGAAGCGTTCCAGAGTTATAACCTCATAAAGGGACAGTGGTCAGAATTGTAAAAATTGGCCCGGTCCATAACGTGCAAACCACCCTTGGGGGTAAAGGGGTTAATCTTATACTTTTTTTGGTCATTGCTGCCTGTTTATTGATATCATATTGGATATATTTTATATCATGCACTGTGCACTTTCATTGTGATACACATATGTATGGATATTAATTGAATGAACTGTTCTAAGCCACATTACCATTATTATTTCAGTTATCTAACATTTGGTTGATTTTTTTTTCTATTGATTATAATCAATTATCTATGCTGGCCAGGTGGCATACTGTGCACCCCACCCCATCACTTGGTTTTATTATTTGTGTTTTAGCATGCCATGCATGCTTTTTAAATTTTGTTTAAATTTAATTTAAACAATCATGTTTTTCCTTATTGTCATTTAATAAAGTTTATATAATTGTTACTTTGGTATTTTGGATCCTTTTTTTGTTCCTTTGGAATTATTGCACCAAGTGGACGGACATGAATCATGGCTCCAACATGAGAGATGTCAATTGAAACAAAGGAGAGGATTATCAAACTCTTAAGAGGGTAAATCATCACGTAATGTTGCAAAAGATGTTGGTTGTTCACAGTCAGCTGTGTCTAAAATCAGGACCAAATACAAACAACATGGGAAGGTTGTTAAAGGCAAACATACTGGTAGACCAAGGAAGACATCAAAGCATCAAGACCAGAAACTTAAAGCAATGTGTCTCCAAAACAGGAAATGCACAACAAAACAAATGAGGAACGAATGGGTGGAAACTGGAGTCAATTTCCGTGACCGAACTGTAAGAAACCGCCTAAAGGAAATTGGATTTACATACAGAAAAGCTAAACGAAAGCCATCATTAACAACTAAACAGAAAAAAACAAGGTTACAATGGGCTAAGGAAAAGCAATCGTGGACTGTGGATGAGTGGATGAAAGTCATATTCAGTGATGAATCACGAATCTGCATTGGGCAAGGTGATGATGCTGGAACTTTTGTTTGGTGCCGTTCCAATGAGATTTATAAAGATGACTGCCTGAAGAGAACATGCAAATTTCCACAATCATTGATGATATGGGGCTGCATGTCAGGTAAAGGCACTGGGGAGATGGCTGTCATTACATCTTCAATAAATGCACAGGTTTATGTTGATATTTTGGACACTTATTATCCCACCAATTGCAAGGATGTTTGGGATGATGAAATCATTTTTCAAGATGATAATGCATCCTGCCATAGAGCAAAAACTGTGAAAACATTCCTTGAAAAAAGACACAAGGTCAATGTCATGGCCGGCAAATAGTCTGGATCTCTATCCAATTGAAAATCTTTGGTGGAAGTTGAAGAAAATGTTCCATGACAAGAATCCAACCTGCAAAGCTGATCTGGCAACAGCAATCAGAGAAGGTTGGAGCCGGATTGATGACGAGTCCTGTGTGACACTCATTAAGTCCAGGCCTCAGAGACTGCAAGCTGATATAAAAGCCAGAGGTGGTGCAACAAAATACTAGTGAGGTGTTGGAGGTTTTTTTTTTTGTTTTTCATGGTTCCATAATTTTCCCCCTATGGTTAGTTAAAAAAAAAGTAACCATTACTGACTACCACATTTTTTGTTCTTGATTTCTTTTAGTGTTTCTTAAAGCCAGAAAGTTGCCATTTGAAATGACTTTAGTTTTGTGCCATGTCTGTGATCTGCTTTTTTTTCTACAAAATTAAACAACTGAATGAACATCCTCCAAGGCCGGTGATTCCATAATTTTTGCCAGGGGTTGTAGGCGCCTCTCACTCCACAGCTTTATGAAAAATGCCTGTTTTGATGAATCAGGGCCGTAGTTTTTTCTTTCTCCATGCACGCTGAGGGGCGAGCTTTTCTTTGTGTGATCTCAGATCTGTGCTGTGTGCGATAATCCAGTGCTGCTCTAACTGAGTGAGGCTGGCCTCGCCAGTGCGGCGCCCCTTAGCTGCTGGTGTGGTACTTTTCATAAATGATCAGATGGTGGACCGTGCTTCCTATGGCTGCAACAATTCTTGTATTATGCAACTCATTTTTTTAAGAGAGAGAAAAAAAGAAAATTATTTAACCCCTTAGTGACGGAGCCAAATTTTTGAAATCTTACCAGTGTCACTTTATGTGGTAATAACTCTGGAACGCTTCAACAAATCCCAGTGATTTTGAGATTGTTTTTTCGTGACACATTATACTTTATGATAACGGTACATTTAGGTCAATATGTTTGTGTTTATAAAAAAAAAATCAAAAATTTGAGAAAAATGTTAAATTAGCAATTTTCAAACTTTGAAAGACTATCCCTTTTAATCCCGATAGTCATACCATAGCAAACCATTAATCAATAACATTTCCCACATGTCGGCTTTACATCAGCATAATTTGTAAAATGTTATTTTATTTTGTTAGCATTTTAGGAGGATTAAAAATGTAGCAGCAATTTTTCATTTTTTCAAGGAAATTTACTAAATTTATTTTTGTAGAGACTAATCCATGTTTGAAGTGACTTTAGGGGTCTCATATATTGGGAAACCCTCTAACGTGATACCATTTTAAAAACAGCACCCCCTGACATATCTAAAAATGTTGTCAGGTAGTTTATTAACCCTTCAGGTGCTTTACAGGAATTAACGCAAAGTGGTGAGACAGAAATGAAAATGTGTATTTTTACCACCTAAATGCCTCTAACTTCTGAACAGGTTACAACAGCCGTCAGACTCTAAGGCCGCTATTTGGTCGTGAATTGCCATGGCAAATATCAGGACCACACAATCCTGATCTGAGGGCACCAATTTGGATAATGAGGAAGCCCCCACACTCTGTTAACCATTTATAATGATGTAGTCACTATTGACAGCAGCATCTAAGGGGTTAAACAGATATGGACGGTGCAAACCCTGATCGTGGCTGATACAGCAAGTTGTCAGCTATAGTGGACAGTGGACAGCTGCTGGATTGTCACCTGTATGGGGAGGCTATTCTCTTATATCTCAGGTCAGTTAAAAGGTGTATTGGCTGTCATTAAGGGGTTAAACACAGAGACCTGGCATTAATATGGTATAGAGCAGAGTTTCTCAAACTTGTTCCCTTGGAGCCTCACCAGAAGAAACAATCAGACGTCTTCCCGTGCTGCTCCACCTCTGATTGAGACATATCACCGAAACATAGTGATAAACGTCAGCTGCATCCCCCTCCTCTCTTCTTCTTTTCTGCTTAAAGGGGTTTTCCCCCCCCCGAACAAAAGTTCATATTAATCAATAATCTTGGAATAATAATTTCCACAATTAGATGTGTTTTAAAAAAATAAAATGTTCCTGTGCTGAGATAATCTTATGTGTCCCTGCTGTGTACTGTGTAATGACTGTGTCTGATATAATTCCAGTGATGTCACTTACTGGTTGTTCAAGTTTTGGATAAAAACTTGTGTTGCAGAATCTAGCAGTTCTCTAAATGCTGAGTGCTGTAGCCACTGATTGGCTGCTTTCTGTGTACACTGTGCATGGGCAGAAAGCTGCCAATCAGTGGTGGGGGCGTGGCTGGACGACCCGGCTGCAGGTTTGCTAGTTCTTTAGTGATAATCTGCGAAGTGTTATGAAAACTACAGCAAGCAGCCCAGTAAGTAACACATTGCTGGTATAAGGGTCACTGTTACCTAATCTGAGAAGCAGCATAAAGTAGGGTCTGTTTCCCTTGGGATTGCTTTTAAAGGAAAGCTATTTTTTCTAAAGAGTTCTATCAGAAAATAACCAAATGTTTAAATCAGCTTTTTGCCTTTACGGCTATTTAAATTAGATTTTTTTTCTTATTCCATATCACAATCTTTATTAAAAAAAAAATTTAAATTAATAATTTTGCTTTTTTTTTTACACTGGCCGCTGGGTTTTCTTTTAGACTTTTACTTTCTGACCTTTCAGGAAGAGTTTACATAAGTTTCCTTACATGTCACTGTTATCCTGTCTCTGGTGAGAACACCTCTATACACAGCTGATAACACAACTATCACATTAGTTCATAATGACCTATGCACACGATCATTAGACACTTCACTATGAAAGATAGTGCCGGGAGCTGAACATTGTGGCTAATGTACATGTGCATTTCCTGAAGCAATAGTCTAATAAAATCCTTAGTGCCCAGTGTGAAAATTGCAAGATTTCTAATTATTATTTCTCGTTTAATTTTTTTTTAACCCGATTTAAACAATAGGAGGTACTTACTAACTATATTGGTGGGGCGACTAATCTTGACAAAGGGGCTGCAGCGTTGGTGGTTTTCTCTTCGGAGCAGCGCTCCCGGCGTTATAGAGAACTTTTCCCACATCGGTCATAGTGATGCCATGCTGGTGAATACGCCATTGCTTTTTACATGGGACTGTATAACCATGGAATCTGACTTAAATCTGCCCAGCCATGAGACGTCTCTGGAGCAGATTCCACGTATTTGCATGTTTTTGCGGTATTGATTTGCGCCATTTCTCTCTATCTAGATTCTGTACTTGCGCTTTGTGTACAGTTCGGGGCATTTCCATCATTTAGCAGAGCGTTGTGCAGTGAACCGACGGGTCAGGAAGGTTAACTGCTGCTCATGTGAAGCCTCCATTGTGCCGGCGCTCCTCCGCGATGCCTGTAGGGTGTGATGTCATCGGCCGGCACAATGGCGGCATACACTGTACGGCTCACCCAGGGCAGCGGTAACAATGAAGCACAGTTCTTGCTCCATGATGGGTCCATGACTTGGGTCTTGGTGGTGAGTATTTCCCCGATTACTCAGGAAGAGAGGGCGGCCGCTCCTGCTCCCTGGCCTTGTCGGCTTTGACAATGGACATACTGTAAGTCTTTCTTTTGTAATGTCTGGGAATGACAATGTGACACACAAATCTCGGCTTGGAGCTCAGCGACATCAGTGCCCATAAAATATGGCTCAGCATTGCTGTATTGTTTATGGCGGTAATAATGTCAGAAAGTGAGATTACAAAATACCGCACCGAGCCTGCTGCAGCTCCTCTCCCATACACCCAGGTACCTGTCTGTCCCTATCCTTATTATAGCAGGAGATTTTTTTTTTTTTCTTCTTTCAGTAAAATGTTTTTTTTAAAAATAAACAATTTCTTTGGACTGATGTAGATAGAAAATTATGCAGGGGCGGAACTGCAATCGGTGCAGGGGGTGTAATCGCACCCGGGCCCTGGAGCCTAATGGGCCCCAAAAGTCCCTTTGGCCTATATGAAAAGACCAGTACTATTAAAGATTTGCAATTATTGGGGGCCTTTTTTGGATCTTTTGTATTGGGGCCCATGAGCTTTAAATTACGCCACTGAAAATATGGCCATTTGTATGTATACCCCTATGGCAACCCTCCAGCACTACAGGTTCCTGACTATTCCCTCCCTATGGGTTACTGTACACAGCCAAGCCCTGTTCAGTATTAGAGGCCCCTATGTGTGCTGCCATATATCGTCCCTGTGGAACCTTATTTTGCCCTACAAGCAATCTACACAATAATTCTGTAAAACAACACGCCACATGCTCTTCTATTAATCCAAGAGAGAAAAAAACCTCTACACAAAACATGGCTCCATAGACACCTATGGGGGCTGTATTACTGGGCAGAGTATGCACAAGGCCCTAGACTGATCTATTTTTTTTTATTATTATTTTAAGGCTGGATGGTGACATTGGGTTGAGTTTGAGTTTCTTCACAAATCTGTAGTCTCTCTGTGACTGCAGACTTCTGAATTCTCACGTCGAGCTGTGAGAATTCTCCGGTGCCGGTGGTGAGACTACACCTACTTCCAGCCACATTCCAACTAGACGTGGGTCACCTTGCTCAATACAAGGTAATGGAATGAGGCCACACGTCTAGTCGGAATGTGGCCGGGAATATGCACATTGTATACATGCAGTCACATGACCGCTCAGTCTCTGCCAGCTCGTGAGAATCTTTACAGTGTGCATGTTATTAGGATTCATAAGGAAGCAGTCACATAGCGTGAATGTAGACTTTCATGGAAAAACGTGGACCACCCCTTTAAGTCAAAGGAACGCGGCTCTAAAAATCCTATTAAATTAACCTCTAAAGTGACCATGATCTTATCGTCCTCCATTCTGTTACATTTTAGAAGAAGAAAGTAAAGTCTCATGTGCGGCCCAGGGGGCATCTATTTTAAAGGGAAAAGCTGTGGCATGAAACGGAGCGTGGTTGCGTGACTGCAGCTGGGAATGTTTTTCTCTGAAATGCGCTGATGTAGTTTTAAAAAAATCTTTGGGCAGCATGAATCAAGTGACGGGTTTCATTTAAGGGTCCTTCCCCTGCGGTGTTAGTGGGTGTATAGCCATATTTAGGAAAAGGGGTGGGTTATTGCTGGTCGTCCGCGACCAGAAATAAGAGTAGGCTGATGCTGGCATGGATAGACACATGACATACTATAATTACAGCACAGCAGTGCGTGTGGAAAGCAAGAAAAAGAGCCCACTGATGTAGACCGATCGCCCTATAAATGCTCTCTTATCCAGCGGTGTGCATTATCATCAGACCAGACATGTAGGAGCTATGAAAATAATGCATCTGATGAGCACTTAAAGATCCCGTATACAGGGAAGAATAAACTGCGAGATAATAAACCTTCCACCGCCCAGAGATGTATACAATAAAGCTGCCGAAGTCAGACAATGTAAGAGCCAATCGTCAGAGACCGACCGAGATGACAAACAATGTGTGTGTATGCGAGGTATACAGTGTATAATATATATATATATATCTATAATATAACGCTGGGAGCGTCACTCTGTCCGAAGCCTTAATAGACTGCGCAGGCGCGACGCTCCTAGCGTTACATTATAGAAAATGCCGCCGAGAGCAGGGGGTTGGGAGCATGGGGACGCCGTCTACATATGTGCGCCCTGATTATGCAAATAATCCGCCGTCACAGTAAGTTTTTACTTACGCTATTCGTTTCGGGCGCCATTGTCTTGCTCCTGGTGCCGGAATCGGCGCCTGCGCAGTCCGCGCTTTCCGGCGCCATTTTCTTGAAGACAAGTCTGCGCTTTCCGGCACCATTTTCTTGAAGACACAGCAGTGTGTCTTCAAGAAAATGGCGCCGGAAAGCGCGGACTGCGCAGGCGCCGATTTCGGCACCAGGAGGAGCAAGACAATGGTGCCGGAAAAGAATCAGGTAGCGTAAGTAACAAATTGCTGTGCCATGAGGCTGTGGCACTTCATGCCACAGCTATTTGTTACTTACGCCACCTGATTCATTTCCGCCGCCATTTTCTTGGTCCTGGTGCCGGAATCGGCGCCTGCGCAGTCCGCGCTTTCCGGCGCCATTTTCTTGAAGACACACAGCAGTGTGTCTTCAAGAAAATGGCGCCGGAAAGCGCGGACTGCGCAGGCGCCGAGTCCGGCACCAGGAGGAGAAAGAAAATGGCGGCGGAACAGATTCAGGTAGCGTCTTCACAGGATCCCGCCCTCATTTCGCTGTGGCACTTCATGCCACAGCGATGTCTTACTTTTAGGCCCCCTGACTCCGGGCAATGAATGGCCCCCTTCTCCTGCAATCGGCGCATGCGCAGTTCGCGCTTTCCGGCGCCATTTTGTGGGAAACCTCAGTGTGTCTTCAAGAAAATGGCGGTGGAAAGCGCAGGCGCCGATTCCTGAAGCACCAGTCTGCACTTTTCGGCTCCATTTTCTTTAATACTGCAGTCTGTCTTCAAGAAAATGTCCCCCTGACAATGTCTTCTGCCATCACTCTTTTAGTAAGCATCTATAATAGAACGCTGGGAGCGTCACTCTGTCCGAAGCCTTTATAGACTCCGCAAGCGCCGGCGCAGTCTGGGCCTCACAGAGTGACGCTCCCAGGAGATTGCGGTATGCGTAAACACTGAACGCACACCGCGATCTCCACCGGAGAGTCAGGGACCGCCAGGACGGTGAGTATATTCACCTGTCCCCCGTTCCAGCGCTGCGTGCCGCTCCGTCTCCCGGGTCCTCTGCTGTGACGTTCCCAGTTCAGAGCCGCCCTCTGACTGAACAGTCACAGCCAGAGGAGCCGGAAGATGGCGCAGCGCTGGAACGGGACAGACAGGTGAGTATAGCAAGTGCTGGGGGCCTGAGCTAGCGGTGACTCCGGCACCTAACCCCCACAGCGCGCCGGTGTCCCCGCCTGCTCAGGCCCCCCAGCACTCGGCGCCCAGCGACGATAGGTGAGTATGGTTTTTTTTATATATATGGCAGCAGCATACGGGGCATATATAATGGAGCATCTTATGGGGGGCATATAATACAATGGTGGCGCAGGATGGGAGCAGCACATGACAGAACGGGCGCAGGATGGCAGCAGCACATGACAGAACGGGCGCAGGATGGCAGCAGCACATGACAGAACGGGTGCAGGATGGCAGCAGCACATGACAGAATGGGGGCGCAAGATGGGAGCAGCACATGATAGAACGGGCACAGGATGGGAGCAGCACATGACAGAACGGGGGCGCAAGATGGGAGCAGCACATGACAGAACGGGGGCACAGGATGGCAGCAGCACATGACAGAACGGGCGCAGGATGGGAGCAGCACATGACAGAACGGGGGCACAGGATGGCACCAGCACATGACAGAATGGGGGCGCAAGATGGGAGCAGCACATGACAGAACGGGGGCACAGGATGGCAGCAGCACATGACAGAACGGGCACAGGATGGGAGCAGCACATGACAGAACGGGGGCGCAGGATGGGAGCAGCACATGACAGAACGGGGGCGCAGGATGGGAGCAGCACATGACAGAACGGGGGAGCAGGATGGGAGCAGCACATGACAGAACAGGGGCACAGGATGGGAGCAGCACATGACAGAATGGGGGCGCAGGATGGGTGCAACACATGACAGAAATGGGGGCGCAAGATGGGTGCAGAACATGTCAGAATGGGGGCGCAGGATGGGAGCAGCACATGTCACAATGGGGGCGCAGGATGGAAGCAGCACATGACAGAATGTGGGCGCAGGATGGGTGCAACACATGGCAGGATGGGGGCGCAGGATGGGTGCAGCACATGACAGGATGGGGACGCAGGATGGAGCAGCACATGTCAGAATGGGGGTGCAGGATGGGAGCAGCACATGTCAGGATGGGGACGCAGGATGGAGCAGCTCATGACAGGATGGGGACGCAGGATGGAGCAGCACATACCAGGATGGAGACCATATACCAATATAGATGCTAGCCACCCGGGCGTAGAACGGGTTCAATAGCTAGTATATATATACACACAATTGTGCTCAAAAGTTTATATACCCTGGCAGAATTTTTGCTTTCTTAGCTTTTTTTCAGAGAATATGAATGATAACACCAAAACTTTTTCTCCACTCATGGTTAGTGGTTGGGTGAAGCCATTTATTGTCAATCTACTGTGTTTTCTCTTTTTACATCATAATGACAACCCCAAACATCCAAATGACCTGATCAAAAGTTCACATGCCCCATTTCTTAATACCGTGTATTGCCCCCTCTAACAGTTTTGCAAGCCACTGTGTATCTTGTCCCAGAGCTGAATTCACATCCTCACAGCTCAGTACTGCTTTGTAATTTTCTCCATGCTGTTGCTGCTTCTGTATTAAAAAAAAAAGGAATGAAGAGCAGGAATCCCTCCGTATATGCTGTGCATGAGACATCGTAGCCGCTAGTATCTACCAGGAACAATGGTGACATTGCGGAATATAAATCATACGATGGCCAGGAATGGTGTTATTCCTCGTGTGTGTATACACGGAACATTGTATTCTGAAACATTACTTGAAAGTGCAGTTATCCTTTAACTATTAAAAACTAGATAAATTATATATATATATATATATATATATACCATATGTATATATTACATACATACTCCTTTCTGATAGAAGTGTTCCTGTAAAGGAAATGTCTTGTAAAGGAGTAAAGGAAAGCCCTGCAGTATAAGAAGTCTGTCTGGCACGGAAGCAGCTGTTATTGCCAGGGGACGCTGTGGCCGGCCTGGCTTTCTCCCTGCTGCGGCATCTATGGGAGACATGTAATGTTACTTGCCATCTCCCAGTATGATCTGATCATCCTCCATTAGGAAAGCCGTCACAGTGAGCCATTCCCCTTAATCATGGTCGATATTCTGACTTCCATTGGGAGCCAGAATACACCTTATGGCTAGAATAGTATGGCGTTCAATTTGGATCAGCTTAGCGTCAAGGTCACAGAAGAAATATGTTTGTTAGCCATAAAAATCTGCCAATGCCAAGAGCGCTCACGGCATTCATCATACGCCTGGCATTGAACCGCCCGCCTCGCTTCCTGGAGCTGCTGTGATTAATATCAGCCCCTCTGTCAATATCTGACGTGCATGATCAGGACAAGCTGCGCGTTAAAAATGGAGTGCGCAGATAACACCAGTGAGTGCAATACAGGATTTCTAATTCACATACTCAGTACTGCCCCCTATTGCCAGGCCGCTGTACTACACTTTCTAGTTGCAATAGCCGCCATGATTCTTACATCCCTGTGTGAACCTGACCGAATGCTCTACAGTCATAAAGATGTCATCTAACAGCCATTAATTAATCTCTTCTGGTCATATAGTTCTTATTGAAAGTATTCTGGATCATATCCCTGGTGGTCTAGGGTAGACGTGGTAATATTAATGCTGCACTAGAAGTCTTATAGCATAATATCTTCTGTATTTCTCTGGAAGCATATGGTGAGTCAGAAAGAACTAAATGGTATATGTACTTAAAGCAAATGATATTTGCAGTGGTCTATAGCAGATTCATGTGATCTAATAAGTTCAAAACTGATGACGTTTTATAGAATAATTTATCTTTTATATTGGTTTTTTTTTTTTTCTGGTGTACCGCATTTAGTTCCGCTCCACACAATCCAAAGTTTAATCATAAAATCATGTCAGCCTGCAGTCACCACTAGAGGGAGCTCAATGTGTACTCGTTATTACTGCTCCCACTTACTTCACAACTGTACGTATAAATCCATGTGTAAGGTAAAGAGCTCCACCTAGTGGCAACTCCAGGCAGTAACTATTTCATTACTTAAAGAGAATCTGTCAGCAGTTTTTTGCTAGCTAATCCGAGAGCCGCATGATGTAGGGGCAGAGACCCTGATTCCAGGGATGTGTCACTTACTGGTTGTGTGTTGCTGTTTTAGAAAAATCAGTGTTTTATCTGCAAGAGACTATCCCTACAGGACTAGCTATGCTTTGCCTCCTAGTCAACTTCTCTGAGAGAGAGAGGATTCAAAAAGATATAAACTGGAGCCGTGGGCAGCAACTTACAGAATGTTTTTTAACAGGGAAAAATGCAAAGTACTACATCTGGGCAATAAAAATGAAAAAAGCATATAGAGAATGGGAGGAATAGGGTTAAGCAACAGCACACATGAAAAAGACTTGGTTATAGTAATAGATCACAGACTGAACATGAGTCAACAGTGTGATGCAGCAACAAAAAGGGCAAATACAATTCTGGGATGTATTAACAGAAGCATACAGTCTAGATCATTAATGCCCTCTACTCCTCTTTGGTCAGACCTCACCTGGAATACTGTGTCCAGTTTTGGACACCACATTTTAAAAAAGACATCAACAAACTGGAGCAAGTTCAGAGAAGAGCGACCAGAATGGTGAGCGGTCTGCAAACCATGTCCTATGAGGAACGTTTACAGGATTTGGGAATGTTTAGCTTACAAAAAAGAAGACTGAGAGGAGACTTAATAGCTGTCTACAAATATCTCAAGGGCAGTCACATTGTAGAAGGATCATCTTCATTCTCATTTGCACAAGGAAAGACTAGAAGCAATGGGATGAAACTGAATGGGAGAAGACACAGATTAGATATTAGAAAAAACACCGTGATCAATGAGTGGAACAGGCTGCAACGAGAGGTGGTGAGTTCTCCTTCCATGGAAGTCTTCATACCAAGGCTGGACAGACACCTGTCTGGGATGATTTAGTGAATCCTGCTTTGAGCAGGGGGTTGGACCAGATGACCCAGGAGGTCCCTTCCAACTCTACCATTCTATGATCTATGATTCTACAACTGAGAACAGTCGGTTTTCTTTTTATTGTGTAGCAAACAACAAATAGTACAAAATAAGTGAAAACTTCAGTGTGCACACAACTATTCACCCTCCTAAGGTCAGTACTTCGTAGAGCCTCCTTTTGCAGCAATTACAGCTGCAAGTTGCTTTGGATAAGTATCTATGAGCTTTCCACATCTTGACACTGAGATTTTTGGCCATTCCTAAGGTCAAAACTGCTCCAACTCCTTCAAGTTAGATGATTTTCTCTGGTGAGCAGCAATCTTCAAGTCTAACCTCAGATTGTCAATTGGATTAAGGGCTGGGCTTTGACTAGGTTGCTCCAAAACAGTGACATGTTTCCCCTTAAACCACTCGAGTGTTGCTTTAGCAGTATGCTTTGGATCGTTGTCTTGTTGGAAGGTGAACATCCGTCCCAGTCTCAAATCACTGACAGACTGAAACAGGTTTTGCTCAAGAATATCCCTGTATTTTGCACTATCCATCTTCCCCTCGATTTGGGCCATTTTCCATGTCTCTGCTGCCAAAAAACATCCCCACAGCATGATGCTGCCTCCACCATATTCACTGTGGGGATGGTGTTCTTGGGCTGATGAGATATGTTGGTTTGGAGTCAGACATAGTATTTACCTTAGTGGCCAAAAAGTTCAATTTTGGTCTCATCTGACCACAGCTCTTTTCTCCATACATATTTGGAGTCTCCTACGTGTCTTTTGGCAAACTCAAAATGTGACTTACAATTTTTGCACTTGCAGTGCCAGGCATTATGGCAGACTATGCACACAGGCATTCAAATGGCTAGTGATCGGTAACAGTTTACCGATCTGCAGTTGTATCGTGCCGCCAGTCGAAGGGTTGCAGAAAACCACGCTAAGCGCACACATTTATTAAATAATAGAAGCAGTTTTTATGAGGATTTCTCCTTTCATGTCAGTGGGATAAAACTAGAGAAACTGTGTAATATTCGCAGCGTTTGAGCATGTCTATGCAATTGCATAGAATTTTCTTCTTTGCCATTAGGCTTAAAACCACAACTTGTGGACTCACCCTATTAGCAGTTAAAGGGGTATTCTCAAATTTGGAAGTTATCCCCTGCCATGTGGATAGAGGATAACTTCCCAATTGCTGAGGGTCAGAAGGCGGAGACCCCCACCGATCCCGAGAACCGGGGCTCTGAAGAATGGAGCAGAAATGGATTAAGCGCACCTCCTCATTATTAATTCTCATGGGAGTGCTGAAGAGCAGCGGAGCGCTGAGCTCTGCAATATCCAGCAGTCCCATTAGAATGAATGGAGCAGAGGTGACCATGATCGACATCCGCCGCATTGACATGAGGCTCTTCAGAGATCTGTTCTCAGCATTGATGGGGTCCCAGCCTACAGACCCCCGCGATCTCTGAAAGCTCATGCACACTACTAAGCCCTGTGCACAGACTCTTTACAACAGACCTGTAGGCCCTACCTGTGCAGCCGCATGACGTCTCCGTAAAGCCCGGTATTCATCCCGTGATGTAAACCTTCATAATAAGTAATGTGATGAACCCAAAGCAACCAATTAGTCTGAATCAATGACTGACACAAAACCAATCAGTGATTTGGCCATGTGCACGATTCCTTAGATTGTAATTGTAGGTTACGTCCACATGTGACGGCTTTACTTTCAGAAAATACACTATATATTACAGTTCCAGTATTGTGGATAAGATTTATAACCTTTTACTCACGTGCTGCATAAAAATCTCCAGCGTGTCAGTTTACATTGCTTTCTTTATATGGAAGCAAAGGAAAAAGTGGAAGCTGCCACAAATCTGAAGCATTTCTGCAAGAAAATCTGCCCAGATTTCTGTTGTGGGAAATCCACAGTGTATTAGTCCCAGGCGAACGTACCTTTATAGGACGAAAATACAATTCTGCCAAAGGGTACATGTTGCTTAAAGGGAAGATGACAATTAAATCCCATAATGAAAACAATTCTCCTCCTATATCAGTTCATCTCCATGTGGAGGAACCATTGATATAGGAGTTACAATACCAATGTGTTACAGAACCCCCAGCACCAAGAATATGTTATGCTATATATATATTATGTATAACAGGTTCCATGTGAAATGCATCAGTCCACAGGCTGCATCCCTGGGCAGAGAGGACAAGATATCCCCCTTCTGTCCTCCCCCACCTTTGTAATTCCCACAGTAAATATCAGCAGGCTCCGGCCCCCTGCGGCTATTGTAATGTATGTCTGGCCTGCTTTTTCTATTGGCCTGCCCTGTGTATCTGTGTTATATATTCTGTGTGTTGTAAATAAAGTGTGTTCTTTTAGACTGGAAATACCTGGAGTAGCAGTCAGCTTTTATATGCTCCCATGTAATCAAGAAATACTAGCCAGCGTCCTTCATTCAGAATCCAGCAAAAGCAGAATGGACCTCCTGAAACACGGGGGGTGCTGAAAGAGGTACCCCAGCTTGGTAGACCCCGTTACACTGGTGGCAGACAGCGGGATGTGATACCCCTTCTACAGGAGGAAAGGAATGAATGGAAGACAACTACCAGAAGTTAAAGAGGACTACATTAAAAGATCTGGTGGAAGCCCGAGGGTTAATCGCCAGCAACAAAACAAAAGTGGATTTGATAGCAGCCATCATGGAACACGACAGTGCAGCGCCCCCCAATGTGAACGTGGAGGAGACTGAATTCCAGAGGGAGGTAAAGAACAGACTGGCGTTCTATGGCCCAAACCCTGCAGTAGAGATCATACGAGAGGTGATGGCTGATGTGCGTACTGATCTGAAGGAAGAGATGGCCGAGCGGACCAGGATAGAGCTAGCCAAGATGGAAATGGCAGAGCGGACCAAAGTGGAGCTGGCCAAGATGGAGATGGCAGAGCGGAGAGAGGAGAGTCAGCGAGCAGGGGGAGCTCTGGCTTCTGCCCAGGTACCTTCAACAGTAAGCCACAAAGATCCAGTATAATGCCTTCCGACAGTTGGGGGAGGCAGAGGAAGACATTGATGGCTTTCTGCAGGACTTTGAGCGGCAGTGTGCCCTTCATCAAGTGAAGCCGGAGGAACGGGTTCAAATTCTGGCCAGCATCTGACAGGCCGGGCAGCGGACGCCTATCGCACGGTACCTGATGAGGACTGTATGGACTATGAGCGGATCAAAGAAGTGATCTTGGCCCGGTATGCGCTGACACCAGAGGCATACCGCCAAAAGTTCCGCGGACTTATAAAACGAGTAACCGATACCCACGCTGAATGGGCCTGTAAATTACGGCGGCCACTGTTACAGTGGGTACAAGGGAGCCAAGCAACCACTAAGGAGGACGTCCTCCAGCTCTTCTTGTTAGACCGATTCTTTAATGGACTAAACCCCGAGACACAGGAATTGCTTCAGGACAGGCGGCCAATGACTCTTGAGGAAGCCGCTCGTCTGGCCGATGAACATCATGACGCCAGGAGGCCTCAGTTGTCCGGATCAAAGATGGTCACTAGGGGTCCGCCCATGGACCTGGAGGGCCCCAAACCACCGAAGATTGTAGGGGGACCAGCTAGAAACCTGGCCTACCACAGTTCCCCTGGGGCGCGATGCCACACCTGCCATCAGCTGGGCCACCTGCAAAGACAATGTCCCAACTGGACTCAGCATACCCAGTGGCCAAAGGCGGGAACAGCTACCTTCCGCCGGGCCGCTGTACACTGCTACCAAGGCGAAGCTGACCCGGCATTGGGGGCTACAACTAACCAAGGGGTGGAAGACATGGAGGAAGTGCTGCATGAAGTAGACCCCGTGCAGGCAGCCAGGGCAGATAATCGACAGCAGCATCGACAGGTCGTGTGGGTTGCCCCTCTGGCTGAGACATATCCTGTGACCACCCGGAGACAAGCTCGAGCTGCGGAGGCAGAATCACACTCAGAGGAGGCCCAGGTAAGACATCCCAGCCCTACACGTATTCCCATAGCCAGACACATTTCTTGGGCCACCCCAGATGAATTTAAGAGGGAGTTACTTGAGGATCCTTCATTGGAGGGATATCGTGGGAAGGCACAGGAGGGGAGAGGGGTACTGGAAGGGGAACAGTTTATATGGAAGCAGGGACTCCTCTACCGGATCACAGAGCAGCACCACACAGGGATGAGCTCCACTATAAAACGACAGCTGGTAGTTCCCAAGAAGTATAGGCAGGAGTTACTGTGAATCTCTCATGACATACCCTTGGCCGGGCACTTCGGCGTCAGCCGCACCAGGCATCGTCTGACACAAAACTTCTTTTGGCCGGGAGTAACCTATGATGTCCGTCAATACTGCCAGACCTGTGACAGTTGCCAGCGCATTGGCAGGAGGGGAGATCGATGCAAGGCCAAATTACGCCCCCTCCCCATTGTGGAGGAACCATTTAGCCGAGTAGCGGTCGATCTGATAGGGCCATTAGCCAAACCCAGTCCGTCAGGAAAAAGGTATATATTGACAGTGGTAGATTATGCCACACGGTATCCAGAGGCGGTTGTGTTACCTAACATACTGGCAGAGACGGTGGCGGCTGCCCTGCTCCAGGTTTTCTCACGGGTTGGATTTCCCCAGGAGATTATCTCAGACCAGGGTACCCAGTTTACAGCAGAGGTGACCAACCAACTGTGGAAGCTGTGCGGCGTAAAGTCCATTAGAAGCGCCCCGTACCACCCGCAAACCAATGGGTTGTGTGAACGCTTTAACGGGACGTTAAAACAACTCATTGGGACTTTTACCAGGACCTACAGGGACTGGGAGAAATTCTTGCCTCACCTCCTGTTTGCCTATCGAGAGGTGCCCCAAGAATCCATGGGGTTCTCCCCATTCGAACTGATATACGGGAGACGGGTAAGGGGACCCCTAGACTTAGTGCTAGAACACTGGGAAGGGGAGGGCATCATAGAAGGGGTTCCTATTGTACCCTATGTGCTGGAATTCCGGGACCACCTACAGGAGCTGACCCAGGCTGTACGGGGGAACATGCAGGGGGAACATGCAGGTGGCCCAGCGGCGCCAGCGCGTATGGTACGATCGGAGGGCCAGAGAGCGTACCTTGGAAATAGGGCAGAAGGTCCTGGTGTTAGAGCCCACTAGGCAGAACAAGTTCCAAGCTGCTTGGCAGGGGCCCTACCAGGTAGTGGGGAAAATAGCCGACACCACCTATAATGTCGCGGATTGTGACGACCCCAGGGTTATCCGCATGTTCCACGTGAATATGCTGAAGCCCTATCGGGAGCGCCCTGAAGAAGTAGTGGCCATCTGTGCACCTGAAGCAGAGGATTTAGCCGGACTTCCCTTGCCTGATGTCTTAGGGGAGAGGACATGGGACCAGGTACACTGGGGTGAAGACTTAGGTCCCCGGGAGAGACAGCAGGCGGAGGAGTTGTTGAGGCAGCGACAGAGGATGTTTTCGGGGAAACCAGGGTACACTCACCTGGCACAACACAAGGTTGAGACCCAGGATCAGACCCCCCTACGACAACCCCCCTTCCGCGTCCCTGAGTCTGTACGAGAAGGGATGCGACAAGAGATACAAGCGATGTTGCGTTTAGGGGTCATTGAAGAGTCAGATAGTCCCTGGGCATCCCCCGTAGTGTTAGTGCCCAAGAAGGATGGGACTACACGGTTTTGTGTAGACTATCGTAAGCTCAATGAGAAAACAGTGACGGATGCGTATCCCATGCCGCGTGTGGATGACTTGTTAGACTGGCTGGCAGGGGCAAAGTATTTGACCACCATCGATCTATGCAAAGGCTACTGGCAGATTCCCCTTAGTCCTGATGCTATTCCCAAGTCGGCATTTGTCACCCCGTTTGGCTTATTCCAGTTTCAAGTTATGCCATTCGGGATGAAGACTGCCCCGGCGACCTTCCAGAGGCTGGCTGACCAGCTTCTGGATGGTCTCCAGGACTATGCTTGTGCCTACCTGGATGACATCGCCATCTACAGCACGACATGGGAAAAGCATCTAAATCACCTAGAGACAGTATTAGACAGGATCCACAAGGCTGGAATCACCCTGAACCCAAACAAGTGTCATGTGGGCAAAGCAGAGGTTCAGTATTGAGGGCATTGGGTGGGAAGTGGGAAACAGCGACCAGAACCAGCCAAGATTGAGGCCATAGCCAAATGGCCCACCCCACGCACTAAAACCCAGGTCATGGCGTTTCTAGGGACAGTGGGGTATTACAGGAAATTAATTCCCAATTACAGCAGCGTGGCCAAGCCCCTCACTGATCTGACCCGTAAGAACCAACCCCACCAGGTAACCTGGACCCCAGAGTGTGAGGAAGCCTTCCGCCAGCTAAAGGACGCCCTCACCAGTACCCCTGTATTGGCCGCACCCGATCCAACTAAACGTTTCCTTGTTCACACAGACTCTTCTATGTTTGGATTGGGGGCAGTACTAAGCCAAGTCGGGCTGGACGGCCAAGAACACCCAGTAGCTTACCTGAGTTGGAAACTACTGCCCCGTGAAGTGAGCTATGCGGCCATCGAGAAGGAGTGCCTGGCAATAGTATGGGCACTCAAAAAGTTACAACCATATTTGTATGGACGACAGTTTTCCCTCCTAACAAGCCATAATCCCCTAGTCTGGCTTAATCGGGTCTCCGGAGACAACGCCAGATTACTGCGGTGGAGTTTAGCCCTACAACCTCTGGACTTCACCATCCACTACAGACCCGGCAAACAAAACGGTAACGCCGATGGACTAAGTCGACAAAAGGAACTTGTACCAACCCCATAAACTTCGGTCATCCCCAAACCGATCCGTTAAGGATCAGACTGTATGCCGATCGCGTCGCTGAAAAGGGGAGCCGTGTTACAGAACCCCAAGCACCAAGAATATGTTATACTATATATATATTATGTATAATAGGTTCCATGTGAAATGCATCAGTCCACAGGCTGCATCCCTGGGCAGAGAGGACAAGATATCCCCCTTCTGTCCTCCCCCACCTTTGTAATTCCCATAGTAAATATCAGCAGGCTCCGGCCCCCTGCGGCTATTGTAATGTATGTCTGGCCTGCTTTTTCTATTGGCCTGCCCTGTGTATCTGTGTTATATATTCTGTGTGTTGTAAATAAAGTGTGTTCTTTTAGACTGGAAATACCTGGAGTAGCAGTCAGCTTTTATATGCTCCCATGTAATCAAGAAATCCTAGCCAGCGTCCTTCATTCAGAATCCAGCAAAAGCAGAATGGACCTCCTGAAACACGGGGGGTGCTGAAAGAGGTACCCCAGCTTGGTAGACCCCGTTACACAATGTAAGACACTCCAGCAAGAATGCATTATGCCCATAGAGAAAGGGAGTTCGAGTCCAAAGTAGTATAAAAATAAAGATCAATTTTATTTGTGACACATATCAGTTCTTAACATAAAATCTCAAATAAATTACAGTTTTTAACATGCTCAGCAAGGGAACAACCGGGTACCAGACCTGTGTGACCTACCACATACTGCTATATATGTAGAATAAAGTGCTCTGTGCCTATATCAAACATATCATGGGGACCAGAAGCCCCTAGGACCAAGTACTCATATATATCTCATGTCACATATACTTAAATCAAAGGTATCTCCTTAATAAATCATGGGGACCAGCCAATGCGAAACGCGCATTGGGGCTGTACTGTGTGACCATCCTGCATCTGCCGTATGGGTAAGGAACCATAACTGTGACATCTCATTAATTGTGGGCTAATTTATTAAGGAGATACCTTTGATTTAAGGATATGTGACATGAGTTATATATGAGTACTTGGTCCTAGGGGGTTCTGGTCCCCATGATATTTTTGATATAGGCACAGAGCACTTTATTCTACATATATAGCAGTATGTGGTAGGTCACACAGGTCTGGCACCGGTTGTTCCCTTGCTGAGCATGTTAAAAACTGTAACTTATTTGAGATTTTATGTTAAGAATTGATATGTGTTACAAATAAAATTGATCTTTATTTTTATACTACTTTGGACGCGAACTCCCTTTCTCTATGGGCATAAAGCATTAAAGGGAAGCGGTTAGCAATTTTTTGCATGTGTAAGTAGTCACATGGCTGTAAACGAGCTTGTTCCCCAATCAGGGGCTTAACAATTGTAATCACAGAGGGTGCGACCTTGACCGAGCCCATGTGGTAGGGGGCCCACTGGCACCAGAGCATATTTCAACCGGATGTGCGGCAAGGATGCACATTCAGCTGAAATGCATTGCAGCACAGTCATCTGCGGGTTTTTAATGTTTTAAAGAACAGCAGCAGAAAATGGAACATACCAGGAAAGGGCCCAGGATGGGGAACATATATACCAGGAAAGAGGGCATATACTGTATATCAGGATGAGGGACATGTATACCAGGATGAACCCAGGATGAGAAACATATATACAAGTGCTTCTCACAAAATGAGAATATCCTCATTAAAGTTAATTTATTTCAGTTCTTCAATATAAAAAGTGAAACTCGTATATTACGGTATATACCAGAATGGGAGACATATATACCAGTAAGATGGACATGTACAACAGGGTGGGAGACATATATACCAGGATGGGAGGCATATATACCAGGATAGGGGACATATAAAATAGGATGGGGTAGATGTATACCTGGAAGGGGCTCAGGATGGGGTACATGTATACCTGGAAGGGGCTCAGGATGGGGTACATGTATACCTGGAAGGGGCTCAGGATGGGGGACGTTACTACATAATGAGGTAGGGGAGACAACACACATATCCTAATAGGATTTAGAACACTAAAAGGGACCGTATACCTGACAAACATGCAGGGAGAGGGACCAGGTCCAAATTTTGCACTGGAGCCCATTAGTCTCTAGTTACGCAACTGCCCCCAATAAATAGGGATCTGATGTGGCAGTCATGAGAAATCTAGCATAGAAGTCATATGCAAATCAGGCCGGAAGTGCAATTGGAAGAATCAGTCCAAGTGCATTGACACGCCCCCAGTGCACTTCCAGCCGGATTTACATATGACTTCTATGCTAGATTTCTCATGACTCGTACATCCGATATTTACAAAAAACAGTGTTATTTTTTATTGGGGACAAACTCCTACGCAGAATATCTAATCAAATGATGCTGCTTCCTAAAAACATCCAGAGCAAACTTCCCATATTTAAGTGTTTTCTTGCTCCTCCCGTCCACTTCTTTTCTTGTTTGAAGGTAGAATGAGGTTATCCTGATTCTCTTAGAAGCAAATAAATAAAATGAACCGAGTCTTTAATTCGGAGACTTTCCTGTTGGAGTGTGAATGCAAAGTAGCTTGCCCACGGTGCCCAGTGCCCGTCTGTTGATTAATCTCCATAGTAACCCCACTTGATCCAATTATTATTCTCTCCTCATGCTCCGTTATCTCTCCTGTTTATATATAAGATTGAGGAGTTCTATTTTTCTCCTTTCTTCAGAGGTTGACGCTTGCTTTAACCCCAATTAATCCGTCAGTATAATATTTTCTGAAAGCAAAGCGAGTTGATCCCTTCGTGCTGCCTCCTGGCATCTTGCCCCCTAAGAATCGATGTGGGAGATTGGTTGGAGTCCGGAATTCTGCACGTCTCCGAACCAATGAGAGAAATGACCCCGGATGCATGGCCGCCGGCTCCCGGGGGTGTTATGACATTGTGTAATTATTGTAGCAGACAGCTGAAAGCTGCAGGGTTCTCAGGTCTTCTGCTTCTTCATTCTGCCACCTTCGCTGGCATAGAAAAATGCTGATTATCAGTAAACAATAATTACGGCTGACAACAAGCTGCTGAGTGAGGGAGGAGGGGGAGGACATTTTTTTTTTTTTTGACGAAGCTACAAATGACCTGGATTTTCTTTCTTCAAGCTTTATATTTCCTCTGAGGGCGTCCAAAAATCCAATTAAGGGCACCATTTGTGTAGTTAATTACCGTAAATGAATATTTTTTGCTCATGTTAAAGTTCATATACATGGAGTATTTTCATGGCTGGGAATTAAGGTCACAGAGGAGTAATGTTTTCTGGGAAGCCTCGACTGTATCGTCATATTCTAATTTGTTCTACAGCCAACACGTTAGAAAAAGCCAAAGTTTTGGGTATTAACTTACCGTATATATTCCCCTGTATAAACAATACACTGTGTGCTGAATTATTAGGCAAGTTGTATTTTAGAGGATTTTTTTTTATTATTGATCAACAACTATGTTCTCAATCAACCCAAATGACTCATAAATATCAAAGCTTAATATTTTTGGAAGTTGGAGTGTTTTTTTTTTTTTTAGATTTGGCTATCTTAGGAGGATATCTGTTTGTGCAGGTAACTATTACTGTGCAGAATTATTAGGCAACTTAATAAAAACCAAATATATTCCCATCTCACCTGTTTATTTTCACCAGGTAAACCAATATAACTGCACAAAATTTAGAAATAAACGTTTCTGACTTGCAAAAACAACCCCCCCCAAAATTAGTGACCAGTATAGCCACCTTTCTTTATGATGACACTCAGCAGCCTTCCATCCATAGATTCTGTCAGTTGCTTGATCTGTTTACGATCAACATTGCGTGCAGCAGCCACCACAGCCTCCCAGACACTGTTCCGAGAGGTGGACTGTTTTTTCCCTCCCTGTAGATCTCACATTTTATGAGGGACCACAGGTTCTCTATGGGGTTCAGATCAGGTGACAAGGGGGCCATGTCATTATTTTTTCTTTTTTGAGACCTTTACTGGCCAGCCACGCTGTGGAGTAGTTGGAGGCATGTGATGGAGCATTGTCCTGCATGAAAATCATGTTTTTCTTGAACGATACCGACTTCTTCCTGTACCACTGCTTAAAGAAGTTGTCTTCCAGAAACTGGCAGTAGGTCTGGGAGTTGAGCGTCACTCCATCCTCAACCCGAAAAGGTCCCACAAGTTCATCTTTGATGATACCAGCCCATACCAGTACCCCACCTCCACCTTGCTGGCATTGAGTCGGAGTGGAGCTCTCTGCCCTTTACTGACCCAGCCTCTGGCCCATCGAGAGTCACTCTCATTTCATCAGTCCATAAAACCTTTGAAAAATCAGTCTTAAGATATTTCTTGGCCCAGTCTTGACGTTTTATCTTATGTTTCTTGTTCAAAGGAAGTCATTTTTCAGCCTTCCTTACCTTGGCCATGTCCCTGAGTATCGCACACCTTGTGCTTTTTGTTACTCCAGTAACATTGCAGCTCTGAAATATGGCAAAACTGGTGGCAAATGGCATCTTGGCAGCTTCACGCTTGATTTTCCTCAATTCATGGGCAGTTATTTTGCACCTTTTTTTGCCCAAGATGCTTCTTGTCACCCTGCTGGCTATTTGCCATGAAACGCTTGATTGTTCGGTGATCACGCTTCAAAAGTGTGGCAATTTCAAGACTTCTGCATCCCTCTGCAAGACATCTCACAATTGTGGACTTTTCAGATCCCGTCAAATCTCTCTTCTGACCCATTTTGCCAAAGGAAAGCAAGTTGCCTAATAATTAAGCACACCTTATATAAGGTTTTGATGTCATTAGACAACACCCCTCCTCATTACAGAGATGCACATCACCTGATTTACTTAATAGTTGGCTCTCAAGCCTGAACAGCTTGGAGTAGGACAACATGTATAAAAAGTATCATGTGATCAAAATACAACTTGCCTAATAATTCCGCACACAGTGTATATTACCTTATTATAGTCAAATGGTAGATACTGAAATACCGTAATACTTTTTTTATTTTATGATTGTATACATTTTTAATCCTTTTTTTCTTTACGTGATTTTCCATACAGCAAAAAATGTTACTCCTAAAATGACAATGCAGTCATAATAATGTCCACATACATTTATTCATTTATGGTAATGTACCTTCATTTTAACTCTGCCACATTTTGCACACGCATCGAGGGAAATATGTATTGAACACGTCATCGATTTTCTAAATAAACGTCCAAAGGTGCTATTGACATGAAATTCTCACCAGATGTTGGTAACAGCCCATCCAATCCACACAGTCAAAGAGATCAAGCCATAGATGTCTATAAATTAAGCTGTGTGTACTAATAAGAAATGACAAAGGGAAAAAGAAGAGAGGTGCAAAGTCATGAAAAGTCCTGACACCAGCTGAAATCTATCAGTAATTAGAAGGCAATCCTGCCACTTACTATTTTTTATTATCACCTGGTTCCATCAAGTGCCTATAAAAAGTTGTCTCTTTACCAAGGTGCCACACAAAAAAAATTTCATGATGGGTAAAACCAGTGAGCTGTCTCACGACCTTTGCAACCTTATTGTTGCAAAACATACTGAAGGCATTGGTTATAGAAGAATTTGTAAACTACTGTAGATGAGCATTGTTCGGGCTACAATCTGGAAGTGGAAATAACATTATTTCACTGTAAACCAGCCGCTGTCTGCAAGATTTCAGACAGAGTAATGAAAAGGAATATCGGAAGAGTTGTCCAAGAGCCAAGGACCACCTACCTCTATGCACGCTCACCACGCAAGGCTCCATTGCTTTCAAAAACCATGCTCAATCGCTTTTAAAGTTTTCTCAACAACATTTAGACAAGCCTATGTAACACTGGGAGAATATAGTCTGGTCAGATGAGACCAAAATTAAACTTTTTTTTATGCCATAATATACACCATGTTTGGAAGCCAAAAGGCACTGCGGATCACCCCCAAAACACCATATCAACAGTGAGGTTTGAAGGTGGGAACATCATGGTGTGGGACTGTTTTTTTTTTCAGCATACAGTACTGGCAAACTTCATGTAATTGAGGGAAGGATGAATGGACAAATGTACAGAGACATTCTTAAAAAAAACTCTGCTGCCATCTACCAGGATGAAGAAGATGTAACTACAGTGGACATTTCAGCAAGACAATGATGCCAAACACACAGTCAGGGAAACCCTCAATTGCTCCTCCATCAGCAGTCATTTTATATCTAACAAGAGAGCGGACTATGTAATAAAAGAGGGCGCTGTGATTAACAAAAATAACAAGAATACACTATGTAAGACAGCACTGTACATAACAGCAGAGGAAGCTATATAAGGGACAACACCATATATAACTAGAGAGGAAGGTATGTAACAAGGGACAGTGTTATACATGGTGAAAGAGGAAACTATGTAACTAGGGATGGTGTTATACATAATAAGAGTACACTATATACTAAGGGACTGTGCTATACATAAATGAGTACACTATGGGACTGTGCTATATATAAAAAGTGACTACACTATATACTGATGGTTGATGCTATGCATAATAAAAATGTACACTATATACTAAGGGACTGCTATACATAATAAGTGAGTACACTATATACAAAGGGGCTGTGCTATGTATAATAAGTGAGTACACTATATACTAAGGGACTGTGTTAAACATAATAAGCGATAATAACATCTTCCTCCACCTCCTCCTGTTCCTTAATCCATTATAAATCCCCCTTCCTCCCTTCCCAATCCCCCACACCCCTCATTAGCCTCCTCCCCAGCATCCCATTATTGTCCTCTCCCCCACCCCATCATTGCCTTCTCCCCAGCACCATCAGCATTGCCCTTTCTACCACTATCATTGCTTTCTCACCACCACATCATTGCCCATTCCACCACTTCCATCATTTCCTCCTCCCCACCACCCCATCATTGCCCATTCCACCACCTCCATCATTTCCTCCTCCCCTATCACCCCTATCATTACCCTTTCCACTACCACCATCATTGCCTTTTCCCCACCACACCATCATTGCCCATTCCACCACCTCCATCATTTCGTCCTCCCCCACCACCCCATTATTGCCCTCTCCGTCACCCCCATCATTGCCTTCTCCACATCACACCCATCATTGCCTTTTCCCCCCATCACCCCCATCATTGCCCTCTTCTCCACCTACACATGCACATACAGACACTCACAGCACCATTCACCTCTCTGCACTGGCACACCGGTGCTGACTGCTGTGTGAGACAGGAAGTGCGGGCAGGAAGCAGGACGGATCGCTGCAGCTCTGCTGCCATTTTTTCTTGTAGGTAGCGGAGCTGCAGGGATCTCTCCCTGCCTGTCAGACATGAGGGCAATCTGTCCAGGGGCCTGTTATGACCTGGTGGTTAGGAGCACCCGGAATGACCTGATAGTTAAAACTCACACAGGACAAGCTCTGGGATGTGGGAGCTCTGCTGACCGCAATCCCTAATCCTATCACACACACTAGAAATAGCCGTGGAGCGCTCCTGACACTCCCTAGGCACCTCGTCACAGCCTAAGAGCTAGCTAGCCCTAGAGATAGAAAATAAAGCCTACCTTGCCTCAGAGAAATTCCCCAAAGGAAAAGGCAGCCCCCCACATATATTGACTGTGAGTAAGATGAAAGTCACAAATGCAGAAATGAAACAGGTTTCCCTGAAAGGGAGGCCAGACTTACTAAATAGACAGAGGATAGGAAAGGTTGCTTTGCGATCAGCACAAAAAACTACAAAAGACCACGCAGAGTGCGCAAAAAGACCTCCGCACCGACTAACGGTGCGGAGATGCCACTCTGCATCCCAGCTGGACAAGAAAACAATGAACGAATTAGATACTATCAGGAACTTAGCTTCTGCTGGAGTAGACAGGTCACCAGAAAGATCCAAGAGCGAACTGAACAAATGCAGAAACATTGACAGCTGGCATTGAGTAACGATCTAAGTGGAGTTAAATAGAGCAGCCAACCAAAGGATAAAGCACGTCACCTGTGTAAGGAACCTCAGAAGCAGCAGCTCCACTCACAGCCACCAGAGGGAGCCCACGGACAGAACTCACCGAAGTACCATTCATGACCACAGGAGGGAGCTCGACAACAGAATTCACAACAGGGGCCCCCCTTCCGAAGCCTCAGGGCTGGATAAACTGGCCAGATTGCCCTCATTATTAGCCGCCCTGCATGGGCCCAACGAGCCTCTGGGCCCTGATGCAGCTGCATATGCAATATGTCCACCCCTGGCACAGCCATTGCGGACTGACTCCAGTGGGCCTCTCACCCCTCGGGGCTCCATAGCAGTCACGTAGCCTGCCACCATTGGCAATACGCCACTGGACATGACCTTAAAAAAAACGGTTTAGGCTCGGAAACCCTCCAATGTGGCTGAATTACAACAATTCTGCAAAGATAAGTGGGCCATAATTCCTCCAGATCGGTGTAAAACATCATTGCCAGTTATCACAAACGCTTGATTGCAGTTATTGCTGCTAAGGGCGGCCCAACCAGTTATTAGATTTAGGGGCAATCACTTTTTCACACAGGTCCCTGTAGGTTTGGATTTAGTTTCCCTTTATTAATAAAGACCTTCATTTAAAAACTGAATTTTGTGTTAAGGTACCTTCACACTGATCAACTTTCCAACGATCACGACCAGCGATACGACCTGGCCGTGATCGTTGGAAAGTCCTTGTGTGGTCGCCAGGGAGCTGTCACACAGACAGCTCTCCAGCGACCAACGATGCCGAAGTCCCCGGGTAACCAGGGTAAACATCGGGTTACTAAGCGCAGGGCCGCGCTTAGTAACCCAATGTTTACCCTGGTTACCATTGTAAAAGTAAAAAAAAAAAAAACACTACATACTCACATTCCGGTGTCTGTCACGTCCCTCGCCCTCAGCTTCCCGCACTGACTGTGTGAGCGCCGGCCGTAAAGCAGAGCACAGCGGTGACGTCACCGCTGTGCTTTACGGCCGGCGCTCACAGTCAGTGTGGGAAGCTGACGGCGAGGGACGTGACCGACATCGGAATGTGAGTATGTAGTGTTTTTTTTTTTTTACTTTTACAATGGTAACAAGGGTAAACATCGGGTTACTAAGCGCGGCCCTGCGCTTAGTAACCCGATGTTTACCCTGGTTACCCGAGGACTCATCGCTGGATCGGCGTCACACGCCGATCCAGAGATGACAGCGGGTGACATGACGACAAAATAAAGTTCTGGCCTTCTAGCTCCGACCAGCGATGTCACAGCAGGATCCTGATCGCTGCTGCGTGTCACAACGATATCGCTATCCAGGACGCTGCAACGTCACGGATCGCTATCGTTATCGTTCAAAAGTTGCTCAGTGTGACGGTACCTTTACTTGTGTTATCTTTGTCTAATATTTACATTTGTTTGGTGATCTGAAACTTTTAAGTGACATTCATGCAAAAGAATAGGAAATCAGGAAGGGAGCAAACACTTTTTCACACATCTGTACTTGGATTGTCAAATGATACTAGGATATGCCACTTGTCAGTAAGAATGGAATATTATTCAAGATGGAAATAGTAATAATACGCAAATCACCAGCAGCCGCCACTTGTATCAAATGTAAAATTAGAAACAGAAAGATAAAAAAACAACAGGAAATTGCCTAATAGATCCAGGGTGGGATGAAAACGCGGGTCAGGAAATGGCTCTGCAGATAAGGCATTCTGCTGCGCGTGCGAGACAAGGAATAATAGTCGAACCTTTACTTACAGTGACATTCACCTCTGCTAACAATGGTGCTGCGGCTCAGGAAGGATGTTTGTCCTGATGTAAGTCTCTGACCATTTCCTTCTATAGCCAGGAATGATCATAGACCTGTCTAAGTGAACAGGATAGCAATCAGGTAACAGGATGGAGCGGGAAGTTCATTTAGACTATGAAGCACCTTTTAGGCAAAACACATGCGTGCCGAGCCTCCGCCGCTACCTGGGAGCATATAATGGGCAGAGTCGATTGCTTACATTACATTGAAATCTCACCAATAACGACCTCTTGGAATAAAAATGTTTTCTCTCATGTATCAAATCCATCCAATGAGAAATCGCTGTGCTGTGCGTTTTGTGTTTATTCAGAGGTGAATCTAGGTTTTCTGGCCCCTGGGGAAAGAATTCAGTTTGTGCCCCCCACACTTTTCTCCACCCACGGGTGTGTGCACATGTTAAGTATTTCTTGCAGGAATTTCTACATCTCTTGGCAGAAAAAACGGAGGGTATAATTTTTGCAGAATTTTACCGTATGTGCAGATTTTTCCGCACTCATTAGTAACATACATAGTAACATAGTAACATAGTTAGTAAGGCCGAAAAAAGACATTTGTCCATCCAGTTCAGCCTATATTCCATCATAATAAATCCCCAGATCTACGTCCTTCTACAGAACCTAATAATTGTATGATACAATATTGTTCTGCTCCAGGAAGACATCCAGGCCTCTCTTGAACCCCTCGACTGAGTTCGCCATCACCACCTCCTCAGGCAAGCAATTCCAGATTCTCACTGCCCTAACAGTAAAGAATCCTCTTCTATGTTGGTGGAAAAACCTTCTCTCCTCCAGACGCAAAGAATGCCCCCTTGTGCCCGTCACCTTCCTTGGTATAAACAGATCCTCAGCGATATATTTGTATTGTCCCCTTATATACTTATACATGGTTATTAGATCGCCCCTCAGTCGTCTTTTTTCTAGACTAAATAATCCTAATTTCGCTAATCTATCTGGGTATTGTAGTTCTCCCATCCCCTTTATTCATTTTGTTGCCCTCCTTTGTACTCTCTCTAGTTCCATTATATCCTTCATGAGCACCGGTGCCCAAAACTGGACACAGTACTCCATGTGCGGTCTAACTAGGGATTTGTACAGAGGCAGTATAATGCTCTCATCATGTGTATCCAGACCTCTTTTAATGCACCCCATGATCCTGTTTGCCTTGGCAGCTGCTGCCTGGCACTGGCTGCTCCAGGTAAGTTTATCATTAACTAGGATCCCCAAGTCCTTCTCCCTGTCAGATTTACCCAGTGGTTTCCCATTCAGTGTGTAATGGTGATATTGATTCCTTCTTCCCATGTGTATAACTTTACATTTATCATTGTTAAACCTCATCTGCCACCTTTCAGCCCAAGTTTCCAACTTATCCAGATCCATCTGTAGCAGAATACTATCTTCTCTTGTATTAACTGCTTTACATAGTTTTGTATCATCTGCAAATATCGATATTTTACTGTGTAAACCTTCTACCAGATCATTAATGAATATGTTGAAGAGAACAGGTCCCAATACCGACCCCTGCGGAACCCCACTGGTCACAGCGACCCAGTTAGAGACTATACCATTTATAACCACCCTCTGCTTTCTATCACTACGCCAGTTACTAACCCATTTACACACATTTTCCCCCAGACCAAGCATTCTCATTTTGTGTACCAACCTCTTGTGCGGCACGGTATCAAACGCTTTGGAAAAATCGAGATATACCACGTCCAATGACTCACCGTGGTCCAGCCTATAGCTTACCTCTTCATAAAAACTGATTAGATTGGTTTGACAGGAGCGATTTCTCATAAACCCATGCTGATATGGAGTTAAACAGTTATTCTCATTGAGATAATCCAGAATAACATCCCTCAGAAACCCTTCAAATATTTTACCAACAATAGAGGTTAGACTTACTGGCCTATAATTTCCAGGTTCACTTTTAGAGCCCTTTTTGAATATTGGCACCACATTTGCTATGCGCCAGTCCTGCGGAACAGATCCTGTCGCTATAGAGTCCCTAAAAATAAGAAATAATGGTTTATCTATTACATTACTTAGTTCCCTTAGTACTCGTGGGTGTATGCCATCTGGACCCGGAGATTTATCTATTTTAATCTTATTTAGCCGATTTCGCACCTCTTCTTGGGTTAGATTGGTGACCCTTAATATAGGGTTTTCATTGTTTCTTGGGATTTCACCTAGCATTTCATTTTCCACCGTGAATACCGTGGAGAAGAAGGTGTTTAATATGTTAGCTTTTTCCTCGTCATCTACAACCATTCTTTCCTCACTATTTTTTAAGGGGCCTACATTTTCAGTTTTTATTCTTTTACTATTGATATAGTTGAAGAACAGTTTGGGATTAGTTTTACTCTCCTTAGCAATGTGCTTCTCTGTTTCCTTTTTGGCAGCTTTAATTAGTTTTTTAGATAAAGTATTTTTCTCCCTATAGTTTTTTAGAGCTTCAATGGTGCCATCCTGCTTTAGTAGTGCAAATGCTTTCTTTTTACTGTTAATTGCCTGTCTTACTTCTTTGTTTAGCCACATTGGGTTTTTCTTATTTCTAGTCCTTTTATTCCCACAAGGTATAAACCGCTTACACTGCCTATTTAGGATGTTCTTAAACATTTCCCATTTATTATCTGTATTCTTATTTCTGAGGATATTGTCCCAGTCTACCAGATTAAGGGCATCTCTAAGCTGGTCAAACTTTGCCTTCCTAAAGTTCAGTGTTTTTGTGACTCCCTGACAAGTCCCCCTAGTGAAAGACAGGTGAAACTGTACAATATTGTGGTCGCTATTTCCTAGATGCCCAATTGTATGAGTACAATCTGCAGCAAATTGGTGAAAAAAATTAACATGCTGCAGATTTAAAGCTGCACCAAATCTGTAAGTGAAAAACAAAAAAAGTGCGAGTAATGCTCGCCGATGGCGCACGTGGCTCATGGAACCACTGTGCCAGGGGGCCGGGATTGCCAAGGAGGGGCGCAGCTAAGCAGCTACCTGGTGTTCACTGGAGCTCCTGATGGTGGAGTTAGGCTTGAGCTGCAGGTACCAGTCAGGTACCATTCCTAGGCCGTCCTCAGTACCGCAGCTGCCTATCCCAGGGGTTGGGTTTCCTGGATGGGAAAGCAGGAGCGGAGTCATAGACATGAAGGAATTGGTGACTGACGGACAGTACGGACATCGTGGACTTCGGGCAGGGCAAGACACTGACATAGTCACATATATATATATCTCTTACATAGTCTCCTTAATTATGCATATTACCATTCCTTATTACACAGTGCCCTCACTTGTTATGTACAGCACCATCCCTTACATATCAGATTGTATAAAGTCCTGTTTTTTAGATATATAATGCAATGACGGCTGATGGAGCATGGGAAAGCTTCTTTTCTAATGGAGGAGCTGATGGACTGGTCTTCTGGTCAGATGATGCTCCATCACCCGCTATTTTATATCTAACAAGATAGGACTATGTTATAAAGTGAGGGCACTGTGATTAATAAAAATATTAAGAATACACTGTGTAAGGGACAGTGCTGTACATAACAGCAGAGGAAGCTATATAATAAGGGACGGAACCATATATAACTAGAGAGGATGGTACATAATAAGGGATGGTGTTACATATTAAAAGAAGAAATTATGTAACTAAGGATGGCACTCAGCACAATAAGTGAGTATACTATATACTAAGGGACTGTGCTATACACAATAAGTGAGTACACTATATACTAAGGGTAAGGGATTGTGCTATACATAATAAGGCTACCTCCCTGTATCTGTGTGATGTTGGTGTTCTACCAGCTTTTACAGATGCATTTCGTATGTCCTTCTATGATGCTCAAAATCAGATCAGTAACGGACATTCTCTGACCCTCACGGATCTTATTCTCAGATCCATGATTTTCATAGCTGTGTGAATGGACCTGGAAAACTCTACGAGTCTGTGTGTTGTCCTATAAAAAAAATCTGGCAACACACGGACATGTCACGCAAATGTAAGAATGTGGCTTAAGGGATTTAACAGATAACATTATCACTCCATGTCACACAGTGCAGATACAGAATGATATTTACATCCAGGAACTTATAGCTGACGTCTCATCTGATTAGAGTCGTTTTCTGCTGTTTCTTCTCCATCTGGTCAGACCCACATGTCGACATCTTTTTGTCTTGTCACGATGATCGTCGCAGCCCTGAAATAACAAGGACACATGCATTGTGTACATACCTGTGTATCCCTCGCACTGTGCCCCTGAACACAGATATGTACCCCACCATTAATATACTATTAGCCATGATTAGGAGGCTGAGGAGAGTGAGAACTCTGCCATGACCTAGGTGGCAAGTGTGTCGGCTTCTGCGCATATGACAAATCTACAACGTGTGCACAGGCCCATACTATCTTCTCAAGCTAATCTTCTCAATACTGTCTCCTCACACATTCCACCCACACTTCCCATACTGTCTCCTCCCACATTCTTCCTCACCTGTCATATTGTCTTTTCACACATTCCCGCCCCCTATATTGTCTGATCACACATCCTCACACTGTTGTCTCCTCACATATTCCCCCTGTGTTCCTCATACTGTTTCCCAACACATCCTCCTCCCCCACACTTAACATACTGTTTCCCCATCCATACACCCCCCACCTCCTATGTTGTTTCCTCACACATTTCCCCCTACCAATAATAAATCCTAAAATTCCTCCTCACCCTACCCCTAAACTGTCCCCTCACAAGATTACCCATAACAATAAGTTTGTGAGCAGTGCCATTTGGGTGAACTTCAGCAAAGGACTAGTGACAAGTGAATAGTGTGACCTAGAACTAGCCAAAGATGAGACAGAGTGGCCCTCCACCTTTAAAGGGGTCTTTGAATAGGATGTGTCACGAGAATCCCTGAGCTGGAAGGTAACAGGACTGAGTTTGTGAGACTAGTGGAGTCCTGAGTGGTAGATCCAGGGTTTCAGTAGTGGAAGAAATAGGACTTGGAAATGCTAACAGGTAGAGACTCGATGATTAGGATTGTGGTGATGAGCTGGGCTGTGACGAAGTAAGGTGAAACAGTGTGCTTCATCCTTGGAGAAGACTACAGTGGGATGAAACCACGTGTGTCAAAATTCTTGACACTGTGAGGAAAACATCCATAAGACTTTGTACCCGCTATCCCTTGTACATGACCCTAAAGTTACTGTTCAGTAAAGACTGTGTTTTACAACAGGAGTCTCCTTTATAGAACTTTGAAACCTATGGTCCTTGCCAGTCAACACTATCGGCTACACCCGACCTGTACAGGCGCAAGGCCTTGACAGCATCAACATCCAGCCAGGACCCACTCTTTCATGTAGCGCGCCGGGACGTAAAAGAGACCAGTGCCACGCTACATGGCCACACCTGCCAACTTTCCTGGAATGTCCATAAAAATGTAAATATCTCCCGGATTCCAGAAAAAGTTGGCAAATCTCAAGAGTGTTGGAGACTTCCACATAGTAGTTATTTTGCGGTAATGCTAAGCTTTTGCATGTAGAGGCTCAGTCAGGAGGTGGGATCTGGGTATGTATTGGGAATGTGTAAGGGGGTGCAATAGTTATATTGCCTTTTCTTTCCCCCAACCCCTTTTAGTATATCTGATGTTATTACATATACATATATTTGAAGTATATATCTATATACACACGGGTACTGCTACACATTAAGTGTATTACTCTTTGTGTATATAGTCTGCTGTAAATGTGTGTTTGCTAAAAATATGCTTCTGCACATTCACTGTTTATTAGGGAAAGTGAATTACCCTGGGTTGGCCAGCAGATGGGGCTTTCTTTATTTGGGAGTTCACACAGTGAATTGTTAACGTAAGAGGGGCACTGTAGGTTAAGTTAGAGAGGTCTTCCTGCTTTTAGACAGTTGGGGCCAGGGCGCCCGTGTAGCTCACAGGGCTAGCTAGCCTAGGGCAACACCGTGCCACAGCAATTAGCATCCAGGGGGCCAGAGCACAGAAGAGAGGAAAGCAGCAGCAATGCTAGCGATGCAGTATTAGTGGGACTGCAGTTGCTAGAGGAAGAAGGCTAAGCAGAATGGGAACAAGATATCCAACATGTGGCAGATTTTTGCGTGGGCCGCTATTCTAAGAACCGGGGCGAAACGGCTGAGAATACCCCCACGAGAGGCAGAAATTCTGGACATTGAGGACACTGAAGGACTGGAAGGTACGGTCCGTCCCGGGGACAGGCTTAGCGGTAGGGAGGGGGCCAGGGGGTGATACAGTGATTACTGTCGGCCATGACTGCAGCCCTGGCCCCAGCTCCCTACACATGGTTATGCAAAATAAAATTTGCTATCTCCTGGAATAAAATTTTGAACACTTAGCAAGCATTATTTTGGTGTCATACTTATATACAGAGCTATATTATGCGAACATGCATAACAGAGGAATGAAACTGTAAGTAATGTTACAGCTTTTCCACCGTATTTAAAATCCACATCCGGTCCTCAACTCCTCTAAACTACGGATCTGTCCTTGACGCTCAACCTTCGACAAACCTCAAGTACAATGATAAATATAAATGCTGATCAGATTCTGCCGATATCTCTAAGTAAGGCTTATTACTGATCCTATCGGTGTGTCCTGAAAGACATTTCTTACTTTGACTCCTAGATCTATTTATATGTAAATTAAAAATTGTCCATACTGGAGATTATAGATTAATTGTCATTAAATAATTGATAGAAGTAATGATAAGATCAACATATGTGCCCTGATTCACGCCTAGGATACCAGAGCGGTGACATTCACATAGCAATACGCAACTTATAAATGCTTCACTTTGTTTTTCCTAATACTTCAATTTTGTGTTGGCATTTTGAAGACTGTATAGCTAATTACTGATTCTCCATAGCGTTATAGACTTTTACTATGGTCTTACTGTATATCTTGGTTGTGGAGTAATAAATATTAAAGCACCACTCCAGCAGGGATTTTTTCAGCGCCGGAGTGGCGCTTTAAATTTAAGCCCCTGTTCTTATACTCCCCTTCTGGTGGCTTCACCTTTTACTGACTCCATCTTGTGCTCGTCACTTAGGTATGTGCTGAAGTCAAATTACTTCACAAGAGCTCAATGCAAGCCTATGAGAGCCAGAATGAGGATCTCATAGAGATGTATTAAAAAGTGACCGCTGGTTCACGCTGCATTAAACGCTGGAGCTGCCGGCAGGTGACTTTTCGCCGGAGACCGAAGGGAGCAGCGCTGGAAAAGGATGAAGGTGGCGGCAGGTGAGTCTGAGACACGGGGCAAGGGAATTACATATAAATTGCTGTGAAAATTCGCAAATTTTTTCCAAAATTTATTTTTTTACCCGTTTTCCGCAACTCCGCCCAAATGGGCAGACATGGTGTGACAGAGGCGCAGTGGAGGCGTGATTCGACAGGTCCTCTAATTCATGGTGTTCCTACAACAGAAATCTTACTCCTGTCATGGACTTGGGTAAAGCTTGTGGCGCGGCACATGGAGATGTAAGTCACTCGTCCGACACTCTTAGTTCGTTAGGAGATGTGCGCCTCTTAATGAATCAGGAGTGTCTGAAACCAACATGTCCCCTCATCACTACCGGCGAGAACATTGCCATTCTTGGTGAATTGGGGCCTAATACTTTCCATGCATGGACCATGTAGTTGGTATTCTAAATTCAGAAGTTTTACCAATATTGCAGTTTATTACCTTTTTACTAGATAGGTATTAAATTGTCAATCTGTTGAGTATCCCACCACTAGGACCCCCAGAGATAACATGAAAGGAGTTCTGAGTCTCCCATTTGAATGGAGCAACAATGTATGGTACTGAGATAGTTCAGTACTCACTCAGGCTTCTTCCATCAGCCCCTTAGACATTGTATTGGCTAGAGATTCACACGCTTGACCGCGACGAGTCCTCCACCAATCAGCAACTTATCACCGATCTTGTGAATACAACCCCTTTAAAGTAAATGACCATTTCGACCATCATTAAATAGGTCCTAAATACTGTGCTCCAAGTCCTCTTCTGGATATCCAGTAATAATACACTGAATTATTTAAGTTTATCGTACATCAAATTACATGTGTAAGTGTCTTAGTGGGACAAAAATAAAATAAAAAAAGTCATAATGTAAAAAATTGCATGCATTTAAAGGGAATCCGTCAGGCTGATTTCATATTTGCGTTTAAATCCGCAGCGTTTAAAATGCATCCGCAAGTGGTGAAAAAAACGCATGTAAACGCGTACAAACGCTGCGTTTTTTAGATGCATGCGTTGTCGCATGCGGTTAAAAAAACGCCGCGTTTGTACGCGTTTACATGCGTTTTTGCCTCCGTTTGCGATTCTGGTACGCATGATGAGAAATTTCACAAGCTGTTTTTTGTTCATTCTGCTTCACAAAAATCGGAATAAAAAAAAGCAATCAAAAATGTCACGTGCCCGAAAATGTTACCAATAAAAATGTCAACTCGTCCCGCAAAAAACAAGACCTCACATGACTCTGTGGATCAAAATATGGAAAAATTGTAGCTCTCAAAATGTGGTAATGCAAAAAATATTTTTTGGAATAAAAAACGTCTTTTAGTGTGTGACAGCTGCCAATCATAAAAATCCACTAGAAAACCCGCTATAAATAGTAATCAAACCCCCTTCATCAACTCCTTAGTTAGGGAAAAATTAAAAAAATGTATTTATTTCCATTTTCCCATTAGGGTTAGGGCTAGGGTTAGGGCTAGGGTTAGGGTTTGGATCCCTTTATCACCTTGATGGTGGCTTAGGGTTAGGGCTAGGGTTTGGATCCCTTTATCACCTTGATGGTGGCTTAGGGTTAGGGCTAGGGTTAGGGCTAGGGTTAGGGTTTGGATCCCTTTATCACCTTGATGGTGGCTTAGGGTTAGGGCTAGGGTTAGGGTTAGGGCTAGGGTTAGGGCTAGGGTTAAGGCTAGGGTTAGGGTTTGGATCCCTTTATCACCCTGATGGTGGCTTAGGGTTAGGGTTAGGGTTTGGATCCCTTTATCACCTTGATGGTGGCTTAGGGTTAGGGTTTGGATCCCTTTATCACCTTGATGGTGGCTTAGGGTTAGGGCTAGGGTTAGGGTTAGGGCTAGGGTTAGGGCTACGGTTAAGGCTAGGGTTAGGGTTTGGATCCCTTTATCACCCTGATGGTGGCTTAGGGTTAGGGTTTGGATCCCTTTATCACCTTGATGGTGGCTTAGGGTTAGGGCTAGGGTTAGGGTTAGGGCTAGGGTTAGGGCTAGGGTTAAGGCTAGGGTTAGGGTTTGGATCCCTTTATCACCCTGATGGTGGCTTAGGGTTAGGGTTAGGGTTTGGATCCCTTTATCACCTTGATGGTGGCTTAGGGTTAGGGTTTGGATCCCTTTATCACCTTGATGGTGGCTTAGGGTTAGGGTTTGGATCCCTTTATCACCTTGATGGTGGCTTAGGGTTAGGGCTAGGGTTAGGGCTAGGGTTTGGATCCCTTTATCACCTTGATGGTGGCTTAGGGTTAGGATCCCTTTATCACCTTGATGGTGGCTTAGGGTTAGGGTTTGGATCCCTTTATCACCTTGATGGTGGGGGGTGGCTTATCAGTGTCTAGACTTGTTTTTCTCTATTGAAACGCATGCGTTCAAAAACGCAACCAAACGCATGTGCTTAAAAACGCATGCGTTTACATAGACAGCAATGCTTTTTTTTACGCAAACCGTGCGCAATCGAACGTATGCGTTTCCTGGCGGCAAATAGACGCCTATAAAAATACTACATGTTGCATTTCCGCGTCAAGCCGCAAGCGACAAAAAGACACATGCATCGTCAAACGCGGCCAAACGCGAACAAAAAAAACGCATGCGTTTTTAATGTTACATATAGGAAAACACGACGCATGCGTTTATATGCGGTACAAACGCAGCGGCAAAAAACGCAAATGTGAAACCAGCCTCAGCAGGTTTTTGCTATGTGTTCTGAGAGCTGCATGTTGTAAGTGTCAAGACCCTGATTCTAGGGATGATTCACTTACAGGACTGTGTGTTGTGTCAATAAAATTAGTATTTTATTAGCCGGAGATTATCACTAGAGGACTATTTGTCAAGTGCCTCCTAGTCCTACTACTCTATGTAACACCCACCACTGAATAGCAGGTTTCTATCAGTGTAGCGTACACAGAAAGCTGCCGATCAGAGGTGTAGGTGGGATTATACAGAGTATTCTGAGCTCTGCTAGATCTGCAGCAGAGAAAACAGGGATTGTATCAAAATCACAGCATGCAGCCCAATAAGTGACACATTGCTGGAATCAGGGTCTCAGTTCCTACATCATGCTGCTCTTGGATTACATAGTGAAAACTTGCTGATGGATTGATTCTCTTTATTATTTCTGCGTCTATTAAAACTCAAACTATAAAGTTATGTTATTTAACGCCTATTGAAATTGCTATATACAAATTTTAAAAAACTAATGTTTTTGTTTATCACATTTTCCCATATATCAAAAAGTTCTATGAACCCAAAATTGCTCCAGTGAAAATCACAGCTGATCCTGCAAATAAACACTTTCTTGACTGTGCATAAACACTATACAAGTTTGATACAACTATAAATCCTCAGAGTAAAGTTAACGTCAATTATACCGCAAAATCAATACAGAAAAAAAAAACAGGAAACAATGATAGGCTACGTTCACATTTGCGTTGTGCGCCGCTGCGTCGGCGCCGCAACGCACAACGCAAATAAAAATGCACCAAAACGCACGCAAAAACGCTGCGTTTTGCGATACATGCGTCGTTTTTTGCCGAAAGTTCGACGCAAAAAAAATGCAACTTGTTGCGTTTTCTTTGCCCGACGCTTGCGGCAAAAAAAACGCATGCGTCGCACAACGCAGCACAACGCATGTCCATGCGTCCCCCATGTTAAATATAGGGGCGCATGACCCATGCGTCGCCGCTGCGTTTCCCGACGCTGCGTCGGGAAACGCTAATGTGAACATAGCCATAGAAGTGCTGTTTTTTTTTTCTTTTAAAAAGTTAATGTATTATACATCACCCAAAATTGTTTCATTAAAGATTATGACTCATCCTGTTAAAAGCAAAGACTCGTACAACTATCTCAAGGAACAAATAAAAAAAAAGTTAACACCCTTGGAAGGCAGGGATAAAAATAAAAGGGGGGAAAAAAGGCAAAACTAAAAAGTTTTAAAAAAATCACTTTGCAGTTGCAGCCACTAGGGGGAGGTTACTGTCTACTACTTATATATTGAACTGAATAATAACACAGTATGCAATAAGATCCTGAGCTCCCTCTAGTGGCAGCTCCGAGCAGTCACATTGTTATATTTAAAAGGAACCTGTCACCAGTTTTATACCTTTGTGACGCAACAATGGCGGTGAGCGCACGTCTTTGCACGGCGATGACACCGGAGGCAGCAGAGCGATGGCACGATTGCCATTTTGTGACTTCATTCCATTAGGCTATAATTGTATTAAAGGTAAATCTAATTTGCAAACGAGCAACGATTTCAAGTCTCATCTCCGTCTTTTAGAAAATCACTTTCAGCACAACGAATCCACCGTTACATAAAACTGCACTGGCAACATTTTTCTTCTCCTCCGTCCGCGCCGTCCCCCAGTCCTTTCTCATTAATTGGCAGGCTGGGTTTGATTATGTTTATCTCAGGCTCTGCTTCCTTCCAGGAAAGGACAAATGCAGGTAATCTTGGATTAAACGTGCAATGGTTATTTGCAGTAACCCTAAAGGGGAATTATCACCTTTTTACAAGTCATGTTAATTAAATAGAGCCTGGTAGGAGAATTACCGTGACATGTCCTTGGGACACAAATGAAGGGCATTCGGAGTACATTTCTAGGTGAATCCTTGCATATATTTTCCATGTGCTATAGAACATTTATCATTATGTATTTTACAATAATAAAAAAAAATCTGCAAATGGAAAAGTAAACAAATATGGAATCATTATTTATTATTAGATGTGGAAAACTGCACCAACTACAGGCCAGAACAAGAACTGCAACTAAAAAAAATGCATTTGATGTGGAATACTGCACCAACTACAGGCCAGAACAAGAACTGAAACTAAAAAAAATGCATTTGATGTGGAATACTGCACCAACTACAGGCCAGAACAAGTACTGCAACTAAAAAAAATGCATTTGATGTGGAATACCGCACCAACTACAGGCCAGAACAAGAACTGCAACTACAAAAAATGCATTTGATGTGGAATACCGCACCAACTACAGGCCAGAACAAGTACTACAACTAAAAAAAATGCATTTGATGTGGAATACTGCACCAACTACAGGCCAGAACAAGTACTGCAACTAAAAAAATGCATTTGATGTGGAATACCGCACCAACAACAGGCCAGAACAAGAACTGCAACTAAAAAAAATGCATTTGATGTGGAATACCGCACCAACTACAGGCCAGAACAAGTACTACAACTAAAAAAAATGCACTTGATGTGGAATACCGCACCAACTACAGGCCAGAACAAGTACTACAACTAAAAAAATGCATTTGATGTGGAATACCGCACCAACTACAGGCCAGAACAAGAACTGCAACTAAAAAAATGCATTTGATGTGGAATACCGCACCAACTACAGGCCAGAACAAGTACTACAACTAAAAAAAATGCATTTGATGTGGAATACCGCACCAACTACAGGCCAGAACAAGTACTACAACTAAAAAAATGCATTTGATGTGGAATACCGCACCAACTACAGGCCAGAACAAGAACTGCAACTAAAAAAATGCATTTGATGTGGAATACCGCACCAACTACAGGCCAGAACAAGAACTGCAACAAAAAAAATGCATTTGATGTGGAATACCACACCAACTACAGGCCAGAACAAGAACTGCAACTAAAAAAATGCATTTGATGTGGAATACCGCACCAACTACAGGCCAGAACAAGAACTGCAACTAAAAAAATGCATTTGATGTAGAAAACCGCACCAACTACAGGCCAGAACAAGAACTGCAACTAAAAAAAATGCATTTGATGTGGAATACCGCACCAACTACAGGCCAGAACAAGAACTGCAACTAAAAAAAAATGCATTTGATGTGGAATACTGCACCAACTACAGGCCAGAACAAGTACTGCAACTAAAAAAAATGCATTTGATGTGGAATACCGCACCAACTACAGGCCAGAACAAGAACTGCAACTACAAAAATGCATTTGATGTGGAATACCGCACCAACTACAGGCCAGAACAAGTACTACAACTAAAAAAATGCATTTGATGTGGAATACCGCACCAACTACAGGCCAGAACAAGTACTACAACTAAAAAAATGCATTTGATGTGGAATACCGCACCAACTACAGGCCAGAACAAGTACTACAACTAAAAAAAATGCATTTGATGTGGAATACCGCACCAACTACAGGCCAGAACAAGTACTACAACTAAAAAAATGCATTTGATGTGGAATACCGCACCAACTACAGGCCAGAACAAGAACTGCAACTAAAAAAATGCATTTGATGTGGAATACCGCACCAACTACAGGCCAGAACAAGAACTGCAACTAAAAAAATGCATTTGATGTGGAATACCGCACCAACTACAGGCCAGAACAAGAACTGCAACTAAAAAAATGCATTTGATGTGGAATACCGCACCAACTACAGGCCAGAACAAGAACTGCAACTAAAAAAATGCATTTGATGTAGAAAACCGCACCAACTACAGGCCAGAACAAGAACTGCAACTAAAAAAAAATGCATTTGATGTGGAATACTGCACCAACTACAGGCCAGAACAAGTACTGCAACTAAAAAAAATGCATTTGATGTGGAATACCGCACCAACTACAGGCCAGAACAAGAACTGCAACTACAAAAATGCATTTGATGTGGAATACCGCACCAACAACAGGCCAGAACAAGAACTGCAACTAAAAAAAATGCATTTGATGTGGAATACCGCACCAACTACAGGCCAGAACAAGTACTACAACTAAAAAAAATGCACTTGATGTGGAATACCGCACCAACTACAGGCCAGAACAAGTACTGCAACTAAAAAAATGCATTTGATGTAGAAAACCGCACCAACTACAGGCCAGAACAAGAACTGCAACTAAAAAAAATGCATTTGATGTGGAAAACTGCACCAACTACAGGCCAGAACAAGAACTGCAACTAAAAAAAATGCATTTGATGTGGAATACCGCACCAACTACAGGCCAGAACAAGTACTACAACTAAAAAAAATGCACTTGATGTGGAATACCGCACCAACTACAGGCCAGAACAAGTACTACAACTAAAAAAATGCATTTGATGTGGAATACCGCACCAACTACAGGCCAGAACAAGAACTGCAACTAAAAAAATGCATTTGATGTGGAATACCGCACCAACTACAGGCCAGAACAAGTACTACAACTAAAAAAATGCATTTGATGTGGAATACCGCACCAACTACAGGCCAGAACAAGAACTGCAACTAAAAAAATGCATTTGATGTAGAAAACCGCACCAACTACAGGCCAGAACAAGAACTGCAACTAAAAAAAATGCATTTGATGTGGAATACCGCACCAACTACAGGCCAGAACAAGAACTGTAACTAAAAAAATGCATTTGATGTGGAATACCGCACCAACTACAGGCCAGAACAAGAACTGCAACTAAAAAAATGCATTTGATGTGGAATACCGCACCAACTACAGGCCAGAACAAGAACTGCAACTAAAAAAAATGCATTTGATGTGGAATACCGCACCAACTACAGGCCAGAACAAGAACTGCAACTAAAAAAAATGCATTTGATGTGGAATACCGCACCAACTACAGGCCAGAACAAGAACTGCAACTAAAAAAATGCATTTGATGTAGAAAACCGCACCAACTACAGGCCAGAACAAGTACTACAACTAAAAAAATGCATTTGATGTGGAATACCGCACCAACTACAGGCCAGAACAAGTACTACAACTAAAAAAAATGCATTTGATGTGGAATACCGCACCAACTACAGGCCAGAACAAGTACTACAACTAAAAAAATGCATTTGATGTGGAATACCGCACCAACTACAGGCCAGAACAAGAACTGCAACTAAAAAAATGCATTTGATGTGGAATACCGCACCAACTACAGGCCAGAACAAGAACTGCAACTAAAAAAATGCATTTGATGTGGAATACCGCACCAACTACAGGCCAGAACAAGAACTGCAACTAAAAAAATGCATTTGATGTGGAATACCGCACCAACTACAGGCCAGAACAAGAACTGCAACTAAAAAAATGCATTTGATGTAGAAAACCGCACCAACTACAGGCCAGAACAAGAACTGCAACTAAAAAAAAATGCATTTGATGTGGAATACTGCACCAACTACAGGCCAGAACAAGTACTGCAACTAAAAAAAATGCATTTGATGTGGAATACCGCACCAACTACAGGCCAGAACAAGAACTGCAACTACAAAAATGCATTTGATGTGGAATACCGCACCAACAACAGGCCAGAACAAGAACTGCAACTAAAAAAAATGCATTTGATGTGGAATACCGCACCAACTACAGGCCAGAACAAGTACTACAACTAAAAAAAATGCACTTGATGTGGAATACCGCACCAACTACAGGCCAGAACAAGTACTGCAACTAAAAAAATGCATTTGATGTAGAAAACCGCACCAACTACAGGCCAGAACAAGAACTGCAACTAAAAAAAATGCATTTGATGTGGAAAACTGCACCAACTACAGGCCAGAACAAGAACTGCAACTAAAAAAAATGCATTTGATGTGGAATACCGCACCAACTACAGGCCAGAACAAGTACTACAACTAAAAAAAATGCACTTGATGTGGAATACCGCACCAACTACAGGCCAGAACAAGTACTACAACTAAAAAAATGCATTTGATGTGGAATACCGCACCAACTACAGGCCAGAACAAGAACTGCAACTAAAAAAATGCATTTGATGTGGAATACCGCACCAACTACAGGCCAGAACAAGTACTACAACTAAAAAAATGCATTTGATGTGGAATACCGCACCAACTACAGGCCAGAACAAGAACTGCAACTAAAAAAATGCATTTGATGTAGAAAACCGCACCAACTACAGGCCAGAACAAGAACTGCAACTAAAAAAAATGCATTTGATGTGGAATACCGCACCAACTACAGGCCAGAACAAGAACTGTAACTAAAAAAATGCATTTGATGTGGAATACCGCACCAACTACAGGCCAGAACAAGAACTGCAACTAAAAAAATGCATTTGATGTGGAATACCGCACCAACTACAGGCCAGAACAAGAACTGCAACTAAAAAAAATGCATTTGATGTGGAATACCGCACCAACTACAGGCCAGAACAAGAACTGCAACTAAAAAAAATGCATTTGATGTGGAATACCGCACCAACTACAGGCCAGAACAAGAACTGCAACTAAAAAAATGCATTTGATGTAGAAAACCGCACCAACTACAGGCCAGAACACGAACTGCAACTAAAAAAATGCATTTGATGTGGAATACCGCACCAACTACAGGCCAGAACAAGTACTACAACTAAAAAAATGCATTTGATGTAGAAAACCGCACCAACTACAGGCCAGAACAAGAACTGCAACTAAAAAAATGCATTTGATGTGGAATACCGCACCAACTACAGGCCAGAACAAGAACTGCAACTAAAAAAATGCATTTGATGTAGAAAACCGCACCAACTACAGGCCAGAACAAGAACTGCAACTAAAAAAATGCATTTGATGTAGAAAACCGCACCAACTACAGGCCAGAACAAGAACTGCAACTAAAAAAATGCATTTGATGTGGAATACCACACCAACTACAGGCCAGAACAAGAACTGCAACTAAAAAAATGCATTTGATGTAGAAAACCGCACCAACTACAGGCCAGAACAAGAACTGCAACTAAAAAAATGCATTTGATGTGGAATACCGCACCAACTACAGGCCAGAACAAGAACTGCAACTAAAAAAATGCATTTGATGTGGAATACCGCACCAACTACAGGCCAGAACAAGAACTGCAACTAAAAAAAAATGCATTTGATGTGGAATACCGCACCAACTACAGGCCAGAACAAGTACTGCAACTAAAACAAATGCATTTGATGTGGAATACCGCACCAACTACAGGCCAGAACAAGAACTGCAACTACAAAAATGCATTTGATGTGGAATACCGCACCAACTACAGGCCAGAACAAGTACTACAACTAAAAAAATGCATTTGATGTAGAAAACCGCACCAACTACAGGCCAGAACAAGAACTGCAACTAAAAAAATGCATTTGATGTGGAATACCGCACCAACTACAGGCCAGAACAAGAACTGCAACTAAAAAAATGCATTTGATGTGGAATACCGCACCAACTACAGGCCAGAACAAGAACTACAACTAAAAAAAATGCACTTGATGTGGAATACCGCACCAACTACAGGCCAGAACAAGTACTACAACTAAAAAAATGCATTTGATGTGGAATACCGCACCAACTACAGGCCAGAACAAGTACTACAACTAAAAAAATGCATTTGATGTGGAATACCGCACCAACTACAGGCCAGAACAAGTACTACAACTAAAAAAATGCATTTGATGTGGAATACCGCACCAACTACAGGCCAGAACAAGAACTGCAACTAAAAAAATGCATTTGATGTGGAATACCGCACCAACTACAGGCCAGAACAAGTACTACAACTAAAAAAATGCATTTGATGTGGAATACCGCACCAACTACAGGCCAGAACAAGAACTGCAACTAAAAAAATGCATTTGATGTAGAAAACCGCACCAACTACAGGCCAGAACAAGAACTGCAACTAAAAAAAATGCATTTGATGTGGAATACCGCACCAACTACAGGCCAGAACAAGAACTGTAACTAAAAAAATGCATTTGATGTGGAATACCGCACCAACTACAGGCCAGAACAAGAACTGTAACTAAAAAAATGCATTTGATGTGGAATACCGCACCAACTACAGGCCAGAACAAGAACTGCAACTAAAAAAAATGCATTTGATGTGGAATACCGCACCAACTACAGGCCAGAACAAGAACTGCAACTAAAAAAAATGCATTTGATGTGGAATACCGCACCAACAACAGGCCAGAACAAGAACTGCAACTAAAAAAATGCATTTGATGTAGAAAACCGCACCAACTACAGGCCAGAACAAGAACTGCAACTAAAAAAATGCATTTGATGTGGAATACCGCACCAACTACAGGCCAGAACAAGTACTACAACTAAAAAAATGCATTTGATGTGGAATACCGCACCAACTACAGGCCAGAACAAGAACTGCAACTAAAAAAATGCATTTGATATAGAAAACCGCACCAACTACAGGCCAGAACAAGTACTACAACTAAAAAAATGCATGTTTTCTAAACTTTTGCAGTCGAGTCATAATGAAATGACTTCTCCATTTTATTGTCTCTCGTGCTGGTTTTATGAAAAAAAACCTTTGAGCCTATGTTAAATATTTTACAGCTTCTTCATTGCATTAGCAAAAATGGAAAATAGTCTAAATGATTGTTAGACTTAGTAGTTGGCTACATAGAAGAACTGTACGTAATATATTTAACCCCTTAAAATTGACTCCTTATGCTGAACGTTTAACTCTGCTGTGTGACTGCAGAGTGCTGATCGTGACAGTGTGCAAGTGCGCACACAATCATGATTTCCTTGTGTATGCAGAACGGGTGAGTGGTCCGAGATTTCCAAACTTGTGGTGGAAAAAAAAAAACAAACAAACAGAAAATTGCAGCGTACTGTAGAAGACGAAGGGATAACGTGATCAATGATTAAAGCTTCTTAAAGGACTGAAAAAAAACACAAAAAAATTTACATTTAATAACATTTAAAACATTTTAAAAAACAAAAATAAATAAGAATATAAAAACACAACTCTTCTTTTTTTCCCCATTTTTAAATGAAAAAAATCTTATAAATAAAAACATAAAGAATATCTCTGCATCGTTAAAAGTCTAAGCCCAAATATTATAGCATTGTTCCCTATAGGGGGAATGCCTTAAAGGGAATATGTCACTTTTTTTTCCTGATTCATCTGAGAGCAGCATTATGTAGGAGCAGAGACTCTGATTGCAGTAATTTGTCATTTACTGAGCTGCTTGGTGTCACATTTTGATAAAATCCCTGTTTTGTTTTCTCGGCTGCAGATCTACCAGCTGTCTGAAAGCTGAGTTTTGTATAACCCCGCCCACACCACTGATTGGCTGTTTTTCTGTGTACTGTGTGCATAGGCAGAAAGCTGCCAATCAGTACTAGGGGCGGGGTTACACAGGGCTTTGGCGCATGCTTGACTACCTGTCAGTGAGAATGTCCTGTTGTAAAACACTGATTTAATAAAAAACCACAGCAAGCAGCCCAGTAAGTTACACATCATTAGAATCAGAGTCTCTGTCTCTATATTATGCTGCTCTCAGATGAGATATCAAAAAGCAGGGGACAGATTCCCTTTAAAGAAATAAAAATGGCAGAGTTCAACTCTTTCGTTCTACTAATCTCCTAAAAAAGAATGGACAGAAATCGATGGAAACAAGAAAGTTATGAATCTCAATTCTTTTAAAAAGTAGAAGAACGCATATATTTGATATTGCCACAATCCTAATTACAAGCAGACTAAATAATGTCATTTTTGTGAAATTAAAATCAAGCAAAAATAGCGGAACTGCGATTTATTTTTTCCATTCAACCCCACGAAGATTGTTGTTTTTCAATTTTTCAGTAGATTATATGTTAAATTAAAGGGTGCAATTAAAGCCTACAACGCGACCAGCAAAGAACAAGAACTCACATGGCTATGTCAACAGAAAAGTGATCAAAAAAACTACGGCTCTTGGAAGATGGAGACTAGAAAACAAAAGTGAAAAAATAAACAGTGTGGGTGTTGGGAAGGGGTCAACCGAGAAGTTCTCGAGATGAGAGCTTTATATATGGAATCATTTACAATAATCTCGGTGGTTGTCGTTTTTGCAGCGCCGCTTCCGTGACTGGCTGCCATTCTCTTATCCATCTGCTCCGAGTTTTTGCAGACGTAATTCTTCACATTCCACCTTGATGGTGGCTCGGTGCGTAGTGAGGATTTATGGACTAAACACTGAGTGCAGGTGAGCCCAATGGGAGCCGTTGTAGGGAAAATGTATGGCGCTGCGTAACAGCGAAGCCCAGCGGGCACCGAGCCTCCTGCCGGGAGCTTCCTCATATACAGCAGCTCCTGCAATGTCATACAATCTTCATGAGGCTAAGTGCGCACGTCGCAGAATTGATGCGGAAATTTCTGTGGCAATTCCACAACTCCTGCCGCAGGTATATCGCATGCGGAATTGTCATGTGCTTTCCCGCTAAACACTAGCGTTTTACAAGTGTAATTAGCTTGCAGAATGCTGGCGTTTTACAAGCGATCTGCAGCATCGCTTTGAAAACGGATTGACAGGTTGGTCACACTTGTCAAACATAGTGTTTGACAAGTGTGACCAACATTTTACTATCGATGCTGCCTATGCAGCATCAATAGTAAAAAGATAGAATGTTAAAAATAATAAAAAAAAATTTAAAATCGTGATATTCTCACCTTCCGGCGTCCACCGATCCTCACGATGCTCCGTTCCCAGTAATGCCTCGCGGCAATGACCCCAGATGACGTAGCATCTCGCGAGACCGCTACATCATCACAGGTCATTGCTGCAAAGCATTATTGGGAACGGGAGCATCGCAAGGAGCGGAAAAGCTGCGGGGGACGCCGGAAGGTGAGAATATCATGATTTTTTATTTTCATTCTCTTTTTTTTTTTTTTTAACAATTATATGGTGCCCAGTCTGCGGAGGAGAGTCTCCTCTCCTTCACCCTGGGTACCAACCGCACATGATCCACTTACTTCCCGCATGGTGAGCATAGCCCCATGCGGGAAGTAAGCAGATCAATGCATTCCTATGTGTGCGGAATCCCCGCGATTCCGCACAAAGAATGATTTTTCCGGAATGCGGTTCCGCCGCGGAAAAAAAACACAACATGTGCACAAAAATTGCGGATTGCGTTCTAATAATAGGATGCTTAATGTATGCAGGGTTTTTTTTTGCGGTTTTATCGCATTTTTATAGTGAAAAAAATGCGAAAAATCCTGAACGTGTGCACACAGCCTAAAGGTGCACAGAAAAGAACTATAGATACATACGCCAAAAAGATCTAGAAAAGAGAGCAACACGTTACTGGGCTTTCGATTAACTAATAAGAATTTTCATTCCGCATTGATTATTAAACATTGTTCCCGACTATCAGACTATATAATCAGGCAATCACCACAGTAAATGGGTAAAAGGCTCGTTCACAGGTACATTGATTTTTCATCATTATTGGGAATTATTGTGCTATCTAAAAATATAAACAAAGAACAAAACAATAGAACAATGATATTCTATGCCCGATTACATCAGTGATTTTCCTGTGCACATAGAATTCTATTTGTCATTGTTTTAGCTATGTAATCTGGGAGCAGCATAATGTAGGGGCAGAGACCCTGATCTGGTGATGTGTCACTTGCTGAGCTTCTTTGTTCAGTTTTTTTATAAAATCACTATTGTACCTCCTGCAGTTCTCTGAATGGTGAGCACTGTATAACCACGCCCACAACATGAATTAGCAGATTGCGGTGTACATTGTGCATAGGCAGAAAGCTGCCAATCAGTGGTGTGGGCATGGTTACATAGAGCAGGAAGACTACATGGCATGAGATAACTAGTCCTCTATTGATAAGACATGAGAAGACTTAAACGCCTTGCATCCTCTGCGAAATTAAATATGCAAATTGTCTCTTCAGAGAGGAAGAGGATAGGAACTCTAGTGCCACCTATTGGAAGTAACAATCCTACAAGTCAATATCAACCCTTTAACGAGCCTTACAATATAACTTATAATAAAAGCCAAATCAGAATCCCAATTGCAGACATGTGTTTTGGGGAATTGCCCCTTGTCAGTGCAAAGTATGAGATCTGTTTTGGCTATATTGACTTATAGGATTTCTCCTTCCAATAGGTGGCACTAGAGTTCAAGTCCTCTTCCTCACTGAAGAGACAATTTGCATATTTAATTTTCCCCAAGAGCATGCTAGGCGTTTAAGTCTCTTCATACTGGCATGTGGGGGTCTTCATGTGGTGCTCTGATTAGGTATTCATCTGCATTTTTTCTGACAGGTCACTGATCCCTCATTGACCTGCTCCTAATTTACATAATGAATATTATATATATATATATATATATATATATATATATATATATATATATATATATATATATATATATATATATATATATCTCTTTTAAAAAATCCCCTTCTGCAGGCAGGCGCCAGCGGTGGCACCTGCCTGCAGCATGATTGCATATATAATATGTATGTAACTAATTTATTTGATGCTATCCTTACATTCCTAAAAAAAAAAAAAAAAACGTATGAAAATGGCACCGGCTGTGCCAGCGCCGTAGCAGCTATCGCCGATCCGCTAACTTCCAAAGACATACTGATAGGGAATTTAGATTGTGAGCCCCAACGGGGACAGCGATGATAATGTGTGCAAACTGTAAAGCGCTGCGGAATATGTTAGCGCTATATAAAAATAAAGATTATTATCATTATTATTGCCAGAGAAAAAAAATAAATAGATCCTCCACAAAGATGGCGCTGCCGGCGAAGGCACAGTAGCAGCCATCAGATCACCAATAGCTGCTACTGGCAGGTGCGGCCAGCGCCATTTTCAAGCAGTTTTTTTTTTCTTTTTAGGAATTTAAGGATAACATGAAAGAAATGAGTTACATACACGAGATGTACCTGTACTATATCTACATAGAGCTAGTGTAAGAGATATATATATATATAGAATATTCATTATGTATAACAGGGGCAGGTTAGTAAGGGATCAGTGACCTGTCAGAAGCCATACTGGTGAATACCTAATCAAAGCACCGCATGAAGACCACCTACCATCCACCCCGGACCACGGGCTCATCATTAACTCAAAACTGAAAATAAAGATTAAACAACAACCACAACCACAACCAACAACCAAACCGCGTTTGATACCGTGCCGCACAAGAGGTTGGTACACAAAATGAGAATGCTTGGTCTGGGGGAAAATGTGTGTAAATGGGTTAGTAACTGGCTTAGTGATAGAAAGCAGAGGGTGGTTATAAATGGTATAGTCTCTAACTGGGTCGCTGTGACCAGTGGGGTACCGCAGGGGTCGGTATTGGGACCTGTTCTCTTCAACATATTCATTAATGATCTGGTAGAAGGTTTACACAGTAAAATATCGATATTTGCAGATGATACAAAACTATGTAAAGCAGTTAATACAAGAGAAGATAGTATTCTGCTACAGATGGATCTGGATAAGTTGGAAACTTGGGCTGAAAGGTGGCAGATGAGGTTTAACAATGATAAATGTAAGGTTATACACATGGGAAGAGGGAATCAATATCACCATTACACACTGAACGGGAAACCACTGGGTAAATCTGACAGGGAGAAGGACTTGGGGATCCTAGTTAATGATAAACTTACCTGGAGCAGCCAGTGCCAGGCAGCAGCTGCCAAGGCAAACAGGATCATGGGGTGCATTAAAAGAGGTCTGGATACACATGATGAGAGCATTATACTGCCTCTGTACAAATCCCTAGTTAGACCGCACATGGAGTACTGTGTCCAGTTTTGGGCACCGGTGCTCAGGAAGGATATAATGGAACTAGAGAGAGTACAAAGGAGGGCAACAAAATTAATAAAGGGGATGGGAGAACTACAATACCCAGATAGATTAGCGAAATTAGGATTATTTAGTCTAGAAAAAAGACGACTGAGGGGCGATCTAATAACCATGTATAAGTATATAAGGGGACAATACAAATATCTCGCTGAGGATCTGTTTATACCAAGGAAGGTGACGGGCACAAGGGGGCATTCTTTGCGTCTGGAGGAGAGAAGGTTTTTCCACCAACATAGAAGAGGATTCTTTACTGTTAGGGCAGTAAGAATCTGGAATTGCTTGCCTGAGGAGGTGGTGATGGCGAACTCAGTCGAGGGGTTCAAGAGAGGCCTGGATGTCTTCCTGGAGCAGAACAATATTGTATCATACAATTATTAGGTTCTGTAGAAGGACGTAGATCTGGGGATTTATTATGATGGAATATAGGCTGAACTGGATGGACAAATGTCTTTTTTCGGCCTTACTAACTATGTTACTATATTACTATGTAAGACGGATTTCATCACCAGGTATCACTGTAATCAGTATAACGGCGCCGACCTGACAATGTCTGTAGGTTACTGTGCACAATCCTGCTGTTCCCTATGAGTGCATAAAGTGAATGTCCATCTTTATTTTGCAGAAGAAAGCCTTTGCCGTACCTCCCCGAGATCAGTTCATTTCTTTCTGAAAGTAGATGTTTATTATCGCCTATTCCACAAGTGCAAGATGGACACCTGCATATATCTATGTATATTTGTGCAGAAACAGCCCAGTACGGCAGCGTGCCTGAGCTTGTCTGTTGTGAACACGCAATAATAAAATGGTGAGTTTTGCAAACGAGTTTGTATATCCTATTCTATGTCTGAAAAATGACCCCCGACCGTGATGCAAAGTGACCGAAAGCCTCTATTATTCAGCTCTTTTTGTAATTCTCATAAACCTAAGTGGACAGACTCCTCTTCATTGAGGCCAAATGCCAATGCAAATAGTTTTTTGCCAATACGGGGACAGAGGACTCCTGTTTTATCAATAGGTGTGTTCCTAAATGAAGATGTGCTGTAATTGCTTGAGTTAGTATGAAAGCTTACCAAGCTATGGTTACACCGGCCGCATTCATACATGGATGGAAGGATGTGTAAATCTAGATCTCGTGGAATGAAGTGTCCGACGTGTTGCCAGGACTTCGCGAGAATGACCCTGCCATTTCTAATCAGGATACATATTTCTGCTAAGATGGAAAAGCTGCGGTCCCTTACAATGCGCATTGTCTCAGCACTCGGGCTCCAAACGCTTATTCATTACTGACACATTTAAATATTTGGAAGTTATTACTTACAGGAAACTGGAATCCACATTGTGGAGGTTAATGACCCAACTGCAAAGTCATCCAGCAGCCGCGCGCACATCCAGGCATCGCTGTCTTCACACCACATGGAAAGTGTCCAACGATACCTTTCGGATTTTAGATATTTAACCCCTTTACCCCCAAGGGTGGTTTGCACGTTAATGACCAGGCCAATTTTTACAATTCTGACCACTGTCCCTTTATGAGGTTATAACTCCGAAACGCTTCAACGGATCCTGGTGATTCTGACATTGTTTTCTCGTGACATATTGTACTTCATGATAGTGGTAAAATTTCTTTGATAGTACCTGCGTTTATTTGTGAAAAAAACGGAAATTTGGCGAAAATTTTGAAAATTTCGCAATTTTCAAACTTTGAATTTTTATGCAATTAAATCACAGAGATATGTCACACAAAATACTTAATAAGTAACATTTCCCACATGTCTCCTTTACATCAGCATAATTTTGGAACCAATTTTTTTTTTTGTTAGGGAGTTATAAGGGTTAAAAGTTGACCAGCAATTTCTCATTTTTACAACACCATTTTTTTTTTAGGGACCACGTCTCATTTGAAGTCATTTTGAGGGGTCTATATGATAGAAAATGCCCAAGTGTGACACCATTCTAAAAACTGCACCCCTCAAGGTGCTCAAAACCACATTCAAGAAGTTTATTAACCCTTCAGGTGTTTAATAGGAATTTTTGGAATGTTTAAATAAAAATGAACATTTAACTTTTTTACACAAAAAATTTATTTCAGCTCCAATTTGTTTTATTTTACCAAGGGTAACAGGAGAAATTGGACCCAAAAAGTTGTTGTCCAATTTGTCCTGAGTACGCTGATACCCCATATGTGGCAGTAAACCACTGTTTGGGCGCATGGGAGAGCTCGGAAGGGAAGGAGCGCAGTTTGACTTTTCAATGCAAAATTGACAGAAATTGAGATGGGACGCCATGTTGCGTTTGGAGAGCCACTGATGTGCCTAAACATTGAAACCCCCCACAAGTGACACCATTTTGGAAAGTAGACCCCCTAAGGAACTTATCTAGAGGTGTGGTGAGCACTTTGACCCACCAAGTGCTTCACAGAAGTTTATAATGCAGAACCGTAAAAATAAAAAATCATATTTTTTCACAAAAATTATATTTTTGCCCCCAATTTTTTATTTTTCCAAGGGTAAGAGAAGAAATTGGACCTCAAAAGTTGTTGTCCAATTTGTCCCGAGTACGCTGATACCCCATATGTGGCAGTAAACCACTGTTTGGGCGCATGGGAGAGCTCGGAAGGGAAGGAGCGCCGTTTGACTTTTCAATGCAAAATTGACAGGAATTGAGATGGGACGCCATGTTGCGTTTGGAGAGCCACTGATGTGCCTAAACATTGAAACCCCCCACAAGTGACACCATTTTGGAAAGTAGACCCCCTAAGGAACTTATCTGGATGTGTGGTGAGCACTTTGACCCACCAAGGGCTTCACAGAAGTTTATAATGCAGAGCCATAAAAATAAAACAAAATTTTTTTCCCACAAAAATTATTTTTTAGCCCCCAGTTTTGTATTTTCCCTAGGGTAACAGGAGAAATTGGACCCCAAAAGTTGTTGTCCAATTTGTCCTGAGTACGCTGATACCCCATATGTGGGGGGGAACCACCGTTTGGGCGCATGGGAGGGTTCGGAAGGGAAGGAGCGCCATTTGGAATGCAGACTTAGATGGAATGGTCTGCAGGCGTCACATTGCGTTTGCAGAGCCCCTAATGTACCTAAACAGTAGAAACCCCCCACAAGTGACACCATTTTGGAAAGTAGACCCCCTAAGGAACTCATCTTGATGTGTTGTGAGAGCTTTGAACCCCCAAGTATTTCACTACAGTTTATAACGCAGAGCCATGCAAATAAAAAATATTTTTTTTTCCACAAAAATTATATTTTAGCCCCCAGTTTTGTATTTTTCCAAGGTTAGCAGGAGAAATTGGACCCTAAATGTTGTTGTCCAATTTGTCCTGAGTACGCTGATACCCGATATGTGGGGGGGAACCACCGTTTGGGCGCATGGGAGGGCTCGGAAGGGAAGGAGCATCATTTGGAATGCAGACTTAGATGGATTGGTCTGCAGGCGTCACATTGCGTTTGCAGAGCCCCTAATGTACCTAAACAGTAGAAACCCCCCACAAGTGACCCCATATTGGAAACTAGACCCCTCAATGAACTTATCTAGATGTGTTGTGAGAACTTTGAACCCCCAAGTGTTTCACTACAGTTTATAACGCAGAGCCGTGAAAATAAAAAATCTTTTTGTTTTCCCACAAAAATTATTTTTTAGCCCCCAGTTTTGTATTTTCCCAAGGGTAACAGGAGAAATTGGTCCACAAAAGTTGTTGTCCAATTTGTCCTGAGTACGCTGATACCCCATATGTTGGGGTAAACCCCTGTTTGGGCACACAGGAGAGCTCGGAAGGGAAGGAGCACTGTTTTACTTTTTCAACGCAGAATTGGCTGGAATTGAGATCGGACGCCATGTCGTGTTTGGAGAGCCCCTGATGTGCCGAAACAGTGGAAACCCCCCAATTATAACTGAAACCCTAATCTAAACACACCCCTAACCCTAATTCCAACGGTAACCCTAACCACACCTCTAACCCTGACACACCCCTAACCCTAATCCCAACCCTATTCCCAACTGTAAATGTAATCTAAACCCTAACCCTAACTTTAGCCCCAACCCTAACTGTAGCCCCAACCCTAACCCTAACCCTAGCCCTAACCCTAGCCCTAACCCTAGCCCTAACCCTAACCCTAGCCCTAACCCTAGCCCTAACCCTAGCCCTAGCCCTAACCCTAGCCCTAGCCCTAACCCTAGCCCTAACCCTAGCCCTAACCCTAGCCCTAGCCCTAACCCTAGCCCTAACCCTAACCCTAGCCCTAACCCTAGCCCTAACCCTAGCCCTAGCCCTAACCCTAACCCTAGCCCTAATGGGAAAATGGAAATAAATAAATTTTTTTTATTTTTCCCTAACTAAGGGGGTGATGAAGGGGGGTTTGATTTACTTTTATAGCGAGTTTTTTAGCGGATTTTTATGATTGGCAGCCGTCACACACTGAAAGACCCTTTTTATTGCAAAAAATATTTTTTGCAATACCACATTTTGAGAGCTATAATTTTTCCATATTTTGGTCCACAGAGTCATGTGAGGTCTTGTTTTTTGCGGGACGAGTTGACGTTTTTATTGAAAACATTTTTGGGCACGTGACATTTTTTTATCGCTTTTTATTCCGATTTTTGTGAGGAAGAATGACCAAAAGCCAGCTATTCATGAATTTCTATTGGGGGAGGCGTTTATACCGTTCCGCGTTTGGTAAAATTGATAAATCAGTTTTATTCTTCGGGTCAGTACGATTACAGCGATACCTCATTTATATCATTTTTTTATGGTTTGGTGCTTTTATACGATAAAAACTATTTTACAGAAAAAATAATTATTTTTGCATCGCTTTATTCTCAGGACTATAACTTTTTTATTTTTTTGCTGATGATGCTGTATGGCGGCTCTTTTTTTGCGGGACAATATGACGCTTTCAGCGGTACCATGGTTATTTATATCTGTCCTTTTGATCGCGTGTTATTCAACTTTTTGTTCGGCGGTATGATAATAAAGCGTTGTTTTTTGCCTCGTTTTTTTTTTTTTTTTCTTACGGTGTTTACTGAAGGGGTTAACTAGTGGGACAGTTTTATATGTCGGGTCGTTACGGACGCGGCGATACTAAATATGTGTACTTTTATTGGTTTTTTTTTTATTTAGATGAAGAAATGTATTTATGGGAATAATATTTTTTTTTTTTTTCATTATTTTGGAATATTTTTTTTATTTTTTTTACACATTTGGAAAAATTTTTTTTTACTTTTTTACTTTGTCCCAGGGGGGGACATCACAGATCAGTGATCTGACAGTTTGCACAGCACTCTGTCAGATCACTGATCTGACATGCAGCGCTGCAGCCTTCACAGTGCCTGCTCTAAGCAGGCTCTGTGAAGCCACCTCCCTCCCTGCAGGACCCGGATCCGCGGCCATCTTGGATCCGGGGCTCGAGCAGGGAGGGAGGTGAGGAGACCCTCGCAGCAACGCGATCACATCGCGTTGCTGCGGGGGGCTCAGGGAAGCCCGCAGGGAGCCCCCTCCCTGCGCGGTGCTTCCCTGCACCGCCGGCACATCGCGATCATCTTTGATCGCGGTGTGCCAGGGGTTAATGTGCCGGGGGCGGTCCGTGACCGCTCCTGGCACATAGTGCCGGATGTCAGCTGCGATAAGCAGCTGACACCCGGCCGCGATCGGCCGCGCTCCCCCCGTGAGCGCGGCCGATCGGCTATGACGTACTATCCCGTCCAGGGTCAGATAAGCCCAGGGCACCTCGACGGGATAGTACGTCTAAGGTCACAGAGGGGTTAAGGAAAAAGTTTAAAAAAAAAATTATTATGGGACATAAAATTTTTTACAATCACTTACAGGACAGTTCTGATTTATGATATGCTGATTGACATTGATGGCCGCAGATCGAGATGTAAGGATATTGTGGACGGCACAACCAATCATAGGGCGTAATAACGGAGGTGTATTTGGAAAATTTGCATGAGTTGTGTCATAATTACATAATCTGATCAGGTAAGAAATCGCCAATTGCTTAATAATGGAACACTCAGCAACAAAAAACAAAGTTAGATTACAATACGTCTAGAACTAGAAAATTTAAAGATGACGCGTCACCAGGTTTTTTGCTGCCCGATAAAAGAGCAACATGAAGTAGTATCAGAAATTGTGATTCCAGCGGGACATTGCTTGTTGGGTTTCGTGCATAGTTTTGATAAAACCGTGTTTTGTGTGCTGCAGCTCTGCTAGTCCTCTCGATGATGAGCTCCTGCTACATAAGCCTCAATATTTGTAAGAGCTGGCTCTGTACACCCCCACCACTAATTGGCAGCTTTCTGCCTATGCACTATGTAGGCAGAAAGTCGTTATTCCACGCTGCCGGCTGGGTTATACAACCTTCATCCTTGAGAGGACTAGCAGAGATGCAGCAAATTAATTAAGTGATTTATCAAAACTAGATAAGGATTCCATGGACAAAAATTGAGAATGAGACAAATATTAATTTTTCCAAAGTCTACTGCTTCATTTTTTCTAATGGCAATTTGCATATACTCCTGAATGTCAGAGTGATCAGCTTAACAGCAATTACTGTACTTGCAAAGTCAATATTTGCCCAGAAAATGAACTTTAACCCCCAAAACACATTTCAACATCATTGCAGTCCTGCCTTAAAAGGAGCAGCTAACATCGTTTTAGTGATTGATCCATTAACACAGGTGTGGGTGTTGATGAGGACAGGGCTGGTGATCAATCAGTCATGATTAAGTAAGAATGACATCACTGGACACTTTAAAAGGAGGCTGGTGCTTGGTATCATTGTTTCTCTTCAGTTAACCATGGTTATCTCTAAAGAAACACGTGCAGCCATCATTGCACTGCACAAAAATGGCCTAACAGGGAAGAGTATCGCAGCTACAAAGATTGCACCTCAGTCAACAATCTATCGCATCATCAAGAACTTCAAGGAGAAAGCTTCCATTGTTGTCAAAAAGGCTCCAGGGCGCCCAAGAAAGACCAGCAAGCGCCAGGACCATATCTTAAAACGGTTTCAGCTGTGGGATCGGACTACCAGCAGTGCCGAGCTTGCTCAGGAATGGCAGCAGGCTGGTGTGAGTGCTTCTGCACGCACTGTGAGGCGGAGACTCTTTGAGCAAGGCCTGGTTTCAAGGAGGGCAGCAAAGAAGCCACTTCTCTCCAGAAAAAACATCAGGGACCGACTGATATTCTGCAAAAGGTACAGGGAGTGGACTGCTGAGGACTGGGGCAAAGTCATTTTTTCTGATGAATCCCCTTTTTGATTGTTTGGGACATCTGGAAAACCGCTTATTCGGAGAAGAAGAGGTGAGCGCTCCCACCAGTCTTGTCTCATGCCAACTGTAAAGCATCCAGAAACCAGTCATGTGTGGGGTTGCTTCTCAGCCAAGGGAATCGGCTCACTCAGTCTTGCCTAAAAACACAGCCATGAATAAAGAATGGTACCAGAATGTCCTCCAAGAGCAACTTCTCCCAACCGTCCAAGAGCAGTTTGGCGCCCAACAATGCCTTTTCCAGCATGATGGAGCACCTTGCCATAAAGCAAAGGTGATAACTAAATGGCTCATGGAACAAAACATAGAGATTTTGGGTCCATGGCCTGGAAACTCCCCAGATCTTAATCCCATTGAGAACTTGTGGTCAATCATCAAGAGACGGGTGGACAAACAAAAACCAACAAATTCTGGCAAAATGCAAGCATTGATTATGCAAGAATGGACTGCTATCAGTCAGGATTTGGTCCAGAAGTTGATTGAGAGCATGCCAGGGAGAATTGCAGAGGTCTTGAAGAAGACGGGTCAACACTGCAAATATTGACTTGCTGCATTAACTCATTCTAACTGCCAATATAACCTATTGGTACTCATAATATGATTGCAATTATATTTCTGTATGTGATATAAACATCAGACAAACACTAATAAAAACCAGAGGGCAGCAGATCATGTGAAAATATAATCTTGGTGTCATTCTCAAAAATGTTGGCCATGACTGTACTTGTATTTTATGCTGATCTCACATTGGAATGCATAATCATGGTAACAGATCTCCTTCATCTCAGGTGACTTCAGAATAACACTATTTCTTGTCATTATGTTACTTGTACCTTGCCAGATTTTCAATCTGTCTCTCATACATAGTACGCATAGATATATCAGTTATTCCTGCTCTCATGTCTCTCTGTAAAACATGTTCAGATCCAGCAGTATTATACAGGAGTACTGAGCATTGCAGCTGTGAATCCAGCACTGGGGTGAGATAAAACATTGCGTTTCTGCTGCATTTTTTTTCAGCAGAAAAATGAATCATTTTACAGAACCAGAAAAGTGATTGAGATTTATTGAAATCTCATGCTGCATATTGTTTCCTTATAGATTTGAACTTTCAAAGCATTTTTTTCCCAAAACTACAGCATGTCACTTCTTTCAGTGATTTTTCAGCATCTTTCAAATGAATAGGGGAAAAAAAAACTCAAAAACTTGGCAAAAACGCCTATATTTTACACAGCATTTTTCCCACCATATTTTCTGGTTTTACTACTACTAATCATGTGCACATACCTTTACTAGAAACCAAAAGAAGAACAGTTTATTTGGTTACTTTTTGAACACTCGGACCCTGATTCATCAAAGCGATATCACCAGAATTGTGGCGTAAATCGCTTTGAAAAGTTCAATGCAAAGTTTCACAAAAAGTTTGCGACTTGCCATTTTCACACGAGTTTTGTGCAGCTCCGCTAAAACGTGCAGAGCTGGGGCAGGATGGAGGCTTACCTCCACAGCCCGTCTAATTCAGCTGTGGATGCCTTACACTAGAAATGTATGATTTGTGGTGAGGACCACGCCACTTGTCAGATGCTCCTAATTATTTAAGAAGCATACACCTCTTAAAGAATCAGGCGCCTCTGACTCCAAAATGCCCCTCATCAAGACCAGCAATGCCAGTTTTGATGAATTGGGGACTTAAATGGATTGTCCAGGCTTGGGGTTCAAGTCTGCAGACATTGTATGTAACTGCAGACTTGTGAATCTTCACAGTGTGCAATGTCAGGATTATCTGATGCCGGGAGCTGGCGGACGCGTGACTGCAAGTATGCGATTGACATACATGTGGTCACGTGCCAACTAGACGTGCATGGCCTTGCTCAATCTAAGTGAACTGAGCGCGGCTGAACACATCTTATCGGAATGTGGACAGAAGCATGCAAATCACATACTTGCGCTCACTGGTGAATCCGGACAGTGCGCACTGTGCAAGCTGTGAGGATTCACAAGTCTGCAGCCCCATAAAGTGATTGCAGACTTGAGTCCAAAGCCTGGACAACCCCTTTAATGGCCTATTTATGTGATCACAGAATGTCACTTTTCGTTTGACATTATATAGCCGATATGGTCTTAAGTACTATTCTTATAGACTATGTAAGGCACCACTAGTCTTCCTGCTGTGCATGCTGTTTGGGAACTAAGTTGCATTACTTCTGATTTTCAAATATATATTTATTGCTATCAATTTTTTCTAAAAAATTAGGAAACACTCTGCCACATGGCACTTGAATGTAAGTCACAGTCTTGCCAGAGTTGGCCTCGGAGGATGCAATTCAGATGGTCATGACTTCTAAGGAGACATAACAGCGCTCTGTGTACCAGATGCCAGTGAGGCTGGCTATGAGTGACATATCCCAACTACCTGAGGGATGTGAATCAAGTCAATATTGCATGACCTTTGAGGAGCCCGGGACCACCCACTGGACTCTTCAAAAGTAATACATGCTACCTTAAACAATTTTTACCTTCAAACTGCAAGGAATATTTTAGAGTTTAGCATTGTTAGAAAACTTTTACCATGGTGTATAATGCTTTGGTGGCATTTTAGGAGCTGTCGATGTGAATTAATGGTGCAGCTGAGGGGATGCATTACTTCGATATCTTTCAATAAATCCTTACTCAATGTTCTCATTTATATCAAAATCAAAACCCATATGGTGTAAACAATATAACTTCCAGGTAATGTACTAACTATCTCAGCTCCCATCACGGTCACTTTACTTTCTCATCTTTTCATAGCATCCAGAACACCCAACCACCCCATGATGCAGAAGCATTGTGCGCCTTCGAATGGCGGTGCTACACATTGTGAATAGATAAAGAAAGGTGTGTGGGGATCGGGTGCATGTGTGAGATGTGATCATTTCACAGCTTGCAGTCACACGTTTCCATGGTTTTCATAATGAAATAAAATGTTTTCATATACAAAAGATGGCAATTAAAATTTCCAGGTGTTAAAATAGAAGAATGGGTATTGAAAATTATCCCTGGCTGAATTTCTGTAATTATTCCGGCAGTTTATAAGTGTAAGTCATTGTTTATCATCTTCTTGCTTTTATCATGCGGCGCATTGTTCAAATGACATATAAAGTATATAAACCTGTTAGGGACTATGTGCCATCAATGTACGGCTGGTTCTGGGCTGTAACCCCTGCCATTGTAAATGTACTGTGCAACAATGAAGCTCCTGCTCTTGCAATTGAGAGAGAATCGGCAAGGGGCCCCGAAGAGAAGACAGGAGCCGTTCTGTCGCCTCTATTGGACCATACCCTCAATTAGTCCTGTAAAACCCCCCCAAAAAAGAGCCAGAGCTTAAGTTAGTATACGTGTGCTGTGTAAGAGCACGTTCACACTATGGCCATTTCATAAACAAAACCCAAGAAGAAAAAAACAAATTGAGCATATACACCACAGTAAGTAAATAAGTAAATCGTAATAGTACATGTAAATAACAAGGGGTACCTACTTAAAGCTATTTTAATCAAGAAGGCATAAAAGCCATCCCACCGCGACAAGGTGAACCTATTCGGGATGGTCCTAACCTGTCTCTAGTAATAAAACCTTCCCTTGTGTCATCCGACCTCACTGTAAATAAGGGGAGAGCAGGACAGAGGCCAAACTGTTCTTCCACCCGTCCATGGGAACCTATATAGATAAATGCCTAGTTCAGAAAGACGGGGGTACGTCTGTTATGATCAGGTGACCTTGGAGCAGCATGAAAACTTTCACTGGAGTAGGTGGTAACTATACTGACCGTAAACCCTGATCTTAACACCGCAACTAGAAGTAGCCGTGCGGTGTGCCTAACAAATCCTAGACACCTCGATACAGCCGGAGGACTAAATACCCCTAAAGATGGAAATAGGAATTCTACCTTGCCTCAGAGCAGAACCCCAAAGGATAGGCAGCCCCCCACAAATAATGACTGTGAGTAGTAGAGGAAAAGATACACGCAGGCAGGAAACAGGATTTAGCAAAAGAGCCCACACTAGCTAAAATAGGAAAGGATAGGACAGGATACTAAGCGGTCAGTATTAAAATCCTTCCAAAAATATCCACAGCAGAAAATACAAAAACTCCACCATCTAACTAAAGATGTGGAACGAATATCTGCAACTCCAGAGAATCCAACAAGACTGAGAAAACACTGACACAGTCTAAGCTGGACAAGAGAAAACAAATGAATAGCACAGAATATAAGCACACAGCATGTGTGCCACAGAAAAAGAAACAGACACTTATCTTTGCTGAATTGGCAGCTAAGCAGGAGAAGCCAGACAGAGATCCAACACTTCACAAGAAACATTGACAACTGGCAAGGACTAATGAGTCCTGCAAACCTAAATACCCCAGTCAGAATTGCAAGCAGCAGATACACCTGTCCAAGACTGCAGCCCAGGGACAATTGCATTACCACCTACAACCACCGGAGGGAGCCCAAAAGCAGAATTCACAACATACGTCCCTGTTTGTACAGGGTACAAGAAACTACAGCAAAACCAAAGAAATGAGCCGGAGTATAAGTTGGTATATGTGCACTGCATAAGAGCACATTCACATTGTGGCCATTTCACAAACAATGAAAGAAACAACTACTGCGGGCGCCACCTATAAATAAGGGATCATCCAAAAACACACTAATAAGCATTACAAATTTGGAAAAAGAAACAAAAGCATGCTAAGAAAATTGGGATCATCTAATATAATATGATGCAAATTTATTAAACAAAAACAATGACAAATACAATTTAAAAATGTAAAAGGCAAAAATGCTACAGAATAAATGAACCACTGGGTGTGTCCATAATAGGGCTAACACTCATCCTCCAGTGTCCACTTCAAGTTTTGCTGCTGAATGATTGAAATATACACAGAAGCCAGTCTAACGATATCAGAAAATCAGAGGTAGCGGCAAACAGTGGATGGTAAAGCTAGCTAGCGGAAACAATAAAATGCACTATGTAAAGAGACACATTCAGTACAACAATGATTGATATAAAGGGACCATGCATAACAGCATAAGATAATAGAACTCTATCTGACCCATTACCCTACGACACTGTGAGTGAGCACCAAAGTGATCCAATATCAATATATCTTGGACCACCAAGCTAAGAAATGAAGTATAAGGATGAACGCCTGTAGGGTTGAGGTGTTGGAAAAAACTGTTAAGTTGGTATTTGTGCACTGTGTAGGAGCACGGTCACACTGTAGACATTTTACAAGAAAAACCCAAATAAATACCTGTCCTGATAGGGTACACCTTGTCGCGGTGGGATGCCTTCATGTCTTTTTAAAAAAAAAAATCCAAATAGCGTTAACAAAAGTACCTTATGAAATCTACGTGTACCATTACCGTTTACTTATTATAAGGTATATTCTCAATTTGTTTTTTCTTGGGTTTTGTTCAATTAGTGCTGTATAGGTAGTCTGCAGTTAGCAGCTATGCTGATGCCCCTATTGAACCCAACAACCACATATTCATTGGATGCCCATTCCTCCCAATGACAGATCGAGGAGAGGTATTGGTAGGGAATATACCAGAAATGCTTTGTTTGCAATGTGAAGCAAACCCAAGTGAACTTGCTGAGGTTTAAGCAAAGCAATAAAGATTTTGTATGTAGTGTTGACTGGGTCAGAGACACAAAACAAAAGTCTTGTGGACTTGCTGTGAAAACCCACTAAATGCTATACTTTACCCTACAGATATATATATGGGTACATGCTGGTCAATAGCAGGGCTGTGGAGTTGGTAAGCTAAACCTCCGACTCCTCAATTTCACTGACTCCACAATACCAACTCCACAGTACTGGTCACTACTGACCATGTACTGTACATAAAGTGCAGCACGGATTCATCTTAAATATGACTCCACAGCACTGGTCACTACAGAGCATGTACATAAAGTGCAGCACAATTTCATCTCAACTACGACTCCACAGCCCTGCCTCACTACTGAGCATGTACATAAAGTGCAGCACAGATTCATCTCAACTACGACTCCACAGCACTGGTCACTACTGAGCATGTACATAAAGTGCTGCACAGATTCATCTCAACTACAATTCCACAGCCCTGGTCACTACTGAGCATGTACATAAAGTGCAGTACAGATTCATCTCAACTACGACTCCACAGCACTGGTCACTACTGAGCATGTACATAAAGTGCTGCACAGATTCATCTCAACTATGACTCCAAAGCACTGGTCACTACTGAACTAATATACTAATATACTATACTAATATACTAATATAAAGTGCAGCACAGATTCATCTTAACTATGACCCCACAGCACTGGTCACTACTGAGCATTTATATAAAGTGCAGCACAGATTCATCTCAACTACGACTCCACAGCACTGGTCACTACTGAGCATGTACATAAAGTGCAGCACAGATTCATCTCAACTACAACCCCTGGCAAAAATTATGGAATCGCCGGCCTTGGAGGATGTTCATTCTGTTGTTTAATTTTGTAGAAAAAAAGCAGATCACAGACATAACACAAAACTAAAGTCATTTCAAATGGCAACTTTCTGGCTTTAAGAAACACTAAAAGAAATCAAGAACAAAAAATGTGGTATTCAGTAATGGTTACTTGTTTTAACCAAGCATAGGGGAAAAATTATGGAATCACTCTGTAAATTTTCATAACCAAAACTAACACCTGCATCAAATTAGATCTGATCGTTAGTCTGCATCTTAAAAGTAGTGATCACACCTTGGAGAGCTATTGCACCAAGTGGACTGACATCAATCATGGCTCCAACACGAGAGATGTCAATTGAAACAAAGGAGAGGATTCTCAAACTCTTAAAAGAGGGTAAATCATCACGCAATGTTGCAAAAGATGTTGGTTGTTCACAGTCAGCTGTGTCTAAAATCTGGACCAAATACAAACAACATGGGGAGGTTGTTAAAGGCAAACATACTGGTAGACCAAGGAAAACATCAAATCATCAAAACCAGAAACTTAAAGCAATATGTCTCCAAAACAGGAAATGCACAACAAAACAAATGAGGAACATAGTAACATAGTAACATAGTTAGTAAGGCCGAAAAAAGACATTTGTCCATCCAGTTCAGCCTATATTCCATCATAATAAATACCCAGATCTACGTCCTTCTACAGAACCTAATAATTGTATGATACAATATTGTTCTGCTCCAGGAAGACATCCAGGCCTCTCTTGAACCCCTCGACTGAGTTCGCCAACGAATGGGTGGAAACTGGAGTCAACGTCTGTGACCAAACTGTAAGAAACCGTCTAAGGGTATGTGCACACGATGCAGATTTAGTGCAGTTCAGCAGCGTTTCTTTCTGCAGCAGAAACGCTGCAGAACTGCACTGTGAGTTACAATTCAATGAAAATCAATAGGAAAAAAAAAAGCTGTGCACATGGTGCAGAAAAATCCGTGCAGAAACGCTGCAGATTTCAAAGAAGTGCATGTCACTTCTTTTGTGCAGTTTTGCAGCGTTTCTGCACCCATAGGCTCCCATTTTGTGGGTCAAATCTGCATAAAAACTGCAGATGTAAAAACCATCTGCAGATTTTATGCGGATTTGGGTGTCAAAACCGCAGCAGACGGAAGTGACGTCAGTGATGTGGAGGAAGTGTGTGGGCGGAGTGTAGTGAAAATGGAGTCGTACCGTCGGATGGGGATCGATGTGAAGCGCATGGTGGAAATGGTATGTAGTGTCTGTGTGTGTGTGTGTCGGTCTGTGTGTCTGTCTGTCAGTAGTGACTCATTGTAGTCATTCGTCGGGTGGGACTACTTCTTCCATCGAAATGTGATGATGGGAGAGTTGTCCCATCGTCAGGCGACTGACTACAATGGGTTAAAAACACAAACACACATAAAACATACATTACATACAACATATAACATGTGTCCCCACCCCACCCCACCGATCCCCCCCCAAGCCACCGATCTGTCCGGTACACTGCTCCGGCTCCCCTCCGTCCTGTGCTCCGCTCCCCCCGTGCTCTTGTCCGCTCACCCCCGTGCTCCAATCACCCCTCCGTGCTCTGATCCAACCCCCCTGCATTCCGATCCACCCCCCGTGCTCCGATCCACCCCCCGTGCTCCGATCCACCCCCCCGTGCTCCGATCCCCCCCCTGCTCCCTCCCCCCACCCCATCATACTTACCGTACCTCCCGGGGTCCGTCCGTCTTCTCCCTGGGTGCCGCCATCTTCCAAAATGGCGGGCGCATGCACAGTGCGCCCGCCGAATCTGCCGGCCGGCAGATTCGTTCCGAAGTGCATTTTGATCACTGAGATATAACCTATCTCAGTGATCAAAATAAAAAAAATAGTAAATGACCCCCCCCCCTTTGTCACCCCCATAGGTAGGGACAATAAAAAAATAAAGAATTTTTTTTTCCCACTAAGGTTAGAATAGGGTTAGGGTTAGGGCTAGGGTTAGGGCTAGGGTTAGGGTTAGGGCTAGGGTTAGGGCTAGGGTTAGGGCTAGGGTTAGGAAATGACATCATGACATGGACAAAAAATTTTTTTAACTTTATTAATTTAGCTTTAAAAAACGCTTACAAAACTGCATGAAAAACGCATAAAAAACGCACTTCAAAACTGCACTGAAAAAACGCACAAAAAACGCACCTGCGGATTCTGCCAGGAGATGCAGATTTAGTGCAGATTTTATGCAGAAAATTCTGCAACAAATCTGCATCGTGTGCACACATCCTAAGGTTACAATTGGCGTGCGCTAGCGATGTGCCGTCATTTGAGTGACGGACCCGAGATGCTGGCTGCAGCGTTTCCGGGTCCGTCACTGCTAGTGCAGATGGAGCTAGCAGATGCTCCATCTGCGCTAGCGTGATGTAGCGCCGGCACTTGCGCTAGCAGCAGCCCGTTAGCATATGGGCTGAACGGGCTACTGCTAACGCAATGTGAACCTAGCCTTAAGGAAATGGGATTTACATGCAGAAAAGCTAAACGAAAGCCATCATTAACACCTAAACAGAAAAAAAGGTTACAATGGGCTAAAGAAAAGCAATGGTGGACTGTGGATGATTGGATGAAAGTCATATTCAGTGATGAATCACGAATCTGCATTGAGCAAGGTGATGATGCTGGATCTTTTGTTTGGTGCCGTTCCAATGAGATTTATAAAGATGAATGACTGAAGAGAACATGCAAATTTCCACAGTCATTGATGATATGGGGCTGCATGTCAGGTAAAGGCACTGGGGAGATGGCTGTCATTACATCTTCAATAAATGCACAGGTTTATGTTGATATTTTGGACACTTTTCTTATCCCATCAATTGAAAGGATGTTTGGGGATGATGAAATCATTCATTTTTTAAGATGATAATGCATCCTGCCATAGAGCAAAAACTGTGCAAACATTCCTTGGAAAAAGACACAAGGTCAATGTCATGGCCTGCAAATAGTCCAGATCTCAATCCAATGGAAAATCTTTAGTGGAAGTTGAAGAAAATGGTCCATGACAAGAATCCAACCTGCAAAGCTGATCTGGCGACAGCAATCCGAGAAAGTTGGAGCCGGATTGATGGAGAGTCCTGTGTGACACTCATTAAGTCCAGGCCTCAGAGACTGCAAGCTGTTATAAAAGCCAGAGGTGGTGCAACAAAATACTAGTGAGGTGTTGGAGTGTTTTTTTTTGTTTGTTTTTCATGATTCCATAATTTTTTCCTCAGAATTGAGTGATTCTGTATTTTTTCCCCTATGCTTAGTTAAAAAAAAGTAACCATTACTGACTACCACATTTTTTGTTCTGCTTGATTTCTTTTAGTGTTTCTTAAAGCCAGAAAGTTGCCATTTGAAATTACTTTAGTTTTGTGCCATGTCTGTGATCTGTTTTTTTTTTTTTCTACAAAATTAAACAACTGAATGAACATCCTCCAAGGCCGGCGATTCCATAATTTTTGCCAGTGGTTGTATAACTCCACAGCACTGGTCACTACTGAGCATGTACATAAAGTGCAGCACAGATTCATCTCAACTAAAACCCCAGATTCTTAGATCAGGAACAGAACAGACATTTATAGGACATTTCATAACTTTCTCAAATTCCTATGAAAACATTTACAGCACATCTTGCATTGTACTACTGTACCCTATGTATTATATATTGTCGAAGTTGGTCCATTTTATACCGACTCCAACTCTGACTCTGACTCCACAGCCCTGATTAGTGGCCAGAAGGCCTAGGTGTTCATTTCATTTTTGCACTGAGATTTATGCTTTGTATACAGATAATAAAGTTAATTGCATCCAGCCTGAAACTTAAAGGGGTTTTCCCAAAGAAGTATGATAAGTTATACACCATTAATAAAATGGAGTATATTACTTTGATCTCAGTGAGGCTCCTGATTTTTATAGATACATTGCAATTCTGTAACATGGGCGATTGTAAATGGCCCTGTAAATGATTATTAATGCTAATGTAAAAAAATGATTTCATACGTGTGACAAGTGAGAAAAAAATTGTCCAACTCTTCTAGATGAAAATCTGAACTTTTTTATACTGTCGTGTGACCCTAGCCTAAGATGTTAACTGTTTTTGTGGCGCAAATGTGCATTTATTTATAACTGCCAATCGGGGCCATTAAATGACTGCTTATTGGCTATATATATGCCAATGGATGCGCTGCTAATAATGAAGATTTTAATACTGGCAAGAACAACCCAATGACCCAAAGAAGCAGCGTTTTGCTCGTTGATCATGTGATTGCCGGAATGTTTACACAAGCTGTTAACTTGACCAACAAGAGTTTTAACTATCGCTTGTTCCTGATTATTATCTTGTGTATATGTGCCTTTAATTTTTCTTCATGGGATTAGTGCTTAGTGCAAAAACTGCAATTCCTAAGTCTCCAGTATTCATCACATACAGTAGGTGACAGCCAAACAGTCATTCTACTGACAGCTTTCTGTCTGATTCCACCATACACATGAACATTCGACTATGACAAAGCCGCTGTGAGACTCCTCTGACAGCGGCCTATCTCGCGGAGAACAAAAGAATGGGCCACTTAAATTCCAACATGCTAGATCCTTCTCACCCCTGATATCATCTGTTGGGAGAAGAATTGGGAGGCCCCTCTATTCAAAAGATTGTTAGATGATTCCACCAATATAGGCAGGTTTGGACAATTTTAGTATGATGTTCACGGGGAGGAGGGGTGGACCTCTAGATCAAAAATTAGTAAATTAAAACATCTGAAAGATTTCAGCTCTGGACCTTGCAGAATAGTAACTGCAGCTCTGAAACTTACTGTAGGCTGCAACTCAGCCGAAGTAATTTAATATATTTGCAAATTAGTTCTACATGGAAATTGTACAATGAAGCTCAAAGGTAAACATATGCTTCAAAGACGCACCAAAGAAAGAACAGGAGGCTGTAGCCAAAAAACTGGATATATTTTGGATCTGTGCATTAATTCAGTAACAGAAGCGAAGAATAAAGAAGATTAATTAAAAATTAAACAAACGTTTGATGTGTCTGCCGAGTAAATGTTGATTTGCTCATTGGGAAGTTCCCGTCATCTAATGTCCTGACGAGATGGAAATTACAGGTCAAGTGGTATTCCCAGCGGGAATCATTATCATGGCATTTTATTTAGAATTCTTGATAAATTTCTCAGCCATAACAGGTCAGAATAGGGGGAAAAAGCTAAGCAGTTAAAGCTGGGATGTATGACAATAATTCGGTGATTACACAAATTTTCATTTATTTTCTCTGCATGTCTCATCTAAAATATTTTACACGACAATTTATCTGTGGCAGAATGAGACATTAATAAATACCATGAATATTTCTAAATATAAATATATATATGCAAATCTAATTGAATGTTTTGGAAAAGGAAGGATGATTGTAATTTGTGGCCTTTCGACAATGTGTAGAGCCAGGTTCGAGGATCTAACAATACATCAAATTGACCACGGTTCCTGTTGAAGAAATTGTGACGGGTCTGAATACACTTGCGATCTATATATGCAGCTTATCAGGTTCCGGTGGATGAATACAAGCTGCTATAATTGCCCTTTTCTGATGACATGGAAGCAGCAGGGCACGGGATTTTACATGGCTTTACAATTTAAATGCCCTCATCAGTCCTTCAGTTTCTGTGAAGCTAATTCCAAGATGACCAATACGAATGCAATTCCTGTTGTCATGTTTGCAAAAATGTCCATCACAACCTAACAGAAGCAAACATTGCGTCACTGAGTTAGTGATACGTGACCAATTTTCAATTTTTAGTTGGAAAATCTTCTTTATGTTCTCAAGTACTAGTCTGCATGGACAACTATCAGAACATGGCACCTAACAGCCAGCACATGGCTGATATCCATGTCAGGTGTTTAATGGCCTCCTTGGGATTATTAATGGAAGTTCTGGCAGAAGAAACCGAGAAGAAGTTATGCTCCAAGTCTTTTCTCACGCTGCTCCCCTGGATCCTCCTTGTGAGAACATGATTTTTTTTCCAAGCTAAGTCCATAAAACATGCTAATAAACATTTACACTGTTTGCTTTTTATTTCAAAGAACAAAAAAAAATTGTGTCAAATATCTTTTGCTATAACTTACAAGTCAAGAAAAGACACATTACCATACTTCAACATTAAGACTAGCGCAAGAGTAAAAACTAACCGAGGACAGCAGGCCTATGCCTACTGGTAGCCATCTAACAGAGTCAGTAGCATAGCTACCGGGGGGAGGGGGGGCAGAAGGGCAGTGGCCCAGGACCCCGTGCTCTGAGGGGGCCCACCCGGAGCTACATTATGTAACTGTATTGGCGTGCACAGTGCCTTCCCCTGAACCAAAATTCTAGCTACGCCTCCCCATGTCCTGCATGAGACCCTTATAGCCTCCCCATGTCCAGGATGAAGCCCCCATAGCCTCCCCATGTCCAGCATGAGACCCCCATAACCTCCCCATGTCCAGCCAAACATCCCATACACATGAAAAAAAGAACACCACATACTCACTTCGGTCCCGTTCCCCCGACGCTCTACTTCTGTTCATGTCTCTGTCGCCGGTGCATTGACTTCTGCAGTGCAAAGCTGACTCCACAAAATGACGTCATGACGTCAGCTGTTTCACACGCTGATTAGTGGAGGAAGTGGCCGGAGGCTCCTCCTCTACCAATGAAGTCAGCGCAGATTGAGACAGCGAGCGGGCATGGGAGGGCACGGTGCGGCACAAGGGCCTCTGTTTTCCAGCCCCTTGGCTGTCTCAGATGTGACCCGCGGGCTGTACTTTGTCCAGGTCTGCTCTATATGGATTTCAGTATATTGCCTTCCACTCTGTTCAGAGACACCAAGACTACTGTATATGTCGCATAGAAGACACAGACCACTGTATATACATTACATAGGAGACACCAAGAGTGCTCTTTATACATCACCTAGGATATTCCGAAACAGCTGTATATACATCGCATAGGAGATACTGAGAATGCTGTATATACATCATATAGAAGATAAACTGTTGTATATACATCACATAGGAGACATTGAAGCTGTGATATACATCACATAGGATACACAGACTGTTCTAAACATTACATAGGATATGCCTGAAACTCTGATCTATAGAATAGGAGACTGCTATATAAATCATATAAGATACACTGAGACAGCTATGCACATCACAGACTACACTGAGTATGCTGTATATACATCACATAGGATACACTGCGACTGTTAAATACATTAAATAGGGGACACTGTGGCTTTGCTGCATATATCAGCGACTGCTACACTAATCAGGAGCAGGACTAGAGTGCAGAGGGCACTTATTTCACCCACAAAGTACTGTCCATCATCAGGGCATAATCCAGAGTTAAGGCCCCGTCACACTTAGCGACGCTGCAGCGATACCGACAACAATCCGGATCGCTGCAGCGTCGCTGTTTAGTCGCTGGAGAGCTGTCACACAGACCGCTCTCCAGCGACCAACAATGCCGGTAACCAGGGTAAACATCGGGTAACTAAGCGCAGGGCCGCGCTTAGTAACCCGATGTTTACCCTGGTTACCATCCTAAAAGTAAAAAAAACAAACAGTACATACTTACCTACCGCTGTCTGTCCTCCAGCGCTGTGCTCTGCACTCCTCCTGTACTGTCTGTGTGAGCACAGCGGCCGGAAAGCAGAGCGGTGACGTCACCGCTCTGCTTTCCGGCTGACCGACGCTCACAGCCAGTACAGGAGGAGAGCAGAGCACAGCGCTGGAGGACAGACGGCTGTAGGTAAGTATGTACTGTTTGTTTTTTTTACTTTTAGGATGGTAACCAGGGTAAACATCGGGTTACTAAGCGCGGCCCTGCGCTTAGTTACCCAATGTTTACCCTGGTTACCAGTGAAGACATCGCTGAATCGGTGTCACACACGCCGATTCAGCGATGTCTGCGGGGAGTCCAGCGACGAAATAAAGTTCTGGACTTTCTTCCCCGACCAGCGACATCACAGCAGGGGCCTGATCGCTTCTGCCTGTCACACTGGACAATATCGCTAGCGAGGACGCTGCAACGTCACGGATCGCTAGCGATATCGTCTAGTGTGACGGTACCTTTACTTGTGTCATATTATTCGCTGTGTGTGCGCAGTCCAAGAAGAATTAACAGTCCATTGGCTGGTGGGGGGTGGTGGCCCAAGCACTGTGGCCCCCATGCCTGAAAAAGCACTAAAAAGGCCAAATAATGAACAACTGCACAACAAGGTTAACATGATAATGTGTATCTTTTTTTTTTATATAAATTCTTTATTTAAAGTATTTTTCAACAAACAAGGAAAACAAAAGAAGTGTATATCTCTTTCACCGTTTCTTTTAACCGCTGCAGGTGTCGAGGCTGTGAAGCTGCCAAAAGTGACCAGTCTATTTTTTCAGGTGACTTAAAAAAACGATGCGGGTACACTGGCATCTATAAGACGTTGTGCGCACTTGCACTTAGGCTACGACCACCATGTTTTTACAGCATTTTGTATGCAAATAAGCAGACCAAGCTACCTTCTTCTATTCCTACCTTCTCCAGGGTCTCATGGTGGGTGCGGGTAGGTACTTAAAACTGCATACCGGGAACACACTGCAAGACCTGTCAATATGGAGATGCACAGACCCAGTCATCTACTTCAAGAACTGAATGTTCGCTTGCTGCCAAATATATCACACTCCTTGACAGGTCCCATTGTCATGAGATAGGGGTTAGTCACTTCAACTGACATTGGTTTTAATATTATGGCTGATTCAAATTATATATATATATATATATATATATATATATATATATATATATACACACACACACACACACACACACACACAGAGAGAGATGTACTTTGCCCTTCGAGACAGAATAATCATACTCTATGGGAAGAGCAGCGAGGAGGAATATCTAATGCAATGCAGCACCCTGAATACAATAGTCGTCATCCGCAATGACAGGAGGTTTTACACTAATAACACACCGTGAAGACTTTTCTGCTCTTATCATTGTGATAAAATAATATACAAGTTTCTGAAACCCTATTAATAGCCTTAACTTTCACACTGCCAAAAAATGCATCTGATAATCTATCCGTGCAGAGAGGACTCATTCTTTTCATTATTTAGAATACACTCAGAAGTCTAATATGGGAACCAGGGCCGTACTTGGACTACAATTCAGCCCTGGCAATTGAAGTTACACAGGCCCACTTGTCACATGGTGACTGTATAATATCTTTGTACACTTGTAGGTTACAAGAAGTGAGGGGAGTGTAACACGACTATATATCATATAATCACAGCTGTATCCAGCATTACAGCTCAGTCCTATTTATTGCTTTTAGTTGCAGAACCAAGAAAAGCCGCTACTTTACCTACATATCTGGATCTCGTAGATAATGAAGGATGAGACAACCAAAGGCTATGTAACCTCATTCTGATGCTCCATAATCTTTGCCTACAGCCACTTTTGGTTCCGCTGAGCAGCACGAGACCCGGTGACTCTGAGGAGCGGTGACATCAGTAACGTCACCACTCTTCAGATATTCCGGGTCTTGCGCTGATCTCGGCGACTGTGAAGAGCGGTATTGTTACTACCATCACCGCTCTTCAGAGTCGCTGGGTCTCGCCAGGTCTGGGCTAGTAATGGGGGTGTCTGATAGACACCTCTCCATTACTTACACCAGGGATTGATAGCAGCTGACATTGCGCAGCTGACATCAACCCTAAAAATCTAAAAATCATTACACATACCAGAATTAAATGCTCTGGCGGCTGGGAGAAGCAGTAGAGTTAGCGCTATTCCCAGGCGCCGGGTGCTAACTACAACTGTCATCATCCTTGCCTGGTCTCCCTGCGAAGCATTTCTGCTGTATTTACATGCGCTGATCTCAGGCCGCTAAACCAGTGTCATCGACAATACTGAAGTCGTTCGCTTGTTTCCTGGCCTCTTTACACCAACTAAGAAAGAATGAAGGGAACAGAACAATCACAATTAGATCAATCTGTCCCCATACAGTATCATGTTATCAGCAGCACATCTACAGTTTACACCGGCGATGTGCTGCTGAGAACAAGGATTTCTGTTCCCACATAAACAATCCAATCACTCGATGAATAGGCAGCATTTTGCTTGCTTAGTATAATACACCCCATAGTCCTCCATATATTATAATGTGCACCTCAGTCCTCCATATAATATAATACACTCCTCAGTCCTCCATATAGTATAATACACTCCTCAGTCGTCCATATAGTATAATACACTCCTCAGTCCCCCATATAGTATAATACACTCCTCAGTCCTCCATATAGTATAATACACTCATCAGTCCTCCATATAGTATTATACACTCCACATAGTCCTCCATATAGTATAATACACTCCTCAGTCCTCCATATAGTATAATACACTCATCAGTCCTCCATATAGTATTATACACTCCACATAGTCCTCCATATAGTATAATACACTCCTCATAGAGTGTATGCCCAGCCATTGTCATCATAGTTACATAGTTATTAAGGTTGAAGGAAGACTATATGTCCATCTATTTCAACCCATAGCCTAACCTAACATGCCCTAACATGTTGATCCAGAGGAAGGCAAAAAAAAACCCCATGTGGCAAAGAGTAAGCTCCACATTGGGGAAAAAAATTCCTTCCCGACTCCACATACGGCAATCAGACTAGTTCCCTGGATCAACGCCCTATCAAGGAATCTAGTATATATAACCTGTAACATTATACTTTTCCAGAAAGGTATCCAGTCCCCTCTTAAATTTAAGTAATGAATCACTCATTACAACATCATACGGCAGAGAGTTCCATAGTCTCACTGCTCTTACAGTAAAGAATCCGCGTCTGTTATTATGCTTAAACATTTTTTCCTCCAAACGCAGAGGATGCCCCCTTGTCCCTGTTTCAGGTCTATGATTAAAAAGATCATCAGAAAGGTCTTTGTACTGTCCCCTCATATATTTATACATTAAAATAAGATCACCCCTTAGTCTTCGTTTTTCCAAACTAAATAGCCCCAAGTGTAATAACCTATCTTGGTAATGCAGACCCCCCATTCCTCTAATAACCTTGGTCGCTCTTCTCTGCACCCGCTCCAGTTCAGCTATGTCTTTCTTATACACCGGAGACCAGAACTGTGCACAGTATTCTAAGTGTGGTCGAACTAGTGACTTGTATAGAGGTAAAATTATATTCTCCTCATGAGCATCTATGCCTCTTTTAATGCATCCCATTATTTTATTTGCCTTTGTAGCAGCTGCCTGACACTGGCCCCTGAGTATGAGTTTGTCATCCACCCATACACCCAGGTCTTTTTCATTGACGGTTTTGCCCAGAGTTCTAGAATTAAGCACATAATTATACATCTTATTACTTCTACCCAAGTGCATGACCTTACATTTATCCCCATTAAAGCTCATTTGCCATTTATCAGCCCAAGCTTCTAGTTTACATAAATCATCCTGTAATATAAAATTGTCCTCCTCTGTATTGATTACCCTGCAGAGTTTAGTGTCATCTGCAAATATTGAAATTCTACTCTGAATGCCCCCTACAATAATAATAATAATAATAATTTTTATTTATATAGCGCCAACATATTCCGCAGCGCTTTACAAATTATAGAGGGGATTTGTACAGACAATAGACATTACAGCATAACAGAAATACAGTTCAAAACAGATACCAGGAGGAGTGAGGGCCCTGCTCGCAAGCTTACAAACTATGGTCATTAATAAATATGTTAAAAAGAAGAGGGCCCAATACTGACCCCTGTGGTACCCCACTGCTAACCGCTACCCAGTCCGAGTGTGCTCCATTAATAACCACCCTTTGTTTCCTATCCCTGAGCCAGCTCTCAACCCACTTGCACATATTTTCCCCTATCCCCATTATTCTCATTTTATGTATCAACCTTTTGTGTGGCACCGTATCAAAAGCTTTTGAAAAGTCCATATACACTACATCCACTGGGTTCCCTTGGTCCAATCCGGAACTTACCTCTTCATAGAAACTGATCAAATTAGTCTGACATGAACGGTCCCTAGTAAACCCGTGTTGATACTGGGTTATGAGGTTATTCCTCTTCTGATACTCCAGTATAGCGTCCCTTAGAATGCCCTCCAGGATTTTACCCACAGTAGAGGTTAAGCTTACTGGCCTATAATTTCCGAGTTCAGTTTTTGTTCCCTTTTTGAATATTGGCACCACATTTGCTATACGCCAGTCCTGTGGCACAGACCCTGTTATTATGGAGTCTTTAAAGATTAAAAATAATTCCCATAGTATAATGCACTCCATAGTTCTTCACATAATATAATGTATTCCCCATAGTCCTCGATACAGTATAGTGCAGCCCACATCTACTATATAATTGTCTAAGGGTCACTTCCGTCTGTCTGTCTGTCCTTCTGTCACGGTTATTCATTCGCTGATTGGTCTCGCCAGCTGCCTGTCATGGCTGCCGCGACCAATCAGCAACGCGCACAGTCCGGAAGAAAATGGACGCTCCTTACTCCCCGCAGTCAGTGCCTGTCGCCCGCATACTCCCCTCCGGTCACCGCTAACACAGGGTTAATGCCGGCGGTAACGGATCGCGTTATGCCGCGGGTAACGCACTCCGTTACCGCCGCTATTAACCCTGTGTGTCCCCAACTTTTTACTATTGACGCTGCCTATGCGGCATCAATAGTAAAAAATGTAATGTTAAAAATAATAATGAAAAAAAAAAACTGCTATACTCACCCTCCATAGCCACTCGCGCCGGACACCATCTTCCGTTGCAGATTCCGGTGGCAGAAGGACCTGCCATGTGACTGCGACATCATCACAGGCCCTGCGCGAGAAGGACCTGCCATGACGTCACGGTCATGTGACCGCGACGTCATCACAGGTCCTGCGCTCATACCAACCCTGGGACCGGAAACTGCCGTGGACTACAAGGGCTCCCTCGGAAAGGTGAGTATATGTTTATTTTTTATTTTTTAACCTGTGACAAACCTGGCTGGGCAATATACTACATAGCTGGGCTATATACTACGTGACTGGCCAATATACTACGTGGCTCTGTGCTGTATACTATGTCACTGAGAAGTATACTACGTCACTGGGCAATATACTATGTCACTGAGCAATATACTACGTGGCTCTGTGCTGTATACTACGTGGCTGGGCAATATACTATGGGCAATATACTACGTCACTGGGCAATATACTACGTAACTGGGCAATATAGTACGTGGCTGCGCAATATACTACGTCACTAGTTAATATACCACGTGGCTGGGCAATATACTACGTGGCTGCGCAATACACTACGTCACTAGGCAATATACTACGTAACTTGGCAATATACTACGTGGCTGGGCAATATACTACGTAACTGGGCATTATACTACGTGGCTGGGCAATATATTACGTGGTTGGGCAATATACTACGTCACTGGGCAATATACTACGTGTCTGGACAATATACTACGTGGCTGTGCAATATACTACGTAGGCTGTGCAATATACTACGTGGACATGCATATTCTAGAATACCCGATGCATTAGAATCGGGCCACCATCTAGTATAGTATAATGATGCCACCCCAGAGTATAATGCAGCCACCCCAAATATATTGTAGCCCCTGAGTATAATGTAACCCCTCAGAGAATATAATGCAGCCCCCTCATATAGTATAATGCAGCCCCTGCATATATAATATATTGTAGCCCCCTCATAGAGCATAATGCAGCCCCCCCATAGAATATAATGTAGCCCCTCCGTAGAATATAATACAGCACCCCATAGAATGCAATACAGCCCTCCCCCATAGAATGTAATGCAGCCAGCCACCCATAGAATGTAATGCAGCCAGCCACCCATAGAATGTAATGCAGCCAGCCCCCATAGAATGTAATGCAGCCAGCCCTCATAGAATGTAATGCAGCCAGCCACCCATAGAATGTAATACAGCACAGCCCCCATAGAATGTAATGAAGAACAGCTCCCAAAGAATGCAATGCAGCACAACCCCCATAGAATGTAATGCAGCCAGCCCCCATAAAATGTAATGCAGCACAGCCCCCATAAAATGTAATGCAGCACAGCCCCCATAGAATGTAATGCAGCACAGTCCCCATAGAATGTAATGCAGCACAGCCCCCATAGAATGTAATACAGCCAGCCCCCATAGAATGTAATGCAGCAAAGCCCCCATAGAATGTAATGCAGCCAGCCCCCATAGAATGTAATGCAGCCCCCCCAATCCAGTTATCACTCAGTGATATATTTAAAAAAAAAAATAACACTCACCTCTCCTCGTGCCCCGCGCTGCTCCTGGCTCCGGTCTCAGCAGCTGCAGTCTGCCCGGTCACACAGCAGGTGCGCAGTGAACTGACGTCATCGTGCACCCGGAGTGTCAGTGCCAGGCAGAGCGGGGAATGATGGGAGAGGGAGCGTCAGCAGACGCGCTCTCCTCCATCATCGCATTCAACTGTACCGGCGTCATAGACGCCGGTATAGTTGATTGCGGCGGCGCTGGTGGGGGGGTGAGGCGGTGCTTGTGAGCATCTCACGACTGCCACCGGCCCTTCTGGCATTTGCCAGAACTGCCGATGGCCAGTCCGGCCCTGATGTGAACATTGGCTTCAATAATAGTGATATTATTTAAAGGGGTGTTCCAGGATCACAATATTGATGGCTTATCCTCAGTCATCAATATTAGGTTATTGGAAGTCTGACTCTTCAAATAGGCGATTTGGATGCTTTATATATCTTTTTACTTTTAGGATAACATGTGCACGAACTGCGTGTGGCCAAATAATCCTTTTAGGTCTGTATTACTGTCGTATAGGATCTTTGAGAGCCACCGTATGGCATCTGTATGAAAATTGTGTAATATATAAAGTAATGCTGAATCTGGGAGAATTTATGTAATATCAGAGATATATGGACACAAAACAGTCTATAGGTACATTACAGATTTTTTTATACGTGGATCCATAATACAATCATGTGCATCAGCTCTTACATGAGTTTTCCAGTTTCCAGGGGTCTTCCACTCTCAGAAACCCTGATGAAAGTAAAAAAAATTACATCTCTGAACGAATGTCTGAGTTTAACAGCCTTCATCACTTCAGACAGTTGATTCATGAGGGTGCTGGATAGCAGGACCCCCTCCGGTGTAATACTGACAGCCTATACAAAGGCTAGGACATTAAGTTTAAGAAAACCTGTCACTTGCCATAGGTATGTAACGTTTTGTTATATTTTAGTCCACAATTTAGTTGATGAGAAGGTGGGGCTTCAAGAAGACCTGTCACTTGCCTTAGGTATGTAACTTTTGTATATTTTAGCCTCCCTGCTTAAAGAAGACCAGTCACTTGCCATAGACATCATTTTTTTACCTGGTATAAATTCTGCTGTTCTGTTGAATTTGACCTTGCTTATATTTTGTTTCTGCACCTCTCTGTTCCTGAGTTTAGACCCCCCATTCCCTGTATGTAAATCTTGTCTAATTATTCAAGTGGGCGTGACCCTTCATGCTTCTCTGTAGGAGTCTTTTTGAAGAATATGCCCAGTTTGCTAAAAAGACTGGAGTGCTATATGGGGAAGAGGGGGCCACTATGTCCCGGAACACAGTGCGCCGACGCATGCGCAGTAATGCTTTTTGGCTTTGCCCGCAGATAGGCAAAGCATACTGCGCGTGCGCGAGACAAGATTGCATTGTGCACGCGCGAACTATGGAGGACACCTACTCCAATTCCGGAAAATATTGCGGACAGCAAGGAAGGATGGGGTGGAGGCAAAAAGAAGAAACACCGCCCATCGGACCGAAAACAGGGCATTTACATAGCCTGCCATTCAGTCCCTTTAAAGCTAGTTTTCACAGAACGTCTAGAAGGACATGGTCACAAACAATGAATATATTTTTAATTTTGAATAACTTAACACTAGTCGTATTAATAGCTTCTTATAAGGCCATGTTCACACGATCAGTATTAGGTCAGCATTTTACATCAGTATTTGTAAGCCAAAACCAGGAGTGGGACAATCAAAGGAAAAGTATAATAGAAACACATGCACCACTTCTGCATTTATCACCCACTCCTGGTTTTGGCTTACAAATACTGACTCAAAACAGTGACTAAAAAAATGAAAGTGTGAACATGGCCCAACACAGGTTCTGTACCATTAATTTCACACAATTACCGTAAGTGGCTCATAACTACTGTACATTAGTGCTGGTGTCGTGAGTTGGAGTCTGACAAAGGCATCTTGTGAGTTCTTGTGCGTTCCTTCTGTACATGACAACTTCTCACAATCCAAAAACATCTACGCAGTTAGCAGGCTCCCTATCGAATTGGAAATGATTAGGGCAAAAACAGATTTTCACATGCAGCTGATCTGTCACTACATAGCTCTCTCAGGCCTGATAATGTAATTTCTATGAAAATGCATGTCACGATATGTAAAGTTCCCTGTCTAGTATTAATATGAGCTCATTAGATGTCTGCAGTCCTCACGGTTCTCTCACCTGAACAATAAAATCCTGAAAACATGATCTGTTGGGGGCCATGAGGATTGGAGTTTGGGGAACACTGGTGTACAAAATCAAGTAATTGCTTGTGAAACATTCATCAGACAGGAGCGGTAAATGGCAATTTTTTGGAAGCGACATACCCCTTCCGTCTAATATTAATAATCTGGAAAAATAGCCTGCTTTTTTCTAGAACTATCACCATCTCAGTCCTTAGGCTGCATTTGGTATTGCAGTTGAGCCACAATGACTCCAGCTGTAATACCAGACACAGCCCGTGGGCAGATGTGGCACTCTTTCCAAGGGAAAGCAGATTTCTTTTTTTTCTTCTTCTTCTTGAAATCCTTTTCAGGCTTTCTTTACATCTCCATTTATACTGGAAACCAAGTGACAGTGCTGAGCAGTCAACACGCATATGACTTACCATGGATTTTCTCTTGCGGTTTGCATGACATTGCCAGGAAGAATAGTGCGGCTTCCCATGAAATAGACCGAAATCTGCAAAAAAAGTCTCAAAGACTTTAGATTTCGATGTGAGCAAATCCAATTCACTTGGCTACATTTCTACATATCCTCCCAAAAAGTTCTGCCTCGGTCAGACCTGGGCAAAGTGCGACCCGTGGGCCACATCCGGCCCTCTAGCTGTTACCGTCTGGCCTGCGAATTGAGACAGCCAAGGAGCTGAAACCAGTGGCTCTGACCCACGGTCTGCACCATGCCCTCCCCAGCCTGTCCACCTCCGCCCCTTCTTCCACCAATCAGTGTGATAGACAGCTGGCGCTATGACATCATTTTATCATGTCAGCGGTGCACCGCGGAGCGTTTGTGCATCGGAGAGAGCAGAGGCAGAACGGGTGCAAGGTGAATATGTGGTGTTTTTTTTCCTAGTGTATAGGATGTTTGGCTGGACATGGGGAGGCCACGCCGGACATGGGGAGGCTATGTGGCCTCTCACGCCGGACATGGGGAGGCTATGTGGGCTCTCACGCCGGTCATGGGGAGGCTATGTGGGCTCTCACACCTGACATGGGCAGGCTATGTGGGCTCTCACGTCCGACATGGGGAGGCTATGTGGGCTCTCACACCCGACATGGGGAGGCTATGTGGGCTCTCACGCCGGACATGGGGAGGCTATGTGGGCTCTCACGCCGGTCATGGGGAGGCTATGTGGGCTCTCACACCTGACATGGGCAGGCTATGTGGGCTCTCACGTCCGACATTGAGAGGCTTTGTGGGCTCTCATGTCGGACATGGGGAGGCTATGTGGCCTCTCACGCCGGACATGGGGAGGCTATGTGGGCTCACACGTCGGACATGGGGAGGCTATGTGGCCTCTCAGGTCGGACATGGGGAGGCTATGTGGGCTCTCACGTCGGACATGGGGAGGCTATGTGGGCTCTCACGTCGGACATGGGGAGGCTATGTGGGCCCTCACGTCGGACATGGGGAGGCTATGTGGGCTTCACACCTGACATGGGGAGGCTATGTGGGCTCTCACGTCGGACATGGGGAGGCTATGTGGCCTCTCAGATCGGACATGGGGAGGCTATGTGGGCTCTCACGCCGGACATGGGGAGGCTATGTGGGCTCTCATGTCGGACATGGGGAGGCTATGTGGGCTCTCACGTCGGACATGGGGAGGCTATGTGGGCTCTCACGTCGGACATGGGGAGGCTATGTGGGTTCTCACGCCCGACATGGGGAGGCTATGTGGCCTCTCAGATCGGACATGGGGAGGCTATGTGGCCTCTCACACCGGACATGGGGAGGCTATGTGGGCTCTCACGTCAGACATGGGGAGGCTATGTGGGCTCTCACACCCGACATGGGGAGGCTATGTGGGTTCTCACACCCGACATGGGGAGGCTATGTGGGTTCTCACGCCCGACATGGGGAGGCTATGTGGCCTCTCAGATCGGACATGGGGAGGTTATGTGGGCTCTCACGCCGGACATGGGGAGGCTATGTGGGCTCTCACGTCGGACATGGGGAGGCTATGTGGGATCTCACGCCGGACATGGGGAGGCTATGTGGACTCTCACGCGGGACATGGGGAGGCTATGTAGACTCTAACACTGGACATGGGGAGGCTATGTGGCCTCTCACACCGGACATGGGGAGGCTATGTGGGCTCTCACGTCGGACATGGGGAGGCTATGTGGGCTCTCACGTCAGACATGAGGAGGCTATGTGGGCTCTCACGTCAGACATGGGGAGGCTATGTGGGATCTCACGCCGGACATGGGGAGGCTATGTGGGCTCTGACGCGGGACATGGGGAGGCTATGTAGACTCTCACACTGGACATGGGGAGGCTATGTGGCCTCTCACGCCGGTCATGGGGAGGCTATGTGGGGTCTTTTATGGTATATAGGGGGTCTGCGTGTGTGCTCATATGATATATAGAATGGGCTGTGTGCAGGCTCGAAACGGTATATAGGAGGATGTCAGCCTGTTTAATTATGATCAATATTAAGTGATAGAATTATTTTATGTTTAATTGTAATTAATGTTAATAAAAAGCAAAATTAATTTCAGCCTTTTGGTTCGGCCCTCTATAACAGTCGGTGTCTCTTATGTGGCCCCTCGGGAAAATTAATTGCCCACCTCTGGCCTAGGTTATTAAAAAAGTTTCATTGCGATAAGTATCTATCTATAGTAATCAATCGTCTGTTGTGTGACATATATGATGTCTATATAGATTTCTACAGGCAGGTGCAAAACAGTCAGACCTTGGTCCTGCTCTGCCCCCGTCTATTTTGAGGTCTGCGGACCCACAGTGAGGTGAGGTACAAGAGTTCGGGACCATCCTGATTGGGTACATCTTGTCGTTGTGGAATGACTTTCAGTCTTCTTTGTTCAAAATAGTTTCAACTATGTACCCTGTTATTAAGGGATCATCCTTATTCTCATTTTCACATGGAAGCAAGTGAAGCAAGGGAATGAAACTGAAAGGGAGAAGACAGATTAGATATTAGAAAAAAAACTTTTTGACAGTGAGAGTCATTAATGAGTGGAACAGGCTGCCACGAGAGGTGGTGAGTTCTCCTACAATGGAAGTCTTGAGAGGCTGGACAGGCATCTGTCTGAGATGGTTTAGTGACTCCTGCATTGAGCAGGGGGTTGGACCAGATGACCCAGGAGGTCCCTTCCAATTCTAACATTCTATGGATTCTATGAAATTGAATTGTTACTATTTATTACTTACTGTAGGATATTTGCTCATTTTGCTTTTATCTTAGGTTTTCACCATTTTTTTTCATCATGATAAGTATCTAATATCTATAGTAATCTGTGGTGTGACATATGACTACATACCTGGCAACATCTCTATGACTAAAATTAACATTTTAAATTAAAATTGACATAGCTATGACATTACGTCCACCTGCCCCTCGCCATCTTCAGTTGGTGCCCCCAAGACATACCCAGAACACTCCCCGTCTCTGGAGCCTTAGAGATTCTACATTCTCGGAACATCCATTCTGTGAATTATGATTCACGCTCCAGTGAAAAGAGCAGAGACCTCCGGGAATAAGAGCTCGTTTATCACACATTGGGAACTCTTGCCAGTAATAATGTATCTAAAGCTCATGAGTGTTCCATCCTGATACATGGAAGAAGCTGAAGAGATCAGTGATATCACACCAGGACACAATGAGAGACTTAACTCCCCGGCTATATTGTATCTAGAATTGTCACAGCCAAAGGATTATTCAAAAGAGAGAAGATGTCTTTCTTCATTGCCATCAGCTTGGCTGAGCTCCCCGGCCGGTCAACGTCCCGCCATTTGTGCAGATTAAAAGGCAATCAACCTTGCGTCTCAATGCTCCATACATATTATTACATCCAATATGTTTACGAGAGCCAACCAGGACAGGCTCAATAGGTCTGTAATGCACAATCATGTTCCATGGAGCATCCCTTTGTCTCGTCCCTTCTCATTTGCATTTGCGTTGATAACTTGCAATTTTCTTTCTTTCATCGAGAGACAGAAGTTTTCAGCGTTACGAGGAGGCATGGAAAAAATATTTCTTTGCAATTAAGTCTCCTGTTGTGCTTGTTATGTCAGGGCTATTGTATTCGGCTGCTATGTGTTTCGGGGACTCATTTGTTCTAAAGTCGAAATAATAACAGACTTTTATGTATAACAGGCTTCTATAATTACTGGATCCTGTCAGCTAAATAGCTACTTATAGGCAAGACCAAGCTCACGTCACGGCTACAAGGACAGGTCCGTTAATTCTGCTAATTCTGCTGATAAATGTTCTAGATTTTAAGATTTTGTTTAAAATAAAATTGATATTTGATGAGTAAATGGAACTTTTTCCCCCCTCTTTCCATGTAGTTCTCTGTTTTGGCTACTAGTATGCTGTTGCTCCAAGGATCTGGGAAGATATTTAGGCTTTTTCACCTCTGCCCTGGTGTCCAACGGATCTCATTGACTACAGGGTCTATAAGGCTCCTTGAAAGTTTCCACTACAAGCACCAATTTTATTCTCATCAAAGCCTTATTCCTTTTTTAAAGGTGTCCCAAATTTTTATTTTTTTTTCAAGAAGTGGGTGGGCACAATGCAGGGACCGCATTAAAATAATAAAATCATGTTAATACTAACCTGCCAATGGCTCCTGCTGCTCTGGAGATGAGGTGTCCTTGGCAGTCAATCACTGACTTCAGTCATCGTTGCAGAAGATGACTGCCTAGTAGAGAGAAGCAAATAAAATTTCACAGGATCCAACATTTTTAGGCCCAAAGAAACGGGGATCTGCGGTGGCGCCATAAGAACAGGTGAGGAAAGGTAAATATAAAAGTTAGTTTTTATTTTAAAGGGAACTGCATGGTGCCCAGTACACGGGCAGCATGTATTAGCTACTGACTGCAGAATCCCAGCCAGTTTGTGTCTGAAACACGTATTGGCAGAGACCAGTCAGTTACTGTGAGCGGTTAGGTAGAAGCCACCGGGGGACCTGCTTGTCTGACTACTCTCCCCAGCGGCTTCTAAAGTATGTTTTTCCCTGCAACACCACAATGTTTCAAAGTCAAATGACCTGGCTGTGACCGCAGAGCTCGTGGCTGATACATGCTACCCATGAAAGTAGATCCATACCACAATTTAAAATACAGACTTTTTTTGTCTCAGAAAAGAATGCTAGAATAACATTAGCTCCTTAGTCTTTATAGATCGAAAACAATCCAGATGGAAGATTCCCAAAAATACACACAAAAGCAGCCCCAGGCTCAATTCACATGAATCTTAGCAGCTACATCAGGTATATACATATGATATGTATATATGTGATAGAGTAGCATCATATCACCCTAAGGGTAGGTTCATATTTTACCTGGAAATGAATGGCAAAAATTCTGAAGTCTACCGGTTCTCATTACCCAGTGAATCTGTTCAGTGTTGCCACTAGACATGATTTTATTTTATTTTTTATTACTCGTTCCCTATATAATGCTAACAGGGATGGGGAGGAAGCCCACAAAAACACATGGAGAACTTACAAACTCTGTGTAGATGTCATTTTTGGCCAGATTGAAATATTGGACCTCAACTCTGTAACCAAATAAGCCAGTAAGACACCATGCTGCCAACTCACGGACAAAGCCAGAATATTCATTAATCCACCATGTAACATGAGGCTTTTTGAGACGTTTGGATAGCTTATAAGTATATCTTATAGCTTATAAGTATATCTTTGGGATAATGAGTCAAATTGTGAACTATCCAAGGCACATGGCTTAATGCGTGCCCTACTACTGCAGGCCCCTTTAGTAGCCCCCACTCTGTATCAAGACCCTATTAGCATCCAGGAATGCCGATAGAGTTGAACATGTGATGACCAGCCTGGGGCCCATTGCCAGCGCCCCCAAGCACATGGGCACCATACCGGCCCCGTGGCCTGCTGCCACTGACAGCAGTGCAATAAGATTATCTCTACCACAGAGGTTCCCTGTATCTACAGTTAATGGAAGCATAGCTCCGGGTGGACAGAACAGAGTGTGGGGCCCAGGGTGACGGTGCCCTCTGCGTTCCCGGTAGTTACGCTAGTGTGAACAAGCCCTAATTAAGCAGGTGTAATAGTGCAGAAAGCAGCCTATGGACCCGGGATAATTCAGATCTAGTAAGTTTGCTTTTCCGTAAGTCTGGTTTGGTATAACACCTTGCACTACTGGAACTGACATATTAATAAATCATCAGTACTCAACACTGGGGCCAAGTCTGGCACAATTAATTTTTTTATGGGACCCTGTGATTACCATTTGTGCCCCCGGGCGCAGTATGTCTGTAAAGAATAGAGAAGACCCCCATTTCTATATGACGCAGGTTATACAGAGGGCTGCCTGTCGGTACTATTTGCTGCGTTAGTCTCTTTGATGTACACTTATTCAGCTTTTCACACTTGTAAAATATTGATAATAAACTATTGATCTGTATAATATAGATTAGCAGCCAGCCGAGCACGGTCATTGTTTTTTTCTTTCCTTCCTTCCTGGGATTGCAGCTAACAAAAAAAAAAAATCCCTTTACCTGAATGTACAGTAATCAATGTTTTCCTGGTCATGAACACTATTTATAATTCAGCAGGCGGACAATCAATATCCCGGCACCATCGCTGCGTACACAACACTGTAAATAATGGTGCACAGAGGCCACTGCTTGTTTCCTCCTGACAAGTAGCTTAGTTTTCTGCTTGTGTCCGCACAAAATCTAATCAAAGAAAATCCTTTCTATGATACAGATTTGTAGCCCGAGAATGCAGTTTTATGGCACATCTGTCCATATTTTATCCCTTAGTGAAGGTAAAAAGAATGAGTTACTAGTGATACAGTATTATCACCGCGGCGGAGGGCACCGGCGCTACATACTAATCATACAATGTATGGTGGATGAGGCCGAACCGTCATTGCTAATGGGGTCTTCTGATCGTAAACATTTATAGGATAAGAGGTCGTTCTACCCATGGGACCATACCTGTTTGGAGAATGAGGGTCTTATAATCCCCATTCTCTCCAACAACATGGTCTACAATATGCTGGAGAGGCCGGTGGTAAACCAGCCATTATAAATTATTACGAGTGCATCAGAAATGGTCACGTTTCTCTAAATATTATCTACAAACAATGACCTTTAAATAAGTACTTAAAGGGAATCTGTCAGCATTTTTTGCCATGTAATCTGAGAGCAGCATAATAGAGGAACAGAGACTCTGATTCCAGCGATGTGTCACTTACTGGGTTCTGTTTTGCCATCTTAATATCATCAATGTTTTATCAGCAGATAATCATTTCAGGACAACTGGCCTCATGCATCCTAGTCCAGCCGCACCCCCAGCACTAATTGGCAGCTTTTTGTCACTATACAATGAATACAGAAAGCTGCCACTCAGTGCTGTGAGCGGGGTTACACAGGGCTCAGCATTTCAGCTCTGCTAGATCTGCAGTAGAGAAAACTAATTCTATCACAACTACTGCACCCAGTAAAGTAAGCAATTTTCACATTGTCTGCTGGGGCTATTATAGATGCATACTTTGTTCTTTTACAAAATTTACATGTACATTAGCAGCAATAGACTGACTTAGACCTTATTTCATTGCAATGAAGCATCAACTGAGGGTTGTAGGGGCTATTTTAGACTTCCCAGAAGTCTAGAATCATTCTCAGGAATGATTGAAAAAGGTTCACATACTGAAATCGAAATATTGCTATAATGGGCTTATAAATACGGTAATTAACTTTTGTACACTCTTTTGATGTGCTGTCTCCAGTTTTTTTATGTGGATGGTTTGGCATTGCACCCTCATTTATTAAAAAGTGTTGCTCTATTTCTCGAACTTTATATATATTTTTTAAAAGGCAGATTATGAAAGGGAAAACCATTACAACAAATTCTTAAATACATTTAAAAGGGAATCTGTCAGCAGGTTTTTTTCTACATCATTTGAGACCAAACCCTAAATAAATAAGTACAAATAAAAAGTGCATTTAAATAACACAGGGTGTAGAGATGGGCGAACCTGAACAGTAAAGTTCAGCATCCACACCGAACACCTACTGTTCGGCACGGACACCGAACACTAACTTCACCAGGAAGTCTGTGTTACTGTTCGATCACACGGGTATTTGTCAGGCTGTCATGTGCATGACAGCGTGGCCAACACCGCTTCTGATGATTTCACCGCCGGTTAGACAGCCACGATTCCCATGCTGTCAAAAGACAGCGTGAGCCCGCAGCTGTGATTGGACATATAAAGTTTGCCTCCGGTCACTGGTGTCCGCTGCTGGGACTACTGCTCCTATCAGCCAATGCCTGCTGCATCTAATGACAGCGAGAGCAGGAGCGGCTGATGAGAGTATTCACCAGTGGTTCTCAGCCTGGACAGTCGTATCTTGGCACCGTCCAGGTTGAAAACTATTTAACCCCCAGACATGGATTATGGCGTGAGACAGAACGACTGACATTTTATTTTTGCTTTATTGCAGCAGACCGGGGCTTCGGTAGAATAGGTGTTAGGCAAGTATAACTGTTATTTTTAAATAAAAAGTAAAAAGTGTATTTTGTTTTATTTCAAATAAAAGACTTTATTCTGACTGTGTCTTTATTTACCATTTAACTATAGGATTAATAATGGATAGGTGTCTTCTAGACACTTCTCCATTACAAACCCGTGGGCTTGATGTCACCTGACAATACAAAGATGACATCTAGATGGCAAGTTGGAAGAGCTGGGTAAAGCGCCAAAATTGGCACATCTAATAAATGCGCCATTTCTGGGCAGCCTATTTTTAGGCTGGGGGTCTTTATACATGGCCCCTTAATAGCCTGAGAATACCAGCCCCCCAGCTGTCTGCTTTAGCAAGGCTGGTTGTCAAAAATAGGGGGGACCCCATGCAGTTTTTTAAATTATTTAAATAATTTAAAAAATGCGGAGTGAGGAACCCTATATTCTTTATAACCATACAGGGGAACCCACGTCTTTTTTTTTTAAATTTATTTACAGCGCAGGAGCAGGCTGATGAATACTCCCATCGGCTGCTCCTGCTCTCATTGTTATTAGCGGTAGCAGGAATCTGCAGATGGGAGCAGTAGTCTCAACATGAGACACCAGTGACTGGAGGTAAACTTTATACCTTGGATCACAGCTGCATGCTCATGCTGTCTTGACAGCGTGGGAACCGTGGCTGTCCAACAGGCAATGAGGATTTCACTGACGATCAGAAGCAGCGTTTGCCTCACTGTCATGCGCATGACAACTCTGCAAACACTGGATGTTCAGGCCCCCCATGTGGTCCAGGTACTGTTCTGGTACCTGAACCCAATTTTTTTGTAATTGTTTGTCCCAAGCAGCAGGACCCAAACATGCAGATGTCCACCCATCTCTAATAGAGCTTTTGATCAGAAAAAGTATAAAAGCTATCCCACCATCTACAAGGTGACCCTATTCGGGACAGTCCTACATTGTCAATCTTTACCATGTGTCAGTTGTGACCTCAGTGTGAATAAGGGCAGACAGAGGACTGGGTCCCGAACCAGGTTTGGGAAGCTTTTTAACTGTAAAAGCGCAAGTAAGGGAGACTACACCGTAACTTGCACAAAATGCAAAAATACAAAATAAAAACTGAGCTCGAGTTGATAAATGTGCAACACAAACACATGTCCACATTGGCCATTAAACAGACAAAACCTACATTTTGTTTCTTGTAGGTTTTGTCTGTTTAATGGCGAAAGTGAACATGCGTTTGTGTTACACGTATACCAACTCAAACTCAACCTCAATTTTTGTGTGTTTTCTCATATGAGAGCAGGCTGATGTAGGCAAAAAGAAGCCGAATCCAATGATGTATCACTTAGTTTATTGGGTAGAGCAGTTCTGATACAGAGTTTTAGATTTAGAAATGCAGCAGAGCTGAGAAACCTAACCCCGCCCCCACTGGGATCTGTATATACAATGTCCATAGACAGTGAGATGTCCATCACAGGAGGGGGCGTGTCAGCCTAGCATGCAGGCGCTGCGGTGTTCCATCAATGATAAACTCCTGGTGCTAAAACAATCATTGCAAGCAAATAAAACCAAGCAAATTGGGTCAACAATTTCTAAAAATAGCGAGAATCCCATTTAAGATGGAAAACCACCCAAAGTTTTGGAGGTTTTTTCTCAGGCTGATACAAAATGAATGTAATCAGTCTAGAAGTTAAACAAAATGAATAATTTCTACCATGAACAGATTCAACCAATTTAAAGAAGGTGAGCAAAGATCATTTCCACCATCTATAGGCCAGCATGTTATTACAGGAGAAGATTGTAGGACGCCAATCAGCAGCCAAGCTTGATGCTAATGTAGAGAAGACAGCGGGGAATTGAGAGCGCAGCATAATGAAATAGGAGGGATAAGTGCCCTTTACTATAAAATGTAAAATCAACTCAGACGGGAAAAATCATTCTATTACACGATTTATAAAACATTTTCAGTAGTTTTTATTAAACACAAAAAAATAACTAGATCCTAACATAAAAAGGGGAAATTAACCTTCAGAATGTGCTACAAGCCTCCACTTATTTTTTCAAAAGTATACTGTAGATAATTCTAGAATATTCTAAATTAAATTCTATCATAGTTTGTAAGGTATTTGTTTGTACTCTGAAATCAACTTCTTCCTGCCCTACTCCAGTTGATTGACAGATCTCTCCTTGTGTGTGTACAGTCATGGCCAAAATTTTTGAGAATGACACCAAAATTATATTTTCACATGATCTACTGCCCTCTGGTTTTTATTAGTGTTTGTCTGATGTTTATATCACATACAGAAATATAATTGCAATCATATTATGAGTACCAATAGGTTATATTGACAGTCAGAATGAGTTAATGCAGCAAGTCAATATTTGCAGTGTTGACCCTTCTTCAAGACCTCTGCAATTCTCCCTGGCATGCTCTCAATCAACTTCTGGACCAAATCCTGACTGATAGCAGTCCATTCTTGCATAATCAATGCTTGCATTTTGCCAGAATTTGTTGGTTTTTGTTTGTCCACCCGTCTCTTGATGATTGACCACAAGTTCTCAATGGGATTAAGATCTGGAGAGTTTCCAGGCCATGGACCCAAAATCTCTATGTTTTGTTCCATGAGCCATTTAGTTATCACATTTGCTTTATGGCAAGGTGCTCCATCATGCTGGAAAAGGCATTGTTGGGCGGCAAACTGCTCTTGGACGGTTGGGAGAAGTTGCTCTTGGAGGACATTCTGGTACCATTCTTTATTCATGTGTTTTTAGGCAAGACTGTGAGTGAGCCGATTCCCTTGGCTGAGAAGCAACCCCACACATGAATGGTTTCAGGATGCTTTACAGTTGGCATGAGACAAGACTGGTGGTGGCGCTCACCTCTTCTTATCCGAATAAGCTGTTTTCCAGATGTCCCAAACAATCGAAAAGGGGATTCATCAGAGAAAATGACTTTGCCCCAGTCCTCAGCAGACCACTCCCTGTACCTTTTGCAGAATATCAGTCGGTCCCTGATGTTTTTTCTGGAGAGAAGTGGCTTCTTTGCTGCCCTCCTTGAAACCAGGCCTTGCTCAAAGTCTCCGCCTCACAGTGCGTGCAGAAGCACTCACACCAGCCTGCTGCCATTCCTGAGCAAGCTCGGCACTGCTGGCAGTCCGATCCCGCAGCTGAAACAGTTTTAAGATACGGTCCTGGCGCTTGCTGGTCTTTCTTGGGCGCCCTGGAGCCTTTTTGACAACAATAGAAGCTCTCTCCTTGAAGTTCTTGATGATGCGATAGATTGTTGACTGAGGTGCAATCTTTGTAGCTGCGATACTCTTCCCTGTTAGGCCATTTTTGTGCAGTGCAATGATGGCTGCACGTGTTTCTTTAGAGATAACCATGGTTAACTGAAGAGAAACAATGATATCAAGCACCAGCCTCCTTTTAAAGTGTCCAGTGATGTCATTCTTACTTAATCATGACTGATTGGTCGCCAGCCCTGTCCTCATCAACACCCACACCTGTGTTAATGGAGCAATCACTAAAACGATGTTAGCTGCTCCTTTTAAGGCAGGACTGCAATGATGTTGAAATGTATTTTGGGGGTTAAAGTTCATTTTCTGGGCAAATATTGACTTTGCAAGTACAGTAATTGCTGTTAAGCTGATCACTCTGACATTCAGGAGTATATGCAAATTGCCATTAGAAAAAATGAAGCAGTAGACTTTGGAAAAATTAATATTTGTCTCATTCTCAAAATTTTTGTCCATGACTGTACATAGAAAGAGACCTGTCAAACGGATCAGAGAAGAAAGAAGCCAGCTAAAGATCTATTATACCTATTATTGGAGCACGCAGAAGACACTCAGCACCCGAGCATGATCGGAAAACAGATTATCCGAGCCCAATCGCTCATCACTAATCAAGTATTATCTACGGAGATGCACGTTGAGGAAAGGATGTAGGTCTGAATCCCCAAAATTTTTAACTAGGTAGTTACAACCCCAATTCCCAAAAAGTTGGGAAAGTGTATAAAATGTAAAGAAAACAAGAATGCAATGATTTTGAAATTAGTTATAGCCATGTTCTATTCACAACATAACATAGAACACAAATCAGAAGATGAATGTTGGATTTTTTTTTTCACTCATTAAAAAAAAAAAACTCATTTAGAAAATGATGGCAGCTATACCTCAAAAAAGTTGGCGCAGGGTAAAAAAAAAAAAAAGGCTGGAAAAGTTGGCTGCACTAATGAAAATAAGCTAGACGAGCAATTTTCAACTAAGTCATATAATCGTGGATAAAAAGAGTATGCTAGAGAGGCAGAGTCTCACAGAAGTAAAGATGGTCAGAGGTTCACTAATCTGTGAACAACAATCTAAAAATTGTGGAACAATTTTAGAAAAATGTTCTTGGATGTAATGTTGCAAAAAATCTGAATATCCCATCATCTAGTGTACATAATGTCAAAATATTCAGAGATTCTGAAGAAATCCATGTGCACAAGTCCGACAGTCCATATTGGATGCTCGTGGTCTACGGGTCCTGCATCAACCACAGGCATGATTTAGTCATGCAAATCATTGCATGGGCTCAAGAATACTTCCAGAAATCATTGTCTGTGAATGCAGTACAATGCACAAATGAACGGTAAATCTATGGCATGCAAAGAAGCCATATATCCGCACAATATAGAAACGCTGCCATCTTCTACGGGTCAAAGCTCAATCAAAACAGACTAAGGCAAAATGGAAACCTGTTCTGTGGTCAGATGAAAATAAAATTTTAAAATTCCTTATGGAAACCAGATTCTGCATCCTGGGAACTCCAGAGGAGAGGGAACATCCAGCTTGTTATGAACACACAGTTCCTTTATCTCTGATGGTATTGGGTTGTATTAGTGCCTACGACATGGGCAGCTTACACATCTTATAAGACACTATCAATATTGAGCATTTAATAGACCACAGTATGCTCCAGCCAGACAACATCTATTCTAGGGAAAGTCTAGCATATTTCAGCAGGACAATATTAAACCACAAAATGCATCCATCACAATTTATGAAAAATATACGGCACTCCTGACCTGAGCAGTGGTGCCCATGAATGGTTCCAACTAGTGGTGAGCGAGTCTACTCGTTGCTCAGGTGGTCTCCGAGTATTTGTGAGTGCTCGGAGATTTAGTTTTCCTTGCCGTAGCTGGATGATTTGCGGCTACTAGACTGCTTGATTACATGTGGGGATTAACTAGCAACCAGGCAACCCCCACATGTACTCAGGCTGGCTAGCAGCCGTAAATCATCCAGCTGCGGCAGGGAAAACTAAATCTCCGAGCAGTTACAAATACTCGGAGACCTCCCGAGCGTGCTCGGGGAAAACCTGGGCAACAAGTATACTCGCTCATCACTAGTTCCAACCCATAAAATATGTAGAAAAATACTTGTCACTCAAAAGGGTTGCAATGAACAAAAAATATAGTTTATTTGGTAATCTTTATAATTAATGTTTCGGTCCTAACACTTGGTCCTAGTATTTTGCTACAGGCTATATATGCATCCATCACAGCAGCATGGCTTCACAGTAGAAGAGTTTCGGTGATGAACTGGCCGCCTGCAGTCCAGGACTTTCACCAATAGTAAATATTTGCCGACTTATGAAACGGAAAATCTGGCAAAGACCCAGGAATGTGGTGCAGAGAGAATCCAACATCAGACAAGAGTGGGACAACGTTCCTGTCCGACAACTCCAGCAATTGTCTCCTCACTTCAGACATTTACAGACTGTTGTAGAAACATGGGATGCTACACAATGGTGGACATGGTCCGAGCCCAACTTTGAGACGTGTTGTTGCCATCAATTTCTAAATAAGTTAATTTTTTTTTTTAAATGAAATAGAAAAATGTCCAAACTCACCTGGCGATCTGTGTTCTGTTGTGTATAAAATACGGCTCTTAGAAGTTTCCAAATCATTGCATTCTTATCTTCCTTATATTTTATGCATAGCCCCAACGTTTTTTTTTGCTATTGGTGTATTTCTTGGATTTGATTTTCATCATACAATTGCTAATGTAGACATCTTTATTGGTGATCGCACGGCTATTAGGTCTCCTTCGCGCATGGTGTCCTGACATGAAAATAATGTGTCCAATTCATCAAGACAGGAGAATTTCTTGGGGATTGGTAACGTGCATTGATTTAGAGGTTTGGGAAGAGGGCGGAAGTAATTTGAGTTTCTGTCTGGTGTCTGAATTTATTTTGGGGTCCGGTTTAGCATTCCATATTAATGGGGCGGGATCTGCATTCTTAGGAGTTGGGTATGAAGTGTGAAATAACATTGGGTTCTGCTCTTGGGTCTCATCCTACATTTCTTACATATTTGGCTGATATGTCCTGATAACAGAGAATTGATACTAGCTTTGATTCCAACTCCACATTCTAGTGGGAGAAAAGAAAATGAGAAAAGACTGTGGATACTTTAAGGCTAAGTGCACACGTCAGGATTTTACGCAGAAATTTCCTGAACAAAACTGGACTTTTTCTGCAGAAAATCCGCATGCATTTTTCTCACGTTTTTACTCGCTTTTTTTGCGTGTATTTTGTGCGGATTTTTCCCAATGCATTAAATAGCGGGAAATCTGCAAAAAATCTGCAAAATTAATTAACATGCTGCGTATTTTTCCACAATGCGTTTTTATCGCAGAAAAAAACGCAACATGTGCACAAAAAAATGCGGAATGCATTAAAAATGATGGGATGCTTAATGTATGCGTTTAAGCGTTTTTGCAGCGGAAAAAAAATCGCCGAAAAAAAACGCGCAAAAAATCCAGAACGTGTGCACATAGCCTTACAGGCTGCTGTGATGAACAGAAATGACTTGAAAAGTTAAAGTAAAAGCAGGCGACATAAGCAGGCACCTCAAGTAATTTTTTTTGTTCCTGATCAAGAGAGCCTTGCTCATCCATGCATTTTGTAGACCACCCAACGATTTTAATTGGGACCATACAATTCTTCATCTCTCCTGTGGTGGCGCTGTAGAGGATTGAACATTTTCAGCCCATTTAACTCACAGGTTACATGTGACTACTAGGAAACCCAGTGGCTGGACTGGATATTTTATTCCCAGCTAACAAAAAATGATTTTCCACAGTGGACATCCCCTGTCGCGGCTGGACAGTTCAGTTTACCGTCTCAGCTACTTGTTTTGCATCCATCTCTGCCCTCGGCTCTTCGTTGAATGACAACTCTGGCTTCATAGAAACAAGAGAAGAGCGGAGATAGAGGCATAACGAATGTGTGGAAGGTTACATTGAACCAAGGGTGCACCGAATGCTTGCGCTTGGTTTCAACAGTCTCTATAAAACCTTCCTTTTTTTATCTTTACACGCTTTTGTAAAATCCAGTCTCTATTTGTCATGTATTCAGGCTCTCTACTTTTCGTACCCTCACATTTCTGATTTCCATTAAATCTCTGTGTAGCCATTACTCTAATTTGATTTCTGTTCTAAGGAAAAATTGCTCAGTTGTTTCACCATAGGAGATGGAAAAGTTTGTACCGAGAGGAAAATAATGTGATTGCCACAATGATTATCTTTACAGTTCTGCATATAATTAGATTTTTTTTCACATGTATTTGCTAGGTATTAAAAGAAGTTGTCCACTACTTGGGCAACTTTTTCTCATACCCCATGCTTGGCCCCCATAAAATAATAAAGCCTATACTCCCCTCCTGTGCCGGCACTGTTCCGTAGTGTCGGCACTCGGTCTCTGGGAGCTCCTGTGCTGTTGTTGTGACACGTGACAGCGGCGCCCAATCAGTGCTGGCGACAAGCTTTTTAGCAGCCAAAACAAGACAAAATTCATCCTGCCTTCATACTCAGCACAGATTACCTCATACAAGCACCAACTCTCCATCTGCCCCATAACAATGTCACTTGTAATGTCTCCATAAGTATTAGCCATTGTGCACCTCAAGGAACAGGACTGTTCACCTCCCGTCTTGCTTAAGCAGGGCAAATTTACCCAAAATCTTGGACAAACCAAACGTGTCTAAACTAGTGAAGAGTGAGTATGCTCGTTACTCGAGTTTCTCAGAGCATGCTCGGGTGGTCTCCGAGTATTTCGGACTGCTCGGAGATTTAGTGTGTCGCCACAGCTGCATGATTCGCGGCTGCTAGACAGCTTGAATACATGTAGGGATTCCCTAACAAAGAGGCAACCCCCACATGTATTCAAGCTGTCTAGCAGCCGTAAATCATGCAGCTAAGGCGACAAACTAAATCTCCGAGCAAGCTGAAATACTCGGAGACCACCTGAGCTGCTCGGAGAAACTAGAGTAACAAGCATACTCGCTCATCACTAGTCTGAACCAAATTGGAAAAAAAATTCTACAGCTGAACGATAAGTGTCTACAGCACAGGTACTAAGATGCCATACTTGCCAACACTTCCCGTGAAGGTTAAAGACCTCAGAGAAGATGTGGAAAGTTTGCAGGAAGCTGGAGAAGCCCTTTACAAAACTCTACAAAAGTTTCCATAGTGTTGGGATATGTTGTCAGACTCACACTGGGGTGTAGAAGAACAGAGGTAGTTTAGCCGCCACAGCAAGAACCGCCTGGGCACATAGGTACCCCCCTCCTACAACTATAGTGTCCATCTTCAGCTGCTACTCAATAGAACTTGTGAATCCCACCTATGGGAGAACAGAGTTCCATGGAGGGGGCAATGCATGCAAGTGTCTGCATTAAAAAAAAAAAAAATTACTTCTGCCAACTACCTAGCATTTTGCAACTTTCATAAACTACAGTTGAGACAGCGGCCTGTGTATATGCCCACCTAAGTCATGTACTCTTTCTGGAGTGCCAAACAAGGATCCAAAAACTCCTTTCACCTGATATATTGGGGTCCCAGAGATGTGCACGCTCTGACCTTGCTATGTAGTACTCTCCTCGGACTCTCTTCACATGTAGTTTTCCTGCCACCCAAGCTTTTCTGTGCCCAAATATTTGGAAGGCACACAGAATGGCATCTTGTGCACTTCTGCTCTGAAGTATGTACAATGATTAGAAAAACTAAGCTTTACAGCAGCATTTACACATTTAAGTGGCGACAACCTGATGAAGTTTGAACCACCCCCTTTTTCCAAATAGAAAAAAATAAAAACAGATTTGGTATCTTCACATCTGCAAAAGTCTGATCAAAACACACTCATTTAACCATTAAATGATTCCCCATTTAATAGAGCATCGTGCTAATAATTTAGAGGGAGTTTGTAATTTCTCAGCAGCGCCACCACAGGGGAAACCAAGCATTACACACTGCCCATGTTATTCAGTGGGCACTCCTCACATCGATCAAGAGAGGAATATCCTGAACACTGACCTCTTCTATATGAACTCAAAACTCCATATTTGGTACATGGAAATGGGTTTTCTAAACGGAATAACCAAGATCTTAGAAAATGCAAAAAAAAAAAAAAAAGGTCTTTTCCATAAGCGTAATAGGCCGAATCGAATATCTTTCAGCGAGACTCTCACCATGGTGTATGGGTTGCATGTGGAAATGTGGGTGGCTCTGCCTATAGAACATGAGATGCAGTACCACACTCAGTCTGTACACAGGTGTGGCGCTGTTTTTAGAATTCGCCATGTTTCTGAGATCTTTCATCCCGTTAATTTGCTTTCTATTACCTTGTGACGGCTAAATACCACTAAGATACCCCCCAAAATTGTGTTTTAAAACACATTTGTACTCTGCATTTTTCTTTCCGATCTACTTTTGTCCTCGTGACGAACGCTCTGCATGTGAATATTTTCAGTGGAATTAGATGTGAGGATTGTAGAAAGCATTTACTGTTGTGTTTAAATGTGCTGTTTGCAGGACGGTTATGGAAAAATCTTGTAAGCCATGATTCATGTCATCCACATGGAGATTTACGGTGACATTTTGCCAGTGTCGTGCAGACTGTGGTCAGACTTTGTAAGAATCCTTGGCGTAAGCAGAACTTCATTCCCTACAGAACAGATGGCGCTTTTTGATGGAATGTTGCTCTTTACCCTTACGCTCCAACTGATCCATCAAACCAGACTGAAAATATAGATAGCACTTTAATTAGGACGTAATCGGCCAGACTGGTATATTCATGTTTACACCTATATTACACAATCTGCCATAGCATTAAAACCACTAAAAGGTGAAGTGGAACATTGACTATGTAGTCACAATGGCACCTGTCTTGGTTGGAGAAATTAGGCAGAATAAACAGTTTTTGAACTTGATTTATTAGAAGCAGGAAATATGGACAACTTTACAAGGGCCACGTCGTGATGGCTAGATGACAAGGATCTCCAAAATGGCAGGTCTTGTTGGGCGTTCCTAGTATACAAACCAGGGATTCAAGCTTCAGGAGGCTAATTTGCATATTCCAGGTGCCTTCTGGGAGAAGCGAAGTCTCCCTAAGCTAGAAGATCGTTGGGTACAGCCGGGACCAGCTGCTTCGAAAGCATCACCAAACCAGGGATTCAAGCTTCAGGAGGCTAATTTGCATATTCCAGGTGCCTTCTGGGAGAAGCGAAGTCTCCCTAAGCTAGAAGATCGTTGGGTACAGCCGGGACCAGCTGCTTCGAAAGCATCACCAAACCAGGGATTCAAGCTTCAGGAGGCTAATTTGCATATTCCAGGTGCCTTCTGGGAGAAGCGAAGTCTCCCTAAGCTAGAAGATCGTTGGGTACAGCCGGGACCAGCTGCTTCGAAAGCATCACCAAACCAGGGATTCAAGCTTCAGGAGGCTAATTTGCATATTCCAGGTGCCTTCTGGGAGAAGCGAAGTCTCCCTAAGCTAGAAGATCGTTGGGTACAGCCGGGACCAGCTGCTTCGAAAGCATCACCAAACCAGGGATTCAAGCTTCAGGAGGCTAATTTGCATATTCCAGGTGCCTTCTGGGAGAAGCGAAGTCTCCCTAAGCTAGAAGATCGTTGGGTACAGCCGGGACCAGCTGCTTCGAAAGCATCACCAAACCAGGGATTCAAGCTTCAGGAGGCTAATTTGCATATTCCAGGTGCCTTCTGGGAGAAGCGAAGTCTCCCTAAGCTAGAAGATCGTTGGGTACAGCCGGGACCAGCTGCTTCGAAAGCATCACCAAACCAGGGATTCAAGCTTCAGGAGGCTAATTTGCATATTCCAGGTGCCTTCTGGGAGAAGCGAAGTCTCCCTAAGCTAGAAGATCGTTGGGTACAGCCGGGACCAGCTGCTTCGAAAGCATCACCAAACCAGGGATTCAAGCTTCAGGAGGCTAATTTGCATATTCCAGGTGCCTTCTGGGAGAAGCGAAGTCTCCCTAAGCTAGAAGATCGTTGGGTACAGCCGGGACCAGCTGCTTCGAAAGCATCACCAAACCAGGGATTCAAGCTTCAGGAGGCTAATTTGCATATTCCAGGTGCCTTCTGGGAGAAGCGAAGTCTCCCTAAGCTAGAAGATCGTTGGGTACAGCCGGGACCAGCTGCTTCGAAAGCATCACCAAACCAGGGATTCAAGCTTCAGGAGGCTAATTTGCATATTCCAGGTGCCTTCTGGGAGAAGCGAAGTCTCCCTAAGCTAGAAGATCGTTGGGTACAGCCGGGACCAGCTGCTTCGAAAGCATCACCAAACCAGGGATTCAAGCTTCAGGAGGCTAATTTGCATATTCCAGGTGCCTTCTGGGAGAAGCGAAGTCTCCCTAAGCTAGAAGATCGTTGGGTACAGCCGGGACCAGCTGCTTCGAAAGCATCACCAAACCAGGGATTCAAGCTTCAGGAGGCTAATTTGCATATTCCAGGTGCCTTCTGGGAGAAGCGAAGTCTCCCTAAGCTAGAAGATCGTTGGGTACAGCCGGGACCAGCTGCTTCGAAAGCATCACCAAACCAGGGATTCAAGCTTCAGGAGGCTAATTTGCATATTCCAGGTGCCTTCTGGGAGAAGCGAAGTCTCCCTAAGCTAGAAGATCGTTGGGTACAGCCGGGACCAGCTGCTTCGAAAGCATCACCAAACCAGGGATTCAAGCTTCAGGAGGCTAATTTGCATATTCCAGGTGCCTTCTGGGAGAAGCGAAGTCTCCCTAAGCTAGAAGATCGTTGGGTACAGCCGGGACCAGCTGCTTCGAAAGCATCACCAAACCAGGGATTCAAGCTTCAGGAGGCTAATTTGCATATTCCAGGTGCCTTCTGGGAGAAGCGAAGTCTCCCTAAGCTAGAAGATCGTTGGGTACAGCCGGGACCAGCTGCTTCGAAAGCATCACCAAACCAGGGATTCAAGCTTCAGGAGGCTAATTTGCATATTCCAGGTGCCTTCTGGGAGAAGCGAAGTCTCCCTAAGCTAGAAGATCGTTGGGTACAGCCGGGACCAGCTGCTTCGAAAGCATCACCAAACCAGGGATTCAAGCTTCAGGAGGCTAATTTGCATATTCCAGGTGCCTTCTGGGAGAAGCGAAGTCTCCCTAAGCTAGAAGATCGTTGGGTACAGCCGGGACCAGCTGCTTCGAAAGCATCACCAAACCAGGGATTCAAGCTTCAGGAGGCTAATTTGCATATTCCAGGTGCCTTCTGGGAGAAGCGAAGTCTCCCTAAGCTAGAAGATCGTTGGGTACAGCCGGGACCAGCTGCTTCGAAAGCATCACCAAACCAGGGATTCAAGCTTCAGGAGGCTAATTTGCATATTCCAGGTGCCTTCTGGGAGAAGCGAAGTCTCCCTAAGCTAGAAGATCGTTGGGTACAGCCGGGACCAGCTGCTTCGAAAGCATCACCAAACCAGGGATTCAAGCTTCAGGAGGCTAATTTGCATATTCCAGGTGCCTTCTGGGAGAAGCGAAGTCTCCCTAAGCTAGAAGATCGTTGGGTACAGCCGGGACCAGCTGCTTCGAAAGCATCACCAAACCAGGGATTCAAGCTTCAGGAGGCTAATTTGCATATTCCAGGTGCCTTCTGGGAGAAGCGAAGTCTCCCTAAGCTAGAAGATCGTTGGGTACAGCCGGGACCAGCTGCTTCGAAAGCATCACCAAACCAGGGATTCAAGCTTCAGGAGGCTAATTTGCATATTCCAGGTGCCTTCTGGGAGAAGCGAAGTCTCCCTAAGCTAGAAGATCGTTGGGTACAGCCGGGACCAGCTGCTTCGAAAGCATCACCAAACCAGGGATTCAAGCTTCAGGAGGCTAATTTGCATATTCCAGGTGCCTTCTGGGAGAAGCGAAGTCTCCCTAAGCTAGAAGATCGTTGGGTACAGCCGGGACCAGCTGCTTCGAAAGCATCACCAAACCAGGGATTCAAGCTTCAGGAGGCTAATTTGCATATTCCAGGTGCCTTCTGGGAGAAGCGAAGTCTCCCTAAGCTAGAAGATCGTTGGGTACAGCCGGGACCAGCTGCTTCGAAAGCATCACCAAACCAGGGATTCAAGCTTCAGGAGGCTAATTTGCATATTCCAGGTGCCTTCTGGGAGAAGCGAAGTCTCCCTAAGCTAGAAGATCGTTGGGTACAGCCGGGACCAGCTGCTTCGAAAGCATCACCAAACCAGGGATTCAAGCTTCAGGAGGCTAATTTGCATATTCCAGGTGCCTTCTGGGAGAAGCGAAGTCTCCCTAAGCTAGAAGATCGTTGGGTACAGCCGGGACCAGCTGCTTCGAAAGCATCACCAAACCAGGGATTCAAGCTTCAGGAGGCTAATTTGCATATTCCAGGTGCCTTCTGGGAGAAGCGAAGTCTCCCTAAGCTAGAAGATCGTTGGGTACAGCCGGGACCAGCTGCTTCGAAAGCATCACCAAACCAGGGATTCAAGCTTCAGGAGGCTAATTTGCATATTCCAGGTGCCTTCTGGGAGAAGCGAAGTCTCCCTAAGCTAGAAGATCGTTGGGTACAGCCGGGACCAGCTGCTTCGAAAGCATCACCAAACCAGGGATTCAAGCTTCAGGAGGCTAATTTGCATATTCCAGGTGCCTTCTGGGAGAAGCGAAGTCTCCCTAAGCTAGAAGATCGTTGGGTACAGCCGGGACCAGCTGCTTCGAAAGCATCACCAAACCAGGGATTCAAGCTTCAGGAGGCTAATTTGCATATTCCAGGTGCCTTCTGGGAGAAGCGAAGTCTCCCTAAGCTAGAAGATCGTTGGGTACAGCCGGGACCAGCTGCTTCGAAAGCATCACCAAACCAGGGATTCAAGCTTCAGGAGGCTAATTTGCATATTCCAGGTGCCTTCTGGGAGAAGCGAAGTCTCCCTAAGCTAGAAGATCGTTGGGTACAGCCGGGACCAGCTGCTTCGAAAGCATCACCAAACCAGGGATTCAAGCTTCAGGAGGCTAATTTGCATATTCCAGGTGCCTTCTGGGAGAAGCGAAGTCTCCCTAAGCTAGAAGATCGTTGGGTACAGCCGGGACCAGCTGCTTCGAAAGCATCACCAAACCAGGGATTCAAGCTTCAGGAGGCTAATTTGCATATTCCAGGTGCCTTCTGGGAGAAGCGAAGTCTCCCTAAGCTAGAAGATCGTTGGGTACAGCCGGGACCAGCTGCTTCGAAAGCATCACCAAACCAGGGATTCAAGCTTCAGGAGGCTAATTTGCATATTCCAGGTGCCTTCTGGGAGAAGCGAAGTCTCCCTAAGCTAGAAGATCGTTGGGTACAGCCGGGACCAGCTGCTTCGAAAGCATCACCAAACCAGGGATTCAAGCTTCAGGAGGCTAATTTGCATATTCCAGGTGCCTTCTGGGAGAAGCGAAGTCTCCCTAAGCTAGAAGATCGTTGGGTACAGCCGGGACCAGCTGCTTCGAAAGCATCACCAAACCAGGGATTCAAGCTTCAGGAGGCTAATTTGCATATTCCAGGTGCCTTCTGGGAGAAGCGAAGTCTCCCTAAGCTAGAAGATCGTTGGGTACAGCCGGGACCAGCTGCTTCGAAAGCATCACCAAACCAGGGATTCAAGCTTCAGGAGGCTAATTTGCATATTCCAGGTGCCTTCTGGGAGAAGCGAAGTCTCCCTAAGCTAGAAGATCGTTGGGTACAGCCGGGACCAGCTGCTTCGAAAGCATCACCAAACCAGGGATTCAAGCTTCAGGAGGCTAATTTGCATATTCCAGGTGCCTTCTGGGAGAAGCGAAGTCTCCCTAAGCTAGAAGATCGTTGGGTACAGCCGGGACCAGCTGCTTCGAAAGCATCACCAAACCAGGGATTCAAGCTTCAGGAGGCTAATTTGCATATTCCAGGTGCCTTCTGGGAGAAGCGAAGTCTCCCTAAGCTAGAAGATCGTTGGGTACAGCCGGGACCAGCTGCTTCGAAAGCATCACCAAACCAGGGATTCAAGCTTCAGGAGGCTAATTTGCATATTCCAGGTGCCTTCTGGGAGAAGCGAAGTCTCCCTAAGCTAGAAGATCGTTGGGTACAGCCGGGACCAGCTGCTTCGAAAGCATCACCAAACCAGGGATTCAAGCTTCAGGAGGCTAATTTGCATATTCCAGGTGCCTTCTGGGAGAAGCGAAGTCTCCCTAAGCTAGAAGATCGTTGGGTACAGCCGGGACCAGCTGCTTCGAAAGCATCACCAAACCAGGGATTCAAGCTTCAGGAGGCTAATTTGCATATTCCAGGTGCCTTCTGGGAGAAGCGAAGTCTCCCTAAGCTAGAAGATCGTTGGGTACAGCCGGGACCAGCTGCTTCGAAAGCATCACCAAACCAGGGATTCAAGCTTCAGGAGGCTAATTTGCATATTCCAGGTGCCTTCTGGGAGAAGCGAAGTCTCCCTAAGCTAGAAGATCGTTGGGTACAGCCGGGACCAGCTGCTTCGAAAGCATCACCAAACCAGGGATTCAAGCTTCAGGAGGCTAATTTGCATATTCCAGGTGCCTTCTGGGAGAAGCGAAGTCTCCCTAAGCTAGAAGATCGTTGGGTACAGCCGGGACCAGCTGCTTCGAAAGCATCACCAAACCAGGGATTCAAGCTTCAGGAGGCTAATTTGCATATTCCAGGTGCCTTCTGGGAGAAGCGAAGTCTCCCTAAGCTAGAAGATCGTTGGGTACAGCCGGGACCAGCTGCTTCGAAAGCATCACCAAACCAGGGATTCAAGCTTCAGGAGGCTAATTTGCATATTCCAGGTGCCTTCTGGGAGAAGCGAAGTCTCCCTAAGCTAGAAGATCGTTGGGTACAGCCGGGACCAGCTGCTTCGAAAGCATCACCAAACCAGGGATTCAAGCTTCAGGAGGCTAATTTGCATATTCCAGGTGCCTTCTGGGAGAAGCGAAGTCTCCCTAAGCTAGAAGATCGTTGGGTACAGCCGGGACCAGCTGCTTCGAAAGCATCACCAAACCAGGGATTCAAGCTTCAGGAGGCTAATTTGCATATTCCAGGTGCCTTCTGGGAGAAGCGAAGTCTCCCTAAGCTAGAAGATCGTTGGGTACAGCCGGGACCAGCTGCTTCGAAAGCATCACCAAACCAGGGATTCAAGCTTCAGGAGGCTAATTTGCATATTCCAGGTGCCTTCTGGGAGAAGCGAAGTCTCCCTAAGCTAGAAGATCGTTGGGTACAGCCGGGACCAGCTGCTTCGAAAGCATCACCAAACCAGGGATTCAAGCTTCAGGAGGCTAATTTGCATATTCCAGGTGCCTTCTGGGAGAAGCGAAGTCTCCCTAAGCTAGAAGATCGTTGGGTACAGCCGGGACCAGCTGCTTCGAAAGCATCACCAAACCAGGGATTCAAGCTTCAGGAGGCTAATTTGCATATTCCAGGTGCCTTCTGGGAGAAGCGAAGTCTCCCTAAGCTAGAAGATCGTTGGGTACAGCCGGGACCAGCTGCTTCGAAAGCATCACCAAACCAGGGATTCAAGCTTCAGGAGGCTAATTTGCATATTCCAGGTGCCTTCTGGGAGAAGCGAAGTCTCCCTAAGCTAGAAGATCGTTGGGTACAGCCGGGACCAGCTGCTTCGAAAGCATCACCAAACCAGGGATTCAAGCTTCAGGAGGCTAATTTGCATATTCCAGGTGCCTTCTGGGAGAAGCGAAGTCTCCCTAAGCTAGAAGATCGTTGGGTACAGCCGGGACCAGCTGCTTCGAAAGCATCACCAAACCAGGGATTCAAGCTTCAGGAGGCTAATTTGCATATTCCAGGTGCCTTCTGGGAGAAGCGAAGTCTCCCTAAGCTAGAAGATCGTTGGGTACAGCCGGGACCAGCTGCTTCGAAAGCATCACCAAACCAGGGATTCAAGCTTCAGGAGGCTAATTTGCATATTCCAGGTGCCTTCTGGGAGAAGCGAAGTCTCCCTAAGCTAGAAGATCGTTGGGTACAGCCGGGACCAGCTGCTTCGAAAGCATCACCAAACCAGGGATTCAAGCTTCAGGAGGCTAATTTGCATATTCCAGGTGCCTTCTGGGAGAAGCGAAGTCTCCCTAAGCTAGAAGATCGTTGGGTACAGCCGGGACCAGCTGCTTCGAAAGCATCACCAAACCAGGGATTCAAGCTTCAGGAGGCTAATTTGCATATTCCAGGTGCCTTCTGGGAGAAGCGAAGTCTCCCTAAGCTAGAAGATCGTTGGGTACAGCCGGGACCAGCTGCTTCGAAAGCATCACCAAACCAGGGATTCAAGCTTCAGGAGGCTAATTTGCATATTCCAGGTGCCTTCTGGGAGAAGCGAAGTCTCCCTAAGCTAGAAGATCGTTGGGTACAGCCGGGACCAGCTGCTTCGAAAGCATCACCAAACCAGGGATTCAAGCTTCAGGAGGCTAATTTGCATATTCCAGGTGCCTTCTGGGAGAAGCGAAGTCTCCCTAAGCTAGAAGATCGTTGGGTACAGCCGGGACCAGCTGCTTCGAAAGCATCACCAAACCAGGGATTCAAGCTTCAGGAGGCTAATTTGCATATTCCAGGTGCCTTCTGGGAGAAGCGAAGTCTCCCTAAGCTAGAAGATCGTTGGGTACAGCCGGGACCAGCTGCTTCGAAAGCATCACCAAACCAGGGATTCAAGCTTCAGGAGGCTAATTTGCATATTCCAGGTGCCTTCTGGGAGAAGCGAAGTCTCCCTAAGCTAGAAGATCGTTGGGTACAGCCGGGACCAGCTGCTTCGAAAGCATCACCAAACCAGGGATTCAAGCTTCAGGAGGCTAATTTGCATATTCCAGGTGCCTTCTGGGAGAAGCGAAGTCTCCCTAAGCTAGAAGATCGTTGGGTACAGCCGGGACCAGCTGCTTCGAAAGCATCACCAAACCAGGGATTCAAGCTTCAGGAGGCTAATTTGCATATTCCAGGTGCCTTCTGGGAGAAGCGAAGTCTCCCTAAGCTAGAAGATCGTTGGGTACAGCCGGGACCAGCTGCTTCGAAAGCATCACCAAACCAGGGATTCAAGCTTCAGGAGGCTAATTTGCATATTCCAGGTGCCTTCTGGGAGAAGCGAAGTCTCCCTAAGCTAGAAGATCGTTGGGTACAGCCGGGACCAGCTGCTTCGAAAGCATCACCAAACCAGGGATTCAAGCTTCAGGAGGCTAATTTGCATATTCCAGGTGCCTTCTGGGAGAAGCGAAGTCTCCCTAAGCTAGAAGATCGTTGGGTACAGCCGGGACCAGCTGCTTCGAAAGCATCACCAAACCAGGGATTCAAGCTTCAGGAGGCTAATTTGCATATTCCAGGTGCCTTCTGGGAGAAGCGAAGTCTCCCTAAGCTAGAAGATCGTTGGGTACAGCCGGGACCAGCTGCTTCGAAAGCATCACCAAACCAGGGATTCAAGCTTCAGGAGGCTAATTTGCATATTCCAGGTGCCTTCTGGGAGAAGCGAAGTCTCCCTAAGCTAGAAGATCGTTGGGTACAGCCGGGACCAGCTGCTTCGAAAGCATCACCAAACCAGGGATTCAAGCTTCAGGAGGCTAATTTGCATATTCCAGGTGCCTTCTGGGAGAAGCGAAGTCTCCCTAAGCTAGAAGATCGTTGGGTACAGCCGGGACCAGCTGCTTCGAAAGCATCACCAAACCAGGGATTCAAGCTTCAGGAGGCTAATTTGCATATTCCAGGTGCCTTCTGGGAGAAGCGAAGTCTCCCTAAGCTAGAAGATCGTTGGGTACAGCCGGGACCAGCTGCTTCGAAAGCATCACCAAACCAGGGATTCAAGCTTCAGGAGGCTAATTTGCATATTCCAGGTGCCTTCTGGGAGAAGCGAAGTCTCCCTAAGCTAGAAGATCGTTGGGTACAGCCGGGACCAGCTGCTTCGAAAGCATCACCAAACCAGGGATTCAAGCTTCAGGAGGCTAATTTGCATATTCCAGGTGCCTTCTGGGAGAAGCGAAGTCTCCCTAAGCTAGAAGATCGTTGGGTACAGCCGGGACCAGCTGCTTCGAAAGCATCACCAAACCAGGGATTCAAGCTTCAGGAGGCTAATTTGCATATTCCAGGTGCCTTCTGGGAGAAGCGAAGTCTCCCTAAGCTAGAAGATCGTTGGGTACAGCCGGGACCAGCTGCTTCGAAAGCATCACCAAACCAGGGATTCAAGCTTCAGGAGGCTAATTTGCATATTCCAGGTGCCTTCTGGGAGAAGCGAAGTCTCCCTAAGCTAGAAGATCGTTGGGTACAGCCGGGACCAGCTGCTTCGAAAGCATCACCAAACCAGGGATTCAAGCTTCAGGAGGCTAATTTGCATATTCCAGGTGCCTTCTGGGAGAAGCGAAGTCTCCCTAAGCTAGAAGATCGTTGGGTACAGCCGGGACCAGCTGCTTCGAAAGCATCACCAAACCAGGGATTCAAGCTTCAGGAGGCTAATTTGCATATTCCAGGTGCCTTCTGGGAGAAGCGAAGTCTCCCTAAGCTAGAAGATCGTTGGGTACAGCCGGGACCAGCTGCTTCGAAAGCATCACCAAACCGCGCGCCTTAAGGCGCGCGAATTTTTGCCTGTAGGACATTATTGCAAGAGAGCTTGGCTGAGTAGATTACACAAGAAGGAAAACACACAGCAAGTCAGCAGGATCTAGGAGCAACATGGCAGATGTGACAACCTACATGGTGAGCTGCAGCATGTGCTACATGTTCACAGATCGACCAGAAGAAGAATCCAATTTCACCTGTCAGAAGTGTAGACTAGTGGCCCTTTTAGAAGAAAAGGTGCGGGGTCTGGAAGAAAGAATAGCAACTTTGAAACTCATCAAAGAGAATGAAGACTTTCTAGACAGAACAGAAGCATCTCTACTGGTCACAGAAGGTGAAAAAAGTGTCAGAGAACCTCCAAAAGCAGATGAGTGGAAGCATGTGACCAAAAGAAGCAAGAAGACCATGGAGAAATCACCAACCACACAACTGAAGAACCGATATCAAATCTTTGTAGAGGATGAAGATGGCACACCTAAGGATGAAGCAATACCAGCAAGCAAAAAAGAAAGGGCACACAGCAACAAGTGACAGCAAAAAGTACAGCCAAGAAGCAACGAAGAGTGGTGGTGGTGGGAGACTCACTACTGAGAGGCACCGAAGCAGCCATCTGCAGACCGGACATAACTGCAAGAGAAGTATGCTGCCTTCCAGGTGCGATGATCAAGGATGTGACCGATAGGATACCAAACCTCTTCAGCTCCAAGGACGTCCACCCATTTCTTCTGATACATGTTGGCACCAATGACACGGCAAGGAAGGACCTACCGACAATCTGCAAGGACTTTGAAGAGTTGGGGAAGAAAGTAAAGGAACTGGATGCACAGGTAGTTTTTTCTTCTATCCTTCCAGTAGACGGGCATGGCACCAGGAGATGGAACAGGATCCTTGATGCAAACAACTGGCTAAGACGATGGTGCAGACAACAAGGATTTGGATTCCTGGACCACGGTGTGAATTACTGGTATGATGGACTCCTCGCCAGAGACGGACTACACCTCAACAAACCTGGGAAACACACATTCGCCAGAAGACTCGCTACACTCATCAGGAGGGCGTTAAACTAGAAGAAGAGGGGACGGGAAGAAAAACATTAGACTCGAACAAAGACGACCCAGGAAAACATACTCAGAAGGGAGGTAAGAACATTTCTAAAACAATCCACAGTGAGGAGATTGGAACAAAACAAAATCCTCTAAACTGCATGCTCGCAAACGCCAGAAGCCTGACAAACAAGATGGAAGAACTAGAAGCAGAAATATCTACAGGTAACTTTGACATAGTGGGAATAACCGAGACATGGTTAGATGAAAGCTATGACTGGGCAGTTAACTTACAGGGTTACAGTCTGTTTAGAAAGGATCGTAAAAATCGGAGAGGAGGAGGGGTTTGTCTCTATGTAAAGTCTTGTCTAAAGTCCACTTTAAGGGAGGATATTAGCGAAGGGAATGAGGATGTCGAGTCCATATGGGTCGAAATTCATGGAGGGAAAAATGGTAACAAAATTCTCATTGGGGTCTGTTACAAACCCCCAAATATAACAGAAACCATGGAAAGTCTACTTCTAAAGCAGATAGATGAAGCTGCAACCCATAATGAGGTCCTGGTTATGGGGGACTTTAACTACCCGGATATTAACTGGGAAACAGAAACCTGTGAAACCCATAAAGGCAACAGGTTTCTGCTAATAACCAAGAAAACAATTTCACAATTGGTGCAGAATCCAACCAGAGGAGCAGCACTTTTAGACCTAATACTATCTAATAGACCTGACAGAATAACAAATCTGCAGGTGGTTGGGCATTTAGGAAATAGCGACCACAACATTGTGCAGTTTCACCTGTCTTTCACTAGGGGGACTTGTCAGGGAGTCACAAAAACATTGAACTTTAGGAAGGCAAAGTTTGAACAGCTTAGAGATGCCCTTAATCTGGTAGACTGGGACAATATCCTCAGAAATGAGAATACAGATAATAAATGGGAAATGTTTAAGAACATCCTAAATAGGCAGTGTAAGCGGTTTATACCTTGTGGGAATAAAAGGACTAGAAATAGGAAAAACCCAATGTGGCTAAACAAAGAAGTAAGACAGGCAATTAACAGTAAAAAGAAAGCATTTGCACTACTAAAGCAGGATGGCACCATTGAAGCTCTAAAAAACTATAGGGAGAAAAATACTTTATCTAAAAAACTAATTAAAGCTGCCAAAAAGGAAACAGAGAAGCACATTGCTAAGGAGAGTAAAACTAATCCCAAACTGTTCTTCAACTATATCAATAGTAAAAGAATAAAAACTGAAAATGTAGGCCCCTTAAAAAATAGTGAGGAAAGAATGGTTGTAGATGACGAGGAAAAAGCTAACATATTAAACACCTTCTTCTCCACGGTATTCACGGTGGAAAATGAAATGCTAGGTGAAATCCCAAGAAACAATGAAAACCCTATATTAAGGGTCACCAATCTAACCCAAGAAGAGGTGCGAAACCGGCTAAATAAGATTAAAATAGATAAATCTCCGGGTCCGGATGGCATACACCCACGAGTACTAAGAGAACTAAGTAATGTAATAGATAAACCATTATTTCTTATTTTTAGTGACTCTATAGCAACAGGGTCTGTTCCGCAGGACTGGCGCATAGCAAATGTGGTGCCAATATTCAAAAAGGGCTCTAAAAGTGAACCTGGAAATTATAGGCCAGTAAGTCTAACCTCTATTGTTGGTAAAATATTTGAAGGGTTTCTGAGGGATGTTATTCTGGATTATCTCAATGAGAATAACTGTTTAACTCCATATCAGCATGGGTTTATGAGAAATCGCTCCTGTCAAACCAATCTAATCAGTTTTTATGAAGAGGTAAGCTATAGACTGGACCACGGTGAGTCATTGGACGTGGTATATCTCGATTTTTCCAAAGCGTTTGATACCGTGCCGCACAAGAGGTTGGTACACAAAATGAGAATGCTTGGTCTGGGGGAAAATGTGTGTAAATGGGTTAGTAACTGGCTTAGTGATAGAAAGCAGAGGGTGGTTATAAATGGTATAGTCTCTAACTGGGTCGAAGTGACCAGTGGGGTACCGCAGGGGTCAGTATTGGGACCTGTTCTCTTCAACATATTCATTAATGATCTGGTAGAAGGTTTACACAGTAAAATATCGATATTTGCAGATGATACAAAACTATGTAAAGCAGTTAATACAAGAGAAGATAGTATTCTGCTACAGATGGATCTGGATAAGTTGGAAACTTGGGCTGAAAGGTGGCAGATGAGGTTTAACAATGATAAATGTAAGGTTATACACATGGGAAGAGGGAATCAATATCACCATTACACACTGAACGGGAAACCACTGGGTAAATCTGACAGGGAGAAGGACTTGGGGATCCTAGTTAATGATAAACTTACCTGGAGCAGCCAGTGCCAGGCAGCAGCTGCCAAGGCAAACAGGATCATGGGGTGCATTAAAAGAGGACTGGATACACATGATGAGAGCATTATACTGCCTCTGTACAAATCCCTAGTTAGACCGCACATGGAGTACTGTGTCCAGTTTTGGGCACCGGTGCTCAGGAAGGATATAATGGAACTAGAGAGAGTACAAAGGAGGGCAACAAAATTAATAAAGGGGATGGGAGAACTACAATACCCAGATAGATTAGCGAAATTAGGATTATTTAGTCTAGAAAAAAGACGACTGAGGGGCGATCTAATAACCATGTATAAGTATATAAGGGGACGATACAAATATCTCGCTGAGGATCTGTTTATACCAAGGAAGGTGACGGGCACAAGGGGGCATTCTTTGCGTCTGGAGGAGAGAAGGTTTTTCCACCAACATAGAAGAGGATTCTTTACTGTTAGGGCAGTGAGAATCTGGAATTGCTTGCCTGAGGAGGTGGTGATGGCGAACTCAGTCGAGGGGTTCAAGAGAGGCCTGGATGTCTTCCTGGAGCAGAACAATATTGTATCATACAATTATTAGGTTCTGTAGAAGGACGTAGATCTGGGTATTTATTATGGTGGAATATAGGCTGAACTGGATGGACAAATGTCTTTTTTCGGCCTTACTAACTATGTTACTATGTTACTATGTAATGGTTAATACCTACCAAAAGGTTTCAAGAGAAGACAATCCAAGTCTGTAACAGGGTCATGGGCACCCCAAGGCTCATTGATGTGTGACTGGGGGAAAAGTCTTTCTGGACGGTTTCCATTCACAGACTGGTTAGAGTGCGCTATTTTGCCCCATAGAACACTAAATTTACACCACAAATGGGATTCATCAGACCAGGCCACCATTTTCTATTTCTTTATGGTCCATTTCGATTGCTTAGGTGCCCATTGTAAATGGTACATAACCCATCGCCATTTTATCAGTCATCATGGCCTTTGACTGTTGTCGTTAGTAACCAATTGGTGCATACTGGGAACACACCATTAGACATGCAGTTTTGGAGATGCCCTTACCCATCACAACTTGGCCCATTACTGTCAAGCAGATTATTATAGTTGCCCATTTTTTGTGCTTTCAAACCCATGAAATGACTATTCGTAAGTTGCCACCCCATAAAAAGAACCTGTCCGTAGAATTTCACCCCCAACCTATTTACACTTGCCTGTGCACTTTCAAAAAACAAAAACAACAAAAACAAGTCCAGCAATACTTTTACATGGTCAGTCCATTTCTCCATTACAGAGAAATCAGCATTTGGATTGATATGTTAATGAGAATGAAAGGCTATGGGTAGATCTGAAGGCTCGGTCACTCCAGTTTTATTCTCCACCCAGCGCCGCCTCCTCCTGTTTGACTGACTGCTCCTTTGCCTGAAGTCACACAACTTAGACGCTGTCAGTGAAACAGGAGGCGGCGGCGCTGGACAGCGGAATAGAGCTGAGCGACAGAGGCTTCAGATCTACCATAGTCCTTCAGCCTCATTCGCATAACAATTCAAACGCGATTTTCTCAGCAATTGTTGAACGAACTGGCTACGTTAAGGTAGTTCTTGAGTTGTCTTTGAAACAGCTATATATAATTTAAGAGCTAAGGGAAGATTTTAGCTTTTTAGTCATAAGTCAATTTGTATAAACAAAGTTTATAAAAAAAAACAAAAAAAACTTAGTCCCCCTAAAAAAGACGCTCCGCCACCAAACTTGCATAATCGAAAGCTGTAAAAAGCAACTCGAAGGTTATTTACCCAAGAAAGAAGACAGAAACGTCTAACTTGTTGATGTATTTTATTGTGAGAGAGGGAGCTTGGTAAAAAACTAGAAAATGACTATGATATTACAATGAACATAAAAAGGTATGTTTCATTTGCTTTTTATTTTCCCTGCCAAAACATACAAAAAAAAAACCCCAAAAAACAAACAAAAACACATGAATACAAGAATTGGCACAAAAAAAAAAAATATGTTAAACTTTGTTCCCGCTTCCCAACACTGTTTCTTAAAATTCATCTAATTTGGCTTGCTAAGGACAATAATTGAGGTGTTTAACGTTAATATGAAATAAACTGCTTGGCATCGGGCCACAATTTTCACAGTGAATTTCAAAAAGTTTCTTTTACATATCAAAATCCAGATAACGGTAACAAGGATTTGATTGCAAGTGTAAATCTAATACATTCCCGTCTTAAATTACCTGTTCTACAGTCCAAGGCAAGTATAAATGTCAACGTAACACTGTTTAAATCAAATCTCAATGCAAGAGAACCATTTGTAGCTCTACTTTAAATCTTATCAACTTTCCAAAATTTCATACTAAAATATATTATTGTATTAATACAAACTACAGTTTTATACACTAGACTGTGTAATAAATAAAGAAATATAAAAATAAGACACATAAATATAAAAGTTTTCTAAAACTAAAAAGGTACAGGTCAGTAAGAAGGGTATTAATACTGCCAGGTTTTTGAAGACATACAGTACACAAACAAAACAAAAAAAAAAGTTGCACAGACCTAAACTAACGAACTCAAAAATAATACTGATAGGTAACTTTTTTTTTTCTTTTCTAGCTAACAAAATTAATAAACGAGGTCTATAATAGTTAGCATTTTGAAGCAAATATTGGCAAATTAAACTTTGTTTGTTTTTAAATTCCACGGAAAAAGGCCGTGTTTAGAAAAACAGACAATCAATAAAAAAAAAAAAAAAAACAATACAGAGATAAAAAACAAAACAAAAAGATAAAAGACTGGAATTAGAATTTTGATTAAAAACTTTGTTGGCTTTAGCTACATAGAAGTGATAGAATTCCAATACTACAAATGCTAGTGATTACAGACCACCATAAATAAAAGGCAAAGCCTTTAAAATACTGAAAATGGCACTTACAGCACAGAAAGTCCTGCATAAGGCCAAGAGAAGATACATAGCTTTAAATCCTTCATATAAGTACTACATTTCAAGCAAATATGAACACTGGTGTTTGCAGTTTTCTTTCCCAGAATAAAATGTTAGTCCCTGCAAATAGGAGTTTCAATAAAATTAAAAAAAAATAAAATAAAAAAAATTTGTAACGCATTGATAAGAACACACCACTTTACTTCCCCCACCGTTGTCCTCTTAAGGCTAAAAAATTTGCTGTAAATTATATATATTTTTTCCCCCCCATCAAACTATATTATCTATAAAACTCTACCCGTTCTTGGACAAGAGAAGGTAGTAGTAGCATTTAAAATATTGAATTATTTGTAAAGGAATTTTGTAGTGCAGTTATACTCACATTTCTTTCATAAAATAAAATACTGAAGCAGATTTAGTAGATGTCTGAAACGATAATAATTATAATAAAAAAAAAATAAAAAAAAAAAATAAAACTTTCTCCCAAATGTACAAGCTAACCAATACAATAAAACATAATACTGATAAAAAATATGTTTCCAGATGTGAATATGAGCAGGATGGGCAGGTTTTGCATAAAAACCTGATTCGACTTCTGAGTCATTATATACTAGACGTTGCATGTAACAAACGCGTTTTTTCCTAAATTTTAAAATTGCTGTGAAAAATTTCTAAGTTTGAGATTCAGGCACACCTGGATTTTTTTTTTTTTTTTTTTTAAACACAGTAGTGAATAGAAATCACAGTATACACACTACTGTGTTTCAGAGAAAAGCATGTATAATATAGAATAAACTTCATTAGAACGTCAAAAGACTTTTTTCCCATAGTGGAAAATATAGAGAAGACCGGCTAAGGTTGGGCAGCATCCTTTCTGGCTAAGGTTGGGCAGCCTCATTTTCTGATTCGTGATTTTCTGCCACTTCTGCTTCCAAATTTTTTATTTCATCTCCACATTCGTCATCCTTCAAGGTACCTTCCAATGTTCCTGGTTCAACCCCTATCTCTGGCTCCTCTAAATCGTGCGCTAGAACACTTTCTTTTTCGTCCTGTCCATCATCCGTGTCTTTCTCGTCCTCTTCCTCCTTCTCGCTGTCGTCTTCCCGTATGATGCTCTCTCGTTCGTCAGAGTCTATCTGAGATGGAGAAGCTTGGGAATCTACATGTTCGTTGCTGAGGGTTTCTTGGAAAGTCTCTTCAGGCTCCGTGCCGTCACGTTCCTCTGCTTCCTTCTTGCAGTACGAGTATCGATGGTTCATGTGTTGGGAATAGGATCCGGAGTGTGAAAATCTCTTGCCACATTTGTCACATTGGTAGGGTTTCTCTCCAGAATGGAGACGCATATGTTCAATTAGATGGTGTTTGTGTTTGAATGCCTTCGTACAGATTCCACACTCATGCGGCCGCTTTCCTAGAAACATTGAAATGAAAAGAAAGATGAATTGTAACAGGCATGACAATAAGGAAAAACTGACATAGATAACTCGTAGAGAAGAATGTCGGAGACCTTGACTTTGTATTTGTGTTCTGTAGTTAACTACTACCCTACTCCTGAATAGCTTGTTTTTTGTAGGACAAAACGTTGGTTTACACAAATGTCCGTAATGCTTTTGATGTATTACATTGGACCTTATATGTTCCAGGTCAAAGACCTGAGAGGACACCGTAAAAAAAAAAAGTGGTATCTTCATCTTTTACACATTCTCTATATATTACAACCAGGACTGGTGCCAAGTCTAGTGAAATGGAAAACCTCAATGTGGGGTGTGTATTAAGATTATTTTGCAATAACTATAGGGTTTAGACACTTATACATGTGTTTTTTACTAGTACATCTGTTTTTTATTAATGAGGTTGGCCATTATTTTTTTTAATTGACAACCAATGCTAAGGCTCCGACAGTGTGAGACACCCGGCACCCTCATTGATCCGCTGTTACCGGCGCCAATTTCTCGAACACTACTGGAACACAGCAGTTCTATCAAAACTATAGTGGCCACAGCCGATACTACAGATATACCCATATATTCAGTTGAATAGGGGTGGATCTGAAGTACCCAGCCGTGGCCACTATGGAAATGATGGGAACTGCCGTGTTCGCGGCAGCATCTGAGAACTTCCAGCTGGTGTTGATGACAGCTGATCGATGGGGATGCCGGGTGTCGCGTCTCCAAGAATCAGATAAGGACCTATTCTATGGACAAGCCACCAATAAAAAGAAAAAAAAAAAAAAAAAAAAAGTAGTGACCAACCTCATTAAATAACATTTTATTAAAAATCTATAAATAAAACAAATCACGACACTGAGAAACACAGCAGAATACAAACACGGCAGAAAGTCCCAAAAGTGACCCCCTTTTTGGAAACTAAACCAATTTACGAATTCATCTGGGGGGGGGGGGAAGGTTGGAATTTGTTGAACCTTTAGGTGCTTCACAGAACTTTTTAAAATGTGGATGTGAAGACGTAAATTATGTTTTTTCTACTAAAATTTTGTCTTCGCCCCAAATTTGTAATTTTCACAATGAATAATATGAAAAAAAGAACCCCCAGAATTTGTTACGCAATTTCTTCCGAACATGATGATACCCTATATTTAAAAAAAAAAAAAACAACAACTGCTGTTTGTGCACATGGCAGGGCTCAGAAAGGAAAGAGCATAAGTTGATCTTTGAAGTAAATTTGTCTGGAATAAATTGTGAATGCCATGTCGCATTTGGAGAGCCCCTGACATACAGCAGAAACCCCCACAAGTGACCCAATCTTTGAAACTAGATCCCTCAAGGAATTCATCTAGGGCTGTACTGAGCATTTTTAACCTATTCAATTTTTTTTCCCACTAAAATACTCTTCTTGTACCAAACTTATAATTTACATGAGGGGTAATTGGATAAAAATTGGATAAAGAATTATGTGGTCCATTTTCCCCTAAGTGGCAGTACCCCATATATGGTTGTACACTACTGTTTGAGCACACGGTAAGGATCGGAAGGTAAGGAGCGATTGTGTGCTCCGATGACTGAACCCCGTAGGTGTCAGATCAGCAGAAACCTCCCCCGGGTGACCTCATATTGGAAACTTCACTGCTTAAAGGTTTCATTTGGGGGTATAGTGAGTATTTTAAACCCACAGGTACATCACAGAATTTTATAACATTGGGACATGGAAATATAACATTTTAGTGGTAATTTTTGTATTTTCTGCAAATTTGTCAATTACACAAAGGTTAATAGGTGAAACTAGATCCCACAATTTATTGCACAATATCTCCCAAATGTGGTGATGCCCCATACGTCATCAGAAACTACTGTTAGGCCACACATCAGGACTGAGAAAGAAGGAGAGCCATTTGGCTTTCGGAGAACAGATTTTGGTAGAATAGCTTGCGGGCGACATTTGCGGAGCCCCAAAGGTGCCAGAATAGCAGAAAACCCCTCATAAAAGTATTTTTCTACCAGTAATGTGGGAACCCCCTATAGTTCCAGTTGTCACAGATGATGGACCTGAGTGGGGGCTGGTTTTGTGCAGGGTAAATTAGTGGTTTTATTGGTAATATTTTGGGGTACAGAACATTTTTTGATTGGTTCCAGTATAAAGAGGGAATCACATTTTGTGTTCCACGCTGAGCAAGCGCTTACGGATTTCTGTGTAAATCCCACAAAACTGCAATTCAGACAAATCCACAGATGGAACCACCCACCATAATGAGGCAGATGGAGACACTTTGAACTTCGTTTGGCATGTGTCCCTCGGTTTAGCCATCCACAGATCTCTGGATGCCTACGATTGTGCTTTTAAAAGACACCTAAAATGATGGGACACTGCCAGAACAGAGACCAGTCCAAAGTCCATAGTCCAAAGTGACCCCATGTGACTCATAGGAGAGTGGTTCGGTCGGCGGATTTGGCTGAATCACAGTTTTGAGGATCTACATAGAAACCCCAACGTAAGCGCTGATAGGAGAGTGTAGGATAAATGTGAGCCAAGTATTGTTCTGATCTTTGGGAGGCAGAATGGACAAATAGACATCAGTACAAAAATAGTTTTTTGTTTTTGCGCGGTTCACAGTGTGGTATAAGTGATACGATTGATTTATTCTTCGAGTCTGTGCGATTACAGCAATACCAGATTTATAAAAATCGGGTTTATGTTTTGCTGCAATCGCACAGTAAAAATGTTGCCACCATATTCGGACAGCTGTAACCTTGGCGAGCAGAGCTGTATGAGGGCTTATATTTTTGCGCAACGAGTTAGAGATGTTCTTTGGTACTGTTTGGAGCACAAAGTTTTTTGATCGCTTTCTAGTCACCTTTTTCAGACACAGAATGAAAAAAATCAGCAGTTCAGTTCTTGTTTTTATCTCTAGATTTAATTTTTTGCGCCGTTCACTGTCCGGTAAAAGTGATAAGATCGATTTATTCTTCAGGTCAGTAGAATTATAGTGATACCAGATTTCTATAGGTTTGTTAATGCTTTGCTGCTTTTACAGGCTAAAAACAATATTTTACATAAACAAATTTGTTTTTGCATTGCCATACTTCGAAAGCGGTGACTATTTTTTTCTGAATGAGCCAAATTAGGGCTAGTTTATAGTGGGACGATTTGGAGTTTCCATTTATACTTTTTTTTTTTTTTTTTTTTTGTACATACACCATGTTCCAAATTATTATGCAAATTATATTTTTCTCGGATTTTCCTAAATGGTCGTTGCAAATGAGAGTCAGTTTAATAAAAGTCATCACCCGTTAGATTATACATTGAATTTTATTGAAGAAACCTCCCAATGATAACAGTATAATCTCCAAAATGAATGAAAACTCAAAATGCACTGTTCCAAATTATTAGGCACAGTATAATTTCTAAACATTTGATATGTTTTAAAGAACTGAACATGCTCATTTGTGGAATTTGCAGCATTAGGAGGTCACATTCACTGAACCAAAAAGCTATTTAACTCCAAAACATCCTAACAGGCCAAGTTACATGTTAACATAGGACCCTTTTTTGATATCACCTTCACAATTCTTGCATCCATTGAACTTGTGAGTTTTGGAGAGTTTCTGCTTGTATTTCTTTGCATGAAGTCAGAATCGCCTCCCAGAGCTGCTGTTTTGATGTGAACTGCCTCCCACCCTCATAGATCTTTTGCTTGATGATACTCGTTCTCTATAGGGTTGAGGTCAGGGGAAGATGGTGGCCATGAGTTTATCTCCTTTTAGGCCCATAGCAGCCAATGACTCAGAGCTATTCTTTGCAGCATGAGATGGGGCATTGTCATGCATGAAGATGATTTTGCTCCTGAAGACACGTTTCTGCTTTTTATACCATGGAAGAGAGTTGGCAGTCAAACTCTATATACTTTGCAGAGGTCATTTTCACACCTTCAGGAACCTTAAAGCGTCCTACCAGCTGTTTCCCCATGATTCTGGCCAAAAACATGACTCCTCCACCTCCTTCCTGATGTCGCAGCCTTGTTGGGACATGGTGGCCATGCACCAACCATCCACTACTCCATCCATCTGGACCATCCAGGGTGCTCGACACTCATCAGTAAACAAGACTGTTTGGAAATTAGTCTTCATGTATGTCTGGACCCACTGCAACCTTTTCTGCATGTGAACACTGTTTAGGGGTGGCCGAATAGTAGGTTAATGAACCAAAGCAAGCCTTGGAAGGATCCTACACCTTGAGGTACGAGAGACTCCAGAGGCACCAGCAGCCTCAAATATCTGTTTGCTGCTTTGTAATGGTATTTTGGCAGCTGTGCTCTTAATCCAATGAATTTGTCTGGCAGAAACCTTCCTCATTGTGCCTTTATCTGCATGAACTCTGTCTGTGCTCTGTTTCAGTCACAAATCTCTTCACAGTATGATGATCACTCTTAAGTTTTCGTGAAATATCTAATGTTTTCATACCTTGTCCAAGGCATTGCACTATTTAATGCTTTTCAGCAGCAGAGAGAAACTTTATTTCCCAAATTGCTTGAAACCCGTGGCCTGCTTAATAATGTGGATCATCATTTCTAAGTAGTTTTCCTTTAATTAGAATCACCTGGAAAACTAATTATCACATGTGTTTAAGATTGATTTCAGTGATCCATTGAGCCCTGATGCACAATACCATCCACGAGTTTATTTGAAATACAAAACAATTAAATCTTTATGACACAAATCCAATTTGTATAATAATTTTGAACACAGTGTATGTCTTTTTGATAGCTTTTAATTCAATTTCTTGTGTCTCAGTATGATGAGAAGTGACTGTTATGTGTTTTTAAAAATTTTTTTTATAGTGTTCACCGTACGGAATAAATAAAGTGCCAGTCTAACGCTATGTGCTCACAATCAGGAATAGTAGCGTTTTGGAAGCCTGCTTTTGATGCCTGCAAAAACGCTGCATCTTCACTGCTGAAATGAACATGCTGAGGATCACATACCCACACCGCCGGTGAGTTTATGCAGCATTAAATAGAAGCACAGTGGGCATGGGATTGCTATAAATCCAATCCACTGTACTTGTAATGTAGAGCGCAGCGTTTTGCAAGCAGCGTTCAAAATGCTGCTATTCCTGATTGTGGGCACAATTTACTTGACCTCCAGGTACCATGTACGGGAATTTAGGCTGCTGGGCAACTTTTTAAAGTTTAATAAACTTATATTCCCCTGAAGTTCGGCAATTTAAAAAAAAATTTTTTTTCTGTATTTTGAAAAAACGGTCTTTAAGGTTATTGAGGCAGTATAGTAACATAGTAACATAGTTAGTAAGGCCGAAAAAAGACATTTGTCCATCCAGTTCAGCCTATATTCCATCATAATAAATCCCCAGATCTACGTCCTTCTACAGAACCTATGTCCTTTCATTATTTTGTTTCTATTGATTTTACATTTCGAGCGAGATGGAATGCAGCATGTCTGTCATGTATAAAAAAAACAAAAAAAAAAAAAATTTTTAAAAATTTTTAATTGGATAATAGAGATAATAGAGAGGAGCAAAAAGATTTGTGGTACCCAGTTCTGACAACTGGTCCACTTCCCTGTTGTAGACAAACTTAACTCCTGTAAAAGTCAGCATCTCCTGGGCAAGTCTGTTCCTTCTTAGGCTCTGCAATATCATGACATAAGGGATCTAGGCAATAAAAGCAACCAGGAGATCCCAGAGGCAAGGATACCGGAGACAGAAGTGAAGTTAGACTTCAACAGAGGACTGGACCAGTGGTCGGAACGCAGTACGCACATCTTTTTATTCAACTTTATTGAGTATATGAACATAAAATGGAATTTATTATTCACTGTTGGCTAAGCCCGGACACTGAAAAGGGGTGTTCTTAAGTTATATTGTTTTAATTATTTAGACAGCATGAAAAAAGCAAAGTTTCAATAGTCTTGCCTTTTCTACTTGCGGTCATTCTCCTGTACTCTGGTCTCTAGAGCTACTCAAGTGTGCGCAGTACTTGGAGATGTTAACTCTTAGCATACCAGCCACCTCTCTCCAGCCCATTGAGTTCTATACAGAAGTTTCTGCTCATCTCCCTCTTGTAACATCACCAGACTGTAGCTCTGTCCAAGTTAGGTGTTCAATTGCCTGATTACCTCTATGAACAAACATAGGGATAGAAGTGTAGTACAAACCAATGGTAGCTGAAGGTGTTACAGCAAAACTTGTTCTGAGCTTTATAGTTATACTATTACTATAGTTTTACTCTTCACCATATCTATCATTCAAGGAGAAGAGTCCACCCTTCTAGAAGCCAGGAAGTAAGGAAACAGCAGTGCTCTTAGCCGCTCAAGACACAACTTAAGAATACCTCCTTTAAGAAAAATGCTAAGCCAGCGCAAAATGGCAAAAAAATATGCAAATTTTGCAACTTTTTGGACACTAGAAAGGATTGAGAGTTCATCCTAAAATATATAAAACTTTTTTATATGATTATTAAAAATTGGTGACTTTAAAGCTGAACAAAAATAAAAATAACTGCACTGCCTTTATTCAACTGCCTCGGAGCAGCAGAGTGGAGGCGAGAGTCTTCTTGCTCATCTCTAGTTGACTCCTAAGGCTGGAGTCACACTCGGCGTAAGACAATACGGTACGTATATTACGGCCGTAATACGCTGAAAAGTCCCCAAAATAGTGGTCCGTAGCTCCTCCGTAGGCAGGGTGTATCAGCGTATTTTGCGCATGGCATCCTCCGTATGTAATCCGTATGGCATCCGTACTGCGTGTTTTTCTCGCAGGCTTGCAAAACCGACATACGGATATACAAGGGATCCATGTGTAAAAATAAATAAATAAATATATATATATATATATATATAGCTTTTGCTATCTCCTTCTCAGACCCAACATGATATGAGACATGATTACATACAGTAAACCATCTCATATCACCATTTTTTTTGCATATTCCACACTACTGTTAGTAGTGTGTATATGCAAAATTTGGCCGTTCTAGCTATTAAATTAAAGGGTTAAATGGCGGAAAAAATTGGTGTGGGCTCCCGCGCAATTTTCTCCGCCAGAGTAGTAAAGCCAGTGACTGAGGGCAGATATTAATAGCCTGGAGAGGGTCCATGGTTATTGCCCCCCTCCCCCTGACTAAAAACATCTGCCCCCAGCCACACCAGAATAGGCACATCTGGACGATGCGCCTATTCTGGCACTTGGCCACTCTCCTCCCATTCCCGTGCAGCGGTGGGATATGGGGTAATGAAGGGTTAATGCCACCTTGCTATTGTAAGGTGACATTAAGCCAAATTAATAATGGAGAGGCGTCAATTATGACACCTATCCATTATTAATCCAATAGTAGTAAAGGGTTAAAAAAAAAAAACCACAAAAACATTATTAAAAATTATTTTAATGAAAAAAATCACAAAGGTTGTTGTAATATTTTATTCTATGCTCAATCCAATCACTGAAGACCCTCGATCTGTAACACAAAAAAAATAAACCAACAATATCCATACCGTCCGAAGATCTGTAACGTCCAACGATGTAAATCCATCTGAAGGGGTTAAAATATTTTGCAGCCATGAGCTCTGTTAATGCAGAGTTGCTCCTGGCTGCAAAACCCCGGGGAATGAAGGTAAAGTAGGTCAATGACCTATATTTACCTTCATTTGCGGTGAGGCGCCCTCTGCTGGTTGTCCCTAGATCGTGGGAACTTTCCTAGAAAGCTCCCAGGCTCGAGTTCATAAGAGGCGCCCTCTGCTGGTTGTCCTCATTTATGTCCTTCTCCATTGTTTCTCCCTGCCATGTCCTGCTATTTTACTGTGAAGCCATAAATCAATAAAGAACGGACCTTTTGTACGGACGGTGAGTGCTCTTCTTTTCCTTCAAGCCTTTTACCATTTGAGACAGTTTTTTTTTCCTCTGAATGAGCACCCATAGTCCGGAGTGGCTGAAGCACGCTTTCCAGCTACAGGGAGGTGAAATTGGTGTAACAGGCTGATTGTGCGCACTTCTATTTTCTACATTGTTTTTGTACTTACTAGAATAAAGTGGACGGCGCAACCTACATAAAGTTAGCAAACACTTTACTTAAACGGCATCTCTGGGAATACACATAGGGTAGAACAGGCCATCAATGTGTGATCGGTAGACGTCTGACCCAATATATCCTTAGTATTTAGCAGACTATCCCTGGTAGTACAGGTGTGCCTCATTCAACATTACTTTTTGATTTTTTTATATTTTCTTTTATCTCTACGGGTATAGCCATTTAGAAAAATTGCTTTTTCGAGGACATTCAGGTGTTGGACTTGGTCTGTATATTAATATTAAAGTATGCATTTATTATGCTTTATGAAAATGAATGAGATTCTGGAAATAATCCAAAACAATTCTGTATCTTTGTAGCTGCCAGTACTTTGATTGGATAATGCATAGACAGGGTTACAATGACTACACACCTGTATGTTCATACTTGTGCCTCAGCAAGGAGCTGCTCTTCTGGAATATTTTATCACAGAGGTCACAGGCGTACAGGCCGTTCTCCGTCTTTTTCAATTTCTTTTTGGGTGGAGTGGAATCAGAATCATTTTGATCTTCTACATTGGATACTCCCTCAGAACTCGTATCCTGTCTCTCGTCCTAGAATCAAAAAATTGCAAAATTAAGCTCAAGTTATTATTGTCTCCTGAAGCGCAGTGTGGTCCGTGCACCCACCCATCATTCGGATGAATGAATATTGCAATCTAACGCTTATTACACCCTTAGCTGGACTGCTGCATCATAAATTACTGTATATAACATTATGGAAATGAAATCTGAGAATTGTGAGCATTATGCATAGTTGCGACTGCTCAGTCATGAAATCAGTGGTGCATACAGATGTCTGAGCCCAATGACGGCTGTTATTTCTATTTGTTCTAATTGACAACAATGAAATTTGTAGTCTATTAAATGAAAAGTACTTTTAAAATTGGCCCATCATTGCCCCACCGCTCCTCATTTATCCTCAGGTTTCCTGGACTGCTCTTCTGTTGAGGGGCATCAACTGACTGCTAAACTTAACCCCGGACCCCAGCTGATCCAGGGTACTGCTGCTCATGTTGCACAGCGGGATGTGTCAGTTGATCACTGCAGCCGATCAGTGACCATTGATTTGGTTCAGGTGGAAAGAAGGAAACACTTAGCTCTTGTGGCTTGAATGGAATGTGACCACTGCAGCCAATTGGCAGATGACTGGCTGCAGCGGTTACCCAACAAGACCCGCTGGGGGACATCAGCAGCACTACTGTGGATCTGTGAGAGTCGTGATAAATAAAACACCCAAGATCATCATGGTTCACAACTTTTTATTGGGTCAATCTTTTTAAAAGGGCTCAAATTGGTGTTAAAGGGAACCTGTTGCCCCCAAAATCGAAGGTGAGCTAAGTCCACCGGACATCAGGGGTTTATCTACAGCATTTTATAGATCATCGTAAGAAGATGGGAGGCCCCGGACCGCGACACCCATTGGACCGGACCGCAGCGGGACCGCCCCTGGGTGAGTATAATCTAACCTCTTCTTCTCCTCTTTCAGGATACATCGGGGGCTTATCTACAGCATTACAGAATGCTGTAGATAAGCCCCTGATGCTGGTGGGCTTAGCTCACCTTCGATTTTGGGGGTGACAGGTTCCCTTTAAAAGAATAAGCCTCACCAACCCCCGCAGCTTCAGGTCTCACACTTTAATCTCTGCTGATCCCTATTTCCCGGTCTTGTCTCGACACCAGTAAAGGCTAAAAATGTCTGCTCAACCCATCGTTGATCATAGCAGTGACCTGCAAAACGAGCATTTCTAATGTGTAGAGACAGGACCATGAAATAGAGGTCGGCAGGGAATGGGCAAGTGTTGAGCTTTTAGGACTTCTTTTATTTTTATAATCCAAGTGAAAAGAAAAGACGTAGCACTCACTGGAATAAAATCCAAACTTTATTGGTCCAAAAACGGTTTAAAACACCTTAGGCAGGTTGGGGGCTGGAGAGTGCAAAGATGACGGCCATTTCACGCTCTGTTTCGCTTCTACGGGTCTTTATTTTTAAACTAGTCTAAGCACTCACAAAAGAAACTTTCATACCCTCGGACAATATATATATATATATATATATATATATATATATATATATATATACACACACATACAGTGGGGCAAAAAAGTATTTAGTCAGTCAGCAATAGTGCAAGTTCCACCACTTAAAAAGATGAGAGGCGTCTGTAATTTACATCATGGGTAGACCTCAACTATGGGAGACAAACTGAGAAAAAAAAATCCAGAAAATCACATTGTCTGTTTTTTTATCATTATTTTTGCATTTTATGGTGGAAAATAAGTATTTGGTCAGAAACAAACAATCAAGATTTCTGGCTCTCACAGACCTGTAACTTCTTCTTTAACCCCTTCCCGACCTTTGACGCCACGTAGGCGTCATGAAAGTCGGTGCCAATCCGACCTGTGACGCCTACGTGGCGTCATGGCGGGAATGCTTCCCTGCGGGTCCGGTGACCGGGGTCATTTAAATGTCACCGTACCCGCAGGTGCAGGGGGACCTGTACTTCACCCCAGGGGGGGTGGCTTTGCCCCCCCGGGTGTACGATCGCTCCGGGTGACCTTTATTTCACCCCCTTCAGCTCTGATTGGAGCTAGCGTCCATGTGACGCTAGCTCTCCAATCAGATCTGTAGGGGCGGAGTAAAATATGTCTGTCCTCGTTCTCCAGACTCATCCCGTTGCTGGAAGCTGGAGAACGAGGACCCTGCGTTTATACTTGCCCCCGATCGCCGCCGATCGCCGCCGCTGCTGCTGCTCTGCCGCGGCTCCTGCCGCCTCTGCCGCTGCTCCTGCCGCCGCTGCCTGTGCTCCTGCCGCCGCCGCCGCCGCCAGGTACTCCCCTCTCTGCCATCCACCTCTGCGCTCTGCCCCCCTGATCACCCTCCCCCCCGATCTTACCCCCTGCCCCCCTTTTCACCCCCCCCCCCCTGCTGCTGCTGCCAACTCTATCACCTCAGCTCTCCCAGCTCCTGACAGCCCCCGCCTGCCCCCTGGTGATCACCCCCTGCCCACTTGAGCACCCCCTGCCCCCCTGATCACCCCTGCCCCCCTGATCACCCCCTGATCACCCCCTCCCCCCCCTTGCCCCCCTGATCACCCCCTGCCCCCCTGATCGCCCCCCTGCTGCTGCAGCAGATTTCATCTGCTCCTGCTGCATTGCCTCAGCCCCCCGTGCCTGACAGCCTCCCCCTGCCCCTCGGTGATCACCCCCTGCCCCCCTGATCACCTCCTGCCCCCCTGATCACCCCCTGCCCCCCTGATCACCCCCTGCCCCCCTGATCGCCACCCTGATCACCCCCCTGCTGCTGCTGCCGATTCCATCTGCTGCTGTCGCATCGCCTCTGCCCCCCGCGCCTGACAGCCCCCTCCTGTCCCCCGGTGATCACCCTCTGCCCCCCTGATCACCCTCTGCCCTCCTGATCACCCTCTGCCCCCCTGATCACCCCCGTCCCCCAGATCATCCCCTGCTGCTGCCGCCGATTCCATCTACTGCTGCTACTGCATCGCCTCTGCCCCCCTGCGCCTGACAGCCCCCTCCTGTCCCCAGTGATCACCCACTGCCCCCCTGATCACCCCCTGCCTCCCTGATCACCCCCCGTCCCCCTGATCACCCCCCGTCCCCCTGATCACCCCCCATCCCCCTGATCACCCCCCGTCCCCCGATCACCCCTGCTGCTGCTGATTCCATCTGCTACTGCATCGCCTCTGCCACCCCCGCTCCTGACATCCGCCTCCGCTCCAGACATCCGCCCCCGCTCCTGACATCCGCCCCCGCTCCTGACATCCGCCCCCGCTCCAGACATCCGCCTCCGCTCCAGACATCCGCCCCCGCTCCTGACATCCGCCTCCGCTCCAGACATCCGCCTCCGCTCCAGACATCCGCCCCCGCTCCTGACATCTGCCCCCGCTCCTGACATCCGCCCCCGCTCCTGACATCCGCCCCCGCTCCTGACATCCGCCTCCGCCCCTGACAGCCGCCCCCGCCCCTGACAGCCACCCCTGACATCCGCCTCAGCTCCTGACATCCGCCTCCGCTCCTGACATCCGCCTCCGCTCCTGACATCCGCCTCCGCTCCTGGCAGCCGCCCCCGCTCCTGGCAGCCGCCCCCGCTCCTGGCAGCCGCCCCCGCGCCTGGCAGCCGCCCCCGCGCCTGGCAGCCCCCTCCTGCAGTAGAAAGTTTCACCAAACACTCGCACATACACACACGCACACTATAATAAAGTTTAGCTTTTTACACACACCACACACACAATGTCCCGCTCATCCCAGTCATCCCAGTCACAAAGGCTGTACACAGCTGAGGAGGCATATTCCTTTCTTGCCTCCGAAGCTGATAGTGAGGGAGAGGACCCCACTTTTCTGTATTCCTCCCACTCTTCCTCCTCTAGTGACACCGACTCGCCACCCCCAAGATGTCGCAGGTCGAGAAATCGTCCGGAGCCCAGGGGAGGAGAGCCGGAGCCCAGGGGAGGAGAGTCGGAGCCAAGTGTAAGTGACCCCCAACCTAGTGCTAGTGACGCCCAACCTAGCACTAGTGCCCCCGTCTGGACCCCTGTCCCTGAAAATTTTGCTCCACGGATTCCTGATTTCATTCCCCAATCAGGAATCCAATTTGAGACTGCCAACCTCCGGGAAATAGACTTTTTCAAAGTCTTTTTCTCGGAGTCAATCGTCAGTCTCATGGTGGAGCAAACAAATTTGTACGCCCTGCAATTTTTTGCCGAAAACCCAAGTTCATCATTTACTACTTGGAGTCCCGTTGACTCTGTAGAAATGATGAAATATTGGGGACTGGTCCTTCACATGGGAATTGTGAAGAAACCAGAAATTCGCCAATACTGGAGTACTGATATTTTATATCAAACTCCATTATATGGCATGGTTATGATACGCAAACGTTTTGAGGCGATTCATAAATTTCTCCACTTTAGGGACAACACGGACATCCTTCCTCGCGATGACCCGAATTTTGATAGACTGTTCAAAATTCGGCCGGTCATCGAACACTTCAGCAACAAGTTTGCTGAAGTGTACATTCCCCAAAGGGAAATTTGTGTGGATGAATCCCTCATCCACTTCAAAGGGAGGCTTCAGTTCCGTCAGTACCTGCCCAGCAAAAGGGCAAGGTACGGGATAAAACTCTATAAGATCTGCGAGAGTACCTCAGGGTACACTCTCAGCTTTAGAGTTTATCAAGGAAAGGACAGCAGTATCCAGCCCCCAGATTGTCCACCTGCTCTGGGGGTGAGTGGGAAAATAGTGTGGGATTTGGTCCACCCACTGCTTGATAAAGGTTACCATCTGTACGTTGATAACTTTTATACAAGCATCCCACTCTTTCAATCCCTCTCTGCCAGAGCTACCGTCGCTTGCGGTACCGTGCGCAGAAACAAGAGGGGTCTCCCTTTGTCACTAATTGAGCAGGTTCTCCCAAAGGGTGAGAGCCGGGCCCAATGTAGAGGCAACATGCTTGCGGTCAAGTTCAAAGACAAAAGGGACGTCTTTTTCTTGACCACAATCCATGGTCCCGGCACCACGGCCAGCACTGTTCGAGGTACCCCAGCACAGGTCCACAAACCGGACTGTGCCCTGGGGTACAACAAACACATGGGGGGAGTTGATCTTTCTGATCAAGTCCTCCAGCCCTATAGTGCCATGCGGAAGACGAAGGTGTGGTATAAAAAACTGGCTGTGCACATCGTGCAAATGGCACTGTATAACGCATACGTGCTATCACGATGTGCAGGCCAGACCAACAACACCTTCCTTCAGTTCCAGGAGGCGGTGATAAAGGCCCTAATGTTTGGAGGCGAGGAAGGAGCGGGCCCCAGCACCCCTGGAACTCAAGTCTCCCGTATGGTACCAGGGCAACATTTTCCTTGTGAGGGGAGAGCAAAAAAAAGGTGCCGGGTGTGCTATAAAAGGGGGATTCGAAGGGAAACTCGTTTCCAATGTGAAACGTGTCCCGACAAACCTGGACTGTGTTTGAATGAATGCTTCAGAATTCATCACGCGTCCGTGGACTAAACACATCCTGACATTCCCCTACAGAACTCACCCACACCAGGCTGATATACACAACACCACACACACACCCCAACCTGACGTACACTACACCACACCCCAACCTGACGTACTCTACACCACACACTCCAACCTGACGTAGTGTGTCAGGTTGGTGTGTATGGAGTAGTGTACGTCAGATTGGTGTGTGGTGTGGTATAGTGTACGTCAGGTTGGTGTGTGTGTATGATGTACACTACACCACACACCCCAACCTGACGTACACTACACCACACTCCAACCTGACGTAGTGTGTCAGGTTGGTGTGTATGGCGTAGTGTACATGAGGTTGGTGTGTGGTGTGGTATAGTGTACGTCAGGTTGGTGTGTGTGTATATGGTGTACACTACTCCACACACCCCAACCTGACGTACACTACACCACACCCCAACCTGACGTACACTACACCACACACTCCAACCTGACGTAGTGTGTCAGGTTGGTGTGTATGGCGTAGTGTACATGAGGTTGGTGTGTGGTGTGGTATAGTGTACGTCAGGTTGGTGTGTGTGTATATGGTGTACACTACTCCACACACCCCAACCTGACGTACACTACACCACACCCCAACCTGACGTACACTACACCACACACTCCAACCTGACGTAGTGTCAGGTTGGTGTGTATGGCGTAGTGTACGTCAGGTTGGTGTGCGGTGTATAGTTTACGTCAGATTGGTGTGTGTGTGTATGGTGTACACTACACCACACACACCAAACTGACAAACTACACCACACCCCAACCTGACGTACACTACACCACACACTCCAACCTGACGTAGTGTCAGGTTGGTGTGTATGGCGTAGTGTACGTCAGGTTGGTGTGTGGTGTATAGTGTACGTCAGATTGGTGTGTGTGTATGGTGTACACTACACCACACACACCAACCTGACATAAACTACACCACACCCCAACCTGACGTACACTACACCACACACTCCAACCTGACGTAGTGTGTCAGGTTGGTGTGTATGGAGTAGTGTACGTCAGATTGTTGTGTGGTGTGGTATAGTGTACGTCAGGTTGGTGTGTGTGTATGATGTACACTACACCACACACACCAACCTGACGTACACTACACCACACCCCAACCTGACGTACACTACACCACACACTCCAACCTGACGTAGTGTGTCAGGTTGGTGTGTATGGCGTTGTGTACGTCAGGTTGGTGTGTAGTTTGGTATAGAGTACGTCAGGTTGGTGTGTGTGTGTGGTGAATACTACACCACACACAACAACCTGACATACACTACGTACCTTCCATACGCAACATGGTGTCCGCTAATGAATGGAGCTAATTTTCCATTCAAAAAGTCAAATGGCGCTCCTTCCCTTCCGAGCCTTGCCGTGCACCCAAACAGTGGTTTACCCCCACATGTGAGATATCAGTGTACTCAGGAGAAATTGCCCAACAAATTTTAGCATCCATTTTAGCCTGATGCCCATGTGAAAATGGAAAAAATTGAGGCTAAAATAAAATTTTTGTGAAAAAAAAGTACTTTTTCATATTTATGGATCAATTTGTGAAGCACCTGAGGGTTCAAAGTGCTCAATATGCATCTAGATAAGTTCCTTGGGTGGTCTAGTTTCCAAAATGGGGTCACATGTGGGGGAGCTCCAATGTTTAGGCACACAGGGGCTCTCCAAACGCGACATGGTGTCCGCTAAAGATTGGAGCTAATTTTCCATTCAAAAAGTCAAATGGCGCTCCTTCCCTTCCGAGCCTTGCCGTGCGCCCAAACAGTGGTTTACCCCCACATGTGAGATATCAGTGTACTCAGGAGAAATTGCCCAACAAATTTTAGCATCCATTTTAGCCTGATGCCCATGTGAAAATGGAAAAAAATTGAGGCTAAAATAAAATTTTTGTGAAAAAAAAGTACTTTTTCATACTTATGGATCAATTTGTGAAGCACCTGGGGGTTCAAAGTGCTCAATATGCATCTAGATAAGTTCCTTGGGTGGTCTAGTTTCCAAAATGGGGTCACATGTGGGGGAGCTCCAATGTTTAGGCACATAGGGGCTCTCCAAACGCGACATGGTGTCCGCTAAAGATTGGAGCTAATTTTTCATTCAAAAAGTCAAATGGCGCTACTTCCCTTCCGAGCCTTGCCGTGCGCCCAAACAGTGGTTTACCCCCACATGTGAGATATCAGTGTACTCAGAAGAAATTGGCCAACAAATTTTAGCATCCATTTTAGCCTGATGCCCATGTGAAAATAGAAAAAATTGAGGCTAAAATAAAATTTTTGTGAAAAAAAGTACTTTTTCATATTTATGGATCAATTTGTGAAGCACCTGAGGGTTCAAAGTGCTCAATATGCATCTAGATAAGTTCCTTGGGTGGTCTAGTTTCCAAAATGGGGTCACATGTGGGGGAGCTCCAATGTTTAGGCACACAGGGGCTCTCCAAACGCGACATGGTGTCCGCTAAAGATTGGAGCTAATTTTCCATTCAAAAAATCAAATGGCGCTCCTTCCCTTCCGAGCCTTGCCGTGCGCCCAAACAGTGGTTTACCCCCACATGTGAGATATCAGTGCACTCAGGAGAAATTGCCCAACAAATTTTAGCATCCATTTTAGCCTGATGCCCATGTAAAAACGGAAAAAATTGAGGCTAAAACAAAATTTTTGTGAAAAAAAAGTACTTTTTCATACTTATGGATCAATTTGTGAAGCACCTGGGGGTTCAAAGTGCTCAATATGCATCTAGATAAGTTCCTTGGGTGGTCTAGTTTCCAAAATGGGGTCACATGTGGGGGAGCTCCAATGTTTAGGCACACAGGGGCTCTCCAAACACGACATGGTGTCCGCTAAAGATTGGAGCTAATTTTTCATTCAAAAAGTCAAATGGCGCTCCTTCCCTTCCGAGCCTTGCCGTGCGCCCAAACAGTGGTTTACCCCCACATGTGAGATATCAGTGCACTCAGGAGAAATTGCCCAACAAATTTTAGCATCCATTTTAGCCTGATGCCCATGTGAAAATGGAAAAAATTGAGGCTAAAATAAAATTTTTGTGAAAAAAAAGTACTTTTTCATACTTATGGATCAATTTGTGAAGCACCTGGGGGTTCAAAGTGCTCAATATGCATCTAGATAAGTTCCTTGGGTGGTCTAGTTTCCAAAATGGGGTCACATGTGGGGGAGCTCCAATGTTTAGGCACACAGGGGCTCTCCAAACACGACATGGTGTCCGCTAAAGATTGGAGCTAATTTTTCATTCAAAAAGTCAAATGGCGCTCCTTCCCTTCCGAGCCTTGCCGTGCGCCCAAACAGTGGTTTACCCCCACATGTGAGATATCAGTGCACTCAGGAGAAATTGCCCAACAAATTTTAGCATCCATTTTAGCCTGATGCCCATGTGAAAATGGAAAAAATTGAGGCTAAAATAAAATTTTTGTGAAAAAAAAGTACTTTTTCATATTTATGGATCAATTTGTGAAGCACCTGGGGGTTCAAAGTGCTCAATATGCATCTAGATAAGTTCCTTGGGTGGTCTAGTTTCCAAAATGGGGTCACATGTGGGGGAGCTCCAATGTTTAGGCACACAGGGGCTCTCCAAATGCGACATGGTGTCCGCTAAAGATGGGAGCTAGTTTTTCATTCAAAAAATCAAATGGCGCTCCTTCCCTTCTGAGCCCTGCCGTGCGCCCAAACAGTGGTTGCCCCCCACATATGAGGTTTCAGCGTACTCAGGACAAATTGGACAACAACTTTTGGGGTTGAGTTTCTCCTTTTAACCTTGGGAAAATAAAAAAAATGTTGCTAAAAGATCATTTTTGTGACTAAAAAGTTAAATGTTCATTTTTTCCTTCCATGTTGCTTCTGCTGCTGTGAAACACCTGAAGGGTTAATAAACTACTTGAATGTGGTTTTGAGTACCTTGAGGGGTGCAGTTTTTAGAATGGTGTCACTTTTGGGTATTTTCTCTCATATAGACCCCTCAAAGTGACTTCAAATGTGAGGTGGTCCCTAAAAAAAATGGTGTTGTAAATTTTGTTGTAAAAATGAGAAATCGTTGGTCAAATTTTAACCCTTATAACTTCCTAGCAAAAAAAAATTTTGGTTTCAAAATTGTGCTGATGTAAAGTAGACATGTGGGAAATGTTATTTATTAACTATTTTGTGTCACATATCTTTCTGGTTTTACAGAATAAAAATTAAAAATTTGAAAATTGCGAAATTTTCTAAATTTTCGCCAAAATTCCGATTTTTTTAGAAATAAACGCAAAAATTATCGGCCTAAATTTACCACTAACATGAAGCCCAATATGTCACGAAAAAACAATCTCAGAACCACTAGGATCCGTTGAAGCGTTCCTGAGTTATTACCTCATAAAGGGACACTGGTCAGAATTGCAAAAAACGGCAAGGTCTTTAAGGTCAAAATAGCCTGGGTCATGAAGGGGTTAAGAGTCTCCTCTTTCCTCCACTCATTACCTGTAGTAATGGCACCCGTTTAAACTTGTTATCAGTATAAAAATACACTTGTGCACACCCTCAAACAGTCTGACTCCAAACTCCACTATGGTGAAGACCAAAGAGCTGTCAAAGGACACCAGAAACAAAATTGTAGCCCTGCACCAGGCTGGGAAGACTGAATCTGCAATAGCCAACCAGCTTGGAGTGAAGAAATCAACAGTGGGAGCAATAATTAGAAAATGGAAGACATACAAGACCACTGATAATCTCCATCGATCTGGGGCTCCACGCAAAATCCCACCCCGTGGGGTCAGAATGATCACAAGAACGGTGAGCAAAAATCCCAGAACCACGCGGGGGGACCTAGTGAATGAACTGCAGAGAGCTGGGACCAATGTAACAAGGATTACCATAAGTAACACACTATGCCACCATGGACTCAGATCCTGCAGTGCCAGATGTGTCCCACTGCTTAAGCCAGTGCATGTCTGGGCCCGTCTGAAGTTTGCTAGAGAGCATTTGGATGATCCAGAGGAGTTTTGGGAGAATGTCCTATGGTCTGATGAAACCAAACTGGAACTGTTTGGTAGAAACACAACTTGTCGTGTTTGGAGGAAAAAGAATACTGAGTTGCATCCATCAAACACCATACCTACTGTAAAGCATGGTGGTGGAAACATCATGCTTTGGGGCTGTTTCTCTGCAAAGGGACCAGGACGACTGATCCGGGTACATGAAAGAATGAATGGGGCCATGTATCGTGAGATTTTGAGTGCAAACCTTCTTCCATCAGCAAGGGCATTGAAGATGAAACGTGGCTGGGTCTTTCAACATGACAATGATCCAAAGCACACCGCCAGGGCAACGAAGGAGTGGCTTCGTAAGAAGCATTTCAAGGTCCTGGAGTGGCCTAGCCAGTCTCCAGATCTCAACCCTATAGAAAACCTTTGGAGGGAGTTGAAAGTCCGTGTTGCCAAGCGAAAAGCCAAAAACATCACTGCTCTAGAGGAGATCTGCATGGAGGAATGGGCCAACATACCAACAACAGTGTGTGGCAACCTTGTGAAGACTTACAGAAAACGTTTGACCTCTGTCATTGCCAACAAAGGATATATTACAAAGTATTGAGATGAAATTTTGTTTCTGACCAAATACTTATTTTCCACCATAATATGCAAATAAAATGTTAAAAAACAGACAATGTGATTTTCTGGATTTTTTTTTCTCAGTTTGTCTCCCATAGTTGAGGTCTACCTATGATGTAAATTACAGACGCCTCTCATCTTTTTAAGTGGTGGAACTTGCACTATTGCTGACTGACTAAATACTTTTTTGCCCCACTGTACATACACAGTACAGACCAAAGGTTTGGACACCTTCTCATTTAAAGATTTTTCTGTATTTTCATGACTATGAAAATTGTACATTCACACTGAAGGCATCAAAACTATGAATTAACATGTGGAATTATATACTTAACAAAAAAGTGTGAAACAACTGGTCTTCCAATAATCTTGAAGGAGTTCCCAGAGATGCTTAGCACTTGTTGGCCCTTTTGCCTTCACTCTGAGGTCCAGCTCACCCCAAACCATCTCAGTTGGGTTCAGGTCTGGTGACTGTGGAGGCCAGGTCATCTGGCGTAGCACCCCATCACTCTCCTTCTTGGTCAAATAGCCCTTACACAGCCTGGAGGTGTGTTTGGGGTCATTGTCCTGTTGAAAAATAAATGACGGTCCAAATAAACGCAAACCGGATGGAAGAGCATGCTGCTGCAAGATGCTGTGGTAGCCATGCTGGTTCAGTATGCCTTCAATTTTGAATAAATCCCCAACAGTGTCACCAGCAAAGCACCCCCACACCATCAACCCTCCTCCTCCATGCTTCACGGTGGGAACCAGGCATGGTGCGTCGCACAAAGACACGGTGGTTGGAACCAAAGATCTCAAATTTGGACTCATCAGACCAAAGCAAAGATTTCCACTGGTCTAATGTCCATTCCTTGTGTTCTTTAGCCCAAACAAGTCTCTTCTGCTTGTTGCCTGTCCTTAGCAGTGGTTTCCTAGCAGCTATTTTACCATGAAGGCCTGTTGCACAAAGTCTCCTCTTAACAGTTGTTGTAGAGATGTGTCTGCTGCTAGAACTCTGTGTGGCATTGACCTGGTCTCTAATCTGAGCTGCTGTTAACCTGCGATTTCTGAGGCTGGTGACTCGGATAAACTTATCCTCAGAAGCAGAGGTGACTCTTGGTCTTCCTTTCCTGGGGCGGTCCTCATGTGAGCCAGTTTCTTTGTAGTGCTTGATGGTGTTTGCAACTGCACTTGGGGACACTTTCAAAGTTTTCCAAATTTTTCGGACTGACTGACCTTCATTTCCTAAAGTAATGATGGCCACTCGTTTTTCTTTACTTAGCTGCTTTTTTCTTGCCATAATACAAATTCTGACAGTCTATTCAGTAGGACTATCAGCTGTGTATCACCAGACTTCTGCTCAACACAACTGATGGTCCCAACTCCATTTATAAGGCAAGAAATCCCACTTATTAAACCTGACAGGGCACACCAGTGAAGTGAAAAACATTCCCGGTGACTACCTCTTGAAGATCATCAAGAGAATGCCAAGAGTGTGCAAAGCAGTCATCCAAGCAAAAGGTGGTTGCTTTGAAGAACCTAGAATATAACACAATTTCAGTTGTTTCACACTTTTTTGTTAAGTATATAATTCCACATGTGTTAATTGATAGTTGTGATGCCTTCAGTGTGAATGTACAATTTTCATAGTCATGAAAATACAGAAAAATCTTTGAAAGAGAAGGTGTGTCCAAACTTTTGGTCTGTACTGTATATACATTTTTTTTTGGAAGAATAAAAATGAAAGTTGTTAAAATGTAATTCAAGGTGTACTTAAAGTGGTTTTTCGGAAAGTGGAATGGGAACCAATATTGCTGCCACTTCTGTTCCCGAGAGAACAGTTGCCTGTCAATCGCACCTTCCTGTCTAGGGAGCAACCTGACAAAAGTGTGGAAAGTCTGAAGGTAAACCCAAGTAGATTTTTCATAAAAAGTTAGGGAAACGTATAGAAACTAGAACTAAACTGTATAGAATTTCACCTACTAAATTTTACAATAATTGTAATGTTTCCAACTCTTTCGGGATGTCATGCACTAATGATTTATTAATGTTAGGGGGCACTTGCATTGAAATACCAAAATGTTAGTTACCAGGTCACCATTAGAAGAAAAATGCGGCCTCCTATAATGTGCCAGGATGATATTTCATTGTGTTAAAGGGACACTGTCACCTGAATTTGGAGGGAACAATCTTCAGCCATGGAGGCGGGGTTTTTGATTCACCCTTTCCTTACCCGCTGGCTGCATGCTGTCTGCAATATTGGATTGAAGTTCATTCTCTGTCCTCCATAGTACACGCCTGCGCAAGGCAAGATTGCACTGTGCAGGCATGTACTACGGAGGACAGAGAATGAACTTCAATCCAATATTGCAGCCAGCATGCAGCCAGCGGGTAAGGAAAGGGTGAATCAAAAACCCAAAAACCCCGCCTCCATGGCTGAAGATTGTTCCCTCCAAATTCAGGTCACAGAGTCCCTTTAAGACTTTTACTAGAGCGCATCAGGTCCACCAGCGAGAGGAAAGGCAAGAAACACAAAGGCCAGCACGTCATGGATAACCATATCTTCACCGGAGAGGACTAGGACACTCACAGCATAGAGCTACAGTACAAGTATCAGGTGGTGATGACTACTCCGACAGCATGAAGCATAATCTGAATATGACCCTTTAGAGAGGCTGCCACTTTCTACATTGCCACCCATAGGCACAGATCTGTCCTTGGGGCTAAGAAGCGGTATCACAGAGTTGTCTAAGGATGACAGTTCTACATTGGTACAATTGGCCATCAGATGTCAACCTTTGTTTTGATTGCGAGGACATTTTTGTGCTTTGGGTCAGACTTGTTCAAAGTGTGAAAAGTTAAAAGTCCATACAAAATGACGAAGGTCATCCCCTAAAACTTCTTTACAGCAAAACCACAAAAAAATTATTATTTTTTTCTTTGTTTATGCAACCCCTTTCCATTTAACAGTTTTATATATGATTTTTTGTAGTGTAACCTTCTAATCTAGATGGTTAAGTGGAAGAAATCTCATAACTAATACAAGTCTGGGCATGGAGAGAGGCTGTGCTGTGCAAAATGAACAGAAAAGAAAAAAGTATACTTACTAAAAAGTAAAAAACAAAACCAAAATAATATTTTTTACTATATAGGCAGGCTAGCAACAAGACTTCAGCCCAGCGTATAAATGTCTCGGCTAGGTGACGGGAATATGTTTGGCTGCTATTAGGATAGATGGACGCAGCTACAGGTGCACCGCACAATGTTTGTGTCACTCAGGATGCCAAGTCGAAGAAAACCATGAAACATTAAAGGATTAAGAACTATGTTTGGAAGCTAAAACCCTGATAGAGGAAAAAGAGCGAAATCTCTCAGCTGTGACATGTCAATAGGTGGCAATTTACCATAGAGACCAAAGGGAATTAGCTGGACTCCATACTTGTGCAACATCAATACCACTTGGCCAACGCTGTAATTCTATTACCGTATATTGTACAACAGATACTAATAGACTGAGGCATAAAATTGTAAGGCAAGTGACTTCAGAGAAATGAGGAAAACATTTAGAATCAATAAAAGCAATTAAGCAACAACAATAAGGTGTCTTTTGCTGGCTCCTTTTCCCCTTACCATTGGGTTCAGCCTCAGGGTTCAGCCCTAGGACCCCTTCTCTATATACACACACAGACACACACATTGGACAAAACATCAGCAGATTTTGTTTCCAGTACCATCTCTCTGCTGATGACACCTAATTATAGACACCTTCTCCTGACATCACCCCTACATTCTTACAAAATACCAGTGATTGTCCGCTGTCTCCAATATGTCCTTCCTCTGTCTGAAACCGAATCTTTCCAAAACGGAGCTACTGGTCTTCTCCCTCTGCTAACCTTTCTAAACCAGATACTGACATTTTTTGGGGCGGTTCTACTCCCAAACAGTATGTTCACTATCTAAGGGTTATATTTGAGGTATATATTTTCTTCATTCCATATTATCCAATCACTCGCTAGCTCATGGCAGCTTCACCTTAAACACCATCTCCAGAAGTCAAACCTTTCCTTACCTTTGACACTGCAGAAACTTACTGTCACTCTTATTTATTCTTGTCAGGACTACTGCAGACACCTACTAAATCAGTCTCTCGCTTACGAAACTCTCTCCTACGCAATACATTCTGAATGTGGCAGCCAGGATCACATTTGTGTCCAGCTGCTACACCAATTAATCCACTCAGTGCCAGTCATTGCACTGGTTGTCCATACGCTACACAGAGTCCAATTAAAACTTATCACTCTCACAAAGTGAAGGGGCTAAGCAATATGGATGGGCAGAACAAGGTCCAAGATCAGACACCACAAAGATCCACAAGCAAAGCACTAGGCACAGAGAACAAACTACACAATGCTGAATCTATGTCTGGCAGAGATCTGAGACTGGGAACACCTGAAGGAAGCCCAGCTTCTCCCCGTCTAAGATTGGATGGCCGAGCTATAAATCAAAACGTAGACAGCTCAGCATGCCCCTGCACCTGATTGGATGGCTGAGCTGTCAGTAACTGCATCCCAGACACACTGGACACAAAGCTTCCCCACAGAAACCATACTGAGGCAGTAAACTTGCAACTAGGTGCTCCCACCTTTCCTCATTCGGTATTCTCCCATCTAGTACTCCCACATCCAGGTTCTAACACCACCTCTATACGACAGTAAAACCCTGTCTCCAGCTAAGCAATTAATTTATTTCTCTAATCCCATATACACATCCAGATCTGCTATTCACAGCTGTGTACGGTGTCACAAATCATGGACCTTCAAGCCACATGTGGCTCCCGAGCAACAGGTTGGGGATCCCTGCATTAGACCAACACCTTCTATAATCCCAATCTCACACTCCCTCCACACGAGCTGCGCCAGTGCTCTGGAATGCTCTACAATTTGGGTAATTTCCAGTCTACACCGTTCCAAGCACAACACATTTCTATAAGCTGGCCCATCACTTCAACAATAAATGTTCTTTATTCTTCGTTACCAAATTTTCTTTAGACACCTGGTCCCTACTACCATCACCTGCTTCCACATCTCCATGCAATCAGTAGCACTTTGTACCTGCACTTATGCAGATACTGGCTGATGACCGGTTCATACAGCGTTATTTGAATACCCCAATTTATGATACAGATGGCTGCACCTTACAGGAGATGTACTTTTTTTTTTTACTTTGCGTCAGCCTGATTTTTTTTCAAATTTTAAGCTTATGGGCAGGGTCTTTACTTACATGTTGGGACACTGTGCATGAATAGCTTTTTCTCCCACTTTTACCTGAGCCCTATAGCATGGAGTAACATGAAGAGATAGTGCACTCAGAATTGGTCTAAGAGGTAATATACTTAAACGGTTTTGAAAGGGAATCGGAGCGTTGTACAGCCTCTGACAATAAGCAGATGACAAAATATTTCCCTTTAAGGCCCCTAGTGATCAGTTGTAATCTGTGGTGTAACCCAATATTAACTAGTCAATATCCCAACAGCGCCACTAGAGGAAAAAGTAAGCATGACACAGTGCCCACTTAAATTAACATGTCTATATTAAAAAGGGCATTTTAAAGTCCTCCAGAGTGAGAGATAAGCTTTGTAGTCGTTCTCCACTCTGGTCAAAAGTTGTGGATTCTGATCAGGTGTCCCACTTTACTAACTATATAAAAATGGGTTTTTAAAAATCAGACGATACTTAAGGAACTGCTCCAAATTAAACAGTTTTTTATTCTAAGGTATTGTAGTAATCACGGTCGTGAAAAGCAGAAAACAATCCAATAATATGCTAGGATAAGATAATTTAAAGATCAGCCCCTTCTATATGCCTTATTAGATGTCACAGTAGAGAATCATCCCGTTATTAGCAAAAGCAGAGTGCCCCTGGGAAGAGCATCTCCCACTCTAAAGGTACCGTCACACTAGACGATATCGCTAGCGATCCGTGACGTTGCAGCGTCCTCGCTAGCGATATCGTCCAGTGTGACAGGCAGCAGCGATCAGGCCCCTGCTGTGCTGTCGCTGGTCGGGGAAGAAAGTCCAGAACTTTATTTCGTCGGTGGACTCCCCGCAGACATCGCTGAATCGGCGTGTGTGACACCGATTCAGCGATGTCTTCGCTGGTAACCAGGGTAAACGTCGGGTAACTAAGCGCAGGGCCGCGCTTAGTAACCCGATGTTTACCCTGGTTACCATCCTAAAAGTAAAAAAACAAACGCTACATACTTACCTACAGCCGTCTGTCCTCCAGCGCTGTGCTCTGCACTCCTCCTGTACTGGCTGTGAGCGTCGGTCAGCCGGAAAGCAGAGCGGTGATGTCACCGCTCTGCTTTCCGGCCGCTGTGCTCACAGCCAGTACAGGAGGAGTGCAGAGCACAGCGCTGGAGGACAGACGGCTGTAGGTAAGTATGTAGTGTTTGTTTTTTTTTACTTTTAGGATGGTAACCAGGGTAAACATCGGGTTACTAAGCGCGGCCCTGCGCTTAGTTACCCGATGTTTACCCTGGTTACCAGCATCGTTGGTCGCTGGAGAGCGGTCTGTGTGACAGCTCTCCAGCGACCAAACAGCGACGCTGCAGCGATCCGGATCGCTGTCGGTATCGCTGCAGCGTCGCTTAATGTGAAGGGGCCTAAAGGTACCGTCACACCGCGCTTAGTAACCCGATGTTTACCCTGGTTACCATGCTAAAAGTAAAAAAAAACAAACACTAGATACTTACCTACAGCTGTCTGTCCTCCAGCGCTGCGCTCTGCTTCTCTGCTCTCCTCCTGTACTGGCTGTGAGCCGGAAAGCAGAGCGGTGACGTCACCGCTCTGCTTTCCGGCTCACAGACAGTACAGGAGGAGTGCAGAGCACAGCGATGGAGGACAGACAGCTGTAGGTAAGTATGTAGTGTTTGTTTTTTTTTACTTTTAGCATGGTAACCAGGGTAAATATCGGGTTACTAAGCGCGGCCCTGCGCTTAGTTACCCGATGTTTACCCTGGTTACCAGTGAAGACATCGCTGGATCGGTGTCACACACGCCGATCCAGCGATGTCAGCAGGAGTCCAGCGACGAAATAAAGTTCTGGACTTTATTCAGCGACCAACGATCTCCCAGCAGGGGCCTGATCGTTGGTCGCTGTCACACATAACGATTTCATTAACGATATCATTGCTACGTCACAAATAGCAACGATATCGTTAACAATATCGTTATGTGTGAAGGCTACTTAAAGAAGCGGTCACCACAGTATTCATGAAAAAGGAGTTAAATAAAGGTAAAGGCCCCGTCACACATAGCGACGCTGCAGCGATACCGACAACGATCCGGATCGCTGCAGTGTCGCTGTTTGGTCGCTGGAGAGCTGTCACACAGACAGCTCTCCAGCGACCAAGGATCCCGAGGTCCCCGGTAACCAGGGTAAACATCGGGTAACTAAGCGCAGGGCCGCGCTTAGTAACCCGATGTTTACCCTGGTTACCATCGTTAAAGTAAAAAAAACAAACGCTACATACTTACCTACCGCTGTCTGTCCTCGGTGCTCTGCTTCTCTGGTCTGGCTGTGAGCACAGCGGCCGGAAAGCAGAGCGGTGACGTCACCGCTCTGCTTTCCGGCTGACCGGCGCTCACAGCCAGACCAGAGAAGCACAGCGCCGGGGACAGACAGCGGTAGGTAAGTATGTAGTGTTTGTTTTTTTTACTTTAACGATGGTAACCAGGGTAAACATCGGTTACTAAGCGCGGCCCTGCGCTTAGTTACCCGATGTTTACCCTGGTTACCAGCGAAGACATCGCTGAATCGGCGTCACACACGCCGATTCAGCGATGTCAGCGGGACCTCAACGATCAAAAAATGGCCCAGGCCATTCCGACACGACCAGCGATCTCACAGCAGGGGCCTGATCGCTGGTACGTGTCACACATAGCGAGATCGCTACTGAGATCGCTGTTGCGTCACAAAACTTGTGACTCAGCAGCGATCTCGCTATGTGTGACGGGGCCTTATGCCCAAATGGACAAGATAATCTCGTTCAAAAGTGATCAACTAAAAATGCAAGTAGATCATGCTGGGGTTCCTTTGTTTAAAGGGCATCCATCAGCACTGAACTGTTTGGCCACACCAAGGGGGCACCAAGCACCCATCTCAGCTCTTCTCTGGCTTTATTAAGCCTGAGATGTCACTCAAATACGGGATGGCTGGAGATCGAGGGAAAACAAGTACGTGGGAAGGTGCACTTAAATGTTTGCCCACTCCAAGGTTGTACGGACCACTTTTGCATGGTTAAAACAGCCATTCTGTGCGTATAGTTCCTTTAAATGGATCAGAAATTTTTTGTCTAAGAAAAATGTGGCCGCTTACTTCTAGAAACGGCACAACGCGTGTCCATGAGCTGTGACTGGTTTAGCAGGTCATAGTCACTTGAAACATTGTTATACCAGAAGAAACACATGTACAAATTTTGGTTAATCTTCCAGAAACTCTTGTTAAACTCTTCTAATGTAGAGTGGGCATGTAAGTACTGACGTCATGTGAGCCTCGCCGCCAATCAGCGCCACTTCAAATGAACATCGGGAGGAAGTCAGAAAACAGCACTCAGGTATAATGGAATGAGGACTTTGATGCCGATTCCACATCAACATTCCTCATCTAATGCAAATCAAAGAGGTATCAAAGAGGTACGTCCTCACTGTTCATATGCAACAGATGTGTCATGGGCGAACAACAAAAAAAATAAAAAACCTAACCCCCGCCACACACACACAAAAAAACAATTAGAAGAACGTCCATGTTTTTGTTTTTTAGTGGTTTCTTCCATAAAAATCTGTGAATTAGCTCCATTGCACGAGTCTAGTCTTTGAGTGGATCCAAAACTGCAGCGGAAAACTCATTTCTGTAGCGAATCTTCTTGAAAATAGAAGTCAGGCTTGCAAGAGGCAAAATTCGAGGTTGTGTGAACATACCCCAAGAGTCGTCGTTGTACAGGTTACAGATGGAATAAAACCATATTAGACAACTGCATAAAATACAATATTTTAATATTCAAATCCTGAGAGGGAAAAGTGAGAAGGAGAAAGCACCGAGATACAAGATGGGCTCCTTCTTGCCTTTAATGTTCCAGGATTCTATTTGAGAACAATTACAGAGAACAAGCAGGATGGATGGTGTAGAAATGTATATGGGCAACCTGTGATGAATACAGAGGGCACGCGGAATGGAAAGTGCGAAAAATGCAGTGAAGTACTAATCTCATACACAGGTGTCACATAAACGTTACAAAAATCAGAAAAAATAAATATAAAATCCAACCGATTAGAACTGGTCATGTAGAAATAAAACAAACAAAAAAAAGTGTTTTTAATAGATTTCTTTTTAGCAATTCTGAGTGCGAGAAAAGTGACAGGCTCTGCGTCTACATCATCAGCTTCTGTGTTCTTCTGACTAAACTTTCTACCTCTTACAATGCTGGTTCAGTGTTTAAGTGACCACTGTCATGGTTCACGGGGATGATACCTTTATCATCGCCGCCGCTCACCCGAATTTGTCATGAACCGGGCTTGTTTGGTTGCCCCTGGTTCTTTCTGAAGGGGATTTAGTTACTTTGTACTGGCCAATGGGCACATTGCAGCGAGGGCAATATAACTACTCCCACTCAGGCGGGAACAATAATTATCAATGCCGCCGTTGCTGCAACGCCTCCCAAACGCACGGACAATTCCGCTGCCACCAGCTCCGATTTCTTAGTTATTAACAGGTCCGGAGCCAACCCAGATTAGTAGTGTAATTCACTTCAGAGGACACGACAGTTCATTATAGAGCAAGGAGAAACAAAGCTAGTAATTTAATATTTTACTCAAAAAAAAGGTAGGCAGTGTTTACAGAAGTATAAAAAGATATTATAAAGACGACAAGTATCGTATGTACAGTACAATTACAAATAAAATGGGATTAAAGTTGAAGAGAACACTTCCATTTCGTTATGTCAATTAATCTCATGGCTGACCGTGTGCTGTGGGGGATGGGCAACACATCTAGATGCATATCACACCTCTGTATAGCAGCTAGACCCCAGACAAAAGCCACTGGAAGACTGCTGCTTTACTCACTTATTTCCCAGCCTAAAACCAAGGCACTCCACCTTTGGTGACCTCACTCAGGGCTGAATCCTCCCCTTTCTTAGAGCTGTGACAAACCATTTTTTGTACATCGCTCGCTGTTTGAACCTCGTATATGAACGACACAATGATCCTGTGCACCACGTCGGGGGGATCTATTAAGTGTGAACACGGCGTAGTTACATGACCCGCTTACGGAGAAACCCGCTCCTTTTACTCGTTGGGTTTAGCTCCTAGCAATTTCCGTGGCTATAGATCTCTTGATGGACATCCGGAATATATAATCCGGATACCTCTAGCCCTGATCGGTGCCAATATATAGAACTTTAAAAGAACAATAGAATCCCATGCTTTATGTACCAGTTTTGGCTGGTATTAGCTGGGAGGGGGGAATGAGGAGTATAAGGAGACCTGCTTTCACAGCTCAAAGCCATAAAAATTATTGAGGGGGGGGGGGGAAATGAGAGGTTTAGGATTCCAACCTTCTGCTGGCAGGCACAGGAAACTGCAGCTAAGAGCCCTGTATGTGTAATTGAAGTAGTCAGAATTTCTTCCTATTTCCTGACAACCACACATCAAAGGGGAAGTCTCAAACAACACATATCACCTACTAAAGATAAATGTATGATCGCTGAGGTTCCAACTGCTGGGACCAGGGCTATAAAGCCAGAAGAAATGTACTGCGCATCCGCCTTTAAAGGAGTTGTCCACTACTTGGACAACCACTTTTCACTACATTCCGCCAGGTAAAATAACAGCCTATACTCTCCTCTGATGCAGGCACCGTTCCAGCAATGTCAGCGCCTGGTCTCATTGGATTGAGTGACGTTAGGTCACACAAGCCCTGCAGCCAATCAGCGGACGCTTCACTCTTGCATCCTTTAGGCAAAACAGACATCCTAAGGAAGTCAAAGAGCAGCAGCAGCTCTCAATTCTCCCAGATTACATTTTGTCCAAAATATGTGAGACTGAAGCGGCTGCCGATTTGCTGCAGCCAGTGACATAACATCCCGCAATCCCCGGGAGACCATGTCTCACACACCAGATGACCATACAGGCCGTTTTACATGGACAAATAGAGTATTTGAGAAGAGGTTGTTAGAGTTGTGGAGAGAAAAAAAAAAATAATATCTGTCATTAATATTGCATTAATAAGGAATTTAGAAAAAAATACTAAATAAATTTTTTTTATAAATGTTAGTATTATAAAAGTGTATTTTGTGTTTTATTAGTTAAAAAAAAAAAAGAAGTGATAACTAGGATGTTCTAGTGGTGATAAAGCAGTTATCACCTCTCCTCTGTTATCTCCTTTTCCTTGTATTAGACATTCATGCAGCTCCAAAATCGTTTGCTAAAAAGGTCTGTGAATAACATTTATTACTAATTTTTGGCCACGTTCCTACGATGAGGTTTTGGTGAGTTTTTGATGTTGCAGAATTTATGCACCTATTAAAATTACGTTACTTGCATTTATTGTGCTTTTCTGTGAGGTTTTTTAACATACATCTATTTAGCTTTTGACTCTTGGTGGTGTCATGCTTTAAATAAAGCTTCTTTGTTTATTAAAGGGAACCTGTCACCCCCAAAATCGAAGGGGAGCTAAGCCCACCGGCATCATGGGCTTATCTACAGCATTCTGGAATGCTGTACATAAGCCCCTGATGTAACCTGAAAGATGAGAAAAAGAGGTTAGATTATATTCACATGGGCGGGTGGGCAGTCCGATCCAGTGGGCGTCGCGGTCCGGTCCGGGGCATCCCATCTTCTTACGATGACATCCTCTTCTTCTCTTCACGCTGCGGCTCCGGCGCAGGCGTACTTTGTCTGCAAAGTACTGCAGTGCGCAGGTGCTGGGCCTTTCTGACCTTTCCCGGCACCTGCACACTGCGGTACTTTGCTCTGCCCTCAATAGGGCACATAAGTACGCCTGCGCCGGAGCTGCAGTGTGAAGACAAGAAGAGGACGTCATTGTAAGAAGATGGGAGGCGCTGGACCAGACCGCGACACCCATCGGACCGGACCGCAGCGGGACCGCCCCTGGGTGAGTCTATTCTAACCTCTTTTTCTCATCTTTCAGGATACATCGGGGGCTTATCTACAGCATTACAGAATGCTGTAGATAAGCCCCTGATGCCGGTGGGCTTAGCGCACCTTCGATTTTGGGAGTGACAGGTTCCCTTTAATACTTCTTGGTGTTTGGCTTTGACAAAACTTTACTAATGCAGGTGCGGATTACATGTGTTTTTTAATACCTTTCCACCGCAGAAGAGCACTAAGGCTGTGTACACACAATGCGCTTTTGATGCGTTTTCTCCATACGGAAACGGTCCAAAACCACTATGGAATCCTTATGCAAGCCAATTCAAATGACAATCCTGAAGTGTTGTGCACATGATCAGTAATTTTCCTTGATAATTTGCAGTGCGTTTCTGCAGCATTTTTCACCCATTGACTTCAACTGAGTCAGTCAAATCCGCGGCAAAAACTCAAGTATAAAAATGTTTGCAGATTTGCTGAGTTTTTTTGCGCTTTTACTGGCTTCCTATGGTGTTTTCCACCCTGCCACCTGTGTGACAGCGTGGGAAACACCAACGAGGAGGTTTTCATCAGCGGTAGCTCTACCGCTGGTAAGACCGTCGGTCAGAGCACTGCTGGGTCATGCTGTCAGATGTCAGCGTGGCCCCGCAGGAGATACTGTGACCCACGGTAACGCTACAGCCGGTACGACTGTCGGTTAGAGCACTGCAGGGTAACTGTCAGTCAGCAGGCGTGGGCTGATGAGACTACTGCTCCCAAATGGGCTACGTCTGCTGTCAATGATAACAGGAGCCACTGATGGGAGACAGTCTCATCACCCGGCGCCTGTACTCACAGTATAAAAAAAAAAAAAAAGTAAAATATATACTCACCTAACACCAAATCCATGACGCCCTCGTCTCCTACAAAATAATGTAAAATAATAAACCACCATATACTCACGTGTCCACCGTAATCCACATAATCCCGAGCGTCCCATGGCGATCTCACGTGTAGAACAGTCACATTGGGAGATGTGTCTGCTCTACCCGGCCGCCGGCGATACACTGACAGGAGGTAATCACTCCGCAGTGTATCACTGAGCTACCGTGAGAGTGTTCACCGGAGTTCATCAGCTCCGGTGCTCTCACTTACGGTACCCACCACTGCATGATAATTTTCTCACGCAGCAGTGGTGCCGTAAGGGAGAGCACCGGAGCTGATCAGCTGATGAACTCCAGTGAACTCTCTCACAGCAGCTCAGTGATACACTGCGGGAGCAATTACCTCCGGCAGTGAATCAATGGCTATCTTTGAGAGCTGTCACATTAGTGACTGCTCCCAAAGTGATCAGGATAGTCATGGGACATTATGGATTATCTTCCTTGCTGACAGGTGAAGAATATTGTGGTTTATTACTTTACTTTTGTTGCAGGAGACGTTGGCTTCAGTGGATTAGGCGTTCAGCAAGTGTGGTTTAATTAAGATTCATTAAAGGAGTCAGTGTCATTATTTCAAATAAAGAACTTTATTCTGGGTGTCTGCGTTTTTATACAATATCACAATGGGGATGTATAGGTGTCTCAGAGACCTATCCATTATTAACCTGTGAGCTTGATATCACCTGACAATACAAAAGTGACAACCCCACAAATATGATCTTCACTTGCCACTGCTACAGGGAAAGTGGGAAGAGCAATGCTAATCACCAGTTTTGGGGCATCTTATAGATGCGCCTTTTCTTGGGCGACTGAGAGCCAATATTTTTAGTCTGGGATTGGGCCAATATCCATGGCCCCTTCCTAGGCTATTAATATCAGCATGCAGCTGTCTGCCTAGCCTTTGCTGGTTAGATTTTATAGAAGGGCCCTATGTAAAAAATTTTCTGGGATCCCCCTGTAAACTATCCATTAAAGGCTAAGCAAACAGCTGTGAGCTGAAATTAATAGCCTGGGAACCTTTAGGGCCATTAGCTCCTTCCCAGAATATTAACATCAGCCCTCAGCTTTCCCTCTGCTGGTTATTAAAATTACGTGGGAGCCCACGCAATTTTATTTTTCTTTAAAGTTAACAGTTGCTGTTTGGTTACAGCCTATGTATGTTCGTTCTGTTAATGCTCCTACATAGGCTGGTGACAATGTGTGCGTTTGCATTCACTTATCGGTTTAGTAATGAAGCTGTCAGGCTGACACCTTTTTATTACTAAGCCAAGGGCTAGGTGTCAATGACAGCTGCTGACACCAAGCCCTATTCCCATTACCCTGATGCCACTGTATCAGCAAGAAAGGTGGTGAACCAAGAAATTGCATCACAAAACTTTTTTTAAATATCTTTATTTAATATTATAATAATTATATAAATATAATTATATAAGTATAAATATAATTATATAATGTATTATATTATCATCTCAAAAAAGCCTTAATTACTGTACAAAAACGCATACAAAAAAAAATGCAGAAACCTTGCAGCAATTTCTGCAAGCAAATACTCAACGTATGCACATAGCCTTAAAATGCATGTGAAGTTTTTACCTGCAGAATTTCCGCACCTAAAGCAAGTCTATGATTAAAATGCGCACAGAAAATTCAGCGCAATTTGACCCCGACTTGTGAATGTATATAGAGTCAGAATTGGACAAAGAATGCTTTACAAATAGTGACGAGAGAGCGTGTTCATGTTATCAGAGCATGCTCGGATGTTATCAGAGTATCTTGGGCGTGCTCGGACAATATGTTCAAGTCTCCGCAGCTGCATGTCTTGGGGCTGTTCGACATAGCCCTTTTGGTAGTCAATTCCAGCATGTGTTGCAGCTAACAGCCAAGATCATGCATCCGCAGGGACTCTAACATATTATCCGAGCACACCCAAGATACTCTGATAAGACCCAAGCATGCTCATATAACATGCTATCCGAACACGTTCTCTCGTCACTATTTACAAAGCAAAAAAACAGTATTAGCAAAGGAACAGGTGCTCATCACTGTGGTTTCTCTAGGAAAAGTTCTCACACTATGCAATGAAATAAGAAATGATTCCAGAGATAATAAAATGAGCAGTAACCACATGCAAGATGGCACGTGTAAGAGGCAGCAATGTGCCCACTTCCTACAGTATAAGCGGGGTTAGAAAGCACCTAGGCAGCATACTACCATCATATCTTTATTGATCGGGGTGGTTTAGTACTCCAAATATTCGGCCATACTTCCTTTTTCAGTTTAATTATCCCCATTTATCTGATGCATAGAGGAGATGCCCATTCCTGGACAATTCTATTATACTATTACTACAATTAGAAAATAAACTGGCCACTATAGAAGTTCCTCCTTCCTAATAAGAGATCTCAAATGTCAAGGCCACGCGATGTGGCAAGAGTTCTATACTTACAGTGCTGGCCACCATTATTGGCACCCCTTCATTTTTTTTCATAGACTATACAATATCTTAAGAAATAAACTGAAATATACCAAAGTTATATCCTCAGGATTTTTTAATTAGTGGTCCAAAGTAACAGCAATAAAACATTGTTTTTGAACGTACATGTTGCGACAATAAAGGCACCCCTAATTAATAATTGGTGGCACACCCTTTGGCATTGAGAGCAGCCAACAAACGTTTCTTGTAGCCATTTATAAGTATCTTGCACTTCTCAGCTGGTATTTTAGCTCACTCTTCCTTTGCATTTTGTTCAAGCTCTTGCAAGGTTTTTTTTCCAATGGCAGATTTCAGCTCACCCGAAAGATTTTCAATAGGATTGAGGTCAGGACTCCTTGCTGGCCATTTTAAAACAGTCCATTTTTTGTTTTTCAATTATTCCTGTGTACTTTTGAATGTGTGCTTTGGGTCATTGTTTTGCTGGAGGATCCATGATCTTCGACTCAAACCAAGTTTTCTTACACTGGGTAGGACATTTCGCTGATAATTCTCTGATTTTATGGTACCTGTGATACGGGCAAGGCCTAAAGTACCAGACGCAGGAAAACAACCACACAGCATTATGGATCCTCCACCATGCTTAACTGTTGGTAGGGTGTTCTTTTCCTTCATTGTGCTGTCTGTAAAACTGTTGCTTTGCATTGATAAAAGGCTATTTTTTTTTTCATTTGTCCACAGAAGGATTTTGGTTTGTCAAGGTCCTCTTTGTCAAAGATCAGTTATTCCTTTTTATGTCTTTTCTTCAGCAATGGTTTCTTACTTGGCTTTCACCCATAAAGCTCTGCATGGTTTAGTGTGCGGCATTTTTTCCACCATTCGTACCAAGCTTTCGAAGAAGACATCTTGTCAATTTTCCTCTTTCCCCCATTCCAGGGAGGTTCGACAGTTGCATGCTTGGCAAACTTCTTAATGACACTGCACATTATTGAAACTGGTATAGCAAGGTCTTTGGAGATGGCCTTATGCCCTTTAGAAGTCTTGTGTTTGCTAATAATAGCAGTTTTGATGTCCTTAGACAGCTCCTTTGTCTTCACCATTGTGACAATGTGACAGGGCCTACCATGTGGCTTTTTAAAACACTGAAATCATCATTCATTGGCTAATCAATGTCACATGGGCACCGACAATCACAGTTGATTCTCATTTTATTATTATTTATTGTTATAGTGCCATTTATTCCATGGCGCTTTACATGTCAGGAGGGGTATACATAATAAAAAACAAGTACAATAATCTTAAACAATACAAGTCACAACTGGTACAGGAGGAGAGAGAACCCCGCCAGCGAGGGCTCACAATCTACAAGGGATGGGTGAGGATACAGTAGGTGAGGGTAGAGATGGTCATGCAGCGGTTTGGTCGATCGGTGGTTACTGCAAGTTGTAGGCTTGTCTGAAGAGGTGGGTCTTCAGGTTCTTTTTAAAGGTTTCGATGGTAGGCGAGAGTCTGATGTGTTGTGGTAGAGGGTTCCAGAGTAGGGGTGATACACGGGAGACATCTTGTATGCGATTGTGGGAAGAGGAGATAAGAGGGGAGTAGAGAAGGAGATCTTGTGAGGATCGGAGGTTGCGTGCAGGAAAGTACCGGGAGACGAGGTCACAGATGTATGGCGGAGACAGGTTGTGGATGGCTTTGTACGTCATGGTTAGGGTTTTGTACTGGAGTCTCTGGGCAATGGGGAGTCAGTGAAGGGATTGACAGAGGGGAGAAGCCAGGGAATAGCGGGGGGACAGGTGGATTAGTCGGGCAGCAGAGTTTAGAATAGATTGGAGGGGTGCAAGAGTGTTGGAGGGGAGGCCACAGAGCAGGAGGTTGCAGTAGTCAAAGCGAGAGATGATGAGGGCATGGACTAGGGTTTTTGCAGATTCTTGGTTGAGGAATGAACGGATTCATGAAATATTTTTGAGTTGAAGTCGGCAGGAAGTGGAAAGGGCTTGGATATGTGGTCATTTGTAATTTACCACAGACAAGTCACAATTTGTTTCCATACTAATTTAATGTAAAGGGTTCCAATACCAGTGTCACAGCAAGCTTTAGGTTTTTCTATTTTTCCCTCTCATTGTTTTAAATCATTGTTTATCATTTGCTTTTTTGTATTTAACACGAGTGCTCTATACAAAAAAAAAAAAATGAATCACGTAAAATATTTTCTTTTTCAGGAGATATTCAACATTATGTACTTACACTGCACGGGTGCCAATAACGATGAGCAGGACAGTACATAAGTCATTTACATAGATTTCATTTATAGATATTTGAACAATCCACCAGATAACTTAGGATTTTTAGATCCTTGTGATTGTGTAAATCTCGGATTTGGAAAAGAGAAAAACCCACAAAACTACTCCAAACTGCCAACTTTGAGGTGCAATTGAATATGCCAAAGTGTATTGCAGAACAATCTAAAAAAAAAAATAATAAAAAAAATTGGACGGTAAAAAATGTGTTTACGCTGAGTTTTATTTGAGGTGGCAAAACACCACGTGGTTAGACTGAAATCCATGTGGTTCTTCAACACAGTTTTCAATACTGATGCAGTTTTTGGAGCAATTTTTCCCCCAGACTTGACAATAATTCACATCAATAACTCCATGCTTTTTTTTCTCTCTCTTTCTCTATTAAGTGGTTTTTAAAACAAGCAGGTTGTAAAAAAAAAAAAAAAAAAAAACTCACGGAATGGCAATATGATTTTCCCATTTAAATCAACAAGTATTGGAAAGGATTTTAGACGTGGATTTTGTAGCAGAATTTGCTCCATAACCCACATTGAAAACCTCCATGTGAACATACCCTAAACGAAGGATGGAATTAGAACTGATGGCAAATGGTTTGAAAACGTAAATTAAGCATATTGACTGCCAATACGCCTGATCCTTTTGTAACCAGTAATTTGACATTTGTATAAGAGGCCGGACCATGGTCCTAGAGAAGCAGAACTCGTGCTTTAAGTAGTTGAGGGTCTGTAGGGCCGTCAGTAATACCAGTAATTCTTTTATACCTCTTATTTAAGTTAGACAATGAACGCAGACGTAATGCACAGAGGAAAATTCTGCTCCTATATAGAATAATAAATGCCCCGCAGTGTATCTACTGTACAAGATCCTACCATTACCTGGCGATATCTTTATGCTCCCAGCTTGCCTAGTTTAAGCCATAACCACTTTGCACCATTTAATTATAATACAGCTGCCTACAAACTGAGCGCAGATCACCATAAGGAATAGCCTACAATTGCAATATATTTGCTTTTTCCAATTAATTTAAGCATTCAGGCACATCACAGTTAAACCACTTCAAAATCAAGTCACAAAAAAAATTAATGAACAACATTACAGGGGCTGCATCTGTACTTTATTATTATGTATGTGGATGGCAAAAATTTTAAAACCAAAAATATTTAGCAAGATACACAGAAAAGTGTCTCTCTCTTCTTACTATGGGGCGTAGTAAAGATCGAGTCAGGTTTCACTGCTCTTTCCAGAAGACACCAATGCTACCTGTTACTATTATGGACGTGTAAAAATGCAACCTGGTCCCAGAAATCGTCACCAAATAGGAACAAGGGAAATTGCACTAAATGAGTGCAGGTGGTTAATTAGATATACAGTGGGGCAAAAAAGTATTTAGTCAGTCAGCAATAGTGCAAGTTCCACCACTTAAAAAGATGAGAGGCGTCTGTAATTTACATCATAGGTAGACCTCAACTATGAGAGACAAACTGAGAAAAAAAAAATCCAGAAAATCACATTGTCTGTTTTTTTAACAATTTATTTGCATATTATGGTGGAAAATAAGTATTTGGTCAGAAACAAACAATCAAGATTTCTGGCTCTCACAGACCTGTAACTTCTTCTTTAACCCCTTCCCGACCTGTGACACAGCGTATGCGTCATGAAAGTCGGTGCCAATCCGACCTGTGACGCATATGCTGTGTCACAGAAAGATCGCGTCCCTGCAGATCGGGTGAAAGGGTTAACTCCCATTTCACCCGATCTGCAGGGACAGGGGGAGTGGTAGTTTAGCCCAGGGGGGGTGGCTTCACCCCCTCGTGGCTACGATCGCTCTGATTGGCTGTTGAAAGTGAAACTGCCAATCAGAGCGATTTGTAATATTTCACCTAAAAAAATGGTGAAATATTACAATCCAGCCATGGCCGATGCTGAAATATCATCGGCCATGGCTGGAAATACTAATGTGCCCCCACCCCACTCCTCCGATCGCCCCCCCAGCCCCCCGATCTGTGCAGCGCTCCCCTCCGTCCTGTGCTCCGCTCCCCCGTCCTCCTGTCCGCTCCCCCCGTGCTCCAATCACACCCCCCCGTGCTCCAATCAAACCCCCCCGCACTCCGATCCCCCCCGTGCTCCGATCCACCCCCCCTGCACACCGATCCACCCCCCCTGCACACCGATCCACCCGCCCGCACACCGATCACTCTCCCCCATGCTCCGATCCCTCCCCCCCGTGCTCCGACGCCCCCCCGTGCCCTGATCTCCCCCCCCTGTGCCCTGATCTCCCCCCCTTATACTTGCCGATCCTGGCGGGGTCCGTCCGTCTTCTTCCCCGAGCGCCGCCATGTTCCAAAATGGCGGGCGCATGCGCAGTGCGCCCGCCGAATCTGCCGGCCGGCAGATTCGTTCCAATGTGAATTTTGATCACTGTGATATAATCTATCACAGTGGTCAAAATAAAAAAACAGTAAATGACCCCCCCCATTTGTCCCCCATAGATAGGGACAATAATAAAATAAAGAATTTTTTTTTTTTTTCACTAAGGTTGGAGTTAGAACTAGGGGTAGGGGTAGGGGTAGGGGTAGGGTTAGGGGTAGGGGTAGGGTTAGGGGTAGGGTTAGGGGTAGGGGTAGGGGTAGGGGTAGGGTTAGGGGTAGGGTTAGGGGTAGGGTTAGGGGTAGGGGTAGGGTTAGGGTTAGGGTTAGGGTTTCGGTATGTGCACACGTATTCTGGTCCTCTGCGGATTTTTCCGCAGCGGATTTGATAAATCCGCAGTGCTAAACCGCTGCGGATTTATGGCAGATTTACCGTGGTTTTTCTGCGCATTTCACTGCGGTTTTACAACTGCGATTTTCTATTGGAGCAGTTGTAAAACCGCTGTGGAATCCGCAGAAAGAAGTGACATGCTGCGGAATGTAAACCGCTGCGTTTCCGTGCAGTTTTTCCGCAGCATGTGTACAGCGATTTTTGTTTCCCATAGGTTTACATTGAAATGTAAACTCATGGGAAACTGCTGCGGATCCGCAGCGTTTTCCGAAGCGTGTGCACATACCTTTAGAATTAGGCTATGTGCACACGGTGCGGATTTGGCTGCGGATCCGCAGCGGATTGGCCGCTGCGGATCCGCAGCAGTGTTCCATCAGGTTTACAGTACCATGTAAACCTATGGAAAACCAAATCCGCTGTGCCCATGGTGCGGAAAATACCGCACGGAAACGCTGCGTTGTATTTTCCGCAGCATGTCAATTCTTTGTGCGGATTCCGCAGCGTTTTACACCTATTCCTCAATAGGAATCCGCAGGTGAAATCCGCAGTAAATCCGCAGGTAAAACGCAGTGCCTTTTACCCGCGGATTTTTCAAAAATGGTGCGGAAAAATCTCACACGAATCCGCAACGTGGGTACATAGCCTTAGGGTTAGGGTTGGGTTGGAATTAGGGTTGTGGTTAGGGTTAGGGGTGTGTTGGGGTTAGGGTTGTGGTTAGGGGTGTGTTGGGGTTAGGGTTGTGGTTAGGGTTACGGCTACAGTTGGGATAAGGGTTAGGGGTGTGTTGGCGTTAGAATTGAGGGGTTTCCACTGTTTAGGCACATCAGGGGGTCTTCAAACGCAACATGGCGCCACCATTGATTCCAGCCAATCTTTTATTCAAAAAGTCAAATGGTGCTCCTTCCCTTCCGAGCCCCGACGTGTGCCCAAACAGTGGTTTACCCCCACATATGGGGTATCAGTGTACTCAGGACAAACTGGGCAACAATTACTGGGGTCCAATTTCTCCTGTTACCCTTGAGAAAATAAAAAATTGCTTGCTAAAACATCATTTTTGAGGAAAGAAAAATGATTTTTTATTTTCACGGCTCTGCGTTGTAAACGTCTGTGAAGCACTTGGGGGTTCAAAGTGCTCACCACATATCTAGATAAGTTCCTTGGGGGGTCTAGTTTCCAAAATGGGGTCACTTGTGGGGGGTTTCTACTGTTTAGGCACACCAGGGGCTCTGCAAACGCAACGTGACGCCCGCAGACCATTCCATCAAAGTCTGCATTTCAAAACGTCACTACTTGACTTCCGAGCCCCGACATGTGCCCAAACAGTGGTTTACCCCACATATGGGGTATCAGCGTACTCAGAACAAACTGGGCAACAATTACTGGGGTCCAATTTCTCCTGTTACCCTTGAGAAAATAAAAAATTGCTTGCTAAAACATCATTTTTGAGGAAAGAAAAATGATTTTTTTATTTTCACGGCTCTGCGTTGTAAACGTCTGTGAAGCACTTGGGGGTTCAAAGTGCTCACCACATATCTAGATAAGTTCCTTGGGGGGTCTAGTTTCCAAAATGGGGTCACTTGTGGGGGGTTTCTACTGTTTAGGCACACCAGGGGCTCTGCAAACGCAACGTGACGCCCGCAGACCATTCCATCAAAGTCTGCATTTCAAAACGTCACTACTTGACTTCCGAGCCCCGACATGTGCCCAAACAGTGGTTTACCCCACATATGGGGTATCAGCGTACTCAGAACAAACTGGGCAACAATTACTGGGGTCCAATTTCTCCTGTTACCCTTGAGAAAATAAAAAATTGCTTGCTAAAACATCATTTTTGAGGAAAGAAAAATGATTTTTTTATTTTCACGGCTCTGCGTTGTAAACGTCTGTGAAGCACTTGGGGGTTCAAAGTGCTCACCACATATCTAGATAAGTTCCTTGGGGGGTCTAGTTTCCAAAATGGGGTCACTTGTGGGGGGTTGCTACTGTTTAGGCACACCAGGGGCTCTGCAAACGCAACGTGACGCCCGCAGACCATTCCATCAAAGTCTGCATTTCAAAAGTCACTACTTCCCTTCTGAGCCCCGACGTGTGCCCAAACAGTGGTTTACCCCCACATATGGGGTATCAGCGTACTCAGGAGAAACTGGACAACAACTTTTGGGGTCCAATTTCTCCTGTAACCCTTGGGAAAATAAAAAATTCTGGGCTAAAAAATTATTTTTGAGGAAAGAAAACGTATTTATTATTTTCACTGCTCTGTGTTATAAACTTCTGTGAAGCACTTGGGGGTTCAAAGTGCTCACCTCACATCTAGATAAGTTCCTTTCGGGGTCTAGTTTCTAAAATGGGGTCACTTGTGGGGGGTTTCTACTGTTTAGCCACATCAGGGGCTCTGCAAACGCAACGTAACGCCCGCAGAGCATTCCATCAAAGTCTGCATTTCAAAATGTCACTACTTGACTTCCGAGCCCTGACATGTGCCCAAACTGTGGTTTACCCCCACATATGGGGTATCAGCGTACTCAGGAGAAACTGTACAACAACTTTTGGGGTCAAATTTCTCCTGTTACCCTTGGGAAAATAATAAATTGCAGGCTAAAAAATCATTTTAGAGAAAATAAAATTTTTATTTTATTTTCATGGCTCTGGGTTATAAACTTCTGTGAAGCACTTGGAAGTTCAAAGTCCTCACCACACATCTAGATTAGTTCCTTTGGGGGTCTAGTTTCCAAAATGGGGTCATATGTGGGGGATCTCCAATGTTTAGGCACACAGGGGCTCTCCAAACGTGACATGGTGTCCGCTAATGATTGGAGCTAATTTTCCATTTAAAAAGCCAATTGGCGTGCCTTCCCTTCCGAGCCCTGCCGTGCGCCCAAACAGTGGTTTACCCCCACATATGGGGTATCAGCGTACTCAGGACAAACTGGACAACAACATTTGCGGTCCAATTTCTCCTATTACCCTTGGCAAAATAGGAAATTCCAGGCTTAAAATCATTTTTGAGGAAAGAAAAATTATTTTTTATTTTCATGGCTCTGCATTATAAACTTCTGTGAAGCACCTGGGGGTTTAAAGTGCTCAATATGCATCTAGATAAGTTCCTTGGGGGGTCTAGTTTCCAAAATGGGGTCACTTGTGGGGGAGCTCCAATGCATAGGCACACAGGGGCTCTCTAAACGCGACATGGTGTCCGCTAACAATTGGAGCTAATTTTCCATTCAAAAAGTCAAATGGCGCGCCTTCCCTTCCGAGCCCTGCCGTGTGCCCAAACAGTGGTTTACCCCCACATATGAGGTATCGGCGTACTCGGGAGAAATTGCCCAACAAATTTTAGGATTCATTTTATCCTATTGCCCATGTGAAAATGAAAAACTGAGGCGAAAAGAATTTTTTTGTGAAAAAAAAAGTACTTTTTCATCTTTACAGATCAATTTGTGAAGCACCTGAGGGTTTAAAGTGCTCAATATGCATCTAGATAAGTTCCTTGGGGGGTCTAGTTTCCAAAATGGGGTCATTTGTGGGGGAGCTCCAATGTTTAGGCACACGGGGGCTCTCCAAACACGACATGGTGTCCGCTAACGATGGAGATAATTTTTCATTCAAAAAGTCAAATGGCGCTCCTTCCCTTCCGAACCTTACCATGTGCCCAAACAGTGGTTTACCCCCACATGTGAGGTATCGGTGTACTCATGAGAAATTGCCCAACAAATTTTAGGATCCATTTTATCCTGTTGCCCATGTGAAAATGAAAAAAATTGAGGCTAAAAGAATTTTTTTGTGAAAAAAAAGTACTTTTTCATTTTTACGGATCAATTTGTGAAGCCCCCGGGGGTTCAAAGTTCTCACTATGCATCTAGATAAGTTCCTTCGGGCGTCTAGTTTCCAAAATGGGGTCACGTGTGGGGGAGCTCCAATTTTTAGGCACACGGGGGATCTCCAAACGTGACATGGTGTCCGCTAAAGAGTGGAGCCAATTTTTCATTCAAAAAGTCAAATGGCGCTCCTTCCCTTCCAAACCCTGCCGTGCGCCCAAACAGTGGTTTACCCCCACATATGAGGTATCAGCGTACTCAGGACAAATTGGACAACAACTTTCGTGGTTCAGTTTCTCCTTGTACCATTGGGAAAATAAAAAAAATGTTGCTAAAAGATAATTTTTGTGACTAAAAAGTTAAATGTTCATTTTTTCCTTCCATGTTGCTTCTGCTGCTGTGAAGCACCTGAAGGGTTAATAAACTTCTTGAATGTGGTTTTGAGCACCTTGAGGGGTGCATTTTTTAGAATGGTGTCACTTTTGGGTATTTTCAGCCATATAGACCCCTCAAACTGACTTCAAATGTGAGGTGGTCCCTAAAAAAAATGGTTTTGTAAATTTCGTTGTAAAAATTAGAAATCGCTGGTCAAATTTTAACTCTTATAACTTCCTAGCAAAAAAAAATTTTGTTTCCAAAATTGTGCTGGTGTAAAGTAGACATGTGGGAAATGTTATTTATTAACTATTTTGTGTCACATAACTCTCTGGTTTAACAGAATAAAAATTCAAAATGTGAAAATTGCGAAATTTTCAAAATTTTCACCAAATTTCCGTTTTTATCACAAATAAACGCAGAATTTATTGACCTAAATTTACCACTAACATGAAGCCCAATATGTCACGAAAAAACAATCTCAGAACCGCTAGGATCCGTTGAAGCGTTCCTGAGTTATTACCTCATAAAGGGACACTGGTCAGAATTGCAAAAAACGGCCAGGTCATTAAGGTCAAAATAGGCTGGGTCATGAAGGGGTTAAGAGTCTCCTCTTTCCTCCACTCATTACCTGTAGTAATGGCACCTGTTTAAACTTGTTATCAGTATAAATAGACAACTGTGCACACCCTCAAACAGTCTGACTCCAAACTCCACTATGGTGAAGACCAAAGAGCTGTCAAAGGACACCAGAAACAAAATTGTAGCCCTGCACCAGGCTGGGAAGACTGAATCTGCAATAGCCAACCAGCTTGGAGTGAAGAAATCAACAGTGGGAGCAATAATTAGAAAATGGAAGACACTTTGGTCATATTACAGATAGTGATGTCCATATACCATATCATGGTAAAAAATTCCTTTTTATTATCTCAGCTGCAGCTCGTAAAACAGTTCTGCAAAACTGGTTGGCGCCTAAAGTGCCCACATTGCGACTTTTCCTAGAGAAACTTGCTTTTTTGTTTAGAATGGACTGGATAGAGGCTTCCCTCCAGAAAGAGAGAAGGACTCAGACATTCTTTGACACATGGGAACCATTTATAGCGATTCTTCCGGCTCACACTAAGCAAGGAATCAGAGATTGTTTTAAGATGACTACTTGGTTCTTGGAACAAATAATAGCAGGTCGTCCGCCTCTGTGAGGATGATTCGCGGATTGAGACATATAAACCTGAGGATGTAGGAGTGGAAGCCGTGTGCTCTTCCCCCTTCCTTCATTTCCCTCATGTGTTCTTCTCCCCCTCCCCCCCCCCTTTTTTTTTTTTTTTTTTTTTTTTTACTTCTTTGTTATGTTTAGGCAAATTATTTTATTTACTTACTGATTGATACAAGAATGTGCAAATTGTATTCCCCCCTTTTTTTTTTTTTTTTTTTTTTTGTGTGTGTTTTATCTAAATTTTATATCTGTATTGTCAAAAAAGTTTAATAAAAGCATTATTGGAAAAAAAAAGAAAATGGAAGACATACAAGAACACTGATAATCTCCCTCGATCTGGGGCTCCACGCAAAATCCTACCCCGTGGGGTCAGAATGATCACAAGAACGGTGAGCAAAAATCCCAGAACCACGCGGGGGGACCTAGTGAATGAACTGCAGAGAGCTGGGACCAATGTAACAAGGCCTACCATAAGTAACACACTATGCCACCATGGACTCAGATCCTGCAGTGCCAGACGTGTCCCACTGCTTAAGCCAGTACATGTCCAGGCCCGTCTGAAGTTTGCTAGAGAGCATTTGGATGATCCAGAGGAGTTTTGGGAGAATGTCCTATGGTCTGATGAAACCAAACTGGAACTGTTTGGTAGAAACACAACTTGTCGTGTTTGGAGGAAAAAGAATACCGAGTTGCATCCATCAAACACCATACCTACTGTAAAGCATGGTGGTGGAAACATCATGCTTTGGGGCTGTTTCTCTGCAAAGGGGCCAGGACGACTGATCCGGGTACATGAAAGAATGAATGGGGCCATGTATCATGAGATTTTGAGTGCAAACCTCCTTCCATCAGCAAGGGCATTGAAGATGAAACGTGGCTGGGTCTTTCAACATGACAATGATCCAAAGCACACCGCCAGGGCAACGAAGGAGTGGCTTCGTAAGAAGCATTTCAAGGTCCTGGAGTGGCCTAGCCAGTCTCCAGATCTCAACCCTATAGAAAACCTTTGGAGGGAGTTGAAAGTCCGTGTTGCCAAGCGAAAAGCCAAAAACATCACTGCTCTAGAGGAGATCTGCATGGAGGAATGGGCCAACATACCAACAACAGTGTGTGGCAACCTTGTGAAGACTTACAGAAAACGTTTGACCTCTGTCATTGCCAACAAAGGATATATTACAAAGTATTGAGATGAAATTTTGTTTGACCAAATACTTATTTTCCACCATAATATGCAAATAAAATGTTAAAAAAACAGGCAATGTGATTTTCTGGATTTTTTTTTCTCAGTTTGTCTCCCATAGTTGAGGTCTACCTATGATGTAAATTACAGACGCCTCTCATCTTTTTAAGTGGTGGAACTTGCACTATTGCTTACTGACTAAATACTTTTTTGCCCCACTGTATACGGACCATTGACCCCCTTTTTTTTTCTGGTTGGCTTTGTGTTCTGGTCACAGAAATGTAGATACTCACCTATGAGATGAGCTAACAAGAACTTCATGATCAAAACTAAACCTTCTGGGTATACATACCAATTAAAGTCTTGCTACACTACTTTATATTGATGACCTATCACAAGCATAAGTCATGAATATCAGATCGCTAAGGATCTGACATGCCCACCGTTCATCTGTTTCATTGCTGGTGGTGGATGGATGTCAGCAGTTGAAGAGCTGAATAGTACGATAACGTTATCCGTGTAGTGGCCTCTATTCAAATAAACAGGAGTGGATCTGCGGTACCCGTAATAGCCATTACACAATTCCCGGAGCTTAGAGATTCAACATCCCCAAGCACTAACATCCACCGGTCACCGGCACCGAGAAATGCTGAATGGTGGGGTGAAGGAACTCCAACGATCTTTTGTATAGCTCATCAATATGAAAAATAAATGGCGCGACCCTTTAATCGCGTAGCGTAAATGTCAAAATATTAGCCAACTGATCTATTGGTCCATACATATTTCAGAAAAGACATTACCTGGATCCCGTTCGTTTGGAGGCTTTTCTGTTGTGGTTCGGGAACTATAGGTGCAGAAGTGGTGGCATAGGTATATGTCACTTGAGGAATCAAGATCGTCCGTTTGTTGGCAGCTAGTGCTCTTAAACAGGGCACACTGTTCTGACTGGTAATGGCAACAATAGTAGGTAACTGGGCAGTGACGGTAGGAATAGCAATGTTTATGGGATTGGCACTTGGGTTTATAATTAGAGCTGGCTCCGGCTTCGCGACACTCTCCATTTGCATTGGCTCTTTTCTAACACAAGATAAGTTCAAGGGTTCTTCTTGAAGAGAATAAACACTGCTCTGGTAAACGCTAGTTATGGAAGGTCTTTCCGGTACATTTCCAAGCTGCTTTGGTAAGGATAAGTCTAGAGGTTCTACTTGGTGCTCCGATGGGCCTTGCACCTCGTCAGAGATCGTTGCATCATCTGAGTTATTTAGAGAAGAGAGGTTTAGTGGTGAAGGAGAGGTGGTGCCACTCCTAGAACCATCTGTAGTCAATGGCTGAGAGGGCTCGTTTTTAGGAAGGTCATTTATGCCATTCTGAACTTTGTCATTATCTTGCGATTCATTACCTTTTTCTGCTGAGACACCATTTTGTTCAGATTTTGGAGAAGATGATCGAGAAGACTGAACAGAAATTTCTCCATTTTGCATTTTTACAAACCACTTTTTAACCACGTCCAGTGGGAGATTTACTGAATCGGCAATTTTAGAAAGTTCTTCGGCACTTGGCTGTGCATTCAGCGCATGGTAAGCTTTAAGAAGAGATAGGAGGTTTTTCAATGGTGGTTGACTGGGAGTAAGATTTCCATCTGCGGTGTCCACAGAAGATGACTCAGACTTAACAGGTTCATCTTTGCCACTTTCGGGAAGTAGATCACTCTTTTTTTGCTCATAGTGCTTGGGTTCTTGAAGTGCATTTGTGTTTTGTGAACCATCATCAGAAATCATGCAAGTGCTGTCCGCTGTAAACTTTGTTTCTTTTTCGGTTTTGATGGTGAGATCTTCCGGTAGTTTTTCCGCTTTGCAAGCCTCAACTGGAACCTCCTTCTTTAAGTTTTGTGGAACAACTGGAAGCTGACTTGGTGGCTCTAAGCTGTAATTTATGATTATTTTGGTTGTACCATCTTGATCAACCAGAGGAAGACTAATAGCTGAAATGACAGAATGACCCGCTTGTTGAATTGTCGTGGAGGTCAGTGTCCCTTGTTCTTTGGATGCAAGATGTGCATGATTGTTTTCTAATACTTGTCGGATTATATTCCCATCTACAGCCACCTTGAGAACATTTTGAATGTCACTTAGATTAATACTAATAGGTGATACCAGGCCCATAGTTGGTAGAACAACAGCTTGTACCACACCCTGAGGAGAACTGGTTGCCTGCAGAGGGCTACCACCACTGAAGACACCATTTTGCAAAGCGGCTGAACAGTTGATTCCTGACGCAACCACTATGGGCTTTATTTCATAATCCACAGGTTCAGTCTTAATTTGGTTTACTGGAAGTTGTTCCTGTAAAGGCTTGTTCTCTATCTTTTGTCGGATTGGAGGCCGCACTGGGCTACCAGGGGATGCAGAGAGGGATGGGGAAGAACACTGAGGGGTCTTTAATCCAGATCGTGCTCGTCCATTAACAGGAATAACTCCAATGCATTTTTTACTGCTTATGTGGGAACTGTAAGAACCAGAATGAGAAAATCTCTTCTTGCAGTTTGGACACTCATATGGCTTCTCTCCTTCAAGACAAAAAACAGGAGATTATAAAAGCACGAATTGTAGGATTTCCCATCATACAAATGTAATATTAAGGAAATATGCAAAGAAGTCTCTTACTTAGCATTAATGCCTCAGAATTTAAATTTAGCTGACAATTTCAATAGGATCCATCACCAGCTGTCCTTCCCTGGGTCTGTTTATCTGATTGCAGCTACGCTGATGACGCGTAACCAGGACGTCACGCTACAGATAGGCACCAAAGACACTGGCGGTGACGATAGAGGAATAAGTGGGTGAGCAGAGGCATAACTTGATACTTGTGGGCCCCAATAGAAAAAAAAAAATCTCCAACCTTAAACTATCACAAGCCTGTAATATTACTGGTCATCTTATCTGGTCCAAAATCGACGTTTTGGCTCCCCCAAAGCACCAGGGCACACATGCAAACCCGAAATTCACTATAGTTGTACCCTTGAGGGTGATTACACATTTTTTGGGTGGACTACATGGAAAAACTGATTAAGACTAGTCAACTCCCATTCAAAACCTAAAATTACCACCCAAGATGACACCATGTTTTGGTGCATTGAGTTGGTCTTGGTGGTCCCCTCCCCAAGATGACTACATGTTTCAGTATAAATGTACAGTCAATTTAGGACACTTCAATAATTTTGCCTTCCCTGCGCACAGCATATACAATACTTACCACTGTGAATACGTAAGTGTTCCTTTAGATGATGTTTGTATTTGAAAGCTTTTCCACATTCAGTGCATTTGAATTTACGGTTTCCTCCAGACTGTGTTACGTGCCTCTGCGAGACACAAAACGCGTTTAGTCAGTGACAAGACCTACAAAAGAGACTTCTACACAGTAGACCAAAGAAGCTGCCATCGTTTAATAGATGGATGGACGGAGGCAACGTGGTGACTATGGATGAAATTCTACAATATCGATCCAGATCTTTGAATCGGTGCTGTCCATAGCTAACAATGAGAAGTGTTTTATTAGAGTTTCAAAAATGTGTAACAAAAACTGAGGGGAAAAAAGTATTCATATACATTAAAAAAAAAAAAAAAAGGATGTAACTCACAATCCTCCCGTTCCACTTCATTTGTTGTTGTTATGGCCTGTGGGTATCTCAGAGCTACAGCAGCTGCAGTAAGTCCCCAACAACATTTCCTAGAGTATTTTACACCTGCTCGACACGACTGTGCATTTGATGGCTACCATTGCATTTTAGTTGCATTTTTGTTGTGTGACGACATAGTATATGAAGAACTAAATAAGCCAAGTTAATTTGGCCTAATGAAGATCCCAAACCTGTAATCAAATCCTATTCCCCAAAAATCTAACCAATAAAGGAACACTGACCACAGCTTCTATTCAGTCTCTGGACGGTCATTATCTGCAGCACCCGAGTCCTACATTTTCTGCTATAACGTACAGCCTCATTGCCAAAAAGTTGGGACACTGTAAAAAGTATAGAAATTTTTTTTTGCAATAATGTGAAAATCTCAGTCACGCAGCATACACAACAGAACATAGATCACAGATCAGAAGGTGAACGCTGGACATTTTTCAATTTAATTAAAAAAATGTAACTCATTTTGAAAGCAGCACATCTAAAAAAAAATTAGGACAAGTCTAACAAAAGGCTGAGAAAGTGGTACTAATGAAAGACTGTAGAGGGTCAATTTTTCAACTAAGTCACATGGCTGTGCATAAAAAGAGAATGTTAGAGAGGTAGAGTCTCACAAAAGCAAAGATAGTCAGAGGCTCACTACGGTAATCTGAACAACTGAATCTAAAAATTGTGGAACAATTTCAAAAAAGGTTCAATTTAAAATTGCAAAGACTTTGAATATCAAGGGACAAGGTTGATTACTATTCGAAGCTTGTGATATATGGGCCCTCAGGTGGCACTGCACTCTCACCATGTGGGCTCAAGAATACTTCCAGAAATCATTGTCTAAGATTGCCGTGCAATCCACAAGTGCAAGTTAAATCTCTATCATGCAAAGAAGAAGCCAAATACCACTACAATCCAGAAACGCTGTCGTCTTCTCTGGGCCAAAGCTCATTCAAAACGGACGGAGGTAAAAATGGAAAACTATTCTGTGGTCAGATGAATCAAAATCTGAAATTCTTCATAGAAACTACAGATGCCCTGTCCTGCAAACTCAAAAGGAGAAGGTCTGTCCAGCTTGTAATCAGCACACAGTTCCTGCATCTCTGATGGAATGGGGCAGCATTAGTGACATGGGCAACTTACACATATTGAAAGTTACCCATTAACGCTGTGCATTACGTATATTAGAACATGTGCGTCTATCCTTGCATATTTCAGCAAGACCATGTTAAACCCCATCCTTTATCATCACAATCCGGTGATCTGGTGATCAACCGGCCGCCTGCAGTCCAGACCCTTCACCAACAGAAAACATTTGGCGTGTTATGTAATGAAAAATCTAGCAAAGAACCCAGACTGTGGAGCAGCGAGAATCCGACATCAGACAAGAAGGGGACAACGTTCCTCTCCAAAAAGTCCAGTACTTGTCTCCTCACTTCCAAGACGTTTACAGACTGTTGTAAAAGGAAGAGGAAATCATACACAATGATGGACAAGGCCTGAACCCAACATTTTTAAGAAGTGTTGCTGCCATCAATTTTTTTTCAATTCAAATGGAAAAATGTCCGACGTTCACCTTCTGATTTGCGAGCTATGTTCTGTTGTGAATATAAAATGGCCACGAGAGATTTCCAAATCATTGCTATCTTGTATTCTTTACATTTTACACAGCAACCCAACTTCTTTTTTTGGAATTAGGGTTGTATATCCTGCGGTGTTGTTTGTCCTACCATCGCTCAAAAAGGGAGCAGCAGCCGACGGACCATAATTGTACAATTCTGTACAATGGTTGTGCCTGCATTTGAACCACCCTAAAATGTGAGTGCATCAATCACCTATAGCCCACCTTGTCTTGGGTTTTTTGCACTAATAGGCACAGTGTCACAATGTAGATGGGGGAGATGCAGCTCTGGGGCCGGACCATGAACATAATGTCATTACGCCAAAATGATGCTATTACACCAAAACAAAGTACAGTGGCAGCCGGGATAGATCACAAGTCGGATGAATGGCATGTGATCTACTCTGAAAAAGGAAGCAAATGGACGGCTGGGGTTAGGTGAAGCACTTCCAAATTGTCTAATCGGTATGTTACTTATAACGGGAGGATATTTTAAAGGAAGTTTTGTTTTGGCATGGGGCACAATAAAAAAACAAACAAAAAACAAACCTGGAAAACCCATTTAAAGGGGTACCCTCACTAAGTGCATTTATCCACAGGACAGGTTATAAATCTAGTGATTAGTGGATCCCCGGTTGATCACATAACAGGGGGTGGGAGTGGGGGGTAGGTCCATGTATGACCCTAGTGCTTGAAAGAAACGAAGGTTGAGCATGCTAGACGCCACTCCATTCAAAGTCAACGGCACCCAATGAGGACAACCGAGCACAGCCCATATACACTGCATCTGTCAGCACATAGAAGCCCCCATTTATAAACCGGACGCCACCAAATAAATGCAGACTCCCCATTTCGTACCTGGTCTTTCCCTGACTTATGTGAGGTCATGTGACGGTCCAGCTGAGTTCTGTATGCGAATGTATAGCTGCACATAGAACAGCTGAAGTTATCTTCATTCTTCTCATGCCTGTACTTAATGTGCTCCTTCAATGATGTGTAGCGCTTGTACCCTCGGTCACAGTATGGGCAGGTGAGGAGCTGGGAAAACGCGTCTGGAGTCCCTACAAATGACATTAAACCAAAACTATCAAAGCTACATAAATACGGCGCAGTATACATATAATAGATGAGCTTTAGAAACAGAAGTGATCGACTTAAAGGAGTTGTTCCCCTTCATTAGTTAATCCCTGACTGCAGGCTATTGTTTAAAACAAAAACGGGGCTGTACTTTCCTTACCTGGGTCCATTGGTGACTTTCACCGCTTCTTCCAGTGACTGGTTTTGGCGCGGGCGTCACATCGACAGCCAATCAGTAAACTCAGCTGCTCCGAACAGGACACTGCCATGTAGGCAGACTGTCTTGGTCGACATGATATCGGCACCAGAGCCAAAGCTATAGATCGGGAGCAGCAAAATTCCCAGGTCAACCCAGGTAAGGTAAGGACAGTGTGGCTTGTTTCTTTACAATAGTCTGCAATCAACTTTTAATGAAATGGAACAACCTCTCTCATGGTCGCCCAATTCACAAGATATCGCTAGTGTGACATTTCCATCAAGCAGGAACATGCATCATAACACAAAAATAAAGAGTTACTGCCATTTACCCTACCTGTGCAACCATTACTCTCAAATAACCGTGTATGGTCTCTTGTTTTAGACAACCTTTTGTCATATGCTCCAGGTCTGGACCGGCGATTCATCATTAAAAGCAAATGGATGGTGAACAATAGGCTGGCGGCTGTCTACAAACATACTAAGGCTACGTTCACATGTCCAGGAATCATCTGATAGAACTGATCTCTGTTAGCACTGATCTAGCAGCAATCCGATGGAAAAATAAATAAATAAAAGTTGTACAACTTTGGCTGAAAGAAATAAAAAAAAAAAAAGAGATTTCAACTGGATCCATTTCTTTTTTTTATTTTATTTTTTGTTAAGTCTATAGAAAACGGATCCGTGAAATAGCCATCCATTTTCTTCCATTTGAAAATTATCCAGCAATCAAACAACAAATTATTTTCAAATAATAGAAAAAAAAACAACTGATGGCCGTTACACGGATCTGTTCATAGACTTCAATGTTAAAAAACGGATCCAGTTGAAATCAGTTTTTTTTAAGAAGGTCAAAATCGTTGCTTCTGAACAATTTTGTCAACGGATTGCTGCTGGATCTGTTCTAACGGATGATTACCGGATATGTGAACACAGCATGAGAGCCAACGTCCGCTGCTTTCTTGGACATCATCCATTGTGTATGGTTCTCATTTAAAAGTGGATTTGTCACCAGATTTTAGAATACAAAACTGAACATGTTGCTAAATAGATCTCTCAGACCTGATCAGTCTAGTGGACTTACTTTGAAAAACCACATCAGAATGGCTGCATAATACTCAAAATTAAGAGTCCAGCTACAGCTCATACAGAAGTATACAAATACATCATGTTGAAGATCTGTTTAATAATGTATGATGTTTGTATGGAGAAATCTGGTGACAGATCTACTTTAAATGAAAGTCATTGTACATTGCTTTCCAGGACATCCATAGTCTGAGCGCTTAAGCCGGGCACCACTTTAAAACGTGCTGAAAACTAAAAACTCCCATCATCTTCTGCCAGCCTTAGATTGCAAGCTAATATACAAGATTTCATCATACATAAGGAAAAATTTAATTACTGGGAAAAAAAAAAAACAACCAAATATGTATTAAAATATGCCTGCCACAAATTAAAGGGGTGCTCCTATTACATATATGTATTACCTACCCTTAAAAGACATAATTGCTGGGGTCTGACTGCTAGGACCCCCACTGATTCTGGGCAGCCTCTGTTTGAAGACTTCCATTGAAGGAGAACTCACCACCTCTCGTGGCAGCCTGTTCCACTCATCACCATCACTGTCAATTTTTTTTCTTTCTAATATCTAATCTGTATCTTCCCCCTTTCTGTGTCATTCCATTATTTCTCATGTTTCCATGGGCAAATGAGAATAATGATGATCCCTCTACACTGTGACATCTTCCCAATTCCCTAGGGACCAGTGTGAGACACGTATACTTAGATGGGAGACCCAGATGACAATTTGGCTGCGTCCCTCCATCCTGTGGCCGCTCTCCTTTTTGGTTTAATCCCAAGATGTAAACCTCCAGTGATACCTGTGCAGATCTAAGGAGCAGGGAATCTCATCTTTTTTTTTTTTTTTGCGAAGGTATTATGGAGTGTGTGGAATCTGAGAATCTTACATCCTTAAAATTTCATTGTTAACCTGACCTCTAAAATAGCTGGTGACTCGAGAGATGAAACCGGAGGTTAGGCGTCATAACTCTTCCTTCCGGCAATCACTTTCTCCTCACATGGTGATCGTAAGTCATTGTAGTTTTATTACAAAGTATTCCTTGCTTCCAGCTGTTATTGGAAATTGTACCTTGTGGCCGGCTCTACCGCCATTATAATTCAGGTGATTTATTTGTATTTCTTTTCATTTTCAAAGAATGGCTATTGCCGCTGTAGACATTTCTGCAGCCTCTGCACCGTCAGAGCGATCTTATCTCCTAAGCAGTGCGGAGAAGACACAGCCGCTAGGACTTTACTGCAAGTTATTCCAGCAGAACACATGTGAAGTATGGCGTGGATTTTCCCTGCTGGGACATGTATTGCATACTGGCATATGTCATCCTTCGAGGATAGTAAAGTCAGTGCTGCAACATAAGTATTAACTAGAATTGAGCGGAACGACTGGCAAACCAATCGTTTTAGGACCATATGATAAGGACACGTGTAAGGCCGGGGATTTGGCCATCATGGATGGTCTTAGTCTAGTTTCTGCAGCAGATTCTGCAGTGGATCTGCGCCAAATCTGTAACAAAATCCATACGAAATGCATTTGGGTCCAGATTTATCACGGAAATCACCCTATGCATTGAAAGGGGTGAAATCCATTTAGGTCCAGATTTATCGTGGACATCACCCTATGCATCGAAAAGGGTGAAATCCATTTAGGTCCAGATTTATCGTGGACATCACCCTATGCATCGAAAAGGGTGAAATCCATTTAGGTCCAGATTTATCGTGGACATCACCCTATGCATCGAAAAGGGTGAAATCCCTTTAGGTCCAGATTTATCGTGGACATCACCCTATGCATTGAAAAGGGTGAAATCCCTTTAGGTCCAGATTTATCGTGGACATCACCCTATGCATTGAAAAGGGTGAAATCCCTTTAGGTCCAGATTTATCGTGGACATCACCCTATGCATTGAAAAGGGTGAAATCCCTTTAGGTCCAGATTTATCGTGGACATCACCCTATGCATCGAAAAGGGTGAAATCCCTTTAGGTCCAGATTTATCGTGGACATCACCCTATGCATCGAAAAGGGTGAAATCCCTTTAGGTCCAGATTTATCGTGGACATCACCCTATGCATCGAAAAGGGTGAAATCCCTTTAGGTCCAGATTTATCGTGGACATCACCCTATGCATTGAAAAGGGTGAAATCCCTTTAGGTCCAGATTTATCGTGGACATCACCCTAGAAAAGGGTGAAATCCATTTAGGTCCAGATTTATCATGGACATCACCCTATGCATTGAAAACGGTGAAATCCGCAGCACACATTGAAATGCTTCACGTTTCTACTGCATGTGAACGACATATGGTAAAACTACATCCATTTGCTGCTACTGTGATACGCTGAGGATTTTCCGCTCACAAATTAGGACAGAATTTTTATCATCGAATCCTCTACATTTGAACATTCCCTTATGGTTTTTAATAATGTGACTATCATTAAAAACCATAAGGGGATGTTCAAATGTAGAGGATACCTTTTACCGCTATTTGGCAGTAACATCAGATGAGCGCCACTTTGAACAGTATAGAAATCAACATATGATCCAATACAGTTGGACCCTGTGGGAGAGCAGAGAGCCATAGGCTCCCGGCCCCACCGCTCTCCACCCTGCGGGCCGTGGGCCTACAAGAGGCCGGAATCCCACAGCATACAGAGCAATGACGTCTCCGCATTGCTGGGCTTGTGCTGGACCGTTCTATGTGCTACAGAGATGACAACGCAGTCAATATTGATTTGGTGATTATAAACTTTATTTTTTATGCAGGGGGAATTTGGCACAAAGGTGGAATTATTACGTTTGTAGGGGACACTGCAAAAAGGCACCAATGCTTTATAAGGGGACACTAAAAGGGTATCATTACTGGGATGTAAACGCAAAATTGCCTTGGCCCAGAAGCTGGCAACATATGATACGTCTGAGAGTGAATGTAAAGAGCGAATCAAAATTTGAAGACACAATCACGTTTGAGCGAGTGTAGAATAACACTACCTTATCTACCAATTAGATGTTTGCCGCAAAATTATTTTGTTATAGCAAAAGAATACATTAGATCCGCAGACGTTTGTCTGCAGATTTTCATAAATTTCGTGATAAGATCAAAAAAATCAATCAAAATGTGTTATTACATTTGAGAAAAAAAAAAACAACAAACTTATAAAATGAAGAAGAGTCGATATACTAAATACTGGCTGGAAAAGCCGTCAAGAAATGGAACTGGGAAAATCAGATCTTTACAATAACGAGACCTACGCCTCCGGCATTGTTAAACATTCTCTGACAAAACGAGCGGTTTCCGAGGCGTAATTACCGTTTTCATCATGGCCACTAGCCTCGGGCGTGCCCTGCCTCTGGTCGTCCTCGGGAGCTTCCGGATAGATGACAGTCGTATCACCTTGCTGGAGGAACTCTTCCACATTAGGATCATGGTTTTGTTCATTTTCTACATCTGAGTCGCATTCATCTCCATGTACTGGAAAAAGATGATAGATTATTAGGGCTTCACTAACTATATATATTATATATATATTTTTTTTAATTGGGTACATTTGCAGGGAAGGTACAGAGCATGGGCAAAGTTCTCTTTTTCTAACTTTACACATCACCATCAGGATTAATTATTCTGAATATTTTCCGATTGCTCTTTTTATTCTGGATCAACAACTTTTTTTTTTTTTTCATGGACCAGACACATTGGACAGCCATTATGAACCATACAGATAAGTATAGTATGCTAAAGTAATTCAGGTGGTCTGCAACTTTATATAGCAATATGAACTCTATATGAGGGACTGACATACGATTAGTGAAACCACACAGGGACCCAAGAGGTAAGGGGCCACAATCACTGCCAAAGCCAATGGAATCATGCATTCTGATTAAGTTATGGGACTGCAAAGGGTCCATAAATGGCTGTTGCACAGGGCCCTCTTCTGTGTCCACCCCTGGTCAGCATTTACTGGGAGTTGGAAAGTGATAAGAAGGCTCTATGCACACGTTGAGTATTTGCAGCAGATTTTTCTGTAGCAAAAAAAAAAAACCAGTTTTGGCAGGAAAACTGCTGCGTTTTTATTTTTGACTTACATTTTTTTCCCCCCATTAATTTAAATGGGTGAAAAATGCTGAAAGGATTGACATGTCGTAGATAAAAAAAAAAAAAAAAAACAAAAAAAAAAAACACTGATAGTTGAAATCTGCAAGGAAAAAAATAAACAGTAGGTGCATTAGATTTCAGAAATCTCATTCATAGATTGTAAAATTCTGAGGTAAAAAAAAGGGGCAAAAATGTAGCATGTGGACAAGCCCTAACAGTCGCAATGACCCGCACGAGCACCTCAAGACTAAAAAAAAAAAAAAGAAAAAAACAAACAAAAAAAAAAAAGCAGGGTTAGCAGTTCTGACAGTATTACAGTGAAAAGGCAGACGGCACAGGATCTACCACTGACAACAGGTGGTCACAGCTCACCTCCCTCCGCAGTGACCCCCGCACATGTCACAATGCAGTCCCATAGATGGCAATGACCATCTCCAGTCTATACTACAGGCATACATCCCAACTTTTGAGGAACAGAAAGGCTACGTTCACATTAGCGTTTTGCGTGGTTGCGTCGGGCGCAGCAGCGGCGACGCATGCGTCATGCGCCCCTATATTTAACATGGGGGGCGCATGGACATGCGTTGTGCTGCGTTTTGCGACACATGCGTTTTTTTTGCCGCAAACGTTGGGCGCAGAAAACGCAGCAAGTTGCATTTTTTTTGCGTCCAAATTTCGGCAAAAAAGGACGCATGCGTCGCAAAATGCTGCGTTCTAGCGTGCGTTTTGTTGCGTTTTTGTTTGCGCTGTGCGGTGCGTCGCCGACGCAGCCCCGCACAACGTAAATGTGAACGTAGCCAAAGAGGGACAGATTGCCTCGTGGCACAATTTTCATCACACCCCTGGCCACACCTCAATCCACGCCCATTTACCATTTCTTTCCACCCTGGCCGCAGGAGATGTCCGAGGGGAGGCGGCAGTGAGGGACATTCAGATGTCTGAGACTGCGGGGTGTAGACCCAAATCCAGGACTGTCCTCTGTATCCAGGACAGTTGGGACTAGAGCTGAGCAGATCGATTCCCGGGGTCTCTGATCCTGCGTCTAGGTCAGTGCTACCCGGCAGCTGGATGGGAGGCCGTGAATCTCTAACCTTCCGGCGTCCCCGACACGGCGTTTGATCACCCAGGGCCGGAGCTACATCATCTGTGCTTCATTTTTTGTTCATTCATTCATTCACAGTCGGAGCCGCCAGAACTTCCTCATCGTTATATAGCTTCACTGTATGACATTCTAGCTATTTTGTGTCTGCAAAGCCGTGTTCACACTGTGCAGAAATATTGCGTTTTTAGTTTTCTGCAGGATCCGCACCAAACTACACAATAACAACTTTATTCCCCTTATTTGATGCCTTTTTGGTGCAGATGTGCTTTTAATGTGTTTTTTATAGTACAGAAAAGCTTTGATTCTGCACTTAATAAACTGCCGTTTTTTTTTGTTTTGTTTTTTTTTTTACATGTGATTTTTCAGTCTCCACATACAGAGAGAAGAAAAAGCACCAAAACTGAACAGTTCAGCTGCATGTTTAGGCCACAGCAGTTTTCATGAAATCACATCCACTTACCTTGGACAGTAAAACAGCAGAATTTTGCAGCAAAAAACACAGAAAGTCTGCAGCATTTACGCTACATGTGAGCATGGTCTAAATTTCCAAGCAAAGTGGATGTGATTCCATGAGAACCTCCGCTCTCTGTGGTCTGAAGACTCTGCTGAACCCTGCAGTTTTGGTACATTTTTTTCTCTATAGGCAGCTTCTTAAAAAAAAAAAACGCTACTGCATTTTTAAGAGCAGAATCAATGCTTTTCTGTAATCTTAAAAAAAGCGTTAAAAACTGCTACATATCTGCACCAAAATTGCATCAAATAAGGGGGAAAACTTACAAAAGAAATGCAACAAACACGTCATAATCCGAGAAGACTTATTGCATTGTGTGGTGCGGACAACTGCAGAAAAAAACAGAAAGAAAGCAGCATTTACGCTTCATGTGAACACAGCCTCAGCATTACATGTTGAGTACGGTACATTTTTTTATGGGTTTAATAGAGAAAAAATGTCAATCACGACAATTACATCATTTACCGATTCCTGTAAATAATCTTATTGCTGTATTGATTGGGTCATTATGATTATAGGGACACCAAATATGTTATGTGCTGATTTATTATTTAAAAAAAAAAAAAAACAACAAAAACCGCACTAAAAATGACAATATTTTTTTCATCTAGTGTTTTTCATTATATTTTTTATAGTAATTTTATAGGATGAAAAATCTCATTCCCAAATAGAAATACATTGCTCTGTACAATGTATGTATCATTATAATATGACTATGTTCAGTTCTGCAATACAGATCATGTACACAAGATTCTTCATTGTATATCATCAGTCTGTGGCTCAGCAGTTTAAGAGTTCCTGAAATGTTAACGTTGTGGGTTTGAGACCCGTGGAGACTCTCGGAAAAAAAAATTGAAATAATAATTACATTTTTGTAATTGCTTATTATTTTATAGGGAAAAAAAATCTGTTCCTCAGTATGCAGGCATCATAGAAATACATTGTTACATACAAAGTATCTCTATGGACATGTATAAGCTGCTTCTGGTTCCTTGCCTGCAATATGTCTCCTATCATTGTGGGCTGTGGCTCATTGGTAGAGCAAAAGCGTGCGAACATGGAGATGCGAGTTCAAGTAGCTGGGGAGAGATGATCACAGGATGGAGAAGTAGTGAGTACTACAATTATTTTTGTTAGAGAGCACCCACCACCGCCAGCAGCCGGAGGAGCCACAGAGTGATGAAGATGTTGGCGAAAGGAGTATAGAAGAGGGACAAAAGCTCTGACTGGACAGGACAGCGGGACAGTCCTGCCGAATGCGGGACGGCTGGTTGAGAGCTACGTTAGAGGCTCAGAGTTTGGTCATCAGCGTTTCAAGATGCCTGAACAACACATCTGATGACCATTTATGAAATTATAAGAAGTGTTGCCAAACATGTGAGAACTAGAAAAAAGTGGGCGGCCATTGCAACATAAAACTTTCAAAGATACAGAAAAGGGTAAAAATAGAAAAGGCAAAACTCAAGGACGTACATGGTGACGACGGGCGATTTATAGATGCCAGTGGGTGATGTTCTACACGGTTGTCCATCACAATATATACTACACTGCCAAACCCGTGAATTATTTGGATAGAGCTGGATTTATGACAGACGCCATTCGCTGATAAATCAATTACACTCCGTGATTTCCAGAAATAGCGGATATAAACTGGGAAACCTCATTTATTTAGGAGTGTCTGACAAGACCGCCATATGTGAGCACACATCAATTCTAGCCCTGTCCCATGTCACCTCGTCATGTTAATAGAGAAATGTCAAGGCCGACATGACCCTCACTGAAAGTGTATGTATGGAGTGGCGGTGATGAGTGGCGGAGTCTTGAAGTCTACTTATTAATCAGACAACTTTTATTCTTCTTCCAGGCCTTCTAATACGGTAATTACTTAAGAACCTAATATTTGTGTGGAAATGTAATAAAACTAGCGGAGAGCTGAGCGTTTGCCCCTAGCAACCAATTAAATCTCCGCTCTCATTTTTAAGGCCCCTTTGAAAATGAAAGCAGCGCTTTGATTGGTTGCCACAAGCAACTACTCTTATTACAGTTTCTCCTTGTACTCGTTTTAATAAATCTTACACAAACGCTTCCAATGAAAGGGATGTAGATTTAATAGGATGTTCCAAACTTAACCTATCCATAGGATGGGCGATAGCGGATATATAAAAGGAGGGGATTTAACACCCCCCATCTGTCAGTTACATTGACTTGCAATGGGAAGGGCACTTGTGTGACCGCTGCTCCCTTCCAGAAGGGACAAGGGATCCCCACAGATCCTGCCAATGGGTGTCCCAGCAGTGGGACCCCAGCAACACAGCGGTTGAAGGGGATGTCCACTACTAGGACAACCCCCTTTTTAAACTACCGGTAAATGTTCTCTATAAAATGATAAAGCCTATACTCCCTTCGCGTGCTGGCGCCATTCCTGAGGTGTCAGCACTCACTCTCCCCAGGGCTGTGATGCGGTGGAATAACACGTGATGCCTGGTGCCCAATCATCCCTGTCATCGCCTTCGGATAAACTGAACATGAAGAGAAAGCCAGGGTTCAGCTGATCCCGGACTTCCTCTTCATGTTTAGTTTGTCCGAAGGTGGGGACAGTGACGCCAGCGCTGATTGGGCACCAGCCATCACGTGTTATTCCACCGCATCACATCACAGCCCTGGGAAGAGCAAGTGCTGTCACCGCGGGAACAGAGAACAGTCAGTTTAAGAAGGGGGTTGTCGTAGTAGTGGACAACACCTTTAAAAGTGAATCTGTCTGCAAGATCAACCCCCTCCTTCCTCAAACCGCACACATATGGAGAGATACAAAGTATGCAGCCTACTAAGTGCGTCATGACAAAAAAAAAAAGTCCCCACCCATTTGCCAATTCTTTCTACTATAGCAGAGGGGGCATAGTGGAGGTGAGACACTCAGCAGACCACCCGGGACTGTCCCACTGTATCCTGGACAGCTCATTATGCTCTTCCCTACTACGCATCCAAGGGGTGCGGAGAACTGCAGGTTTGGGGAGATGCAAGGGGAAAAAATACAGTACACCTGGGAAACTTGATGGATCTTCGAAGAGGTCTCCACTTTGTCATGGAGTCAGATATCATTCAGAAGTCAGATTCCATATAAATCAGGACATCACATCATGAAACCATTGGGTGGCAGAATATGGAGGTCATAGTCAACCACTGGCAAATAATCAAGTACCTGCACATCCGAGATCATCCAGTTCAGCTTCAGGCCCCAGGATTTCATTGCCGTCTGTACCATCTGTAAAATAGGAACATAAAAAATTATGAATAAAAGAAAAATGAATGTGTGTAAATGTATATACATATATTTATAGAGTGCATTTTAATATGCATCACAGTAGGAATGCTATACAAAAAATAGAAATGATGAGTGACAAGTGTTAGTCTGCCTTTTGTTAACTGAAAAATAGTATTCACTCTATTAATATTTTTTAAAAGATTCTTAACTTGCAGCATTTTTTCACACACACACACACACACACACACACACACACGTGTCTGCAGTACAATGTGACTGCATGAAAAATAGAAAATCACGGCACTCCTATGGTAGGAGTACCGTGATTTTTTTTTTTTTTTCATTAATATTGGAGTAGGACCCCATCTGGGCACCCTTCACTGAGCGGTAACTTGTAACCTTTCAGACTCCATACCTGACTGCAGACTCACAGCGTGCGCACTGCACACAATCAGCATTCTCTGATGCCTGCGGCAAAAGTGGATTGTCACGTGACCGCAAGTATCTGATTTGCATACATGCGGTCATGTGCTAACTAGAAGTGCTTGGCATTGCTATACACATATGTCTAGTTATAATGTGGTCAGAAGTATGCAAATCACATACTCGATCTCACTGCCAGCACCAGAGAATCCTGACAGTGTGCAATGCGAGCGCTGTAAGGATGCTGAAGTCTGCAGTCACATGAAAGTCTGCAGTCATTTTATCACAAATCTGGAGAGCCCCTTTAAAGAAAAGAATTATAAAAAAAAAAAAATCTATTGCTAAATGTTAAAGAGGTTGTCTACTACTTGTACACTGATGTCCTATCGTTAGGATAGGTAATCAATGTGTGATCAGCCGGGGTCTGACACCCCCAACCCTCAGCTGCTATCAGTGTCGGCAGCAGCAGGCAGGAAGTACTTACTTGCAGAGCTGGCTGTGTACATGTAGTGGCCGGCGCTTGTTACCGCACATCCACCTCCTATTGATATGAATAAGAGGTGCATGTGTAGTACCCTGCGGCGGCCACTATAAGTACATGGCCAAGCTCGGCAAGTAAGTACTCCGGACCGGCGGCCGCTGACAACAGATGATCAGCGGGGGGGCCGGATGTCAGACCTGGGCCGATCAGACATTCATAACCTATCCTAACAATAGGTCATCAATATAAAAATAGTGGTAATAAACCCCTTTTAAAGACTTTTTTCCTTGTGGTATTTGATGTCTTTTTGCGTCAAGTTGTACAAAACAGCACACACAGATTGATGAATTTTGTGCAAAATTAAAGATGCTGTTTTTTGTTTGTTTTTTTTTTTTTTTTTGTTTTTTTTACAGCAGAAGGTTACGACATTTCAAAATGTTTCAATTGATTAGTCTAAAACATCTGGAAACCCAAAAACCTCCTCATAATGGGAAACAAAAATAAAACATCTAATTAATTAAAATTTAAGTAAAGGAGCAAATTAAATAATTCATAAAGCGTAAACAAAAGTCACTATTCAAGCCATTTTTACTCCAGCAAAAACGGTGCAAAAGACAATAAATGGAGTTTCTAAAATCTTTTAGGCCAGTTTCACACATCAATGTCTCCGGTACGTGAGGTGACAGTTTCCTCACGTACCGGAGCCACTGACACACGTAGACACATAAAAATCAATGCATCTGTGCAGATGTCATTGATTTTTTGCGGACCGTGTCTCCGTGTGCCAAACACGGAGACATGTCAGTGTTCGTGGGAGCGCACGTATTACACAGACCCATTAAAGTCAATGGGTCCGTGTAAAACACGTACCGCACACGAACGTTGTCCGTGTGCAGTCCATGTGCTGTGCAGGAGACAGCGCTACATTAAGTGCTGTCCCCCCTCCATTGGTGCTGAAGCCGCGATTCATACCTTCCCTGCAGCAGCGTTTGCTGCAGAGAAGATATGAATAATAGTGTTTAAAATAAAGATCTATGTGCCCCCCGCCCTCCCACCCCCTGTGCGCCCCCTGTGCTCACCTGGGAGCTTGGTGAGTATTTTCAGAACAGCGGGGGGCGCACAGGGGGTGGGAGGGCGGGGGGCACATAGATCTTTATTTTAAACACTACTATTCATATCTTCTCTGCAGCAAACTGCTGCAGGGAAGATATGAATCGCCGCGGCTTCAGCACCAGATGCTGGTACGTGTGGTACCCAGCACGGTGCGTGTGGTACCCCGTGGGCACACGGGCGGCACACGTGTGCCGCACGTGTGCCACAGAAACGTAGGGGCACACGGACAATTCCGGTACCGATTTTTTCCGGTACCAGAATTATCTGAACGTGTGAAACCGGCCTTAGGCTGGTTTCACACGTCAGTGTCTCCGCTACATGAGAAAACTGTCACTACACATTAAAATACTTAATTCTCACTGTGTGGTGTTTATTTAACCCTTTACAAACTATAGGATTAGTAATGGAGAGGTGTCTTACTGACACCTCTCTATTACTAAGCTGGGCTTAATGTCACCTTACAAAAGGAAGGTGACATTAACCCCTCATTACCACAATTGCCACTGCTAAAGGGCAAGTGGGAAGAACCTGGCAAAGCTCCAGAATTGGCGCATCTAATAGATGCACCTTTTCAGGGCAGCTGCTGACTGCTGTTTTTAGGCTGGGGGGGGGCCCATATTCATGGCCCCTTACCAGCATGAGAATAGCAGCCTGTGAGTTTTGCCGGGTTGGTTTAAAAACATAGGGGGACCACACACACCATTTACACTTCTTATTGGTCAGGGGGGTTTTGGTCCCTATGAAGCAGATGACCACAGAGGTAACAGTTACCTCTGCACCCCCTGCCTCTGGTCATTTCCATAACCTGAATTCCAATTTTTTTTTTTCTCAATAATTTTGGCACTATAATTAAAAGAGAAACTCCATTGAATTTGTACTAGCAGAGCAAAAATAAAATTGTTTAAATTTTTTTTAAAAATAAGAACCACACCATTGTTTCAGTTCTAGAAAATCTTGATGTAGACCAACTCAATGTTGAATAGTTTGGTTATGACAGCAAAACTCAAAAAGCAGCCCGATTATATATATATATATATATATTTTTTTTTTTCAATTAAAAGCATGCAATTGGGACTAACATCATGTTTGCAATTGGGTTTGGTTTGCAAAGAATTTGCCAAGAAATAAAGTCTGTAAAGATCATACAGTGCAAAATTTTTATGAAACTTAATTGTAAACGGTACGTTTTAGCCCCAGATAGAAGTATCGTATTTACTTAAGTTCCCAAAAGGTGGATGAACCATTTAAGTAGAACCTGTCGTTAGGTCCTCGGACACTTAAAATGGCCCTCATGAACATTTATTCTTATATTCCAGGAATATATTTATTGTAATTTGGAACTTTATACATTTGAGAACATTTTACCTCGCTGTATAATACATTAGGACTAGTCCGGTGAGACGATTGCTCACTTACACCAGTTCAGGTTCAGTACCAGCAGTCATGAGCCCTGGATGTGACAGTCTTGGCACTGCCCGGGTCTGCCATAAGCCAACTGCACAGCTTTGACAGGTGAACAGATTTGTGGAAGAGCACAAACTGAAGAGTTGGGCAATGCAAGGACTGTCAATCACATCCAGGTGGTGTGACTGCAGCTAGCCTAAGTTAGGGGACCCGACAGGTTCTCTTCAAAAATTGAACCTGTCAACTGATTCATGCTACCCAAACACAACGAGTAGTGTGAATCAGAACCTAGCTGCACAATTGTAGACAAGAAGATCCACTGCAGATGTCCGGGCAACCGTTTTGCACTCAACAACACTAGGTCATGTGCTGCTTGTGCTACTGTGGGCAGCCTACGTGGCCTAACCATGGTAAAACGGCCTGCAGCGTCTCCAGATTTGTCTCTTAGGGCAGAGTCAGACTGCCGTATTTCTCGTGCGATAATCGCATCGCACTGCACGGACTGGCCCGGCACCTCTCCTGACCTGACCAAGACAACATGATGGCTTACAATGCAGCTGTCAAGCTCAGGTCAGGTGAGCTGAAGCCAGTACAAGGTTTACGATGCGATGCACGAGAATTACGGCAGCCTGACTCTGCCTTTATAGAGCACATCTGGGATGTCAATTATCGGAACCTGGAAAGGGGGCTGCCAGCAGTGGATCTTGAGGATTTCCGTGTCCAAGTGAATTTGACATAGCAGAACATTCCTCAGACAACCATTAATAATCTCATCGATCACAGCCAAGCCATTCAGGTTTAAATCGGAATGTTTTGAAAATGGTTTGCATTTTTGTTTTTTTTTTATTTTAAATCATTTTCATATCACCAACATGTCTATCCATTCTTCCTTTCCATAATTTCAAGACTTTTTCTTATTGGTGTAATAATAATAATAATGATTACGGTGGCGGCCTTCTTGCCTGTGCTGCTGTTAAAGGTATACATTTCTCATCTCTGGTCGACCCATCCGGTGCTCTCTTTTTGCCTTTTCGCCACCTCCTCAGTTCACATCTGTGTTCTATTCCTTCTGCTTTTAAGATGGCCGTAGCAGAGATAAGGCGGTAGAATCGTGGCTTAGACTTAAAGTCAATGCAGTCGCCATCTTGGAAGCTGAAGGAATGGAATGCCAATCTGTGCAAAGAAGGCAGCGAAAGGCAAAAGGAGGGCACCAGATAAGGTGACGAGACATGAGAAATTTATAGTAATTTTTTAATCATCACCTTAACAGAATTCAGAGATTTGCTATAAAGCAGCCACATGGACCGTAGGAAAGAACATCCGTAAGAGTTTTCTAGGCATTCTCTGTGCAGAGGTCCTTGTGCAGGGAGGGGGCGGTTGGTGAGCTGTGGATCCTGTAGGTTTTATTTTTTTATTGCAATCCTGCCTATAATAATGAAATTATTGCAGAGAAGTGACAGTTACAGAGTAGGAAGTGGAAACCTATTGTAAGGAAACGAAGATTAAGATTTTGTTTTCTTTTTTTTATTTAATACAGACAGTGACATGGAAAAAAAAAAAAAAACCTAAAAATAATTATCTAACTCTAGGAAGCTTGTGCCGCTTACTGAATAGCTATGCTTCATAGGTGTAAAAAATAAAAAAAAATAAAAATGTAGAAAGATTGGCCGATACACACGGGGCAGCCAACAAGTGGGGAGACAGCGTTTCCTTAGAGCAGGTGTGCACAACCTCTTCTGATCAGAGGACCACCTTGTCACATTCAGCCACTCACAAGGTCCACCATGAAACCATCCATGGTGGTTGCACATGGAAAATTTATTGGATATGAAGCTCCATTGTCCCGAAATAGTGGGGCCCTAGAGCACAACAGGGTAAGAAACTGCAGAGATCTGAAAATTAAGCCGCGTGTCACTCCTAGACCACAGACCGTGCGCTCTGCATAGAGGAACTAGAAGTGTGATCAACAGAATTTCAGATAGATTGCAGTGGCAATAATCCTGGAAGAATTCTCTTTTTTTTTTTTTTTTCTTTTTTTTTTACAATTTTTGTGGTTTTTTCTAACTGCCTCTTCACACACCTGTTTATACCGTCAAGGAGCGTGGGAGCGGATGAAAGATTGCTAATAAAAGGGTCGCACAGAAGGGAATTCTTTTAACAGGTGGACACATATTGCGTGAGATATTACTTATTAATAAAAGGGGTTTAGATGTTCAGGCGCAAATTTTTGACAACTACTTAACTTAATAACTTTTTAACTAACTTTCTTAAGCAAAGAAAAAAAGAAGAAGAAAAAAAAAATCGGAGACTGTTTGGCATCGGCTTCAGATCGCCTCCAATACACAACTCTCCTATAAATTTAAAGCAACTTTTTACCAACTGATGTTCACTTTTTCATCTAATATGTTTTAGTACAATAAGGTGTGTACATTTGGCTTTCATGAGATTCAAGATTATATGTAGACATTGTGCCAAAAAATAAAAAAAATAAATAAAGTTTGGATATACTGGACGTCGTCAGTGCGGCATAAAAAGAGATAGAATGTTTATAGAAAAAGAAAAAGAAAAAAAAAAAGCACTGTACACCAGGGTAACATGCACACAGTTATTTTTTTTTTCCTTTGAGCATTTAAAAAAAAATTATACCTTCATCATCCCAACAAGTTTGCTTCACACTTTCGCTGCCTTCTGCTAATACTGTTTGGTCGGTTGGCAAGTCGTCTTCTGGCACGCTGCCCTCGCCATCTGCCGCATCTGTAACACTTTCCTCTTCCACTATGTGTAATTTGTCTTCATCATCGGAATCAGAATTTGCGTCTAACACATTATTGTAATTGGTAACTGTGGCAGAAAAGAAACAAAGATATATATTTTTTTAAAGTCAATGTGTTATACAACAGCGACGCGCTAAAGTCATAATAAGTATTACAATGAGATCATGTGACACATTAACGAAAGCACCAAAAACAATTAGCCATTTTATTACCCGGAACACACTGTGGATTCTGAACTTCTAATTGGTATACTCACAAAAAAATGAGCAGTCACCTCCGCACTCATTTTCAACGACGCAGAAAAAAAAAAAAAATAACACTCCCCCCACCCAAAAGAAAAATTAAAAAAAGCACATGAAAACGAGAATGAAAAGAAATGACAGTAAATCACATCTGAATATATATATGTGTGTGTATGTGTGTGTGTATGTGTGTATATATATATATATATATATATATATATATATATATATATATATATATATATATATATATATATATATATATATATATATATATTTTTAGATCTCGCCCCGACATGTGATATACCGTAATACAGAAGGTTAAGCTATTGCTAAATACATGCAAATGTTACAAATTTTGCCAGATACTTTGTAACCTGTATTGGATTATATATTACAAAGAAAAAAACGAGAAAAAAAAACAAAAAAACATTTTAGGGTATGTACCCTAAAGAAGGAAACAAATAAATAAATAAAATACAAATTAGTTACCACGCTTTGGAAAAAAAAAAATCTCTAGCAGTAAGTGACCTGAGGTGCTGCTGATTTTTTTGTGGGGGAATTTTTTAAAATGTATTTTTAGAATTAAATACGTTTTTTTAAGTCTTCATAGGGACATGTATAGTTCCATATACTAATAATAATAATCTTTACTTTTATATAGCGCTAACATATTCCGCAGCGCTTTACATTTTGCACACATTATCACTGTCCCCGATGGGGCTCACAATCTAAATATACTCCCCAACACCATCGTATTGTAGTATGTAGCTACGGTCATGGTTTTTGATGAAGCCCAGCCTGCACCCAGCATCAGAGCAAGGTCCGGTCGCTGCTGTTGTAGGAAGATGCTGGCTGTCTAATACAGCTGCCACCTGCGGGTATGGCGCACTCAACACACTCCACACATGGTCAGCAGATGTTGGGGAAGGGATTGAGCTGTTTTAACTGCAGATTTCATTTGATACAATGTAAAAAATAAAAATAAAATCTGCAACAAAATAATTTTAAAAAAAGCGTACTTTTTCCACTGATTTTTCCACACCCCAAAAAAATGATATGCAAATTATAATAAAATATAGTACACACTGCTGCATGTGAAAAAGTGTTTTCTTTTTCTTGTGCTGTGTGTCAATTGGTTAGTAAAGAGTTCCTGATCAGACCAACACAATAATAGAAAGCTGCTGTGACTTGCACAGTATTGATATGAAAATTATTAGAAAATTATTATTATTGTTTTATCCTCAATTACAAGTTTGGTTGTTAAAGGCGACTTACTGCAAACCAGAAGAAAAATAAAAACAAAAAGGTCATCATAATAATAAAACAATTAGAACTTACTCAAGAGCACGACAGTCAAGGAAGGATCCTAAAAATATTATATATACACACATACATACATTCTTTTTAACAACTTCAATTTCACAAATTTGTAAATAAAATAAAAATCATACTGACACCAATTTCCTACTCCCGCTTCCACAGCAGTTCTTCATTAGAGCCATAATTCCAATCAGTGTCAACTCGCCCAATGATGCCAACAGTAGTTTCCACTGTTATATCACGCAATAGCCCACTTAAACCCAATCAGAAGAGGTTTTCGGTGGACATGAAAACGCGGCTTTTTCCTTGGTTAACACAAAGCACAGGAGCCATGTATTTACTTCGGAGCAGAGGTAGCAGTTGCACCCAGGCTGTGGAGTGTGAGAAGTCCTAAAACATCCTAGGAGTAGAATCTATAGCGATTCATAATTATAACGAAATGGCAGTAGAGGGTGGCCAAATTATTTTTTGGGGACCAGAAGCTTAAAGTTAAGCCTTTGCTTAACTAACTACATTATGAAAATGTATAAAAGCTTTAAAAAGTAACACAGGATCCACGCCATTGATAGTGTATGGTGTCAGCATTCTCCGATGCTGGTAGTGGGAGTCATATGACCTCAAGTATGTGATATGCATACTTCCTGCCACATTCAGACTAGACATGTCCGGCCTCGTTTGTGGAGACACGGGGCTCAGCGGGTGCTCAGGTCCGCAGCCTCGAGACCGCATGGACCAGGAATCATTCCATGGAACGCTCGCTCTCCTCTTACTGTGGGCATAATACTACTGGAGATAATGAGAATTCTGAAAAGTCTTCTGTAAAAAAAAAAATAAAGTAGGAATCTAAAATGGCCCCAGTGGCCAATGTGAAGACTGCAAGATATGTATTTTATATTTAAAAAAAACCCAATAGATTGTAATATGAAAATATATAAAAAGCAATTCAATATTGTAAACAATAAGGGGTAGATGAGGAGGGAACACCACATTTCATTTTTTTCCCTAAATACATTTAAAACATAAAAGTAATATCTGGATGATGCATTCCGTTTAGGCACCATGTGCAATGACCAGCCATAATGACTGACCGTAGTCGGTAGAGGACGTGTGAAATCTCTTCAATACGACTTGTCTTGATTTTTTTTAGGATAATTCTGCTGCTCTTTATGAAAAGTAAAACTGCCATCACTGCTTTTAGAGTAGTTCAAGGGTACCAAGCGGCTGCTGACACCGTCCTAAATGTTGATATTATTCAGCACATTACTGTATTTTACGAGAGTCCAATCCCATTTATGCTTCCTGGAACTGAGGCTTCTTTATTGACCTCTTCACTTTCCAGCCTTCGGGCCATTTCTTTTACTTTACATCAGTAGCTCTGATACAATTTATTCAGCAAAATGCATTTTATACGCTCCTGGTGCGCCCAATACAAGCACAGCTACGTTAATCAAACCGAACAAATAGCTGAAAATGTGAGGCTTAGGTTCACACTTGCATTAAGGCGGAAGCTATATTAGCATAAAGAAGAAAAAAAAAAAAAAAGATCCAATGTCGATCCAGAAAAGTAGGACGAGTGTCCTGCGAGTACAATGCGATTTTTTTTTTTTTTTTTAATCAACCGACTTCTGTTTGTAAGTTTTTATCAAAGCAATCTTATATACAGAATAGATCGAATAAGATAGATGTACTGTACATATTTAATGTCACAAGTCCCCTACATATAATAAATTATCATTCTTTAGTGCCTTTAAAGTGGCACAAAAAGGTGTTTAGCCTTTTTAAACCTATTAAATAATTTTTTTTAAAAACAACATGCTCATTTTTTTATAACCAGCTGAGGGAAAGCAAACAGCTGGGGGATAGTGTTATTATTCTGAGAAAGGGCCACTGTCCATTCATCAAATATCAAAACCATTAATATCAACAAGCAGTAGTCTGCATAGCGTTTACTAATTATTAAAAAGGAGTGACACACCCCCCCCCCCCAAGAAAAAAAAAATGAGGTGGGGTCCCTTATATTTTTAATGACCAGCAAAGGCTAAGCAAACAGCTGCGGGCTGATATTAATAGGCTGGTAAGGGGTTATGGATAGTGGATGTAGTAGAGTCTGGGATCGTTGCGAGATCTCTTTAATATGAAATTATGGAGGACCCTTATGTATTACTTTTTGGATGGTATTAAATTGGTAAAAAAAAGGGTAATTATCGAGGAGTGCTTTTTACAATTAAAGGACTTTTTTCTTTTTGTGTGTTTATTTTGACTACAGGGTTAGTAATGGGGGTGTCTTATACTAACCCCTAGGCTTCATGTCAGCCAACATTACACAGCTGACATCAAAAGCCATTAACCCAACTACCAATGCACCAGGGGAAAATCGAGAAGAGCTGAGGCCAAATGGCAGACATGGCGCATCTAACTGATGTGCCACTTCTGGGGTGGCTGGGGTTATCAGTCTGGGAAGGGGCCAATATCCATGACCCATTACCAGCCTATTAATATCAGCCCCCAGCCGTCTGCTTAGCCTTTGCCTTTTTTTGGGTCCCGCCTTTTAATAACTAGTAAAGGCTACGCAGACAGCTGTGGGCTGATATGAATAGTCTGGGAAGCTCCATGGATATTGACCCCTTCCCAGAACAACACCAGCTCTCAGCTAGTTATTTAAAAATAAAGGGCGACGCCATTTTTTTAAAAATATTTATTAGCTAAATACATGTACCGTAAACTACACATGCACCAATTATGTATCTGACTGACATCTTTATCTATTCTGACGGCTTGGGCTGTGAACTTACTGCACTTGGCTGATGAAATGCCAGGTTTTTCCTCAGTCTGATTTCAAGTGAGGAATAACTCGCAGATGAGAATAGACTCACTGTATAACATTGGTGTGAGTCCAATGCATTTTTGTAATTTTATTCCGGCTTCTCCCATGAGTTTTTTTTTTTTTCTTTTCAAATTTGCAATACGGTAGCCTCGTCTCTTTGTAAAAGATCAGAAAAATTTGCACTAAAATTATAATATATATATATATATATATATATATATATATATATATATATATATATATATTATAATTTTAGTGCAAAAATATATATATATATATATATATATATATATATATATATATATATATATATATATATATATATATATATATATATATATATATATTTGCACTAAAATTATAATATATATATATATATATATATATATATATACACACATACATACATATATACATACACATAGAATACTCAGGGGAACTATGAGAAGATTTCAGAAGAACAAAAATTGGGGACGGGTTCTCTTGTAAAGTTTAATATTAGCCACATGCTAGCGTTGGGTTTTATTGGCACGTGTGGGGGAAAATCTTGACAGTTGGATGGATAATCTTTGGCGTGCCTAGGCCTAGCAACTTCCTAAGCCCACAGTAAATTTGATATTGGAATCAGAGGCGCCACTGTCAGGCCGGCACTAAAAGCTTATATATTAAACTGCCCACGAACCTCCAACCCAAAAGATGATCGCTTACATGTTCGTGATGGAGGAATCAGATGTCAGTCTGGAGATTATAAACAAGCCGTCGGAGATGACGCACCCAGTTATTTTTGGAGCAGTCTTGCAAGCAAGATGACGACATATCAGAACAATGTTTTACTACTACACTGTGACAGCGCACTTCACAATATACTATTCAGGGATACATTTAAAAAGGAAGGCACTAACCGCAAGGCTAAGTTCCCAATGGGCAGCAATCTGCTCTAAAAATTTGCATTATCCCAACCCAGGCGTAAGGAATAACGTTCTTCCTTGTGGAGAATGCCAAGCAAAGCCTGGCATGTCAGGAGTGAGGAGACTTATAGGCAATGCATGCTCCTCTGGGAAATTAAATATGCAAATTTTGTCTTCAGAGAGGAAGAAGACTAGAACTTTAGCGCCACCTCTGGAGTTCTAGTCCTCTTCCTCCCAAACGTTTAGATTGTACAAAGGATCCAAGCAAAGAGACATCTAGTAGTCTCTATATAACCAGCGCTGCAGTGTAAAGCATGCTAATGGTAACAGGATATGAGCAAGAAACGGACATTATCAGATAAGACTTGCACTGCTCCTATCATGCTCATGGTAAGGTTGACCAGATTCTTGAGATAACGGGTAGCCACGTTTTTGTTCAGCAGATTGCTCTCTCTGGGCTCCCCCCATATATACAGTATGAGTGCTCAGAGCTCAGCCAATGGAAGGAGAGAGAGAGAGGAAAAAAAATAAAAACCCACACCAACAACCCATCCTTCTCTCCTCGAATATCTTTTGGGGAGATTTGGGAGGCTACACGCATCAGATGGCCAGACGGTCCCACCGGAAATCAGATAGATTGTTGGATTTTCATTCAGTGGGCATGTGGGCCTCAAGGTATGCCAACAGGCCAAAATGGCCCTTTTTTGGGTGAAAGGGGCTTATGGCTGCATTTGGCTGACATACGGTAAATTTGAAAAACACAATGTGAACACAGCCTTATTTGGTCTACAATGATTGCTGTAGCTGAAGTGGAGTCATAGATCATACTGACACTAATAGGGTATGTACACATGTTCATGTTTTTTCGCGATAAAAACGCTATAAAAACGCATAATAAAACGCAGACATATGCATCCTATTGTTTAGAATGCGTTCTGCAATTTTTGTGCACATGATGCGTTTTTTTTCCACGAAAAAAAAAACGCATCGCGGTAAAAAAAAAAAAAAAAAAAGCAGCATGTTCATTAATTTTGCATTTTTTTTGCGTTTTTCTCGCTATTTAATGCATTGGGGAAAACGCACAAAAAACGCATAAAAAAACCACGAAAAAAACGCATGTGGATTTCTGGCAGAAAAGTCCATTTTGGCCGGAAATTTCTGCTAGAAAATACTGACGTGTGCACATACCCTTCATGTAAGATGGATGTAAGAACGGTGGTCCTCCACCATTCTGATGGTGGGATGGAGATAAGCAGCTGCCATTTACAATAAAATTGGATAGATTAAAATCCAACTCCATGGGAAATTAGGAATATCCTGTATCAATGGGAAAAGCTGGTAATCTTGTTAATAACCAGGAAAAACCAATACAAAGAAGACCAAGAAAACTACTATTTACATAAATGGGAAGGACCTCAATCTACAACTACACAGAAGTTAAAGGGTTATTGCCATCTTCACAGATGGATATTGTGGGATAGAACACTTTACTTTTGTTTACAGCTTGTTGCCTAGGAGATCGACCACTGCAGCTGTCTAGCTTGTAAGCACTTCACAGAAACTCCTCAGCAGGAGAGAACAGCCCTCCAAAAAGTTAATAACTTAAGAACAGCTGAAGATTTTAATATGCAGAAAATTGCAAGATTGCGTGCATTTACAAGCACTATCCAACAGTACCCATTTATAAAAGTTGGGGATAACTCGTCAAAGCCTTGAAGAAAAGCAAGCCGTGGACACATGACGTATTCCCACATGCACGGAGATGGATCATTTACACAGTTCAGAGTTGCAAAAACATATTTTCGTGAATAAATAATAGTGCCAATGGAAAAAGAGACACGTGAACCGCCGGAGGGACGCGAAAGCCAATTATTTCACGTCTCTCTTCTCAACTAGAGCCAGGTAAATGAATCATTTAGTCCTTAGAAGTATAAAATTCCAATGCTTTATAGTGTACACATTAAAGAAAAAAAAGGATTGAAACCGTTGACCGCAGTGAAGACCGAGAGCCAAGATCTATTTTCATGATCCGTGCACAGTATATACAGGCTCGTACTTCACACCATTAGGTTTTCACCTCCCGACTATATTAGCTGTGATGTAGGGGAACGCTGGAAAAAGCATTCATGCAGTAAAGTACAGAACAGAGGAGAATGGTCCTGGTGCAAGCAGAATATTAATCTGGTTGGGACGGTTAATTAAAAGTCTTAACAGGAAGAAGAGTAACTTGTCAGCAAAATTTCCTAATTTCTTCAGAATTAGTATTAACTACTGGTGCCCTAAAGACATGAAAATTCTATAGAATTAATGAGACCTGACCGGTGACATTATTAAATATTAATTATTGTACAGTAAATATACAAGTCGGCATTGTAAGATTAAAGGTGACCTAGGATGATTGGCCGAACATAAAAATGTCACCTTATTAGTTGACCAAACTGGCCAATCCATCATCAGTTGTATATGGGGGAGTCCCGACTCGCCGCTGATAAATGTCAGAGAAGATTTGGGTAATTGGAACAGCAACAGCTCAGTTGTCGATTAGTGTCGCAGTTGTCGATTAGTGTCGCAGCCCCTGCCCCCTCCCTAAAACGAGGCACCATCAGTGATGCTTGTTCCAGAACTGGGCTAGTTTTAGGGGCTGGGCTAGTCCTGCATGATGTGCACAATGACAGTGCGCTCTCTGTTGCTGGCTCAAATCATCAGTGAAGAGCTGGCAACACAAAGCGTTTTCAGAATACCCGACATGCAGAGCCCAATGACATCCCTTGCAGGATGGAGCTGGTCTCTGCACACTGGGCATTCTGACTGCGCACGGTGTTGCCGGGCTCGTTATTGGTGATCTGAGCCAGCAAAAGAGAGCGCACTGTCATTGTGCACATCATGCAGGGACTAGACCAGCCCCTGAAATGAGCGACACTGATGAGGTCAAGAGGGGGCAAGAGCCTCTGCCCTCTGATGGTGCTTTGTTTGAGTATTCCAGCATGTACGGTGATTCTTAAATGAATCATCATCATCAAAGAGGAAGTGGAAAAAAAATAGGAAAAAAAGGCAGTTAGTATAGTTAAGGAACTGTAGGGAATTTTTAATTCAAATATATTGGAAAATATAGTTAAGATATGGCACTACAGTAAATAGGGATTTAGGAGGAAAACTACTTTGGAATTTGATTTGGACCACCCCTTTAAAGGGAACCAGTCACCCCCAAAATCGAAGGTGAGCTAAGCCCACCGGCATCAGGGGCTTATCTACAGCATTCTGTAATGCTGTAGCTAAGCCCCTGATGTATCCTGAAAGATGAGAAAAAGAGGTTAGATTATACTCACCCATGGGCGGTCTCGCTGCTGTCCGGGTCCAATGGGCGTCACGGTTCGGTCCGGGGCCTCCCATCTTCATCATATGACGTCCTCTTCTTGTCTTCACGCTGCGGCTCCGGCGCAGGCGTACTTTGTCTGCCCTGCTGAGGGCAGAGCAAAGTACTGCAGTGCGCAGGTGCTGGGCCTCTCTGACCTTTCCCGGCACCTGCGCACTGCAGTACTTTGCTCTGCCCTCAGCAGGGCAGACAAAGTACGCCTGCGCCGGAGCCGCGGCGTGAAGACCAGAAGAGGACGTCATCGTAAGAAGATGGGAGGCCCCAGACCAGGACTGCCCCTGGGTGAGTATGATCTAACCTCTTTTTCTCATCTTTCAGGATACATCGGGGGCTTATCTACAGCATTCAAGAATGCTGTAGATAAGCCCCTGATGCCAGTGGGCTTAGCTCAATTTTGATTTTTGGGGTGACAGGTTCCCTTTACAAAAGGAGTAAGGGACAACTTCCTGACCGCTGGGAACCCCAGCGATCATGGAGTGGTGGTCGATCTTACACATAGCTCTTCCATTCATTCTTAACCGGACTGCTGTAAACATCCGAACATTGAGCATTGCGTGGCTTTGGCCCCCTCATTAAAATGAATGCAACGAGTGCACAAGATCGACCAGTGCTACATTCACACTGGGGTCAACATAGCCCCGGCTCTATGGATTGGTGGGGAAGTAATCCTGCATCCGATGGATAGGGAATAACTTTCAAACTTGAATACCCTTTAAGTATTACCTAGTCATATTTTGTTTTCCCCTCCCCCTGGATGGGGTATGTGAATTCTAACTTTTTTCTCACTAAAGCCATAGAACATTAAGTCAATTATGTTTTTATCGACAATTTTTACTATGCACTCAAAAGTGGAAGCTAGACCGGTAAAATGTTTTTTTTTTTTTTTTTTTTGTTTTTTTTTGCATAAGCTAGGATAAACTCCCAAAATAGATGTTGAATGAATAGTGGCATCAGCCACCCTTACGCTACAATATCTGTTCATGATGACATATCTGTTGCTATTGAAAAGCTCATAAAAAAATTTTTTTCTGGGGTTTAAGATAAAATAGGTCATTAATACAAAATTGGTGGAAGTTTGACACCCGGCATCCTCACCAATCAGCAGCTTTCCGCACTGGCAGCGGCCGGATAGGCACAGTAAATGGAGACCAACAGCACAGCTCCGTTCACGGTGTAGTGGCCATTCCTGGTACTGCAGTACACCTCCCATCATAGTGAATATAGGAGGCGCTGCAGTACCTAAGAACGGCCACTACACAGTGAATTGAGCTTAGTTACATCTTGCTGATCACAGCTGATCAGTAGGGGGCGCCGCGTGTCGGACATCAAGACCTTAAAGGGAACCTGTCACCCCGTTTTTGAAAGATGAGATATAAATAGTGTGAAATAGGGGCAGAGCTGGGCTTTACATTAGTGTCCTTTTGGTGCCTTTATTCCCCCGGGATGCTGCTGAAATACCTTTGTGAAGTGTCCGTTTTGTCCTGTCAGTCAAGTTGGTCAGGTCGAATGGGCGTTGTAAAATAGCGGTTCCTCCCCCTGATTCTCGGCTTGTCTTTCGTAAACGCGATCTGTGAATAGCACAGATCGCGCTTTTTCTTAGCGCCTGCGCAGTGAATTTGCCTCCGGCGCCTGCGCATTATGTTTTGCCCATCTGTGGGCAAAGCATAATTGACATCATTGCGCATGCGCGGGCCTTCACTTTAGCCGGGGTGCCCCGGAAGTTGTCATATCGGCAAAGTGTTATTCTGGATGCCGTATCTCATCCCACACTGCGAGCGTAAGTTTTGTGCCAAGATCGCTCGCCTGCCTTACGCTCGCAGTGTGGGATGAGATACGGCATCCAGAATAACACTTTGCCGATATGACAACTTCCGGGGCACCCCGGCTAAAGTGAAGGCCCGCGCATGCGCAATGATGTCAATTATGCTTTGCCCACAGATGGGCAAAACATAATGCGCAGGCGCCGGAGGCAAATTCACTGCGCAAGCGCTAAACATAACGCCAACGGCGGAACTAAACTTCGCAGGGAATCGCATGAGGTGGGGGAGGAACCGCTATTTTACAACGCCCATTCGACCTGACCAACTTGACTGACAGGACAAAACGGACACTTCACAAAGGTATTTCAGCAGCATCCCGGGGGAATAAAGGCACCAAAAGGACACTAATGTAAAGCCCAGCTCTGCCCCTATTTCACACTATTTATATCTCATCTTTCAAAAACGGGGTGACAGGTTCCCTTTAAGCCTGGAAAATAGTGATGGGCGAGTAGAGCGATGCTTGGGCGAGTAACGAGTATTACAGAGTATGGTCGCTTATCACTCCTGGAAACTTTTTTTTTTTTTAGCATTAGATAAATGAAATGACTGCTGCATAGATCCCCGAAAGAAGTGGCTAAAAAACAAAAATCACAATGGTAGACCGTAAACCATAGATTACACCTACAGACATGTAATATCTTCTGTCTATGCTCAGGGGGACGGTGGCGCCTGTTCCTCTGTGCCGTGTGATGTGGCCCGCTCTCCGCCAGCCTCCATTATCCAGCTGTTTGGATGGCGGTGATAACGGCATTACATCATACACAGCTTCCCAGATGCAGCCGGGGAAATTTAGCAGAGCCCTCTCTGTAATGGAATTAAAGAGTCTCAGTGGTAATCCTTTAACCCTTTAATGCAAACCGCTCCGCTGGGTTACGCCTGCAAAATCCACGACCGTTCCTCCGATCAGGAAAATCTCAAAATGTGCAAAAATTCCGGTAGCGTTGTTGCAGACAAAAATTAGCGAGCGAGGGCAATCACTGCAATCCCGGGACTAAACGCGTTATGTGCGCGGTCTTCGCGATCTGCACGGGCGCTAATGACCTGTGACATGTGTTTACATGGCACAGCATATGGACTGCCCGCACCATCAGAGGTGCAAGGCCCCCAGGCAGCAGGAACAGTTGTGAGCGGAGATCTCGCTCCGAGCGGTCACTCCAGCAGCGCAGTCTCACCCACTAATGACCATAGCGCATAAACAAATCTGCTACTTACTTTAATTTATTACCAATTAGTTCCGGCAATGACAGAAGTAACAAAAGCGAGCGAATATGAACACTTTATTGTCCACAATCAAATAAAAAAAAGCTAGGCATCCCTTCACCAGCAGAGGTCTCCACTGATCCAACGTACAGGGCCCATCTTGTCATGAAGAGGCAAACAAGCTTAGGAGTTCAAGTACACAAGGATAAACTGCAATACCAATAACTGCCCATAAGCAAGGGTGGCGCTATTTTTTTGGGAAAGAAAGGATGAGTACCTTGACTATTTTGCAGCCACTGCTCCCTTCTGGTGCAGATGCCGGAAGCCACACCGGATCGGTAAGCCAAAGTTGCTACGCATACTCCTAATTTTCACCCCACTTCATAAAATCATAGAATGGTAGAGTCGGAAGGGACCTCCAGGGTCATCGTGTCAAATCCCCTACTCAAAACAGGATTCACTAAACCATCTCAGACAGATATCTGTCCAGCCTCTGTATGAAGACTTCCATTGAAGGAGAACTCACCTCCTCTTGCAGCAGCCTGTTCCAATTATTTGAGCTTTGACTTCTTTTTAAAGGGAATGTGTCACCTGAGAAAACTATTAACCTGGTGATATAGAGTTAATCTGCAGGTAAGTAGAGTTACAACGCTGCTCGGCTACCTTATAGAAAGTGCGACTGCTGGGACAAAATGAACTTCTTTCCTCCCAGGAGCCGCTGGCTTTCAGTCATGGGTGCGGAACAGTGAGTGATTGAAGTCACTACTCACTACACTGCAAGCTGCGCCTGTAGTAATGTCCCAGCACATTGACTGACAGCGCACGTGTTGTCTATGTCTGGGCGTGCTGACAGCCGACGCTCACAGTGCAGTGAATGGTGAATTTAATCAGTCTGTGTGCCGCCCCCATAACTGAAAGCCGGCGGCTCCTGAGAGGAAAGAAGTTCATTTTGTCCCGATAGCCGCACTTTCAGTAAGACAGTATTGTAACACTATTACACCATTAACCCTATATCTGCAGGTAAATAGTTTTCCGGAAGTAACATGTTCCCTTTACATAGCTAATAATTAGCATAGCATAATTTACATAGCTAATAATTAGAATAACTTTCCTAAATTTCTGTAAATAGGCCCAGTAGGTTGTGTGTTTAGCGGGTCATTTGTATCCATGACGCAGATCAAAAAACGGACATGTCTCCATGATATTTTTGCAGACATACGAGCCCCAAAAGTATATGGACACATGTACAGCTCCAAAAGATTATAATGGGTACGAATTTTATCTGTGAAAATCAAAAATAGGGTTAAGCCTCATTCAGACGTGTTTTTAACAGACAAGCTAAGTCACGTGGAAAGGCTCGCCGAAATGAGTCGATATTGACTTTTAGGATCGCTACTTCCGATAGGTGGCGCTAGAGTTCTAGTCCTCTCCCCCTCTGCACAAGCAATTTCAGATTTAATTTCCCAAAGGAGAATGTATGGTCTCCTCACTCTGATACGTCAGGCTTGGCATGTCACTCTCCACAAAAGGGAAACGTTACCTTTTAGATCCCAGTCTTAAGCATCTCGCCTAGCCAAATCAGATCTCACACTTTGCACTGACGAGGGGCAAAAGCCTGAAACACGTGCCTGCAAACTGAGATTCTGGTTTGGTTTTTATCCAAAGTCATACGGCAAAGCTCATTAAAGGGTTGGTATTGACTTTTAGGATTGCTCCTTCCATTAGGTGGCGCTAGAGTTCTTGTTTTATCTGAAGAGGAAGTTTGCATAATGAGGCTTAAGGCACATTAGAAAGGGTTAAATGGGATGAGAAGAGACTAAATACACCAAAAAGGGTGGAAGAAAGGGTTTGTTCAAATTTTTAAAGAAAATGGCCATTTAAAATATATATATATATATATATATATATCTATAATCGTGTGTGTGTGTGTGTGTGTGTGTGTGTGTGTGTGTGTGTGTGTGTGTGTGTGTGTGTGTGTGTGTGTATGTATATATATATATATATATATATACACATATATATAAATAAAATATATATATATATACATATATATATAAATAAAATTATATATATATATATATATATATATATATTTTATTTATATATATATATATATATATATTTATATATTTTATTTATATGTATATATGTATATATATATATATATATATGTATATATATATATATATATATGTATATGTATATATATATATATATATATGTATATGTATATGTATATATATATATATATATATATATATATATATATATATATATATATATATATATATATGTATATGTATATGTATATGTATGTATGTATGTATGTATGTATGTATATATATATATATATATATATATATATATATATATATATTTTATTCCCTCTCCTAGTGTATCCTCACCCACCCCCTGCAGACTGTGAGCCCTCGCGGGCAGGGTCCTCCCTCCTTATGTACTCGTGTGCCTTGTTATCTGCTCATGTTTAATGTAATTGTCTATATTTGCCCCGTATTCACATGTAAAGCGCCATGGAATAAATGGCGCTATAAAAATGTATAATAATAATAATATATATATGTTAATAGTAATAATAACCAATAGTAGTTTATGGCAGAATTACAATAGTAAAAAATAAAAACAAACCAAAAAAAATAAAAACAAAGTGCATGAAAGAAAAGAAATTGTAGAAGAACAAAAACAAACAAGAGCGTAAGGAGGAAGCGGAACAGTTACATGCCCAGAACGGGCCAATGTTACTACATATAGCTCAAACCAATTAGGTAAGCAGTGAAGTGAGGAGGGAGCAGGCAGGTCGGGCTGTGGAGGTATTTATACCAGGCCGGAAACCACTGGCTATAAAAGGTAAGAAGCCAGCAATCCTGACACACTTGGGAGGCCTGCTGATTAACAAAGCTACAGGCCACACAGGAATCAGCCAAGGGAAAAAGAAAGGTAAAGATAAATTTCCTGGACACTGTGCAGCACCTACCATGAGGAATCACAGTCAAGGTTTACAACCTGGCGTCCGGCCAGCATGTGCTCCGCAGACCCAAAAGGCAATGCAGAGCCCAGCGTTTAGCATTCTCCCTCTGCTACAATGTCAACTGCTAACATTTTACATTGTCCTTATGACCCAGTAATAGAGATTAGCGAGCATGCTCGGGTCACGTGTTATCTCAGCATGCTCGGGTCACGTATTATCTCAGCATGCTCGGGTGCTAACCGAGAGTCTTCGGCGTGCTCAAAAAATATATTCGAGTCCCCGCGGCTGCATGTCTCCCGGCTGTTTGTCAGGCAATCCCTGCATGTGTTGCGACTGTCGAACAGCCAATCCACCATCCAAGAACGTTCGCTCGTCACCGTACAGCATTTAAACCACTGCGATGCAACAGATCTAAAAAGTCTCACAATTTTAGATTTCAACCGGGAGTAAACTAATTTTTTTTTAACCAGTTCCATTTAAAAGATGAAGAAAAATTACATATTATATGAATATATTTTATAATTTCAATTCAAACACAGAATAAATTGACAAACAAAATCGCAATATAAATACACAAAATCACTATCCGGTTTGGTTTTCTTACGTTAATAAAAATAAAAAAACAAAAAAAACAAACAAACAAAAAAAACCAAAAACAACTGAATACAGATGTTAAATAAAATGATACAATTCAGGCACAACAAGGGAGATAAATGCATACAGTGTGTTAATTGAACACAATAATACAGCTGTATGCACTAAGCTCCCCCTAGTGGTGGCTGTATGAAGCCAAAAATGTTGGCTTTTTTTTTTTACATGTTTTGATCACTCGGCCACGTAGATCCTCATTGATTTATTTTTTTTTTTTTAAAGCAGAGGGGATGGGGATGGGGGGGGGGGGGGAAATCGTGTTCAACAAAGCCTTGTTCTCAGAGACTGAGGAAGGACTCGTTATAGAGGCTATGAGCCCATTTTCAGTCACCAAAGAAAGTCGCTTTTGCGCCATGTGCTATAAAACGACATATTCCATGATCAGTGCACATTAAAGGCCATTTTTTACAGCGTGCATTTTTGCAGCCCATAACTAGAAGGAGCTTTTCCTTGACATTTTCCTTTACATAAGATCCCCTCCTAGTTTAGACTTAAAATTAAATTTAATCACCTGCCGATACTGACAATTACAAAAGTGTCTGCAGTATATACGGCCAATTATCCGGTTGCATTTCTTATTGCAGAATACTGGGAAAACCCCCTTTTTTTTTTTTAAATTAACTGGATTTTTTTTTTTTTTTTTATAGAACAGGAAAGGGTCTGACCCCTGCTCTTCTGGCACGTGGGGGTCCGTAAAAACAGGAAGGGCCTTTCTGTGAACCAGAGGTGTGGGTGAGACAACAAAGTATGACAAACGTAATATAATTTATGAAAGCTGCAAATTATCCCATCTTATCTCCTTTCCGCTGCTTGCCTTAAAAAGGTGGTAAAAAAAATAAAATTAATGATTAGGAGTCCAAAATGTATTTTCCATCATAATGAACACTCAATAAACGGCCTAAATTTAATCTTTGTTTGTTCTTATGAAAGATCTTTCAACCACAATAGTTTCTAGGGCAATCATTTGTTCTTCGCTTGGTGTCAGTCATTGAACATGTATGGACATGTGAACGGCCATAAGGTCCAAAACGTACATGGCCGTCGTTACTTAATCATTCATTCAACAGTCTACATCTAACTAATGCGTACGGCCAACTTTACATGCAAAAATTCACCTTGACTATTTTTTAGTTGATTATTGTGTTTGCACGGTTGTATCCCAGTCTCCGCTTCCTTCCCCTGTGTCCGCTGCCCTCTGTTGTGCTCCACGTCTGGTTTTTCAATTTGGCGTGGATCAAGGACATCATCTCCCTAGACCTATTTAAGACCCATTGCGCACACGAATGTCTTGGGATTAAGGAGCCTAGTCCTATATTTGCTGTGCTCCACCATCTGCTTGCATTCATGCCTGCTGGGTTCCACTTTCTCCATCCTGCTAACCCGGAGATTCCTGATGAGCATTTACAGTCATCGGTGCCCACCTGCGTTCCTGCATTGACGCCCGGGGTCCATATGTCCACCTTGACCTAAGGCTAAGAGGATCCACCTCACTTGGCGAGCCTGACCATAAATAAGACATAAAACGTCATCTAGATCTTAGGTTCTCAAACATTGGGCACATACCACCACACCTATTAGGGGGCACTTGCAGCTCAGTCTATGATCTTAAACTTGAATGGTCAGCAAAGTATTTTATTTGACCGAGTGGGTAATTGGCTTATAAGCTCTGGTCTACTTGAGGGGGTGTTTATTGCGGAAAAGGTGGTCCTATATAGGGGTTTCACAGTAGGCGTTTCCTGTAGCCGAGTGGAGGAACTACAGTAACAGTAATGAAAGATGGCATCCGAAATCACGGGCATCCGGAAACGGAATTTCTAAATTTGAGGCAATATTTTTTCAACGTAATGACAAACTACCGTAATGTCCACAAATATAAAATATGGCCATGACCAAGGATATCTCAAGGTAACACCTTACAAGAATCAATGGCACCGAAATTCCAAAATTTACCAAAATGACGCTAACGGTGATGGCTGCCAGACTGTCCGGAATGATGTGCTTCATGACTGGTGTTTTCTATTAGTCGTGAGGCATGGTGTGAATTAGCAGTCTGGATGCTGTCATTGTCTAGGTATTTATGGGTACAAAACAAAGTCTATTTGTACAGATACTGTATCCAGGACCAGGGCGTAGTTAACTACAAAAGGAGTGCGCAAATTTACTATTTTTTTTTAAATTTTTAAGAGGCCATCACCTACCTTTAAATAACGGTAACGCTGAAGGGATCATGTTAATGTGTTACAGCTGAATCACTGATTGAACTTTTGTCATGTATCCACCATGAAATCAGAGTATGGGGGAAACAACTTTAATTCTAGACTTCAGGTGTCTGCCTGGATATTCCGTTTGCCCGGATATTCCGTTTGCCCATTCCGGTTTAGGAACAGACAAACTGAATCGATGATCTGCTGCATCGTTAATGCAAACCGAAGCAGAGAGAAAAATTGATCGTTATGGGGTGTGTTTGGTCTCAGTTTCTTGGTTCTTTGGGACAGGGGAAAAAAAAAAAATGCATGAATAACTTTAAAAAAAAAAAAAAAAATTAAATTAACCCGAATTGGTACAATCTTTGCGTTAACAAAACTGATACGGATCACTTATTCCGTTCGTTTGCTCCGAAAGTGGAACGGGCAAATGGAATAACCTCATAACCAAGCATGAACACTGCTTTATGAGGGATAGGTGCTGTCAAACTAATCTGACCCGCTTCTATGAGGAGGCAAGTTCCAGACTAGACCAGGGAAACGCAGTGGCATCGCATACGGCACCATACAAAAGGTTGGTATATAAAATGAGAATAATGTGACTAGGGAAAAATAAGTGTAACTGGGTTAACAACGGGCTCAGTGACAGGAAACAGAGTGGTTATTAAATGGAACACACATGGATTGGGTCATCGTTAACAGTGGGGTACCTCAGGGGTCAGCATTGGGCCCTCTTTCAAACATTTATTAATGACCTTGTAGCGGGAATACAGAGTAGAATTACAATATTTGCAGACGATACTAAACTTTGCAAGGTAATCAACACAGAGTAGGATAATTTAATATTATACACGGGTTCACGAATGCTGAAGGCTTGGGATGAAAAATTGCATTTGAAGTTTAATGTAGATAAAAGTAAGGGTATGAACCTGGGCAGAGGAAATAAATGTATAATTACGGTATGTACTAAATTGTAAAACATTGGGTAAACGGTCCCTGAAAAAAACTTGGGCGTACAGGTAGACGGCAAACTCTACTTTAGTGACCACTGTCACTGGCAGCTACTACCAAGGCAAATAAAATAACAGGATGCATTAAAAGCGGCATAAATGCTCATGATGAGAATATAGTGTTGCCTCTACACAAGTTACAAGTGCGGCCACACTTGGAATACACTGACAATTTTGGGTTCCAGTGTATGACAAGGACATAGTTACTCCTCTCTGCACCAGCTCTAGTTCGGACAAATTTTTTAGTTTACAAAATCAAAAGGCTTAGGGGTGATTTTATTACAATGTACAAATATGTGAAGTGACAGTACACAGATCTTTTAACACTTAGGCCTGTGATGCAAACATCATAATCACAGATGCAGATTCTTTACTGTAAGAGCAGCAAGACTATAGAACTCGCTGCCTCATGATGTAATGGCTGATTCACTGCTAAAATTCAAGAAAGGTCTGGATGCCTATCTTGAAAACTATAATATTACAGATTATGGGCATTAGATTCTGTGATCGGACAATGATCCAGGGAATTCGTCTGATTGCTATATGTAGAGTCTGGAAGGAATTTTTCCCTTAATATGGAGTTTTTAAAAGTCTGCCCTATGGGGTTTTCGCCTTCCTCTGGGTCAAAATCTCAGGCTATAGGTTGAACTCTATTGATTTGAAACTGAAAGGGAGAAAATACAGATTAGATATTAGAAAAAACTTTTTGACAGTGAAGGTGATCAATGAAGGGAACAGGCTGCCACGAGCGGTGGTGAGTTCTCCTTCAATGGAAGTCTTCATACAGAAGCTGGACAGACATCTGTCTGAGATGGGTTAGTGAATCCTGCATTGAGCAGGGGGTTTGACACGATGACCCTGGAGGTCCCTTCCAATTCTATGATTCTAACTCTGCTGTCAACCTTAAAAAAAAAAAAAAAAAAATGAAACCAAGTGAACAGAAACTTAAAAAAAAAAAAAAAAGACCTGATCAAGTAGACAGACAATTGGCAGGATTGGTCAGGTACATTCATCATGGAGCATCTCACCGGTAGCACAAAGATTCACCCTAATCTGAAGGTGGCCATACGTTGAACCACTGATGAAGGAACGGTTATTTTGTGAAGAATTGCTAGACAAACATTGCCACAGTCCTCCAAAAACCGGTAGTAATGCATCTCGGGCCCATTCTAGCTTGGCTACAAGAACTTTTCAGGAAGATTGCAGCCATGTTTTTTTCTGAATCCTGTACACCTTCTTTAAGCATTTTTCCTCTTCTAATAGACCGGCTACAAACACTTCAGGTTTACCAGGCAGATATAAACACCATGAGATACAGCTAACAAGTTTATTTTTGCATTCAGTGTGTGGGAGTATGAAACCCAGGCTGAAACTTTCCAAAGTAATGTGTGACATCTGAGTTACACGAGGGACAGGGCAAACTTCTATTATTTCAGCCCAATCTTTGTCGCACAAAAGATCTACGGTAGTTGCAAAACCTCACAAGGTCCATCTTGGTCACTTGTCGACCACCTTCCAGAATACTTTCTGTAAAATGTACCATACATATTTTAAAATGGCAATTTCTGGGAAAAAAACAATTGTCCATGGGTGACCTCTTGAGAACATAGTTCTGGAACATCTATGAAAAAGATGAAACTTCCCGCAAAAGGTGTGAATCTCCTATGCGCCACCTAAAACCAGCAGTTCTAGAAGGTTTCTTGTGCCCAATGGCAGAATGCCCCATCATTAGATGGAGCCAAAGTCAAAATGCATTTTTAAAAGGACTTGGCCATCTGCAAAAATTTTCAGTGGCTGCATGTGCCACACTCACCAATCTTCTGGGCAGCCTACCCAAGAAGCTTGGAAGTACACCAGAGAAACTGATCACAACGATTTACTGCTATGTATGAGGAAACCAGGGCTGTGGAGTCGGAGTCGTGAAGTCGGAGCCCATTATTGGTGGAGTCTGAGTCGGGTGTCATGAAAATTGAGGACTCGGACGTTTGGCTTACTAACTCCACAACCCTGGAGGAAACATACCTGGATCTGTTCAATTTCCCTTAAGTGCCATCAGAAAAGAAACTAAGCATTACATAGTTCTCATTTATATCAATGCGCTGACCGGCCTATTCTGTCCCACGTTACACAACTGGAGCAAGTGGCTCTTTGTAGTTACTCTCAACTTGACCCAAATTAAATAAGGGTCCTGTCAGTGAGATAAACCCACCTAAGCCTTCTATATGGGCATGCAGGTCATCGGAAGCAGAATAAAATGATATCTTCATATCTGCAATCAGATGTCTTATTCCAGAAAAACCCAAATTTCTTAATATGTAAATGAGCTGTTAAGCTCTATGGGCAGAACATAGATCTTCCTGAGAATCCGCCTCCAGAGATTATCGTAAATGAAAGGGAGAGTTACCAGCCTGACATGTAGATCAGGAGAGCAGGCTGTCAGTCATTACATGGCTCACGCTGGTAACTCTCGCGTTCATTTACAATAAGCTACGAAGGCATATTCTCAGGGAGACCTATGTCCGACCCATAGATCTTAACAGCTCATTTACATATTAAGAAAAATATGGATTTCTTGGGAATAAGCCATCAGATCGCAGATATCAAGGTATTTATTATTTATTGTTATTGGTATCAACTTACCGTATTCAACTTTTATGATCTGCATGCCCATATAGACGGCTTAGCAGGGTTGATCCTACTGAAAGATTCCCTTTAAGTAAAAAAATTCCTATTGGAGTATAAAAGTAAGGTTTCTAAAATAGACAGCCCCTTTAAGAAAAATCTACAGGACTTTTCACATGGCAAGGATTGGGTGATCATGGTTTTTGTACACATACCAGTGTGTGATCCAATCAGTACATATCAGTTAAACAAAATATGAAACCAATATCAACACAGACTTCAGGATTTCTTGCTTTTAAAAGGACGGCCATGTTTATTTATTGTACTCGCTTACATAGCCCCATTAATTCCACTGCGCTTTAGACATTATTGTCTCTGTCCCCATTGGGGCTCACAAACTGGAATCCCCATCAGTATTTGTCTGGAGTGTGGGAAGAAACTGGAGAACACAGAAAACCCACACAAACATGGGGAGAACATACAAAGTCCTTGCAGATGTTGTCCTTGGTGGGATTTGAACTCAGGACCCCAGAACTGCAAAGCAACAGTACTAACCACTGAGCCACCATGATGTCCATGTGTCAGGTTTCCTCAAAAACTGAAATTGGACATATTCAATACTACAATTGATCTGTAAAATCTTGTATTGGGGAGATGAGGCCCATGCCATTACCTCCCTCGGTGTAGGACAATGGGCGATGTTTTGGAACAGCTCTTCTGTGGTTTTTTTTTTTTTATAATGAGACATTCTCCGAGTGACTTCTGCAAATGGCACGGGCAAAACTACTAGAAAATGCAGATAAAACACGTGCGTTATCGCTGTGTGTGCAAAAGGCCGATACGAATACAGATCGCGGCTCTTATACCAACTCCATTAACCAGCAGTATAACACCGCCTGCACCATGTCGTCACAATGGCATGTTTAGTGCAGAACATAATGATTCCTCATCGTAAACCAACCCTTCCAGAACGACTCCATTAAGAGTAGTAAGCGCTATTCTATTATATGAGCCCGACGGCGAACGCCGACTTGGGTGCATCACGTTAAAAAGACAAACCAACAAAATATTTATAGCCTGAAGATAATGCTTTCTGCAAAAAAAAAAAAAAAAAACAAAAAAATTACGGTTTTTAAAACAGAAAAAAAAAAAACACCCATCACTACAAGTGTTAAATAGGTTAACGGTAGTTGACACTTTTTTTGGCACAATGTCACTTTTAGATGTGGGGAAAAGTATTCTTTACCATTTAAAAAAAAAAAAAAAAAAAAAAAAAACGACAAAAGCAGTGTTCCCTATCCTGGAGGTCTGCATGGATGCAAAGTGCATTCTGAGATAGATATATATTATATATAGATATATATTATATATAGATATATATTATATATAGATATATATTATATATAGATATATATTATATATAGATATATATTATATATAGATATATATTATATATAGATATATATTATATATAGATATATATTATATATAGATATATATTATATATAGATATATATTATATATAGATATATATTATATATAGATATATATTATATATAGATATATATTATATATAGATATATATTATATATATTATATATATATATATATATATATATATACATATATACACACACACACTTACACTGACTACATTATCCCTCCTGTTTCTTTTCTGTATAGTTGGCACATGGGGCCCCATCAGTGGTCGTCTGCACTTGCACCAAGACAACATTGAAGGTCTGGACGTGAGGAGTCTGTGCCAATGTGCAGAGGTTAATTAAACCAACATCTGATCACATTGGCTTAGGAGAAAGCAATCACTTACGCAAACACAATATGATGGTTATTTAGCCCAAGGCTCTGATGTGACAGCTCCAGTCTACATCAGGGATCTGGAGATTGGGGCAAAGATGTCACCTCCAATACAATTCTGGAGTGTGACACCCACTAGGAGGTCAGCGCCACCACTGTAAAGATCCGTTCGTGAACTACAAGGGATAGGACACAATTTGGGAGACCCCTATTCTGGTGATAGGTGTCACTTTCATTTAGCAAAAATCTATGACATCTCGTCTATAGGCTGTAAATGTCTAAAGAGAAAACACTCTTAAAACTCCAAAAAGGTTCAGCAAACAGTGGGTTGTCCAAGTTTGGGAATAATTTTTCTTGCTTAAATACATGTTTTGTTTTTTTTTAACTAAAAATTATTTTTATAACCATTTCATTATAAATTCGAACCATTTGCTTTTGTGCTGCACTGTCTATTGCTGGCTGCAGAATGAGTTATCTGAGAATCCATCAGGGAGCTTGTTTTGATGGGACGATTGGATTATTTATTTATTTTTATTTTTTTTAAGCGCTTCTCAGATCAATTAGATGCACACAAACCTGCTCTGCGCACCGTGGCGGCACACACAAACTTGCCCATCGTGGTGGCGCATGCACACACACACACACACCCCTGCCCTGCGCACTGTTGTACCGCATGCGCACAGTTGCCACACACACCTGCCCTGTGCATAGTGGCAACACCCACACACGTGCACTGCGCACAGTTGCGGCGTGCACACACAGACACACACCTGCCCTGTGAATCGTGGTGGCGCACACACCTGCCCTGCCCATGCATACTGCACCATTAAACATCTGCATGCATGCTGTGTGGAGCAGTGTTCTCCCCAAAAAAGCCTCTAGGACAGAACGACCGCTAATAACCCAACAAATAATGGACTACATCAATGTATTTTCTTCATAGATGCCAAATAAATCAGTAAGAACAATACGCAAAGGCACATGTTGTATGGGGCCATTCAATTTCATAGGTGCCATATTGCCGATTGGTGCTACACAAAGGCCTAAAAAGGTCTACTACGCGTTTAGGATTCATTCTGTGAAGTATAAACCCCCATAAATAACAGCGGATGTCAGATGAGGATACACGTCCTTAAGATTGTGATTTCAGAAAAGCCTTGGGCACAAAAGGGGTTAATGCCGCAATTCTTGTCCTTGCACATATAAGCCAAAAAGAAGTTTAGACCAGAGAAGAAACCTGTTCTCCATCAGAGCCCGCCCAGCACACGGTTAGGACGGAGAAGTGGAGTTTGTATGGTGGCCGCTCACATAGCAACGGAATAAACCTCGTCTATTTAATGATTACAATGGCCTGTCAGGGAGTTCGTCGCCTCAGCACCGCGCTCCACCAGACGGCCTCACCGTCCACGCCGCACTGTAAACTCCACTCTTCTACAAATCCCTGCTGAAAGAGTGACCGTCGGTTCAACATTTTGTCTTGATAAATGAATAGTACAGGTGAAAATATCAAACTCGGTAATAGATCTTATCAGAGGAACCTGCTTCCTAGGCCACGTTCACACACATTCAGTATTTGGTCAGGATTTTACCTCAGCATTTGTAAACCAAACCCAGAAGTGGAACAATCAGGGGAGAAGTATAATAGAAATACGTCACCGCTTCCGTATTTATCACCCATTCCTGGTTTTGACTTACAAATACTGATGTAAAAAAGCGACCAAATACTGAACGCGTGAATGCGGCCTTACTCTTCCTGGACAGATTATTCATTCTCAATGCACAGGTAAAATCTGGTCTTCAGTGAACACAGAACCATTACGGAGATAGGAGATGACAGTTGGTGCTCATAAAGTTCTATGGAGAACTGTAACTGACGTTTCAGAACTTAGACATTCTGCTCCGTGTCTGCCTCAAGTTCCTCCTTCCCCCATAGATTTCTAAAGCACCAACTGATATCTATGTCAGCAATGGAAAATTCTGTCCTTATGAATACAGATTTTACATACGAATTGAAAGTGAAAAATCAATCCGGGAGGAGAAAGAAGCAGATTTATCTTATAAGATAGATCACAAATATTCTTATTTTCATGTGCATTATTGATTTATGAAATGAAAACGCTGGTTACTGTTTTGTTTTTTGCTTTGTTTTTTTTTAAGGGCATTTTACTAGTTTAAGATGATTGCAAAAGACAAACCATATACGGTAATATAAAAATATTAAATAACGCCATGTAGTTTGCCCAGCACTAAATGTGGGTGTCTTTTCACCATACTGATACAGAGACTTCCAAAGAATGTTCTTTTTAGGCATTTGCCAAATGTATTTAAGACTTTGAAAATACGTAATGCCAGAACGCTGCATCCATAGAGTCGTACCACCATGCAATTAATAGCTTGTATAGGATATGTTGTAATAAAACAGGAGGTAAGGTCCTGGATGGCAGGTATGTGTCACTGAGGTGGCTGGCCTCAGTGATGCAAGTCCTGGGAGAATGTGCACCAGTAACAATAGGTTAGAGATGGTTTTAATTTTGACTATTTTGGGTTCAGGATTAGGAGCGACCAAAAGAGCCTAAGTGGGAAAGGTCGCTCCCATACTCCAGTCCAGGTCTTACAGGCCTACTAAAAGGCAGATGGGTATAGCTCAGCAGATGGTGTGCTGGAGCAAGACCATTCATGGTGGATAGTTTGTTAGAGACAGAGAAGTGCCCGTGACAGAAAGCTGGCGAGACCGTTTGATTTGTTTTGCGTTACCCAAAAGGAGGACTGTTTTGTTATTCATTTGTGCTGAAGAAACGCGATTTTCCTCTTAAAGCTACAAAGTTTATGAAGGACAATAAACTTTACATGGTTTTGACATTAAACCCTGTGCGTGTCCAAGTGTCTACCAGAGTGCTGAAACCCCTACAATGTATACACACTCTGCGATACAGTGATACGTCCACGTGCCCTCCCATCACATACTACATATCAAGCAGTGGACCGCGGCTTATAAAGACCACTTACTGACATATTTGGAAAGTGTTCAATCTATCTAAAGGGTCTTTCTGTAAAAAAAAAAAAAAAAAAGTAAAAGATTCAAATTCCTAAATACCTTTAATTAGTAAATCACATTTCCTTTGTCTAGAAGTAATCAATATACCGTAATACATAAAGATGTTCGGCGTCTTGTTACACTGACATTCTAGGACATATCTCAATATTAATTAAAGGTATTTATGAGTTTATTCATAATGACATTTTGCTTTCTTTATTGTTTCTTCTCCCAGAGACCCCCTTTAATATCTCTCCTTTACATTAGAAAACATGTCTTGTTTTCTAATGTACACCAAAAACTTTCTATTACAGAGGACCTATTAATGGCTTTAAAAGGTAATTGGGGGTGGGGTGGGGGTGTGTGTGGGGGGGAGTTAAATACTTTGCAAAAAAACATGAGCTCCCCCGATTCTGACGCTCTTTTCCGTTTCTTTGCGCTGTGTCATTCCATTGAAGAGATCTTCACATTGGTTTCTTGTGGAGCGCAGTATGTGAAATCTGTGCACTCCACAAGAGTGCCTAGCAACTGGGATTTTCTTCAGAGTCTTCTCTTGGGAGGAAGACAGGGGTAGGGTGGGGTTGGGGAAGCCTTGGCCTGTCACACTTCCCTCACAGATGCTGCTAAACACAGCTCCTCAGCACCTGAGACTATCAGATGAGCTCCCGACCTACGATAGTCAGCATCTGGGAGTGGTGCGAGTTAACGACCTCCAGAGAAGACTACAAAGAAACGCCCAGTTGTACTGCCATCAGAGATTTCACATACTGCGCTCCAGAAGAAAAACACATGTGAATATCTCTGCAATGGAGTGATGCAACATGAAACGGAAAAATAAAAAAGTCAGAATCAGTGGAGTTCGGCTCAATTTTTTTGCCACACCCCAAACAAAATGTTGCTCTCTAGCTATATATATCTCACATTAATTCAGATTTTTATCTTGTGGGAGCTTACTGTTAATAAAGAGGATCTATCCCTTGCAATATGTTTTTTTACAGGTGTAAATGCCGCTGTTCTTCTGAATCTGGTGTTTTTCTTTTAATTATGTGCCTCTCCATTCCCGAGATATGACCCCATCTTCCTTGTGTATAAATCTACATAATGGGTGTGTCAGTTATAATGAAGACCACACCTACTTTGCCAGAAGACTAGATTTACATACAGGAAAGATGAGGCCATATCTCAGGAACAGAAAGGTGCGGGCCCAAAAGAAAAACACCGCCAGATTCACAAGAACAGAGTCACTTACACCAGGTAAAAAAAATTACATCCTGATCATGAGTGACAGGTCCCCTTTAACTGTATTGACATACACTAGATATGGAGCTTTGCATCACAAAAAATGCAGAAGTGACTGCTATGAAGATTAATTTTATAATTAATCAGCTAAGCGTGACAATTACCTTAAATTCTTTGTGACGAATACGATCTAACACCAGGCAACCAGTAAATAAACACCGGACAACCCCAGATAAGAGCATGAAAGCCATGAGCCGCTGTGACTATCACGAGTGCCCCCCTCCGCTCAGGTCAGGGGCTTCCTGTAATTCATGGTATATATTTTCAGTGCTACAGGTGGCCTTTAGAAAAAAAAAAAAAAAAAAGTTCGGAAACAGCAAGAAAACATTTGGCAGATGTGGAGCAGTGAGCAGGACCCATTTATAGAATGCCCAGGAATGTGCCTCCGAGGAGGCCAAACCGCGCCACAGAGCAAGGAGACCATCAAAACTTCCAGCCAAAGAGCTTCATCACCATTAAAATCCTGACATGCCGTAATAAAAATGGCACCGGCGAACAAAACAGCTGCAAGAGTTTAATTTTTTTTTGCCTGGGAGTTAAATAGGAAAACACGAGGCACAGATTGATGACTAAATGAAATGCTTAGTGTATGTGTAACCAAGGCTGGTGTGTCAGATCCTACAGCTGCTGCAGGGGCTCAGGCCGAGGATTTCTCATGTCAACTTCTATTAAATAATGAGCGCAACCGGGTCTTTTACGTGACCAAAGAACCTGTAACCAGGGCCAGGACAAGAGGTAGGCACTCGCCTAGGACGCTGTCTCCCTGAGGGCAGCGCACTATGGGAATAAAAAATAAAGCCATGGCTGAATGCCTGCGGCCGCCCAGAGCACCTTCCTCTGGCCGCAGACATTCAGCACAGCGACAGCCGGGGCACAAGCACAGAGTTGACCAGCGTCACACCACTCAGCCCTCATTTTGTCCTGCGCCTAGCCGTTGCGCACCCCCCCCCCCCCCTGCACTCAATTGTATTCGCGCATGTCAGAAGTCGTCAGCTCCATCTGCCTAGGGCACCAAAATACAATGTCCCGGCCCTGCCTATAATCACAAGCATCGTGCCCTATCACACTGAGAAGTAGGTCAGAGGGCGGTTCATCTCAGTGATTAAGTACATCTCATAGGGAAGACCATCAATAATTGAGGAAGACCGCCCACTGGACTCAGACCTGGACTTACCAGGGGTTTATAACTTATAAAAAGGAGTGGTCATACTGAATCCACAAACTGGATATGATTTTACTTATTTCATCGAAACATGCGGTCTCTGGAGTGTTCAGTTTATCTTGACAGGTTCACAGGGGGAGACTTTATCAGAGCATAATACGTTCGAAGCTTCTTTAATACATATGGTCCTATATTCCATTCCCATCCACCCGTACAGGCCATGCCACCTATGTCCCAGCACAGACGGTGCCCGCCTAATGCTTCCTTTAGAACTCGACGATAAAATTCCTTCGGCCCGCAACCACCCCTAGGGGGAGCTCACCACATATAGCTGTATACGGGCTAAAAGACTACTCTGCCAGCAGCTCTTCCCAGTTTCAGAAGGCTCCTGGACAATCCCAGTTGTGATATCTAGGACTGCGGAGCATATATGAATGAGAAAGGGTTATAAGATACTTACTGCCTAATTCACATCACATTTCATAGCCTACGTCAGGGCTGTCAAACTGCATTCCTCGAGGGCTGCAAACAGGTCATGTTTTCAGGATTTCCTTGTACTGCACAGGTGATAATTTAATCACCTACACAAATAATGAGTTGGTGATTAAATTATCACCTGTGCAGTACAAGGAAATCCTGAAAACATGACCTGTTTGCAGCCCTCGAGGAATGCAGTTTGACACCCCTGGCCTACGTTACACTTTTATGCTAGCCAATAGTCCTAAATATACAGGCACAATCCCAACAAACTCAAGGTGTCGGAGATTGAAAGGGCCAGGCTTTACGTATACCCTGCCCAAAATGTGCATCCTCAAGGAGGGGGACAGACATGTTCTGGGTGGAGGCTAGTTGTCCCTATGGAGTAGCTACACAAGTGTCCCTCAACAGCAGCCATACATCAGCCATAGGCTTCCATGTTTTAAAAACTATAACCACCAGGTGTATTGTAATGGATGGTGAAGCCTAGATTATTCCATACTTGTCTGGCTGGTACACATCTGTATAGAACAAGAAGGGGGAAAAAAAAGGGTCAAAAAGGCACCACTTTGGTTCATAAGGAGCTGAGGGAACCCTATGGCCACAGCCACCATGTGAGTTTGGGGTCTTGTGTGGCAACCTATCCCCTTGGATGAGCAAACATGAAAACCCTTACAACAACCGCTGAGCAACAATCAGGTGGCAGCGTAGAAGATCTGTCTCCATACAGAAGGGACTAAGCTCCGCTGCTTGGAATCCAAGTCACATAACAAATGCAGGTTGATATTCATCAAGAGAATCGAAACGTTCTGCAAGCTTTCAATCTTTTGCCAAGGGCATCTGGATGGATTGAAAAAATGATCAATCGGAAGAGAAATTAACAGGAGCACTATTAAGAAGCATCCTTTAGTAGTCACTTTATTCTGCAAATGTCGGAATGTTAGACTAGAGATATCCATAGCGGATGCCAAAATAAAAAAAAAAAAAAAAAGAAGAGCAGCCAGCCTTTAAAAAGGGTTCTCAAGACTTTTTTTTTTTTTTAAATATTTAAGTGTCCATTGGGGGGGGTGGGGGTGTTTTTTGAGACCCCAAGTGATTGATCAAACCCCACCACCCTGAGGGGCAGGGCTGTGGAGTCGGTAAGCCAAACCTCTAACTCCTCAATTTCCATGACACCGACTCCACCAAAATGGGCTCAGACTGACCCCACAGCCCTGCACTGCCGTCTGAGCGCACACAGAGCGGGGTAAGTCTTCTATAGACACACCTCTTGGGTGGGGGGGTTTGAGCAATCAGCGGAGGCCTCAGAATTCGGTTTATCTACTCTTTAAATAGGTGCAGTCCCATCTGGACAAGTCCTATTCCAGTTGGAAATACAGGCACTACAGAGCTGGGTTACAGGTCAGAGTAGAAGACTAGATGCTCTACAGCCATCTGAGTGAATGCTGACAAGGGTATGCCTTTATCCTAAGGCTCGTCCATTGGCCACATTCCCAAGTGGCATGCCATATTGTGGGTTACTGCACCCAAATCTACTCTTTTGGGCATTGCATTTACAGTGGAGTCAAGAGGCTCCCATCTATCCAGCACATATGTCCTATTCCCAGGATGTTATCCTGATTGTATAAACTGATTTAGTACATGTACTTTTACAGTTACTGACGATGGTCCTTTTGTGTGACCGAAACGTTTATTGTCTTGGGATACAATAAATTATCCACTTCTTACCACAAAGTTGAGTGCCGGGTTTTGTATTACTTGTAATTACGGTTTGGGAACCTACCTGTGCACCTTCCTAGGTTGTGCACCTTCCTAGGTTGTGCACACGTTGATTTGTTACTATTCCCAGGATGTGTCAGAACACTTCGGAATGCCCTATGAAAAGAATGGATTTGTTCTTGGTATAGCAGGTAGTAAAATAGTTTAGGACTCTTATTTGCAACACAAACAGCGCCCCCTAGCTGAAAATCATCATGAAGAATAAAGAAATAATTCAGATTATCATACCTTCTGTCTGTAACATACGGAGGAGTCCCTCTAAAAATGACAGAAGGGTCTCAGTAAACGGGTGGGATCTATGGAGCACCCTAGAGCAGAGCTCGAGCCACAGAGATGGGATCTCGCTATTTTTAGGAATGGTTTCCTGCTGTTTTTCAGCCTAGTAATGTCTGAATCACAGGCATCATTCCGAATGTATAATTCATGAGTAAAATCACGCCAGAGTAAATAATGGGAACATGCTCCCAGCATGACAATGCACAAAGCCCCATAACACTTCTTCTTAAGGGACGGAGTAGATGGAGCTATGGACGTTTATTTGAGGAGGATTTTTTTTTTTAAAGGGGCTATCCACTACTCTGACAATCCCTTCTCAGTTCCAATATTCCATCACGATAACAAAAAAATGCCTAAGGCCGGCGTCACACACAGCGTAAAACAATACGGTCCGTATATTACGGCCGTAATACGCTGAAAAGTCCCCAAAAAAATGGTCCGTTGCTCCTCCGTAGGCAGGCTGTGTCAGCGTTTTTTGCGCATGGCATCCTCCGTATGTAATCCGTATGGCATCCGTACTGCGTGGTTTTCTCGCAGGCTTGCAAAACCAACATACCGCTATAGAAGTGATCCATGTGTCCCAAAAAGAAAAGAATATATATATATATATATATATATATATATATATATATATATATATATATATATATATATATATATATATATATATATATATATATATATATATATATATATATATATGTCAGTAGACACATATATGTATATATATTAATACTTATTCCAGCGGTATACAGCTTGAAAGCCGGTAATTCAATTACCGGCTTTTTCTTTCTCCTTCATAAAACCCGACATGATTTGAGACATGGTTTACATACAGTAAACCATGTCTTCTCTCCATTTTTTTTGCAGATTCCACACTACTAATGTCAGTAGTGTGTATCTGCAAAATTTGGCCGTTCTAGCTCTTAAAATAAAGGGTTAACTGGCGGAAAAAATTGGCGTGGGCTCCCGCGCAATTTTCTCCGCCAGAGTAGTAAAGCCAGTGACTGAGGGCAGATATTAATAGCCTGGAGAGGGTCCACGGTTATTGGCCCCCCCCTGGCTAAAAATATCTGCCCCCAGCCACCCCAGAACAGGCACATCTGGAAGATGCGCCTATTCTGGCACTTGGCCACTCTCTTCCCATTCCCGTGTAGCGGTGGGATATGGGGTAATGAAGGGTTAATGCCACCTTGCTATTGTAAGGTGACATTAAGCCTAATTAATAATGGAGAGGCGTCAATTATGACACCTATCCATTATTAATCCAATTGTAGTGAAGGGTTAAATAAAACACAAACACATTCTTTAAAATTATTTTAATGAAATAAAAACAATGGTTGTTGTAGTATTTTATTCAACGCCCAATCCAGTCACTGAAGACCCTCGTTCTGTGAGTAAAGAAACATAATAAACCAACAATATACTTACCCTCCGCAGATCTGTAACGTCCAACGATGTAAATCCTTCTGAAGGGGTTAAAACATTTTGCAGCAAGGAGCTGTGCTAATGCAGGCTGCTCCTCGCTGCAAAACCCCAGGGAATGAGGCTAAAAATAGATCAATGATCTATATTTAGCATCATTTGCGGTGAGGCGCCCTCTGCTGGCTGTTCATAGATCGTGGGAAATTACCTAGAAAGCCAGGGAGCCAGGGAGCTTTCTAGGTAATTTCCCACGATCTATGAACAGCCAGCAGAGGGCGCCTCACCGCAAATGATGCTAAATATAGATCATTGATCTATTTTTAGCCTCATTCCCTGGGGTTTTGCAGCGAGGAGCAGCCTGCATTAGCACAGCTCCTTGCTGCAAAATGTTTTAACCCCTTCAGAAGGATTTACATCGTTGGACGTTACAGATCTGCGGAGGGTAAGTATATTGTTGGTTTATTATGTTTCTTTACTCACAGAACGAGGGTCTTCAGTGACTGGATTGGGCGTTGAATAAAATACTACAACAACCATTGTTTTTATTTCATTAAAATAATTTTAAAGAATGTGTTTGTGTTTTATTTAACCCTTCACTACAATTGGATTAATAATGGATAGGTGTCATAATTGACGCCTCTCCATTATTAATTAGGCTTAATGTCACCTTACAATAGCAAGGTGGCATTAACCCTTCATTACCCCATATCCCACCGCTACACGGGAATGGGAAGAGAGTGGCCAAGTGCCAGAATAGGCGCATCTTCCAGATGTGCCTGTTCTGGGGTGGCTGGGGGCAGATATTTTTAGCCAGGGGGGGGGCCAATAACCGTGGACCCTCTCCAGGCTATTAATATCTGCCCTCAGTCACTGGCTTTACTACTCTGGCGGAGAAAATTGCGCGGGAGCCCACGCCAATTTTTTCCGCCAGTTAACCCTTTATTTTAAGAGCTAGAACGGCCAAATTTTGCAGATACACACTACTGACATTAGTAGTGTGGAATCTGCAAAAAAAATGGAGAGAAGACATGGTTTACTGTATGTAAACCATGTCTCAAATCATGTCGGGTTTTATGAAGGAGAAAGAAAAAGCCGGTAATTGAATTACCGGCTTTCAAGCTGTATAGCGCTGGAATAAATATTAATATATATACATATATGTGTCTCACTGACATATATATATATATATATATATATACCTATTCTATGTGTACACATTTATTATATCTATTGGACTGGAAGCTGTCAGTGTGATTTTACTGTACACCGCACTGAATTACCGGCTTTTCTCTCTAACAGCGCTGCGTATTTCTCGCAAGTCACACTGCTTGTCCGTGTGTAATCCGTATTTTTCACGCTTCCATAGACTTTCATTGGCGTATTTCTTGCGCAGTACGGTGACAAACGCAGCATGCTGCGATTTTGTACGGCCGTAGAAAGCCGTATAATACTGATCAGTAAAATACGGCAAATAGGAGCAGGGGCATAGAGAATAATTGTGCCGTATTTTTTGCGAGTTTTACGGACGTAGATTCTGCGCTCTTGCGTCCGTAAAACTCGCATGTGTGACGGCGGCCTAATACTCCCCATCGGTGCCAGTGTTGTTTCAGCCACGTAGGCAAAGGGTCTCCCGTAAACCATCAGCAGCCGCTAACGAGCCGCTTCATTCTCACATCCTTCAGGGTAGTGGACAATCCCTTTAAAGACTTTTTGCAAACTCAAAAGTATCTTTAATATTTCATTTTAAATACAGTGGGACTACTAAAGATTGGTTGCCTTGGCCGACCTTGCCTTTAAGCACAGAACTGTATCATTGCAGATTTTAATCAGTTTATCCCCATGCTCCGCAGTCGCCAGCGCTCGCAGCGCACATTACAGAGCACATACCGACACATACTGACACTGATTATTTCTTGGCGGAAAGCTTTGAAATCCTGCTGTGAAAGCAGATCCATGTGTCCCAGGCGGAGCGGAGTCGTGCACAATCCTCATTGTTCTCTGCTGAACTTTAGGCAGAGTTGTATCACTTTGGGAGGAAACTCTCAGGAGAAGACGACTTCCATCTGGACTGCAGCAAATGGTCGGGGTACATGGGAATATATAGAACGCTCCACATTCGCACCTGTTGGCAGGAGACAAGCAGCCAAAATCCTTGCAGCCAGCTGTCAGGGCCGGAGAAAGGTACTGAACATCCTGTCTAGGACAGCAAGAAACCCTTACACCGAGCAAGAGGGGAAAAGAGGGAGAGACCGCAACTACCGTATTTTATTACGGCTATTTATATAGCGCCATCATATTCCGCAGCGCCTTACAGACATCATAGCTATCCCCACTGGGGCTCACAATCTACAGTCACTATGTATCTGGAGTGTGGGAAGAAACCGGAGAACCTGGAGGAAACCCAAGCAAACACGGGGAGAACATACAAACTCCTCCTCCTCGCAGATTTGAACCCAGGACTCCAGTGCTGCAAACCAACAGTATTAACCACTGAGCCACCCTGCTGTCCTAATGCATGTTATTACAGAAATTATTCCGATCTGACTGCGGGGACACTCACCGATTCGGAGAACAGGCCCGTCTGAATAGAGCGGAGGTTGAGCATGTGCACTTCCGGTGCATTGATTCTCTACGGGACTGCCGGCCGGAGAAATACAGAATTCAGTAATCTCAGCCAGTCTCAAAAAGTAAATGGAGTGAAGGTCTGCTCCATTCATCTGGGGCTCTGCTAGAATAGGTAGAGGCCAAAGGATTAGGACCCCCAGGGATAGAGAGGGAGAAACTTGGCGCTATCCCTTTCTAACATTTCTCTCTTTACGGAGCAGATTAGAACAATGCTTGAATAACAATTCCCCAACTACTATTGATGTGAATAGGAGGCGGATGTGCAGTACCCAGCCACGGGCACCATCAGAAGATGGAGCAGCTCCAAAATGGAGCACTTTCGGCCGCTGCCACTGTGAATAGCTGATCGGCGATAAGTCTCAATGATAAAAGTAGTGGACGACCTCTTTAAGGAAATCTTCCAGTTGGGAGTGCGGTGTGTCCCTTCTGCAGGCCGAGCTGAGCAGCTTCAGATAGATCGTTTTATTAGAAAAGATTTAGTACAATTTGGATTTTATTTGTCAAAATCCCGGCTCTTTCTACTCCTAAGAGGCAAGTGGGTGGTCCTATCCTGTGATGAACCTTATGAAGACCGCATTAAATAGGACCGCCCACTGGACTTTTAAGCATGGAAATTGCAAAGATTAGAATTAATAATGAATATTTTCCCGCAAACTATATATCAATCTGTTCAGCTCTATATTTTTGCCCACAGATCTGACTCAGGATCCCTGCAAATAGATTAGGGAATTGTATCTCCAAATCAGAACTTCACTTTGTAAATATTTAGACCGCAGATCCTATTCACTCAACTTTACAAAAAAGTTATCCATTGGGGCATTCTCAACTAACAGGGAAGTCCACCATTAGGGACCTCCAGGAATCAGCAGAAACACGCTTTGTAAACAAAAATTGTTCATTCATTATATAGTGAATTTATTTCACAACATGCAATGCATAGTTCCCCCCTGTGGAGGAGGTGCAGGGAGACATCGGTTCCCCCCTGTGGCGGAGGTGCAGGGAGACATCGGTTCCCCCCTGTGGAGGAGGTGCAGGGAGACATCGGTTCCCCCCTGTGGAGGAGGTGCAGGGAGACATCGGTTAGGTGCAGGGAGACATCGGTTCCCTCCCCTGTGGTGGAGGTGCAGGGAGACATCGGTTCCCTCCCCTGTGGTGGAGGTGCAGGGAGACATCGGTTCCCCCCCCCTGTGGTGGAGGTGCAGTGAGACATCGGTTCCCCCCTCCTGTGGTGGAGGTGCAGGGAGACATCGGTTGCCCCCTGTGGAGGAGGTGCAGGGAGACATCGGTTAGGTGCAGGGAGACATCGGTTCCCCCCCCTGGGGTGGAGGTGCAGGGAGACATCGGTTCCCTCCCCTGTGGTGGAGGTGCAGTGAGACATCGGTTCCCCCCTGTGGTGGAGGTGCAGTGAGACATCGGTTCCCCCCTGTGGAGGAGGTGCAGGGAGACATCGGTTAGGTGCAGGGAGACATCGGTTCCCCCCCCTGTGGTGGAGGTGCAGGGAGACATCGGTTGCCCCCTGTGGAGGAGGTGCAGGGAGACATCGGTTCCCCCCTGTGGTGGAGGTGCAGTGAGACATCGGTTCCCCCCCCTGTGGTGGAGGTGCAGTGAGACATCGGTTCCCCCCCCTGTGGTGGAGGTGCAGGGAGACATCGGTTCCCCCCCCTGTGGTGGAGGTGCAGTGAGACATCGGTTCCCCCCTCCTGTGGTGGAGGTGCAGGGAGACATCGGGTGCCCCCTGTGGAGGAGGTGCAGGGAGACATCGGTTCCCCCCTGTGGTGGAGGTGCAGTGAGACATCGGTTCCCCCCCCTGTGGTGGAGGTGCAGGGAGACATCGGTTCCCCCCCCTGTGGTGGAGGTGCAGTGAGACATCAGTTCCCTCCCCTGTGGTGGAGGTGCAGTGAGACATCGGTTCCCCCCTGTGGTGGAGGTGCAGGGAGACATCGGTTCCCCCCCCCTGTGGTGGAGGTGCAGTGAGACATCGGTTCCCCCCTCCTGTGGTGGAGGTGCAGGGAGACATCGGTTGCCCCCTGTGGAGGAGGTGCAGGGAGACATCGGTTAGGTGCAGGGAGACATCGGTTCCCCCCCCTGGGGTGGAGGTGCAGGGAGACATCGGTTCCCTCCCCTGTGGTGGAGGTGCAGTGAGACATCGGTTCCCCCCTGTGGTGGAGGTGCAGTGAGACATCGGTTCCCCCCTGTGGAGGAGGTGCAGGGAGACATCGGTTAGGTGCAGGGAGACATCGGTTCCCCCCCCTGTGGTGGAGGTGCAGGGAGACATCGGTTGCCCCCTGTGGAGGAGGTGCAGGGAGACATCGGTTCCCCCCTGTGGTGGAGGTGCAGTGAGACATCGGTTCCCCCCCCTGTGGTGGAGGTGCAGGGAGACATCGGTTCCCCCCCCTGTGGTGGAGGTGCAGTGAGACATCGGTTCCCCCCTCCTGTGGTGGAGGTGCAGGGAGACATCGGTTGCCCCCTGTGGAGGAGGTGCAGGGAGACATCGGTTCCCCCCTGTGGTGGAGGTGCAGTGAGACATCGGTTCCCCCCCTGTGGTGGAGGTGCAGGGAGACATCGGTTCCCCCCCCTGTGGTGGAGGTGCAGTGAGACATCGGTTCCCCCCTCCTGTGGTGGAGGTGCAGGGAGACATCGGTTGCCCCCTGTGGAGGAGGTGCAGGGAGACATCGGTTCCCCCCTGTGGTGGAGGTGCAGTGAGACATCGGTTCCCCCGTGGTGGAGGTGCAGGGAGACATCGGTTCCCCCCTGTGGTGGAGGTGCAGGGAGACATCGGTTCCCCCCCCCTGTGGTGGAGGTGCAGTGAGACATCGGTTCCCCCGTGGTGGAGGTGCAGGGAGACATCGGTTCCCCCCTGTGGTGGAGGTGCAGGGAGACATCGGTTCCCCCCCCTGTGGTGGAGGTGCAGTGAGACATCGGTTCCCTCCCCTGTGGAGGAGATGCAGGGAGACATCGGTTGCCCCCTGTGGAGGAGGTGCAGGGAGACTGAACACTTGCTGCTATGTTAATTGGCGGGTGCTTCAGCTTATTATTGGGTAACAATTCTTGAAAAGAAAGGAAACCCCTCCATGCAACTTACTGGAGATTCTAGAGCAGATCATCTTGCAAGAGGGGGTAAGGCATGCTATACAAAGGGGGCAAGGTCAAAAGGTATCTTAATGTATGGAGCATCTTGCTATAATTTTTGCAAAATGGTGCGCAACGTGTAAAATGAACCCTCAGTATAAAACATAATACACAAACAAACGTTCCTTTATTTTTAAATTATTTTCTATAGCAGTATTGTAGCTCCAATTTCATATATCAATGTTTTTTATATTATGGCATTTCAGAGTGCAGCTGTTTTTTTTTTTCTTAGATTTACTGACTTGGTCGTCTCAGCTTGCACCGGTTCACACTTGTCTTGTTCTGTTTGGAGGTGCTGGTCGGTCTTTTTGCTATCGATGTGTACATAGGGATGCATTGCCAGATAAAGGCCAAAAAGTAAAAACAAAAAAAAAGTCATTAAAAAAGTGTTCCACAGAGCAGGGCATGAAATGGAGTAACACTATGCTACAACATCCAGTAAAATAACGCATGAATTAAATGGATACTATTTAAAGGGTGACAAACGTCATTGTAAGCCATCTGTTACAGCTCCTATTTAAAGGGGGTATGTGACTTGCCATAAATATGCTATTTTTTTACCTGCTGTAAATGCCACTGTTCTGCTGAATATGGGAATGCTTTCCTTTTGTTTTTGGGCATCTCAGTTCCCAGGATATGGCCCCCTCTTCCCTGTATGTAAATCTAATCTCTTTAGCTAGGTGGGTGTGGTCCTGAAGAAGAGACCACAGAACAGCTGAGGACCACGCCCACTTTAATGACAAGACTAGATTATATACAAGGAAGAGGGGCCAGATCTCATGAACGAAAAGTCACAGGAACAAAGGGAAAACAATGCTAGGTTCAGCAGAACAGCAGCTTTTAGATCAGATTAAAAAATAAATAAAAAAAAAAACACAACCTGCAAGTGACAGGTCCTCTATACTGCTATTTTTATGAATTCGGTCATTGTTTTTAATTTTTTTTTTCCTATCTGTTCCCAGGATATGGTCCCTTCTTCCCTGTAAATATTGTGTTAGCCAAGTGGGTGTGATCCTCAAAAGCTAGGCCTTGATTGTCACTCCCACTTGTCTAAAACATTTGCTCACAATAAAGAGGAATATTTCAGGAATAGAGAGGTGCAGGATTTAAATAAGAACAATGCTGGATTCAGGAGAACAGCGGCATTCACACAACGTATAAATAATTACCGGTACATGTTTAGAGCAAGTGACAGGTCCCCTTTAAAGTGTGCAATTTCATATTGTACACCTTAAGGCAAAAAAAAAAACAAAAACAAACATGCAGTGTGAACGTAGCCTTAGATGGAGCATACATTTCTGGGCATAATATATTCCTCCAGAATTATTCACCATTTTAAGTACTTAAAAACAGGGTATGTGCACACGTAGAATTGACCTCTGCGGATTTTTCCGCAGCGGATTTTAGAAATCCACAGGTAAAAGGCACTGCGGATTTACCGTGGTTTTTATGTGGATTCCACTGCGGTTTTACACCTGCGGATTCCTATTGTCCGCACTAAGAACTGACATGCTGCGGAATGTAAACTGCAGAGTTTCCGCGCGTTTTTTTCCGCAGCATGGGCACAGCGGTTTCTGTTTTCCATAGATTTACATGGTACTGTAAATTCATGGAAAACTGCTGCGGGCCCGCAGCTGCAGATCCGCAGCAAAATCCGCAACGGCGCACATAGCCTAAGTCTATGGGACTCTATGAACCTCTGTACACATCTCATTTAATGGTCGCATACCGTATCGGATGCCGTATTAATGCGAAGGACCATTCCTTGTCACATGGAGCCACAATGACACGCCGTGCGCCCCTACACGCGCACTGCTGCACGACTGATGTCAGAGACAACGGCCTCTTTCACACTTCCGTCTTTCAGCTCCCGTCGAAATACGTCGATTTTTGAAAATGCTGAATCCTGCGAAAAAAATTTGCCGGATCCTGCATTTTCCCATAGACTTGTATTAGCGACGTATCACGACAGATGGACACACGTTTTGTATGTCGTGCACTGGATCCTGTGGAATTTGACGTCTGTCTTTTCAAAAAATGTTCCATAAAACGTTTTTTTGTCTGCAGTGGAAAAACGTCCCCAGACGCCTCCTGCTGCATACGTCGTCACACAGAATGGGAGCCCATGGACACTGGATCCTGCGCACTGTGAAACGCAGGAATCCAGTGACGGATGCAGTTTTTACTTCTGATCATGCCTGGAAGCATAATCCAACCCGGGACAAAGTCTCTCTCTCTCTCTCTCGATTCATGCAACGCATCCGTCATAACACTGGATTTGTTGCACACGTTTTCAACTGTTTTTGCAACGTCTGTCGAGACATCCGTTCACTGCACTCTGACGCAGGACGACCGACAGAAGTGTGAAAGAAGCCTTAAGGTACCGTTACACTAAACGACTTACCAACGATCACGACCAGCGATACGACCTGGCCATGATCGTTGGTAAGTCGTTGTGTGGTCGCTGGGGAGCTGTCACACAGACAGCTCTCTCCAGCGACCAACGATCAGGGGAACAACTTCGGCATCGTTGAAACTGTCTTCAACGATGCCAAAGTCCCCCTGCAGCACCCGGGTAACCAGGGTAAATATTGGGTTACTAAGCACAGGGCCGCGCTTAGTAACCCGATATTTACCCTGGTTACCATTGTAAAAGTTAAAAAAAAAAAAAAAAAAAAAAAAACGTACATACTCACATTCCGATGTCTGTCACGTCCCCCGCCGTCAGCTTCCCGCACTGACTGTGTCAGCGCCGGCCGGCCGTAAAGCAGAGCACAGAGGTGACGTCACTGACACAGTCAGTGCGGGAAGCTGACGGCGGGGGACGTGACAGACATCGGAATATGAGTATGTACTGTTTTGTTTTTTTAACTTTTACAATGGTAACCAGGGTAAATATCGGGTTACTAAGCGCGGCCCTGCGCTTAGTAACCCGATATTTACCCTGGTTACCAGTGAACACATCGCTGGATCGGCATCACACACGCCGATCCAGCGATGACAGCGGGAGATCCAGCGACCAAAAAAAGGTCCTGATCATTCCCCAGCGACCAACGATCTCCCAGCAGGGGCCTGATCGTTGGTCACTGTCACACATAACGAGATCGTTGCCACGTCACAAAAAGCGTGACGTTGCAATGATATCGTTAATGAAATCGTTATGTGTGAAGGTACCTTTAGGCCTCATTCAGGTGTCCATGTTCAGTTTCGTTTATTTTTTTGCCTCACCCCAGACTAAATTGTCCAGGGCAAAGAAAAAATGCAAACGTAGAAACGTGTCAGATTTTGATTCAACGTGAACAAAAACAAGACAGCACACACGAGGCCATTCATATTGCGTCCTATTGTTGTCAGCTTTTTACTATCCAGTTGCTGGAAGAATCTTGGAACCTTTTTTCCTCTTTTTAGAAAAAGACAGCAAAAATCAGGCATATGGACCCAAAACTGATCAAAATTAATTTGTTTTCCTACTATGCAAATAAAAAAAAAAAACATGGGGGGAGGCCTAAATTCAGGGCCAACTGTGGATTTCACAGCTCACACTCGTACTTAACTACCTATGATATTCTAAGGGACTGTGACCAAGTCAGATTTTTTTCCTTGGACAGAGTGGTCCGAAGAAAATATTGGAGACAACTAATTTTTATCCTGAGTGTCAGATCAAAACTGGCAATGCAAGACGACAAAGAAAAAGACGGCGACGAGGAAAAAGACGACGACTAGGAAAATGAAGACAACAAGGAAAAAGACGACGAGTAATGAATGAATTAATAAATGATCAGACTGCACTCTGATGACATCTAAGTGAAGTGCAGTCTGATCTTCATGGACTAATCTCAAGAAACTTTTTTTTTTCTCCTCATGTATGTGAAAAACAGATCCCACTGATCAAAGTCTGATCAGAATAAATTGCTCCGCTTTTCTTGTACATGTAAAACACTGACATCTGAATGAGGCCTTACCATGACGTTGCTTTCCAAAATGTTGGATAGATGCACATGGTAAAAGGTGCGCGAGTACAACCAGTGTAGAGTTCCTGCCATTTAATGAATACAGTATCTATAATACATTAAAAATGAAGTATTAATGTAAAGCACAATATATTTTATTTTCTTATCTCAAATACGGTTTGGCCCCTTTGTAAGCTTGAACGCCTCCTGGACAGGAAGGCTGGTACTTGATGTATGATGTCTGACTTTTATGACCTGCTAAACACTAATTAACATGGTTCTACTGGAAACCAGTGAAGTCTGAAAGAAGTGCGATCTGCCCAAAGGGAACACACACTAAACAAGCCGGGCACAGCAGCCCAGAAGCAGCACCGTTACTAAACACCACGACACCCGTGACTGCTTCCTTTTTTTCACCTCCTTCCTGTACATCACAAGTACACGGACATTTTACACGTTACATACAAGCAGAACGAACGCATAAATCAGTCACACGATTGGCTTCATTAGTCAAGTGTGAACAACATGGAAAAGTAGCCAGTACAAGTCATGTCACCCAATGACTTCGCCCCCTACTCATCAGACTAACGACCCCAAAGTAATTACTGCTAATTGTATACTCATGGCGGCCACTGGAACATTACACCTTGTAATACAGTAGGTGTCCGGTCATGTGTTGTGTAGGACGGGACCTTAAGGTCACAATTAGTAGATTATTTCTATTGTTTTCTTTACAGTTAAAGGGAGTGTGTCAGCCCAAACTGACTGTATAAACAAAGCACATAGCCATGTAGGGGATAGAACTCCCAAATAAACGTATTCATCCATGCTACTGATACCTGCCGGGATAGTGACCATCGTCTTTAGGACGCAGTCAAAACGGCCGTAGAACGCAGACGACGATCACATCGCAGTGCTCGGACTGGCCGGTGGCTCTCCTGACCTGAGCGCGACAGCTGCATAGAAAAACAGGCCGTCAGGCTTGGGTCAGGAGAGCCGCCGGCCAGTCCGAGCATTGCACCCTTAGACAGTGAATGGAGCAGCGGTCGCACATGCTCAGTTACACTCCACTGTCGGTCTCCTGATCCACAAAAGGTCCCAATAGTCGGACCCCCGTATACAGTCTGTAAAATTTACTTTATTCTGGGTGGTGGACAATGTATATTAATGGTTGAAATGTGCGGGATTCTAGTTCCCAGGAACTAGATAAATGCCGTTTATTAGGAGTTTTTTATTTTTATTTATTTATTTATTTTTATCATAGGCAATTCAAGACCTCACCATCATATCTGAACATAATATAAGCTGCATTTCGTAAAGTAATTGACTTCTATTACAAAAAAAAAAAAAAAAAGGCGCAAGGTTTTTTATTTTTGCTCTTGCCGTGTCAAATAGCGCATCTTAAAGGCAATAAACTGATCTGAACAGAGCGTCCCTTTAAAGGAGAAGTAAAGAAAGATTTCCTGTCATTTTTATTGCACCTGAAAGACATTGTAACCAGAATCATGGCCGTATGTATATAATCCAGAGGCTCCGGCGAGTCTTGTGCTCCGGTCTAAATATAGTGTTCTGGGATGGAGAGATGATGGAAATACTTCTTTTATGTCAAATTCTATCAGACAAATCAATAAGGAGCCATATCCTGCGCTATGGTGGGCATGAGGCGGGTGGGCTTTTACTCTGGCTCCTATTAAAATGGGTCTCCAATTAATGCCCCGACCCACGCTGGGTTATACTGGTGACACTGGCCCCTTGTGAACATTGATTCTGCTAAATAAACCCGCTCTCGTTTCATGCTAAACAGTCTGTGAGGATGCTCTTACCAGGGGCGGACATATTGGGGCCGATTTCCATCTCCAAAAGCAGAGACACAGGAAAGGTTAAATCATGGTGGAATCGCCAATTTTTCTAAAACTGACCACATACAAAAGACAAACCCGAGATAGTTGCACTTTCTCCCAGTGTAGATTCTCTTTCCCTGACTCAGAACATTGGGGTAATAATAACCCCCTGTGTTGATAATTCACTTTAAGTGTGGCCTATCCAGGGATTTAGCTGTGAGACACCGGCTACACTACAAAGAATGGGAGATTTATTGCTGTTTGAAGAGCTAAAAAGGTGGTATTCCTCACTGGTATATTGTAGTGGTACATAGAGATACATCTATACATACCAGTGCATTTCTATACACCAGGGGGAAAAAAAAAAAAAAAAAAAAGCGAGGTTGTTTTTTTTTATATAATGTAGGGGATAAAATAGAGAAACAAATTACGATTAATTAAACTTTTTAATACAAATCTGAAACCAGTAAATAACACGGATATATTTTTAAGCCCTGTAATGACCCATACAGTAGCGTGAACAGAACATTTACGGCAATTGGTAAATGGAAAAAAAAAAAAAAAATTACCACCAATGTACGGTAACTCTTACATAAGCACTTTAAAAAGAAAACTTAATTTCACGACGCTTATGTAAAAATTATAAAGAGGTCTGGGTATTAGGCTGGGGTCACACTGCGTTATGGAAGTCCGTATGCTGCCATTAACCCCCATTATCGGGCGCATCGCCAGCGCATGCCATAGTCAGCATGCGCTAGGGAAGTGCCGTCATTCAGTGGGCGGGCTGCAGCGTCTGAGGCTCCGTCACCGCTAGCACAGATGAATCATGCGATGGCGTGTATGCTATAGCGCTAATGCAGCCAGTCAACGCTATGCGATGAACGGGCTGCTTTAACGCAGTATGAACCTGGCCTTATACTTATAAAGGCATGAACAAAAAAGTCACCTGGAAAAAAAAAACAAACTACGGTATTAACTTGCAGATATGGAGTTAATCTGCAGGTCAATGGCATTGTGAGCCTGCCCGGTGTCCGCAGTTAGACCCACGCTGCCGGGAGGTAATTAACTTTATCCCCCCCTACAGCATTCCGGATTCAGACAACGCTCTGTGTATAGAGTGGCAGCCATAACCGCGCCTCCGACTGACAGCAGGTTCAGTATTAGTGTCGGCTGTCAGTCAGTGTGGGGGAAGGGGGAGGCGCAGTTACAGCCATTCTCTCTATATAAAGAATCGTGACTGAACCCGCGTCGCTCCCGTGACTCAAATTGGGGAGAATAAAAGTTGATTTCCTCCTGGCAGTGTGGGCCTAAGTGCAGATTAACAGCATTTTTTTTTTTTTTTTTTGGCGACATGTTCCCTTTTAATGTGTAATATAAAAGTTAATATGTAAAGTGCGTGTGTGGACGTTGGGGGGCCCCCAGACACAAGTCCACCAGTGTCCATCCCTGATCGAGACTGTCCCTGGAAGGCCGGCATTAAAAAAAGGAGTGGATAAATAAGAAAAAGAATTTTAAAAAAACTGCCTGATGGTTTTCCCTTGCCATGCAGAGAAGCTTCTCTCTCCCCAAATGGATAGAACAGTTAAAAAAAAAAAAAAAAAAAACAACAACAAACAAAAAAAAAAAAACACAAGATGCAATTGTCAAGTTGTATTTTAAAATCTCATCCTTGGATGTAGAAGATACTTCCAGAAAAGGTGAGAATCCAAGGTCTTATCAGCCATTATGGGACGAATGCAGAAGTCATTGAAAGCCTAATGTTCTGGGAGAAAAACAAAATAAGCTCCGAGACAACAGTGAATCGGCAGAATGTAAGAGGAGGCGTCACTGTTTATGGCTTCCCTGTAACTCCAGCCCCCCAGGACACAGGAGGACCATCAACGTCTACATCCTGTTCCTCACCTCTGCATCACCAGGTCAATGGACAGATGGACACACTGTGAAACACAAGTTTGCTTATAATTCAGGGTCTGGAAGTTATTTGGTGGATTCATGAGTAACATTTATGCATTCATTATAGTGCTCAACATTTTCAGTTTAAGTCTCTTGGGCCAAAAGGAGGCAAGGTTTATGTAAACCCTCCCTAAACAGGGACTGTCCGGGACATGTCACAGCGCTTCACAATGTATAGATTATTTTTGCAATTTTTCATCATTCCCAATTACAACTGCTTTGAGTCAAAGGACCAGTGGTGTAGCATGAGGAGGGAGAGCCCTACAGGCAGCTGTCCTGGGCACCAAATTCTATGGGGGTGCAAAATTTTGTATTCTGTCCCCAATGCCACTTCCCGGAGCGGTGCAGGGGCACGGCGAATGCCCATTCGATGGTCAACAAGCTAAATGGTTTAAAAACAGCCGAGAGCTGCTTTGACTACTAGTTTGTTGCCACAGGTTCCCATGCAGAGAGCAGCAGCCAAGATGAGGTTCTCATCGACTGCTGTGCTCTGCATAGGCAGCAACAGATGACAGCTCTCAGTATGATATAGTAAGCTGTCATCTCAAATTCTTGCCTATGCAGAGCACAACAGCCAATGACAAGCTGACCTCGACCTGCATAGGCAGCAACTGTTGACTGTGCCCCTTCACAGCTCCCTGCCTCTTCTCTCACTTGTAATTTGTAAAATGAGAGACAGAAACATACTGGGGAACCTGTGGCAAAAAAAAAAAAAAAAATAATCCACACATTACTAGAATTATTTCTTTATATGGATTTTACGAGTAGATCTTAAAAATACATGTGAAGAATTAGGCTGGATCACTTAGGCCGGTTTCACATGTCAGTGGCTCCGGTACGTGAGGTGACAGTTTCCTCACGTACCGAAGACACTGACTCACGTAGACAAATTAAAATCAATGTGTTTCTGCACGTCAGCGTGTTTTCACAGACCGTGTGTCCGTTTGGAAAACATGGAGACATGTCAGTGTTGGTGGGAGCGCACGGATCACACGGACCCATTAAAGTCAATGGGTCCGTGTAAAACACGTACCGCACACGGATGCTGTCCGTGTGCCGTGCAGGAGACAGCGCTACTGTAGGCGCGGTCCCCCCCCCCGTGTGGTGCTGAAGCCGGAATTCATCCCTTCTTCCCAGCAGCATTCGCTGGAAAGAAGGAATGGATAATCTTTTTTTTTTTCCCCCTTAAAAATAAAGTTTGTGCGTCCCCTCCCGCCTCCAATCCCCTGTGCGCCCTCCCCCCTTGCCACGAAATACCGACACCCAGCTCCAGCGATGTCTCCTCTCAGCGCCGGCAGCAGGCCCTGTGTGAGCGGTCACGTGGTCCCGCTCATTACAGTGAGGAATATGCGCATATTCCTCACTGTAATGAGCGGGACCACGTGACCGCTCACACAGCACAGGCTGCAGCCGCTGAGAGGAGACATCGCTGGAGCTGGGTGTCGGTGAGTATTTCCTGGCAAAAGGGGGGGGGGGGGAGGGCGATGGGCGCACAGGGGATGGGAGGCGGGAGGGGACGCACAAACTTTATTTTTAAGGGGAAGGAAAAAAAAATAGATTATTCATTGCTTCTTTCCAGTGAACGCTGCTGGGGAGAAGGGATGAATACCGGCTTCAGCACCGCACGCAGGGGACAGCACTTAACTGTAGCTCTGTCTCCTGCACGGTCCGTGTGGTCCTCAATCGGCACACGGGCGCACATGGCTGCCGCACGTGTGCGACACTGATGTGCTACGTAAGCACACAGACACGGATAATTCCGGTACCGATTTTTCCGGTACTGGAATTATCTGGACGTGTGGGACAGGCCTAAGGTGCACTTTATGCACAGCAATGTAAAAGCTGCATTGCTGTGTACGTGTTTAGTCTTTAGTTACTTCTTATAGTATCAGCTTCAGGGTTTGGAAACCATTAAGCAGTTGTTCATTCTTTGGCTGCAAAAATGTTGGCAAAAACTGACCACCAGCCTATTACTGAAGGGGCTTCACCTAGGAAAAACCTTGACGGAATAATGATGTTGTGCGCACATAGCCTTAGGAAAGTTTAAGAGAATGGTTTTGATGAGCTGAGAAAAAAAATAAAGGACCGTATAATAAAACTAGGGGGGGGGGGGGGGGGGAAGGGGGTGGGGAGGTGACGTAAAAGGGTTGTATCCAAGGGAGATAAAAGTGTTTAAATAAGGTTATAGTAACCTGATTGTTGTGTATACACAACATTTCCATCACTTGTACATCCAGCTGCTGCCGGTCCATTGGGTCGTCAGACCGGGAAAACACGGATGAGGAGGATTTGTGGGATAATCTGCGCTGCTGGTACGCCATATAATACATCCAAATCCAGAACGAAAGTCCATGCGGTTTTCCTTTATTTACTCAATGCGTTTCGAAGCACTTGAGACTTCATCACCATGCTTTTCTTGTCCTGATGAAGCTCCTTATCGGAGAAAAAAAAAGCAGCATTACATAGTACGCAATGAAGTCTATAGGCCGTGTAATGCGGTTTTTCTCCTGCGGAGGAGCTGTAGGGAAATTTAACACTTTTTTGTTGTTTTTTTTGCTTCTCTACAGTTGTTACTTTTAGGAAAAAAAATTGGCTTAAAGTTTTGTGGGCCTTTTTCAGGCAGGTACCAGGTGGAATTCTGCTGGAAAAAAAAAAAAAAAAATTCTTTCACAAACTCATACACGTGATAGTCTAGTCTATGGAGCCTTTTACATGTCCATGATGTTTTGCGGAACTAGTGGTCCATAGGAAAATAAAATAAAATCGCAGAGACGATGCGAGTCTGTGGGTCCAATTTTCAGGGGCTGTCAGATTGGAGAAACTTTTTTTTCCCTCCACATTAGAGAAAAATTGATGACACTCAGAACACTTGGTCCATTTTTTTCTTGTACGTGGAAAATACTGTGTGTGAATGAGACCTAAAGGGTAGTAGAAAATTGGTTTACTAAACCAGACAACCCCTTTATTTAAAAAATAAAAAATAAAAAAAAAAATCCAATTTTATTGGGATTGTAAATTAAATGTTCTACACTGCGACATCTTTAATTTGGAATAGCTGCAGTAAATTTACCAGGGAAACACATGGTATGAGAGCAGCACAAATGGGCATGTCCATCAGTGACAATATAAGCCGGCCTGGAACAGCAGGCACATATGCCCGCTCACAAGCCAGCTGCTGGCCCTAAACACAGGGCCGGACTCATTCATTAACGGGCTGTGACTGCAGCTGGCTCGTGCAGAGCTCCATGACTCGGTAACTTAGTGAATCTGAAGAAGTTTGCTAAATCCAGATCACACATGCAAAAAAAAAAAATATATATATGTATTATAATTATTATTTTATAAAAAGTGCTGAACACAAAAATGATAAAAACTTTCAGCGCTCTATAACGCTTGTTTTTTCTGTGTTTTTTTTTAATTACAGTATAAAGTTAGAAAAAAATAAGTTGAATTAGAAAATGTCCTACAAACCACAAAGTGGGAAAATTTGTACAAAAATCAAAGTACGGAGCCCAGATGTTCGGTCAGCTACATAACAATAGATCCAGTCACTGGAGGTTACCACACGGGATCTCGATGGCCCTGGAGGAGACTAGTGTTGTCACCCAAATTACAGAAGTACTAGCTGGACAAACATCTCTTCCCTACCAAGGAAAGGAACGGCTAGCTGCCGCTGGACTGAATAGGAGCTGAATGAAGAGGAGCTGCAATACCAGATACCGCCAAGGGACAAGAGAGGCGCTGCTACTAAGGGGAAAAAAAAAAGTAAAAACCATTGATAGTACGGCGCAAAAATAAAGATATTAAAAAAAAATGTAATATATTATTATTCTCCGAATCTCATGCTATACAAAATACCCTTCATAAAAAAGTCAAAAGAGAAGAACATTTAGAGGAGCACCGTTTCCTTTCGCGTTCAACACATTTGTCAAGTGCAAAAACTTTCAGCTCCTGTCGGACAGAATGCGCTGCCTGGAGAAGATGGCTGTAACTTGCGTGGGTCGTTTGGGGCTCCATGAGTCGTTGTTCAAGTCAAATTCCAATTGTGAAGACCGCGCAGCACTCCGGACTTCGTCAACCTTGAGTCTGAAGTCACGTGAGAAAGGTTGACCAGGACTAGGACCGATCCTTAGCACAGGCTATCAATATCATACAGGGAGGACCTCCACCCCACATCTCAGCAGGTCCCCCCAAAGTGCACGGAGTCGGGAAAGCACAACTCTACACACTGAATGGGCCTGTGATGGTGCTCAGCTCCCATTTACTTCAATGGATACATCCGGCAGACATGTCACCTTCCCTCTGTGTGGAGGAGGGGGTGAATATGATCACCTATACCCAAATATTAATTGACCATCAGAAGTGTAGACTTTTCACCCTGGCATCAAAAATGATCATCCAGTATAAACAGGGGCCACTAGCGGCGCAACATAACAGATTGGTCCTATATTTTATTATCGTCCCATTACACTAATGTGGACAGTAGCGTCTCTACACACACCAACGACCAGAACTCTAGAGATCGCACAAAGAATAGGAAATCCTACATGGTCTTCATTTCCCTCCGAATGTTAATACTCTATGCGGAGCAGAACCCCGGTATCCCGGCCTGTTGTTGCTGAGCGTTGTGCTGACAAGTGGGAGCAGGTGTGTAATCAGGAGGCAGCTGAAGATTCGGGGGGAGGGAACCAAACAACAGCGATGCCCACTCCTGCTACAGGCCAAATGTCGGCCACATGCACCCAGCTGAACTAAAAAAAAGAGGGGAGGTGGAAGAGTAAGGGACCTCCACTACAGAAAAAAAAAAGTTCTCACAAGTACTTGTAGAAAATTTCAAAGATTTTTTTTTTTCCAGGGTCCCACACTAAGGCTGCCGTCACACTAGCAGTATTTGGTCAGTATTTTACCTCAGTATTTGTAAGCCAAAGCCAGGAGTGGGTGATAAATACAGAAGTGGTGCATATGTTTCTATTATACTTTTCCTCTATTTGTTCCACTCCTGGTTTTGGCTTACAGATACTGATGTCAAATACTGACCAAATACTGCTAGTGTGACGGCAGCCTAACACTGTATATAAATAATAATTAAGAAAAATTGCACACTGCATCACTAACAACGCACTGAGAACAGTTTACATACTAAAAAGGAGATGACAGGTTTCCTTTATGCTCTCCCATTGAGATCACCGACTGATTCTGTTAGCCATACATACTATCGTACCGGTAAGTGAGCAGTGTGACGGGGGATCGTACCGCAATGCCCGGACCAGAGTGACACAGCTTCATGTGTTTCTTTACATCTGTCACGCTTTGCTAGGGAGATCCGCCGGCCAGTCCGTGCACGGTGTTCCGATCCCCGTCCGATTTATACATCTGTCTGACTCTTCCTTAAGGACTATAGAAGGCAACATGGTGCACATTATCCATTTTTCTTTCAATAGAACCCAATCACAATTTATCAAAGAAAACAAGGGGTGTGGTGGAGAGCGGTCCCCAAAAGTAGACAATAGTGATGAGCTTGCGTGCTCGGGTGCTAATAGAGTGTCTTCGGTGTACTCTAATGCTATGTTTGAGTCCCCACGGCTGCATGTCTCGCGGCTGAGATAACCTCAGCGCATGTAGGGATTGCTTGTGTGTTAGGCTACTTTCACACTTCCGTCGCTACGGGGCCGTCGCAAACCATCGGCGCGATGTACCGACAGACGTTGTGCTAAATTTAGCACAACGTGGGCAGCAGATGCAGTTTTACAACGCATCCGCTGCCCATTGTGATGAGTGGGGAGGAGGGGGCGGAGTTACGGCCGCGCATGCGTGGTGGGAAATGGCGGACACGTCACACAAAAAAGTTACATTGTACTTTTTTTGTGCGTTGCGTCCGCCAAAACATGACGGATTCGTCGCACGACGGATGCGACGTGTGCCAATCTGTCGCTAATACAAGTCTATGGGCAAAAAAACGCATCCTGCAAGCACATCTGCAGGAAGCGGTTTTTGCCTATAACGATTGATTGCGACGGAGCCCAGAAGACGGAAGTGTGAAAGTAGCCTTAGGCTAGTTTCACACTTGCATTTTTTTTTTAATCCATCACAATCCGTCGCTTTTTTGAGAATGCAGGATCCTGCATTTTCCCATAGACTTGTATTAGCGATTGTGACAGATGGCCATCCGTCGCGCACTGGATGCGTCAGTATTTGGCGGACCGTCGACACGAGAAAAAAAAAGTTCAATGTAACGTTTTTTTCGTACGTCGCATCCACCATTTTTTACCGCGCATGCGCGGCCGGAACTTCGCCCCCTCCTCCCCGGACTTTAGAATGGGCAGCGGATGCGTCGAAAAACTGCATCCGCTGCCCACGTCGTGCATAATTTTCACAACGTACGTCGGGCCGACGCATTGCGACAGCCCTGTACTGACGCAAGTGTGAAAGAGGCCTTAGGCAATCTCTGCATGTGGTGTGACTGTTGAACAGCGGTGAGACATGCAGCCGCGGGGACTCAAACATAGTATTAGAGCACGCCGAAGACACTTAGCACTTGAGCATGCTCGCTCAGACAACCCATATGTAACCCCTACAAGGACTGCAGCTCATTTTCCGAGGTCCTTGCATCCTAGTGGTGGATGGGCTCGAAGAGGTTGGGACTTCTCGAAATACCAAGTAACACAAAAGTACAGGGGAAGTGAAACCGAAGACACCAAGAAAATGAGTAGGAACGAGCAACATCTTTTGAACATAAAGTACAATTAGACCTTCTAAAAGTAAGGAAACAGTGAAGACCACATGGGTTTAGTTACAAATCAGGGAACAAGAGTTCAACAATTTTTGACCTTCATTGCGTTAACAATACGCGATTACTAAACAGATAGAAACCTCCTCATGGTATCGGCGTGCTCACCTAAATTAGTAACTAAATGTTCCAAAAAAACAAAAACAAACAAAACAATGCTCTTGTAAGCCCACTCCACAGCTTTTCTTTTTTAGATTTGTGGTTAGTTCCCACCAGTGTAACTTTCCTTTGTGGGCCTGTGGTGCTTGCAGCTCGGCAATAAACTTGGTCCATGTGTATGAATCACAGATCATCTTCCTCCCATCCACGCCTACCCGCATCTGTTCATGCAGTGGCAAATATTACAGTGTTTGTAATACTTACAATATGTTCCATTTTATTTTACAGTCTTGAGCATTTTTGTTTGTTTGTTTTTGGCTGACTTGATCGCTTGTAAATGAGGACAACTTCATTTTATTTCCAAATGGCCTTCTAATCATATTAAAAAAAAAACGCCCGCGTAAGTTTTGTTTTTGGTATAGACTAAGTTAGACCATAGCTATATCTATATTAAAAATTATTAATTTTACTTTTAAATTTTTTTTTATTTTTTTTTTAAAGGGAAGCATGCTCAATCCCTGCCCCCACAGATCCAGTACAGGCCACCCTGGAGGTCTCTTAAATCCCTTAAATCCGCAAGCAGTCAATGCCCTGTTCGGAAGTCCCAGCACTGATCACGCACTCTACTATCATCTGACCGCTGCAGGGGCGGTGCTGCGACTTCTGAAAGGGGCACACAACACCTCCGGACATGCCTGTGATGGATCCATAGGGCCACTAGAAAAGGGAGAATGCCTCTAAAATGTTTGTTTTTTTAAGCCATGGATTGATGAAAAACAACAACAGAGGCATACTCACCCTCCAATCAGAAATGGAGTCTGTCAACTTGGGAAGTCCATGCAGTGATCGAAGAGGTCATCATTGGTGCTGGGACTTCCAAACGGGCAGACAAGTTCCAGAGTCAACTTGCCGTATGGCGAGCATGCCTTTATTATATAAATTTATGGCTAATAGAATTTTACTTTTCTGTCAGCCATCCCTTTAAGTCACCTATACAAAAAAAATAAACGGTGTCGCGGTTTAGTCACATGACCTGGACATTCTCCTCTTTGTGTTCAGGAACAATGCAGGAAGTCCTCACCCTCTATACTAATTGTGTCCACAAATGCCATGATTTCCTCCACACAATAGAGGATAGCTTCGGCTTTTTGCTTAGAGTGAGGTTATCCCGGGCTTAAACGATTCATGAAACGAACATTTAAAAAAAAAAAAAAAAAATGATTTTCTATATACAATTTATAAGGTTGGACAACCAGGTACATGGTAACGAGAGAGGTCCCATAACGAAATACAGAGTCATACAGGAAAGGGTGTTCTCCATAGATAGCAGTAGATTATGGCTTTGTAACATCTGATGTTCTTGACAAGTACAGATGAAAGAGAACCTAAAAGAGAATCAATGTGTCACTCGTAATGTTACTATGGGGAGAGGGAAAAAATATTGATGCATTTGATCTCTAGCTCGCAAAACCATCAGATCAAAGATGGTCAATATTGAGCCACTGCCAAATATAAGGGAATGAAGGATCCGGCGCGTTCACCGAGCAGCCTGGTGAACGTTCCGATTACCAGCAACTGGTTAAAAAACAAAAAGATGAAGAGAAGAAATATCCACAGGAAAAAAAAAAAAAAGTCGCTCCTTAGGTAAAACAGACGCAAATAACCCCAACAGACAATCATTTAGGAGCGTTTCCACCTGAAAAACCTAATTTTTAGGAGTATTTCCTTTTCCAAGTGTGGCAGAGTATTTTTTTCTTAAAAGTTTTTTTGGCGTCTTTCACTTCACACTACTTGGTTGGGATCAGTTGTAAAAAATAAAAAATAACTTTACATGCATTTTTTTTGTACCATGAGTAAAAAAAAAAATTTTTTTAAATGTTTATATCAGTTGTTCCGGTTAGTAAAATCCACAAGTGAATAACAGTTTTTTTTAAGCAGGATTATAAATAAAGGGATGTAGGTATAGGGAGCAAGATCTCAGCAGACATATATGTTCTCCAAGAGGGCAGTATGAGAAGAACCTGTCAACATTATCCAAGTAGTAAATCAACTGTCAACCAGATTGTGTTGATCAGGATACTAATAATGACACATAATGACAGTGGGTGAAATATCAGTAGGGCAAAAAAAAAAAAAAATTGTTATAGCATAATTAGAAAGGAAATACCCGTGGAGTTGTCCAGTCAGTGCATATGGCACCCCACCCCGACGCGCATTTCGGTTTGAACTTGTGAAAGTATCCACTCCCCCTTGGCTTTCTACCAATTATGTTACATTATAACTTGTGTTTAAATATTTTTTGTAATCCGATTTGTGTGTCATGCATCAGCACTTAACAGTCTAAGTTAGTGAAGGGAGAAAAAGGCCACAGAGGCTGCAACACCATTAACCAAGGGGCACCACTAACCAAACACCATGAAGACCAAGGAGATTTCCAAACAAGTCAGGGACAAATTTGTTGGGAAGTACAAGTCAGGGTTTGGTTATAAAAAAAAAAAAAAAAAAAAAAAAAAAAAAAAAAAAGTCTCCCGATCTCTGATGATGCCCCAGAGGGCGCACCAACTGGAAAGGACCACAACAAACCTGCCAAGAGAGGCACCACAATAAGCCGTACAGTCACAAAAATTGTAAGTCTTGTCTTTTTGGAAAACTTAAAACATGTGGGAGAATCCACAAACGTATGGAGGAAGGTATTGTGGTCACATGAGACAAATGTAACTTTTTAGCAACCAAGGTAAACCACTACGTCTGGTGCCAAAGCAACACAGCTAGTCATCGCAAGAACACCATCCTCACAGTGAAACATGGTGGTGGCATCATGCTGTGGGGATGTTTTTTTAGAGGCAGGGACATGGAGAATTTTCTGAGTTGAAGGGAAGATCAATGGTGTGAAAGAGGGATATTCTTGAGGAAAACGAGTTTCAGTTTGTCAGTGATTTGAGACTAGGACAGAGGTTTAACTTCCAACAAGACAATGACTCAAAGCACACTGCTAAAGCAACACTCCGTGGTTTAAAGGGAAATGTGTAAGGCTGCCGTCACACTAGCAGTGTTTGGTCAGTATTTTACATCAGTATTTGTAAGCCAAAACCAGGAGTGGAACAATGAGAGGAAAAGTATAATAGAAACATATGCACCACTTCTGTATTTATCACCCTCTCCTGGTTTTGGCTACAAATACTGATGAAAAATACTGACCAAATACTGAGCGTGTGATGGCAGCCTTAGACAAAGCGACTTGCAGCTGTAATTGCCAGAAAAGGAGGCTCTGCAAAAGTACTGGCTTTAGGGGGGTGAATAGTTATGCACACTTAAGTTTTCAGTTATTTTGTCCCATTTGTTGTTTTTCTTTTTATTGTGAAAATCAAATGTTCACTGTTGTAGCATGTTCTTTACATGAACTGATTTAGAACTAAAAAAAAAAAAAAAAAAAAAAAAAGTGAAATTCCAGTTTACGAGGTAGCAAAACACAAAAAAATTGCCCAGGACATGGGAGGAAGGGGTGAATACTTTCAAACCACTGTATATATATATATATTAATTCCATTCTTTAAAAAAAAGAAAAAGTAATTTGGAAAAGTAGGTACTATGCATATGATCCAGACAGATCGTTTCAGAAAGCAAAATAATTTAAAAAAAAAAAAAAAAAGGGGTACATTATTGAAAATCTTTTTGCCACTTCTAAAAAGTGGGACCACGGGATTTGGTCACTGCACTGAAATCACTAACTGTCGAGATGGTCATTTGCCGTAATTTCCAAGTGTCCCTCTCTTTCTGGCAGAGATGGAACTTTTAGGTCGGTCTCTTCTAAAAAGAGGGACATGGACGATATACAACAGCCTCAACAGTTGGTGATTGAGTGAAGCGAGAGCGCCCGTCACGGCGCCTTTTGATGTCTGCAGGAGACATTTACATATCAATGTCCATTATAGCGAGAGCGGGTCCTAATGTCAGGGAGAGGTGACTAGAACGATACAAAAGGGCGATTTTCTCAACTATAGCGAAACTCCGCTGCAAAACATAAGTGTTTTCAAAATGCCTTTGTGAAACATTTCCAAACCACGCCGTGTCATTCAGAAAGCAGGTGGAGTGGTCCTAACACGAAGATAATTGTTCGCGGTTCTAGGAGACTTGGGATTTCAGGAGTAGATAGTTCAATCTTTGGATAGCGCTAATGGAGGGGGGAAAAAAAAAAATATATGGTCTAAAAATCTGTAAGCAAAATTTGGGCTTTTCTAACATTGACTGATCAGCAGAACAAAGCAACCGTTGACATGTTACCCACATACATCAGCTCGCCATACATGCCGCTACGCTGGGCACGGCTGCGGTCCTTCCACAGCGGAAGCCTTGGTCAGATTGTCTCGGATGAGTAGGAGCCGTTCTTGCATAGCAGCTCTCCGTTTTGGATCACAGAAAGGTGGGACCAAAAACGGAGGAAGCACTTTTTTTTTATTTTTATTAAAATCAATATGACATAAGTCGACTGACTTGATTAAAATTGGTGTTTTATAATCTGGGAAGTTAATGCAGGTGGATAATGGCAGCCAAGTAAGTAGTTACCTAGTTTTTCCCCTTAAACACATGACGTTGCTGAGCAAAGGAGAGTACAATCTCAATGATTACACGGCTTCCTGGTGCTCGCTGAATGGCACAGTATGACGAGACTTGGATCAATGGTTAAATTCTGACTTAAAGTCATCGGACGCAAGAACCCGCCCATCATTAGAAAGATCCTGGTCCAGGCACATTACAGGACTGTGGAAGAACTACAGCCATCACATCCAGGAACCCTCATTCTTTAAATGGACCATTTTTCACATTGGCCACAACCCACAGCAGGCAGATGGATGATCCATAGGACCAGTGTTCTGATCTACTACATCACATAGTACAGAGCAGACACCTTGGCTATGCTCCAAACTATAATTAGGGATACTTAATGACTTCACCGAATTCCACAACTCCAATAGCTATAAATAATAATTACAATTTGTACTCTACTGCAAAAGTACAGGTAACGAGGGCCTGTCAGTTTTAAAGACATTTGTAAAGGAATAGGTATTTTTCTAAATCAATGTGAAAATTCCTCTCTTCTGTTACTCCTGGAAATTGGGTGTGTCTATATACATCAATCCATGTGGATAGTTACTATATAGGGAAACCGCTTGACTAGCGGGGGGGGGGAAATCAATAAAGGCAAGTTTCGGAAATCTCTAAAAACCACAGTCCAAGTATGGTCTACAAGGAGAGGAATGGCTGTGGATCTCCTGACCGGAACTTGACAATCTCGATTATGCCAATGAGGCTGGGTCAGGAGACCCTTGTATGGTCCGCACTCAGATTTTGATTTGTGGATGTGTGAAACCGGCCTAACATCCAGTTATCAAATACTCAAATTTTCCAGGAAGAATAATGGAGGAAGGTAGGTTATTTGACAGTTCCAAGAACAGATAGTTCAGCATTATCCTTTCACGGGGAAAGCGAGTAATTAATAAAAACAGACATTACACGTCCGATTTAGGTCCCCATACACAAATGATGGCTTCATACAGGCTATGTGCACACGCTGCCGATTTTTTTGTAGATCCGCAGCGGATTGGACACTGCGGATTGGCAGCAGTTTCCCATGCGTTTACGGTATCATGTAAACCTATGGAAAACAAAATCCGCAGTGCACATGCTGCAGAAAAAAAACGTGTGGAAATATAGCGTTGTTTATTCCGCAGCTTGTCAATTCTTTGTGCGGATTCCGCAGCGGTTTACACCTGCTCCATAATAGGAATCCGCAGGTGAAATCCGCACAAAAACCACAAAAAAAAAACAAAAAACGGTAAATCCACAGTAATTCCGCAGTGCGGAGTTACCAAAAACAGTCCGGGAAAATCTGCAGAGTAATCCGCAGCGTGTGCACATAGCCACAAGCTCTGAAACTTAGAAGGCCAAAATACAACCTATAAATAAGTTTATGGGGTCCTGCTGCACCAGATCAAAGGCCATACTCCACAACCCGAATGTTTCAGGGGTAGGAAGGCCAGGAATCCCTTCATGACAATCCTGACACTCTTCTGATGGATATTTCTGGGGATGGATTCATTCATGGACAATTACGATATATTAAAGGCCCCTGTGCAGATTTTGAGAAACTCGTAATCTGAAGAACGTAGGTACGATGAACCGGCTAAATGTCCACATCATAGAACCTCAGGGGAGGATAAGTAGGGAGGTTGAGAATTAGACCTTAAGGGCAAGTTCACAGTTTCTTGACATGGCTTCTGAATCAAACTACATTTTTATTAGAAGGTTTTACCTCTTTTTTTTTGTCATGTTTTATTTTATTTTATTTTTTTTCGATTTTTCAGCTAAACCCAGAAGTGGATTCAAAAGTACCAAGAGATCTAAAAGGGAAGGACGTCTACTTTCTGCTCAATCCACTTCTAGATTTGGCTATACAGACACACCACGCGTTCCATTTTTCCAACCAGCACCGCCGCGTCAGACCTGTGGAAATTCTGCCAGTACCAGATAACTAGAACTGAGCACTTACAAGGGGCATTAAATCTGCTGTCTGAAGGCAGAGATTGCACATTACAAAGAATCGCTCTCAAAAGGAAAACTGTCACCGTTCCTTGTTCTTTTTTCTCCTTTCTGAAAACATATTGAAGAGAAAATCTTGATTGAGGATTTGCATTTTCGCACCACACCTACACACTAGCGGAGCTCGCTCTCCGCCATGGAACTGAACCGATTCCTGGGGAATTTCATGCTCTACTCTTTATGAGTCATCCCTGATTGTGTTTGCAGCTGCCACCTCTAACTTCAACCATATGTTGGGAAAGTCAGGTAGAGCCGAAAATACCGACCGTGCCCAAAATATAGAGTTACAGGCTCTCTGGGTCAAAATGGCTAGCGAGAAGCGACCTCAGCACACAGCGAGGCGACTTCTGAGACTGCAGCCATGATTAATGACTGGGCTTGGACTGATGCATACTTGCATGATAGGGAATGGGAGTTTTACCGGATCTTTCTAAAAGTTGGATTTCTACAGTGTCGGGGGTCATATTGTGGGGTTTGGGGGTTTTTTTGGCCATAACTGCGTTTTTTTCCCTATTCTTTTTACTATTACTGCCCTATGCTAATAAATCTCCCCAAAAAAATCATATAGATGTCGAACACCTGGAAAAGTTGAAATTTTCTGGGATTGGATAGAAAAAAAAAAAAAAAAAAAAAAAATCTTAAAAGGTTATTCCAGGTCCACAATCTATCACTTATCCACTGAATAGGGGGGGGAAGTCTGACCGCTGGGACCCCAGTGATCTCCAGATTGGGAATGTGTGTCCTTGTGTCTCCCATTTCATGGCTGATGCCAGGAAGAGTTGACTGGAGCAAAGGCCAGGCATGTAGCGACAAGCAATGACCAAGATAGCCGAGCACAGCGCTGCAGCTGGCATCTCAGACCCTTTGATCGATGGGAGACCCAGCAGTAAGACCTACAGAGATCACCTACCCAGTGCTCTTAGTGGAACACCCCTTTAAAATGAGACATCAACTTTTTTTTTTTTTTTTTTTGGGGTGGGGGATCAGATTTCAGAAACCACTGTCAATCTCCTAAACTAAGGGGCAACAAAGGCCAATGCAAACTGCATATAATGGGAATTTATGTAGCTAAATAAATTAACAGGTTTTTTTTCCACCCTCACAATTGTGGTCACATACAAACTAAAACTGCTCAGAAATTAAAAAAAAAAAAAAAAAAAAAAAAAAAAAAATTGGACTGCTAAACAGGCATTCTGGAAAGTAAATAAATAAATATATCCGCAAGAACAAGCAGATGAGCAGGCTCCTAATTACATTCTACCCCCATCCTTGCATATTTGAGTTCTAATATCTCAAGCGTTTCATTATAAAAGAAATAATAAATTACATAGGTTTATGAATGGTCATACATTAAAGAAAAGATCTTGTCTATTTCCTTTGTGTATCATTTGCAACGCAAAATAGATCCACTCCGCCCCAAGAAACTTTCCGGAAAAAAAAAAAAAAAAAGTATACAAATTTTAGACAGGAGTTTCCCACCGGCCCGGCTGAATAGGCCATGGGCTCTTATACAGCAGGCGGTGATTAGACTTTCTCCTCCACAATGACATTCTGCGAGGTACACCGCACAAACTCTATAGGTGACGGACGCCTTTGTGATGCACTTTCACTCCTCTGACACAACAGCTCATTAAAGGATTCACAAACTGTAGATGTAGCACTTTTCTTACACTTTCTACAGTTACAGAAGGAAACAAGAAAAAAGGTTTTTTTTTTTCTTTTTATCAGAGGTAGACAACTTGGCTGACACATGTATGGGCAAGGAGATAAACATGAACAGTCAATATCCCCGAGCTGCGGTGCCAATATCCATATACAAGTTAATATAATTTGTGACTGTTGATTATAAGCTCACTTGTCACACAAAGACCCGGGGAAGAACTTGCAATGCTGAAAATTATAGATGAGGAAAGCACAAGCAGAATAAAAAAATAAATTCTGGCTTTCATTTCCATGTTAAATCGTTTCGCCTTTCTTCCTCTTCACGAGTTCCAATCTGATTTTTAATCAAAAGGAAATAAATATTAGAAGAGGATGCAGCGATTATTTCCACGGGGCACAGACTAGGCCACACATCCATCTGGAAATGTGCTAAAATTCAGAAATGTACATAAAAAAGTAAACAAAAAAAGACAACATAATTATATATATTTGTGTTTGGACACACCTCATTTAAAGATTTTTCTGTATTTTCATGACTATGAAAATTGTACATTCACACTGAAGGCATCAAAACTATGAATTAACACATGTGGAATTATATACTTAACAAAAAAGTGTGAAAAAAAACTGAAATTATGTCTTATGTTCTAGGTTCTTCAAAGTAGCCACCTTTTGCTTTGATGACTGCTTTGCACACTCTTGGCATTCTCTTGATGAGCTTCAAGAGGTAGTACCGGGAATGGTTTTCACTTCACAGGTGTGCCCTGTCAAGTTTAATAAGTGGGATTTCTTATAAATGGGGTTGGGACCATCAGTTATGTTGTGCAGAAGTCTGGTGGATACACAGCTGATAGTCCTACTGAATAGACTGTTAGAATTTGTATTATGGCAAGAAAAAAGCAGCTAAGTAAAGAAAAATGAGCGGCCATCATTACTTTAAGAAATGAAGGTCAGTCAGTCCGAAAAATTGGGAAAACTTTGAAAGTGTCCCCAAGTGCAGTTGCAAAAACCATCAAGCCCTACAAAGAAACTGGCTCACATGAGGACCGCCCCAGGAAAGGAAGACCAAGAGTCACCTCTGCTTCTGAGGATAAGTTTATCCAAGTCACCAGCCTCAGAAATCGCAGGTTAACAGCAGCTCAGATTAGAGACCAGGTCAATGCCACACAGAGTTCTAGCAGCAGACACATCTCTACAACAACTGTTAAGAGGAGACTTTGTGCAGCAGGCCTTCATGGTAAAATAGCTGCTAGGGAACCACTGCTAAGGACAGGCAACAAGCAGAAGAGACTTGTTTGGGCTAAAGAACACAAGGAGTGGACATTAGACCAGTGGAAATTTGTGCTTTGGTCTGATGAGTCCAAATTTGAGATTTTTGGTTCCAACCACCGTGTCTTTGTGCGACGCAGAAAAGGTGAATGGATGGACTGTACATGCATAGTTCCCACCGTGAAGCATGGAGGAGGAGGTGTGATGGTGTCGGGGTGCTTTGCTGGTGACACTGTTGGGGATTTATTCAAAATTGAAGGCATACTGAACCAGCATGGCTACCACAGCATCTTGCAGCGGCATGCTATTCCATCCGGTTTGCGTTTAGTTGGACCATCATTTATTTTTCAACAGGACAATGACCCCAAACACACCTCCAGGCTGTATAAGGGCTATTTGACCAAGAAGGAGAGTGATGGGGTGCTACGACAGATGACCTGGCCTCCACAGTCACCAGACCTGAACCCAATCGAGATGGTTTGGGGTGAGCTGGACCGCAGAGTGAAGGCAAAAGGGCCAACAAGTGCTAAGCATCTCTGGGAACTCTTTCAAGATTGTTGGAAGACCATTCCCGGTGACTACCTCTTGAAGCTCATCAAGAGAATGCCAAGAGTGTGCAAAGCAGTCATCAAAGCAAAAGGTGGCTACCTTGAAGAACCTAGAATATAAGCCATATTTTCGGTTGTTTCACACTTTTTTGTTAAGTATATAATTCCACATGTGTTAATTCATAGTTTTGATGCCTTCAGTGTGAATGTACAATTTTCATAGTATTTACATAGTACATATATACATAATTTCATATATATTTTCCAGGGGGGGGGGGGGGGTAAAAAATAAAAAGGGTACTAATATTGGCTAATTGATTAACTTTCATAGAAATTTAGAAAAGTTAATATACATTTTATGTGCTGTCAATGTAAAGGTACTGTCACACTAGACGATATCGCTAGCGATCCGTGACGTTGCAGCGTCCTCGCTAGCGATATCGTCCAGTGTGACAGGCAGCAGCGATCAGGCCCCTGCTGTGCTGTCGCTGGTCGGGGAAGAAAGTCCAGAACTTTATTTGGTCGCTGGACTCCCCGCAGACATCGCTGGATCGGCGTGTGTGACACCGATTCAGCGATGTCTTCACTGGTAACCAGGGTAAACATCGGGTAACTAAGCGCAGGGCCGCGCTTAGTAACCCGATGTTTACCCTGGTTACCATCCTAAAAGTAAAAAAAAAAACAACTACTACATACTTACCTACAGCCGTCTGTCCTCCAGCGCTGTGCTCTGCACTCCTCCTGCTCTGGCTGTGAGCGTCGGTCAGCCGGAAAGCAGAGCGGTGACGTCACCGCTCTGCTTTCCGGCCGCTGTGCTCACAGCCAGTACAGGAGGAGTGCAGAGCGCAGCGCTGGAGGACAGACGGCTGTAGGTAAGTATGTAGTGTTTGTTTTTTTTTACTTTTAGGATGGTAACCAGGGTAAACATCGGGTTACTAAGCGCGGCCCTGCGCTTAGTTACCCGATGTTTACCAGCATCGTTGGTCGCTGGAGAGCTGTCTGTATGACAGCTCTCCAGCGACCAAACAGCGACGCTGCAGCGATCCGGATCGTTGTCGGTATCGCTGCAGCGTCGCTAAGTGTGACGGTACCTTAAAGGGGTTGCCTTGTGTAAGCAAGTAATCGCCTATTCACAGGATAGGTGATAATGGACAGTAAGTAGAGACCGACTGGCAGAAGACACCACTTTTATCCCAGTTCCAAGAATGGAGCGATAGGTCACAGATGCTGGACCGCAGACACATTCATTCCTTATGGGGCTGCTGGGGAAAGCTAGTGCCTTTATGGCAAGCACATTCTGTTAATGTCTTTAGGGCTCATTCAAATGTCACTATTTTCCATGTACAAGAAAAACTGACCGGTTTCAGTTTGATCTGCATTCCTCGCACGTGGAGAAAAAAATAAATAAATTAAACCCGCATCTCAAAGACGTCCTGGAACTTTAATGTTCACGCGTTGGTCCTTCTATAAATGAGAACTAATTTGCCACCTATCTGATAAACAATTCCAGGTACATTGTCCATGTGACCATGGGTTAACACCCGAGGTACCGCGGGCTCAGATTCAGAAGATTTATATAGGTCAGTTACTTCGGGCCTTTGCATTTTCTCTTTGATCACATCAAATTAAATAACCTGCCATAAATTCTTCATAAGGGGAAAAAAAAAAATGGCAGTCTGACATATTACTGGCAGAAATCCGCATTTGCCGGTGTGCAATAGGTGTCGGGAGGTTATCGCCAAGTCTGCAAGATATAAAACTTTAATACGCATCTGTTCCCAGCCAATAATTCCATCTGATTAGTCATTGGCAGGATTTAACGTAAAATCAAACCAGGATACTAGAGATATTCTGTATTTAAGAACATTAAAATGGATAATCTAAAAGGCCTGGAAAGCAATATTACATAGGGCAGAACGGATGATCTTTATGGATGGGATGTGACCACTAGCAATAGTGTAACCCAGGTACAAACATGTATCGCCTACCCAGTAGATGGGTTATATGAGATTATGGTCCAACTGATTGTTCTGGCATTGGTGGGAAACCTAAGGACACCGGTGCCTCAACCACCCCTCCAATAATGGCACTCGCACGCGAGGGAACTGTAGGTCAAATGGATGGTGATCAAGCATATGTCTTGCCGCTTGTATGGAAATGGCTGAGCAGTTGGTGTGTGATGGCGAGGGGTGGGCCAACGGGTGCAGGGACAGCGATCAGTGGTGGCTTAAGTGATAGAACATCAACCAACCTTAAATTGTTTGAAGTTGGACTACGCCATTATCAATAATGCGTCTTACATCCTGAGGTTTTGGATCAGTACTTCTCAAGATTGTTTGTCCCATGATCTGTCTTCAGGAGCACTGCTTCCCAGCCTCCTGTTGGCTGATAATTGACAGGTCAGATCACCGTCACTGTTATCCCACATCTGGCCCAAACTGTTCGCTCGCCGAAGCTGCAGAGACCGCTTCGCCCCAGGAGCATCGGATGAGGGTATGGGCACCGAAGTTGGTCAGATTGGGGCATACAAACGTTTAATGAAAGTACTGCACTCCTTGACAAGGGAAACTGCCACCACTAAGAGACTGCAAAGTGAGCGGTAACCTAGTCGGTGAGCAGTTCTCTTGAATAAAAGTTGTTCTGCAGGACTCAGCAGTGGCTGCTACACACAATGGAGCTGTGAAATGCAGCTGTTTAATGTTCACATTACCTGCCACCAAGGCCGTTAGCATTTGATCAGTTGGATTGTCGGTCCACCACCGATCTGATATTGATCACCCATCCCGAGGCCATTAATATATGACCGGACCTCCCCCCTGGAACACCAAGCGTGGGGAACCAGTTGAGCCCACACGGAGCCATAGAAAAAGATATAAAACCTCACCATTTCCTAGCATTGGTTCCCTTTTTATGGTTGTCCACAGAGCAACATTACATTGTATTAATGATTTGAGATAGAAACTAGAAGTGATGGAGCATCTGATTCTTTTTTAAGGCAAGATTTTAAAAAAATATATACCGGTATATAACCATAGCACAGCTGTGCGAACAAAATCCATTCAGAACTGGATTAATGCAGAAGGATCCGGCCGGCAACGATAGCCATCCAATAGCCCCAAATAATCCCTATGCAGAGAGCTGGCTGCAACAATGGACGGCTGGACCAGGCCTGAATTGTAAGATGACTGGTAATTTACCAAGAGTGACCGCACTGGGGGAGGGGGCAACACATGCATCAATTTCCATGTCTGCAGTAGCTGGGAATGATGGGCTCACAAAGGCGCGGGGAGGACCCAGCTGTCACTCCGACGGGCACAAGTGGGATACAAGGATCCGGGCCACAACTCCACCTCCGCTGGATAGAAAACCCAACAAAAAGAAAGAAAGATATTCCACAACCAAGAACAAAACTAAACCTCACAAGGCGACAGATCCAGCGATCAGAACTTTCAGTATTTAGGCTCCAGGCTCTGATATCATTACATATGGATACAAGGCCTTAGAGGCAGAGATCTGAGGGACTGGTGGCAGCAGCGAGAGACGGCAGCGCTGCTTATGGACTCGGGACATAAAACATCAAGAAAATTACATATTATTGCTGCATTGTGTGCATTACTGTAAAACAGCAGATATACCTGCAGTTTTCAGACTATATTAGGTTGTTGGTATATATATATATATATACACACACATACACACAGTATATTTATTTTTTATTTTTATTTTTTTTACAAAAACTAGCACTTTCTTTGCACCCCATTTGGATGCATTGAATTCAGATGGATCTCATGAGGTTTTTAGCGAATCCGATTCTTAAACTTTTTTAGACCAAAAGTGAATGGCATATAATCACCTGAACAATCGGGCCAAAAAACAGCATTGCCTGCTACAGTCGCACTATGCGGCCATATGCATACCGCCAAATAAGCTCATTAAAAACACGCACGAGATAAGAAATATCTGTACATACTGCGCTGACATGGACGTACACATGGAACCCCCGCACCGGCTTCACAAGTTATTCTGGGCCATTTTAGCATGTAAGCAACAGCTGTCTGGAATTTTTTTTTTTTTTTATCTTATTTTTTTTCATATTTTTATTTCAGTTTCTATCTTTTTACTCTCTCACACAAGTGATTATTAGTCACCTGCAATAAGTTCAATGGACAACTTAAAAAAAATAAAATAACACTATTGTGATGTATCCCATGTGGTTGCAAGGAAAGAAAAGAAAAAAAAATTACCGGGTAGGGGGGAGGGAAAAGTAAGAGGGTGGGAGAACGTGACCCTAGCTTGCATCTTCAAACTCCTGCAGTGAAGAAGAAAACCTCTAAATGAAGACTTGAGAGCCAAAGAAGTGTTTTTCTTTTTCTTTTCAGCTGGGGAATCTGCAGTTCATACAGAATACACAACTTTATTGACAGGGCAGGAAGACTCAGAATACTTTCAGCTGTTCTCCACTGGGATTAACAGTTTCCTCAACAAACAAAAAAAAGAGGAGAGCTCTATCGGGAGACGACATGTGATGGGACATGAAGCTTCAGAATCATGGGAGCACATCACATGCTGGGGCTCGTAGGATCGTTCCCCCCTGTTATTCTATGGGCCTATGTCCCATGTGATCTTGAGGGGGAAAAAAAAAAAAAAAAGTTATGTTTAGTACAAAAGAAAGCACAACAGGCAATAAAAAAAAGTCAGACCTATATAACACTGCAGCATCCGCAGTCATTTTTGATAACTTGACTACAGTTTTGGATTTCTTCTGTGGAACTCATACCGGGTTTCATACATGAATTATATAGGAAAAAAAAAAAAGTGTGGGCTGTACTTTCAGGCAGGACAGATTCTTTGTGATTCACTTGTGCATGCTTAAAAAAAAAAAAAAAATATTTAATTAATATATATATATATATATATATATATATATATATATATATACATACACACACACACACACACACACACACAGAGCTGTAGGGCCACATTCACACATCAGTATTTTAAACCCAAAATCAGGAGGGGAACGGTTAGGCTGCCGTCACACTATCAGTATTTTACATCAGTTTTTGTAAGCCAAAACCAGGAGTGGAACAATTAGAGGAAAAGTATAATAGAAACATATGCACCACTTCTGTATTTATCACCCACTCCTGGTTTTGGCTTACAAATACTGATGTAAAATACTGACCAAATACTGATAGTGTGAAGGCAGCCTAATAGAAACACGTCACCACTTCTGTATATCACCCACTTCTGGTTTTTACTTACAAATGACTAATGTGAAATACTGACCAAAATAGTGCTGTGTGAACGTGGCCTTATTAGGGAAAGTTCTTCCAGACTGTTTTCCTTGTGTGAACATTCCGTCGCCTCTCATTACTTTGCCAATGGTTAGCGGCTATGGAGTAAGAACCGCGAGACCACCACGATCAAGTCTAACCTGCAGCAAATACCAAAATGTGCACAGCGCCTTAAATCCCATCCCAAGAAATTGAACATTGATTAGAATATTTTTATTTATATTTTTCATCCAGAAAGGCACCCAGATTCCCCCCTTTTTTAACTTGCTCCATAATAATTAAAGAATCCAGAGTCTGAAAAATCCAGGTGACAATCCACATGAAAGCTAAAATGCAGAAAGGTCCACACACTTGTTCTGCTTCTACCTCTTAATTTAGAGGAAATGGGGAGGTCAGATTTAATATTTAGTTTGGCTCTTCTCAATTTTCACCTGGACAATTTCCCAATGTTTATAGCAGCCATTAGGAAATGCGTTTTCCAACTTTTATTGAGAAAAAGTCTGCAGGACAACAGGGTTGTAGATTGGGGATGGGTAACTGGCATGTTCCTCTGGTTCTAGGGACCAGGCACCAAGAAGCCACTTTGCTTTGGCCAGGATATATCATGAGGCCTGTAAACACAGCTCTGCAGGATAGTAAGAATTATGCAAAAAAATGACAAATAAAAAAATTAAAAAGATTTAACTTTCCCCTTTTTTAGTTGATTGTCATGTCAGTCATTCATTGATGCATATCTAATATATAATTGCCTAGAATACTACTTCCTGCAATTTGTGCCAACTTCCTGTCCGGAGCTAATGTCCGGAGATAATGTCCGGAGATAAGTGACGTCAGTGTCCAGTGTCTGATTGGTTGCCGCCTGCTGCGAGCGACCAATCAGAAACGTGCCGTACTGTGACACACTCCGCCCGCCATTTTGGTGTGATTTTTGAATTTTTACCTCACAGCAAGTTTCTACTGCGTGGAGGCGGGCCCAGTGACGTTGCTCTTCAAGCTCCGTCAAAAAAAATGATAATACCATTTACCAAAACTATATATATTTAGTTGTGAAGTGGTTCAGTGACATTTTCACACCAATTTTGAACTTTTGTTTGGTGTTTTCTCCATATACTGCCTATTATTCACTGACTGTTATACTGAGAGACTGCCGTTTATTAACCTCTTCTTTGCCACATTGGGTATATTGCTCTATTATTTGCCACATAAGGACATTGTCCATTATTGCCCAGCAATTTCTCTGCAATATAAACTGCCTATTTATTAATATCTGCATTCCTGCAAAGAACTATTGCCTATTATTAACTGGCTATTTTCCTACTACCTGACACTGCCTCTTATTAACCTGTTGTTTGCCACCACCACGCTTAAAGCTGTTTAGCTTAGCCAACATGAGCTCTAATAGTAAGGATACTAATGACACAGAGCCCAAAGCTGCTGATGGCGCACGTAAGATTAGGTCTGATAGAAAGTATACTAATAATGCAGAGCAAAAAGACGCCGATGCCGCACGTAAGCGCAAACAGCGTGCTAACAAGAGTACAGAGGATAGATGCAAGCGCATGGACACTGTTAAGTATACTAATGACACAGAGTCCAAAGCTTATGATGGCGCACGTAAGATCAGGTCTGATATAAAGTATGGTAATGATGCAGAGCGAAAAGCTGCCGATGCCGCACGTAAGCGCAAACAGCGTGCTAAGTCTGATGTCTTTCATCCCTCCCCTCATAAGCATGTTCATGGATCCTGTGTAACTGTACCTTAAATAACAAGAATTGCCAAGAGCTGGTGAGTGCAGCCATTTTTTGTTCTTTCTTACTATTATTTATTAATTGTATTATTCTTACATTTGAATAAATAAAGTATATATATGGATTCTAGACTCCCGATTCTTTAGAATCGGGCTGCCATCTAGTACATACATAATATATTCATGCGAGATCTTGAGAGTCCGAGAAGAAAGCTCAGAGACGTCCTTTTGTAAGAACTGGCCGGACACCTGCATCACTGAATGATGGAGATGCCAATCAATCAAAAAGGGAGAAAGTTAAAAAAAAAAAAAAAAAAACCATTAAGAAAACAAAGAGTCCTCATCTACATTCCTTTAGGACCCCTGCCTGTCCAGGTTTAAAAAGGGATAATCCACACCATAGAGCATTTGCTTCAATAAATCAGTTGGGGTTAAGCATAGGTAGCCCCCTTAATAAAATATCTTAAGAAATGAACACAATTAGCAGATGATGACCATAAATACGGAAAACCAGTGCAGATATATATTAAAAAAAAATTGTCTACACAAATGTAATGAAAATATTGAAAGATGTTTTATGCATAGGCATCACACTGCTAGAGATTGCAACACGGCCATAGTATACCTTTATTCCCCCCCCCCATCTGGTTGTTATGGCATCCCCCTCACCCCTCCTAATACACATACCAGGGATAGTGGTTTGTAAGAGGGGAGAAAAAAAAAGAAAAAAAGCGTGACATAGAAAACAGGTGGGTCGGTGTGAAAGTTTTTTTTTTTTTTCCCCCAAATACACCAACATTATCACTGCAGTACAATACTACAGCAGCCAAGATAGGCAAGAACTGTAAGGTATGAACTAGGCCTTATCTGGAATTGTAGTATCCAGAGAAAACAATTATGGAGCGGGAACTGCAATGGTTTTTATTATTTTTTTATTTTAAGATTATATATATATATATATATATATATATATATATATATATATATATATATATATATATATATATATATATTCTAGTGCTGCAGTTACGGGCGCCTCAGCAGACTAGAGAGTGATCAGGTTAGATAAGGTTTTCCTGCAGATGCAATCAGTGTATGACTGTAGGCGCGTATTCCGCCCCCATCGCGGGTCTCGCGACCCACCCTAATAGTGTCATATATGCCTATAAAAGCTTTTAGTCCAGGTCAGGAGACCCGAGGTCAAACCAGGAATTGCAGCGATAACACAGGCAGTAAAATATGATGACTACAGGATCATGTATATGGCTGTATTATAATACTGTGATTATATTCAGATATTGGACCAGTCTCTGTACTGCGGGGTTTAAGCCCGAGCTCCAAGGTTCTGGTCACTTCTCATCCATCAATACATTGTACAGCTACGTCATTAGTATTCTGCGCTATATACCCGCCATACCTTCATACATATTCAAACTGGCTGAGTAGATTCCAAAAGGGCATACATTTTATTTCTACCCCCACCCCACTTTCCACTTAAAGAGGACCTGTCAGCAGGTTAGAAATGTCCTGCTTTTGCGCTTATTTTATTCTGGCTGCTCTCCTGAATATTCAGTTTTTAGTTGTGTCCCCCCAATCCATCATACATTTCTAGAGATGTGGGCCTTTTTACTTCTAGTTAATCTTTACATTCTTTACCAAGGAGGCGTGACTCACAGGATAGTAATGCAGAGCAGCATAAAGACGCCCCCAGGGAACCCTGACAGACACGCCCCCAGGGAACCCTGACAGACACGCCCCCAGGGAACCCTGACAGACACGCCCCCAGGGAACCCTGACAGACACGCCCCTTTGAGTATATGATAGATAGAGCTACAATATCATAAAATGTATCATAATATTGTGGCGTTTGCTTTTCAGCCTATATAGAGACACTCCAGCAGCAACAGAGACAAAGCAGTAAACCCAAGGAGGGTAAGCAGCATCTGATTTTTTTGTCATGATAAAAAACAACTAAATTTACCAACTATTGGAAAGGGAAAAAGTCTTTTTAATAATAAATAAAAAAAAGGGGCCAACCAAAAGTAATAATGTGAATGGTCAATTTAAGTCTTTACTACTGTAGAATATAAGTCGGAGGGATCACTTTTCATTTATGCCTTTGAAGTTAGCCAAAAATCAGAAGTCCATAGCGAGTGATTGAGAGAGGAAGAATAGCTGAATATATAAGATGATTGCAATAAACCAATGCACTGTATTTTATTCTACCACAAGTCCATACAGCACTTTATACACCGCCATAAAAGTTAAATAAAGTGTCGCCCCGGACCGCGTTCACGTATCACGGCTATTGGTGAGCTGGAAGGTCAGACACTAATCTTTTGATTGAAAACATGGCCACTTCTTAGCGGCTGCTTAACATCCTAATTTGTAGCATTTGTGGTATGGAACGTTGTTATATATATTTGGAGCATGTTTCCTATAAAACGGCTCCTCAAGGGGCGCTCCCCCTGTGGATGAGACACAAATCCACAGCACAATGGCTCCGGTAGCCATGAGCCCTGCGTAATCTGGATGATGGCTGAGCGGAGCAGATGGCTCTACACCGGGATAAGATCAGAATTCACAATACAATGTAATGAGTTTAGCTGAAGGATGACTTGACAGGCGGCGCGGATCAGGACTGCGCCGTGTACACACCTTCCTCCACCCCATAACCGGGAGGCAGCATCTCACCCCATAGCAAGTACTGAACAAACAAACAAAAATGTTTAAGGCATTTTTTTTTTTTACATGTGTGGGTTTCCTCCGGGTTCTCCGGTTTCCTCCCACACTCCAAAAAGACATACTGATAGGGAATGTAGATTGTGAGCCCCATCGGGGACAATGATGATAATGTGGAATTAATGGCGCTACGTAAGTGAGTACAATTTTGTTCCTGCTACTCTCGGTTCTTGAGCTATGGTCTCCCTCTTCTACTTAATTCTGGTTTTATTAGCCAAGGGGTCTTGTCTTCAAAGAGACTCAAGAGTTGAGGACTATGCTCAGCTGTCTAAAGGCCAGATTTACATTTTAAAGGAGAGGTGCCCATTAGTGATGAGCGAACGTGCTCCGATAAGATGTTACTCGTGGCCTAACCGAGTGATGGGTCCCTGCAGTTACATCAGGTTAAAAAAAAAAAAAAAATAATAATAATAATAATAATAATAAAAATGTTTACAAGTGACAGGTCCTTTTAAAGCCCCCCATATCATCCAAATTGTAGACTAAAAGTATATCTGCATTACAAACAATTTTTTTTTTCAATTAATTAAACTAAATAAGTTTTTATTCGTCCTCACTTTCAAAAACAAACAAGCAAGCAAAACAAACAAACTACAAAAAAAACACCACACATCCACACAATATGGGTCCAGTCAATCAGGACAGCGCTGAGGAATCGAATACATAATGACCCGGAGCAGTGAGGAGACTCGCCCTCCCCTCCGATCACCTCCATGGCCGTTCTATTTTAATATGTCCTCTGCTCTCCGGCACGGTGCTATTCCTGGTCCGCAGGCTCGGCCCCTGGATTTACATTAATACTATTTGGTCGTCCCGGGAGGGCGCAGCAGAAACGCTGAAGATTACACACATTGCTGGGAGAGGCTATAAAGGGTAAATTTCTGCCACATGGTGCCCCATATACACACCGCCATATGACAGGTAATGGAACGTGACACTATACGGGCCCAGAGGTTTATTCCAGATTAGTAATGCGGTCGCGTGCTCGAGCCTTTAGGCTTCAACATCAGTTTCCTCGAAGGAAAAGTCACAAAATCATCAATCAAGAACTAGAAGTGAATCGGTCACCAAAATGCAAGGAAATATGCAAAAAATTACAACTCATAATTCCTTCAATTGTGCCTGATCCATCAAGTTGTCAACAATTTCCTAGAGTCGTTCTTCACGTTCTGGTGAAAACCAATATGGCCGCAATGACAAGACCACGGGGGCCTTCGCTCGGCCTTTCTGCAGTCATTACATAGGAAAGCTCCTGGCATTTATGGAAAACATTCGGCCCACATGGCTCCATTCACCCGACTGCGGGCAAACGAGTGCCCATTAGGCTTCTGTCCATATGGCACAAGTTTTGTTAATTTAGGTACTTCATTTATTATAATGGAAACCAATGGGCGACATGCGCCGCTATAGAGAGGTATATTCAAGATATATGGCACAGACATGAAGTGGTTCTGTAAATTTAAAAAGGGGTATTCCAATCTCCAAGACCCTAACCCAATATGTAGTAAGTGTAATAATAATAATAGATATTATTAAAAACCTCCTATTAGAAATGTAGTGCAGTTCTTCTGATAAACTATGCTGCTTACCCCATGTGCAGGGCAATGCATTAGTGTAGGTATCCATGGTTACAACCGCTCATATAGTGACAGTTACCTGCTAGTGGTTGTAACCATGGATACCTAAGCTACTGCAATGCCCTGCAAATGGGGGTAAGCAGCATAGCTAAACAGAAGAACTATACTACATTTCTAATTGAAGATATTTGCTAATATTATTACTACAACTACTACATATTGGGATGTGATCTTGAAGATGGAAATACTCCTTTAAGGCTGCGTTGACATATATATATATATATATATATATATATATATATATATATATATATATATATATATATATATATATATATATATATATATATATATATATATTTTTTATTTTTTTTTTTTATTTTTTTTTTTTATTTTGAATAAAAGTTAATTTTTCTTTATTCCCCCACCCCACAATCCAGAGAGTTCATCTCCCCTTGTGAAGCGAGTCTGGAACGCTCACTTAGGCCGAATTCCTCTATTCCCCAAATGAAAGTTTCAAATCCAGCAGAGAACATGATACCAGGTTGAAAGTAAAAGTTAAAAATGGGGGGGAGGACGATGCAACAAAGAATGCAGTATCACCCGGCGTCACCGCCACCTGACGTCCTGACACTTGTTAACACCTTTAAGTTACCGTCCTGAAGCGCAGGGGATATAGATAGCAAGCGGGGGTCACTTTTAGAAATGCGCAGTAGCGCGTTCCGTGCAGCCTCGACTGCCTGGATTCTACAGTCGGAACACGCGGATGAAGCAGAGCCGAACTGTTTTATGGAATAAATAATAACCTGCTATAAAGCTACTGGATGATCGCGACACCACGCGCCAAATTACAAATTCACCTCTGCTGTATCAGTGCCAATACAGACAACCTCAGCCATGTGATACGTTTGCCTGCAAACATTAAAATATGCAAATGACAAATTCAGCTCATATCTGGACCAATAGGATTGGCATTATAATACTGATGTAGCAGAGCAGACTTTGCTGTCAGACACCACGCAGGTAAATGTAGATGGTATTTTCCAAAGTCAATGAAAAATTGGACAAATTTTTGCTCTCACCATTTACTCTAGCAAAGAAAATGCAAGCAATGAAAGAATTAGGGTAAGAATTTGCAGCAATTTCTGCATCTGTTGGCAGAAAAAAAACGCTGCAGAAAGTAGGCGCGTTTTGGCCACTTTTTTAATGCATTTTTTGGTGCAGATTTTTTCACTAGTTTGAGTGAAACACTGAAAGAATTGATATGTTGTAGAATTAAATGTGCAAGTCAATAATCAATGCATGGGCACAAGTTTAGTTTACTGGTTGTGACAAATGGAAAAAAGGAAAAAGGTGACCTAATCCGCAACGTGTGCACAGATCCTATAACCAACTCAGCTCTGCTACATCCATAAAAGGTTTTTCCTGTATACACAAGTAGATACGAGTCATTCGAGGCCAAGACTTGGTCACGCTCATCTTTTAGGGGGGTTTTTGGTTTGTCTCTATGGTCCTCAGGTCCGCCATGGTCCTGACGCGTTTCAGAGTAGAGGTCAGCCTCACCTCCTCACTCACTGAATGACATTTTAGAAAGGAGAAAATAGCAAGTCATTCTTTAGAGCGGACTCCTCCTCCCCCACTGGATCTGGACAGACCATTAATAGCATTTGTCCTGACCGTTACTGGACTGAGCAGAGAGATAATACTCCGCACTGCTCCAGTGTACGGCCCAGACACCGCAAAAGGGCTTAAAAGCTTATCAAAATTCTGTTTCCCCTCCATGCAAGGGAGATGGATGAGTAATAAAACGCTACCTCTAATGCAGCTTTATAATACATGAGCAATTGCATTACTGCGACGCCCCACGCATACACTCCGGCTCTGTAGCCAAATGCTCTCGATTAGTTTACAGGCTGTCAACTTCCATTACCTAGTAGCAGCGTCCTCCCCCCTTTTGTTGCACCTTGCTGCAAAGTGCCCCCCAATCCCAGAAATCAGATTATTAATCTAGAAAAAAAAAAAAAATCAAAACTCCAATGATACAATGTAACAAATCTAATCAGTTTGTTTATTATTTACGTAAACAAAATTGCAAGAATGACACAAAACTGGCATCAGTGTTAAAGGACCGAAAGTAAATACATAAAATGCAGGATTATCTACATACAAGACAGACACGATGGTGACGTCAGTACTTGCAGTAAAAAAAAAAAAAAAATTAAAAAATAAATAACAGAAATTAGATATGTTTCTATGATGCCTGCCCAGTGCACCTTTGCAGCCAGGGTGGGGCACCAAGGAGCGGACCACGCAATATGTCAGCGGCTTATAAAAATTGCAGTCAAACAGAAGGTAGGAGAAAAAAAAAGAAAAATTGCCAGAGGTAAATCAATGCTTCCCTGGAGATCGGAGGAGGCAGCAGGCAGGAGGGGGCTGCCAGGCATTGCAGGAATGAAGTAAACACCATTTTTATTTCTATGATTCCTCTACCTGTATAAGTAGTTGCCATTTGGTGCGGTAATTTCCTGTAGATAATCAATCAATAGATCCTTGGCTCGCTCACAGCATCAGATTACATTTTCCATAGAATCCACAATCCCTTGCCAACCCAGGTAATCATATTTACAGGTCTCGACGCTGGGTGGCACATGCCCGCATGCCAAACACATGTCGTCAGCAATGACAAGAAGTGCCCCCCCCCCCCTAATCATCTCCAGCATCAGCATCCCCCAAACTTACCTTGCCCTGCATCCCTACTCCATCATCCCCCACTATGGGGGTCTAGGCTGCTCATGGCAGGTCGGCGATATAATAATAGGACCACCATAGGGGATGTCATGCAGCAGCTCTGTGCAAATCCCATCCCTTTACAATCCTTGTAAGACAGGAAGTCCCATCATCATCATCCTCACAAAACCCATAATACTACAAAGTGTCATCAGCAGCAGGGAAGAAGGTGGGGGGGGGGGGGAAGCGAGGGGGGAGATTGCGAAAACAACAAGTATTTCCTCCCCTCCTTCCTTCATCTGGATTTTCCTGGACTAGGAAATATCTTTAATTTTAACCCCTCTCAGCCCAAGGGAGTGTCGGCTGTCTCCTAAATAAGTCTGCGCCCATCGACGATGGGATGAAAGTCCTAAATAACGGTATAGAGGGGAAAGGAGGGGGGCAAGAAGAAGAAGAATAAGGGGCAGCTGGAGTGTGAAATGTACAGGTTTCCCATATATAGGCTGCAGCCGGAGTAAGAAAAGAAAAAAAAGGGCCCCCTCTACTAAACAGAGACCACCCCTTAGTAGACGGGCAGGTACCTCTTTATAGAAGGAGGAGAGCGATGACCAAAAGAAGAAGAAGAAAAAAAAAAAAAAAAAAAAAAAACTTTCTGCAGGCCATTCCCCAGCTTTCACCGCACCCAGAATCGTCGTCATCATCATCCTCGCCATCAGCAGCAGCACCCACTCACCCCCAGACTGGAAACCCCCCAACCGAAATAACCTACGAGCACCTAGATAGCGGCACCCATCCAATATAAGGACCCAGCCCGGATACAGATCAGTCATTAAAAAAAAAAAAGAGGAATGGAAACCAGCAAGGGGGGAGTGACGGCCAGTAGGAAAATTACCTTCAAAAGTGGGTGGAAATATGATCAAATACAAGTGCTCTATTAACCCCTCGTGGGATGAGCCTGGAGGGCTCTGCTGTGCCAGCCCTGATGGGTTATAGTGTCAGAGTCCTCTACACAGCACATAGGGGTTAAGCCAATGGGTGAAGGGGGCGGCACTAAAAAGGAGTAAAGGGGGGGTGGGGGGTGGCAAATGCCCCCCTTATTTAGGCCACCATTTAAGGTCAGAGTGGCAAGCAGTAGAGATCTGGGGGGGGGTTCGGGACATGGGGCGACACTACTGGACTTCTCATCAAAGTCGCCCCCCAGCTACCTGTCAATTAAAAAAAAAATGACACTGCAGTAAATTAAACTACTGCAGAACATCTTTAAAACCGTCTCATCTACCTCCTCAAAAAGGGACACACTATCAAAAATGTAACTAAAACCCCAAGCAGCTATATTGTGTCATTAACAACTTCACTCAGGGAGGAAGAGAGAGATAATAATAATAATAATCTTTGTTTTTATATAGCGCCAACATATTCCGCAGCGCTTTACAGTTTAATATATATAAATCTATGCTTTTAGGGGCAATCTGCTTGATGGTGAGCAGAGGTGTACGAGGTTCTGCAGCAGCTGTGGTGGGCTGTACCTGGCCTGTGGAGACATATATACCTGGCCCCAGCACTGCAGGCTCGGCATGAGCAGAGGATGTGCTGGAGACAATCAATACCCTGGTACTGCAGCAACAGTGCCTTCCCCAGACTGGGGAGCAGAATGGGAAGAATACGCCGCCCCCCTTATCTCCCAGGTAACAGGACTCCGGAGCCCCCCGAGCCCCCCACAATGCAGGAAAGTTCCATGAAGCGGCTCCATGTCACACTGATGGGCTGCAGCGCAGGCCAGGACCGGCGGCCACCTCTGCCTACAATAACGTGGCCGCTGATCCGCTACTTCTGCAATACCTGGAGAATGAGGAGGAGGGGGATGGAGGAAGTTTGGGTTCGGGGGTCCGGGGGGCGCGCACCGGGGGGCAGTGCGGGCTCGGCGCTCTCCGCACGGTCACACGGGCTCGGATGCGTGTAACGGTCCAGGGAGGAGGCGGCAGCAGGTAACATAACGGTGCGCACAGCCCCGGCCCCCGGCGCCGCTCTCCCGCACACCAGGCACGGCCGGCTCCCCGGCTCCCGTCCGCAGCCCGCCCCCAGCCCTGCCCGGACACTCACCGTTATTCCGCCTGGGGTTCGCCTGTTTTCTGCGCTTACACCTGGGGCCATCCGCCATGATCCTCTCGTTCTTGTGTCTAAATGCTCGAGTCACCTCCCTCCCCCGCCCCTCCTAACACCACCACCACCTCCTCCTCCTCCCTGCGCTGCTCTCCTCTCCCCCTGGCGAGGTCCGCACCTGGTTTACGACACTTCTCGTTTACGACATCACCTCAGCCCCCCTAGTGGTCTTCCAGGGGTGGGGGGCTCAGGTGGGGCGGAGACGCAGCCAGCACCCCCAGGAGAGGTGTCTACCGAGCAGGCTGCACCTCCACACCGGGATCCTGTCACTGCTGCGGGAGGAAATGTCACTTCCATCATGTCACAGGGTGTACTCTCAGCCCTGGTGGCACTACAACTCCCAGCAGGCCGTGTCTGGAGGGAGCTGGGACTTGTCGTTCCAGCATGTGAGCTAAAAACTCTAAAGATGACCGTACCTGTAAGTACTACAAGTCCCAGCATGGTATTTCTGGAGTCTGCTGGGATTTGTAGTTCCAGGATGTGTTGTGATAATGACAGCAGCTGTACACTCATCCCTTTTAAGTACTACAAGTCCCATCATGTTATATCTGGAGTGTGCTGGGATTTGTAGTTCCAGGATGTGTTGTAATAATGACAGCAGCTACACTCATCCCTTTAAGTACTACAAGTCCCATCATGTTATATCTGGAGTGTGCTGGGATTTGTAGTTCCAGGATGTGTTGTAATAATGACAGCAGCTGTACACTCATCATCTTTAAGTACTACAAGTCCCATCATGTTGTATCTGGAGTCTGCTGGGATTTGTAGTTCCAGGATGTGTTGTAATAATGACAGCAGCTACACTCATCATCTTTAAGTACTACAAGTCGCAGTATGTTATATCTGGAGTGTGCTGGGATTTGTAGTTCCAGGATGTGTTGTAATAATGACAGCAGCTACACTCATCATCTTTAAGTACTACAAGTCGCAGTATGTTATATCTGGAGTGTGCTGGGATTTGTAGTTCCAGGATGTGTTGTAATAATGACAGCAGCTACACTCATCATCTTTAAGTACTACAAGTCCCATCATGTTATATCTGGAGTGTGCTGGGATTTGTAGTTCCAGGATGTGTTGTAATAATGACAGCAGCTACACTCATCCCCTTTAAGTACTACAAGTCCCAGTATGTTATATCTGGAGTGTGCTGGGATTTGTAGTTCCAGGATGTGTTGTAATAATGACAGCAGCTACACTCATCCCTTTTAAGTACTACAAGTCCCAGTATGTTATTTCTGGAGTGTGCTGGGATTTGTAGTTCAAGGATGTGTTGTAATAATGACAGCGGCTGTACACTCATCATCTTTAAGTACCACAAGTCCCACCATGTTATTTATGGACTCTGCTGGGATTTGTAGTTCTAGGTTATTTTCTAAAAGCTCAGTGATGACAGCAGCTGAACATTTTTTTTTTTTTTACCTATAGGTACTAAAGGTCTCAGCAAACCTTGTCTGTGGTGTGCTGGGACTTGTAGTTCTAGGATGAGTTGTAAAAACTCAATAATGACAGAAACTGTACACTCATCCCCTTTAAGTACTACAAATCTCAGCATTTCCTGTGCTGTGGATGTTGGCACCTGAAAGTAAGGCCTGTCAGTCATAGGTTGCTATAATAATCAGCTATGTTTGCTGCTTCTTTACCTTTGTGGCACTACAAGCCCCAGCATGTCATCATGAGAGTAGTGTAGTGCTTGGACTTCTAGTTCCAGGACAACCACATGTTGTAACAAGGTCATGACATCATACAGCCAGCCTCCGATAGGAACTACAAGTCCCAGCATCCGGTGTGGGCGAGTTATCATCACCTCTAGTCCACTGCAATAAACACATCATTGTTTACTATCAAACTCAGCCCCTGTGGTACTACAACTCCCAGCATGCCATGTGAGAGATGGCACCTGAAGTCAAGGATGGCTACAGGTTCCTATAATACATAAAAGTAACCTCAGCTCCTATGTACTACAACTCCCAGCATGTCATGTCTGGATTTAGTGGAGTTGCATCATAACATTATTATTGCCACGTATTATAGGAAACTGACTTTTGTTCTCAGACAGCAATCTGGAGAGTCAGATCGGTGCAACCAGATCTGTGCAATCTGCAGCACTCGATGCTTATGATGAGACTTTTTGGGGCACTCACAGGTTGTTGCACTTAAGTTGGTGCCACCTTAGGGGCCATCAACATCCTAAAAAAATGACAATAGGTGCCAGGATAGAAACATTGGGAAACTGCGAGTGTGTGGTGCCAGCTATGGGGCATAAGTGGAGAAGAGGTGTGTGGGGGGGAAAGGTCTGGGCACATGGCCATGCATGCAGTCAGCAGCAGGGAAGGGCATGCTGCAGGGGGATTTCTGGCCATGACAGCTGCAGGTAAGGCAAGAGCAGGGCATGGGGCAACTCTGCTGCTGGAGGACATCACATGGCCCCATCAAAATGTGCTGTACTGAGGAGGGGCCTGGGCTGGGAGGAGCAGCCATCACCCTCCTCCTCTCCTCCCTCCCCAGGCAGCTGAGTGACACAATGTGACAGGAGCTGCTGCTGCTGCGAATCGCATCGTGTCTATTCAGCATCCTGTGCCAGGGCTGCAGCCCACCTGCCAGACACGTAACCAGGTGGGGAGGGGCTCCCTGCTGCAGCCAGCCCCCTCCTCTGACACTTCATCATACAGGGGAAGTGAACAGAGAAACTGCAACACATGGAAAATACAAGAAATGCAGAGGAAACAACCGCCCAGGGCTCAGCACAGCAGCTCTGCTGGCATCATGGTGGCATGTATGATGGTTACTTCTCACATATGATATCATATAGATATAAATGTCAGACAGCTGCCCCCCCCCCCCATTGTTCTTCATCGAATGGCATCAGTGTTCTTCCCATGTGTCCCTTTAAATCAAACACTTTATATTTACAAACAAATCTACAAAATAATAAACATCGCACAATAGAAAATAGAAACAAAGTATCAAATATTCTTCCTATATTCTGAGATGTATAACATCGCACCCGAGGGGGTCCATAAGCGCGGACCCCCACTATCGCTGCAACCATCCGCTTTAGAGTAAGAGATTATTAACTGCAGTGACGGACATATCATTGGTGCAGCCTGTGCATCCGCACAGGGGTCCAAGAATTAAGGGGGCACTTGTACCCCCTAAAGTAGGAAGAACTGGGCATTACGATGCGCTACTAGACTGCAAATACTGTTTTTAACGACAAAAATCTTATATATGAGTAAATATGGGGGAATAAGAAGACATCCAAGGATAATAAAATAGTTGATTTTTATGCAATAAAAAGAAACAATATAAAAAGGAGAAATACCGTGACGCCCCACGGATGAAGCTGGAGGCGAAACGCGCGTCGGGGTGAGGGGGGCCTGAGAATATCTCCAGTGGCAGATTCACGTTTTTCAGGTAATATGTATTGTTCTCACTTACCTCTTTTATGTCCGATATCTGGCTGACATTATTGCATTAGCGGCCACTGCTGTTAGGGGATGCCGAGCAGAAAAGGGAGGAGAGACGGGGGGCTCTATGGAGGGATAACAAATGGAAATCAAAAAGGGTAAGTAGCAGTACAATGACTCCCCTTTAGTAAATATCAGACCCCAATATGTAATTGAATCCACCCAAATAGCCTCCGTAAAGTGGTAGGAATGTAGCCCAAGTATGCATGCTATATCCCTTCTAATGTCCTAAGTGCACGCTGGCAGAATCCAAAGGTGAATGCTAGCAGTGGCCACTAATGCAATACTGTCAGCCAGACATCGGACATAAAAGAGGTAAGTGTGAACAATATATATTACCTGAAAAACGTGAATCTGCCACTCGAGATATGCTCAGGCGTCCCCTCACCCCGACGCGCGTTTCACCGCCAGCTTTATCTGGGGGCATGACGGCATTTCGGCTTTTTATATTGTGTGTTTTTATTGTTATAATAGAATAAAAATCAACTATTTTATTATTATTGGATCTCTTCTTATTCCCATATAGTTGTTCATATATGGGATTTTTTTGTTATATGTTATATGAGGTGCCTCCTCTACATAGGACATTGTTTTGATTCATATACTGTTTTTGTACAGGGGCCTCTTCTGATTATGTTCACCAGTAATTTAATGCTGTATATTGGGTCCCATTCACAAGTCGATGCTTCACGTACGAGTTCTATTGATGCTTTTCTTAGAAGAACATGTACCTATTAGAATCTATGGGGCTAGTTACATGTGCTTTTTTTCATAGATCTAGTGTAAAAAAAATACAAAAAACAGACATGCCCATTTTTAATCTGATTTGCAGATCAAGATTGCACAATAAAGTCAAGTGAAAAAAAGATGTCATCCGAGTATCTGAGTGCGGTTCGTTTTTTTTTTCAAGGAACCATTGACTTGCATTGCCGATTTGGATCTGACCCTCGGATCAAAATCAGACATGTCTACGTGATTTGCTGCAGACCCCTCGGCCACATGTGAATGGCCCTGTAGACTATCACAGGAACGAGGGCTATCCGTGAAACAGTAAAATAATAACACAGATACATAAATATCACAAAGAGTGAGGCAATAGGATCATTTTTGAAGTAATATTTCTAAATAATACAGTCATACGATTACCAAACGAATACTTTCACTATATTGTTACTGAATAAAGTTCTTTATACCAAGAGACGGTAAGGCTATGTGCACACGTCAGGATTTTTTCCTGACATAATCCTGAGAATTCTGCCAGAAATCCGCGTGCTTTTTTTGCGAGGATTTCTCGCGGAATTTGCACGTTTTTGGCGCTGATTTTTTTGCGGATTTTTTTGCGGATTTTTTTTTTATTTTCCGGAATGTCCTTTTTGATAGGAAATCCGCAAAAAGATAGAGCATGTCCGGATTTTTTGCGGTATGCGTTTTTTTTTGCGGAAAAAAACGCTAACATCTGCACAAAAAATGGGGAATGCATTCTAAATGATAGGATGCATAATGTTAGCGTTTTTTTAGCGGATTTATAGCGTTTTTATGGCGAAATTCCGCAAAAAAAACGCCAAAAATCCGGACGTGTGCACATACCCTAACACCACATACAAATGATGTATACCACCACACCCTGACAACATATTACAGTAAGTTCACACTAGGCGTTTTTTCATCGTTTTATTTTTTCTGCAGCAAAACCTGATCTCTTGGCAAGAACGCTGCAGAAAAAAAAGCATGTTTTCCCTGCGGTTTTTGCATCGGTATTGATGCGGATTTTTTGCGGCGTTTTTAGCATGCTAGATGTGTCTCTTGTGCATGCTGATGAAGTTTAAGTTTAAGTTCTATAGAATCAGGTTTTGGCACAAAAAAGGAGCAAAGCATAATAACTGTGTTTTTGGTGCATTTTTTTCACCACCCATTCAAGTCAATGGGTGAAAAACGGTGAAAAAAGTGACATGCTCTATATCAAAAAAACCATGCAAAGCACAAAATAGTGATGACGGGAAAAAAAACTGTGTGTGCAGGAGATTTCAGAAATCTCATAGGCTTTGCAGGTGCTGTAAAATGCAGATGAAAATTAGCATAAAAAAATCATCATTAAAAAAGCAGCAAAAAAACGCCTAGTGTGAACTTAGCCTCTCCAGCATATACAGTGATGAGTGTATAATAACATTAAAGGGATTATACAGGACTTTTTTTTCCTATGGGGCTAAGAATGTATAGGCAGAGAGTTGCTAATTACCCCTGTGCTGCGTGTGCATATTTCTCCCGATTCGTAGCGGTCACAGACTGCACATGCCGGGGATTCTCCTGCTTCCCGTGACGTCACATCGATGGAGCAGATCCTTCTCTTATGCTCTGCTCTGTCGATGGGGCATCCATACTGACATCATGCAGATTGACAGCCGGCTCCTCTGTGGACAGGGCGTCACTGCCAACGTCATGCTGACTGACAGCTGGCTCCCCACTATATTAGTCTGAGCCAGCCAATCGGTGGACCAGAGTGGCGCTGATATTGGGTTAAAAAGAGCCCAGACCCATTTTTTGTCCTCAGTCATAGCCACAGACAAATGTGACCGTTGATACATAGTGAACAGTAGGGTAGATCACATTGGCAGCCAACAGGGACACATATCTTAAGCCATTGCTATGTAATTGACTAGAGGCTACCTTTCCCTTGTGATACAGTGACTGGCGTCATTGTGAATGGCCGGTATGTGTCGCAGAGACAGAGGTTGTCCTCTGCGCTGTATGCCCAAAATGTTGTACTGGGGCTTGTAGTTCCACAAGTGTTTGTTTTGTTATCAGGGGGGCTTACAGGGTTAGTTGTAGAGGTGGGCGGGACTGAATAACCACAGACCTTCCATCTATGAGGGTGGTTACAGGTACATAATGTGACCATGGTTTGGGTCACATGTTCAGAGTGTATGGACCTGAATGGTCAGTGTGTAAGGTCCTGGATGGCCTGTGTGTTGGAATGTCCTGAAGTGGACTGGATTCTTGGAAGCACATGGTGAGGCCATGGATCTGAAGGCCTGTGTGTTGGAAGGTCCTGGGAGTGGACTTCCTGAATAGCACACGGAGAGGCCATATCTGCAGAGCCTGTGACGGCTACTGTGTTGAGGAAGCTACCGTCCTTCTGGGGGTGTGGAACTGTCGGGTGGCCTGGTGAGCAAGACACGGTCCGGGACGGTGATCCCATTGAGGCAGCTTCCCTGGGAGTGAGGGCTGACGAGGAGTCAGCGTGTGGAGCAGGAACTTCTGTAAGGTAACTCCAGATAAAGGGGGTTATCGGCAGAGAAGTATCTGCCATTGGAACAGACTGTCGGTGGTTATTATGTTCCATTGATGAATATAATGAACTGTTCGTGGTGCAGTTTATGCTCTGGAAATAAATCGGATAGACTGTTTATGTGAGAAACTGTGCCTGGGTGCTTTAATCCCCTTGCCAAGCGAGTGTCCCCCAACGCACTCAGGGAGCGCTATCCCACACCCTGTTATCAGCCATTTAAGACTGGGGAGAACCTGACTGTGTGGGATTTTATAGTTATTATTACTGACCAGAAAAATAATCTGTCCCCCATCATGGTTGCATCGATTACGCCATCGAGTGTTAACTGTTTCCCTGCCAAGCAAGTGTCAGAAAAGAGAACTGCTCTGCCAGCGTTGGCATCCTTCTGTGCATTGCTGACACTGACAGGCGTGCTGCGCCTCCAATTTGGCACCATCTGTTGGAAACTTGTATTTCTTAATGCACTTTGTGCTATCAGCTCCACATCTCTTACAGATAACACAGGGTTTTTTCTTCTATTGATTTAGCTTCTCGGAGAGATGTTGATATGATTGCTCTCCCTTTGTGTGTAGGCAAAGACCTCTATGATAAGACAATTTCTGCAGAAATCCTCGTTTCTGGACCTTTTTACTGAACGTGGTGGATGAACTCAAGGTCAGGTTGGACGGCATAATGACTATTATTACTTTGTGTTACAGTCTACTACTTTACAATGTAAGAAGAGTTTAAATAGCCGAGAGAACCCCATCCTCAAGACACCGTTACATGGAAACTGCAAGATCTCTGAAGATATAACCTGATTTTATAGGGGTAATAGGCCTACTCCTTATAGAGTTAGATAGAATGAATACTGGAGGCGAAGCTTCTATGTAAACTCCAAGATATTTGATCATGGATCTGGTCGGGGGTATTCCTTTACATTCCTATGTCTATATCGACCCCCATACTTATTAGACTAAGGTCAGTCGCACCCGCCAATATCAACGGCTTCGGCCAACAATCTACTGTGTATGGGGGCACCACCGGCCACTGATTGTTGGGGGAGATGTCGCTCGTGCATGTCTAATTTCGGACTTCCGATTGCTTTGTTCTCCTGGAGATAAGAAGCTGGCAGAGATATCTTTCCCATAGAGAAAGAAGCCCAAGATGGCTGTTGGCCAAACGTTGGGCCTTGATCATACTTCTGACAGCCATCTAATGTGTATGTCAGGCTTTACACAGGGGTCACACTAATAGTTTGCTCATGGCGGCACATCCACGCAGGAGTTCCCTGTCTTCTCTGTGCGCGCTTTCTATACAGTTTAAGACCCCTTGGTCCTAGTTGCTATTATTGATTTGCTCATGTAAAGGAATACATGCTGTATAAAGGATCACATGCCCTACTGTCGGGGGCGGAGGGGTCCAGCATCCGCATTACAATAGTGGCGCTAAAACGTCACATTTATTGGGACATTATAAAAAAAAGTAAAAAAGATAATTAGAAAAAAAGCAGATATAGTATCCAGAAGAGTTCGCTCATATGGGATGCATCCTCGGAAGAGACGCAGAAAACATCGCAACTATAACAGATTGCTATGTGCAAAGGTAGCAAAAAATACAAAACAGAAACATTATATTAAATACAAGCATATTCACCTTAAAGAAGTTGTCCACTACTACTTGGACAACTTTGTCATACCCCTCGCTTGGAGGAAAGGAAATAATTTAAATGCATTTATATTAAAGGGGTTGTCCACTACTAGGACAACGACTTCTTGATCAAAACGTTTGGCCCCCATAAAATAATAAACCTTATACTCCCCTCCCGTGCCGGAGCCATTCCCAGGTGTGTCACGTGACAATTAGCACTGGCCTCAATGCTCCCGCCTCCTGTCGAATTGAGCAGGAAGAGGAAGTGAGAGATCAGCTGCAGACCGCACTTCCTCTTCATGTTCGATTTGTCCGAAGGCGGAGACAGTGATGCCAGTGCTGATTGGGCGCCGGCGTCATGTGTCACAACAACCGCACAAGAGCCCCGGGGAGAGCGACTGTCAACTAATCGGGAATGGTGCCAGCACTGGAGGTGAGTATAGGCTTTATTATTTTATGGGGGCCAAACTTTTTGATCAAGAAGTCGTTGTCCTAGTAGTAGACAACCCCTTTAATATAAATGCATTTAAATAATTTCCTTTCCTCAAATTCTAATCTGCTAAAATGTAAGTGCGTGCCCTCCTCATCTCCCACCTTGACTATTGCAACATCCTCCTCTGTGAACAAAATGCATTCTCCAGGCTGTAGTCACTCAATTAGGCCGGGTTCACACTTGCATGTGGCTGGTCTGCGTATGGCTGCGTAGTTCCTCCCTTAAGCTCCGCCTATGCTCCGCCTACTTCCACATGCGTCCTGCGTCGTCCTGTGTACGCAGGGACATGCGTTGTATGCGGATGCGGCGTTTTGACGTGCCCGTTGACCGCACGGGAATGCAAAAAGTTGTGTTCCTGTGTGGTCAGTGGGCACGTTAAAACGCCGCATCCACATACAACGCATATCCCTGCAAACTAAATGTTACATTCTCGTGCAGTCGGCGGGCACGTCAAAAAGCGGCATCCGCATACAACACATGTCCCTCCGTACCCAATGTTAAATATAGGTACGCAGGACACATGCGGAAGTAGGCGGAGCTTAAGGGAGGAACTACGCGGCCATACGCAGACCAGCTACGCGCAAGTGTGAATTAGCCTTACTCCACCTCCCCCCTAATGACTCCTGTGTCTTCTGCCGATCCCTTCACTGGCTTCCAATTCCAAACAAATCCAGTCCTAACTAGTAACTGATTTACAAAGCCGTCCATAATCTGTCTCCTCCATACTAATCTCCCGACACCTTCCCACACATATTCTCCGGTCCTCACAAGATCTCCTTCTCTACTCTCCTCTTGTATGTTGCTCTCCCAGTCGCCTCCAAACGTTTTGCTGCATGTTCCCCCATCCTCTATAATCCTGTACAATTCAGTGTCTGAATATGTCCGATTGTCTCCCATATTCAGAACCTTCAGATGCAACCTGAAAACTCTTCACTGTAGCCTGCAATGACCCCGCTGCCACCTCAGCACCACCGGTGCAGCTGCAACCCCCGACCTACTGTCTCCACCCCATTACTCTGCAGATTGTAAGCTCCCCTCCCCCTCTGTATGTTACATGTATGTTAACCCTTTCATATGTACAGAACTATGGCATTGATGTTGCTTTAAAAATAAATAATAATTTGTAAAATTGAGATCATTGTGAAACCGTGTATCCAAAAGCAAAACCCAATAAGCATCATGTGCATCTAGTTTTACCCCGTCACCTCCTCTTTGAGAACGGTTAACTCGTTCAATATCGTATATATATATATATATATATATATATATATATATATATTATACTAGAAATATATCACTCCCTTGGTGTTCCAAAAAATGTCATGACTCACCAGAAAGAGATCTCTTGGTGCCTAATGGGTGTGGTACTGCAGCCGTAATGTGTTCAGAGATTATGGAGCAGAGACCAACCTGAGCTGGGATCCCCCGACTATGGGCCTCATCGTAGCTTTATTGGTTTTGTACATACACCCATGTAAGCATATACAGGTGCATCTCCCAAAATTAGAATATCATCAAAAAGTTAATTTATTTCAGTTCTTTAATGCAAAAAGTGAAACTCATATATTATATAGAGTCATTACAAGCAGAGCGATCTATTTCACGTGTTTATTTCTGTTAATGTTGATGATTATGGCTTACAGCCAATGAAAACCCAAAAGTAATTATCTTTGTAAATTAGAATACTTTATAACACCAGCTTGAAAAAATGATTTTAAAATCTGAAATGTTGGCCTACTGAAATGTATGTTCAGTAAATGCACTGAATACTTGGTTGAGGTCTAGTGTGAAGAAGAAGATGAGAGACACCAGACCCAGCAATGCAGACCTGCTGAAGGAAGCTATCAAACTGCATTAACCCCGATGACCAGAAAGGAAGAAAGATCTTAAACTGAGGGAAACCTGATCTGCCACAAATCCAAAAATGGATCGTGACAATACATTTCAGTAGGCCAACATTTTGGATTTTGAAATCAGTTTTCAAGCTGGTGTTATGAAGTATTCTAATTTACTGAGATAATGACTTTTGGGTTCTCATTGGCTGTAAGCTATAATCATCAACACTAACAGAAATAAACACTAGAAATAGATCACTCTGTTTGTAATAACTCTATATAATACATGAGTTTCACTTTTTTGTATTGAAGAACTGAAATAAATTAACTTTTTAATGATATTCTAATTTTGTGAGAAGCATTAGTGTCTGAACCTGGAAACACCCTTTGAACGTTTCAGGAAAAAACATTGGACTGCAAGCATGCCTGTAATAGCGTCAGCAGAGCAGCTGCCAGTTATGGGTTAAAGTACATTTATTTACGCCAAATTTTATAATAAATTCTAATAAATTAGTCAGGCTCTGGGTGGCCAGACCCATTTCCGATAAGCCTCACTCACTTAAACATTAACCTGTAAAAGCTAAAAAGTTGCACATTTTTACGGAAAATCGCCACACACCAAAATTTGCAGTCTTTCTTTGTCGGAATTCCAGTGCGAGACAAATAATCAATCTCCACATTGAGATCAATTTATCCCCAGACTTATTCATAAATACATATGCAGTGAGCTCCCTCTAGTGCCAGTGCCTGACCAGCGGAATTGTATCAGATAACTGGTGTAGATCTTGGCCCACCACTATTAAGCTCTCACTATCCTAAACCAATTAATAATATTTTATATAATAATAAATGTTTACAACTATATCATCCTGCAACTCCAAGAATACTACATATTAACCGATAATGATCAGAGATTATTATTATTTATTATTATAGCGCCATTTATTCCATGGCGCTTTACATGTGAGGAGGGGTATACATAATAAAAACAGGTACAATAATCTTAAACAACTCAAGTCACAACTGGTACAGGAGGAGTGAGGACCCTGCCCGCGAAGGCTCACAATCTACAAGGGATGGGTGAGACTGCAGTAGGTAAGGATAGAGATGGTCGTGCAGCGGTTTGGTCGATCGGTGGTTACTGCAGGTTGTAGGCTTGTCGGAAGAGGTGAGTCTTCAGGTTCTTTTTGAAGGTTTCGATGGTAGGTGAGAGTCTGATATGTTATGGTAGAGGGTTCCAGAGTAGGGGTGATGCGCGAGAGAAATCTTGTATGCAATTGTGGGAAGAGGAGATAAGAGGGGAGTAGAGAAGGAGATCTTGTGAGGATCGGAGGTTGTGTGTAGGTAAGTACCGGGAGACGAGGTCACAGATGTATGGAGGAGACAGGTTGTGGATGGCTTTGTATGTCATGGTTATGGTTTTGTACTGGAGTCTCTGGGCAATGGGGAGCCAGTGAAGGGATTGACAGAGGGGAGAGGCCGGGGAATAGCGGGGGGACAGGTGGATTAGTCGGGCAGCAAAGTTTAGAATAGATTGGAGGGGTGCGAGAGTGTTAGAGGGGAGGCCACAGAGCAGGAGGTTGCAGTAGTCAAGGCGAGAGATGATGAGGGCATGGACTAGGGTTTTTGCAGATTCTTGGTTGAGGAATGTATGAATTCGTGAAATATTTTTGAGTTGAAGTCGGTAGGAAGTGAAAAGGGCTTGGATATGTGGTTTGAAGGAGAGATCAATGTCAAGGATTACCCCGAGGCAGCGAGCTTGTGGGACTGGGGAGAGTGGGCAGCTGTTTACTGTAATGGATAGGTTCGTTGGGGGAGTCACGTGAGATGGGGAAAAGATGATGAATTCTATTTGTTCCATGTTAAGTTTCAGAAATCTAGCGGAGAAGAAGGATGAAATAGTGGACAGACATTGAGGGATTCTGGTTAGTAGGGAAGTGATATCTGGTCCAGAGATGTAGATCTGTGTGTCATCAGCATAGAGATGATACTGAAAGCCATGAGATTCTATGAGCTGTCCCAGGCCAAAGGTGTAAATGGAGAAGAGCAGGGGCCCTAGGACTGAACCTTGTGGGACTCCGACAAATAGGGGGCGAGGTGAGGAGGTGGTGTGTGAGTGGGAGGCGCTGAATGTCTGGTCTGTTAGGTATGATGAGATCCAGGATAGGGCCAAGTCTGTGATGCCAAGGGATAAGAGGGTCTGTAGTAATAGGGAATGGTCCACTGTGTCAAAGGCAGAGGACAGGTCCAGGAGGAGGAGGACAGAGTAGTGTCGCTTGCTCTTGGCGGTTAAGAGGTCATTGGTGACTTTAGTTAGGGCAGTTTCAGTGGAATGGTGTGACCGGAAGCCAGATTGTAAGCGGTCAAAGAGGGAGCAAGAAGAGAGATGGGAGGACAGTTCAAGATAGAGGTGTTGTTCCAGTAGTTTGAAGGCATAGGGGAGAAGTGATATAGGGTGATAGCTAGATACAGAGGATGGGTCAAGAGAGGGCTTTTTGAGGATAGGTGTGATTGAGGCATGTTTAAATCTTGAGTGGATAACACCAGCTGTTAGTGATAGGTTGAAGGGATGTGTTAGGGTTGGGATGAAGACTGTGGCGAGGTTTGGGATGAAGTGGGAAGGGATCGGGTCAAGTGCACAGGTGGTGAGATGCGATCTTGAGAGTGGAGAGTCGATCTTCTGTAATGGTGGAGAAGTTGGTTTTGGAGGTGGAGGGCTGTGAATTTGGGAGGAAGGGCTCTAGGGGTTGTTGACCAAAACTGTCTCTGATGTTATCAATCGTATGCTTGAAAAATGAGGCAAAGTGCTCAGCTGAGATGAGTGGGGAGGGAGGAGGTGCTGGGAGACGGAGGAGAGAATTGAAGGTGTTGAATAACTGTTTAGGGTTGTGAGAAAGGGAGGATATGAGAAGTAGGTTTGTTTAGCTGTGGCAAGTGTGGCCTTGAAAGTAGTGAGGGAATGTTTGAATGCGATGAAGTGCTCGTTGGAGTGGGATCTTTTTCATCTCCGCTCTGCAGTCCTGGAAGCTCGCCTCAGTTCTTTGGTCAGGCTGGTGTGCCAGGGCTGTCTGTTGATTATACGAGCTTTGGTAGAGATCACCATGGATAATGGCTATGAACATTAATTGGAGTCTTGGACAGAAAGTTAATTTTTAGGCTGGTGGTACACTGTGACTTTGCCGCAACAGCCGTTGTGTGACCAATATTCGCTTTATGCCGCTGCTACATTGCGGTGCTGTAACATAACATAGTAACATAACATAGTTAGTAAGGCCAAAAAAAGACCTTTGTCCATCAGAGCGAACTTTGATTGTGCAAATGCTGTTGCGGCCAAAATTACCATGTAGCCCCAGCCTTAATCCGCTATGTGCTCTCATTCTAAATGTATAGATAGTGGTGGTTTTCGTGTCAACCTTAACCCCCTACCATCTATACTTGATTGCACTGATTTTGTGCCTATCTAGAAGACCATCACTGCTGTCACTCAAGACCAGAGAGGAGCATTTGGTGCAGACAGCCCAACGGGACTCTTGGAAATCATGGAACAAGAAGAATTAAAAGGAGTCAGTCATCTCCGAAATCCATGACAAAGTAGGGTCGTTGTAGGGGACCAAGGGCTAAGAAGAGCAATACATTTAGTTTAACCCCTTAGTGACAGAGCCAATTTGGTACTTAATGACCGGGCCAATTTTTGCAATTCTGACCACTGTCACTTTATGAGGTTATAACTCTGGAACGCTTCAATGGATCCCGCTGATTCTGAGACTGTTTTTTCGTGACATATTGTACTTCATGTTAGTGGTAACATTTCTTCGATATTACTTGCGATTATTTATGAAAAAAACGGAAATATGGCAAAAAAATTTAAATTTTGCAATTTTCAAAATTTGTATTTTTATGCCCTTAAATCAGAGAGATATGTCACGAAAAATAGTTAATAAATAACATTTCCCACATGTCTACTTTACATCAGCACAATTTTGGAAACAAAATTTTTTTTTGTTAGGGAGTTATAAGGGTTAAAAGTTGACCAGCAATTTCTCATTTTTACAACACCATTTTTTTTTAGGGACCACATCACATTTGAAGTCATTTTGAGGGGTCTATATGATAGAAAATAATGAAGTGTGACACCATTCTAAAAACTACACCCCTCAAGGTTCTCAAAACTACATTCAAGAAGTTTATTAACCCTTTACGTGCTTCACAGGAACTGAAACAATGTGGAAGGAAAAAATGAACATTTAACTTTTTTTTGCAAACATCTTAATTCAGAACCATTTTTTTTATTTTCACAAGTGTAAAAACAGAAATATAACCATAAATTTTGTTATGCAATTTCTTCTGAATACGCCAATACTCCATATGTGGGGGTAAACCACTGTTTGGGCGCACCGCAAAGCTTGGAAGTGAAGGAGCGCCGTTTTACTTTTTCAATGTAGAATTGGCTGGAATTGAGATTGGACGCCATGTCGCGTTTGGAGAGCCCCTGATGTGCCTAAACACTAGAAACCCCCCACAAGTGACCCCATTTTGGAAACTAGACCCCTTAAGGAACTTATCTAGATGTGTGGTGAGCACTAGGGTTGAGCGAAACGGGTCGTTCATTTTCAAAAGTCGCCGACTTTTGGCAAAGTCGGGTTTCATGAAACCCGATCCGACCCCTGTGCGGGGTCGGCCATGCGGTACGCGACTTTCGCGCCAAAGTCGCGTTTCAATGACGCGAAAAGCGCCATTTCTCAGCCAATGAAGGTAAACGCAGAGTGTGGGCAGCGTGATGACATAGGTCCTGGTCCCCACCATCTTAGAGAAGGGCATTGCAGTGATTGGCTTGCTGTCCGCGGCGTCACAGGGGCTATAAAGTGGCGTTCCCGCCGACCGCCATGTTACTGCTGCTGATCTGAGCTTAGGGAGAGGTTGCTGCCGCTTCGTCAGAAGCAGGGATAGCGTTAGGCAGGGTCCATTAACCACCAAACCGCTTGTGCTGTAGCGATTTCCACAGCCCAACACCACCTTCGGTGTGCAGGGACAGTGGAAGCTACATTTTTTTTTTTTCCTCAGCGCTGTAGCTCATTGGGCTGCCCTAGAAGCCTCCCTGATAGCTGCATTGCTGTGTGTACGCCGCTGTGCAAACCAACTGCTTTTTTCAAAGCACAAATCCTCTTGTTCCTTCCTTTCTGCACAGCTATCTTGTTTGTTTGTCCACACTTTTTATTTAATTTGTGCATCAGTCCACTCCTTATTGCTGCCTGCCATACCTGGCTGAGATTACTGCAGGGAGATAGTAATTGAAGGACAGTTCCTTTTTTTTTTTTGTGGGAGATTAAGATTGGCATTTCTGCTAGAGTGCCATCCCTGTCTGTGTCATCTCTCACTCAGTGGTCCATAGAAAGCCTATTTATTTTTTTGCTTGATTTGGGTTCTAAAATCTACCTGAAAAAATCACAACATCAATCAGTGGGAGAAAAATATTGGCCTCAGGGCTTGTGTGCCACTCCTTACTCCTGTGTGTGCCATCTCTCACTCAGTGGGCCATAGAAAGCCTATTTATTTTTTTGCTTGATTTGGGTTCCAAAATCTACCTGAAAAAATCACAACATCAATCAGTGGGAGAAAAATATTGGCCTCAGGGCTTGTGTGCCACTCCTGACTCCTGTGTGTGCCATCTCTCACTCAGTGGGCCATAGAAAGCCTATTAATTTTTTTGCTTGATTTGGGTTCTAAATTCTACCTGAAAAAATCAATAAATCAATCAGTGGGAGATTAATATTGGCCTTTGGGCTTGTGTGCCAGTCCTAAGCGTGCCATCTCTCTCTCTCAGATAGTGGGCCATAGAAAGCCTATTTATTATTTTTTTTTATTGGGTTTATAAATTTTCCCTGGAAAAAAAAAAAAAAGTGGGAGATTAATATTGGCCTCTGGGCTTGTGTGCCAGTCCTGAGCGTGCCATCTCTCTCACAAATAGTGGGCCATAGAAAGCCTATTTATTTTTTTGGTTGATTTGGGTTCTAAATTCTACCTGAAAAAATCAATAAATCAATCAGTGGGAGATAAATATTGGCCTCTGGGCTTGTGTGCCACTCCTGACTCCTGTGTGCGTCCTCTCTCACTCAGTGGGCCCTACAAAGCCTATTTTTTTTTTTATTTGTTTTCTAAATTCTCCCTGAAACAATCATTTTATTTTATTTGGTTTCTAAATTATTCCTGAAAAAATCATTTTTTTTGTATTTTTTTTTTTCTAAAGTCTCCCTGAAAAAAAAAAAAAAATCAAATCAGTGGGAGATTAATATTGCCCTTTCTGCTTGTGTGCCAGTCTTGACTCCTGGGTGTGCCATCTCTCTCTCTCCAATTGTGGGCCATAGAAAGCCTATTAATTTTTTTGCTTGATTTGGGTTCCAAAATCTACCTGAAAAAATCACTAAATCAATCAGTGGGAGATAAATATTGGCCTCTGGGCTTGTGTGCCACTCCTGACTCCTGTGTGCGTCCTCTCTCACTCAGTGGGCCATAGAAAGCCTATTTTTTTTTTATTTGTTTTCTAAATTCTCCCTGAAACAATCATTTCATTTTATTTGGTTTATAAATTCTTCCTTAACCCCTCTGTGACCTTAGACGTACTATCCCGTCGAGGTGCCCTGGGCTTATCTGACCCTGGACGGGATAGTACGTCATAGCTGATCGGCCGCGCTCACGGGGGGAGCGCGGCCGATCGCGGCCGGGTGTCAGCTGCTTATCGCAGCTGACATCCGGCACTATGTGCCAGGAGCGGTCACGGACCGCCCCCGGCACATTAACCCCTGGCACACCGCGATCAAAGATGATCGCGATATGCCGGCGGTGCAGGGAAGCACCGCGCAGGGAGGGGGCTCCCTGTGGGCTTCCCTGAGACCGCCGGAGCAACGCGATGTGATCGCGTTGCTGCGAGGGTCTCACCTCCCTCCCTGCTCCCTCCAGCCCCGGATCCAAGATGGCCCTTTCTGCTTGTGTGCCAGTCTTGACTCCTGGGTGTGCCATCTCTCTCTCTCCAATTGTGGGCCATAGAAAGCCTATTAATTTTTTTGCTTGATTTGGGTTCCAAAATCTACCTGAAAAAATCACTAAATCAATCAGTGGGAGATAAATATTGGCCTCTGGGCTTGTGTGCCACTCCTGACTCCTGTGTGCGTCCTCTCTCACTCAGTGGGCCATAGAAAGCCTATTTTTTTTTTTATTTGTTTTCTAAATTCTCCCTGAAACAATCATTTCATTTTATTTGGTTTATAAATTCTTCCTTAACCCCTCTGTGACCTTAGACGTACTATCCCGTCGAGGTGCCCTGGGCTTATCTGACCCTGGACGGGATAGTACGTCATAGCCGATCGGCCGCGCTCACGGGGGGAGCGCGGCCGATCGCGGCCGGGTGTCAGCTGCTTATCGCCCCCGGCACATTAACCCCTGGCACACCGCGATCAAAGATGATCGCGATATGCCGGCGGTGCAGGGAAGCACCGCGCAGGGAGGGGGCTCCCTGCGGGCTTCCCTGAGACCCCCGGAGCAACGCGATGTGATCGCGTTGCTGCGAGGGTCTCACCTCCCTCCCTGCTCCCTCCAGCCCCGGATCCAAGATGGCCGCGGATCCGGGTCCTGCAGGGAGGGAGGTGGCTTCACAGAGCCTGCTCAGAGCAGGCACTGTGAAGCCTGCAGCGCTGCATGTCAGATCAGTGATCTGACAGAGTGCTGTGCAAACTGTCAGATCACTGATCTGTGATGTCCCCCCCTGGGACAAAGTAAAAAAGTTAAAAAAAAATTTTCAAAAATGTGTAAAAAAAATAAAAAAAAATATTCCAAAATAATGAAAAAAAAATAAAAATATTATTCCCATAAATACATTTCTTCATCTAAATAAAAAAAAAAACCAATAAAAGTACACATATTTAGTATCGCCGCGTCCGTAACGACCCGACCTATAAAACTGTCCCACTAGTTAACCCCTTCAGTAAACACCGTAAGAAAAAAAAAAAAAAACGAGGCAAAAAACAACGCTTTATTATCATACCGCCGAACAAAAAGTGGAATAACACGTGATCAAAAGGACAGATATAAATAACCATGGTACCGCTGAAAGTGTCATATTGTCCTGCAAAAAAAGAGCCGCCATACAGCATCATCAGCAAAAAAGTAAAAAAGTTATAGTCCTGAGAATAAAGCGATGCAAAAATAATTATTTTTTCTGTAAAATAGTTTTTATCGTATAAAAGCGCCAAACCATAAAAAAATGATATAAATGAGGTATCGCTGTAATCGTACTGACCCGAAGAATAAAACTGATTTATCAATTTTACCAAACGCGGAACGGTATAAACGCCTCCCCCAATAGAAATTCATGAATAGCTGGCTTTTGGTCATTCTTCCTCACAAAAATCGGAATAAAAAGCGATCAAAAAATGTCACGTGCCCAAAAATGTTTTCAATAAAAACATCAACTCGTCCCGCAAAAAACAAGACCTCACATGACTCTGTGGACCAAAATATGGAAAAATTATAGCTCTCAAAATGTGGTATTGCAAAAAATATTTTTTGCAATAAAAAGGGTCTTTCAGTGTGTGACGGCTGCCAATCATAAAAATCCGCTAAAAAACTCGCTATAAAAGTAAATCAAACCCCCCTTCATCACCCCCTTAGTTAGGGAAAAATAAAAAAAAATGTATTTATTTCCATTTTCCCATTAGGGCTAGGGTTAGGGCTAGGGTTAGGGCTAGGGCTAGGGTTAGGGCTAGGGTTAGGGCTAGGGTTAGGGCTAGGGCTAGGGTTAGGGTTAGGGCTAGGGTTAGGGCTAGGGCTAGGGCTAGGGCTAGGGTTAGGGCTAGGGTTAGGGTTAGGGCTAGGGTTAGGGCTAGGGTTAGGGCTAGGGTTAGGGCTAGGGTTAGGGTTAGGGCTAGGGTTAGGGCTAGGGTTAGGGTTGGGGCTACAGTTAGGGTTGGGGCTAAAGTTAGGGTTAGGGTTTAGATTACATTTACAGTTGGGAATAGGGTTGGGATTAGGGTTAGGGGTGTGTCAGGGTTAGAGGTGTGGTTAGGGTTACCGTTGGAATTAGGGTTAGGGGTGTGTTTAGATTAGGGTTTCAGTTATAATTGGGGGGTTTCCACTGTTTCGGCACATCAGGGGCTCTCCAAACACGACATGGCGTCCGATCTCAATTCCAGCCAATTCTGCGTTGAAAAAGTAAAACAGTGCTCCTTCCCTTCCGAGCTCTCCTGTGTGCCCAAACAGGGGTTTACCCCAACATATGGGGTATCAGCGTACTCAGGACAAATTGGACAACAACTTTTGTGGACCAATTTCTCCTGTTACCCTTGGGAAAATACAAAACTGGGGGCTAAAAAATAATTTTTGTGGGAAAACAAAAAGATTTTTTATTTTCACGGCTCTGCGTTATAAACTGTAGTGAAACACTTGGGTGTTCAAAGTTCTCACAACACATCTAGATAAGTTCATTGAGGGGTCTAGTTTCCAATATGGGGTCACTTGTGGGGGGTTTCTACTGTTTAGGTACATTAGGGGCTCTGCAAACGCAATGTGACGCCTGCAGACCAATCCATCTAAGTCTGCATTCCAAATGATGCTCCTTCCCTTCCGAGCCCTCCCATGCGCCCAAACGGTGGTTCCCCCCCACATATCGGGTATCAGCGTACTCAGGACAAATTGGACAACAACATTTAGGGTCCAATTTCTCCTGCTAACCTTGGAAAAATACAAAACTGGGGGCTAAAATATAATTTTTGTGGAAAAAAAATATTTTTTATTTGCATGGCTCTGCGTTATAAACTGTAGTGAAATACTTGGGGGTTCAAAGCTCTCACAACACATCAAGATGAGTTCCTTAGGGGGTCTACTTTCCAAAATGGTGTCACTTGTGGGGGGTTTCTACTGTTTAGGTACATTAGGGGCTCTGCAAACGCAATGTGACGCCTGCAGACCATTCCATCTAAGTCTGCATTCCAAATGGCGCTCCTTCCCTTCCGAGCCCTCCCATGCGCCCAAACGGTGGTTCCCCCCCACATATGGGGTATCAGCGTACTCAGGACAAATTGGACAACAACTTTTGGGGTCCAATTTCTCCTGTTACCCTAGGGAAAATACAAAACTGGGGGCTAAAAAATAATTTTTGTGGGAAAAAAATTTTGTTTTATTTTTATGGCTCTGCATTATAAACTTCTGTGAAGCCCTTGGTGGGTCAAAGTGCTCACCACACATCCAGATAAGTTCCTTAGGGGGTCTACTTTCCAAAATGGTGTCACTTGTGGGGGGTTTCAATGTTTAGGCACATCAGTGGCTTTCCAAACGCAACATTGCGTCCCATCTCAATTCCTGTCAATTTTGCATTGAAAAGTCAAACGGCGCTCCTTCCCTTCCGAGCTCTCCCATGCGCCCAAACAGTGGTTTACTGCCACATATGGGGTATCAGCGTACTCGGGACAAATTGGACAACAACTTTTGAGGTCCAATTTCTTCTCTTACCCTTGGAAAAATAAAAAATTGGGGGCAAAAATATAATTTTTGTGAAAAAATATGATTTTTTATTTTTACGGTTCTGCATTATAAACTTCTGTGAAGCACTTGGTGGGTCAAAGTGCTCACCACACATCCAGATAAGTTCCTTAGGGGGTCTACTTTCCAAAATGGTGTCACTTGTGGGGGGTTTCAATGTTTAGGCACATCAGTGGCTCTCCAAACGCAACATGGCGTCCCATCTCAATTCCTGTCAATTTTGCATTGAAAAGTCAAATAGCGCTCCTTCCCTTCCGAGCTCTCCCATGCGCCCAAACAGTGGTTTACTGCCACATATGGGGTATCAGCGTACTCAGGACAAATTGGACAACAACTTTTTGGGTCCAATTTCTCCTGTTACCCTTGGTAAAATAAAACAAATTGGAGCTGAAGTAAATTTTTTGTATAAAAAAGTTAAATGTTCATTTTTATTTAAACATTCCAAAAATTCCTATTAAACACCTGAAGGGTTAATAAACTTCTTGAATGTGGTTTTGAGCACCTTGAGGGGTGCAGTTTTTAGAATGGTGTCACACTTGGGCATTTTCTATCATATAGACCCCTCAAAATGACTTCAAATGAGACGTGGTCCCTAAAAAAAAATGGTGTTGTAAAAATGAGAAATTGCTGGTCAACTTTTAACCCTTATAACTCCCTAACAAAAAAAAAAATTGGTTCCAAAATTATGCTGATGTAAAGGAGACATGTGGGAAATGTTACTTATTAAGTATTTTGTGTGACATATCTCTGTGATTTAATTGCATAAAAATTCAAAGTTTGAAAATTGCGAAATTTTCAAAATTTTCGCCAAATTTCCGTTTTTTTCACAAATAAACGCAGGTACTATCAAAGAAATTTTACCACTATCATGAAGTACAATATGTCACGAGAAAACAATGTCAGAATCACCAGGATCCGTTGAAGCGTTTCGGAGTTATAACCTCATAAAGGGACAGTGGTCAGAATTGTAAAAATTGGCCTGGTCATTGACGTGCAAACCACCCTTGGGGGTAAAGGGGTTAAAAAATCTTTTTTTTTTTTTTTTTTTTTTTTTTTCTAAAGTCTCCCTTTTAAAAAAAAAAAACAAATCAGTGGGAGATTAATATTTACATTTGCGCTTCAGTGACAGTCCTGCGTGTGTGGCATCTCTCTCATTTGTTGCCACCAACAACAGAGTGTGTAACATTGTGCCTGATTTTCGTTGTGGTCTCACCCACCTGTAAAGGGGTAGCTAAATCATACTGAAGTTATAGCTCACCGTGTAAGTTGTGTGACAGCAACAAATACCGTTAGTTTGGTAACGTTTTTAAAACAATGAGGAAGTCTGGTGGAAGAGGTCGTGGCCGGGGGCGTTCATTGTCAGCTGGTAATGAGGGTAGTGGTAGTGGTGGAGCATCAGGTGGTCGTGGGAAAAAAAATATTGCACCTAAGGGTACCGTCACACTATAACATTTCGATCGCTACGACGGTACGATTCGTGACGTTCCAGCGATATCGTTACGATATCGCTGTGTCTGACACGCAGCAGCGATCAGGGATCCTGCTGAGAATCGTACGTCGTAGCAGATCGTTTAGAACTTTCTTTCATCGCTGGATCTCCCGCTGTCATCGCTAGATCGGTGTGTGTGACACCGATCTAGCGATCTAGCGATGCGATCCAGCGATGCGTTCGCTTGTAACCAGGGTAAACATCGGGTAACTAAGCGCAGGACCGCGCTTAGTTAGCCGATGTTTACCCTGGTTACCCAGGGACCTCGGCATAGTTGGTCGCTGGAGAGCTGTCTGTGTGACAGCTCCCCAGCGACCACACTACGATTTACCTACGATCACGGCCAGGTCATATCGCTGGTCGTGATCGTAGGTAAATCGTATAGTGTGACGGTACCCTTAGTCTGGAGCTGTGGAGCCAGGTTCGTCGTCTGGCTACACAAGGCCTCGAACGCTCCCTTTTCTGGGAGTAGGAAAACCGCTTTTAAAGCCGGAGCAGCAAGAGCAAGTTTTGGCTTATCTTGCTGACTCAGCCTCTAGCTCTTTTGCCTCCTCTCGTGAAACTGGTAAAAGTAAAAGCAGCGCGGATGTTCACGGTCAGGGACAAGTCGCTTCCTTGTCCTCTTCAGCAAAAACAACAACAGAGAAGAATGCAGCAGGCGACACAACGGGTTACTCCATGGAGCTCTTTACACATACCGTCCCTGGCTTAGAAAGTGAAGCAGTTAACAGTCCATGCCCATTACAAGTTGAATCTGACATGGAGTGCACTGATGCACAGCCACAGCCAGACTACTATGCTGGTCCTTTGACTCAGACCACAACATTGCCCTCGCAGGGTGCTGATCAAGAATCAGACCCTGATGAGACTATGTTGCCCCATCACGAACGCTATACCACCGACCGACACGGTGACACAGACGAAGTTGCACACGAGCTACAAGAAGAGGTAATAGATGACCCAGTTCTTGACCCCGATTGGCAGCCATTGGGGGAACAGGGTGCAGGCGGCAGCAGTTCTGAAGCGGAGGAGGAGGGGCCGCAGCAGGCATCAACATCGCAACAGGTTCCATTTGCCGGGCCCGTATCTTGCCCAAAACGCGTGGCAAAGTCAAAACCTGTTGGAGGACAGCGTGGCCATCCGGTTAAAGCTCAGTCTGCAATGCCTGAAAAGGTATCCGATGCTAGAAAGAGTGCAGTCTGGCATTTTTTTAAACAACATCCAATTGATCAGCGCAAAGTCATCTGTCAAAAATGTTCAACTACCTTAAGCAGAGGGCAGAATCTGAAAAGTCTCAATACAAGTTGCATGCATAGACATTTAACCACCATGCATTTGCAAGCTTGGACTAACTACCAAACGTCCCTTAAGGTTGTAGCACCCTCGGCCAATGAAGCTAGTCATCAACGCAACATCCCTTCCGGCAGTGTAGGGCCACCATTTTCTGCACCACCTGCAGTATCTGTGCAGGTTTCTTTGCCAGGCCAAAGCAGTCAGGGTCAGGGAATCACCAGTTTCGTAGTAGGAAACACTGCATCTAGGGCACCGGCAGCAACAATACCATCTCCCACCGTCTCTCAGTCTGCCATGTCCACCGGCACCCCCGCTAGTTCCACGATCTCCAGCTCTCCAGTCCAGCTCACCCTACATGAGACTATGGTTAGAAAAAGGAAGTAATTAGCCTCGCATCCGCGTACACAGGGTTTGAACGCCCACATAGCTAGACTAATCTCGTTAGAGATGATGCCCTACCAGTTAGTTGAAAGCGAAGCTTTCAAAGCCCTGATGGACTACGCTGTACCACGCTACGAGCTACCCAGTCGACACTTTTTTTCCAGAAAAGCCATCCCAGCCCTCCACCAGCATGTTAAAGAGCGCATCGTCCATGCACTCAGGCAATCTGTGAGCACAAAGGTGCACCTGACAACAGATGCATGGACCAGTAGGCATGGCCAGGGACGTTACGTGTCCATCACGGCACACTGGGTAAATGTGGTGGATGCAGGGTCCACAGGGGACAGCAAGTTTGGGACAGTTCTGCCTAGCCCACGGTCTAGGAAACAGTTGGCTGTAGCCGTTCGCACCCCCTCCTCCTCCTCCTCCTCCTCCTGCAGAAGCGAGACCTCGTCCACAGACCGCAGTCGCACAACCACTCCATCCGCTGCTGCCACTGTTGCACACCAGGTCTCCCATTATGGGGCAGCTACTGGCAAACGTCAGCAGGCTGTATTGGCTATGAAGTGTTTGGGCGACAACAGACACACCGCTGAAGTTCTGTCCGAGTTCTTGCAGAAAGAAACGCAGTCGTGGCTGGGCACTGTAGATCTTGAGGCAGGCAAGGTAGTGAGTGATAACGGAAGGAATTTCATGGCTGCCATCTCCCTTTCCCAACTGAAACACATTCCTTGCCTGGCTCACACCTTAAACCTGGTGGTGCAGTGCTTCCTGAAAAGTTATCCGGGGTTATCCGACCTGCTCCTCAAAGTGCGTGGACTTTGCTCACATATCCGCCGTTCGCCCGTACACTCCAGCCGTATGCAGACCTATCAGCGTTCTTTGAACCTTCCCCAGCATCGCCTAATCATAGACGTTGCAACAAGGTGGAACTCAACACTGCACATGCTTCAGAGACTGTGTGAACAGAGGCGGGCTGTTATGTTTTTGTGGGAGGATACACATACACGGGCAGGCAGTAAGATGGCAGACATGGAGTTGTCAGGTGTGCAGTGGTCGAAGATTCAAGACGTGTCAAGTCCTTCAGTGTTTTGAGGAATGCACACGGCTGGTTAGTGCAGACAACGCCATAATAAGCATGAGCATCCCCCTAATGCGTCTGCTGATGCAAAGTTTGACGCACATAAAGGATCAGGCGTCTGCAGCTGAGGAAGAGGAAAGCCTTGATGACAGTCAGCCATTGTCTGGCCAGGGCAGTGTACAGGACGAGGTAGCGGGCGAACAGGAGGAGGAGGACGAGGAGGATGATGGGGATCATCCTCAAAGTGTCTGGCGGTGGTGGTGCGCACCCAACGTCAGACACACCATTGTAATATGAGGGGCCCTGGGCCTGTACCGCCGGCCACAAGACAGTCCCCCCCCCCCCAGCTCAAACAGTGCTCTACCACTTGCAAAATTTTCTCTCACAGCTCCACCAATGTTTAGTCTATGCGCTGACATCCTTCAATGCCTGGCACTGTCAATACCATTGTATTGACATTTTTCTTATGTTAGGCCTTCGAAGCCTGTCTGCGGTCTCTCCTTCCACTAGGCCTCCACTGACCTGTCTACTGCTGCCCGTGTTCCCCTGGAACCAATTTTAAATTGCCTACAGCCCAATTTTTGTTATGTTAGGCCTTCAAAGCCTGTCTGCGGCCCGTTCTTTCCACTACTACTACACTGACCAGGCCACTGCTGCCCGTGTTCCCCTGGAACCAATTTTAAATTGCCTACAGCCAGCCCAATTTATTATGTTAGGCCTTCGAAGCCTGTCTGCGGTCCCTCCTTCCACTAGGCCTCCACTGACCTGTCTACTGCTGCCCGTGTTCCCCTGGAACCAATTTTAAATTGCCTACAGCCAGCCCAATTTATTATGTTAGGGCTTCGAAGCCTGTCTGCGGTCCCTCCTTCCACTAGGCCTCCACTGACCTGTCTACTGCTGCCCGTGTTCCCCTGGAACCAATTTTAAATTGCCTACAGCCCAATTTTTGTTATGTTAGGCCTTCGAAGCCTGTCTGCGGCCCATTCTTTCCACTACTACTACACTGACCTGGCTACTGCCGCCCGTGTTCCCCTGGAACCAATTTAAAATTGCCGACAGCAAGCCCAATTTATTATGTTAGGGCTTCGAAGCCTGTCTGCGGTCCCTCCTTCCACTAGGCCTCCACTGACCTGTCTACTGCTGCCCGTGTTCCCTGGAACCAATTTTAAATTGCCTACAGCCCAATTTTTGTTATGTTAGTCCTTCGAAGCCTGTCTGCGGCCCGTTCTTTCCACTACTACTACACTGACCTGGCTACTGCCGCCCGTGTTCCCCTGGAACCAATTTAAAATTGCCGACAGCAAGCCCAATTTATTATGTTAGGGCTTCGAAGCCTGTCTGCGGTCCCTCCTTCCACTAGGCCTCCACTGACCTGTCTACTGCTGCCCGTGTTCCCCTGGAACCAATTTTAAATTGCCTACAGCCCAATTTTTGTTATGTTAGGCCTTCGAAGCCTGTCTGCGGCCCGTTCTTTCCACTACTACTACACTGACCTGGCTACTGCCGCCCGTGTTCCCCTGGAACCAATTTAAAATTGCCGACAGCAAGCCCAATTTATTATGTTAGGGCTTCGAAGCCTGTCTGCGGTCCCTCCTTCCACTAGGCCTCCACTGACCTGTCTACTGCTGCCCGTGTTCCCCTGGAACCAATTTTAAATTGCCTACAGCCCAATTTTTGTTATGTTAGGCCTTCAAAGCCTGTCTGCGGCCCGTTCTTTCCACTACTACTACACTGACCAGGCCACTGCTGCCCGTGTTCCCCTGGAACCAATTTTAAATTGCCTACAGCCAGCCCAATTTATTATGTTAGGCCTTCGAAGCCTGTCTGCGGTCCCTCCTTCCACTAGGCCTCCACTGACCTGTCTACTGCTGCCCGTGTTCCCCTGGAACCAATTTTAAATTGCCTACAGCCAGCCCAATTTATTATGTTAGGGCTTCGAAGCCTGTCTGCGGTCCCTCCTTCCACTAGGCCTCCACTGACCTGTCTACTGCTGCCCGTGTTCCCCTGGAACCAATTTTAAATTGCCTACAGCCCAATTTTTGTTATGTTAGGCCTTCGAAGCCTGTCTGCGGCCCATTCTTTCCACTACTACTACACTGACCTGGCTACTGCCGCCCGTGTTCCCCTGGAACCAATTTAAAATTGCCGACAGCAAGCCCAATTTATTATGTTAGGGCTTCGAATCCTGTCTGCGGTCCCTCCTTCCACTAGGCCTCCACTGACCTGTCTACTGCTGCCCGTGTTCCCCTGGAACCAATTTTAAATTGCCTACAGCCCAATTTTTGTTATGTTAGTCCTTCGAAGCCTGTCTGCGGCCCGTTCTTTCCACTACTACTACACTGACCTGGCTACTGCCGCCCGTGTTCCCCTGGAACCAATTTAAAATTGCCGACAGCAAGCCCAATTTATTATGTTAGGGCTTCGAAGCCTGTCTGCGGTCCCTCCTTCCACTAGGCCTCCACTGACCTGTCTACTGCTGCCCGTGTTCCCCTGGAACCAATTTTAAATTGCCTACAGCCCAATTTTTGTTATGTTAGGCCTTCGAAGCCTGTCTGCGGCCCGTTCTTTCCACTACTACTACACTGACCTGGCTACTGCCGCCCGTGTTCCCCTGGAACCAATTTAAAATTGCCGACAGCAAGCCCAATTTATTATGTTAGGGCTTCGAAGCCTGTCTGCGGTCCCTCCTTCCACTAGGCCTCCACTGACCTGTCTACTGCTGCCCGTGTTCCCCTGGAACCAATTTTAAATTGCCTACAGCCCAATTTTTGTTATGTTAGGCCTTCAAAGCCTGTCTGCGGCCCGTTCTTTCCACTACTACTACACTGACCAGGCCACTGCTGCCCGTGTTCCCCTGGAACCAATTTTAAATTGCCTACAGCCAGCCCAATTTATTATGTTAGGCCTTCGAAGCCTGTCTGCGGCCCGTTCTTTCCACTACTACTACACTGACCAGGCCACTGCTGCCCGTGTTCCCCTGGAACCAATTTTAAATTGCCTACAGCCAGCCCAATTTATTATGTTAGGCCTTCGAAGCCTGTCTGCGGTCCATCCTTCCACTAGGCCTCCACTGACCTGTCTACTGCTGTCCGTGTTCCCCTGGAACCAATTTTAAATTGCCTACAGCCCAATTTTTGTTATGTTAGGCCTTCGAAGCCTGTCTGCGGCCCGTTCTTTCCACTACTACTACACTGACCTGGCTACTGCCGCCCGTGTTCCCCTGGAACCAATTTAAAATTGCCGACAGCAAGCCCAATTTATTATGTTAGGGCTTCGAAGCCTGTCTGCGGTCCCTCCTTCCACTAGGCCTCCACTGACCTGTCTACTGCTGCCCGTGTGCCCCTGGAACCAATTTTAAATTGCCTACAGCCCAATTTTTGTTTTGTTAGGCCTTCGAAGCCTGTCTGCGGCCCGTTCTTTCCACTACTACTACACTGACCTGGCTACTGCCGCCCGTGTTCCCCTGGAACCAATTTAAAATTGCCGACAGCAAGCCCAATTTATTATGTTAGGGCTTCGAAGCCTGTCTGCGGTCCCTCCTTCCACTAGGCCTCCACTGACCTGTCTACTGCTGCCCGTGTTCCCCTGGAACCAATTTTAAATTGCCTACAGCCCAATTTTTGTTATGTTAGTCCTTCGAAGCCTGTCTGCGGCCCGTTCTTTCCACTACTACTACACTGACCTGGCTACTGCCGCCCGTGTTCCCCTGGAACCAATTTAAAATTGCCGACAGCAAGTCCAATTTATTATGCTAGGGCTTCGAAGCCTGTCTGCGGTCCCTCCTTCCACTAGGCCTCCACTGACCTGTCTACTGCTGCCCGTGTTCCCCTGGAACCAATTTTAAATTGCCTACAGCCCAATTTTTGTTATGTTAGGCCTTCGAAGCCTGTCTGCGGCCCGTTCTTTCCACTACTACTACACTGACCTGGCTACTGCCGCCCGTGTTCCCCTGGAACCAATTTAAAATTGCCGACAGCAAGCCCAATTTATTATGTTAGGGCTTCGAAGCCTGTCTGCGGTCCCTCCTTCCACTAGGCCTCCACTGACCTGTCTACTGCTGCCCGTGTTCCCCTGGAACCAATTTTAAATTGCCTACAGCCCAATTTTTGTTATGTTAGGCCTTCGAAGCCTGTCTGCGGCCCGTTCTTTCCACTACTACTACACTGACCAGGCCACTGCTGCCCGTGTTCCCCTGGAACCAATCTTAAATTGCCTACAGCCAGCCCAATTTATTATGTTAGGCCTTCGAAGCCTGTCTGCGGCCCGTTCTTTCCACTACTACTACACTGACCAGGCCACTGCTGCCCGTGTTCCCCTGGAACCAATTTTAAATTGCCTACAGCCCAATTTTTGTTATGTTAGGCCTTCGAAGCCTGTCTGCGGCCCGTTCTTTCCACTACTACTACACTGACCAGGCCACTGCTGCCCGTGTTCCCCTGGAACCAATTTTAAATTGCCTACAGCCAGCCCAATTTATTATGTTAGGCCTTCGAAGCCTGTCTGCGGTCCCTCCTTCCACTAGGCCTCCACTGACCTGTCTACTGCTGTCCGTGTTCCCCTGGAACCAATTTTAAATTGCCTACAGCCCAATTTTTGTTATGTTAGGCCTTCGAAGCCTGTCTGCGGCCCGTTCTTTCCACTACTACTACACTGACCTGGCTACTGCCGCCCGTGTTCCCCTGGAACCAATTTAAAATTGCCGACAGCAAGCCCAATTTATTATGTTAGGGCTTCGAAGCCTGTCTGCGGTCCCTCCTTCCACTAGGCCTCCACTGACCTGTCTACTGCTGCCCGTGTTCCCCTGGAACCAATTTTAAATTGCCTACAGCCCAATTTTTGTTATGTTAGGCCTTCGAAGCCTGTCTGCGGCCCGTTCTTTCCACTACTACTACACTGACCTGGCTACTGCCGCCCGTGTTCCCCTGGAACCAATTTAAAATTGCCGACAGCAAGCCCAATTTATTATGTTAGGGCTTCGAAGCCTGTCTGCGGTCCCTCCTTCCACTAGGCCTCCACTGACCTGTCTACTGCTGCCCGTGTTCCCCTGGAACCAATTTTAAATTGCCTACAGCCCAATTTTTGTTATGTTAGGCCTTCGAAGCCTGTCTGCGGCCCGTTCTTTCCACTACTACTACACTGACCTGGCTACTGCCGCCCGTGTTCCCCTGGAACCAATTTAAAATTGCCGACAGCAAGCCCAATTTATTATGTTAGGGCTTCGAAGCCTGTCTGCGGTCCCTCCTTCCACTAGGCCTCCACTGACCTGTCTACTGCTGCCCGTGTTCCCCTGGAACCAATTTTAAATTGCCTACAGCCCAATTTTTGTTATGTTAGGCCTTCGAAGCCTGTCTGCGGCCCTTTCTTTCCACTACTACTACACTGACCTGGCTACTGCCGCCCGTGTTCCCCTGGAACCAATTTTAAATTGCCTACAGCCAGCCCAATTTATTATGTTAGGCCTTCGAAGCCTGTCTGCGGTCCCTCCTTCCACTAGGCCTCCACTGACCTGTCTACTGCTGCCCGTGTACCCCTTGAACCAACATCAGAAAATATAAAAATAAGTATTTTGCTTATAAAAAAGAAAATACTGGAGAGATATCAAATGCAGACATTTTAACATTAAAAACAAACACATACAACAAAAATCTGGTACAGTACTAAAAATGGCCACCAGCTACAATAACTTTCTCCTGCAAGTAGTTAACTGAAAGTTTTTTTCAATTTAAAACACAGATATGGCATCCACCGAGTGTTGTCCTGTCGCGTCTTCTTTATATTATTGCCAAGAAGATGCAAAACAATGAAAATAATAAAATCATTATTTACCAAAAAAATAGAGTAAGTCAAAACCACATTGCAAATAAACATTCATTACAAATAAAGAAGCTGGGCGCGTCCGAGGGTGAGTATATACCTAATAAGAATATAATCACCCTCGGACGCGCCCTGCTTCTTTCCGACAGCCTTCCTTCCTAAGAATCAGCCCTTCCGTGGTGTAGAGAGAGGGTGTGTTACACTCCAAGGTGTTCCCCAGGTTGCCTTTCCTGAGCTTCGATCTTCATGCTCTCGTTTAGTAGTTGTCGGAAAGTAGGCTGCATTAGGCCTACAAATTGGGTATGGGGTGGAGAGAGATGGTGTGTTACACTCCAAGGTGTTCCCCAGGTTTCCTTGCCATTGCTTCGGTCTTCCGACTCTCGTTTAGTAGTTGTAGAAAACTACACTGCATTAGGCCTACAAAATGGGTATCGGGTGGAGAGAGATGGTGTGTTACACTCCAAGGTGTTCCCCAGGTTTCCTTGCCATTGCTTCGGTCTTCCGACTCTCGTTTCGTAGTTGTAGAAAACTACACTGCATTAGGCCTACAAAATGGGTATCGGGTGGAGAGAGATGGTGTGTTACACTCCAAGGTGTTCCCCAGGTTTCCTTGCCATTGCTTCGGTCTTCCGACTCTCGTTTAGTAGTTGTAGAAAACTACACTGCATTAGGCCTACAAAATGGGTATCGGGTGGAGAGAGATGGTGTGTTCCACTCCAAGGTGTTCCCCAGGTTTCCTTGCCATTGCTTCGGTCTTCCGACTCTCGTTTAGTAGTTGTAGAAAACTACACTGCATTAGGCCTACAAAATGGGTATCGGCTGGAGAGAGATGGTGTGTTACACTCCAAGGTGTTCCCCAGGTTTCTTTGCCATTGCTTCGGTCTTCAGACTCTCGTTTAGTAGTTGTAGAAAACTACACTGCATTAGGCCTACAAAATGGGTATCGGGTGGAGAGAGATGGTGTGTTACACTCCAAGGTGTTCCCCAGGTTTCCTTGCCATTGTTTCGGTCTTCCGACTCTCGTTTAATAGTTGTAGAAAACTACACTGCATTAGGCCTACAAAATGGGTATCGGGTGGAGAGAGATGGTGTGTTACACTCCAAGGTGTTCCCCAGGTTTCCTTGCCATTGCTTTGGTCTTCCGACTCTCGTTTAGTAGTTGTAGAAAACTACACTGCATTAGGCCTACAAAATGGGTATCGGGTGGAGAGAGATGGTGTGTTACACTCCAAGGTGTTCCCCAGGTTTTCTTGCCATTGCTTCGGTCTTCCGACTCTCGTTCAGTAGTTGTAGAAAACTACACTGCATTAGGCCTACAAAATGGGTATCGGGTGGAGAGAGATGGTGTGTTACACTCCAAGGTGTTCTCCAGGTTGCCTTTCCAGAGCTTCGATCTTAATGCTCTCGTTTAGTAGTTGTTGGAAACTACACTGCATTAGCCCTCCAAATTGGCTATGGGGTGGAGAGAGATGGTGTGTTACACTTCTAAGTGTTCTCCAGGTTTCCTCGCCATTGCTTCGATCTTCCGACTCTCGTTTAGTAGTTGTAGAAAACTACACTGCATTAGGCCTACAAAATGGGTATCGGGTGGAGAGAGATGGTGTGTTACACTCCAAGGTGTTCCCCAGGTTTCCTTGCCATTGCTTCGGTCTTCCGACTCTCGTTTAGTAGTTGTAGAAAACTACACTGCATTAGGCCTACAAAATGGGTATGGGGTGGAGAGAGATGGTGTGTTCCACTCCAAGGTGTTCTCCAGGTTGCCTTTCCTGAGCTTCTATCTTCAGGCTCTCGTTAAATTGTGGTTAAATGGAACAACTGCATTTGGCGTACTAGTTGGTTTGGGGCCTACTAACAGTGTCTGCCGCTCCTTGCTGTTCTCCTGGTTTCCTGTCCTGAAATTCCGTTTTCAGGCGCTCGTTAAGTAGTTGTTAATGTTAGACTGCATTTGGCCTACTAGTTGGGTTGGGGCCTACTATCGGTGTCTGCCACTCCTTGCTGTTCTCCTCCACTGAACAAAGCTGTGCCGCCTGTTTACTACGGTTGCCAATTTTGAACTGCATTTCGACTACTTACTGATTTGGGCCTACTCTCTGTGTCAGCCTCTCATTCCAGTTGTCCTCCACTGCAATGCCCCCTGGTTATTCCTGTGTTACCAATTTTGAACTGCATTTAGCCAACTTTATTCTTTGGGCCTATATCTGTGTTTCCTCCTCATCCTGCCCATTGCCCAGCCAGTGATAGATGAGTCTGCTGGTACATTGACCCATAACGCAACATTCCCCGTGCACGCTACACAACAACATTGTGACCCTGCTGAAAGTCAGGTTGCTCTTCCCGCATACCATACCACCTTACACGGGGACAAAGAGGAAGGTGCAGATGAAAGTGCAGGTTCCTTCATCAGGTGGGGGGAGGAATACTAGTTGGCGACGTCACTGGCACGGGGCCTCTCATAGTACGCAAAAGTGTTGCTGCCGGTGGGAGGCGCCCCCGCCGTGCAAACACACCGCTGTACTTTGAGGGGCCCTGTGCCAGTGCCAATGCCAACGAGTGGGCCCCCCCGCTTGCTCAGGTTCACAGCACTTGCAAAGTTGAAATACTTACCTCTCCCTGCTCCACTGCCGTGACGTGGTCCAGATTTCCTGGGCCCACTAATTACTTGAACCAGCCCTACCCACCACAACTTTAGCCAAATGACCCCCAATTTCAAATGCCTTCCAATTATTATAAGGTGAATTACGCTTGACAAGCTTCATTAAGAAGAATGGATGGTTTTGACATTAAAATGGGCACTCTAGGTGTTTTCCTGGCCCCCACTCACTGCGGACTATGCTGCCCCATTGACTTGCATTGGGTTTCGTGTTTCGGTCGATCCCGACTTTACGTCATAATCGGCCGATTTCACTCGACCCGACTTTTGAGATAGTCGGGTTTCGCGAAACCCGGCTCGACTCTAAAAAGGTCAAGGTCGCTCAACTCTAGTGAGCACTTTGAACCCCCATGTGCTTCACAGAAGTTTATAATGTAGAGCCGTGAAAAAAAAAATCGCATTTTTTCTACAAAAATGATCTTTTTGCCCACAAATTTTTATTTTCACAAGGGTAACAGGAGAAATTAGACCACAAAAGTTGTTGTGCAATTTCTCCTGAGTACGCTGATACCCAATATGTGGGGGTAAACCACTGTTTGGGTGCACCGCAGAGCTTGGAAGAGAAGGAGTGCCGTTTTACTTTTTCAATGTAGAATTGGCTGGAATTGAGATTGGACGCCATGTCGCGTTTGGAGAGCCCCTGATGTGCCTAAACAGTAGAAATCCCCCACAAGTGACCCCATTTTGGAAACTAGACCCCCCAAGGAACTTATCTAGATGTGTGGTGAGAACTTTGAATGCCCAAGTGCTTCACAGAAGTTTAGAATGCAGAGTCGTGAAAATAAAAATTTTTTTTTTTTCCACAAAAAAGATATTGTAGCCCCCAAGTTTTTATTTTCACAAGGGTAACAGGAGAAATTGGACTGCAATAGTTGTTGCACAATTTATCCCGAGTACGCTGATACACCATATGTGGGGGTAAACCACTGTTTGGGCGCACGGCAGAGCTCGGAAGGGAAGGAGCGCCTTTTTGGAATGCAGACTTTGATAGAATGGTCTGTGGGCATTATGTTGCGATTGCAGAGCCCCTGATGTACCTAAACTGTAGTAACCCCCCACAAGTGACCCCATTTTGGAAACCAGACCCCCAAGGAACTTATCTAGATGTGTGGTGAGAACTTTGAATGCCCAAGTGCTTCACAGAAGTTTATAATGCAGAGTCATAAAAAAATATATATATATATTTTTCCACAAAAAGGATTTTGTAGCCCCCAAGTTTTTATTTTCACAAGGGTAACAAGAGAAATTGGACCCCAGAAGTTGTTGTCCAATTTATCCCGAGTATGCTGATGCCAAATTTGTGGGGGTAACCCACTGTTTGGGCGCACGGCAGAGCTCAGAAGGGAGGGAGCACCATTTGACTTTTTGAGCGCAAAATTGGCTGTCGTGTTTGGAGACCCCCTGATGTACCTAAACAGTGGAAACACCCCAATTCTAGCTCCAACCCAACTCCAACACACCCCTAACCCTAATCCCAACCTGATCCATAATCCTAATCACTAACCCTAACGATAATCCCAACCCTTACCCCAAAACAACACTAATGTCAACCCTAACCATAACCCTAATCAAAACCCTAAATCCAACACACCCCTAATCCTAATCTCAACACTAACCTCAAACCTAACCCTAATCCCAATACACCCCTAATCACAACCCTATCCTGAACCCTAATCCCAAACCTAACCCTAATCCCAAGCGTAACCCTAATGCCAACCCTAACCCTAATCCAAACCCTAACCCTAATCCCAACTCTAACCCTAACTTTAGCCCCAACACTAGCCCTAACTTTAGCCCCAACCCTATCCCTAGCCCTAAGGCTACTTTCACACTTGCGTCGTTTGGCATCCGTCGCAATCCGTCATTTTGGACAAGAAACGGATCCTGCAAATGTGCCCGCAGGATGCGTTTTTTGCCCATAGACTTGTATTGCCGACGGATCGTGATGGATGGCCACACGTCGCGTCCGTAGTGCACTGGATCAGTGTTTTGGCGGACCGTCAGCACAAAAAAACGTTCAATGTAACTTTTTTTGTACGTCGCATCCGCCATTTCTGACCGCGCATGCGTGGCCGTAACTCCGCCCCCTCCTCCCCAGGACATAGATTGGGCAGCGGATGCGTTGAAAAACTGCATCCGCTGCCCACGTTGTGCACAATTTTCACAACGTGCGTCGGTATGTCGGGCCGATGCATTGCGACGGCCCTGTACCGACGTAAGTGTGAAAGAAGCCTAACCCTAAATTTAGCCCCAACCCTAACCCTAAATTTAGCCCTAACCCTAGCCCTAACCCTACCCCTAGCCCTAACCCTACCCCTAGCCCTAACCCTACCCCTAACCCTACCCCTAGCCCTACCCCTAACCCTAACCCTAGCCCTAACCCTACCCCTAACCCTACCCCTAGCCCTAACCCTACCCCTAACCCTAACCCTAACCCTAATTTTAGCGCCAACTGCTCTTCTCCGCCATTTTCTTTTTCCCAGAAGATGCCGGCGGCCAGGAGGAGCAGCAGGAGGATCCAGGGACACAGGTGAGTATGACAGGGTCCCCGAATCCCCCTATTTCTCTGTCCTCTGATGTGCGATCACATCAGAGGACAGAGAATTACACTTAGCTTTTTTTTTTTTTTTTTTTTGCGGTCGCCGGTAAACAGTTAATTACCGGCGATCGCAAAACCGGGGTCGCTAAAACCGACCCCCGATCATGCTCTTTGGGGTCTCGGCTACCCCCGGCAGCCGAGACCCCAAAGATTCTCGAGGGCCGGCTGGCGGGCGCACTGCGCATGCGCCCGCCATTTTCAAGATGGCGGTGCCCACCGGGAGCCACGAGGAGCACCGGGGGAGCTAGGTGAGTATTGGGGGGCCACCTGGGACCCCTTTTCTCTATCCTCCGATGTGCGATCACATCGGAGGATAGAGAAATTAAAAAGAGATCGCGTTTTTTGTTTTTTTTTGCGATCGCCGGTAAACGGTTAATTACCGGCGATCGCAAATGCGGGGTGGGTTAAAAACCCCCCGAATCATGTTCTCTGGGGTCTCGGCTACCCCCGGCAGCCGAGACCCCGGAGAAAATCCGACTCTGGGGGGTGCTATTCACTTTTTCCACAGCGCCGTTAATTAACGGCGCTGTGGTTTAAGTACCCTTAGCGGCCGCCGTTAAAAGGCGTATCGGCGGTCGCTAAGGGGTTAAAAATAATCTGGATAGCTTTAGATTCTTTCTGTTCATATGCAAATGAGGTATTCAAAGCGCTGTGGGCATGGTCTGCGATACCCTTCTTACCACAGTCAATCAATGCAGTGGGTGCCGAAGCTAAAACTCTATACAAAGACCCACATTGATATTACTGCCATATGGTGGCCATATAGTGGTAGATACCAGTCCTGCAGAACATATAGGAGATCACAGAACAGTTATAGATAGTGACTTACACCTGACGTTCTTTCTGATAGAGTCGTTTACTTTTCACATCGTTTCCTTCTGGCCCCGACCAACATGACAACGTCTTCAGCCAGGGCTCAGCTGCAGCGATTACAACAGAGACACATTTGTTCACATTTCCTGCACCATCCCCATCTATTCCCAACCTGCATGAACTCCTCATCCTGTTGATACCCCAATGCTGAGCTACTGCTGCCGTATGTGTCCCTAATACTGCACCTGCTGTGTGGTTCTGTGTGCCTCTAGATGGTAAAACAAACCTCCAGAGTATAGTAATATCCTATGCAAGTGTCGTAGAGAACAGAGCCCACATTTTGCCCCCTAGAAAGTAATAATGCTCTCTTTGCCCCTTAGACAGTCACAGTAACCTGAGTTTACTTATACCAATAAATTCCCACTTAACATTTAATAATGTCCCGAGTCTCCCTCCTGTACAGCTCCCCACTAAACAGTATGATGCTCCCCTATACACAGTATAATGACCTCCATGCTGTATGATATCCCCCACAGTATACTGATCCCTTAGTAGCCCCCAAACTGATGGCCCCAACACTGTACAAAGACCCCATATTAGTTCCCACAATGTAAGATGGCCTGCTCACTGTAATCCATACTGTATGATGTCCCCCACACTGTATGATGACCCCTTAAATAGCCTCCATATAGTATAATTAATAGTCCTCCATATCTTTCTGCACTCCACATAGGCCTCCATTAAGTATAATTCACTTCCCATAGGCCTCTATACAGTGTTATGCACTCCACATAGGCCTCCATATAATATAATTCACTCCACTCCCCTTAGACCTCTATATAATATAATGCCCTCCCCATAGGCATCCATATAGTATAATGCACTCCAGATAGTCCTCCATAGAGTATAATGCACTCCCCATAGGCCTCTATATAGTATAAAGCACTCCCCGTAGGTCTCTTTATAGCAGTGGTTCCCAACTCCAGGCCTCGAGGGCCGCCAACATTGCAGGTTTTCAGGATTTCCTTAGTATTGCACAGGGGTTGGAATCATCACCTGTGCAGATGATCACATTACCACCGATGCAATACTAAGGAAATCCTGAAAACCTGCACTGTTGGCGGCCCTCGAGGCCTGGAGTTGGGGACCCCTGCTTTATAGTATAATGCACTCCCAATAGGCCTCCATATAGTGTAATGCACTCTCCATAGGCCTCTATATAGAATAATGCACTCCTCATAGGCCTCTATATAGTATAATGCACTCCCCATAGATTTCTACATAGTATAATGCACTCCTCATAGCCCTCTATATAGTATAATGCACTCCCCATAGGCCTCTATATAGTATAATGCACTCCTCATCGGCCTCTATATACTATATTGCACTCCCCATAGACCTCTAAATAGTACAATGCACTCCTCATAGGCCTCTATGTAGTATAATTCACTCCCCATAGACCTATATACAATATAATGCACTCCCCATAGGCCTCTATATAGTATAATGCACTCCCCATAGGTTTCTACATAGTATAATGCACTCCTCATAGGCCTCTATGTAGTATAATGCACTCCCCATAGGCCTCTATATAGTATAATGCACTCCTCAAAGACTTCTAGTGTAATGCACTCCCCATAGACCTCTATATAGTATAATGCACTCCCCATAGGCCTCTATATATTATAATGCACTCCCCATAGGCTTGTATATAGTATAATGCACTCCCCATAGGCCTCTATATAGTATAATTTACTCCCCATAGGCATCTATATAGTATAATGCACTCCCCAAAGACCTCTAGTGTAATGCACTCCCCATAGGCCTCTATATATTATAATGCACTCTCCAAAGACCTCTATATAGTATAATGTACTCCCCATAGGCTTCTATATAGTATAATGCACTCCCCCAAAGACCTCTATATAGTATAATGTACTCCCCATAGGCTTCTATATAGTATAATTAGATCGATGAGGGTCCAACATCCCGCACCCCACCTATCAGTTGCAAGCAGCTAGCATGGCAGTCTGGTGGGGACATTGAAAGGAGGTGGACTGCACAGCTCCCCACACTGTGTAGTGGCTGCTTCTAGGCAGGGCCGCCATCAGGGCATGACGGCCGTGACTGGCGTATGGGGCCCGGTGAGCAGAGGGGGCCCGCATCGGGCCCCCTCTTATCTGCTCACCGGGCCCCTACCGGCAGCCGCAGGCTAACCGGGCCCTTAGCGCCAACGCTGCAGCTGTTTAAAGCTATTGACGTGCGGGCGCGGGCCCGCACGTCAATAGTTAACAGCCGCGGCGCCGCCAGCCAATCTGAGGCTGGCAGGCGCTGACGTCAGCCGCAGCGTGCGTGCATGTCGCCGGCGTCTGACATCATTGTCAGTCGCCGGCGAGTGCATGCACGCTGCAGCTGCGTGGAGACTTCGCCCGCCGCAGGAGCGCGGCAGGTAAGAAGAACTTCTTTTTTTTTTTTAGAGCGGCGATCCGGGGGCCCAAGGAAGAACGCTGGGAAGAGATGGGGCAGAGTGCTGGGAAGAGATGGGGCAGAGTGCTGGGAAGAGATGGGGCAGAGTGCTGGACAGAGATGGGGCAGAGTGCTGGACAGAGATGGGGCAGAGTGCTGGACAGAGATGGGGCAGAGTGCTGGACAGAGATGGGGCAGAGTGCTGGACAGAGATGGGGCAGAGTGCTGGACAGAGATGGGGCAGAGTGCTGGACAGAGATGGGGCAGAGTGCTGGACAGAGATGGGGCAGAGTGCTGGGAAGAGATGGGGCAGAGTGCTGGGAAGAGATGGGGCAGAGTGCTGGGCAGAGTGCTGGACAGAGATGGGCAGAGTGCTGGGAAGAGATGGGGCAGAGTGCTGGGAAGAGATGGGGCAGAGTGCTGGGAAGAGATGGGGCAGAGTGCTGGACAGAGATGGGGCAGAGTGCTGGACAGAGATGGGGCAGAGTGCTGGACAGAGATGGGGCAGAGTGCTGGACAGAGATGGGGCAGAGTGCTGGACAGAGATGGGGCAGAGTGCTGGACAGAGATGGGGCAGAGTGCTGAACACAGGGGCAAAACGCTGGACAGAGATGGGGCAGAGTGCTGGGAAGAGATGGGGCAGAGTGCTGGGAAGAGATGGGGCAGAGTGCTGGGCAGAGTGCTGGACAGAGATGGGGCAGAGTGCTGGACACAGGGGCAAAACGCTGGACAGAGATGGGGCAGAGTGCTGGGAAGAGATGGGGCAGAGTGCTGGGAAGAGATGGGGCAGAGTGCTGGGCAGAGTGCTGGACAGAGATGGGGCAGAGCGCTGGACAGAGATGGGGCAGAGCGCTGGACAGAGATGGGGCAGAGCGCTGGACAGAGATGGGGCAGAGCGCTGGACAGAGATGGGGCAGAGCGCTGGACAGAGATGGGGCAGAGCGCTGGACAGAGATGGGGCAGAGCGCTGGACAGAGATGGGGCAGAGCGCTGGACAGAGATGGGGCAGAGCGCTGGACAGAGATGGGGCAGAGCGCTGGACAGAGATGGGGCAGAGCGCTGGACAGAGATGGGGCAGAGCGCTGGACAGAGATGGGGCAGAGCGCTGGACAGAGATGGGGCAGAGCGCTGGACAGAGATGGGGCAGAGCGCTGGACAGAGATGGGACAGAGCGCTGGACAGAGATGGGGCAGAGCGCTGGACAGAGATGGGGCAGGATTGGACACAGATGGGGCAGAGTGCTGGACACAGATGGGGCAGGATTGGAAACAGATGGGGCAGAGTGCTGGACACAGATGGGGCAGAGTGCTGGACACAGATGGGGCAGGATTGGAAACAGATGGGGCAGAATGGAGACAGATAGGGCAGGATTGGAGACAGATGGGGCAGGATGGATACGATGGAGACAGATGGGGCAGGATGGGGAGATCATATGGGGCAGAATGGATACTCATGAGGGCAGGATGGGAGAACATATGGCTGGAGCCTGCAATGAGACACACGGGGGCTAGGATGGCGAATATTATCATAGGGGCTAATTAAGGGATATTATTATTGCAGTGATGTATTTATTTTATTTTTTGAGTATACTGTTTTAAATGGGGGGAAGTCCTGTTACTGTGCAGAGTGATACTATGTCACCTTCTTTATGTGGTGTAATGTAGAGGCTGTGAAAATTAAGTAATGTATTCTGCAAGTGGAACTCGAGATAACTGTGTTATTTCCTGCAGAGACGAGTCCTGGCTGGAAGAAATGATGGCGGTCTGTGCTGGATGAAAGATGAAGGACTTCACCTAGAGACGTCACTGGTGAGTCAGTGTTAACTATACACTGACACTATACACTGTATACTATATACAGAGCTCCTGTGTATAATGTCACCGGTGATCACTGTATTACCTGTACACAGACACTGCTTACTAATTACAGATCTCCTGTGTATAATGGCACTGATGGTGATAGTATTGTGGTTGTTTTTTTTTATTACTGATCAGTATTGTAGTATTCAGTCACTATGTGGTGGTAATATGCGGTCTGGTCATGGTGTTGTGGTATTTGTTCCTTGTATTTTATATTATTCGATCACTGTGGTGGTAATATGTCATCTGGTCATAGTGCTGTGGTATTTGTTCCTTGTATGTAGTATTATAGGTCATTTTAAAAATTGAAAAATAAATAAAAATATACCTAAATTGTATTGCATATTTTAACAAATATTTAGTAGGTTACAGTACAGTAGGGCCCGGCCAAAAGTGTCTACCGTGTTCTGGTGGCGGCTTAAAAAATCTTTTGGCCAAAACAAAAGCTGACGGCTATATGTGTGATCTGGTGATGGGAACTGTTAATGTGTGATAGGTGAGAAGTGGAGATTTTCCAAGAGATAGCGGTGGGACTGTGGACAGCTCGAGGGGTGGAGGCGGGGCTGGGGTGGAGCCTGGGCGGAGTCTCAAGGGGGCCCCGAAAATTTTGCCAGTATGGGGCCCCAAAATTTCTAGTGGCAGCCTTGCTTCTAGGTACTGCAAAACAGCTCTTATTCTATTGAACTGAGCTGCACAGTGCACCTCCGTTCATCAACCTGTACTCTTTGCGCAAGCGGATAAAATAGTAGCTGATCATTCGGAGTACAGAGTTTCGAGCCCTCACTGATCTGATGTTGAATATTGTGAAAATGAATATAAATTTGTGACGCCCGATGAAGTGCCTGCAATCAAGGAGAATTTTTTCATGCCATGCATTCCACATTTGCCCCTGCTCTTATGACATTCTATGTGAATTCAAACACAGCATCAAATATTCCCATGGGGCAAGTTATAGAAGAGCTTTTTCATTATATCTACCCCTTTAAAATGTTCATGAAGAAGGATGCACATTTGGTAATATCGCCTCCATGCCCCCACATTTCATGCCTCCTTTTGCAGTGAAGAGCACTCACCCGCAGGACCTATCAGTCCTCTAAACAGGAAGGATCTGATTGTGGAGAAGTAAAAGTATAAAACGTTCATTCCATGTTTGGAACATAAATAGTTTCTTGTTTTAATAACTTTGTTTGAATGTTTTTGCAAATGTGCATTTTTAGTAACGCGGTTTGTTTTCTGAGCTCCTCATGTTCTTGATGGCTGTTGTAGATGCATGGAGTGAACATCTGTTTTCTTGTGGTCGCAGTACGTCATCCCATTTCTGTTTGATCTGTGATGAATCAGGTTATCCCCAAAACCACCTATGTTAACCATACAAGCTGTTTTCCTCGTCACACCGTACATTATCATTTCATGTACCCGAGCTGCTGGTATTTTAGATTTTTAGGCATTTTTTTGGGCATCAAAACTTTATTTTTGGTGAATCGGACTAGGTGTTTTATGTTAATGCTTAAGCGGAGAGGGAGAAACTGCACCCAGACCCTTATGCCTGAGTGTCTCAAAGCAAATAAGCCACATAGGTAGACACTATAGTATTATAATAGCACATGACACGTGGCGGGCACGGGTAAACTTTGAGTTGGGGCACAGGAGCTAGAAATGATGACTCTATCTTCTGACTGCATGACTCTTATGTGCAGGTGTGATCCAATAATAGACCATCAGAATGGCGACCGCAACCCCGCAGAATCCTCATCACTGTGATTTACAGCAGTCTGAAGTCTGGCACATTTTAGGCTAAGAACACACAACATTCAGAAATGGTTTCATGGCTTCTGTTTGGAGTTTTGTCTCCATCCGTCCTCTTGTGCAGCTGTATCCGTTTTTTTCAGATCGGCACAAAAGAGCGTCGACTATGTTCCTGTTCCCATCTGAAAAACATACACCGTTACAAAGGATAAAAATGGAATCCATTTGTCCCATTGTATTAAATGTCTCCGTCATGGGAACATCTGAATCTCATTTTCCAGGGATTCAGACAGAAGCTATTAAACCACTGCTGTCCCTCCACTTTTGGAATCTGAGGATTTAGGTAGTTGGACCCTACCTTAGGCCGGGTTCACACGTCCTGACATTTCCGGTACTAGAAAAAAACAATACCGGAGATGACAGTGTCTGTGAGTCCGTGTGTGTAATACTTGTGGAACATGAGTGGCAATCATGTGCTGCCCATGTGCCGTATCAGTACCAAACGGAAGGGCGCCAGGGAAGAAGCGGTACAGTAAGCGCTGCTCCCCAGCGCCGGGTGCTGAAGACGACTCCCCTGCTCTGCCGGCGATCAGTGTGAGCAGAGGAGAGTGATGAGAGTTGTATTCAAGTGAGAACAATGAGAGCAGGCGGCGGCTGATGGGAATATTACTCCCATCTGCCTACACCTTTTGTTGCCAATAACAGTGACAGCAGGAGCTGCTGATGGGAATATTAATCACCCCGCCTGAGCTATAAATAAATAAATGAAAAATCCAGCAAGGGTTCCCCTGTATTTTCTATAACCAGCCAGGCAAAACTCACAGCTGGGGGCTGCAACCCTCAGCTGTCAACTTCAGCAAGGCTGGGTATCAAGAACAGAGGGGTCCCCACGTTGTTTTTTAAATTATTTAAATAAATAATTTTTAAAATGTCATGGGGTCACCCCCATTTTTGACAACCAGCCTTTCTAAAGCTGACAGCTGGGGGCTGGTATTCTCAGGCTGGTGAGGGCCCATGGATATTGAACCCCCCAGCCTAAAAATAGCAGTCCACAGATGCCTAGAAAAGACACATCTATTAGATGCGCCAGTTCTGTCCCCTTGCCCTGCTCTTCCCACTTGCCCTGTAGCGGTGGCAAGTGGGGTTCATATTTGTGGGGTTGATGTCACCTTTGTATTGTCAGATGACATCAAGCCCACAGCTTAGTAATGGAGAGGCATCTAAAAGAGACTTATCTATTAGTAATCTTATAGTTACATGGTAAATAAACACACAGCAATAATAAAGTCTTTTATTAGAAATAAACCAAAACTCTATTTTCCATTTTTATTTAAAAATAACAAAAACAGTTATACTCACCTAAGGCCTAATTCCACTGAATCCCTTGTCTCCTGTAATAAACCAAAAATAAAAAACAACAATATCCGTCACCTCTCCGTTGTCTTGTCCCACGCCATAATCCGTGTCCAACCTGGACAGTGCCAAGATGCAACTGTCCAGGCTGAGAACCACTGGTGAATGAGCTGCTGTGAGCGCAGCATCACTGACCAGCGGTGACATTATTGTGGTTACCGCAGTCAGTGAGGCTGCGTTCCCAGTAGGGCTGAACTGCTGTGACCGCAGCACCGAGCATGGTCAGATAACACCTTGTAAGAGAATGTTCGCTCATCACTAGTAGTAACCAAACTGTTCCAAATGTCGCCCAAGACACTCTGACTTTCTAGAGAAAGTTGGTCCAGAACATGTGGGTTATGGGATCTCATCATGCAATCAGGATCCCACAACCCTCCATGACCGATCTCGCAGGGAATGTGACATCTGCAAACAGATTCTTCTTAAAGGGCACCTGTCACCCCGAAAATCGCGGGTGAGGTAAGCCCACCGGCATCAGGGGCTTATCTGCAGCATTCTGTAATGCTGTAGATAAGCCCCCGATGTTACCTGAAAAAGGAGAAAAAGACGTTAGATTATACTTACCCAGGGGCGGTCCCGCTGCTGGTCAGGTCAGATGGGCGTCTCCGGTCCGCTGCGGCGCCTCCTATCTTCTTTCCATGACGTCCTCTTCTGATCTTCAGCCACGGCTCCGGCGCAGGCGTACTTTGCTCTGCCATGTTGAGGGCAGACAAAGTACTGCAGTGCGCAGGCGCCGGGCCTCTGACCTTTCCGGCGCCTGCGCACTGCAGTACTATCCTCTGCCCTCAAGAGGGCAGAGCAAAGTACGCCTGCGCCGGAGCCGTGGCTGAAGATCAGAAGAGGACGTCATGGAAAGAAGATAGGAGGTGCCGCAGCGGACCGGAGACGCCCATCCGACCTGACCAGCAGCGGGACCGCCCCTGGGTAAGTATAATCTAACGTCTTTTTCTCCTTTTTCAGGTAACATCGGGGGCTTATCTACAGCATTGCAGAATGCTGTAGATAAGCCCCTGATGCCGGTGGGATTACCTCACCCGTGATTTTCGGGGTGACAGGTTCCCTTTAAGAAATCCCATTTAAACGAATAGGATTTTTAACTTAACGTTTTATTTTGTTTGCTTGTTTTTATTCTTCCCAAAGGAGTCATAAAAACGAAAATAAAAATGGAAAAAAAACACATCATTAACATGAATTTTTAACAAGAGTGTTCAACAGGAAGGAAAAATGGTGAAATGAAAGGAAGCAAAATATAAAAGTTCCTCTAGTGGGTCCTCAAATAATTTTTGTCCCTGTTGGGCTAATTACCTCCACATAAAATGAAGCATAGCTAAGGGATCTGGAAATAAAATAGCAGCCCAAATCTAAAGTGTATGACCACTGATGGATCAGATGTCTGGGAGACCGGGCAGACTCTTGGAGGAAGCTGATCCAACGTATTTCTCCGATTCAATCCTTGTCTTTCCCTTGGAGATAAGTGACAAGAACGGTGACTGGCAGCAGTATGTCTCTCCATCAATATAAATAACCTGCATGCGTAATTGTGCATGGGAATGGGGGAATTGCTGATCATAGCTATTAGTCCACAATTGTCAGTATGGAAGAAGGGACGGCTCCATATTAACATCTCAGGAGCTCACACACAGAACTCTCCACAAAGATTGTACTCAGCTGTATAAATGGATCAGAGAAGAGGCCGGTTGTATGGGTACCGAAACCTGTACCTGGCTCTGAGCTCTGTGCAGCTGAAGCCTCTCTTGGATGAACGTATTATAATTCCTTCATAATATACATCCCCAATACGGACGTATGATTAAAAAGGATGCATCAGTATCTCATCAAGATTAAATCAGTTTCTGCATCTCAATTTTTTTCTGTTAGGCAAAACGTGATCTGTTTTGCCCAATAGAAAATAATTGCAATGTGTAACAATACAAATGCAAAAACTGATGCAATGCAGATAGAAAAATACTGGTGCATTTGTATTTTAAAGGGAACCTGTCACCGGGTTTGGCCGATATGAGTTACGGCCACCGCCTTTCAGGGCATATCTCCAGCATTCTATAATGCTGTAGATACAGTAAGCCCCCAATCCAGCATAGCAAGAAGAAGGGAGGCACCGGACCAGGACCTGTGACACCCATCGGAACGGACCGCCCCGCAGGTGAGTATAATAAAAGATATTTTTCTTTTCTTGCAGGTCAGATTGTGGGCTTATCTACAGTATTATAAAATGTTGTAGATAAGCCCTGAACGGCAGTGGCCATAACTCATATTGGCCAAACCTGGTGACAGGTTCCCTTTAAGGATCCTCCATTCTCCAATCTGACTGTAACGATTCTACCCCTCAGTGTGTCTTAGAACACAGTGATTGACAGCTCAGTCATCCGGTCTGGTGCAGGGGCGTGCTGAGCTGTCTGTGCAGTGATTGACATCTCCATTGTTGTCCAGTCTGGTGCAGGGGCATGCTGAGTTGTCTGTGTTTCTGTTGACCATCCAATCTGAGTCTGAGGGTGATGAGCTCCCTTCAGGTGTTCCCTGTTTGAGTGATTACTTAGCTACTTAACTGAGCTGTCTGTCCCAGATAGCTGCCAGTCGTAGTTTTCTGCTCTGTGTGGCTTGCTTCTCTGAGCCTTGTTCTCAGCATTCTGACTTTATGATACTTTTTTCCCGGACTCTGGACTTTCCTATTGACTACTTGTTTGTATAACCCTTTTTGCTCTGATCCGCTACCTTCCTGGTATTCTGACCTCAGAAAGTTACCTGACTATGCCTTTGTCTCAACCCCCTGTTTATGACGAACCCTCCTGGCTATTGACCTCAGACTCTTTGATTATCCCAATTCAAGGCTTGTCCATGAGAAGTGACTCAGCATCTGTCACACACAGTGTAGAACATACTAAGTGCAACACAGAGGGATGTGGGGAAAGGGAACGAAACACTAGGGAAGGGGGAGTGGAGACTCCTAGATAGATCTAATGTCACCCTGTCTGTCCTATTGTCCCTATATAGTTTGCGCACCTATCACCGAGCAGGGCACCTTAACCCTGCCTGACCTTGGCGATAAGCCCTCACTGGGAAGGACAGGATGAGCGCTAGTCATCAATCCTCACTACCGCTAAGTACAACTGGGATAGATCTTACTATAGTGAACTGTTTATCAAGACTGGCATGCAAAATGCCATAATTGATGAATCGCTTCCATAGACCAGATAGTCTTAAAACGTGCTAAATTTATCATATCGGCTGATGGATATATCTGACACATCTTTAGACATTCTAGTCTACAGTATGTTTACACCATATATTAGCTTCCTTTGTGCCAGAAATTTGTGCCAAAATTTTAGCCCACTTTTTGGTGCATGGTGTTGCCCACTAGGCTACGCCTCCTTTCTGCTAAACTATTCCCATTTTAGCTATGCTACACCCCCTTGTCAGGAAAGGAGCAATAGGTGTCTAAAACACATAATAAATATGAAGCACAATTCATGGCACAATTCATTATTACATTTGTGCTTTTTAATGGGCTATTTTGGGGTGTTTTTCTCCTGTTTTTCATGTGCGCCTTTTTGTAAAGTCCATTTTATATGTAATCGCCTGGGGTTTTTGTTCGTCATTGTGATACTCTGTTTGGGGTTCCCAGATGTTTTTGGTTGATACATTAATTATGACTTTTTAAAATTTCAATAACCTCAAGTCATCTCTCTTGGTATTGTAGCCCACCCATTCCCAAAAAACAGGAGTGAAAACTATCTGATAACACCCATTTGGTCTTTACGTTGACTTAAAAACCCGCAAATGATGAATTGGACCCCTGGAGCAAGTCATGGAAGACAGATTTAGTGGAAATTACGCCAGAATTCTCGTGCATTTAGCTTGATAAATATTCACTAATTATCACTAGAGGACAAGTAAACTTCCTGCCATGTAGTACTCCATGTCGGTATAATTCCACTCCCACCACTGGCAGATTTCTGCCTATGAATAGCAAAAAGATGGTGTGTACAAACCCTTTGGTTTTAGAAACTTGTCATGAAGTTGATAGTTTTAAAGGCAATCTGTCAGCAGATTTTTTCCATCTAATCTGAGAGCAAAACCCAAGAAAACACTCCAAAAAAAACAAAGAAACAAACTATAAATAACATAGGATATTTGTTTAACACTATTTTGATTAAAAAAAGTGTAAAAGCTATCCCATCACAGCAAGGTGTACCCTATGGGATGGTCCCTAGTATTCATACCTCACCTTGTGTCTGCTTATCTCAATATAGTTAAGAGCAAAACAGGATAGGGGCCCGACTGTTATGACACCTGCCCATGGGAAGCTATATAGATGAAATGCCTAACTCAAAAAGGGGGGCTACACCCCTGTTTATGCACAGTACAAGAAACTACAGCAAAAGCAAAAAAATGAGTCGGAGCAGAAGTTGGTATATGTACAATGTGTAGCAGCACGTTTACACTGTGACCATTTCACATTCAAAACCCAAGGAAAAAAAATGAACATACACCCTGCAGTAAATAAATAGTAATAGTGCATGTATATAACATAGGAGACTTATTTAACATTATTTTGATCAAAAAGGTGTAAAAGCCATACCACTGCGACAAAGTGACCCAATCGGGATGATCCTGTCTTTAATATTAAAACCCTCCCTTGTATCAATCTCAACATAGATACGAGCACATCAGGACACAGGTGAACGAAAGTCTCGAAGTATCTTGTGTGAATGGAGTGGTAGAGCACATGCGTGAACAGTGAATTGAGAGGTGGTCACACATGGACACTGCTTTTGGTTCACACTTGGGTGATGTGGTCACCTTGTTATGGTGATTTGTGGTGGTCCTAACTGTTGGATCCCTGACGATCATACCTATATCATCTATCCTCTGGATAGGTAATAAATGTTGTTTGTGGTACAAAGAATGATTTTGGAAACTGATTTTCACTGGAGTTCCTTTTAAATGCAACTTAGAGTGGTGACATTTCCATTTCTATGGAGGATAACTCTGATTTTCATATATTCAGGAACGATATATATCTTGGTACCGTGTTAGCCAGTGGATAGAAAAATATTTAGAATTGAGAGTCCTCAGTGGTTGATATCTTTTAATGATCTTTGACACTCTCAGTGCAAGAATGAATGTGTCGCATGGATTTATGTCTTTTACATTAACTAAGGAATTTGCTCCTCAGACCTTGTGGGGTCATCATAACAGAACCAGACCCCAATCAGAGGACAATAAAACATTCACACTCCTTAGCTATGAACTGTCCTAATATTTATGGACATAACTGTTTATCACTCACCTAATGGTAATTCTGCTTCATGTCACCTGTTTATCTATGGCATTTATCTGTGCTGTGTTGTGCATAAATATGTGACTCTTCAGAATTTCTATTAGTCTATGCCTGATGAAGAGACCTGAGTAGTCTCGAAAGCTTGCAATTTGTTACCATCTTTTCAGTTAGCCATTAAAAGGTATCAACCACTGAGTACTCTCAATTCTAAATATTCATTTTCATATATAGTAAGATGTCAATATTTTTTTTTAATTGTTTCAGAATATTTAGGACTTTGAAGAATATTTGGGGGCAGTCTTGTCCTGTACTCAGGGCCATATTTGCCACTAGGCACGTGCCTAGGGCGCCAGGATGCGGGGGGGCGGCAGCTGAGCAAGGTTTTTTTTTGTTTTGTTTTTTTTCCGTTTTTTTTGTTTTGTTTTTTTTAAGGTCTGGGGTCAACCGCCCACCCACCTCCCCCCACCTGCCCATACTCACCCTCCTCAGCGGTGCCTGCAGCGCCCATGGTCTCAGTGCCGGCAGCTCGTCCTGTTCTTAGCGGTGACATGGTAACGCTCATTAAGTTGATGACTATGGACGCATATTCATGACCTTAATGAGCGGTACCATGTGACCGCTGAGAACAGGAGGAAGCTGCCACGCCGGGAGTCGGGACATAGCATCTGATGCAGGGAGTTCAGCGCGCTGTGAGGAGTGTGAGTATGACGGCCCTCTGCCCAGGGGAGGATGCAGAAGGACGGGGGAGTATGCAGGAGAACGGGGGAGTATGAAGGAGGACGGGGGACTATGAAGGAGGACAGGAGAGGATGCAGGAGAATTGGGGAGGATGCAGGAGGATGGGAGAGGATGCAGGAGGACGGGGAGGATGCAGGAGAACGGGGAGGATGTAGGAGAACGGGGGAGGATGCAGGAGGACAGGGGAGGATGCAGGAGGATGGGGGAGGATGCAGGAGGACGGGGGAGGATGCAGGAGGATGGGGAGGATGCAGGAGGACGTGGAGGATGCAGGAGGACGGGGAGGATGCAGGAGGATGGGGGAGTATGAAGGAGGATGGAGAGGATGCAGGAGGACGGGGGAGGATGCAGGAGGACGGAGAGGATGCAGGAGGATGGGGGAGAATTATTGAGGACAGGGGAGGATGCAGGAGGACGGGGAGTATGAAGGAGGACAGGGACAAGGAGGACAGGGAGTATGCAGGAGAGCAAAGTACTGCAGTGTGCAGGCGCTGGGCCTCTCTGACCTTTCCCGGCGCCTGCGCACTGCAGTACTTTGCTCTGCCCTCAACAGGGCAAACAAAGTACACCTGCGCCGGAGCAGGGGCAGGATGACAAGAAGAAGACGTCATCGTATGAAGATAGGAGGCCCCGCACCGTATCACGACGCCCATCGGACCGGGACCGCCCCTGGGTGAGTATAATCTAAGCATGACAGAATGCTGTAGATAAGCCCCTGATGCTGGTGGGCTTATCACATATACGATTTTTGGGGTGACAGACTCCCTCTAATAAATTGTTTTTCTAAAGCATTATAGTGTAGTTTTAGGTCAGGGAGGAATGGTTAGGGATGAGCTAGCAAGGTGCAGGGAGAGGTAGTGATGGCTACTTGCAGACATGTGTGGCACTTGCGGTTTTGCACTTGCAGTGAGACAAAAACACTGCTGGCAGTGTTTTTCCCATTGCTGCAAGTACCGCATTTGCCGGATCGTGGCAAAACCGCAAGTGCTGCACATGTCTGCAAGTCCCATAGGGAATGAATGAGGCCGAACGCAGTGTTGCCGTAAGTGATCCGTTACGCGGCAGATGCGGAAAAACTGCCGGATGTGCTGCAAAAGGCTACTTTCACATCAGCGATTTTTGCCAAAGTCACTGCCGATAGTGTCATACTCACCAAAGGGGGAGGCAGCGCTAAAAGTGCCTAGGGCAGCAGAAACTCTAAATACGGCCCTGCCTGTACTCCTGTGTTGTGTTCTGACATTCTGGTGCTATTTATGTATTATCTTCTCAGTCATTGGATGTAGTTTCCCCTAAGGTCATACAAGTAATTCAACAAATATGTCTTTGACAGAATCTTTTAAAAGATTGGGAACAGAGTAAGGGATCGCACCGACAGGATAGTAGTCCTGTGTTTACTGGAGCCACACTGCATCTGCCAACTCATGAATAGTCATTGTAATGGAGAGCAATGAACACAGGCTCTAACTTACTTTTTGTCCTTCTCTCAGGCATACTATTGAGCTAGGTTCTAATCTGCAGAAAAATGTTTTGACTAAAAGCCTCCCAGGTGCCAACTAAAGAATTGAAGAGTGTTTTCTTCAGCACATGCACATGACAGGGTAGTGCATACAAAGCCTGTTATGTGGCTATATCGCCTCCAAGGGTTTGCCATCCAGGCTCTGTCAGAAGATACAAGAATTAGTGCAATACACATAGAACCGCAAGGAGCATGTTTTGTGTTGTGAATTCTGCTTTTGGGTTCCCTCCAGTGGTTGTAGGTGGGAATTCAGTTGTCCCTGAGTTGCAGTCCTGGCCAGGTGTATCTTTTGATTGCAGTTCTGACTGGGATATTTAGGTGTGCAGGATTCATTAGTAGGTTGCCAGTTGTCCATGGTTCTGGGAGGTTTTGGATCTTTGTCTGGTTCCTCCTGCCTTGCTGCCAATTCAGCAAAGATAAGTGTCTGGCTTTTGTTTCTGTGGCACACATGCTGTGTGCTTAATAATTCTGTGCTATTCATTTGTTTTCTCTTGTCTAGCTTAGATTGTGTCAGTGTTTTCTCAGTCTTGTTGGATTCTCTGGAGTTGCAGATATACGCTCCACATCTTTAGTTAGATGGTGGAATTTTTTGTATTTTCTGCTGTGGATATTTTTGGAAGGGTTTTAATACTGACCGCTTAGTATTCTGTCCTATCCTTTCCTATTTTAGCTAGAGTGGCCTCTTTTGCTAAATCCTGTTTCCTGCCTGTGTGTGTCTTTTCCTCTACTACCCACATCCGTGAAGAGCCTTCAGAAATTTTGGGTTTTGCTAATTTTTATCGCCGTTTCATTGCTAACTTCTCTAGCGTGGTTAAACCCTTGACCGATTTGACGAAGAAAGGCGCTGATGTGGCGAATTGGTCCTCTGCGGCTGTCTCTGCCTTTCAGGAGCTTAAACGCCGATTTACTTCTGCTCCGCTGTTGCGCCAACCAGATGTTTCTCTTCCGTTTCAGGTTGAGATTGACGCTTCTGTGTTATGGACCTGGTGGTTAGGAGCACCCGGAACGACCTGATGGTTAAACTCACACAGGACAAGCTCTGGGAAGTGGGAGCTCTGCAGACCGCAACCCCTAATCCTATCACACAACTAGAAATAGCCGTGGAGCGTACCTAACACGACCTAGACGCCTCTTCACAGCCTAAGAGCTAACTAGCCCTAAAGATAGAAAATAAAGCCTACCTTGCCTCAGAGAAATTCCCCAAAGGAAAAGGCAGCCCCCCCGCATATATTGACTGTGAGTTAAGATGAAAGTCACAAACACAGAAATGAAACAGGCTTCTCTCCCTTCCCCCCTCCTCCTTTCCCAAGAAGGTGATCCTGGAAGCTGGAGGATTGCACATGTCTGAGGCTTTTCCAAGGCGCTTAGGGGTGGATAAATAATTTCTCTGCACTCAGACATTCGCACCAAGGCAAGGACTTGTTGTTCCTATTCTTATTTTAATGAAGAAATAAAGATTTGAAGTTTTATGGAGCTGGAACGCCTTGTTAGGAGTCGAGTTTCCCCTGCTGCACAGGAGGAATCTCGATCCGTGTCTGCTGCGGTCTCCCATTCTGCATCGGCCGCAGTGGGGTCTGCTCAGCGGAGGCGTCGCTCCCAGCGTCTTGCTGGGACTGATTCTGTGCAGAGGGTTACTACTGCCTTTTCTGGCTCTCCTGTTGTACCCTGCACTGATCTGCGGCGAGCAGGCTTCTCTGGGACTAAGTCCTTATTTTCACACACTGAGCATGCCCAGGGCAAGATCTCCCGTTGGAGATCAAGGGTCACATGCTCAGGTACTGCAGCACATTCCATTGGTCCTCCAGGAAGGTCCTGAAAGGGCAAAACTTCGGTAGCAGCTTCCTGTGCTGCAACTATATAAACTGCGCATGACCGCACGGCCATGCGCTAGTATTGTCTTGATAATATGTGTGTGTGTTGTGAGTGAAAGTCGCTCTTTAAAATACCCTCCCTATTGGATGACTGTTCGCGGAAGGTGTATGTTTGCTATCTAGCGCCCGACTTATCCAACAGCACGTTACACACATAACAGCGTCTAGTTGCTGTGACCGCCTGTACGGCGCCGTGCGCTTCCTCTGCGCTTTCCTTACCCAAGCCTGGGTGGTTAGTGGCGTCCGTCAGTGCGGCACTGCATGCACTCTCGTGCCTTTATATACTATTTTTAATAATTTCCTTACACACCCAGTTGCGGTGTTGTGCCAGCAAGTGGTCTAATCGGACTTCAATCCTGTGTTGGGGTTGTGTTCGCTGACTTCTTGCTCGCGCTCTATGTGCGGTACCGCGGTCCTGTGAGTCAACAGGATCGCTTCCTTCACGCAGGGTGAAGTTAACCCGTGCGTGTATACTTATAGTACTGCCATATAGTCCGTCCTACTAGCAGCAGGGTTTTTACCTGCACGGTGGACCTCGGACTGCGAACGCACCTAGTTTCATATCATCTATACTTGGTGCGTTCCGCCAGTCCTTAACACGCCTTCTTCTGTTTCTCGCTATATTCACTCATCCTAGTCCGAGATGAAGTTCCGTGCACCTGCGTTGATCGGTGAGCTGGCTGTGGCTTTTTAGCCCAAACTTTTTTTGCTCCCCACATATATTGACTGTGAGTTAAGATGAAAGTCACAAGCACAGAAATGAAACAGGTTTCAGCAAAGGGAGGCCAGACTTACTAAACAGACTGAGGATAGGAAAGGTATCTTTGCGGTCAGCACAAAACACTACAAAAAGACCACGCAGAGTGTGCAAAAAGACCTCCGCACCGACTCACGGTGCGGAGGTGCCACTCTGCATCCCAGAGCTTCCAACTAGCAAGGCAAGATCATGATAGCCAGCTGGACAAGGAAACAATGAACAAATAAATAACTAGCAGGGACTTAGCTTCTGCTGGAGTAGACAGGTCACCAGAAAGATCCAAGAGTGAACTGAACCAGTACAAGAACATTGACAGCTAGCATGGAGTAACAATCTGAGTGGAGTTAAATAGAACAGCCAGCCAAAGAATAAACTACGTCACCTGTGGAAGGAACCTCAGAAGCAGCAGCTCCACTCACAGCCACCAGAGGGAGTCCATGGACAGAACTTGCCGAAGTACCATTCATGACCACAGGAGGGAGTTCGATAGCAGAATTCACAACAGTACCCCCCCCTTGAGGAGGGGTCACCGAACCCTCACCAGAGCCCCCAGGCCGATCAGGACGAGCCAAATGAAAGGCACGAACTAGATCGGCAGCATGAACATCAGAGGCAAAAACCCAGGAATTATCTTCCTGACCATAACCCTTCCACTTGACCAGGTACTGGAGTTTCCGTCTCGAAATACGAGAATCCAAAATCTTCTCCACCACATACTCCAACTCCCCCTCGACCAACACCGGGGCAGGAGGATCAACGGAGGGAACCATAGGCGCCACGTATCTCCGCAATAACGACCTATGGAACACATTATGGATGGCAAAAGAAGCTGGAAGGGCCAAACGAAATGACACAGGATTGAGAATTTCAGAAATCTTATACGGACCAATGAAACAAGGCTTAAACTTACGAGAGGAAACCTTCATAGGAACATGACGAGATGACAACCAAACCAAATCCCCAACACGAAGTCGGGGACCAACACAGCGCCGGCGGTTAGCGAAATGTTGAGCCTTCTCCTGGGACAATGTCAAATTGTCCACCACATGAATCCAAATCTGCTGCAATCTGTCCACCACCGTATCCACACCAGGACAGTCCGAAGGCTCAACCTGCCCTGAAGAGAAACGAGGATGGAAACCAGAATTACAGAAAAAAGGCGAAACCAAAGTAGCCGAGCTGGCCCGATTATTAAGGGCGAACTCAGCCAAAGGCAAGAAGGACACCCAATCATCCTGATCAGCAGAAACAAAGCATCTCAGATATGTTTCCAAAGTCTGATTAGTTCGTTCGGTTTGGCCATTTGTCTGAGGATGGAAAGCCGAAGAAAAAGACAAATCAATGCCCATCTTAGCACAAAAGGACCGCCAAAACCTCAAAACAAACTGGGAACCTCTGTCCGAGACGATGTTCTCCGGAATGCCATGCAAACGAACCACATGCTGGAAAAACAATGGCACCAAATCAGAGGAGGAAGGCAATTTAGACAAGGGTACCAAATGAACCATCTTAGAGAAGCGATCACAAACCACCCAAATGACCGACATCCTTTGAGAGACAGGGAGATCTGAAATAAAATCCATGGAAATATGCGTCCAGGGCCTCTTCGGGACCGGCAAGGGCAAAAGCAACCCACTGGCACGAGAACAGAAGGGCTTAGCCCGAGCACAAGTCCCACAGGACTGCACAAAAGAATGCACATCCCGTGACAAAGAAGGCCACCAAAAGGATCTAGCCACCAAATCTCTGGTACCAAAGATTCCAGGATGACCAGCCAACACCGAACAATGAACCTCAGAGATAACTCTACTAGTCCATCTATCAGGGACAAACAGTTTCTCCGCTGGACAACGGTCAGGTCTATCAGCCTGAAACTTCTGCAGCACGCGCCGCAAATCAGGGGAGATGGCAGACAAAATTACCCCCTCTTTGAGAATACCCGCCGGCTCAGGAACACCCGGAGAGTCAGGCACAAAACTCCTTGACAGGGCATCAGCCTTCACATTCTTAGAGCCCGGAAGGTGCGAAACCACAAAATCAAAACGGGAGAAAAACAGCGACCATCGAGCCTGTCTAGGATTCAACCGTTTGGCAGATTCGAGATAAGTCAAATTCTTGTGATAATAATAATAATAATAATAATCTTTATTTATATAGCGCCAACATATTCCGCAGCGCTTTACAGTTTAACAGTTTCAAACACAAAAGTCATAAGTAACAACGTTAACAATACAATAATTAAAGCAAAATAAGACTACCCTGCTCGTGAGAGCTTACAATCTACAATGAGGAGGGGGAGATGCAAAGTACAGGTGTGTATTTACAATGATGTATTTACAATCATGGTCCAGCCATCTTCAGGGGTTGGGGAATAGATGGGGATAGTGAATGGGCTACACACACACAAACATAACATAACTTTGATTAGTGAACGTGATAGGCCGCTCTGAACAAATGTGTTTTGAGCGAGCGCCTAAAACTATGCAAATTATGGATGGTCTTAATATCTTGGGGTAGAGCATTCCAGAGGATTGGCGCAGCACGGGAGAAGTCTTGCAGTCGGGAGTGGGAGGTACGGATTAGTGCAGAGGTTAATCGAAAGTCATTTGCAGAGCGCAGTGGTCTGTTAGGCTGATAAACAGAGTGATCCGTCAAGACCACCACGCGATGCTTGGCTCCTTCAAGCCAATGTCGCCACTCCTCGAATGCCCACTTCATGGCCAACAACTCTCGATTGCCAACATCATAATTGCGCTCAGCAGGCGAGAATTTTCTAGAAAAGAAGGCACATGGTTTCATCACCGAGCCATCAGAACTTCTTTGCGACAAAACAGCCCCTGCTCCAATCTCAGAAGCATCAACCTCGACCTGAAACGGGAGCGAAACATCTGGCTGGCACAACAAAGGGGCAGAAGAAAAACTACGCTTCAACTCCTGAAAAGCCTCCACAGCCGCAGAGGACCAATTGACCACATCAGCACCTTTCTTGGTCAAATCAGTCAACGGTTTAGCAACACTAGAAAAATTAGCGATGAAGCGACGGTAAAAATTAGCAAAGCCCAGGAACTTCTGCAGGCTCTTCACAGATGTCGGCTGAGTCCAATCATAAATGGCCTGAACTTTAACAGGGTCCATCTCGATAGTAGAAGGGGAAAAAATGAAACCCAAAAATGAAACCTTCTGAACCCCAAAGAGACATTTCGACCCCTTCACAAACAAGGAATTCGCATGAAGGACCTGGAACACCATTCTGACCTGCTTCACATGAGACTCCCAATCATCCGAAAAGACCAAAATATCATCCAAATACACAATCATGAATCTATCCAGGTACTTTCGGAAGATGTCATGCATAAAGGACTGAAACACAGATGGAGCATTAGAAAGCCCGAATGGCATAACCAGGTACTCAAAATGGCCCTCGGGCGTATTAAATGCTGTTTTCCATTCATCGCCCTGTTTAATTTGCACAAGATTATATGCCCCTCAAAGATCTATCTTGGTGAACCAACTAGCCCCCTTAATCCGAGCAAACAAATCAGACAGCAGCGGCAAAGGGTACTGAAATTTGACTGTGATCTTATTAAGAAGGCGGTAATCAATACAAGGTCTCAAAGAGCCATCCTTCTTGGCCACAAAAAAGAACCCTGCTCCCAACGGTGATGACGACGGGCGAATATGGCCTTTCTCCAAGGATTCCTTTATATAACTCCACATAGCGGCGTGCTCTGGCACAGATAAATTAAACAGTCGGCCCTTAGGAAACTTACTACCAGGAATCAAATTAATAGCACAATCGCAATCCCTATAAGGAGGTAAGGCACCGGATTTCGGCTCTTCAAATACATCCCGGTAATCTGACAAAAACTCAGGGACTTCAGAAGGAGTGGAAGGCGAAATTGACAGCAATGGAACATCACCATGTACCCCCTGACAACCCCAGCCGGACACAGACATAGATTTCCAATCCAATACTGGATTATGGACCTGTAGCCATGGCAACCCCAAAACGACCACATCATGCAGATTATGCAACACCAAAAAGCGAATATCCTCCTGATGTGCAGGAGCCATGCACATGGTCAATTGAGTCCAGTACTGAGGCTTATTCTTGGCCAAAGGCGTAGCATCAATTCCTCTCAATGGAATAGGATACTGCAAGGGCTCCAAGAAAAAAGCACAGCGCCTGGCAAACTCCAAGTCCATCAAATTCAGGGCAGCGCCTGAATCCACAAATGCCAACGACAGAGAGCAAATCAGAGTAACGGACAAAAGAAATTTAGACTGTACCGTACCAATGGTGGCAGACCTAGCGAACCGCTTAGTGCGCTTAGGACAATCGGAGATAGCATGAGTGGAATCACCACAGTAAAAACACAGCCCATTCCGACGTCGGTGTTCTTGCCGTTCAGCTCTGGTCAAAGTCCTATCACACTGCATAGGCTCAGGCCTATGCTCAGAGAATACCGCCAAATGGTGCACAGCTTTGTGCTCACGCAAGCGCCGATCGATCTGAATGGCCAAGGACATAGACTCATTCAGACCAGCAGGCGTGGGAAATCCCACCATGACATCTTTAAGGGCTTCAGAAAGACCCTTTCTGAAAATTGCCGCCAGGGCACACTCATTCCACTGAGTAAGCACAGACCACTTTCTAATCTTCTGACAGTACACCTCCGCTTCATCCTGACCCTGACACAAAGCCAGCAAGATTTTCTCTGCCTGATCCACTGAATTTGGTTCATAATAAAGCAATCCAAGCGCCAGAAAAAACGCATCTACATCATGCAATGCAGGACCTCCTGGCGCAAGGGAAAATGCCCAGTCTTGAGGGTCACCACGCAACAAAGAAATAATGATCTTTACTTGTTGAACGGGGTCACCAGAGGAGCGGGGTTTCAAAGCTAGAAACAGTTTACAGTTATTTTTGAAATTCAGGAACTTAGATCTATCCCCAGAAAACAAATCAGGAATTGGAATTCTAGGCTCTAACATCGGATTCTGAACCACAAAGTCTTAAATGTTTTGTACCCTTGCAGTGAGATGATCCACACAAGAGGACAAACCTTGAATGTCCATATCTACACCTGTGTCCTGAACCACCCAGAGGTTTAGGGGAAAAGAAAGACAAAAAAACACTGCATAGAAAAAAAAATGGTCTCAGAACTTCTCTTATCCCTCTATTGAGATGCATTAATACTTTGGGCCAGCTGTACTGTTATGGACCTGGTGGTTAGGAGCACCCGGAACGACCTAATGGTTAAATTCACACAGGACAAGCTCTGGGAAGTGGGAGCTCTGCAGACCGCAACCCCTAATCCTATCACACAACTAGAAATAGCCGTGGAGCGCACCTAACACGACCTAGATGCCTCTTCACAGCCTAAGAGCTAACTAGCCCTAAAGATAGAAAATAAAGCCTACCTTGCCTCAGAGAAATTCCCCAAAGGAAAAGGCAGCCCCCCACATATATTGACTGTGAGTTAAGATGAAAGTCACAAACACAGAAATGAAACAGGTTTCAGCAAAGGGAGGCCAGACTTACTAAACAGACTGAGGATAGGAAAGGTATCTTTGCGGTCAGCACAAAACACTACAAAAAGACCACGCAGAGTGTGCAAAAAGACCTCCGCACCGACTCACGGTGCGGAGGTGCCACTCTGCATCCCAGAGCTTCCAACTAGCAAGGCAAGATCATGATAGCCAGCTGGACAAGGAAACAACGAACAAATAAATAACTAGCAGGGACTTAGCTTCTGCTGGAGTAGACAGGTCACCAGAAAGAACCAAGAGCGATCTGAACCAGTACAAGAACATTGACAGCTGGCATGGAGTAACGATCTGAGTGGAGTTAAATAGAACAGCCAGCCAAAGAATAAACTACGTCACCTGTGGAAGGAACCTCAGAAGCAGCAGCTCCACTCACAGCCACCAGAGGGAGTCCATGGACAGAACTCGCCGAAGTACCATTCATGACCACAGGAGGGAGTTCGATAACAGAATTCACAACACTTCTGAGATTGGGGCAGGGGCCGTTTTGTCTCAGAGGGATCCTGTTGGTTCCTTGATGAAACCGTGTGCCTTCTTTTCTCGTAAGTTTTCGCCTGCTGAACGCAATTATGATGTCGGCAATCGGGAGTTGTTGTCTATGAAGTGGGCGTTTGAGGAGTGGCGACATTGGCTTGAGGGAGCTAAGCACCGTATTGTGGTCTTGACCGATCATAAGAATCTGATTTACCTCGAGTCTGCCAAACGGCTGAATCCTAGACAGGCTCGATGGTCCTTGTTTTTTTCCCGTTTTGATTTCGTAGTTTCGTATCTTCCGGGTTCTAAGAATATTAAGGCTGATGCCCTCTCTAGCAGTTTTTTGCCTGATTCTCCTGAGGTCCTTGAACCGGTCGGCATTCTGAAAGAAGGGGTGGTCCTTTCTGCCATTTCCCCTGATTTACAACGGGTTCTTCAGGAATTTTCAGGCTGACAGACCTGACCGCTGTCCAGTGGGGAAACTGTTTGTTCCTGACAGATGGTGACAGATGGACTAGTAGAGTGATTTCTGAGGTTCACTGTTCTGTGTTGGCTGGTCATCCTGGTATTTTTGGTACCAGAGATTTGGTTGGTAGGTCCTTTTGGTGGCCTTCTTTGTCACGTGATGTGCGTTCTTTTGTGCAGTCCTGTGGGACTTGTGCGCGGGCCAAGCCTTGTTGTTCCCATGCTAGTGGGTTGCTTTTGCCATTGCCAGTCCCTGAGAGGCCCTGGACGCATATTTCTATGGATTTTATTTCTGATCTTCCGGTTTCCCAGAAGATGTCTGTTATCTGGGTTGTTTGTGACCGGTTCTCTAAGATGGTTCATTTGGTGCCTTTGCCTAAATTGCCTTCCTCTTCAGATTTGGTTCCGTTGTTTTTTCAGCATGTGGTTTGTTTGCATGGTATTCCGGAGAATATTGTGTCCGACAGAGGTTCCCAGTTTGTTTCTAGGTTTTGGCGGGCCTTTTGTGCTAGGCTGGTCATTGATTTGTCTTTTTCTTCTGCATTTCATCCTCAGACAAATGGCCAGACCGAGCGAACTAATCAGACTTTGGAGACTTATTTGAGATGCTTTGTGTCTGCTGATCAGGATGATTGGGTGGCCTTCTTGCCATTGGCCGAGTTTGCCCTTACTAATCGGGCTAGTTCGGCTACTTTGGTTTCGCCTTTCTTTTGTAATTTTGGTTTTCATCCTCGTTTTTCTTCTGGGCAGGTTGAGCCTTCTGACTGTCCTGGTGTGGATTCTGTGGTTGACAGGTTGCAGCAGATTTGGGCTCATGTGGTGGACAAGTTGGTGTTGTCTCAGGAGGAGGCTCAACGTTTTGCTAACCGTCGTCAGTGTGTTGGTTCCCGGCTTCGGGTTGGGGATCTGGTCTGGTTGTCTTCCCGTCATGTTCCTATGAAGGTTTCTTCCCCTAAGTTTAAGCCTCGGTTTATTGGTCCTTAGAAGATTTCTGAGATTATTAATCCGGTGTCTTTTCAATTGGCGCTTCCGGCCTCTTTTGCTATCCATAATGTCTTTCATAGATCTTTATTGCGGAAATATGTGGTGCCCGTTGTTCCCTCTGTTGATCCTCCGGCCCCTGTGTTGGTTGATGGAGAGTTGGAGTATGTGGTTGAGAAGATTTTGGATTCTCGTTTCTCGAGGCAGAGGCTTCAGTACCTTGTCAAATGGAAGGGTTATGGCCAGGAGGATAATTCTTGGGTTTTTGCCTCTGATGTCCATGCTGCTGATTTGGTCCGTGCCTTTCATCTGGCTCGTCCTGATCGTCCTGGGGGCCCTGGTGAGGGTTCGGTGACCCCTCCTCAAGGGGGGGGGTACTGTTGTGAATTCTGCTTTTGGGTTCCCTCCAGTGGTTGTAGGTGGGAATGCAGTTGTCCCTGAGTTGCAGTCCTGGCCAGGTGTATCTGCTGATCTGTTCTGACTGGGATATTTAGGTGTGCAGGATTCATTAGTCCTTGCCAGTTGTCCATGGTTCTGGGAGGTTTTGGATCTTTGTCTGGTTCCTCCTGCCTTGCTGCCAATTCAGCAAAGATAAGTGTCTGGTTTTTGTTTCTGTGGCACACATGCTGTGTGCTTAATAATTCTGTGCTATTCATTTGTTTTCTCTTATCCAGCTTAGATTGTGTCAGTGTTTTCTCAGTCTTGTTGGATTCTCTGGAGTTGCAGATATACGCTCCACATCTTTAGTTAGATGGTGGAATTTTTTGTATTTTCTGCTGTGGATATTTTTAGAAGGGTTTTAATACTGACCGCTTAGTATTCTGTCCTATCCTTTCCTATTTTAGCTAGAGTGGCCTCTTTTGCTAAATCCTGTTTCCTGCCTGCGTGTGTCTTTTCCTCTACTACTCACAGTCAATATTTGTGGCTGGCTGCCTATCCTTTGGGGTTCTGCTCTGAGGCAAGGTAGATTTCCTATTTCCATCTATAGGGGTATTTAGTCCTCCGGCTGTGTCGAGGTGTCTAGGATTTGATAGGCACACCCCACGGCTACTTCTAGTTGCGGTGTTAAGTTCAGGATTTGCGGTCAGTACAGGTTCCACCAACTCAGAGAAAGTTCCATGCGTCTCCAAGGTCACCAGATCATGCCAGTTTTGTGCATAATTCTCGAAAATAAGTCGTAAAAGATAATTTTCGCTGTACCTTTCGGATGAGATTTCTTAGGCTAGTTTCACACTAGCGTTTACCTGATCTGCGGCAGGCTGCGGACTTCCTAAGTGAAGCCCCGCCCTCCGCCGCACCTCCGCTGCTAGCTCTGCCTACATCTGCATGCGGCCCTCATGCGGTCAGCGTACCTATATTTAACATTAGGTACGCAGAACGTGCGGCTGTATGCGGATTGTGCCGCATGCGCCGTTTTGACGATGCGGGAAAAAAAATGCTTCAGGCTGCGTCCTACGCTGGTCGCCGCATCGTCAAAACGACGCATGCGGCACCATCCGCATACAGCCGCACGACCTGCGTACCTAATGTTAAATATAGGTACGCAGGCCGCATGCGGGCCGCATGCAGATGTAGGCGGAGCTAGCAGCGGAGGTGCGGCGGAGGGCAGGGGTTCACGGAGGAAGTCCGCAGCCCTCCGCAGATCAGGTAAACTCTAGTGTGAAACTAGCCTTAACCTTCGTCCGGCTAAGTAGGTACAATTGTAACTATTCCTTTGTAAAATTGCAATAACTTTTTTTTTCGAAAAGCCGTAGAGGGCTGAAATTTCGTAACATCTCTGCAGTTTTGGTCCAGTACAATTGTACCTCTGCAGCCTGTTAACGTTGTAAAATTATGCAGCCTGACGAAGGTTAAAGGGTTATTCCAAAGATAGTAAGTTTCCCTCTATCTCCTATCCTTGAGTTTGGGCCCCAGAACAGTCATGAGAATGAAAGTCTGGATCCCAGGAACAAGGTACTGCAGAGACCCATCTTGAAAAAATCAAAGGTGCCACCTCTACTCCATTCAATGTTTTTGGGACTACAGGAGAATGCCAAGTTCAGCTCTGTGCTAATTTTGACAATCCTTTAGACCAGGGGTATATCTAGGGTGGGGCAAGTGAGGGTGTGAGAAGACAGTATGGTAGGGTGCATTTGAGGAGACAATATGGAGAGGAGAAGTATGATGCGACTTTATAAGGGAAAAAAATGTTAGGAGACAATATAAGGGAGAAAATTGTGAAGGAACAGTATGGAGGTAAAGTGGAAAGGGGGGGCATTATCAGGAGTGTGTGATAGGACAATATTGGGGTGAAAGTGTGAGGGTACAATATAGGGGAAAAAGTGTGGGGGCATTATGAGGGAGAAAAGTGTAAGGGGCCAGTATGATGGGAAAGTTTTAGAGGACATTATGGGGATGAAATGTGTGACGGAAGAGTATGGGGGATAAAAGTGTGAGGAGACACATTATAAAGACTGGGTAGTGTGGGGACAGAAGGGGTAACATGGGGGGACAATGTGAGGGCACATTATGGAAGGGACAGTATGCAGAAAGGGAGAGTATGAGGAGGGGGCACAGTATTGAGACTAGGCATTATAGGGGGATGGCGGTGTGAGGGGATAGTGTGGCTATAACCCAAAAGCTATTGAAAGTTGCCCTAGTTGTGTCTAGTTCTTTAAAATTTGCAAAAAGCTAATTTTAGTTTGTTGGAAAGCGAAGTGAAAATTATTATTGCCTCTATTATGGTAAGTGTCAGTTGAACTGTGGTTCTTGCATTGTGTCCATTAGGGTATGTGCACACGTTCAGGTTTTTTCGCGTTTTTTTCGCGATAAAAACACATTACAAACTGCAGACATATGCATCCTATCATTTAGAATGCATTCTGCAATTTTTGTGCACATGATGCGTTTTTCCCGCAAAAAAACGCATTGCGGTAAAAAAAAGCAGCATGTTTATTAATTTTGCTGATTTTTCGTGTTTTTCCCGCTATTCTATGCATTGGAAAAAAACACACAAAAGCGCACAAAAAACGCGTCAAAAACGCGAAAAAAAAACGCATGCGGATTTCTGGCAGGAATGTCCATTTTTTGTCAGGAAATTTCTGCTAGAAAATCCTGACGTGTGCACATACCCTTAGGCAGTTCCCATGCTGTCTTGCATTGGTTGATTATATGAGGATGGATAAGACATATTTTAAAACCATGATGAATAGAAAACCAAGCGATTACCATTAAGTTGCACCTAAGGGGCCTCCCATCTGCTCCTGATCTGCAGGGTTTTCTGGTATTGCATTCACAGAGGTATAAATCAGGTGATTTACACTTAGAAGCACAATATAATGAAATCATGATGAAAGTTATATATAACCTTCCTGATAAAGACTGGGAGACATCCCCTCATACTCGCTACTAATCCAGTTTGTTTATTCCATGTGATCTGGTAATAGAATTGACATTGGACCATCAGGAAGGAATATCGTGCAGAGACTTTTTTTGTAACCTACAGACTTTTCTATCCAATGACTAATGGAAAATCTAATTGAATAAAAGTAACACACGGAAAGGTTTATTGAAGAAGTTTAATTAAGACACCATATGCTGAACTATTCCATGTCCACGGCCAGTTATTATACAATCGGGTCCAGAGAGGGAAGTTGCATTAAAGGCTTTTAATATAGAGAACTATTAACTCGGCAATTAATGGCTTACACGTAGGTATCATATTCATCCAGTGGATACAAATGCACAAAGGCTCCTATGGAGTTTCTTACATTATGACCCACTTTTTCTAGGCTTATGAGTTGTCTAACCCCATTGTAAATGGATTTTGGCTTAAACTCATCAGCTGCTATTGTTGTGGGAGTCAGATCTGGAACGACATTTGGCCATGTCCAAGCATGGCCGTGTCCATCAGAAGAGCTCTGTAATCTGTTCGTGGGGCTCCGGGGTGGAAGAGTCCACTCTATGACACCCATATGCATACCCAACATCGTATCACACTCGGACTCTAGTCTATGAGGTCACATGTCCGTTTTTTCCTCGGACTGAGCAGGTCTATGGAAAAAAATCACATCCCACTCAATGGGTCCTAGTAACTATTCGCAGGTGGCCTCAACTTTGGCTTAATATACTTTAGTTGCAAAAAAGTAAACCAATCAAGAAGTGGTGTAAAGTTAGACAACATTGTCTAAAGAGGCACCAAATGTGCATCCAACGGTGTTTGGAACCAAGTTCTTAAGATCAATGAGTGTGCAATCGGTGGTAGGTGACAATTCAAGGTATCATCATATGGATGTCATGGAGCTTAGCTGGAGCGGAGAGCCACCCACAAAGAGAATCTCTCATTCTGGTGGACCCAGCCCTCCATATAATACTTACATTATACTCAGCAAGTAATACTTTCACTTCCCTTGCTGTGGGTAGTCACAGGAAAATTTGTACATTCTTTATTTAAAGGGGTCATCCAGAACTTTTTGCTCTTTTTCTATGGGCAAAGAACTAATCGGCAGGTAGTTGCTAACTATCTTCCTGCTCTGGTAGTTGATGAAGCAGTTCCTTCTCTTCCATTCTGCTCTGTTGACTGGGCATCACTTCTGATGTCATGTTATCCTGTGATGATCTTCGCTAAGGAACGGGGGCCTCAAACTGTCCCTGGAACTGGGACTCTAATTATCCCTGTCCCAGGGGCACTCTTGAAGGCAGAGAAACCCGAGTCACTGATCTTACTATGCTCCTGTTAAACCCTGATCTGTCCCCTCCCCCATCCCATGAGGCCTGGGACAGAAATGTATAGTAACCAAGACACAAAGACAAAACAGGGAAAACAGAAAGCAACAAACATACAAGGTACAGAGGTATACTGTATAGGGAAGGATATGAATGTATCAGCCAAATGGGAATAGGACAATGAGGAAAGCATACACCTCAAAACAGCACGCAACAATCTCCAGTAGCAACAATGATCTCCAATTCAGGACAGCACCTCCAAGGAAGTAGGAAGCAAAGCATTCACTGACAAGGCAGGTTTTATAGCGAGAGGTAATGACCAGATCAGAAGCAGCTGAAATGGAGCTGCAAGTTTCTGACCAGCATAGAAGGGGTCTTTAACCTCTTCAGCACTAAAGGAAACTAAATCCATTTACTATGGGACACAAACGCACAGGATAAATGGAAGATCTGCAATTCACAATACGTAGTGATCTTCTAACACCAGATGTCCCAGGAGGACTTGACATACTCATGACACATCATGTTGATTGACATCTGGCTCAGCCCAATGCAGTGGGGAGCTGGCTGTCAATCAACATGACATCTGCAGTGACACCATATCGAGAGAGCAGAGTGGAAGAGAAGAAACTGCTCTGTCAATGTGACATCACAGGAAGCAGGAGAAATATTTGGCAGGAGTGGTCCATAACTGCTCAAAACTGGCATAGATTGGCAAAAGGCAGAACAGGCAGGTAGTGAGCAACTACCTGCAGATATGTGCTTAGGTCCTTTAAAAAAAAAAAATTCACGGATAAGGATAACCTCTGCAAATCCTAATTAAACTCAGAATAACAGATGCAACATCAATAACTCCACTACCTCAGACACATGCATGTGTCACTTGCAGCAGTAGAAGAAGCTGAGATACAGAAATTTGTTTTCTATTTCATTGGAGTTCATTTGAAGATTTGAGGCTTTTCTTTGAGAATGCAGGGTTTATATTTTGTGACGAAGACAAAAATCTCTAGACCTTCCTACATTTCTGTAAATATGGTGCAGAGAAAAGCTATTTAAATCAGCAGTAAAATTATTAGTTTGTGACCAAAAAATATCAGTGCTATCTATGTCCAACAAAGCTGAAGAAGGGTCAATGAAAGGCAGAAACGTTGCACGTTTGGTGGAAAAAAAAATATTACCGTATATACTCGAGTATAAGCCGACCCCCCTAATTTTGCCACAAAAAACTGGGAAAACTTATTGACTCGAGTATAAGCCTAGGGTGGGAAATGCAGCAGCTACCGGTGAATTTCAAAAATAAAAATAGCCACATATAATGCTCCATACTGTTCATTATTGCCCCATAGATGCTCCATATAAAGCTGTGCCATATATAATGCTCCATACCGTTCATTATTGCCCCATAGATGCTCCATATAAAGCTGTGCCACATATAATGCTCCATACTGTTTATTATTGCCCCATAGATGCTCATATAAAGCTGTGCCACATATAATGCTCTATACCGTTCATTATTGCCCCATAGATGCTCATATAAAGCTGTGCCATATATAATGCTCCATACCGTTCATTATTGCCCCATAGATGCTCCATATAAAGCTGTGCCACATATAATGCTCCATACTGTTTATTATTGCCCCATAGATGCTCATATAAAGCTGTGCCACATATAATGCTCTATACCGTTCATTATTGCCCCATAGATGCTCATATAAAGCTGTGCCACATATAATGCTCTATACCGTTCATTATTGCCCTATAGATGCTCATATAAAGCTGTGCCATATATAATGCTCCATACCGTTCATTATTGCCCCATAGATGCTCCATATAAAGCTGTCCATTTCAAAAACCTGACCTGCACATCCAAACATAGACTGAGTGTGAACAGGTGCTGAACCCAGAGTCGCCAACTCGTATATAGTTAAGTAAAAAGGGCAGCACACTGCAGCGCCAAAACATGCAAACTTGAAAACACGAAATTTGAACTGCATTACTGCACTAGAAATATGAAAAATGAGAGCTTTTAGCGCATAAAAATGGCCATATTTATGTGTACCTCGTAGCCACTTTACGGCATCTCTCTTATACGAGGTCCTACGCTTGACCTACCTCACCAAGAATAAACGTCTCCATCTGAATGGGTACATGTGAAACCTCTTCTTGGACTCAAATTCTCTCTTTCTGTGGAGGGGTATTGGACCTACTATAATTAAAACACCTGTGGCTAGGAGGCGGGGAGTGCACGATCAGAAGGCTAAAGAATATATTTCAAAAACCTGACCTGCACATCCAAACATAGACTGAGTGTGAACAGGTGCTGAACCCAGAGTCGCCAACTCGTATATAGTTAAGTAAAAAGGGCAGCACACTGCAGCGCCAAAACATGCAAACTTGAAAACACGAAATTTGAACTGCATTACTGCACTAGAAATATGAAAAATGAGAGCTTTTAGCGCATAAAAATGGCCATATTTATGTGTACCTCGTAGCCACTTTACGGCATCTCTCTTATACGAGGTCCTACGCTTGACCTACCTCACCAAGAATAAACGTCTCCATCTGAATGGGTACATGTGAAACCTCTTCTTGGACTCAAATTCTCTCTTTCTGTGGAGGGGTATTGGACCTACTATAATTAAAACACCTGTGGCTAGGAGGCGGGGAGTGCACGATCAGAAGGCTAAAGAATACATTTCAAAAACCTGACCTGCACATCCAAACATAGACTGAGTGTGAACAGGTGCTGAACCCAGAGTCGCCAACTCGTATATAGTTAAGTAAAAAGGGCAGCACACTGCAGCGCCAAAACATGCAAACTTGAAAACACGAAATTTGAACTGCATTACTGCACTAGAAATATGAAAAATGAGAGCTTTTAGCGCATAAAAATGGCCATATTTATGTGTACCTCGTAGCCACTTTACGGCATCTCTCTTATACGAGGTCCTACGCTTGACCTACCTCACCAAGAATAAACGTCTCCATCTGAATGGGTACATGTGAAACCTCTTCTTGAACTCAAATTCTCTCTTTCTGTGGAGGGGTATTGGACCTACTATAATTAAAACACCTGTGGCTAGGAGGCGGGGAGTGCACGATCAGAAGGCTAGAGAATACATTTCAAAAACCTGACCTGCACATCCAAACGTATTCTTTAGCCTTCTGATCGTGCACTCCCCGCCTCCTAGCCACAGGTGTTTTAATTATAGTAGGTCCAATACCCCTCCACAGAAAGAGAGAATTTGAGTCCAAGAAGAGGTTTCACATGTACCCATTCAGATGGAGACGTTTATTCTTGGTGAGGTAGGTCAAGCGTAGGACCTCGTATAAGAGAGATGCCGTAAAGTGGCTACGAGGTACACATAAATATGGCCATTTTTATGCGCTAAAAGCTCTCATTTTTCATATTTCTAGTGCAGTAATGCAGTTCAAATTTCGTGTTTTCAAGTTTGCATGTTTTGGCGCTGCAGTGTGCTGCCCTTTTTACTTAACTATATACGAGTTGGCGACTCTGGGTTCAGCACCTGTTCACACTCAGTCTATGTTTGGATGTGCAGGTCAGGTTTTTGAAATGTAATCTTTAGCCTTCTGATCGTGCACTCCCCGCCTCCTAGCCACAGGTGTTTTAATTATAGTAGGTCCAATACCCCTCCACAGAAAGAGAGAATTTGAGTCCAAGAAGAGGTTTCACATGTACCCATTCAGATGGAGACGTTTATTCTTGGTGAGGTAGGTCAAGCGTAGGACCTCGTATAAGAGAGATGCCGTAAAGTGGCTACGAGGTACACATAAATATGGCCATTTTTATGCGCTAAAAGCTCTCATTTTTCATATTTCTAGTGCAGTAATGCAGTTCAAATTTCGTGTTTTCAAGTTTGCATGTTTTGGCGCTGCAGTTTACTTAACCATATAAAGCTGTGCCACATATAATGCTCCATACTGTTTATTATTGCCCCATAGATGCTCATATAAAGCTGTGCCACATATAATGCTCTATACCGTTCATTATTGCCCCATAGATGCTCATATAAAGCTGTGCCATATATAATGCTCCATACCGTTCATTATTGCCCCATAGATGCTCCATATAAAGCTGTGCCACATATAATGCTCCATACTGTTTATTATTGCCCCATAGATGCTCCATATAAAGCTGTGCCACATATAATGCTCTATACCGTTCATTATTGCCCCATAGATGCTCCATATAAAGCTGTGCCACATATAATGCTCTATACCGTTCATTATTGCCCCATAAGATGCTCCATTTAAAGCTGTGCCATATATAATGCTCTATACCGTTCATTATTGCCCCATAAGATGCTCCATTTAAAGCTGTGCCATATATAATGCTGCTGCTGCAATAAAAAAAATGACATTCTCACCTCTCTTGCTGCCCACAGCTCCTCAGCGTCCCGTCTCTCCGCACTCACTGTTCAGGCAGAGGGCGGCGCGCACACTAGTACGTCATCGCGCCCTCTGACCTGAACAGTCACTGCAAGAGGACGGGAAGACGGAACGACGCCCGGCGGGTGGAATGCGGACAGGTAAATAGGACATACTTACCTGCTCCCGACGTCCCTGGCTCCTTATCCCGGACAGATGGTCTCCGGGCTCTGCAGCCTCTTCCTCTGTCATAATCACCTATGAATGATGGCAACACACAAAAAAGGAGATCATACAAGGTATAATTTTATTAAAGCAGATTAAAACAAAGGACTTAGTAATAAAATACAGGTGAGGATCACATGAACAAGAAAAGAAAGGTGGAAACGCCTGGAAAAAACATGTATCATCCACAACTGATCTGTGATACAAAATGACTAATTCACATACAAAAAATAGCAACAAGGCTACAGATGGAATATAATAAGTCGAACAGGAAAGCAGGAAAACACCTTCGTCTAGTAAGCCAGTGCATGGAAAAATATAAACCAAGGCACATATATGGATCTAAGTAAAGGCCGACAGAGGTCCTATAAGTCTAGTAAAGTAACTAGTATGTGAAAAGAAATTCCATTATATATTACATATTACCGGATGCGATACAAACCGTGAACACCGCCGCAAGAGCCAGTTGTCACATGATGGCTCTTGCGGCAGTGTTCACGGTTTGTATCGCGTGTCTGGGTATCTATGATGACTGGACCCAGCAACGATACGGCGCCTTTTTTCCTATCGCCGCTTTTTAGAATATTTGTTACGATCATGCGGCGGTGGGGGTTTCTGAAGTCCTCCGGGCGGTATATATACCGTATATATATTGTGCTGCTAATTTATAATATTTTTTAGCAATATAAATCTGACCTTTCGTTTCATCTGCGCATGCGCCCTGGTCTTCTTCCGGGTATCTCGTTGTAATGGCCTATTGCAATATAAAAAGGGATCAAACCAGCATCTATCCACCCCTGGACGAAGCATTTCATTGCGAAACGCGCGTCGGGTGTGGTGGACGCCTGGTTACCCTGCATCTGATCCGGTAATATGTAATATATAATGGAATTTCTTTTCACATACTAGTTACTTTACTAGACTTATAGGACCTCTGTCGGCCTTTACTTAGATCCATATATGTGCCTTGGTTTATATTTTTCCATGCACTGGCTTACTAGACGAAGGTGTTTTCCTGCTTTCCTGTTCGACTTATTATATTCCATCCGTAGCCTTGTTGCTATTTTTTGTATGTGAATTAGTCATTTTGTATCACAGATCAATTGTGGATGATACATGTTTTTTCCAGGCGTTTCCACCTTTCTTTTCTTGTTCATGTGATCCTCACCTGTATATTATTACTAAGTCCTTTGTTTTAATCTCCTTTAATAAAATTATACCTTTTATGATCTCCTTTTTTGTGTTTTTTGTGTGTTGCCATCATTCATAGGTGATTATGATTAATATTATGGCTCCTATTTAGGACATATATATAGGTGTTTTGTTTTTTCTCTTCCTCTGTCAGCGGTCACTGGTACCGCTCATTACAGGAATGAATATGCGGCTCCACCCCTATGGGAGTGGAGTCCATATTCATAACTTTAATGAGTGGTACCACGTGACCGCTGAACATAGGAAGAGCTGCGGCACCCAAAGACCATGGGACAGGCAGGGACAGCGCCAGGAGCGCCAGGAACAGGTGAGTATGCGACAGTCCTCTCTCCCCCTCACCCGCCAACCCTGCCGCCGACCATGACTCGAGTATAAGCCGAGAGGGGCACTTTCAGCCCAAAAACTTGGGATGAAAATCTCGGCTTATACTCGAGTATATACGGTAAGTGAACTACTGTGACTTTTTTTTTTGATGTTGAGGTGCAAGATATCTGCTGGGACTTCTGAATCTTCAAGTATTGGGTGGAATCGGTATTAATCAAAAGAACAAGTAATCGCATTGAGAGCCATAGTCAGGGGTCTAATTATAGAGGGTGCAGGCATCGGGAGCCTGGTGCCTAGGGGGTACAAAAATATTCTCTAACACATAAGAGAACAGGAGAATTGTACAGGGTTCTCAGCTATTTACATAACTGGTACTCAGATGTCCATCACCCTTCCCATCTCTCCTCTCCAATGACTTTATTAACCAGAGTCATTTAACCCCTTAGTGATGGAGCCAAATTTTTGAAATTTGACCAGTGTCACTTTATGTGGTAATAACTCTGGAAAGCTTCAACAAATCCAAGTGATTTTGAGGTTTTTTTTTCGTGACACATTATATTTTATGGTAATAGTAAATTTAGGTCTATATGTTTTGTGTTTTGTGTTTATTTATAAAAAATATCAGAAATTTGTCAAAAATGTTTAAAAATTAGCAATTTTCAAACTATGAATGATTATCCTTTTAATCCAGATAGTCATACCACAGCAAGACATTAATAAATAACATTCCCCACATGTCGGCTTTACATCAGCACCATTTATAAAATGTTATTTTATTTTGTTAGCATTTTAGGAGGTTTAAAAATGTAGCAGTAATTTTTCATTTTTTCAAGGAAATTTACAAAATGTATTTTTTAGGGACCTATCCGTGTTTGAAGTGCCTTTAGGCGTCCCATATATTGGGAAACCCCCAAATGTGATAACATTTTAAAAACAGCACCCCCTGACATATTGAAAACTGCTGTCAGGTAGTTTATTAACCCTTCAGGTGCTTCTCACGAATTAATGCAAAGTAGCATGACAGAAGTGAAAATGTGCATTTTTACCACCTAAATGCCGCTAACTTCTGAACAGGTTACAACAGCCGACAGACTCCAAGGCTGCTGTTTGGTCTTGAATTGCCATGATAAACACCTACAAATATCCCTGATACTATGCCATGAAGGAAACATCTAATACACCAAAGAGACAACCTTCACACAAGGCTATGAGGTAAAAAAACATATATAACCTTTATTAAACACAATACATATTAAAACAAAGGGATGGACTCTGGAATGAGGATCCAACGGTTGCGTGCATCTATCTCTTACCCAAGATCCATAAAGATCCGGTCTCACCCCCAGGTAGGCCCATAGTGTCGGGGGTGGGTAGTCTATGTGATTCTGTCTCTAAACTTATAGACTTCCATCTTAAACCTCTGGTGGAAACCCTACCTTCCTTTCTCAAAGATACGACGGATGTTTTGAAAAAACTGGACGGTCTACAACTTGAGGAGAATATGGCCTTAGTCACCTGTGATGTCGAATCGTTATATACCTCGATTCGACACCAGGATGGCATTGAAGCAGTTTCCTTTTTTCTATCCAGTAGTGATCTCGATCGGGGTCTGGTTTCTTTTTTGATTAAGGCCCTGGACTTTGTACTCACCCATAACTTTTTCTTATTCCGTGATTCTTTTTTCCTCCAGATGCAGAGTACTGCTATGGGGGCGTCTTGTGCGCCCCCATATGCAAATTTATTTTTAGGGTTATGGGAGCGTGGCATTTTCCAAACTGACCCCCACCCTTTGAGTCAAGGTGTGATGTCATGGTGGAGGTATATTGATGACATCCTTATGGTGTGGCAGGGGAGTGAGAATGATTTAGATCAGTTCATCAGTGTACTAAACTCCAATGACAAAAATATTAAATTGACCTATAAATATGAAACTAAAAAGACCGAATTTTTGGATATTTCCATTAAAGTTGGGGCTGATGGAACCATTCATACTGACCTGTTCCGTAAGACCACCTCGGTTAATTCCCTTCTTCATTCCTCCTCACAGCATCCACGCCATCTGATCAAAAATATCCCCACGGGACAATTTCTGCGGGCAAGGAGGATTTGCTCCCAAGATGAATTATTTGAACATCAGGCTCAAGATCTATGGACACGGTTTAGAGATCGGGGCTATGGCAAGAAGATCATCTGTCGGTCATATCAGAGGGCCTATCATAGCCAAAGAAGTGTCCGGTTACAGAAACAAACAACTGTGAAAGATCATGATCAGGTACGCTGCATCCTGGACTTCAATTCCAGAAGTGATGATGTTAAGAAGGCAATCATTAAACATTGGCCGGTACTTCTGATGGATAGGACTATTGCTAATTGCGTTGGGTCTCATCCATCGATTACCTATAGACGTTCTTCCAATTTGAGGGATCAGTTGGTACATAGCTACCATGGGAGTCCTGGCCCTAAATATATTTTTGGAGCCAAGGGCCCTGCATGGGGCTGTTCCAATTGTGGCAAATGTGTTGCCTGTTGCAATATCGTCACAGCTCTTGATTTTTCTAACTCTAGAGGTGACAGGATGTATCGCATTACACACACCATCACGTGTACCACAAAGGCGGTCATATATCATGCCACGTGCCCTTGTGGCTTGATTTATATTGGCATGACCACGCGCGAGTTGCGTAGACGGGTACGAGAACATGTGTTGGACATTGAGGGGGCAACTGCGGTATCTGACCCCCTTAAATTAAAATCTATCCCACGTCATTTTAAAGCTTTCCATGGATGTGATCCAACCGGCTTACAGGTCAAAGGCATTGATCGAGTTTTCATTGGGCTCAGGGGAGGCAACTGGAAGAAGATGTTGGCCCAGAAGGAGGCTCGGTGGATTTTTAAACTGGGCACTCTTGCACCACTGGGCTTGAATGAATATAATAGTTTCTCGCCTTTTTTGCCAGGATGACTCAGCCATATTCCTTTGTTATGGGTCTTTGTTTACATACATTATTTGCACTTTTATCTCTCTTTTTTTCGCCTTTAGTCTAGGTCGGCTTTGCTTAATATGATACAATATACCTTAGTGCAATCTTTCTTTTTTCATTTATGTTTTTGGTTTTAGTTGGTCTTTTTTACTCTTTGCTGTATAGTGTTTATATTTGTGTTTTTAATTATTGTTATTTTTTATCCTTCGGTCCTCTAGGGTTGGTGCTGTCTTTTGGAACATTGGGATTTGTGAAGATTTTGTATATCTGTGGACCTATTCTACTGTTATTAGCTTTGCTGCATTGGCCTTATGTGCACTTACTCATGTATTTGGATGCTTTTGCATCATTACACTTATGTTTATTTTTGATTATTATCATATACACATAATTATTTTATGTTGTTTATTTTTTGTTTGCGTTATTTTGTATGTGTATTAATACAATTCCTTCCTTAATAGGTCTTATTATTCACTTCGCACTTTTTTCACATCGCACTTTATTATTTTTTATTTATTTATTTTTTCAATTTTCGTGCCTAATGCGGATCCAGTTTAGGGTCGCTATTATTATGCATATACTGGCACGGTTCACTGATATAGCACGGCTGACGGTTATTTCGGTCCTGGATATATTGCAGTGATTGTTGCCATCACTTGCGATATGCCAAATATATGACGGGTCCCTCCGCATGTACCATGGGGACCTCATTGCGTTTTATATTATATATACTAATCTTCTTATATCTGGCGTTACCATGGATATAATGGGGGTTGACCGGACGTATTATGATGACTTTGTTAATATCTCAGGGGGCCCAATTTGTTGCGTGGGTTATCTTTAACAGCGCTGCCTTTATTACGCATTGTATAGACATCTACTTAATGTGTATTACATCTAGGTTTACAGTGATGGCATACTAGATGGTGTGCGGCGGCTATGATGGTCTACTGTGTCTCCGCCCAGCGTGTAATGTTTCCATGGCTATGGTGGGGGCGGGTCGTAAACGCTACTGCGGCGGTGTCTATTCACCATGGTTTCCTACGTAGAGTATTGGTCACGCCTTATTGGTTCGTCATGTTAGACGCCGGCTGGTGGCATCTGTGGGCGGTTGCTATCGTTGCCTACGTTGAGCCGGATATTGCGCAGTGGCGTGTTTGTCATTTCCGGTCCGCGGCCCGGCATCCATGGTCCCCACGAGGTAATGCGCTAGCGTTAGTGTGTATCATGGCGCTTCCGGTCGCATCTTATGACTTGCAGACATATGTAGGCGCTATGTTTTATCCATTCTGCACATGCGTTCACAGCAGTTCTCTATCGCATCATTATTTCAGCACCGTTCCTATTGGACTATTGGGATATAAATTACATTGCTGGCCGGCACCTAACCACCCCCAGACGAAGCATTTCGGTGCGAAACGCGCGTCGGGTGTGGTGGGTCCCCAGGAGCGCTCCATTTTGGTAATTATATACATTACTTCTTAACATGTTGTGATATATGTATGAGTATATATGAGTAATTGCACATTGGCACTTGCCAGTTCAGATTGTTTTTACCATTGATGTTATTTATGGAACTTCTGCTCTTGGTTACCCACCTTCTGTTCTGTGTCCTGGGTGTTTTACCCGTTACCATCTACTTTTAATATGTATTGTGTTTAATAAAGGTTATATATGTTTTTTACCTCATAGCCTTGTGTGAAGGTTGTCTCTTTGGTGTACTTGAATTGCCATGGCAAACATCAGGACCACACAATCATGGTCTAAGTAAGGGCACCAACTGGGATAAAGAGGAAGCCCCCACACTCTGTTAACCATTTATAATGATGTAGTCACTATTGACAGCAGCATCTAAGGGGTTAAACAGATTTGGACGGTGCAAGCACTGATCGTGGCTGATGCAGCAAGTTGTCAGCTATAGTGGACAGCCGACAGCTGCTGGATTGTCACCTGTATGGGGATGCTATTCTCTTATATCTCAGGTCAGTTAAAAGACGTATTGGCGGTCATTAAGGAGTTAAGTTCAGAAGCACTAAAGTTCCTAAGGATTCAAGTAATTTGCATCCTGCCATTGTGCGGCAGAAATTGTTTCAACTCTGCTACATTGTCAGTTCAGACTGCTCTGCTACAACTCTGCTATATCATTGTTACAGCTCTGCTACTCAGACACAGCTGGACTTGCTTTGCTGTATTAGTCATCGCTACACCAGCTCTGCTACATTAGCCATTGCTGTTACAGCTGTGCTACATCAACCATTGCTGTTCCAGCTCTGAGTCATGATTGTTCCAGATGTGCTGCATTACCCATCACTGTGCCCGCTCTGCTACATTAGTCATCATTATTAAAACTCCCAAATCAGAGTCATCTCTGCCAAATCCGTCATCGCTGTTCTAGCTCTGATACATCTGCTATCGATGTGCCAGCTCTGCTACATCAGCTATTGCTGTTACAGCTGTGCTACATCAACCTTTGCTGCTCCAGCTGTGCTACATCAACCTTTGCTGCTCCAGCTGTGCTACATCAACCTTTGCTGCTCCAGCTCTACTACATAAACCATCACTTTTTCAGCTCTTCTACATCACCTCTATATAGCTCTTACATTTTTGACACCACTTCATCCATCTTAGCAGTCTGGCTGCACCAGCGTCAACTGTCCGTGTTTCTCAAAAACTGCTCGTCTACTAGGAACTTCTAGGATCCAACTCAGACATTAGGTGAGACATAACAATAACTTCCATAGAAGTGTTTGGCGAAACAGCACACGTGCTTGGCCACAGATTTATACAAACTTTCGCTCTCTGTGGTTTTACTAATGTTGTGGGCGCAATCAGGGGTGTAATAGGGGCTTCCCCTACTATAGTGATCTGTGAGGGTCCAGTGGATAGCTGACAAATTATACCTAATGAGTTACACCTTAATATTCACTAATGTCAAACTGTGATACAATTGTACTAGTAAATATAACATAAAAATCAGCTTTGGCCCAAATGAAAAGCGAAAGAGAAGAATCCACTAAGATAAAGTTGAAAGATAATATACACTTGCTCTGAAATAGAAAAAAGAACTAGATTTTGATGAGAAATTTCTTTAAAAATATAATAGAGCCCTTGGAGGAAGATGAGAAGATGGGATGAAAAGTACATTAAATAAACTCAAGAGAATGATGGAAGATTTAGCTGGATATCTCCGGTTGACTGGAAAAATTAAAATTGCTTTATGGCAAATGGGATATTTTATGCTTCATCCACTTCGCAATAAATAATATTACTTGCATGTGTAAGGAAACGGCAGAGAAAGACAATCGACTTTTTGTGCTGGATGTCAGTGTTAGTATTGGATCAGGCAGCTCTCGGCATTATACAACTTCTCTGATAATATGCATTTCTCAGATCAATTGCCCAAATATTAGAGAAATTCAGTATGAATTGAATTCTGTCAACGTTTTGGAAATTTGCTGGAAAAGGCAAATTAGAAAAAAATTGCCATTTTATTTGTGCAAATTGCCAAAAGAATTCCCATTGCCATTTTGCACAAAGAAGATTGCATGAGCCAGAGAAGGATCATGTGACTACAGATACAATCGCATGGGATTCTCCATAATGCCTTGTGGCTATCACAACACATGGTATAGCACAGCCAATCAGGAGAGACTATCACAGCCTGTATAAAAGCAGAGGCAGGGAATGCAGCAGCTATTTTGTAAAGAGTCTCCATGGTGAGAGCTTATAGCTTAGCAATGCAGCTAAGGAAAGAAAGCTTTAAAAGACTGAATGAATATTACAGATTGTGTGTGAAAGGACAATGGTGATAGAGTAGTTACCATCCGTTTACCCATAGCCATATATGCTGAAGTCACTTGGACGTTACGAAGGCTTTGTTTGTAATAAAAAGCTTTGGAAAGTGTTGAATACAGTCCTAAGAGACCGCAGAGTGTTACACATGTATATGTAGGGCAATTGGAGGCTTTTTTTTGTATTTGCGATTCACTGTAAATCAAATTATTTTAGTAAAATTCGACAAAGCTGGCAAACTCAAAATTTCAAAAGATTTGTTTTTCTCTAGTAGACAGAATACTTGATTGAAAAAAATGGAAGAGAAAGTGGTCAAACTTAACTGCAAGTATGCAAATCTCGGATAAGTGATGTATGTGACAAAAGCAAGAATTGTTAAACAGAACCCTAACATTGGGAAGTCTACCCACTGATAGGGCTCCCAATGTTACAACTCTCCGTAAAGTTTTGTACCTCTTTAAGATTGTCTAGTCTAAATTTAAATAAGTCTATTTGGGCCAGAAATTTGAACCAATATTTTGGTGCATCATATAGGCCACATCCCTTTTCAGACAAACCGCACCCCTTTTCAGTGAGGCCATGTCCCCATTGTGAACAAGGAGCAAAAATAGTCAAAAACACATAATAAATATGGTGAAAAATCATGGAAGACTTTTTTTTGGCACCAATTAATAGTATTTGCACAATTCATGATCCCCTTGATTATACGGGAGAAGTTCTCAAAATTGAGGCAACTGAATATCCCATATTTAGAAATATTTTCTTCTTGACAGTATTATTTTAAACCATAATTCATTTGGTAATCCAACAATGATTTTGTGGCGCCATCATGGGCACAAGATTTGCTTCCACTGGTGAGATGCAATTTATTGACTGTTGTGGTTTCAAAACCTTATAGGAATTTCAGTCTTCTGATGGGAGAGTCCCTCTATGAAAAGCTGATTACAGAGTGTTCCAAGTGTTCAATTTACTGTAACTACAGCGCTCCTAAAAGGGATAATAAATCATTAGGGTATGTTAAACATGTAGAATAATTAGCAATTTTTTTTACTGTTACAATCACAAGAATGTAAAGGGTTTTTATCTCATGGGCTTTCATAGGGAAAAAGTGGCAGTAATCAATTATAATGTGACTCTCATGCAGTAATTATTTAAAATAGCAGAGAGTGTAGAAATGGCGCATGAAAGAGAAAAAAGGGGTAAAAAAAGAAGCAAAGTAGAGAAATGAGGATCTCTTTCTGTACCTCATTGCCCTTTCCCTGTGACCCCAATGGCATGATTGGCATTCGGTAGTTATGTCATCAGGAGATCTCGATCTGTCATATACAGAAGACTGTTAGGATGCCTGTCAGTGTAACATTGTCGGGTATAATACATTAAATTGCAAAAGTAAAAAAGTAAAAGAAACAAAAATTGAAAACACAAAACCCACTATTCTCATAAAAATGCATTATATCATAGAATAAAATAATGAAAAAGTACTTACATTTGGCACTAAACATGTCTGCAACAGCCTAAACTATAAAAATCATTACGTAATTGTATTCATATGGTGAATGTCATAAAAATAAATAGAATTGCTGTTTTAAAATGCAGAGCAGTGTGTGAAAAGGAAAAAATTCTACAAAAGGAAACGTTCCAAATTCTACCTCTACATTGTGTTGGCATAAACTGATTTTTTTTTGTTTAACAGGTTAATTGTAATAAATTTTAGAAACACACTTGAGGAGTGTTGTTTGCAAAGTGGCGTCTTTATGTTTTGGCTTTTTGTTTTCTATGTTTTGGCATCTCAAGACATCAGCTCTTCTCTTTCATGTTATGTGGTGGCTTTGATGTTCGAAAACAAATATGCATTTCGAAGTTGGATCAACTCCTTTTTCAGGTCTTGAAAAAGGATTTTATCCAACTCCGAAATGTGTTTTTAGTAAATTTGTTTTCTTCCTATAACTGGTACATTCTTGGCAGCACCTGGATAGAATCATAGAATGTTAGAGCTGGAAGAGAGGGTTATTTGGTCCCACCCCTGCTCAATGCAGGGACCTCCTTGTCCTTTGATCTGATCCAACCCCCGGCTCAATGCAGGGACCTCCTTCCTGGTCATCTGGGCCAACCCCATGCTCAATACAGGGACCTCCTGGGTCATCTGGTCCAACCCCGTGCTCAATGCAGAGACCTCCTTGGTCATCTGGTCCAACCCCTTGTTCAATGCAGGGACCTCCTGGGTCATCTGGTCCAACCCCCTGCTCAATGTATGGACCTCCTGGGTCATCTGGTCCAACAACCTGCTCAATGCAGGGACCTCCTGGGTCATCTAGTCCAACCCCTTGCTCAATGCAGGGACCTTCTGAGTCACCTTGTCCAACCCTCTGCTCAATGCAGGGACCTCTTGGGTCCTGTGTCATCTGGTCCAACCCCCTGCTCAATGCAAGGACCTCCTGGGTCATCTGGTCCAACCCCCTGCTTAATGCAGGGACCTCCTGGGTCATCTGGTCCAACCCTATGCTTAATGCAGGGACCTCCTAGGTCATCTGGTCCAATCGCCTGCTCAATGCAGGGACCTCTTGGGTCATCTGGTCGAATCCCCTGCTCAATGCAGGGACCTCCTGGGTCATCTGGTCCAACCCCCTGCTCAATGCATGGACCTCCTGGGTCATCTGGTCCAACCCCCTGCTCAATGCAGGGACCTCCTGGGTCATCTGATCCAACCCCTTGCTCAATGCAGGGACCTCCTGAGTCACCTTGTCCAACCCTCTGCTCAATGCAGGGACCTCTTGGGTCCGGCGTCATCTGGTCCAACCCCCTGCTCATTGCAGAGACCTCTTGGGTCACCTGGTCCAACCCCCTGCTTAATGCAGGGACCTCCTGGGTCATCTGGTCCAACCCTATGCTTAATGCAGGGACCTCCTAGGCCATCTGGTCCAATCGCCTGCTCAATGCAGGGACCTCTTGGGTCATCTGGTCGAATCCCCTGCTCAATGCAGGGACCTCCTGGGTCATCTGGTCCAACCCCCTGCTCAATGCAGGGACCTCCTGGGTCATCTGGTCCAACCCCCTGCTCAATGCAGGGACCTCCTGGGTCATCTGGTCCAACCCTATGCTTAATGCAGGGACCTCCTGGGTCATCTGGTCCAACCCCCTGCTCAATGCAGAGACCTCTTGGGTCATCTGGTCCAACCCCCTGCTTAATGCAGGGACCTCCTGGGTCATCTGGTCCAACCCTATGCTTAATGCAGGGACCTCCTAGGCCATCTGGTCCAATCGCCTGCTCAATGCAGGGACTTCTTGGGTCATCTGATCGAATCCCCTGCTCAATGCAGGGACCTCCTGGGTCATCTGGTCCAACCCCCTGCTCAATGCAGAGACCTCCTGGGTCATCTGGTTCATCCCTATGCTTAATGCAGGGACCTCCTAGGCCATCTGGTCCAATCGCCTGCTCAATGCAAGGACCTCTTGGGTCATCTGGTCGAATCCCCTGCTCAATGCAGGGACCTCCTGGGTCATCTGGTCCAACCCCCTGCTCAATGCAGAGACCTCATGGGTCATCTGGTCCAAACCCCTGCTCAATGTAGGGACCTCCTGGGTCATCTGGTCAAACCCCTTGCTCAATGCAGGGACCTCCTGGTCACCTCGTCCAACCCCCTGCTAAATGCAGGGACCTCTTGGGTCCTGCGTCATCTGGTCCAACCCCCTGCTCAATGCAGGGACCTCCTGGGTCATCTGGTCCAACCCCTTGCTCAATGCAGGGACCTCCTGAGTCACCTTGTCCAACCCTCTGCTCAATGCAGGGACCTCTTTGGTCCTGCGTCATCTGGTCCAACCTCTGCTCAATGCAGGGACCTCCTGGGTCATCTGGTCCAACCCCCTGCTTAATGCAGGGACCTCCTGGGTCATCTGGTCCAACCCCCTGCTCAATGCAGAGACCTCCTGGGTCATCTGATCCAACCCCTTGCTCAATGCAGGGACCTTCTGGATCACCTCGGCCAACCCCCTGCTCAATGCAGGGACCTCCTAGGTCATCTGGTCCAACCCCCTGCTCAATGCAGGGACCTCCTGGGTCATCTGGTCCAACCCCTTGCTCAGTGCAGGGACCTCCTGGGTCACCTCATCCAACCCCCTGCTCAATCTATTCCATTTAGAGAAATAAAAAACAAGAGGAGCTCCCTGTGTATCACCATGGGCAACAGGTGAAGGTGAGTTGGAGGGTTGGTCACTAACTTGATCAGGTTTGTATGTGGCACAAATACATAAAGAGATGTATAATCCAATTGTAGCTGTTGTTCTGGCCGCTGTACTCACACCAAAAGGAGAGATGACATAACAAGTTAAGGCGAGAGGAGTGTGGTGGATCCCGGGTGTTGCGGCTGACAAAGATTAATCCAGGCGGTAAGTATAAAAAACTTACAATTTTATTGCAACGAGTTTCGAAGTAGAACCTACTCCTTTCTCAGGCATAAACTATCCCATTTAGTCACAATCTATGTAGATATGGACTGTTACTATTGAACCTGACACCAATTATTACAAAGGGAGCATATCAGGTCTTCAGGTTGGTTTAAATCCTATCACCTCCTGTTTTCCCATTATTGTGACTGTCGTGAATACATTCTCATCTTCATATCTTTATGCATGTTTCTTAAGTGTATAGGGTTTATAAAATCACATAAACACAAATACAGTATATATATACAGTGGGGCAAAAAAGTATTTAGTCAGTCAGCAATAGTGCAAGTTCCACCACTTAAAAAGATGAGAGGCGTCTGTAATTTACATCATAGGTAGACCTCAACTATGGGAGACAAACTGAGAAAAAAAATCCAGAAAATCACATTGTCTGTTTTTTTTAACATTTTATTTGCATATTATGGTGGAAAATAAGTATTTGGTCAGAAACAAACAAACAATCAATATTTCTGGCTCTCACAGACCTGTAACTTCTTCTTTAAGAGTCTCCTCTTTCCTCCACTCATTACCTGTAGTAATGGCACCTGTTTAAACTTGTTATCAGTATAAAAAGACACCTGTGCACACCCTCAAACAGTCTGACTCCAAACTCCACTATGGTGAAGACCAAAGAGCTGTCAAAGGACACCAGAAACAAAATTGTAGCCCTGCACCAGGCTGGGAACACTGAATCTGCAATAGCCAACCAGCTTGAAGTGAAGAAATCAACAGTGGGAGCAATAATTAGAAAATGGAAGACATACAAGACCACTGATAATCTCCCTCGATCTGGGGCTCCATGCAAAATCCCACCCCGTGGGGTCAGAATGATCACAAGAACGGTGAGCAAAAATCCCAGAACCACACGGGGGGACCTAGTGAATGAATTGCAGAGAGCTGGGACCAATGTAACAAGGCCTACCATAAGTAACACACTACGCCACCATGGACTCAGATCCTGCAGTGCCAGACGTGTCCCACTGCTTAAGCCAGTACATGTCCGGGCCCGTCTGAAGTTTGCTAGAGAGCATTTGGATGATCCAGAGGAGTTTTGGGAGAATGTCCTATGGTCTGATGAAACCAAACTGGAACTGTTTGGTAGAAACACAACTTGTCGTGTTTGGAGGAAAAAGAATACTGAGTTGCATCCATCAAACACCATACCTACTGTAAAGCATGGTGGTGGAAACATCATGCTTTGGGGCTGTTTCTCTGCAAAGGGGCCAGGACGACTGATCCGGGTACATGAAAGAATGAATGGGGCCATGTATCGTGAGATTTTGAGTGCAAACCTCCTTCCATCAGCAAGGGCATTGAAGATGAAACGTGGCTGGGTCTTTCAACATGACAATGATCCAGAGCACACCGCCAGGGCAACGAAGGAGTGGCTTCGTAAGAAGCATTTCAAGGTCCTGGAGTGGCCTAGCCAGTCTCCAGATCTCAACCCTATAGAAAACCTTTGGAGGGAGTTGAAAGTCCGTGTTGCCAAGCGAAAAGCCAAAAACATCACTGCTCTAGAGGAGATCTGCATGGAGGAATGGGCCAACATACCAACAACAGTGTGTGGCAACCTTGTGAAGACTTACAGAAAACGTTTGACCTCTGTCATTGCCAACAAAGGATATATTACAAAGTATTGAGATGAAATTTTGTTTCTAACCAAATACTTATTTTCCACCATAATATGCAAATAAAATGTTAAAAAACAGACAATGTGATTTTCTGGATTTTTTTTTCTAGTTTGTCTCCCATAGTTGAGGTCTACCTATGATGTAAATTACAGATGCCTCTCATCTTTTTAAGTGGTGGAACTTGCACTATTGCTGACTGACTAAATACTTTTTTTATATATATATATTTAATTGATTAATTTAACATGTGATAGATTAATGCATTCTGTTTTGCTGCATGTGTGATTGCCTGTGGATAGATGCGCCCTAGTGTGGTTTTATTTTTATTCAAATGTTAATTATCAACTATTTGAACAGCATGTTATCCATGTTACAAGCTGAGATATAACATTTTTGAAAATGACACATTTTTCTACAGTTTTTATACATTTTGATGTTTGTTTTCTTTTTAAACACGGAATTTATAGAGCAAAATTACTGCAAAAATAAAGTACAATGTGCCTCGTAAAAACAATCTCAGAAATAATTGGATGTGTAAAAGCTTTACAAAGTTATTCTCATCGGTTTGAAAAATAGACTTGTGTTATTTAAAAATTAGAATTGGCAATGAACTTATGAATTTTCCTAATTGAGACGCTACAGGGGCAATTACACCTCTATAGATGGCTGATGTTTCCTTAATTCTGAACAGAGGTGTACCTTGAAGCTATTGGGACCAAGTGCAAGATGTGTAACTTGGCCCCTGCTCACCATGCACAATTTGTAATATTGATAGGGGTCTTCCTAGGTGGTAGAGGAGACTATGGCCCCTTCAGGTACTACAGTCCTGGAGTAACTACTACTACTACCCTTATAACTTCTGTAGCTATACTCATGATTAAAACAATGTCTGTAGAAAAGCAACATCTGAATTATCGGAAATGTCAACTTTTGGCCAACAGCTATCTTTTCCTGCCAAGTATCCATACGTTTTAAATGAGGAGACCCTCATACTCATTAGTTAAAAGTTGGCCAGACTTCACTTATTTCAGTAAAACTGTCTGACCATTGGAGATGTATGGGGGAATAGTGGCTCTTCCCCAACAGGGGATGTCTACAGAGAAAAGGACTAGACAGTTCCACCTCAATTGCCGATTTTTTTGTCTTCTGGGGAAATAAGTAGTTGATATGTTTCCGGTAGCGGATTTCTCCCTTCTGACCTCTGAAAACATATTGAATGTTCATCTGAACCAGGCATTCCGGTGTATGAGTCAGTCGGGTAAGAAAGATGACTCGTGTCCATTGACAGATACCTTTATCTCCTGGTAGTACAAAAGGATTAAAGGGGTGGTCCGAAACGAAATTTTATTTTTTATTTAATGTCATAATCTAATCTTTTTAACACCCTTAATTTAAAAATTCCCCCTCTTTCCCTTTTATGCTAACAGCATTTTTTTTCATAGAATGTTAAGAGTTGGATGGGATCTACAGGGTCATCATGTCAAACCTCCTGCTCAATGCAGGATGCACACTACTACACTTCTACTACTAGTTTCTACTACTTCCTCTTTGAAGACACTCTGAGAATCCCCAGTGCATGCTGGGATACTCAAATGAGTCTGACTGTATAAAGAGATGCACATATTGCCCATGTGTTATGATCTGGTGGTTTAGGAGCAACATGGGACGAGCTCTGAAGGAAGTGGTACCTGTACTGACCGCAGTCCCTAAGCTCAACACAACACTAGAAGTAGCCGTGGGATGCTCCTGACACTCCCTAGGCACCTCGTCACAGCCTGAGAACTAACTACCCCTAAAGATAGAAACAGGAAAACTATCTTGCCTCAGAGAAAATCCCCCAAAAGATAGATAGCCCCCCACAAGTAATGACTGTGAGTGGAGAGGGAAAAGACATACACAGAATGAAACCAGGATGAGCACAGGAGGCCAGTCTAGCTAGATAGATAGGACAGGATGGAATACTGTGCAGTCAGTATAAAACACTACAAAAAATCCACACAGAGTTTACAAAAATCTCCACACCTGACTAAAGGTGTGGAGGGTAAATCTGCTTCCCAGAGCTTCCAGCAACACAGAATTAATTCATACTGACAAGCTGGACAAAAATAGAAAGCACAGAACGGATAAGTCCACAACCTGTGGACAGAAAAGAGCAAGCAAGGACTTAGCTTTGCTGAACTGGTCAGGATAACAGGGAAATCCAAAGAGATGTGAATCCAACCAGGAACCATTGACATGTGGCACTGGCTGAAGAGAGAGCCAGGCATAAATAGCCGAGCAGAAAGACAATCAGTGGAAGCAGCTGCAGACTGCTAAATCCAAGGAGCAGCCATACCACTTAAAACCACCGGAGGGAGCCCAAGAGCAGAACTCACAAAAGTGCCACTTACAACCACTGGAGGGAGCCCAAGAGCGGAATTCACAACACCATGTTCCTCATTGAAGAAACAAGTGTTTTTATAATGTGAATTGTGATTAGTAATGCTGATATTGTGTGTTGTTTGACAGTAGAGACAGTGATAGTTAATGGTTGGGACTAGCCCAGAGTGGGAGGGACTTAGCTGAAGGGAAACGAGACACTTTCCTGTCAGAGTGTCAGAAAAGGCCATGCATAGAGAAAAGACTAAAGGTCTAATGAGAGCACTACTGCATGATGTTGGTGTCCCTAATGAGAGAGGAGACAGAGACAGAGGATAGCGAGATCCTAAGCAGAGAACTAGAACAGAAGAGACTAAAGGAGCAGATTGATTGAATGGAGATCGGTCCTGGGTTAGGATACCTACCTAGCAGTACGGCCTAGTGTTTATAACTCAGAGAGGTAATGGGCCTACATGCGACAGAGTACATAATACAAAGACAGTGACCCTAGTGATGTTCCAGAGTGTCAGGGGCAGAATATACTGTATAAGTACGGCCATAGTGGCAAAGTATTATTATTTATTATTATTATTTATTGTTATAGCGCCATTTATTCCATGGCGCTTTACATGTGAGAAGGGGTATACATAATAAAAACAAGTATAATAATCTTAAACAATACAAGTCATAACTGGTACAGGAGGAGAGAGGACCCTGCCCGCGAAGGCTCACAATCTACAAGGGATGGGTGAGGATACAGAAGGTGAGGGTAGAGCTGGTCGTGCAGCAGTTTGGTCGATTGGTGGTTACTGCAGGTTGTAGGCTTGTCGGAAGAGGTAGGTCTTCAGGTTCTTTTTGAAGGTTTCGATGGTAGGCGAGAGTCTGATGTGTTGTGGTAGAGGGTTCCAGAGTAGGGGTGATGCGCGAGAGAAATCTTGTATACGATTGTGGGAAGAGGAGATAAGAGGGGAGTAGAGAAGGAGATCTTGTGAGGATGCGTGTAGGTAAGTACCGGGAGACGAGGTCACAGATGTATGGAGGAGACAGGTTGTGGATGGCTTTGTACGTCATGGTTAGGGTTTTGTAGTGGAGTCTCTAGGCAATGGGGAGCCAGTGAAGGGATTGCTTCAGTAGCTCCTCTAAGGAGAAAAGGATGAGGATGAGTATAGGACTCTTACAAAATGTACTGTATTACTGAGCTGGGCTGTGGTAAAGTAAAGAGGAAAAGTGAAGGTAGAAGAGAAAAAGAGGAAGAAATCTGTGTGTGAAACATGCTCCATATTGTGAAAGAAACGTACATCAAGATATGTGCGCGATATCTCCCTCCCAGTTATCACTGAGAAAAAGTTTATTTTGAACTGGTGGTCTCCCTGATTGAACTGTCAAACATCTGGTCCTGGCAAACCAGCGTCATCAGTTACATGCGGCTTGTGCTGGTATAGCGCCCTCATACCACAAGTCCACCCAGTCAGGACCCCCATTTAAAGTTTCAGGGTATAAAAGACAAGTGCCTCTCCCATGGCTACTGCCCCGCCCCGCGCCACGTTACAACCGCAGCCTCTGAACCCTGATCACGACTTGTTTGAGTACCCCTTAGATGAAAAAGATAGACCAGCAGCACTGTCCTTTTAAGAAAGAAGAAGGGACTGATGGTCCAGACTAATCAAAGTAGAAACCTCAGCACCACAAAAACAGTTAGCCAGTATGCATTGGGGATTCTCAAATAAAGCGTCATCAAATCAGAAGTATTCGAAAAAATGATAAAGCAGTTAGATAGAGTAGTTAGGGAAGGATAGGGATTTTTTGGTAAAGTATATTAGAAAAAAAGATTAAATTATGACATTAAATAGATATTTAGGATGAAAATAACTTTTCGTTATGGACCACTTCTTTAAGTGTTAAAATTCAACTTCTTTCATTCTGTTGGGGGAGAGTCGGGGGCCACCATACAGGGTAGATGTTTGGCCACCAAATTCATGAGGTCTTCTCATCTTTTCTCTAATCAGTCTTCACACGTTAGGCTAGAGAATTTGCAACCCACCAATAACAAATTTCAATGAATTTCCATACACAATTAGGTCAACCAATAAAAACACAAGAAACTTCATTAATTCAGACGTATACCTGTATATAATTGCGAAGTAATCAATATTTAGTGACGGCACACCGTCGTAGATACATGGATGCTCAATAATTGCAGGCAGAGCAGAAGGATCGCTCTCCACACAATCTATGAAGCCAGTATTTTATTTCCGGCAAGCAAATTTTGACAAATTACACATTAATTTGCTTAATCTTTCCATGACAACAGCGAGCTTAACATGTCACTTAGCAAATTAGTTAACTACACAATACAGTTGATTTTTCTATTTGCCAATTTGCTCTCGGTTTGGAGCCAGGTCTGCATAAATTTGCCAGCTTTGACTTTGTGTGAAAAACACCTGTACAGAGAAATTATTCAATGCGAAATGTTGTCTGTTTGCAGCTGCTGGCTCCGCGTGTAGGAAGCCTATTGAATATATCATTGTCTGTAGACTTCGCCGAATACAGTGTCCCCTTCTTCCCAGAGTGTGAGAATTACCAGTCTTACAATCAGCTCGTGTCATAGCAAAAAGTCAAGGGAATCGGAATCACTGATAGCAGGAATTTCAAGAGAGGCTTATTTCTCAGTGGCCTCCTTCTGCGGCTGGCACCTGGATTTACGATCTTGAAGGTTATGCATCTGTACTCATTGCTCTGTTAATTTAGATAATTAATTAATTAGTGCCTCATTACAATCGATCTGGAACAGTTGCCACGAGTGTTTAGCACTGCCAGTATATTTTTTTTTTCACATCTATTGACCTTGTGCGGTGAAAATCCTTTCAGCCCCAGATTAAATCAACAAAGTTATATATGTCCAGTCTTGGATTAGTATAGAATGAAACAGCATAAACCCACGACTAATGATATAACATGTACTAAGACTAAAAAAAATGAAAAGGGATTAAATAATTATCTCTGCAATTCATGTACTAAACTAGCCTTCAGAAATGAACTTTTAACAGGGCTGTGCAGCAAAAAAAAAAAAAAGTAGTTACGGGTTCAGCACTGGCTCTCTCGGGGCTCACTAGACATTGTTATGTCATGCAATCACCGTGGTCAATCAGCGGCTGCTTCACTGTCCCCTCCTTCAGATGTTCCTGACATTTGGAGGAAGTCAGAATTGTGACTGTTCTCTCACTTCCTTTGGATGTCTGATTTCTCTGAAGGAGGGGAGAGTGAACCGGCCGCTGATTGGACACAGGGATTGCATGACATAACAATATCTGCAAATGACTTTCGACTAACCTATGCACTAATCCGTACCTCCCACTCCCGACTCCAAGACTTCTCTCGTGCTGCACCAATCCTCTGGAATGCTCTACCCCAACATATTAGTACCATCCATAATTTGCATAGTTTTAGGCGCTTGCTCAAAACACATTTGTTCAGAGCGGCCTACCACGTTTACTAATCAAAGTCATTTTATGTTTGTGTGTGTGTGTAGCCCATTCACTATCCCCATTTATTCCCCAACCCCTGAAGATGGCTGGACCATCATTGTAAATACATCATTGTAAATACACACCTGTACTTTGCATCTCCCCCACCTCATTGTAGATTGTAAGCTCTCACAAGCAGGGTCGTCTTATTTTGCTTTAATTATTGTATTGTTAATGTTGTTACTTATGACTTTTGTGTTTGAAACTGTTAAACTGTAAAGCGCTGCGGAATATGTTGGCACTATATAAATAAAGATTATTATTATTATTAATATCACAAGAGCCCTGGGATTGCCAGTGCTGATTCCCTGGGAACAGCGCTGGCACTGGAGGTGAGGATAGGTACTATTACTTTATTTGGGGGGAACATAGGCATTGAGATGCAGTTGTCCTTATAGTGGACAACCCCTTTAATTTTATATTCCCATCCAATGCTATAGCTATTTGAGCAATGGGTTTGGCAATGGTGTAGACTGGTATCTTCCTGGTCGGTGTATTACTTTCTTCAACAGAAACCTCCACAGAATATTTAAAGCCACCCTCCAGTCTGATGTGATAATGTACGGAGGGAATGATTAGTGCATTTCCAGGGAGTTCTCCTACTCCTGTATTGTTTTAGGATCCTCTTTTCTTTTAACCAACATGGCCGCCACTTTAAGTCTCACACTACCCTATGCACTCTGCATCAGGAGCCTGAGATATTCTCCCTGTTCACACAATGGTTAGCGCTGCTCACAATGTGCTACGAATTACACAGTTGTCAATGGAATCGATGGGCTGTCCATGTGCACGGGTCCTCCGGAGTGAGAGGCCTCATTTACAACATCTAGGGAATGTGCTTACTAAACTAGACATGCACTTTAAAGGGTATTTTCACTTTCAACGTAGTGGACCCCAAAAACTTGCCGTTCTGAAAAGTAAAAAAATCAGATGTTGCTCACTCTCTTGGGTCTTTGTGTGGCTGCAGCAATGACGTCACATTGACAGCTTGTATCACCACTCCAGCCAGTCAATAAACTCAGCTATCCGCGCCAATGCCATCTACATCGACAGAGCTGCTGAGACCAGTGATTGGCTGCAGCAGTGATATTCGCTTTTATGATGACATCACTGCTGCATTCAACACTCAAAGACCTAAGCAGTGGCAGAAATCCAACGCTGGACCTTGAGAAGGTGAGTATTATCTGACTTTGCTATTTTACATGACTACAAGGATTCGGGGTCCATTGTGTTGAAAATGGAGAACCCCTTTAGTTAGTTCCACATTGAAGAGCCATCTTTTCGTTTTACTGCTCCGTTCTGCCACTGAAGCAAACTCACCTGTTATTATGGCATCTAAAATACGGTCACTCTTGGCACAATTAAGTGACATAATAGAAGTGCCATTCATTTCCCAGACCCCCATTTGGAGGGACAATCACTGGGCTTAGCGACAACTTCTCCTTCAGGTGTCAGATCACTTTCCAGATCCTATAATGAGGGACTTGTCCTATAAGTACACTCTAATATTTATTCGTTTGTTGGCGTATCAATTAGCATCATTTTAGAATATTTATTTAGATATTGTCTTTTTCATTGACGGAGTGTATATCTCTCCCAGAAAATTAAGCTGGGCGAGATATTAAAAGCCGGGTAGTACTGGTTGGTGCAGCAGCTTAGGTGCAGAGCTGTTTTATTTATGGTAGTTCCGGGTCGGGTTTTATTGGAGTGATGAGGAGGATTTAGTGGTGGGACTCATCACTCCCACTCCCGCTCTAGTATGGGTTTTGCTGGAGGATTAGCAAGCTCAGCTGACAGAGGTTGTTTCATTACTAGCACTGAAAAGGCTGAATGAAAAGCTCCTGTGTGGCCACCCCTGGACTAGAGACTGAGCCGCAAGTATGTAAAATCGGCTGAATGATTGTCCTGTCACTGCCCTACTAGATTCAGGTAGTCTCGTGCCACAAGTAAATGGGAGCCTCATACCCGACAGATTCATAAGTGTGGTGTGTATCCATGGTGACACCAGAATATATTCTGTGGCCATCAAGAAAATAGAGACATCATGTGGGATAAAAGACTATGAAGTGAGGTAGCAAAAGCTCTTATGCATAATAATCTTGAGCCTTAATTTTCTCTTGTTTTGGAAGTTGCAGGGGAAAGGTATGTAAACTGATGGCAGTCTCAGCACCAGCCCAAAGGAACATGGTGAAAATTCTCCCTTGCAGGTCTTCGCTGGAGAAGACAAAATTGTCCCTGATAACTCAGTGATATTTGAGGTAGAGGAAACATGGGATTAGTTTGGTACTGATCAATTGAAAGATGACACCCTTAGATATGCAAGGGACAATGCCATCGTTATTAATCGTTGAGCAATTGCTGGTCCCTAAAGCTTATAGGCGCAGGATGTCTGATATGGCTCACAATCATGTTCTAAGGGTACACTTGGGGACCGAGAAGACCCAGGAGAGAATTCTCCAGAGGTTCTTCTGGATAGTAATGTATAAGGATATTGAGGATTATTGTAAGTCCTGCCCTGTATACCAAATAACTGCGCCCATAATCCATTTTCTCAGCCCGGTAGCCCCTCTCCTCATTAGTGAAATTCCCTGTGAGAGGATTGGGAGGGTTTTGGCGGAGCCAATTGTAAAATCAACACAGGGGCACCAGTATATCCTTGTCATGGTAAATTATGCCATGTGCTATCCTGATCCCATTCCTCTAAGAAATACTGCATCCAAAAGTATCACCCGTGAGTTATATTTTATGTTTTCTCGGACGAGTATTCCGAAGAAAATCCTTACAGACCAAGGCACACCCTTCATGTCAAAGGTAAAGAAGGAGCTGTGTCGAATGCTGAAGATGGTGCACATACAGACTCGGACTGGCCCACAGGGTAACAGGGGAATCCCCCGGTGGCCCCCTGTGTAGATCTGGGCCCCCAACTCCACTGTATGGGTAGTACTTGGCATAATTCACTTGATTCACTCTGTGCAGAAAAAGGCAGCATTTCATCATTCATTACCCAAACTACACAGTTTATTACTATATAGAGATAAATATAAATTTGTGAACGAAGGTAGTATAATATTTGTATGCAGGTGAAAAGTGGGCCCCCCCCCAAAGTCAGTGTTACTGGTGGGCCCATGTCACCCCAGTCCGGCACTGGTTGTAGTGCTTGCACAAGTGATGTGACTCATTCTAACAGCACTTGTGCTGATCTGATAATACTGGCCTATTCTAAGTATCAATAATCTAAACCTCAAGGCTCTGAGTCAGAAATTACTGCCGGCAGATTACTGCTATTTATTCTGTAAAATTGTGAATACAGCTGTTGGCTATTAACAGCCTGTAATCGATGATGAGTATAAGATAGAGTAAAGAAATATTAGATAATTTTCACTCCTCCAATATTCTCATAGTGCTCTATCCATTACAAACAAGTACTCATTATGGTCTATGGGCATGCTCACATGTCCAGCTTTTTTATAGATAAATTGACGATATCCGCGTGGCATCATAGTGCTGTCCACTTTTCACTGTCAAATAGGTAGAAGTTGGAAAATGTTGAACTGTTTCAATCCTTTCAAACACAAACCACACTTATGGTAAAAATGTACATCGTGACCAAAAAAATGACAAAAATCATTTAAAAATCATTGACCAAAATGTATCCATATAAGGGGATAGATATGATTTCTCATTGCAGTTCTTGAAGAGAAACATCTTATGAGCCCAGTTTCTTACATGAACCAGACTCCTAAATAAACTGTAGAAGAAAAGCTATAATATCTGACGGCATCACAAAATGTGTCAACTGAAAGAAACTAAATTTTAAAACGCATTCCTCTTAATATATTACAATCATCATATTATACAGCACTGTGTACTTACAATTGCTCATTTTTCCCTTCTTCCTAGTTAATTATTTTCTTTTCTATTAGGTCTATGACATCACGTGAGCAAAAACAGACTAGCTGAATCCTCAAGCTCAATGTAGAAACAGGAAGCCTCTCTTCCCTGCATGAGTCATCATTAGAACTACAATTCTACATCACGTGATATAGAGTTAATGGAAAATAGAAGGATTAGCTGGGTAGAAAAGCAAACTGAGGAATTGTAAGTACACAGTGATATACAATATGATGATTGCAATATACTGTATTAAGCGGAAAAAAAAACTTTCAAAAAAGTTTCGTGAATAAATGTGATTCCATGCTGTCATAGCATTTTTCGGTGCCATCAGGACACTATGTAGGTCTGTTAATGTATTACAAATTGCATTTCTTGCATCAATGAAGTAACTCTGGATGGGTGCTTTATGTACCTGATTTAAATGCATGGAGTAATTCAATTCCTCTGTTACACCCTTCCCAATTTGCTGTCCAGGAAGGAGGCACTAATGCCTCTTACCCACAACCTGCAGTTGTACTGACACAACAGTCAGCAACCACGTCCAATCCAGCGTTCAGTTGTCCCTTGTCAGCATGTATGTCTGTTCACAAATTGTTAGTTAGATAGGGCATATATATTCATTAGCACTTTACATTGTCCGGTGCTGGACAAGGACCATTGCTGGCTTTTAGAGGATCCTAAAGGAGACTTGTGTCTCTTTATTATACGGTCGCTTCCCTTAAATTTTCTAAATTTTGGTCGAAAAAAAATGGTGATGGGGTATTGGCCAGTTTCTGTACATTTTAAGCAGCTCTAAGAGTCTGGGTTAGCCACTGGAGGGGGCATTATAGCACACTGAGATTAGAGATAGGAACTCAGCAACAGTAACAGTTAACTTAGGAAGGGCCAACTGTGGGTAGGACAGGAGGATTTCCTGGTTTTGAGTCAGTCAGGCTAGGGAGCCCAGGCAGATCAGCTGGGCCTGGGGGCCCCAGCTAAGCAGTGGGCCACATAACCTTAAGTGTGAAGCCCAGTCATCCAGGACAGCAGAAGTGAGAGCAGCAGGACAGCAGTAGTGAGAGCAGCAGAAACAGCAGAAGTGAGCGCAGCAGGACAGCAGAAGTCACCGTAGAAAAGAAACGCAGGTCGCTCCAAAATGTGGCAGCTTTCTACTTGGGCAGATGCCTTTTTGTCTGGTGCAAAACAGAGAAGGAAAATCCTGAACATAGTGAAGCTGAACAGGAAGTACGCTGCAGTACTGGTCGAGATGGGACAAACCAGGTACAAGCTAAAGGACATAGGGAAGAGCACAGAGAAAGCCAAGGATGTGAACTGTGCAGAACTCTGTGTTGACGCAGTGAAGGCTTGGCAGAGCATCAAAAAGGAGGAAACACAGCGTCTGGTGATGTCCATGAGTTCAAGACTTCAGGCAGTCATTGCCAACAAAGGGTTTTCAACCAAGTACTAAAAATCAACATTTTATTTAAAATTATTTCATCTGTCCAATTACTTTTGGTCCCTTTAAAAACAGGGTGGCACATGTTAAGGAGCTGAAACTCCTAAACCATTCATCCAATTTTAATGTGGATACCCTGAAATGAAAGCTGAAAGTCTGAACTTCAACTGCATCTGAATTGTTTTGTTTAAAATTCATTGTGGTAATGTCTATAACCAAAATTAGAAAAATGTTGTCTCTGTCCAAATATATGTGGACCTAACTGTATGTGGGCCATGACTACGGCCCTGGCTGCCGCTCACAATACAGTGCTTATTCATATCTGTGGATTGTCAGTTACTGCACGGTATAACAGCCGTCCGGAGGCAAGAGCAAGACATGTTCTCTGTAACCACACTGACCACGAGGATCACTGACAAAGGACACCTCTATATTCCTTTTGTAGTCTTCAAGATACAATATCAGAATGTTTTGTTTTGGGTTTTTTTGTGCACTTTTTTCTTAGCTGGACAATCTCATAATTAAGACAACAAATTCTCCCCCATTGGCAGCAGACTTGTCTCTCATTTCCCGTCTCACAATCAGTGAAATTACCCTCTAAGGCTATGATTCTACGATGAGTATTTGGTGAGATTTTAACGCTGTAGATTTCCTGCAGAATTTTATTCTTCAACTTGCCAGATTAGGTTATTTGTGTTTCTTCGCGGCCTTTTGAGTGTTTTTACATGTTTTTTATTTCATTTTTTTTTTCAGTTTCGCTCTTGCTTCTTTTTGAATATAATTTTTTAATTAAAATTACTTTGTTTTCTAAACTTCCTGTTTGCTGTGAGCTTTGATAATGCTTTATTGTTAATGTTATGTTTACATGTGAATTACATCCCTTTTTTGCTGCTGAAATGTAATAAAAACCCATATGAATTTTTTTATATGCAAATATTCGGCATCTCATTAAAGTGTATGGGGAAATCCCGCAAATAAAGCACATATAATTCGCAAGATTTCAAAAATTCAACACACCTCAATTTTTGTAGTATTAAAAAAAGTAAACAAGTCCAAGAACTGTAAAGGATTCAGCTTCCAGAAAATATTTTTTTTATTTAATCCATTAAAAAAGTGAAAAAAATACACAAACTTGGCAAAAGATTGAAGTGAACACTTTCTATAAGAACCAACGTTCTTAGTCCTGGTTCGAAATGCGTCAGTTTTTATGAAGGGTATTCAGAAAGTGAAATCTCTGTTCCCCTGTACTTTTCACACTCTCCCACTCCGGGGCTGAATCTCTGGTGCCACCCATGGTATCTGTTATTGTCCGCAGCGCTGACTTCACATCGACAGCGCTGCAGACAATTAGTGAGCTCAGCAGCTTATGATGTCAATTCAAGCAGAGTCACTGAGCTAAGTTACTGACTGCAGCGCTGTCATCAATGTAATGATGAAGTCAGTAAGGATTTACAGCACTTTTACATGGCGATATTTTGCATCAGTATTTGATAACAGACTCCAGGAGTGGATCCAAAACACAGAAGAGGTGAAAGTCATTCAGTTATTTTTCTCAGTGTTTGCTCCTGTCTGTTTTTTTTAGCTGGCAAATACTGATGTAAAATACTGGCCAAAATACTCACAGTGTGAATGAGGTGAGTAAGCTGCTTGTAATCCTGCTGTAATATAAGTCCTTATTCCAATGATGATATTCAGCAGAAAAGGAGCAACACCTGGGGCAAAACTATGACCAGCTGATGTCCGGCCTTATGACACAGTGACATGTGATGGACCCCGACTCCCAGACAAAATGAATCACACAGACACACTCAAAATAAATACACAAAGCATTGTAATTATGTGTCAAACGTTCTCAATTTTATTTACATTCACATGACACCAAAAATGGCACAAACCCAGACTCACGAAGAGTCACCCTCCAGCACTCAGGAGAGGAAAAACTACCTGTGGTGGAAACCTCTAGGAAACCATGGCTGGAGGATCGCCCTTCCCTTGGGCTTAGAGAGTTGGTGCCGATATATAACAGATGTAATACGTTTTAACATTTGAACATTTTACCAGATTTACAGAGAACGACATAACAAATATAGACTATAAATGTGATAAACCGGATGTGGGAGAGATCTGGCTGCGATATCGGGCACCACATTGGTTGTTAGACCCAATTTATTTGATCTGAATGCCCAGATGGATGAACCATTTCTTCCTTACAGATCCAGGTGCACCTCTCATAAATTTAGACTATTGGTTACAGCGATTGTTCATAACAGATAAACCCTAATAGGAGAAATACCCCTTCCCCCTTCTCCCATCCCAATTTATCACCCATTAAAATCATAGGTGCTTCCATGAACTTCCAAAGGAGAGCAGCTCTTTGTAGAGAATAACAGAAGGGGATCCTGTGCTGGGGACCCCCCTCAGTTAATTTCCCATGACTTGGGGGTGTCTAAAGCAGACAAACCCTTTCCCTGCTAGAACCTCCAAATTTCACCAAGGTCGGCAATTATGTGGGGTGGTCAAGCTCAACGTCCTCAGGCGCATCAGTAATGGCGCTGATGGTGGCGGCGTGGCCTTCTATTATGGAATCTTCATTATCACACTTGTTTATGACCTCATAACAGTTGTCATGGTTACTACAGGGGCTATTACTGATGCAGGACCCAAGTATTAACCCTTTCATCATTGGTATTTCACATCATTGTAGAGGCAAATAACTGCACTTGTTACCAAGCATGCACCTATCATTATGGCTTCCCTTAGACACCATAAGAAATACAGATTAAACATGCAAGTTTTTAAGGAGGGTTTTGCACTTTTTAAATCCAGAGATTGGATTTATAGCTAGAACTTTACACAGAAAAAAATAAGGGGAAATTACTTGTAAAATAATATTATAGGGAATTACATTTCAAGCATTTTCCTAATGTACAGTTCACATAATTACATAGGTTGAAAAAGACCTAGGACCATCAAGTTCAACCTACCTTCAAAGTTATATGTTTTATATTTCTAGATTATTTATAACTCACAATGTCATGTTTTGTTAAAAAAGCACCCAGACCTTTTTAAATGTTGTTATAGTAACTGCCATTACTAGCTCTTGTGGTCGGCATTCCAGTCTGATTGCTCTTACTGTAAAGAACCCTTTCCTATTTAGCTGCCATAATTGCCTTTCCTCCACGTGTAACAATTTACATACCCATGTCATCAACCTGACACTCCTTGAACCCGCAGGGTAGACAAACCTTAGGGAGCCCACCTACTGGGAGAGATATACACTTCGTCCAGTATCTTCCCTGACATCTGCCTACACCCCATATGTTATTCCCTTCAAAACAAGGCAGCACTACTGTATATGACAAAAAAGGAAAAGAAAAAAGATGTTCTCTCAGTGGCTTATAAATTTATCCCAACATAATCTGATGTAGTAAACCGGTCAGTATTTTCATCAGTATTCGTAAGCCAAAACCAGGAGTGGGTGATAAATACAGAAGTGGTGATGTGTTTCTATTATACTTTTCCTTTGATTGTTCCATTCCTGGTTTTGGCTTAAGAATAATGATGCAAAAAACTCAACAAATAGTGAATATGTGAATGTGGTCTAAAAGAGGCAAATACGAGCTTTTCTAGGCAGACAAAATTGATATTTCGTTCATGTGTTACCTTGTATAATGCCGCATATATATTATCATTTATTTTCAGATTATCCATATGCTTGCATATGTCTATCAAGCAAACTTACTTTACCTTTTAAACAGAATCTATCAGTAGAATCAACCCCCCTAAGCCATCTATATAAGCATGTAGGTCATAGGAAGCTGAATAAAATAATACCTTGATATCTGTGATCCAATGTCTTATTTCAGAGAAATCCACATTTTTCCCAATATGTAAATGAGTTGTTAAGATCTATGGGCCGGACATAGATCTCCCTGAGAATCTGCTTCCAGAGATTATTATAAATGTAAGGGAAAATTACCAGTGTGAGACATGTAATGGCTGACAGTCTGCTCTCCTGAACTTCATGTCTCACCCTTTTCATTTAAAATAAGCTCTGGAGGCAGATTCTCCGGGAGATCTATGTCCGGCCCATAGATCTTAACAGCTCATTTACACATTAAGAAAAATTAGGATTTCTCTAGAATAAGATATCAGATCGCAGATGTTAATGTATCATTTTACTCAGCTGCCGTATGACTGGTGCAAAATGAGGATAAAACAAAATGACCGATTTGCTCAAAATGACTTTGTTTTCCATTAAAATGTGTCCAATTTCAGATGAATAATTTATTACATAAAATCAAGAATAATGGCTGTGTAGAGTGTATTACCGGACGCACAATAGAGGTGAGGTCACATGCTTATGTATTTGCATATAAATTCCCATGTAGGCCATAAATCCCTATTGATTAGGCAACATAAATGCTCCTACTGTGTGTTTGTGATGCAAATGCTGCTGGTGGTGAGTCAAACGTACAGACGTGTATTCACCGAGTATTTCATAGAACCCTTTTAATCTAAAAGTGACATTTATAACGCCGTTGAACCTTATTTATCTACAGTCTAAAGAAAAATCCACAAATAAATAACTGGTTTAATGTGGAATTTTAAGTGCTAATTGCTTGGAGTGTGTGGCAGCCCTAGTAATATACTGTATACTGAGAGTGGGTTGTGTAGGACACTTCTGTTAACCCCTTTCGGTCCAATGGTGTTTTATACCACAGTACCCAATTGTACATCCAGCTGGAAGGACAAATCATATTATACCCTTATGGACGTAGCCAAGTCTTGTTTTCACGCTTTCGTTTTTTTCCTCCCCTTCTTCCAAGAGACGTAACTTTTTTATTTTTCTGTTAACATAGCCATATAAGTGCTTGATTTTTTTTGTAGGACGAATTGTAGATTTGAATGACATCATTTTACATTACCACATAAAAAATGTGAAAAACGAAAGGTGAAAAGGTGAAAAAACACAATTTTGCCATTATATTTTGGGGTTTTGTTTTTACGGTGAAAAATTACACTTTGAATGGAGTCTGTCTATAGGATCAACCCTGCTAAGCCGTCTATATGGGCATGCAGGTCATAGAAAGTGGAATAAAATGAAACCTTGATATCTGTGATCAAATATCTTATTCCAGATAAATCTACATTTTTTTAATATTTAAATAAGCTGTTAAGATCTATGGGCCGGACATAGATCTCCCGGCGAATCTTACTTCAGAGATTATTTTAAATGTAAAGTGAGTTACCAGTGTGAGACATGTAGATTAGATGAGGAGAGCAGACTGTCAGTCATTACATGTCTCACACTGGTAATGCACTCTTAACCCCTCTGTGACCTTAGACGTACTATCCCGTCGAGGTGCCCTGGGCTTATCTGACCCTGGACGGGATAGTACGTCATAGCCGATCGGCCGCGCTCACGGGGGGAGCGCGGCCGATCGCGGCCGGGTGTCAGCTGCTTATCGCAGCTGACATCCGGCACTATGTGCCAGGAGCGGTCACGGACCGCCCCCGGCACATTAACCCCTGGCACACCGCGATCAAAGATGATCGCGATGTGCCGGCGGTGCAGGGAAGCACCGCGCAGGGAGGAGGCTCCCTGCGGGCTTCCCTGAGACCCCCGGAGCAACGCGATGTGATCGCGTTGCTGCGAGGGTCTCACCTCCCTTCCTGCTCCCTCCAGCCCCGGATCCAAGATGGCCGCGGATCCGGGTCCTGCAGGGAGGGAGGTGGCTTCACAGAGCCTGCTCAGAGCAGGCACTGTGAAGCCTGCAGCGCTGCATATCAGATCAGTGATCTGACAGAGTGCTGTGCAAACTGTCAGATCACTGATCTGTGATGTCCCCCCCTGGGACAAAGTAAAAAAGTAAAAAAAAAAATTTCCAAATGTGTAAAAAAAATTAAAAAAAATATTCCAAAATAATGAAAAAAAAAAAAAATATTATTCCCATAAATACATTTCTTCATCTAAATAAAAAAAAACCCAATAAAAGTACACATATTTAGTATCGCCGCGTCCGTAACGACCCGACCTATAAAACTGTCCCACTAGTTAACCCCTTCAGTAAACACCGTAAGAAAAAAAAAAAAAAAAACGAGGCAAAAAACAACGCTTTATTATCATACCGCCGAACAAAAAGTGGAATAACACGCGATCAAAAGGACAGATATAAATAACCATGGTACCGCTGAAAGCGTCATATTCTCCCGCAAAAAAAGAGCCGCCATACAGCATCATCAGCAAAAAAATAAAAAAGTTATAGTCCTGAGAATAAAGCGATGCAAAAATAATTATTTTTTCTGTAAAATAGTTTTTATCGTATAAAAGCGCCAAACCATAAAAAAATGATATAAATGAGGTATCGCTGTAATCGTACTGACCCGAAGAATAAAACTGATTTATCAATTTTACCAAACGCGGAACGGTATAAACGCCTCCCCCAATAGAAATTCATGAATAGCTGGCTTTTGGTCATTCTTCCTCACAAAAATCGGAATAAAAAGCGATCAAAAAATGTCACGTGCCCAAAAATGTTTTCAATAAAAACGTCAACTCGTCCCGCAAAAAACAAGACCTCACATGACTCTGTGGACCAAAATATGGAAAAATTATAGCTCTCAAAATGTGGTATTGCAAAAAATATTTTTTGCAATAAAAAGGGTCTTTCAGTGTGTGACGGCTGCCAATCATAAAAATCCGCTAAAAAACTCGCTGTAAAAGTAAATCAAACCCCCCTTCATCACCCCCTTAGTTAGGGAAAAATAAAAAAAATGTATTTATTTCCATTTTCCCATTAGGGCTAGGGTTAGGGCTAGGGTTAGGGCTAGGGTTAGGGCTAGGGTTAGGGCTAGGGTTAGGGTTAGGGCTAGGGTTAGGGCTAGGGTTAGGGCTAGGGCTAGGGTTAGGGCTAGGGTTAGGGCTAGGGTTAGGGTTAGGGCTAGGGTTAGGGCTAGGGCTAGGGTTAGGGCTAGGGTTAGGGCTAGGGTTAGGGCTAGGGTTAGGGTTAGGGCTAGGGTTAGGGCTAGGGTTAGGGCTAGGGTTAGGGTTAGGGTTGGGGCTACAGTTAGGGTTGGGGCTAAAGTTAGGGTTAGGGTTTAGATTACATTTACAGTTGGGAATAGGGTTGGGATTAGGGTTAGGGGTGTGTCAGGGTTAGAGGTGTGGTTAGGGTTACCGTTGGAATTAGGGTTAGGGGTGTGTTTAGATTAGGGTTTCAGTTATAATTGGGGGGTTTCCACTGTTTCGGCACATCAGGGGCTCTCCAAACACGACATGGCGTCCGATCTCAATTCCAGCCAATTCTGCGTTGAAAAAGTAAAACAGTGCTCCTTCCCTTCCGAGCTCTCCTGTGTGCCCAAACAGGGGTTTACCCCAACATATGGGGTATCAGCGTACTCAGGACAAATTGGACAACAACTTTTGTGGACCAATTTCTCCTGTTACCCTTGGGAAAATACAAAACTGGGGGCTAAAAAATAATTTTTGTGGGAAAACAAAAAGATTTTTTATTTTCACGGCTCTGCGTTATAAACTGTAGTGAAACACTTGGGGGTTCAAAGTTCTCACAACACATCTAGATAAGTTCATTGAGGGGTCTAGTTTCCAATGTGGGGTCACTTGTGGGGGGTTTCTACTGTTTAGGTACATTAGGGGCTCTGCAAACGCAATGTGACGCCTGCAGACCAATCCATCTAAGTCTGCATTCCAAATGATGCTCCTTCCCTTCCGAGCCCTCCCATGCGCCCAAATGGTGGTTCCCCCCCACATATCGGGTATCAGCGTACTCAGGACAAATTGGACAACAACATTTAGGGTCCAATTTCTCCTGCTAACCTTGGAAAAATACAAAACTGGGGGCTAAAATATAATTTTTGTGGAAAAAAAAATATTTTTTATTTGCATGGCTCTGCGTTATAAACTGTAGTGAAATACTTGGGGGTTCAAAGCTCTCACAACACATCAAGATGAGTTCCTTAGGGGGTCTACTTTCCAAAATGGTGTCACTTGTGGGGGGTTTCTACTGTTTAGGTACATTAGGGGCTCTGCAAACGCAATGTGTCGCCTGCAGACCATTCCATCTAAGTCTGCATTCCAAATGGCGCTCCTTCCCTTCCGAGCCCTCCCATGCGCCCAAACGGTGGTTCCCCCCCCACATATGGGGTATCAGCGTACTCAGGACAAATTGGACAACAACTTTTGGGGTCCAATTTCTCCTGTTACCCTAGGGAAAATACAAAACTGGGGGCTAAAAAATAATTTTTGTGGGAAAAAAATTTTGTTTTATTTTTATGGCTCTGCATTATAAACTTCTGTGAAGCCCTTGGTGGGTCAAAGTGCTCACCACACATCCAGATAAGTTCCTTAGGGGGTCTACTTTCCAAAATGGTGTCACTTGTGGGGGGTTTCAATGTTTAGGCACATCAGTGGCTCTCCAAACGCAACATGGCGTCCCATCTCAATTCCTGTCAATTTTGCATTGAAAAGTCAAACGGCGCTCCTTCCCTTCCGAGCTCTCCCATGCGCCCAAACAGTGGTTTACTGCCACATATGGGGTATCAGCGTACTCAGGACAAATTGGACAACAACTTTTGAGGTCCAATTTCTTCTCTTACCCTTGGAAAAATAAAAAATTGGGGGCAAAAATATAATTTTTGTGAAAAAATATGATTTTTTATTTTTACGGTTCTGCATTATAAACTTCTGTGAAGCACTTGGTGGGTCAAAGTGCTCACCACACATCCAGATAAGTTCCTTAGGGGGTCTACTTTCCAAAATGGTGTCACTTGTGGGGGGTTTCAATGTTTAGGCACATCAGTGGCTCTCCAAACGCAACATGGCGTCCCATCTCAATTCCTGTCAATTTTGCATTGAAAAGTCAAATAGCGCTCCTTCCCTTCCGAGCTCTCCCATGCGCCCAAACAGTGGTTTACTGCCACATATGGGGTATAAGCGTACTCAGGACAAATTGGACAACAACTTTTTGGGTCCAATTTCTCCTGTTACCCTTGGTAAAATAAAACAAATTGGAGCTGAAGTAAATTTTTTGTGTAAAAAAGTTAAATGTTCATTTTTATTTAAACATTCCAAAAATTCCTATTAAACACCTGAAGGGTTAATAAACTTCTTGAATGTGGTTTTGAGCACCTTGAGGGGTGCAGTTTTTAGAATGGTGTCACACTTGGGCATTTTCTATCATATAGACCCCTCAAAATGACTTCAAATGAGACGTGGTCCCTAAAAAAAAATGGTGTTGTAAAAATGAGAAATTGCTGGTCAACTTTTAACCCTTATAACTCCCTAACAAAAAAAAAATTGGTTCCAAAATTATGCTGATGTAAAGGAGACATGTGGGAAATGTTACTTATTAAGTATTTTGTGTGACATATCTCTGTGATTTAATTGCATAAAAATTCAAAGTTTGAAAATTGCGAAATTTTCAAAATTTTCGCCAAATTTCCGTTTTTTTCACAAATAAACGCAGGTACTATCAAAGAAATTTTACCACTATCATGAAGTACAATATGTCACGAGAAAACAATGTCAGAATCACCAGGATCCGTTGAAGCGTTTCGGAGTTATAACCTCATAAAGGGACAGTGGTCAGAATTGTAAAAATTGGCCTGGTCATTGACGTGCAAACCACCCTTGGGGGTAAAGGGGTTAAAATAAATTCTGGAGGCAGATTTGACTGAAGTCAAATGTATGTTGGAGCTGGCAGTGATCAAAGAGTCCCGAAGTGAATGGTCTAGCCCGGTTGTGTTGATTCCCAAACCAAACGGGACCTGGAGGTTTTGCAATGATTTTTGGAAATTGAATGAAATCTCTAAATTTAATGCATATCCCATGCCCAGGGTAGAATAACTAATTGATAAACTATAAATAGAGAAGAACACCTAGCACTATATTTGAACAAGAAGTTGACTCTGACACGAAAAGACCATTCTATCATAAAGCACGAATGCTTAGTTCTGGGCACTAGTGTCACGATCCAATTTTGGGTTGGTGGCAGATCTGGTTTGCTTCAGTTTAATACCTTTTTTCCTTTTTGGTCATCGGGGGTTAATGCAGTTTTTCCCCCTCTGGTGGCCACTTGTGTTATTGCATTGCTTCTGGCTCAGCTGATGTTGTGGTGACCACTCCCTCCATCCTTTAAAAGGTCACCTGGTTCATCAGCTGACTGTCGGTGTTAGTTCATTCTTCAGCAACCAAGCCAGGAGTAGGAGCTAGCTAAGAGCTGTTGTTCTACTGCTGTTTCCGTTTCATCTGGTGTTTCTTCCTGCTGTGCTGTGCCTTGCTGCATTAAGTTAAGTTTGGTTTTCCTTTTCCTTTTCTGTTCTGGTGATATTTTTACTCTGGTGCAGTCCACCTCTCTTTGGGGGGAGAGGGGGTCACTTATAGGGTCTGCACAGCAGACAGGGATACGCTGGCGGCTCGGGCCTCCTAACCTTCATAGGTACCCCTGAGATAAGGGAAAGTCAGGGTCCCTTATAGTGGCAGGGACAGGTGCGGGTTCCAATACGCCGTCCTGCCCCTTTAATGCCATAACGGCGTGACAACTAGAATCTCTGAAGTATTACCTGTTGGTAAACATAATAAGGAAAAAAAATTGTGGTTTATCTTGCTACAGAATTTTAATTTCTCCATAGGACATAGAACAGGGAAATCACAAGGGAATGCAGACGCGTTATCAAGAATTTATTGTGTGATAGCCCAAAATGCCCAGACCTCTGTTGTGGAAAAGAAGGGGGGGATATGTACTGTAGGTGGCGAACAGGGAAAGTACTGGACGCAGTGTATATCTCTCCCAGAAAGTTAAGCTGGGTGAGATATTAAAACCGGTACTGTTTGATGCAGCAGTTTAGGTGCTGAGCTATTTTATTTAGTTCTGTCCCGGGTTTTATTGGAGTGATGAGCAGGATTTAGTGGTGGGACTCATCATTACCACTCCAGCCCCTGTACTGGTAAGTACTGGAAGCTTAGCCAGCTCTTCTAAGAGAGGTCATCTCATTACTGGCCCAGAAAAGGCTGGGAAAGCGTCAGAGAGAGAGACCGCCTCCAGACTGATATGGTGTTTCTGGGATATGCACGGTAGTTAAATGTGCTAAATGCTGAGTTGCTGGAAAACCAAGCCCCGGTAGTGAGTCAGAGGTATGATGTATTAGTTACCGCCTAGCCGGGCAACTCTTTGATGTTTTTTGTTTGCTTTACTGTATGCTACTTTTCGGCTGAAAATAAAAGCCCCACGTATTTCTTATATGGACTGTGTCTGCCTATGTCACTGCCACGATGTCCTCCAACACCCCTAGCGCATTACAGGGGTCTTTATTTTTTTATTTTGTACAATTAATACTAAAATGTATCTCCCTATATTTTAATTCCTTTAAGTTGTTGTAATGATGTGAAAACTGAATAAACTTACGGTACTTATTTACTCTAAATCTAAACTACATAGATAATAAATGAAACAAAGTAAATAGAAATTATCAGCAACATTATTGAAACGAAGCTCCAATACTCATGTAAGTAAAACAATGGGACAGACTTATGATAAGTGTCAAAAAAGGAAGCTGTTTTTGTTGCCCATAGCGAGCAGTCACAACATAGGTTTAATTATGGGGATAGGAAATGAAGGCTGTGCTGTGATTGATTGCCATGAGCATCAATAGCAGTCGTTGTCTTAGGTCTCATTCAGACGTCCACTTTTTAATGTAAGCACTTAATTTGTGAATATCACGGAGAGAACATTATCGTTTATGGAGCTGCTCAAATGTCCATGTATTTTTTTGTCCGTGTGTAGACAAACAAACGGCGACATGTTCGCTTTTGATCTGAGTCACGCATCAAACTCATCCATACAAATCCATGAAAAAATGGGAAAGCGCCTGAATGCCGTCCGTGTGTCATACCAGTGCTTAATAGGCAGGAGAAGCTTGGAATTTTATTTTTCCATATGAGTGGAACGGATACCACACTGATTGTAAAATTGGGCACATGGAAGAAAATTGAATGAAAATTGGATCCCGTACACAGATAAAGAAATGATTAATTTTCTTATGCAAAAAATGAATTCGGTTTCAGACAGTTTTCCGAATCTTCCCCAATATGTTCTCCTCCATTTTCCCCCTAACTACCACTTCCACTCTCTTCCTTTCCAAGTCTTTAGAGATACTCTCTCTCTCTTCTATGACTGCCTCTTGGGACCACCATTCCCTCCAGCTTTTGTGGCTATTTGGGGTTCCTCCTCCTTTATATTGAGTCCCTGGTCTCTCTTCGTAGCTGATTGTCTCACACACATTTTTGAATAAATGCAGCATTGTTTTGTGATTTTCTGTTTCAAGCCACAAGTTGTTTGTATTTTTTTCACTTTACTCTCATTTGCTGTGATTTTGCATTTTTTGACAATTTTTTGCATTTTTGACATTACAGCCTGAGTAATTCTATGAGAAATTTTAAAATTAAATCTTCAATAAATCACATGGCTTTTAACGCAGCTAGGAAAAAAAAAGTTCAGGTCCTAAAACACATTGACACCAATTCATCAACACTGGCATCTTGCACATCAATCTTAAAGAACTATGCGCTGGAGTAAGACGCACCAAATTCATTAAGAGTCCTGCACCACTTAATGAATTTGGCACATCTTTAATAACCGCCGTGTCTCACTGCTAGAAGTATTATAGGAGTACATTTCTATTGTAATTGATGCTATTTTAGTGCCATAAATTATGATTAACTTTTGAGGCACGCTTTGCCCGTCACTCCAGAGCTCCAAAACATTGGTGTAGTTGACCAGGATTGAGGTAACAAGTTTGACTTGCGCTAAAATTTTACGACATTTAAAAGCTGTTTTACACCAGAAAACTGGCAAAAAATGCTTGACGAGTTACCTCAATAAGTTAAAAAAATGCAACAAAAATGGAAAAGCGTAAAAAGAAGCCATAAAATTGTAAGGACAAACTTTTTTTTTGCATTTTTTAAATGAAAAACACCAACAGATTGGCAAAAAACCTACAATGCAAATGCATCACGTGAACATAAATGCTGCATTTCCTTTTTTTTACACGAACAGTCCACCAGTTCAAGAGGGACTGATGACGTCACTTTCTGTTCATCAATGATGTCATCATAAGATTAATGTAGATAAATGTAAGGTTATGCACTTGGGCCGAGGAAAAGAAGCGCACAATTATGTACTAAATGGTAAAACACTGGGTAAAATTGTCACTGAACAAGACATGGGTATATGGGTAGGTGGAAAACTAGACTTAAGTGACCAGTGCCAGGCAGCAGCTGCCAAAGACAATAAAGTCATGGGACGCATAAATAGGGTCATAAATGCTCGTGGCGAGAATATAGCTTTGCCTCTATACAAGTCACCAGTGCGGCCACAGTTGGATACTGGGTACAGTTTGGGGCTCCAGTGTATAAGAAGGACATAGCTGAACTGGAGCGGAGAAGAGCGACCGAGTGAACTACAATATCTAGACAGGTGACCAGACTTGGAGTTATTCAGATTGAACTCTAAGGACTTATGTTTACCCTCAGTCTTAAAAATGATGCAACTAAGAATAAATCTCTATGCAAGAAAACAACAACAAAACAATTTTTAATCTGCCATGTGTGTCAAGTTCTAAAATCTAGCCTCTAAGGGGAAACGTTTTTTTCCTTTTTGAGTGACATGCCAGTGTAAGGAGACTTATAGGCCATGCAATGCTCTTCTGGGGAATTAAATATGCAAATTGTCTCTTCAGAGAAGGAGAGGATTTGAACTCTAGCGTCACCTAATGGAAATAGGAATCATAAAAGTCAATATTGACATTTTAATGAGGCTTGCCACATGACTTATTATAAAAGCCAAATCAGAACCTCCATTTACAGACACGTGTTTCCTGGTTTTACCCCTCCCCAGTGTAAAGTACGAGATCTGATTTGGCTGCATGAGAGGCCTCTGACTCGGGTTTAAGGGTTATAGTTTCTCTTTATGGAGAGTGACATGTCAGGGTAAGGAGAGTTATAGGCCATGCAATGCTCCTTTGACAGATTAAATATGCAAATTGTGTTTTACGGGAAATCTGAAATTACAATTTTAAAATAATATGGTTTATTATATGTTTTTTGATAAAATAGATAGAATGTTCTTGCAAATGTAGGCAGGCTCAAGAAAAACAGAATACAAAAAAATACCGTAAGTGTTTCACAAAGTAATTGATTAGAATCTTAGAACATATGATAAATCTTCGGGATGGATGATATAGATAGGTAACACTACAGCTTTTCTCATATGACCCCACTTTCTAATCGACATGCTGTATATAGGAATCTATTATTCGTTTCAAGGACCTCGGTTTATACCTGAAATGTGAAGAGCGTTATATAAAATACCAGGAGCCCGATATAAAAACATTATGTCCTTTTCAACCCTTGAATGGAGGTTGTCATGCAGAGGTTTTCCATTTGAATGAAGCGGCCAATTATTTATGCACATCATGTATTCATGTCTGGGGAGCCGGGCTTTTCAGCTCACAAGTGCCAACTTTTTTCAGTTCTGTGACCGGGCTATTCTGTAACCATGGGCTATAGAAGAGAGTTACTTGAGTCCAGCTGCCTGAACTCCGCACGTGATCACTTGCTGTGTTCCTCTTGGACAGACCTTTTTATAACGTTCCTTCTGAAGCATAAAATAACACCTAATGAAACGGAAATTGAAAAATAAAAAATCTAAAGTGAATAATTTACCTTTCTCAATAGATGGAAAAAGGGGACTAATAACTTTCCAGCTAAGTTTCTATTATACCTTTTACCTACCAATAATCAATGTTTTAGGACGATCTGTGGATCAGCGGATGAATGTTTCTTCATCTTTGAGTTGTGCCCGTTTGGTAAAATTTTCTGCTGGACACTATACATGTTGCAACAACTGACAGACAATGTCTTAAAGGGATGCTTCCATATTTTGAAAACCATAGTATCATATTTTATCACTTATTAATGTATATTATCAAAGTAATATAATAAATCATGAAACAAAAAATCAACCAAATCCTCAGGCCTACCAACTGCTTTATTAGGTGACATGTGATCAATAAAGCCAGTCACTGTTGACAATGGTGATGTCAGCCGATTATCTGTCATATATTTCTTCACTGAAAACCATATGCATTCACAGCTATTTCTGCATGTAACATTACATTACCAGGCATCCCCTGGCCATATGCCCTATTGTCGATACCCCTTCCTGAACTAAAGGGGTGCTTTGGCTCATCTGGTGAGGTGGCCCTACAAGTCCAAGGTCCGAGTGGACAGGCAAGCAGGCACACAGAAAAGAGGTAGTAGAAGCAATGGAAACCGCAGGCGGACTGGAGACTGGGAAGCAGATAGTAGAGGTACTGGAGGCTTCAGGTGGACAGGAGACCAGGAAGCAGATAGACATACTGGAGGCTGCAGGCAGACAGAAGACCAAGAAGCAGATAGCAGAGGTACTAGAGGCTGCAGGCAGATAGGAGACTGGGAAACAGATAGCAGAGGTACTGGAGGCTGCAGGCAGACAGGAGACTGCGAAGCAGATAGCAGAGGTGCTGGAGGCTGCAGGCAGACAGGAGACCAGGAAGCAGATAGCAGAGGTACTGGAGGCTACAGACAGACAAGAGACCTGGAAGCAGATAGCAGACGTACTGGAGGCTGCAGGCGGACAGGAGACCAGGAATCAGGTAGCAGAGGTACTGGAGGCTGCAGGCAGACAGGAGACTGGGAAGCAGATAGCAGAGGTGCTGGAGGCTGCAGGCAGACAGGAGACTGGGAAGCAGATAGCAGAGGTACTGGAGGCTTCAGGTGGACAGGAGACCAGGAAGCAGATAGAGGTACTGGAGGCTGCAGGCAGACAGAAGACCAAGAAGCAGATAGCAGAGGTACTGGAGGCTGCAGGCGGACAGGAGACCGGGAAACAGATAGCAGAGGTACTGGAGGCTACAGGCAGACAGGAGACTGGGAAGCAGATAGCAGAGGTGCTGGAGGCTGCAGGCCGACAGTAGACCAGGAAGCAGATAGAGGTACTAAAGGGTGCAGGCAGACAGGAGACCAGGAAGCAGATAGCAGAGGTACTGGAGGCTGCAGGATGACAGGAGATCGGGAAACACAGCAGAGGTGCTGGAGGTTGCAGACAGACAGGAGACTGGAAAGCAGATAGCAGATGTACTGTAGGCTACAGGCAGACAGGAGACCAGGAATCAGGTAGCAGAGGTACTGGAGTCTGCAGGTGGACAGGAGACCGGGAAGCAGATAGCAGATGTTCTGGAGGCTGTAGGCAGACAGGAGACCAGGAAGCAGATAGCAGATGTACTGGAGGCTGCAGGAAGACAGGAGACTGGGAAGCAGATAGCAGAGGTACTGGAGGCTGCAAGTGGACAGGAGACTGGAAAGCAGATAGCAGATGTTCTGGAGGCTGGAGGCAGACAGGAGACTGGGAAGCAGATAGAAGATCTGGAGATAGAAAATCTGGAGGCTGCAGGCAAACAGGACACATGGACAATAAAAGTCTGAAAACCAACACACTAGTTTGTGTCTTGGTAGACCTTATATTGAACAAGGCAGCCGATCAAATGGGATCACGCTGTGCCACCTCAACGCCCTATGTGGAGCACAACATAATTCAGATGACCAGAGCGAGGGGAGCAAAGCCAAGATCCGAGACAGGTGTGTAAAAAGGGGACAACCATTGACAAACAGTGGTGCTTGCTCTTAATGCTTGCTTTAAGTTAGGGACTTGAAATCTTTATACAGTAGATTGTAAGCTTGCGAGCAGGACCCTCACTCCTCCTGTAACTGGTGGGAAAATAGGTGCTACTTGTTAATGTCTTTATTGTCTGTGCATGCCCACCGCTTAATTGTAAAGTGCTGCGGAATATGTTGGCGCTATATAAATAAAATTATTAGCAGCATTTAATCCTGGGTCCCATAGCAAAATCGGTACTGATCTCCTCGTGTGGAATAGAGTCCATTTGGACTTCCCCAGACACCAGGGCCCAGGTGCACCCCTCCCATAATAGTAGTGGCCAACTGTCTTAGATTTCCCGGGACTCCGGGGCTGAAATAGAGCAGGGTATATTTAGCCTCACCCAACAGTAAGATCTATGGGTGGACCTGGGCTTTTACCAAAAGGGGCGGGAATAGGGAAGGCTTAAACACTCTCTAAAATGTTGGCAACAATAATATTGTTAACTTTTGAACTCAAATAATGACTATAATTAGAGAATAAAACCTACACTCCTAAACATTGAAACTGCAGCACCAAGAAGGGCAATGCATAAGGTTTACAAATCAAGGAAACAGCGGGTGTTGATAAGATTTGCAAATTATCAAATTTTCAAGCCCCCAACTCTAATCTGTGGCATAAGACTATTTTGAAAACAAATTGTTGTTAACCAGATACAACTTCAAAAATTGCATCATGTCTTGTAGGATGATTGTGTGAACAAACCATTGATTTTTAAAATTTACTTATGTTGTGCTAAAAAGAGCTTCTTCTTGGGTTTCCAGAACCTGATGTCGCACACTCGTCCTATGTCATTTATATCTTCTTGTGTATCACCCATGTTTGTCTTTCTTTTGTATCTCTTTGTCTTTTTCGAATTTATATCAAGTAATTTTGTATTTCCGTTTTCCTATCTATTTAGTATTTGCTGAATTATATAACTGTGTTTTCCTGTGAACTTATACATTATTTTATTAGCTAAGTCTCAGTTACACCTTTAGCTTTTTTCAACGCTTTATCAGGAGGGAGGTTAGAGGGAGAACGGGGTGTAATCTAGAAATTGTCAGGTGCAAAGCTCAAAAATGAGAGACGACGAAAGAACTAAGATAAGGAGATGAAAGATTTTTGGAGCAACGATTGATACGTGATAATAAGGGGATGCAACACAAATTAGAGAAACATTGAGATTGTACTCGGATGGACAGCTAGCGGATAGTTCAGGCCAATGTGAATAGGTCCTTTGTATGGCCTAGTAAGGACTCTTTTTGCCCTGTGTCCTTCATAGGAACATAATATATCATGTTATTATGATCTCTACCTCCCTACGCTCCTACTGTCCTCCTGGTGTGGTCACGTGGCCGCCATCACTATTTTCATGCTGGGAACCCTGGCACTCGCGCTCCTGGTCTCTAAAGGGCCAATCCACACCCAAGTCTTTCAACACTGATGTAAGGACCCTCTGTCATCGCTTTTTGCCTGAACAAAATATTTTTGGGATTTCTTACTGTACAAAGGTGTTATTTTGATTTGTGTTTTGTCAGCAACCCGGCTATAACCTGGAGCCAGATTATTACTTGTCCTGACCACCTGCAAGTCTGCCATATTGAGCAAACACTGCCCCGACCCCGGCTTCTCTATGCTTCATGTCTTGGACCCCAAACGCATTTTCCAATTAAAAGAAGCCTAAAAGCCCCCTAATAGGACTAGAAAATGCATTTAATACAAATAAATAAAATTGTTACTGAAAAGAACAACAAAAAAATACAATAAATATGTTTATTATTCAACAGTATAGAATATCATATATTAGGTATCCCCGAATCCTTAATTGTCCATTCTGTAAAGTTAGTATGTCAACTGTGGCCTACCGAAAAAAAAGATGAAACTGCATTTTTCAAATATTCTGCTATTCTAACAAAATAAACATGAAATAATCATTAGTTTATATATGCCCCAAAGCTGTTTATAAAAAGTGTACAACTGAAATATGCTGAGAAAAAAATTCTGTGGTTCATGAGGCCAAATTTATCTTGGCCTTAAAGGGGTTTTCTGGCCTCAGGGTAGAAGTCTGGAGTTATTCTGTGTGACTGCAGACTTGTGAATACTCACATTGTGTACACTGTGAGGATTCTCGGGTGCCGCAAGTCGTGTGACCGCAAGTAAGCAATTTGCAAACATGTGGTCACATGTCGAGTAGACGTGCGTGCGTGGCCTCTCTCAGTGCAAATGTATTGAGAGAGGCCAGACACGTCTAGTTGTAATGTGGCCAGAAGTATGCAAATGTCGTACTTGCGATGTCATGACCGGAGAATCCTCACAGCGCGCAGTGCACATGATGTGAGGACAATATGTGGAGTGAAGGTGGAGCATGCACACCTCCGTTGGGTTTTGCAAAGCCCAGCTCCCAGATTCCAGTTCCTATTCTTGGGATCGTTGGCGGTCCCAGTGTTTGGACCCCTATTGATCAGTAAGTTAGCTGCTATTCCCCTATAGATAGGGGATAACATGCTATATGAGAATAACCCTTCAAGAGGTTAAAAGTGAACATACCCTTTAAATATTACAAATATTTCAGAATCCATCCTATTAAATATGCATTTAGCAGCTGATCTAATGCATCGTCCTCAGGCTCTGAATGCTCAAGGGTTTTACTTCTAATTTTTTTTGACAAGGAAAAAGAAACTAATTTTGTTTATGTGTATAACACTGGCTGCACAAATAAAACACACATGAAACATTAAGAGATAATTGATCAGCAACCGAGAACTAATGTGTGTTAATAATTTACAGAAAAAAGACCTGGGGGAAAGCAGGGTACATGTAATGTGTGTAATTGAATAATTTATCCTTATAGCGGCAGGTTCACACTATTCCTTTCAGCTTCATTCTGCAGGTAAGGAATTAGGCGACATTAACGCCGCCCTTTATTTACACGAATATTCCTCGTGCTGCATGTTCGGGCCTCGTGGCCTCGGCTTTAGTGAAGTAGAACAGAAATAAAATCCCAATAGAAGGATATGGTAGAGCGGACAAAGGAAATGATGGGCTGATTATTAATGGTGCTGGATTCTGCAGGGCATATCGTCATGGGGGTTCCTAAATGTGCTCATGTACATAATGGCCATTGTCCTCCTCTGCCTCTCTGTCTCAGAGGAAGTCCTTTATCAAAGCAAACACTCCCCTGACATTTGCATTCATGATGATTATATGCATTTTTAGCCATTGCTGATGACTTTGCGACAGAACATTATACCAGTGATCTACACTATATAGTTTAGAAAAAGTGAAACCTTTCATAATGTCTACTGTAGTAATGTAAGGAGATAATTTGCTTTTTTTACACTTCTGTGCACTTTATCGCTGGGCTTTGTCATCACTCTGTGCATTATTCTCATGCTATGACATCACCATGTGCATTATCCCTATGACATTACATCACTATATGCCTTATTCCTGTGCTGTGAGATCACTATATGCCTTATCCCTATGACATTACATCACTATATGCCTTATGCAGCGCCCCAGAGTCCTGGTCGATGTAGTAATGTCGTTCTTCCACCAGGGGGAGCGATGTTACATCTGATGGCACCAAAGGAGTTCACCCTGCCAGGTATCACAGCCACACACACACTTCACACGCCGGCCACCAGGGGGAGCAAAAGGTTCTATCTATTAGGCCACTCCTCACACTTGGGTAAAACTGGGGGTTGGTTAGGAAGTCAGTCAGAGTCAGAGAAGTCGGAGTTGGAGCCAGGAGGAGAGGAGAGAGAGAGAGACTGGGCTCGGCCCAGGAAAGGGAAAGAAGGACACGGAGCTGCGCCTGCAACCCATGCGGCAGCCTCCTAAGAAAGGACAAGAAAGGAAGTGTGCCGTAGTGAGTGAGCACAGAAGTCATAGCAACAGGAGTAAAACATCAGGGGGAGACCAGCTAGAAGCAGGCTGCCTCCCACTGAGCGCAGAACCGGTGGCCGGAACACCGAGGGAGTAATAGACTCTACGCTTTACTTCAGAGACCGGCAGGGCAGTCGATTCCAAGTTGGCTGTCCATCCTAAGAACCTAAGCAGACAAGGTGGCAACGTGGAGGAGGGGCGACGCTAGGGTCCCTATAAAATAGCCTCAGGCCACCACCATCATACGGGTTTGTCCTATCCATCTGGGGGACAGAGAGAGAGAAGTAACAAGAGTGAGGACCTTATGGTAGCTAATGCAAGTAAGGACCTACTACGTTATTGTGCGCAAGGGGAAGGCTACTGATTTCCACCTGGATAAGGGGACTCTGGAATTGCCATCAGACCGGTCAGACTCTGCCTACCCTGTTATCCGGCACCCTGGACTGTGGATGCTGAAGCCTTCAGTAAAGGTAAAGAGACTGCACCCATTGTATCCTTGTTATTCACCGTGCCTTGTACCATCCACCATCACCAACTACACTTCTGGGAAGCCCTGGGGACATACTTCACCTGTGGGAAGGTATACCATCTAGCTGCCATTCCATCACCCCAGCGGACCCCTAAGCAGCGTCGGTCACCCTGACCGAATACCACAGGTGGCGTCACGAACACTACCGTTATCTCCAAACTCTACCCTTTTATTGGGCGCCCCTCATAGGGCCACGGTCCGGGTCAGGCCACCGTGACATCCCCGCCGAGGGAACTGAAGGACCCGGTACCGAGTACCCCACTGCCCTTACGTTGGGGCGATCCACCTTATCTCTGTGCTGTGACATCACTATATGCCTTATCCCTGTGCTGTGACATCACTATATGCCGTATCCCTGCGCTGTGACATCACTATATGCCTTATCTCTGTGCTGTGACATCACTATATGCCTTATCCCTGTGCTGTGACATCACTATGTACCTTATCCTTGTGCTGTGACATCACTATATGCCTTATCTCTGTGCTGTGACATCACTATATGCCTTATCTCTGTGCTGTGACATCACTATATGCCTTATCTCTGTGCTGTGACATCACTATGTACCTTATCCTTGTGCTGTGACATCACTATATGCCTTCTCTCTGTGCTGTGACATCACTATGTACCTTATCCTTGTGCTGTGACATCACTATATGCCTTATCTCTGTGCTGTGACATCACTATATGCCTTCTCTCTGTGCTGTGACATCACTATATGCCTTCTCTCTGTGCTGTGACATCACTATGTACCTTATCCCTGTTCTGTGACATCACTGCATGCCTTATCTCTGTGCTGTGACATCACTATATGCCTTATCTCTGTGCTGTGACATCACTATGTACCTTATCCCTGTTCTGTGACATCACTATGTACCTTATCCTTGTGCTGTAACATCACTATATGCCTTATCCCTGTGCTGTGACATCACTATGTACCTTATCCCTGTGCTGTGACATCACTATATGCCTTATCCCTGTGCTGTGAGATCACTGTATGCCTTATCTCTGTGCTGTGACATCACTATATGCCTTATCCCTGTGCTGTGACATCACTATATGCCTTATCCCTGTGCTGTGAGATCACTGTATGCCTTATCTCTGTGCTGTGACATCACTATATGCCTTATCTCTGTGCTGTGACATCACTATGTACCTTATCCTTGTGCTGTGACATCACTATATGCCGTATCCCTGTGCTGTGACATCACTATATGCCTTATCCCTGTGCTGTGACATCACTATATGCCTTATCTCTGTGCTGTGACATCACTGTATGCCTTATTCCTTAGCTGTGACATCACTACATGCCGTATCCCTGCGCTGTGACATCACTATATGCCTTATCTCTGTGCTGTGACATCACTATATGCCTTATCCCTGTGCTGTGGCATCACTATATGCCTTATCCCTGTGCTGTGACATCACTATATGCCTTATCCCTGGGCTGTGACATCACTATATGCCTTATCTCTGTGCTGTGACATCACTATGTACCTTATCATTGTGCTGTGACATCACTATATGCCTTATCCCTGTGCTGTGACATCACTATGTACCTTATCCCTGTGCTGTGACATCACTATGTACCTTATCCCTGTGCTGTGACATCACTGCATGCCTTATCTCTATGCTGTGACATCACTATATGCCTTATCTCTATGCTGTGACATCACTATATGCCTTATCCCTGTGCTGTACTGTGACATCACTATATGCCTTATCCCTGGGCTGTGACATCACTATATGCCTTATCCCTGTGCTGTGACATCACTATATGCCTTATCCCTGTGCTGTGACATCACTGCATGCCTTATCTCTATGCTGTGACATCACTATATGCCTTATCTCTATGCTGTGACATCACTATATGCCTTATCCCTGGGCTGTGACATCACTATATGCCTTATCCCTGTGCTGTGACATCACTATATGCCTTATCCCTGTGCTGTGACATCACTGCATGCCTTATCTCTATGCTGTGACATCACTATATGCCTTATCTCTATGCTGTGACATCACTATATGCCTTATCCCTGTGCTGTACTGTGACATCACTATATGCCTTATCCCTGTGCTGTGACATCACTATATGCCTTATCCCTGTGCTGTGACATCACTGCATGCCTTATCTCTATGCTGTGACATCACTATATGCCTTATCCCAGTGCTGTGACATCACTATGTACCTTATCCCAGTGCTGTGACATCACTATATGCCTTATCCCAGTGCTGTGACATCACTATGTACCTTATCCCAGTGCTGTGACATCACTATATGCCTTATCCCAGTGCTGTGACATCACTATATGCCTTATCCCTGTGCTGTGACATCACTATGTACCTTATCCCTGTGCTGTGACATCACTATATGCCTTATCCCAGTGCTGTGACATCACTATATGCCTTATCCCAGTGCTGTGACATCACTATATGCCTTATCTCTATGCTGTGACATCACTATATGCCTTATCCCTGTGCTGTACTGTGACATCACTATACGCCTTATCCCTGGGCTGTGACATCACTATATGCCTTATCCCTGGGCTGTGACATCACTATATGCCTTATCCCTGTGCTGTGACATCACTGCATGCCTTATCCCTGTGCTGTGACATCACTGCATGCCTTATCTCTATGCTGTGACATCACTATATGCCTTATCTCTATCCTGTGACATCACTATATGCCTTATCCCTGTGCTGTACTGTGACATCACTATATGCCTTATCCCTGTGCTGTGACATCACTATATGCCTTATCCCAGTGCTGTGACATCACTATATGCCTTATCCCAGTGCTGTGACATCACTATATGCCTTATCCCAGTGCTGTGACATCACTATGTACCTTATCCCTGTGCTGTGACATCACTATATGCCTTATCCCAGTGCTGTGACATCACTATATGCCTTATCCCTGTGCTGTGACATCACTGGATGCCTTATCCCTGTGCTGTGACATCACTATATGCCTTATCCCAGTGCTGTGACATCACTATATGCCTTATCCCTGTGCTGTGACATCACTGGATGCCTTATCTCTATGCTGTGACATCACTATATGCCTTATCCCTGTGCTGTGAGATCACTATATGCCTTATCTCTATGCTGTGACATCACAATATGCCTTATCTCTATGCTGTGACATCACTATATGCCTTATCCCTGTGCTGTGCTGTGACATCACTATATGCCTTATCCCTGGGCTGTGACATCACTATATGCCTTATCCCTGTGCTGTGACATCACTATATGCCTTATCCCTGTGCTGTGACATCACTGCATGCCTCATCCCTGTGCTATGACATCACTGCATGCCTTATCTCTATGCTGTGACATCACTATATGCCTTATCCCAGTGCTGTGACATCACTATGTACCTTATCCCAGTGCTGTGACATCACTATATGCCTTATCCCAGTGCTGTGACATCACTATGTACCTTATCCCAGTGCTGTGACATCACTATATGCCTTATCCCTGTGCTGTGACATCACTATATGCCTTATCCCAGTGCTGTGACATCACTATATGCCTTATCCCTGTGCTGTGACATCACTGCATGCCTTATCCCTGTGCTGTGACATCACTGCATGCCTTATCTCTATGCTGTGACATCAATATATGCCTTATCCCTGTGCTGTGAGATCACTATATGCCTTTTCTCTATGCTGTGACATCACTATATGCCTTATCCCTGTGCTGTGACATCACTGCATGCCTTATCTCTATGCTGTGACATCATTATATGCCTTACCCCTGTGTTGTGACATCACTATATGCCTTATTCCTGTGCTGTGACATCACTGTATGCCTTATTCCTAAGCTGTGACATCACTACATGCCGTATCCCTGCGCTGTGACATCACTATATGCCTTATCCCTGTGCTGTGACATCACTATATGCCTTATCTCTGTGCTGTGACATCACTGCATGCCTTATCTCTATGCTGTGACATCACTATATGCCTTATCTCTATGCTGTGACATCACTATATGCCTTATCTCTGTGCTGTGACATCACTATATGCCTTCTCTCTGTGCTGTGACATCACTATGTACCTTATCCCTGTTCTGTGACATCACTGCATGCCTTATCTCTGTGCTGTGACATCACTATATGCCTTATCTCTATGCTGTGACATCATTATATGCCTTACCCCTGTGTTGTGACATCACTATATGCCTTATTCCTGTGCTGTGACATCACTGTATGCCTTATTCCTAAGCTGTGACATCACTACATGCCGTATCCCTGCGCTGTGACATCACTATATGCCTTATCCCTGTGCTGTGACATCACTATATGCCTTATCCCTGTGCTGTGACATCACTGCATGCCTTATCTCTATGCTGTGACATCACTATATGCCTTATCCCTGTGCTGTGACATCACTATATGGCTTATCCCTGTGCTGTGACATCACTGCATGCCTTATCTCTATGCTGTGACATCACTATATGCCTTATCCCTGTGCTGTGACATCACTATATGCCTTATCCCTGTGCTGTGACATCACTATATGCCTTATCCCTGGGCTGTGACATCACTATATGCCTTATCCCTGTGCTGTGACATCACTGCATGCCTTATCTTATCTCTATGCTGTGACATCACTATATGCCTTATCCCTGTGCTGTGACATCACTATATGCCTTATCCCAGTGCTGTGACATCACTATATGCCTTATCTCTATGCTGTGACATCACTATATGCCTTATCCCTGTGCTGTGACATCACTATATGCCTTATCCCTGTGCTGTGACATCACTGCATGCCTTATCTCTATGCTGTGACATCACTATATGCCTTATCCCTGTGCTGTGACATCACTATATGCCTTATCCCTGTGCTGTGACATCACTGCATGCATTATTCTTGTACCTAGATGTCACTGTGTATTATCCATAAGTTGTGATCTCACTGTGCACCTTATCTGTGTGCTGTAACAACACTGTGTGTCTTATCCCTTTGTCCTTATACATCATTATTTGTATTATTCTTCTACATTGACATGACTGCAAGTCATCCTTATGCGATGACATCACTGTAGATTATTCCTATGCATTGGCATTACTGTACAGCAGCAAAAAGTTGGGACAAAAAAAATCCACCAATAATGCAGTTATTTGTAATTCTCCTATAGCTATTTTTTTATTCACGGGAGAACATAGATCACAGATCAGAAGGTGAAACATGGACATGTCTCCATTTAATTTGAAAGAATTTACTCATTTAGAAATTGATGGCAGTAACATATCACAAAAAAGTTGGGACAGGGTTAACAAAAGGCGGGAAAAGTAAGTTGTACTAATGATAAGCTGTCGGATGGTAAATTTTCAACCAAGTCACATGGCTGTGTATAAAAAGAGCATGTTAGAAAGGCAGAGTCTCACGGAAGCAAAGATGGTCAGAGGTTTGCTAATCTGTGAACAATTGTTTCTGAAGATTGTGCTACAATTTCAGAAAAAATGTTCCTCACCATAAAATTGCAAATACATTGAATATCCCATTATCTACAGTACATAATATCATCAAAAGATTCAGAGATTCTGGAAAAATCCATGTGCACAAGGGACAAGGCCGACAGTCAATATTGGATGCTTGTGATACACGGGCCCTTAGGCGGCAAAGCATAGAAAACAGGCATAATTCGGTGCAAATCAGTGCATGGGCTCAGGATACTTCCAGAAACAAAGTTTTCTGTATACAATCTGTGGAATATGATAGCGCTATATAAGCAATGTGTAATAAATAAATAATTACTATGATCTAAGCACTTGGATATCATCATATAGTCCCTTGGCATTACTTTTGAGTATTACAGAATGCACATACAGTACAGTGTCTAGAGGTAATGAAAAGTGTGTGCAGGGGAAAATGGCCATTTAGGCAACGTTCACATTAGCGTTTCCCGACGCTGCGTCGGGAAACGCTGCGGCAACGCATGCGTCATGCGCCCATATATTTAACATGGGGGGGCGCATGGACATACGTTGTGCTGCGTTGTGCGATGCATGCGTTTTTTTGGCCGCAAGCGTTGGGCGCAGAAAATGCAACAAGTTGCATTTTTCTTGCGTCCAAATTTCGGCAAAAAAGGACGCATGTGTCGCAAAACGCAGCGTTTTTGCGTGCGTTTTGGTGCGTTTTTATTTGCGTTGTGCGTTGCGTTGCCGACGCAGCGGCGCACAACGCAAATCTGAACGTAGCCTAAGTCCTTCTGTCCTGGAAGTCAAAACCTACCGTAGCACCAGAATGATCCATTTCGCAATGAAGCCCCTCTCTTCTGTGTGTGCTACTGGGAATAGATACTTGAACGTTTTGATCTGGAGTATTTGGAGTATTTTTCTTTATTTTTCTCAATCCCTTTTTTTCTGACAAATATTAAAGCAGTATATATAACAAAGCATAAGTGGAAAAAAATAAAACGTAACTTTTATTAGAACTAAAGCCACACAAAAAAACCAAACACCCAAGTGGATAAAAAAACTGGGGTGTAGTCCCCAACAAATGGTATGGTGACCACGGAGACTAGTTATCCCCAGATAGGACAAAATGATATCCTCCGCAACAAATTGGAGACATCATAGTAAACTAGATTCTGACATATGAAGCTGGAGTAGAATAACCTCCACAGCACTCAGCGTCAAACTAGATACACGAACAAACAATTAAAAAACCATCAATAGTTGCAGGTAGGCAGTACCACTGATGGCTATATAAATAATGCAAAAAGGAACAATCTCACCAGTTCCAAGATGAGGGCCCAGGAGCGCCGGATAGTTTCTGGTCAGAAGATGATCCGGAAAAAATGGCGGAGACGACAATCCCTATGTCAATCCCTATGGGGCTATCGATAGACTATCCCCAAAGCTCCTGCCCTTACAAGGGCAGTCCACAGCTACCCCTGTACAAACATGCCCTGCACTCTCCCTATATAATCTGTCCCGACGCGTTTCATCCAAGTCAAATCTTCAGGGGACTTGCTTGTGCATGGAGCTGGAGTGCCTATATGCTAAAAAGGAGGGACACAAAGTCCTGCCACCCTCAATGCTGTCTTGTCTTGCGTTACAGACAATGCTGTCTTGTCTTGCAGACAGCATTGAGGGTGGCAGGACTTTGTTGCGGAGGATATCATTTTGTCCTATCTGGGGATAACTAGTCTCCGTGGTCACCATACCATTTGTTGGGGACTACACCCCAGTTTTTTTATCCACTTGGGTGTTTGTTTTTTTTGTGTGGCTTTAGTTCTAATAAAAGTTACGTTTTAATTTTTTCCACTTATGTTTTGTTATATATATTATTTATAGTGGTATCGTCTATGTGACCTGTAGTCAGTATATAGACTCTGCTTTGTTTCAAATATTAAAGCAGTGTCATTTCAGAGTTGCCAGGCTTGGGTCACCTCCTGCCTGACCTCTCCACGTCCCTGCTTCCTGCCTTGGGCTACAGTACCTGCAATCCACACTATGTCAACTACACGTGACCAGAGAGAAGGGGACAGCGTGACCGCAACATCTGCTGCCCATATGTCAGCACACAATATTACATAGATGTCGTAGAGAAAGGTAAGACAACATTTTGCATCCATCGTCATGTACGTCAGTATCTTACATGATTATTTGGCGTGTTTTTATACATGGTCACCCAATTGTCCCCCTATCGTACTTTTTTTTTAGAAAAATTGAACACTTAGTCACTAATACATCACAGCTGTCCCTAGGAGGTTACGGGACCAAAACACCCTTTTACCCTTGAAGGACCCTTCTAACAAAAAGGAATTGTCCAAAGCAGGGGTGCAAATCCTGTGAAATTTACAGAGTTACATGTGCCCCAACACCAGTTGGATGGATGTCCAGATTCATAAAATATACTTTTTTATTAGGATAAAAAGAAGGAACTTTCTAAAACACTGCTCGGACTGTTCTCATATGTGCTACCACAATGAGAAGTTGGTCCAATAAGTACACACAGTAACCATGTATACATCTCTCCGACATTCAGAACTTCACATATGGCGTTCCCATGGTAGAACAGCCTATAATATCGCTTTTATGGCTGCAATGATACATTTACTAAAGGAAAGGAAAGCCTTAGGCTCTGTTCACACTTACTTCACTCCATTTATAAAGGAACCATGACTCATTGCTGTGCGTGACATATACCTCTAGAGCGTGACAGATATTAGTCCCCTACAGTCCAGTCCGTTGGGTGCCAGCTTGCTTTTCATTGTTTGGAAGAAAAGAATAATGTCATTATCCTTCCACTTTCCAGAGATGTTGTCTGCATGGGCGCGGGACGTGAGCGCTGTGGCCAGTGATTGACTGCAGCTGTTATTTGGATGATGGACCAGATGTCCTAGCTGCAGAACCGGAACTTTTTGGAGCAGCGGGCCGGTAGCAGAATTCGGAAGGTATATGATTATTTTCATCTTTTTTTTTATAACATTCTTTTCATAGTCGCTTTCTCATAAACAGCCTACAGCATAGGCCTGGAGGTAATGTCGCCGAGCATGCTCACATTCTCAGGATCGGATGTGGTCTTGGTAGCCCAGTTATCAGAATCCATATATTTTATCATCTATGCTGTAGGTTGGTGATAAATGCAAGGAATCTGTGACCTTGGAAAATGCAGGTCATTAGCGTTAAGATGTTGTCCGGCCACCACACTAAAAGTGGGGCCACTAGGAGGAAATGAACATGCTCCTTTAAGGGGGTGGCGTCCAGTCCTAGGGGTGTTCACAAAGCGTCTACATTTGCCAATCACATGTACTCATGCCCGGCACTTTGATTGACAGATCGCTCTGCACAGATGTGCTGCATAGCCAGCTGTCAATCAAACTGTCAAGGCGCGTTTACAGCTGCCACTCACAGTATAATGAGTGGTGCTGTGATCAGTGACTGTGAACACTCTGTGCACCTCCCCTATAACTGAAAGCCAGCAGCTACCTGGAGGAAATAAGATCATTTTCTCCCAGTAGCCGCACTTTCAATGCGGTGGCCAGGCCGCATTCTAGCGCTATTTACCAGCAGGCTAACCCTATATCTGCAAATAAATAGCGTTTTCCAAGGCAACACATCCCCTTTAAAGCCTACTGATCATTTCAGGTGAATTTTTTAAATAAAGTCTACTTAGGTGAAAGTACTATGACACAACCACACAATATACACTGCAGAAAAAGTATTAAAAAAGCAGCAATTCCAATATCAATTAACATCAAAAATTCTTTATTACAAAAAAAAGGCAACAATTAAAAGCACAAATCACATTGGATGTGAAAAAACATGGAGGAACAGGGTGTGCTATGATTGGCAAAAAATAGTACGGAGTAATAAAGCTTCCCTAAAATGTTGGTAAAAATGTTGCTGTATACCTGTTCCATTAACACACTGCTGCATTTCGCATTGGTTTCTATAGCAAGCGTGTCAATAAGTTCTCTACGCTTGCCATCCATGCTCTATGTATGTATCTATGAGCGAGCCCTAAGTAAAAAAAAAGACAGAAAACCTAAACAATAGAAAAATGACAAAAAATGAAAATTTAGCCAGTTATCATTCTGCAAACTTTATGCAAGGTCTTTAAAGGGAATCTGTCAGTAGGATCAACTCTCCTAAGCCATCTATATGGGCATGTAGGTCATAAGAAGTTGATACTTTGATATCTGCGATCCAAAGTTTTTTTCTGGAGTAATCCACAACTTTCTTAAGTAAATGAGCTGTTAAGATCTATGGGCCGGACATAGATCTCCATGAGAATCTGCCTCCAGTCATTATTGTAAATGAAGGGAGGAGTTACCAGTGTGAGGCATGTAATGACTGACAGTCTGCTCTCCTGATCTACATGTCTCAGACTGATAACGCCCCCCTTCAGAATAAGCTCTGGAGGCAGATTCTCAGGGAGATCTATGTCCGGCCCATAGATCTTAACAGCTAAATTAAAAATTAATACAAATGTGAATTTCTCTGGAATAAGACATCAGATCGCAGATGTCAAGGTATAATCTATATATATAATTGTCTAAGGGTTTTTCCGTCTGTCTGTCTTTCTGTCTGTCTGTTTTTCTGTCTGTCTGTCTGTCCTGGAAATCCCGTGTCTCTGATTGGTCGAGGCCGCCAGGCCTCGACCAATCAGAGACCGGCACAGCATCGACGTAGAAATCCCGCGTCTCTGATTGGTCGAGGCCGCCAGGCCTCGACCAATCAGCAATGGGCACAGCGACAATGATGTCATAATGGTTGCCATGGCGACGATGATGTCATAAAGGTTGCCTCGACCAATCAGCGACGGGCACAGTCTGCCGCGAATTCTGGAATCATCATTGTCCATATACTACGGGGACATGCATATTCTAGAATACTCGATGCGTTAGAATCGGGCCACAATCTAGTTTTATATAACTTCCTATGACCTATATGCTTGTATAGACAGCTTAGGAGGGTTGATCCCACCAACAAATTCCCTTTAAGGATTCATGTCTTTGACCCTTCTATTGGCTGCGGACTCAGATTTATGACTGTAGGAAATCTTAGGTAAAATGAGCAGTATTTAGCTGATTACAGACTGATGAATCGGAGAAGGTTTCTGGTACAGCAAGCTGTCACTCACCCAAGAGACAATGAAGATTATAACTCTGCCTTCTCCCAAACATCACCTATGTATGAAATAATTGGAGCAGGGAGTGGAGAAGTCAAATACAAGTTTTTTTGTTAATATTTGTTAACATTTTCCTGATGGTGGAGTAATAACCACAAGGACTGACCTGTGCCTTTCTTCACTTACATTTGAATGATCCTGTAGACGATTCCTTTATATAAAATTATTAAACATCTTAGGAAATAGGAGAGATATCTCCCCAGTGACCATGTATATATCATCATATGTAACTATTATCTTTTACCTGAATAAGATAGATTTTTGGCTTCGCTCCAGTCATTTTTATGCACTCACGATTTCGACAAAATATAGCTGCTCATCGCCGTTCAATTTGGTTATTATCTATTTTGACCTTTTGGAGGCACAGGGGTCATATTTTTCTACAACACTTCATTTAAATTCATTACTGTCGGAGTCCGACACTCACTTCCACCATAGACGAGCCCTCCTAGTAATTTACAATGCTTTTTATGTAGCCAGAAAAGAATGGCTTCTGCTTCTCATTTATATAGTGAACACATAGGATGTCGTTCTGTTATCTGCATAGTTTCTGGACTTGTGTGCAGTCATATCCTGCAGATATCAAGTCAAAATGTAATTTAGTTTCCTTTAATGGGACCTGTACAATTCGACAGACGAGATTTAAAACGTGGCTATAAAGTGTAATAAAAATGACAAATTAAAATTGGTAGACGTAGTTCAGCATATTAAAGTATTTGTATTATTGGGCTGGACAATATTAGTATATGGCTGTCATGTATACAGTGACTGGTGACTGGATAAAATTAAATGTTTGCAGCAATAAAGAAGAAACTGTGGCAGCACTCACCGGTCTTCTAAAGCAGGTACTTTATTAGCCAAACTTCACGGCTCGGGGGTGTGTACAGAGAAAGTGGCAGCCGAACGACGGCCGTTTCGCGCCCTCCCGGCGCTTCAATGTTAATGTTTGCGGGTGGGGGAAAGCAGAAGTTGGAGCGCCCACCAGGGCCTAGATGTACTCAGGTACCGGGTCCAGTCATCATTAAAGGGGTGACACGACCCGGTCCGTGGCCCTGGGCATCCAAGTAAAAGGGAAGGTCTTTAAAGGGGTTATTAGAAATAAGAATGTTCAGGATGCCACCTGTGGTATTCGGTCAGAGGTGACCGATGCTGCTTGAAGGGGTCCTCTGGGGAGTGTTGGCACTGCAGCAAGGATGGTATGGCTTCCCACAGGTGAAACTGGGTCCCAAGGGCTCCCGGTGTATTCGGCAAAGATAGTGTGGTGCCAGAAATAATCAGATGACACAAGATTGCAGTCTCTTTACCTGTTTTACTGGTGGTTACGGCTACAGTCCTGGGTACCGGTAACAGGTGACAGTGGAGTCCAGACAGCCTGAAAATGAGTTGAATTCCCTTTGCCAGGTCAGATTGGGAGCCTTCCTCTACACGCTGTATGATAGTCCCTTGCTGCCAATGGCTTCTTCAAAGGTTCTCTTTCACTCTCTGCCCTGAGACAGTACCTGCATGGTAGGCAACGCGAGCCGTTTTATAGGGGTCTCTATTCATGGTGACTCCAAGCTCTGTATGTTGCTGTACCTCAGGGATTATGTGTGGGCAAGTAACTTTCAATCTCCTGCCCTCCGGTTTCTGCTGTGGGGAATACAGTCTCACACAGCCTCGGACTCCCGGTGTCTGGTCTCTGCGCTTCAGCGTGGAGGGAGTCCAGTCGCAGCTCCCCTCCAGCTTCTCACTTCTCCTGTGCTCCTTCCTCCTTCACTGTCTCACAGAATCTCGAGACTGAACTAACTCCTCCTCCAAGCCAGAATATATTTATCTAGGGAGGCTCCCCTGAAACTGGGTCCAGAGCTCCCCCTTCTGGCCTGAAGTCAGAAAGTGTTGTATGTACAGATTACCTGTCAAAGGCATCCTCCTCATTTCCAGGCATGGCATCACCCTCCCCGAGAGGAAGGCAATACCACTGTGGTACCCGAACTCCTAGAGTGCCACAGAAGCATCTGTTAATGCCCAAGGCAAGGCAAGTATTTCACCCTCTAAAGCTCCCTGAGTGTCTCATTCAGAGTCATGAGAGTGTCACATTCCCCTGAAAGACTTGGAGTTAGACGGTCACGTCGGTAATGAATCGCAGGTATTCATTAGAGATGGTGTGATTTGTGTCTCATATTAAATTGACTTAGTTTCCTCTGGTGCTGAAGAGAATGACCCTTTCTATGCTGGTCAAAAACAGGCAGCTCTATTTCAGATGCTCCTGATCTGTCATTACCTCTTCCTATAAAAACTTGTCAGACCTTCTTGTCCCTGCCTGTGAAAATTTTTTCTTCCTGTGCTGTGTGCTAAAGCTGAGTGGTTGGAGTAGAGTTGTAGTGGTGTTCTGTTGTTTGCTGTAGTACATGTTTTTATTTTCTGGTCGCTGTTTTTATTTAGTTTATTCCTCCCTGTCCCTATCCTCCTCCCTTTTTTGGTTAGTGCTTTTGTATGATAGAGCTTTTCTTTTATTCCTGTTTTGTCTTTGTGTCTTGTTTACCATACATTCTGTCCAATACCTCATGGGATCGGGGAGGGGACAGATCAGAGTTTAACAGGAGCATAGTAAGGTCGGAGATTCAGGCCTCTTTACCTTCAAGAGTATCTCTGAGACAGGGATAGTTAGGGTCCCAGTTCCAGGGACAGTTTGAGGCCCCCGTTCCTTACTGAAGAGTGAAGACCATCACAGCATGATATTCAGACAACAGTATTTTTGGTTGAAGTACAAAGTACGAAAAAACTATTGTACTAGGACCAATGTTATTCTATGGGGCCGTGCACACATACAATTTTTTTCTCAGACCGAGTCTGTCTGAAGAAAAAAATTGCAGCATGCATAATTTACAACCGTAAACTGGATCGCCCTCGGCCATGCAAGTCAATGAGTCCATGGAAAAAATAGGACCGCACTTGGATGTTATTTGAGTGCGGTCCAATTTTAAAGGACTGACAAAATGGAAAAGAAGGAACAATTTTTTTCCGTCTTCCATCCGAAAAAATCATATTACACTATTATTACATTCTTATCAAAACCTGATCAAATTGTGATCAGAGTTTTTAGCATAATCGGATAGACTTTCACCCATGAGAGTAAATAGGGTCGTGTGACCCTAGCCAAAAACACATAATGCCCCAAGTGATCCATAAAAAAAAATAATGCTCCTGAGTGCCCCCTTTAGAAAGTCCCCTTAAACAGTAATGATGCCCACTTCAAGAGTGACCACTTCAACAGAGTTAATTTCCCCTTTGTGCCACTCCAAACTAAAAAAAAAAGTTTATATTTGTCTAATCCAAGTGACCAAGTCCTCTTCTCCTGTGCACTCAGGGCGGGCCAGCATAGGTGTTCAATGCAATGATGTCATTGCCTCACCTGTGCCAGGTGGAATGTAATGGGCAGGTACGGACTGGGGCTGAAATTCTACACTGGCATTTGAAATCACACAGGCCCATGTTGTCCCCGACCTGATGAACCAGATGGGATATATTACTAATATAACCCTGGATGGAGGAAAGGAAGATTTTCTACAAGACCAGTATTTCTAATGATACCCGTGGTCTGCTGGGGTAAGTGACGGAGTCAGCGACTTTGTGCTCCATCACAACTGTTAACAGTATGGGTATCTTGAGAACATCAATTCTGTTAACAACGTAGCAGACAAGGCGGCCCATGACCAGACAGGCCCTTCTGGCATTTGCCAGAATTGCCAGATGGCCAGTCCGGCCCTGGTAATGGGGAAAGAGTTTTATGGCTCCCTGCTCTGTCCTGAGTGAAATTCAACTGTATCAACCCCATGTCCATAGCGCAAAGTGGTGTTTGCTGAGAGATCAGCCGCACTTGGTCAGAAAACCAGCCCATATTCACTGCCCTGTTGTCTTCAGTACTATCGACACCACTACTACTTTCCTTTTATCTTTTAAAATTTTACGTCCCTAAGAATTTTGCCTCCAGGGCAACCGCCTCTGTGCTATACCCAGTTAAATCAGCAGTTTGCTACTTCTCTAAATGTGTTTACAATAAGAGCAGCGCCACTCCTGTCCTCTGGCCGTGTCTCGCCTGCAATATCCAATACCTATTTTTTCTAAAGAAAAACTAGACTTTTTTCTTTATCTAATACAACCAATTTAGGTCTATTGGGTTAAGAGCTAGTAACTTCCTACAGCTTTACATGCAAGGTAGAGGCATGCATAGAGAAGATACCACCATACCACTATACCCCTATCCACTAGGGGTTGACTTCATACAGCTTTATTTGCCCGTATGATAGTGCCTTTGAACAGGGGGGAATTATATGCTGGTTCTCACCAATGTATGTGTTGGTACAACGGCACAAATGACCTTGATAAAGAAGCAAATCCACATAATCCATCAAGATAGTGATAAGACTTTCTTCAGACTCCTTCAGATCATGTACAGTGAGCACATTTTACTTGCACATAGCGAGCTTTAGACTTAGAATCGTTGTGACTTCCCCACCATTGTCTTCAATGACTGTCAATGATCTAAATAATATGTCTATATTGGTTATTGGTGATTGCCTATACCTTTTTCATATTATACTGTACATGTAACTTTGAGTCAGATATACTTTCCATTGCATAGACACCGAGTACAATAATTTTGGGCATGCATACTTTCCAACAGTGTTGATTTTGTCGGGACACTCTTATATTATGAAAGACAAAAAGGATGGGTCTTATGCTAACCCCACTGCTGGGCGTTTGGAGATGTTCTTAGTGGTAGTCCCATGGGTGACGCTTTGATGTGCCAGGAGGCAAGGTTTGTTTGCTGTATACGCTATGTTTTGCAATTCACTTTGCTTGGTAAATATGTCTGTATGGACGTAATTTAAAAGGATGGTTACGTTTGTAGACTCTTCTTTTTAGGGACCTTAAGCAGATCACAGGGTATCATTTTGTTCCGTGATCGCTGTAATTTCTGGGCGATTTTTCTCACAGTGCTTCCACGGGAGAAATGAAGCATTACACAAATTCCAGAGTAAGGTGGATGCACGCGAGAATTCTCAGCCTTGGCTGTGGGAAGCACAAAGAAAACTCAGGAATAGAGGAAAGAATGAGATCTTATGAGGACCAGAGATGACCTATGGGGAGGTTAGGAGAATAGGTTGGAGATGCATCGAGGGGACAGGTTAGGGATGAATTATTAGCATTTTGAACTGTATTCTCTGGGCAGTCAGGAGCTATTAAAAGGAAAGACAGAATATTTAGGCAGAAGAGTTGAAGGTAATGTATTAAGTGATTCATGCTGCCCAAATCACAAGCAGGATGAATCGCAGCCTGGCTGTATGATTTCAGCCGAGGGCCATAGCCAGAAACCAGACAAGTCTGCGTCTTCTCAGCGCTGCTCCAAGTGATTGACTGATCTCTTCTTATACACAGGCAAGAGAGAGGCCTGTTAATCACCTGCTTTCCCACCAGAAAAAGGCGGCCAGGGTGGAGCCAGACTAGTCTAGTCTCCTCCTATGTTTTCCGGCTGGATTTTCAAAGTACTAATTTCTTTGAAACGCCAGAGTATTTCATAGAATAATATACCAGGCTGCATTCATGCAGCCACACTACGACTCAAGTGCCTTAAGTGTGGGCATCATGAATTGCTTGACAAGTTCCCTTTATGTATGTAATGGAAGACGACAGAGGAGGATTTTGCTGTAGTTAGAGATAATAAGAGCATACACTAACGTATTTCTTAATTCAAAGTTTAGAAAAGAGCAAATTTTAGAAAAGTTTTTCAGTTGTAAGCAACAGGAAGCAGTAAGGGTTTCATTCTGTGGCTTGAAGGGCAGGGTGGAATCAAATGTTAGCCTAAGACATCGGCCTTGGAAAACTTGGGAAATTATGAGACATTACCTGTAAATCATAAGTATGGTTGAAGATTTGAGTGAGTCGGATATAGACAATAGGCACCGAGGGATTTTGGACTGCAAAGAGGTGACATCTGGACCAGAGATGTAGATTTCAATGTTATCAGCATATAGGTAGTCCTTGAAGCTGTGGCATTCTATGTCCTGTCCTAGACCAAAGATTTACATGGAGAAGAGTTGTGGCCCCAGGTCAGAAACTTGAGGAACACCAACAAAGAGGGGAGTGAGATGAGGAGTTAGTGCAAGATTGGGACACATGTGTGGAGTTGGTAACGTATGATGGTCTATTTGATAATGGATTATCAAAACCCCTTTTGTATGCTGAAAAGCAGCCAAGAATGGTGTAAAAATTAAAATATAACATGCTCACTTTGAAGGATAGGCTTTCACTGTTCCACCCCTCAGGGTGTCTGGGATGCAGTTACTGACAGCTCGGCCGTCCAATCTGGTACAGGGGCATGCTGAAGCTGTCAGTACTTTGATTGACAGCATGATCGTCCAGTCTGGTTCAGGGGCATGCTGATCTGTCGGTGTGTTTATTGACAGCTCGACTAGCCAATCTGTGACTGGAGGCGTCGGCTGTCTCAGGTGTTCACTATCCCGGGTAATGGCCATGCTACTTAACTGAGCAGCTTCTCCCAGACCACTGCCAGATGTACATTCATCTTGTGAGGTTTGTGCTTTGTGCTCCCTGTGCCTTGAGTTCTATATGCTTGATCTGTTGACTGACTTTGGACTTTGTTCTGACCATCCGCCTGTTTAATCCCTTCAATTCTGATCCGTTATACTCCTTGTACTCTGACCTCGGAACGTTACCTGACTATGCTTTTGTCTCTTCCTTCTCTTTATGACGTACCCTCCGGGCTTCTGACCTTGGTCTCCCTGACCACTCTGAATCACGGCTTAGCAGTGAGAAGTGACTAGCATCACATATGCTCTGGCCCCATATGTTTCCATCCTGCTCCAAATGTTTTCCTATCATGCCGGCATACGTCTCTATCCTGCCCTCATATGTTCTCCCATGCTGCCCTCATATGTTATAATAATAATAATAATAATAATAATAATTTTATTTATATAGCGCCAACATATTCCGCAGCGCTTTACAAATTATAGAGGGGACTTGTACAGACAATAGACATTACAGCATAACAGAAATACAGTTCAAAACAGATACCAGGAGGAGTGAGGGCCCTGCTCGCAAGCTTACAAACTATGGGGAAAAGGGGAGACACGAGAGGTGGATGGTAACAATTGCTTTAGTTATTCGGACCAGCTATAGTGTAAGGCTCAGGTGTTCATGTAAAGCTGCATGAACCAGTTACCTGCCTAAGTATGTAGCAGTACAGACACAGAGGGCTAATACTGCATAAAGTGTATGAGAACATGATGCGAGGAACTTTTTTTTTTTTTTTTATTATAAATAGGCCACACAGGGATCGTTAGGTTAATGCATTGAGGCGGTAGGCCAGTCTGAACAAATGAGTTTTTAGGGCACGCTTAAAACTGTGGGGATTGGGGATTAATCGTATTAACCTAGGTAGTGCATTCCAAAGAATCGGCGCAGCACGTGTAAAGTCTTGGAGACGGGAGTGGGAGGTTCTGATTATTGAGGATGCTAACCTGAGGTCATTAGCGGAGCGGAGGGCACGGGTAGGGTGGTAGACTGATACCAGGGAGGAGATGTAGGGTGGTGCTGAGCCATGGAGTGCTTTGTGGATGAGGGTAGTAGTTTTGTACTGGATTCTGGAGTGGATGGGTAGCCAGTGTAATGACTGGCACAGGGTAGAGGCATCGGTGTAACGGTTGGTGAGGAATATGATCCTGGCTGCAGCATTCAGGACAGATTGGAGCGGGGAGAGTTTTGCAAGAGGGAGACCGATTAGTAGAGAGTTACAATAGTCCAGACGAGAATGAATAAGTGAAACAGTCAGAGTTTTTGCAGAGTCGAAATTAAGAAAAGGGCGAATTCTAGAAATGTTTTTGAGATGCAGGTAAGAAGAGCGAGCCAGTGATCGGATGTAGGGGGTGAATGAAAGGTCAGAATCAAGGATGACCCCAAGGCAGCGGGCATGTTGCTTTGGAGTAATGGTGGAACCGCACACGGAGATGGCAATGTCAGGCAAAGGTAGGTTAGTAGAGGGAGAGAACACGAGGAGTTCAGTTTTTGACAGGTTTAGTTTCAGATAGAGGGAGGACATGATGTTAGAGACAGCGGTAAGACAATCACTGGTGTTTTCTAAAAAGGTCGGTGTGATATCGGGAGCAGAAGTGTATAATTGGGTGTCGTCAGCATAGAGATGGTACTGGATACCAAATCTACTGATTGTTTGTCCAATAGGGGCAGTATACAACGAGAAGAGTAGGGGGCCTAGGACTGATCCTTGAGGAACCCCAACAGTAAGGGGAAGGTGAGAGGAGGAGGAACCAGCAAAACATACAGTGAAGGATCGGTCAGAGAGATAGGAGGAGAACCAGGAGAGAACGGTGTCCTTGAGGCCGATGGAGCGGAGCATAGTGAGGAGGAGCTGATGATCCACAGTGTCGAATGCTGCAGAGAGATCCAAGAGAATTAGCATGGAGTAGTGACCATTAGATTTAGCTGTTAGTAGGTCATTAGAGACTTTAATGAGGGCAGTTTCAGTAGAGTGTAAAGAGCGGAAGCCAGATTGAAGAGGGTCGAGAAGAGAGTTATCTGAGAGATAGCGGGTAAGACGGGAGTGGACCAGGCGTTCGAGGAGTTTAGAGATGAAGGGAAGATTAGAGACAGGTCTATAATTAGCGGCACAGTTTTGATCGAGGGATGGTTTTTTAAGTAATGGATGTATGATGGCATGCTTAAATGAGGAGGGAAAAATACCGGAAGTGAGGGAAAGGTTGAATATTTTTGTTAGGTGAGAGGTGATAGCCGGGGAAAGGGACTGGAGGAGATGTGACGGAATGGGGTCACTGGTGCAAGTGGTCGGGCGAGATGATGCAAGGAGCCTGCTTACTTCTTCTTCTGTAACTGCTTCAAAGTCAGAGAGTGAACTAGATGCAGTGGGGGAGGGAGGACAGTGCATGGTATGAAGAGATTGGGAGATGATTTCCTGTCGAATGTGGTCAATTTTTTCTTTGAAGTAATTGGCCAGATCGTCAGCACGGAGATCCGTGGTTGGGGCCTGCTCTCTTGGGTTGAGTAGGGACTGGAACGTGTCAAAGAGACGTTTAGGGTTATTGGACAGGGAGGTGATGAGGGTGTTGAAGTAGGTTTGTTTGGAGAGGTGAAGGGCAGAATTGTATGTCTTTAGCATGAACTTATAATGGATGAAATCTTCGGGTAGATTAGATTTTCTCCACAGACGTTCTGCGCACCTGGAGCACCGCTGCAGGAAACGTGTTTGCAGCGTGTGCCACGGTTGTTGCCGTCTGTGCCGAGTTGTTTTATGTATAGGAGGAGCAGCTTCATCCAGAGCACTTTCCAGGGTTTCATTGTAATGCTTCAATGCAGAATCAGGACATGAGATGGAGGAAATAGGGGCCAATGAGGACTGCAAGTTCATCATAAGTTTCTGGGTGTTAATGGCCTGTATGTTTCTATAGGTGTGGAAAGTGGGGGTGACCTGAGCGGGATGGCAGTTCTTGATAGAGAATGAAAGAAGGTTGTGGTCAGAGAGCGGGAGAGGGGAGTTTGTGAAGTCATCCACTGAGCAAAGTCGGGAGAAGACCAAGTCAAGGGAGTTTCCATCTTCATGTGTTGGAGAGTTAGTATGCTGCGAGAGGCCAAAAGAGGAGGATAGAGATAAAAGGTGAGAAGCAGATGGGGAGAGGGGAGAGGCAATGGGGATGTTGAAATCACCCATGATAAGGGTGGGGGTGTCACAGGAGAGAAAGTGTGTTAGCCAGGTGGCAAAGTGATCCAGGAACTGATGAGAGGGGCCGGGAGGACGATACACCACCGCCACTCGCATGGAGAAGGGGACGTAGAGTCTGACCACATGGACCTCAAAGGAAGGGAAGACAAGTGAGGGTACTTGGGGGATAACTTGGAAAGTACATTTGGGTGAAAGGAGCAGACCAACGCCTCCACCTGCTCTGTTGTCTGATCTTGGGGTATGAGAAAAGTGTAGTCCACCATATGAAAGAGCAGCAGCAGCGGTGGTGTCTGACTGCTGGATCCAGGTTTCAGTAAGAGCCAGGAGATTAAGAGAATTAGAAAGGAAGAAGTCATGAATGAAGGAGAGTTTATTACACACAGAGCGAGAATTCCAAAGGGCACAATTGAAAGAGACAGCAGGCATGCAGGGAATATTAATAAGGTTAGAGGGGTTTCTGGGTGTAGCAATTGGGAGGTTTGACTGGCTATAACATGGGGGGCCGGGGTTTGGAGATATGTCTCCAGCGACTAGGAGAAGGAGTTCTCCCATTTTGCTCCCTATATGTTCTCCCATTGTTCCCCTATATGTCTCCATCCTGCTCCATATGTTTTTCCATCTTGCCCCATATGTTCTCCCATTTTCCCCCATATATCTCCATCCGGCCCCAGATGTCTCCATCCTGCCCCATATGTTCTCCCATCCCACACCCATTTGTTCTCCAATCCTGCCCCCATATGTTCTCCCATCCTGCCCTCATATGTTCTCTCATCCTGCCCCATATGTTCTCCCATCCTGCCCCCATATGTTCTCCCATCATGGCCCCATATGATCTCCCATCCTGGCCCCCATATGATGTCCCATCCTGGCCCCCACTTGATCTCCCATTCTGGCCCCATGTGTCTATATCTTGTTCCCATATTATCTCCCATCCTGTCCCCATATGATCTCCCATCGTGCTCACATATGTTCTCCCATCTTGGCCCCATTCTCCTTACCTGGCCGCGGTCCAGTGGTACCCTCTTCCTCATCTATATGAGGAGCGGACATGCCGGCGCATGGCAGTGACATCATACTCTGGCGCCAATGTAATCTGCTGATCTTGATTGGCTGGTGGCTGTTAACTATTGCCGTGCGGGAAGCCGATGGCTTCCTGCATGGCAATAGATGTGCGTTCGAGGACATACGTTCAGTTACTGAACCAGCCAAATCTTGCCCCTGAGGCCCAGTGAGCATAAGCAAAAAGTGGAGGGCCTGGTCCCGGCCCCCCTTCCTTGCTTCTGCTCACCTGGCCCCACACATCAGTAAGGACAGTAACACCCCCTTTTTAAGACCGGCGTGAAGATCACTGATCTTGATGAATCGGGGCCATGGAATAAAGACTTTGGCAATATTATATCTGTACAATTTGGATCCCTTCGAGACCAAAAATACTGAATATCTTTTGTTTCATTTCTCCCCTATAATTTATTTAGACAGTTCGCAAGAAAGCTATTTTTAACAAAATGTAACGCACTAAAAGGAATTGAATGTAAAAAAGAAAGGAGTCAAAGCAATGAAATAAGTAGCTGTAAGAGTGGGAAATTCTACCTGTTCCTTTACTGTGCATATAATTTCAGGATAATTCAGCTAAATCCCAGAGAGCCAACAATGAACCAACTCGGATTAATACATTCAACAGCTGCAGAAAATGATTACGGAGCTTACTGCCATTCCCTGCCAAGAGGGACACTTATTGCTTCTGTAAATCTCTATGCAGAAAGGGCTCTGTGCATTATTATGCCTGTATTGTGTTATATAGATCAATTAAGTCATTGACATTGGTTTGATTAAATGGTAAAAAGTATTTAGATGAGGATGTGTAATATTAACATTGAACTGAATAGATTAGCCCTGAAGGCGTAAGCGGGCAGAGCCCAGTTTCCATCACTGTCCTATTTTAGACCTTCATTCATCAAGTGGAATAGCCACCTTCCTTGTACTTGGAAAAATTACAGCTTGAGTTAAATAAATTGTTACAATTAATAAACCTGGAACTTTTTCATTCAAGGACATGATGAATTATCCTTAATTTTAATTGATAGGGCTAGAAAGGGACACTGCACTTTATATAGCCGTCGGTATCACTGATTGTAAATGTGGGAAAGGTACGTACAGTAAAAATTACATACTCGATTATGGTTTTGTTAGTTTTTTTTACCAAATTATTGTACTACAATTAGTAATTATACTGTGCTACAGAAGGTGTCCATAACAACTTAGTTTGCACTAGGTGTATTACTTAAAAGGGTTACCCAATTTAGAAAATCCACTCTGCTGTCCATTGTTATAGAATGCCTCATTATAGGGTCCTCAAATATTAGCCAGTGTGGCTACAATGAGCATTTTTGACCCTGGAGGACCTGGTCAGTTGATTGTAATAAAAGATGTGTAATGCTTAATTTCACCTCTGGTGGCACTGCAGGGGAATAGATCACTTTCTGTCAGGCAATCGAACAGATCACAGATGATCATTGGGTTTCACAATAGCAGAAAAACTTCAGTTCAGCTCATCATTTCTCTTCTACAATTATTCTTTTTCAGCAGCATAGTGTCAAGCTGTGATGGTCTTTGATAAGGAAGGAGGGCCTCAAATTGTCCCTGGAACTTGGACCTTAACTATCATGGTCCCAGGGATAATCTTGATGGTATAGAGGCCCGAGTCTCCGATCTTACTACACTACTGTTTTACTTTAAGCTGGGACAGGGGGCTTGGGACAGATATGTTAATGTATAAATATGTATAAAATGTATAAAGACAAACAGGGATAACAAAAAGGAACTTGCCAACAAAAACACTCACCAAGGGATGGGAGGAATATAGGGAAGGATAAGGCATGTACTAACCAAATGGAAATAGGATAATGGAGAAAGCATACACTGAAAAACAGCATATAACAATTTCCAGCAGCAACTACGAACTCCAACTTCAGCACACCAACTCCAGCAAGCCAGGAAGTAAACTTTCACAGGCAGGGATGAGAAGGTCTGGCCAGGTTTTATAGAGGGAGAAATGAGCAAGTCAGGAGCAGTTGTGAGATGGAGCTGCATTTCTCTAAACAGCATACAAAGAGTCATTAACCTCTTCAGCACCAAACGGAAACAAATTCCATTTAATATGAAGAACAAAAGACACAGGCTAAATGGAAGACCTGCAATTCATAATACGTAACGATCGCCTATCCCCAGATCTCCCAGGAGGACGTGAGACACTCTTGACACACAGTGGCTCAGTGCTTAAGATACAGCTTTTTGCCTAGTTTTAGTGAATTAGACTATATTGCATAAGTAAAAAATTGATTTGAATGGTCATTTTGCAAAGGCATACCTACCCAAAATGCTTCCTACACGACTGCTATTGGACTACTTCACAGAGAGGGTGGATGACCCCTGGTTTGTTGTATTCCCATTTGAATGGGCTGTGGGCACATTCGCAAATGTGTAATCTACAAGGGTGGTCCAATGTTAGGAGACAAGGTAGTGGAAAGTGTTCATGAAAATGGGATCAGGGCGCTAGGGGTCTAGAAGTGTGGTGGTTGCAAACAGCACCCCAGTATTTGCTAATATCCCCCCTACTGATAAATTTAAATACCTGGGGATTCAGATCACTCTCCCTTTGACTAGCTTTGAGGAACTGAATTTGGCACCTCTTCTGCGGAGGATACGTACTAAGGTCCAGGCGTGGAGGAAGTTACATTTATCAGTAATCGGCAGGATAAACTTGATAAAGATGATTGTGATGCCACAACTACTTTATGTGCTGCACAACTCCCCTATATGGATATCGCAGAATAGGTTTCGGAGGATTAGATCTTTGTTTGGGGAATTGATTTGGGGTGGAAAGAGCCCCAGATTTAAACAGGAAACTCTACAGAGACCAAAGACGGAGGGAGGGGTGGCATTGCCTAATCCGTGGTTGTATTTTTTGGCTTCACAGTGCCAGCATTTCAAGGGATGGGGAGATGTGGTAGGTGGGACGCGGGCACCTTGCAGCCTGAGATCACTGATTGGGACGAAGGTGTTGAGTGAGGGTCTGGAGGGGGGACATTTCCGAGAGAAGGGCTCTAAATTTTGTACTATTAGGCTCATCCATAAGGTTTGGGACAAAGTTAAGGGGATTAGGGGTGTGCACGCACTCACTAGATTCTCACCCATTTGGAATAACTGTGTCCTACAGGAGTTTAGACAGATGGAGGGATTTCATAATTGGAGGGAGGCAGGCATCTCTCGGATGGGCCAGATTCTACATCAGGGCAGAATTAGAGATTTTGAGGCATTGCAGGAGGAGTTTTTACTACCGGACTCTGAGTTGTTTCAATACCGCCGTCTTTCACATGCGCATCGGGCACAGTGTAGGAGAGGACCCGTTGAAATACAGGTGGACCTAATGCTAGATTTTATCCTTGTAGGGGGTGGCACGAAGGGGGTGATCTCGGGAATATACGAATTCCTTTTGTTCTCTTTCTTGGAGGAACACCCTATTAGAGCAAGGGCGAAATGGGAGGCGGACCTTGGGGCAATTGATAATGATCATTGGGAATCAGTACTGGACTATGTGCCCAAAATATCAATGAGCGAGCCTGGGAGGCTATCACAATTATTTGTTATTCATAGGGCATATAGAACTCCGGATATGTTATTCAAAGCCGGATTGAGATCTAGTTCAGAATGCCCCAGATGCTCGCAGTCCGATGCGGGCATCCTTCATATGTTATGGCAGTGCCCCAGGTTGTCCTCCTTCTGGGTGGTGGTGCTGAATAAAGTGGGACTGGCATATGGTTGCACTGTGCCGCGTGATCCCCTGGTATGTGTTTTGGGCTATGTTGAGGAGATCATAACTGATAAGATGTATAAAGTGGTTATTGCCAGACTGTTATTTATCGCGCGAAAGTTGATTGCCAAATTCTGGATTAGAGAAGAGCCACCAACAAGGAGAGACTTTATGAAGCAAGTGGACCATATCATTGCTTTGGAGAGGAGTATCTACGTTAGGAGGAGCAAGGCGGACCTCTTTGACAGGCTGTGGAACCCGTGGCTTGAATCAATGTGATTTAAAAGACCTTGTGCTCCATTGGGAGGTTTATTGACAAATCATCTTCCTTTTCTTGTACTTTTATATATGACAAAGTAGGGGGGGTCGACTCTTGACAGGTCTCTAGAGGGGGGAGAAGGGGGGTGGGAGTTTGGTTTGGGACTAAATATGTTTTCCTTTTTTAAAAAAAAACAAGTATTGTACACTGGTATATTGCTGATAACAAAGTATTCCTTTTATTGTTTATGTGCAATATTTATGGTTTAATTAAAAATATCTGATTTAAATATCCCCCCTACATGTGCCTTCCAACATGTACTGTATCTATGAAATATCTGTAGATTTTGACTGGGTTGTGTAATCAGATGCTATTTAGGTCCTTGAGAGTTGCTGAAGTTAAAAACATTCTTACTATCCTAAAGTTGCTTTCCCAAGGTCATAACTTTTCACCGATTAACTGCATAGGGGACACGTGTCTGAGTCCCACCAATGAGACCCCCACCGATGAAAAAAATGGGAGTCCCATGTTTGCAGATTGAATGAAGACTGCCATAGACTTAGATTGAGAGCTGGTGGCTTAGCTATGACTTCTGGTCATTCAGTATTTTGCCGTCACAAAATAGTGGAGCGGCACATGGAAGAGCAGAAGATGGCGGCTGTAAGTATTTTACTAGGGGCAGGGAACAGACATTTGTGATACCACTCCGGGGAAGAAATAAAATAAAAACCATTGGAGTGGTGCTTTATCTATTCAACATTGTCCCTGTTCTCATGATTGGTGGGGTTTCAGGGGTCCTAAGAATTGGTGATAAGTTGCTATCTTGGTGCTGCCTCTTTAAAAAGAATCCTTCTGTAAAATCTGCTGTTGATTCATCCCAGGTACATGGTGAAGAAAGCTCATCTATGAGAGAAGAGGAATGTACTAAGTCAGTAAGCAATTCCAAGCCATCATCAGTAGATAAGTAAAGCAGGAATGTTATCACCAGTCCATGTTTTTACACCATGCAGAGGGTGAAATCTACCTGAGCGGCTACAGCCGGTATGTTACGTGAGCCAGGCACTCCTACATTCTTACAATTTAACATGTACGTCTGTTGAAAAGTTTACTCAACTTTTTATTTTATTTGGGCAAAGTTAAAAACTTCCAGTTTATTTCTACATCTTTCCGTTTCCAGACCAGTCCATTGCATAAAACACCTACACCTTTGCTTATTACTTTTGAAAATAATCCCCATGAGGTCGAGACTCCCACAGACACCACACACCCTGCTCCAAATCGCTGCGGCTCCCTCCTTAAAGTGAACTTTTACTAATTTAGTTACCATACTGACATCCCTCAGATGAGAAGAAGAGGATGAAGGAGCTTTTTATTTCGTCAGAGTATGCACTATTCTTCCAGTAGCAAGCTGAAGTCATGCCAGTGGTGTACTGGAAATGTTTCTGCATTCTAATTACTCTATGAATTAGGCCAGGCCATGTCAAACCTGCAAGAATAAAAAGAACACAACAGTGCCTGTAAGGTAGGGTTAACAGATAGCATACCAAAATGTATCCCACAAAGGCTTACCTTACCTGAACTCAACGGCCTAAAATATGCCCATGAGGCTGTTGAGTTTGGCTCAGGAGATTTGCAGCCGGTCTGACATCACGGTCAATACGCCATGATAGTCAGACTGGTGAAACCGGCCCAACTCAGGTCATGATATATTAATTGTTCAAGACCTTTTACTACAGACAATACTCATTCCAGGCAAGGCAATGCTGTCAATCACCAGTGAGGGAGGCGGGGCATGCAGTTGGCAGAATGATGCACTATGCCTCTTAGCCACACCCAGGGTGCACCAATCGCTCTGCTGTAATGAATTTGATTAAACATCAGTTTCTGCAGAATGGAGGCAGTGACTAGAACACTAAGGGCTCGTCCACATGGCCACATTTTCAGTCTCGGTGTGATCTGACAAACCAACAGATCGCACTTGGACCAATGTTATTTTATAGGGCTGTGCAAATGTCTGATTCTTTTGGAATCCGCCCGAAAAAAAACTTAGTGTGCACATAGCCTTAGACATAATAGCCCAAATTCATCATTCACATTATTTTTCTTCTTTTTGTCTTGTCTTTCTTTTTGCCCTGGCAGATCTATATATATAATTGTCTAAGGGGTACTTCCGTCTTTCTGTCTGGAACTTCAGTAACGGAAATCCCGCGTCGCTGATTGGTCTCGCCAGCTGCCTGTCATGGCTGCAGCGACCAATCAGCGACGGGCACAGTCCGATTAGTCCCTCCCTACTCCTCTGCAGTTAGTGCCTGGCGCCCGCCCCATACTCTCCTCCACTCACCACTCACACAGGGTTAATGCCAGCGGTAACGGGCCGCGGGTACCGCACTCCGTTACCGCTGCTATTAACCCTGTGTGTCCCCAACTTTTTACTATTCATGCTGCCTATGCAGCATCAATAGTGAAAAGATGTAATGTTAAAAATAAAAAAAACAAAAACCTGCTATGCTCACCTTCCGTAGTCCGACGATGCGCTCGCGACTGCCTCCATCTTCCGTTCCCAGAGATGCTTTGCGAAATTACCCAGAAGACTTAGCGGTCTTCGCTGGATCCCGGCGGGTGAGTATATAACTATTTCTTATTTTAATTATCTTTTTTTAACACGGATATGTGTCCACACTGCTAAATACTACGTGGGCAGTGTTATATAGCGCGTGGGCTGCGTTATATACAGCGTGGCTGCTATATACTACGTGGCCAGTGTTATATACTATGTGGGCAGTGTTATATACCGCGTGGGCTGCGTTATATACTGCGTGGGCTGCGTTATATACTGCGTGGGCTGCGTTATATACCACGTGGGCTGCATTATATACCGCGTGGCTGCTACATACTACGTGACCAGTGTTATATACTACGTGGGCAGTGTTATATACCGCATGGGCAGTGTTATATACCGCGTGGGCTGCGTTATATACCGCGTGGCTGCTATATTCTACATGGGCAGTGTTATATACTACATGGGCAGTATTATATACTGTGTGGGCAGTGTTATATACCGCGTGGGCTGCGTTATATACTGCATGGCTGCTATATACTACGTGGCCAGTGTTATATACTATGTGGGCAGTATTATATACCACGTGGGCAGTGTTATATACCTCGTGGGCTGCGTTATATACTGCGTGGCTGCTATATACTATGTGGCCAGTGTTAGATACTATGTGGGCTGTGTTGTGTACTGCGTGGCCTGTGCTATATATTACATGGCCACTGTTATATACTGCATGGCCTTTGTTATATACTACGTCGCCTGTGTTATATACTACGTGGCTGCTATATACTGCGTGGGCTGTGTTATATACTATTTGGGCTGTGATATATACTGCGTGGCCTGTATTAACGCATCGGGTATTCTACAATATGTATGTATGTATATAGCAGCCACATAGTATATAGCACAGGCCACGTAGTATTTGTCTGCTATATACTACATGGCTCCTATATACTACGTGGCCTGTGCTATATACTATGTGGCTGCTATATACATACATACATACATATTCTAGAATACCCGATGCGTTAGAATCGGGCCATCATCTAGTATAATAATAAGAATCTTTATACAGCACCAACATATTCCGCAGCGCTTTACAGATTTTGCTCTAAATTCATAAAAATGCTGTACCTATACTTTCACATGAATTTACTGTTTTGCTTGATTTGAACATTTTTTGAAAAGTTAAAAGTCTGATGACTCTTTCAATAAGCTGCTAAATGTTATATGTCTTCACATGAGCATCAAAGCAATTAGATTTTTTGCCCCATTAGGTTACTGGACTATAAGTGCGCAAACAAAATGTGTAATATTTTGAAAAGTCTAAAATGATGAACAGCTGGATAATGAGAACTCTACCCACATTGTCAAGAAAACCTACAAAATTACAAGTGTAAAAATGGTGCAAACATAAACAAGCCTAAAAAAATAAATTTGACTAAAAAAATAGTTGCAAAAAGAATAAAGAATTGGGGTCAAAGTTTGCACTGCACTCTTATAAATAAAGCAAACCAATGCAGAACATTCATGGAAATTACTGACCTCTTTAGCAGACCTTTAAAGAGGTCAAAAGGCAAACAGAAGCTCTCTGTGGTGCTGATGACCGGCAGGGTAAATAATTGAAGGAAACTTTTTGCGCTGTGGTCTGATGGCATCTGAAGGATGTCTAAGGGGGCCTGTCATGGTGAAGTGTTCTGTTTAAGTGTGTATGAGAATAGCATCAGAAAACTGTAGACATTTTTATGTCTTAGGCTACGTTCACATTTGCGTTGTTGTGTGTTGCGTCGGCGACGCAACGCACAAAGCATGCAAAACGCATGCAAAAACGCATTGTTTTGTGACGCATGCGTCCTTTTTTGGCCGATTTTGGACGCAAAAAAAAATGCAACTTGCTGCGTCCTCTGCGCCCTGACGCTTGCGCCAGAAAAGACGCATGCATCACAAAACGCAAGACAATGCATGTCCATGCGCTCCCATGTTGAATATAGGGGCGCATGATGCATGCGTCGCCGCGGTTGCGCCCGACGCACCGCAAATGTGAACGTAGCCTTATTTGCTGCATTTGCTGTTACCTGGTCTTCAAGGAGGCGCCTTTGCTGGCCCAACACATACATACACTGTAACACCATTTTGAAACAGCCACCTAAGATTACATTGACAAGTGTACTTTTAAGGCACGGCGTTATCCATTCCTCCTGGGCCCAGTGCAGATTGCTGCATACCTCCTCTGTGGCCCTGAGTCTCTCTGCTCCTCTTCCTCCTCATCATGCCTCGCTGCTGTCAGTCTCCCCGATCATCTAGCAGACAGTCATCATTCTAGCCTACTATTCAATTGGAAACCCTGCTTTACCGCCACTACCTTGTGCTCCTGATATATCCAACTCTACCATACCGCTGGACTATGCTGTACACCCAACCTTGTGCCCTCAGACATACCCAGCTCTGCTTCACCACTGGGCTCTTCTACACAGGTAAAAAAACAACACTTTAAGCCTTCTGACGTAACCAGCTATGCTACACTGCTGGACTCTGCTTTAGGGCGTATAACACTGCCAAGCGCTATCTGATGTTTCATCGGATGGCACTCGGCCCAATGTTACACTATGGTGTAGTGCAAATTTTTTTCTCATGAAACTTCCCCCGCGCCATGTTACAATGACATTGGCATAATCAACCAGATTCGCTCGCATAAGAGAATCATCGCTCGTGTGACCCCGGCCTTACAGGTAATCACCGCCACTTTGAGCTTCCTAACAAGCTCAACTCTGGTAATCCACGCATCCAGTCCTACCAAGGAACCCTGGGGCAGCACGGTGGCGCAGGGGTTAGAACAGCAGCCTTGCAGCGCTGGGGTCCTGGGTTCTAATCCCACCCAGGACAACATCTGCAAAGAGTTTGTATGTTCTCTCCGTGTTTGCGTGGGTTTCCTTCGGGCACTCCGGTTTCCTCCCACATTCCAAAGACATACTGATAGGGATTCTAGACTGTGAGCCCCATCGGGGACAGTGATGATAATGTGTGCAAACTGTAAAGCGCTGCGGAATATGTTAGCGCTATATAAAAATAAAGATTATTATTATATAAAACCCCCTGTATAACTCAACTCTGCTACACATGTCCCACACAGCTTGACTCTACTCTGCACTCCCTTGGTCTTCAACTCCGCTTGATATTATCCCACGGTTCCAGTTCTACTTCGCCAGTTACCTGTTATACCCAATTGCACCAACCCCATCTATCTGTGCTTCATTACAGCATCGTCATCTCCACAAAGGGTTTTGAGGGTCCATCTTTCCTGGTCAGACATAAAAGGTGGTTTTCTTTAACAATATGGCCAAAATGTATTTTATATTAAAGAACTCAAACTCAGTTATTGGAATTTGGTCTTGATAAAGGGACGGTCTTTATAAAGAGGAAGGTGTTCTGGAGAGATTTAACTGTACATGCAAAGTTAATTAGTCTTTAACTAGTCAATCAAAATGTACCATGTGTTATGGGGACGACTAACAACGACATTGCATCCCATAGCATGTTCGCAAAGGATTGAATACCCCTTCAGAGTCTAGTTATAGCCACCACACCACTAAACTCATGACAGTGGAACACTTTAACTATTTTTCACCTCCAGCTTCTCTTTATGACCAATAACATTTTTTACCACCTTTGTTCTTGTCCTCCCATTAAAATAAATTACACAGCCAGCCTTGCTTGGACCTGGTTCCCTATAGGCGTGCCCCGGCTTCCTCTATGGTACGTAAGACTTTGCGTTCTTGTAACATGCCGTAGAGTAAAGTACTGCAGAAGTCCATGGTTCCTTTACCTGTAGGTGGCTGCTGTCCTGCGACATTATTCAAGCAAATGATCTTCTGAACCTGAGAGTGACGGAGAGAATATAAACAGGAAATGTGTGTTTAGGTGGGAGTTCTGTGGAATCTTATACTGCTGACCACAGAGGAGATGGGAGAAAGGAAATGGGAAAAACATTGTAAAAACCCAAGTGACTAATGTCTTTCAGGAGTTTGGAATGTTCTTCGCAGCGCTGGTACCTGGAGCCCAGACACGTACTCGTCTTCAGATTATTGTATTTTCATTAAATACGGTTCTCGAGAAAAGAAAGACACATAACCAGTCAGAGCCTGGTGGGGTGTCCGGACGGCATTGCCGTGTGCTGTTGTTCGTCTACCTGGGCTGCTTAGTTTGACAGTGAATGAGCAATGAGCATAGCATTACAACAGACAAAACTATTACCGTCCATAGCACATAATATCATCACCGGGTGGATGTGACAAATATTTCCATCGTTACCCCAATAAAACAGCTTAAGAATAAAGAATTAGGCATGTTGCAATTCATTTCAATCCATGGAGTGACGTATTTGGGCTTAGCCCAATTCTGATGATGAGTATGGCGACCTTAAAACATAAGCCCAACAATCAAGCACTGATCAGATGAATGACCTAATATGTGTACAGTATCTAATCACTCCACAGATCGGGCAGCGGCGGGTACCCCGGGATCGCTGGTTTCGGGGGTGCCTGGCAGAGGGAGTGGATGGCAGAGCAATTCGGCAGCCAGGGTCAATCAAGCATTGCAGCTGGGCTCGGATCGTGGGGGCCGGACCCCGGGAGCAGCTGGCAGCAGGGTCAGGCCGGCGGACAGGCAACAGGATTTCTTGGCAGCGGATAGGTCGCTGTCCAGCAGGAGGTCAAGGGAGCGGAATGGTTCTCCAGCTCCAGTCCCCCCTGTTGACGAGGAGGCCAGGAGCGCGGGCCTGGGGCAGCAAACCTGCAATGAAGAGTCGGGGTCTGTAAGCGAGCACCAGGAGGATGGAGAGCAGCAGGATTCTGGATGTCCAGCTGGTGGGGACACAGCACCCGCGCAGCCTCATGAGTATATGTCTATACCTGTTTTGTCGCTGGGGGTTGGCGGGTCAGAGGAGAGTCGGGGATTAGGGGTGGATGATGGGGGGTTGGCTAGAGTTGGTAGCTCGGGGGTGTCGGGCATTAGGGATCTTTTGGCCAGGATGTCGCATATCTTGAGGAGGCTGGAAGGGGGGTTGCCAGAGTCTGGTTGTTGATCACGATTGCTGAGCGAGACAGGGAGGTCAGGTGAATCAACGCAGGCATCATTAGCTGGGGTATCGGTGTCGGTTCAAACCCAAAACGAAAAAGGGGATTCAGTGAAATTGGATGATAAGGCGAAAGGGGAGGTATATGTGTGCTTTGAGGGTCCTCTCAGCGCACATTTAAAGAAAGAGGTGAAAGAAGAAATCTGGAAGGACGATTATGTGGAGATTTTCTCCATCCTTCCTTTGGAAAAATTTAATTTAGACAAAGGTAAACAGGATGTTCATTTTTTCTACATTTTGGGGTTGTGCGAGCCTGTTTTAGTCCATTCTTTCTGTCTTTTTTTCTGGTTAAAGGTAAACAGGATGACAGCAAAAAGGAGGAGAAGGAGAAGAGATGATGGCGTCTGGTACCGCAGACATTTGTCAATTGGCTACAGGCCTTTGCAATTTTGGCTAGTGTGATCGGTGGAAAGTTTCCTCAAAACTGCTCAGGCCTTTTTTGTTATTTAGATGCCATAGGGGAAGCAAACCGCACATATGGGGGTCAAGCGTGGTTGCGTTACGACGAGCAGTTCAGGCAGCGAAAGGCGGTTAGACCTGAGATTAAATGGGATCAAAAGAACATTGGGCTTTGTTAAAGGTGATGGCCCCTGTGCGGTACGGGCAGTCCTTTCATGGGGGAGGGGGGCCAGCAGCCAGCAATCAGGGAAGTGGAGGACAAGGGACACAGGGTGCAAGAGAAAAAACCAGAACGTGTTGGCAATTTAATGATGGCCAATGTAAATATGAGAATACCTGCAAATTTAAACATGTATGTTCCCACTGCAATGGGGCCTCACATGGAGCGTCCAAATGTTTTAAAAAAGCAAGGGGAAAGCCATCGGCGGGTGGCTGTCAAGGGTGTGACTCCAGTGAGGCTTCAAGAGATGGCCCCTTATCTAAGTAGGTACCCGGATCAAGTGAAGGCGGGGGTTCTTCGGGAAGGTTTTTCTGAGGGTTTTAAGATTCCTCCCCCTAATCATGCGGTCCCCTTTTCTACTAAGAATTTGAGGTCGGCAAGTTTGCATGCGGAGGTGGTTACTGCTAAGTTGGAGAAGGAGGTGGAATTAGGAAGAATGGCGGGGCCATTTCGCTGCTTGCCTATGGAGGGGGTGATTGTTTCCCCATTGGGGGTGGTGCCTAAGAAGGAACCGAATAAGTTTCGGTTGATTCATCATTTGTCTTATCCAAAGGGTCGGTCGGTTAATAATGGCATCGATGAGGAGTTATGCTCCGTAGTGTACACATCGGTTGATGCGGCGGTGCAATGGTTTTGGCGGTACGGTGGGGGCTTTGCTGGCTAAGACAGATATTGAATCGGCCTTCAGGTTGCTTTCGGTGCACCCGGAAAATATTCCTTTGTTGGGTTGCTTCTGGAATGGAGGTTTTTATTTAGACAGATGTTTGCCTATGGGTTGTTTCATTTCCTGTTCGTTGTTTGAGACGTTTAGTACTTTTCTTGAATGGGTTGTTAGGGACGTTGCCGGTGTTTCTTCCGTCATTCATTATTTGGACGATTTTTTGTTTATAGGTCCACCGGACTCTTTCTTATGCAGGAATTCATTAGCCACTATGGAATGGGTGGCTGGGCGTTTCGGTGTGCCATTGGCAAGAGAAAAGACAGAAGGCCCTTGCACGGTTTTAAGTTTTCTCGGCATTCTTATTGATTCGGAGCAGATGGAGTGTAGGTTGCTGGAGGATAAGTTGTTGTTGCTTAAGCAGGAAGTGCGGAGAATTGGGAAACTGCGTAAAGTGACATTGAAGGAGTTGCAGTCGTTATTGGGTCGGTTGAACTTTGCGTGCTGGATCATGCCCATGGGCAGGATTTTTTGCAATAGATTGTCTGCAGCGACGGCGGGAGTTCGGGCAGCGCACCATTTTAACCGTTTGCATAAGGAACATATGGAGGATCTGCTTGTTTGGCAGCGTTTTTTGGAAACTTATAACGGAAGATCGTTGATTCAACTAGAGGATTTGAATGATTTTGATTGCGATATTTACACAGATGCAGCTAGAGGGATTGGTTATGGGGCCTATTGTGGTGGCAAATGGAGTGTCGGGATGTGGCCGGTTTGGTGGCGCCAAAAAGGTTTCACCAAGAATCTTGCGTTGCCTTTGTTGTTCAGAATTGTGGTGTCGGTATTTTTCTGGGGCGACACTTTTAAGAATCGGAGGGTTAGGTTTCATTGTGATAACTCAAGTGTGGTATCGGTGATTAACAGCCTATCTTCTTCCTCCCCCCCCCCCGATGATCAGGTTGGTAAGGAAGTTAGTGTTGTGGTGCCTGGAATTGAATGCTTGGATTTCGGCTGTACACGTCCCAGGTGTTCAAAACTCTATAGCGGATGCTTTATCTCGTTCACAGTGGGAGCGTTTCCGGGAGTTGGCACCAGACGCGGAGGCCTCAGGAGCAGGATGCCCTTCACATTTATGGCAGATTGATGCGGACAAGGAGGATGGTTGATCCAAGCCTCAGTTTCGAGCCAGACATGGTCAGCTTATGAATCGGCATGGCACATGTGGGAAAGTTGGTCGGGTCAGTGGGGCCCGGTTGAGTCTGACGGCGATAGAACACTGGCGGTGCTGTTTTTGGTAGGCAAAGCGGCTGAATGGGGTTGGTCCGTGTCAAAGGTGAACAAATTTATTGCTGGTCTGGCCTTCAGTTTTAAGCTGCAGGGGACCGTGGATGTTACAAAGAATTTTTTGATAAGACTGGCGTTGAAGGGTTTTCGGAAAGGCAACAAGAGTTTTAATAAGCGCAGACCCATTTCGTTTAGGGTGCTGGAATTGTTGGGCGAGGTGGTGGAGAGTATTTGTTGTTCTCATTTTGAGGCGGTACTTTGTAGGTTGGCCTTTTCTTAAGCATTTTTTGGGGCTTTGCATCTGGGAGAGCTGGTGACTCCTAATAAAGACAGGGCTGGGGGTTTGTTAGCGGAGGATGTTGAATTTTGGGCGGGAGGTATTGTTTTTTGGATTAGGCGTTCAAAGACTGATCAGCTGGGGAGGGTCAAGCGGGTCATGCTAGATAGGGTTAATGGTGGTTTGATGTGCCTGCAGCTTTGTTTGGAGGCATTTTGGAGTTTATGGTCAGGGAGGTTAGGCCCATTGTGCGGCATTGAAGGGGGATTTTTGTCACGCTTTCAATTTACGGCAGTGTTAAAAAAGGGGTTGGTAGTTTTGGGCCTTAACCCTAGTAGTTATGGGTCGCACTTGTTTAGAATTGGTGCTGCGTCGGAAGCGGATGGTTTGGGTTTGGGAGCTGAGATAATTAAACGAATTGGCAGATGGAGTTCGAACCGTTATTTGTCTTACGTTCAGCGTTATGTAGTTTGGGTTGGGTAGGTTTCTGCCTGTCTTAATTGTTGTTATATATTCTAGGTCGGACTCCCCTGTTGGCATGGATTTTTGGACACTCGTTTGTTTATTGGGGTGACGCTAGACCGAATGGTAGGCAATTGGGTTTTAGTCGAGATGAAGTGGTCATTAGATGGTTGGGGTTTAGCGGCATGCTGTGGACTAGGGCTTTAGCAGAGTTTGCTTGGGCTGCTCATTTGGATAGAGCCCCGGATATTTTCATTGTGCATTTGGGTGGGAATGATTTGGGGATGAAACCAGTTAGAGAATTGATTCGGGATATACGCTTTGATTTTTTGAGATTATGGGTATCTTTTCCTGGGGTGTTGACAGTTTGGTCAGACATTGTACTGAGGAGGAAGTGGAGGGCGGCGTGGTCGCAAAAAGGCATTAATCGGGCCAGGGTGAAGCTAAATAGGGCGGTGGCGAGTTTTGTATCTCGGAATGGGGGTATTGCTGTTAGGCATTTTGAGTTGGAATCTGGGATTGGTAATTTTTGGAAGGATGACGATGTTCATTTAAATGATATAGGTATTGATTTGTGGGCGCTTGGACTACAGGAGGGAGTCGGGAGAGCGGTGGCGGTGGTGGGGCACTCATGAGCCTGAGGTGGTCAGGGCTGTTCGTGGTTGGCGGGGGGGGGGAGTTCTTGGAGTTGACGATGTTTTTATGGGCGTTAATCTGGCTCTTGGTTATGGGCTCTGGATGGGGAATTGACCTCGGGAGCTTTGGAGTTTGTTTGCCCGAAACGGGTTACATGGTGCCCTCGAGCTGGTGGTTACGGCTGAGGGTAAAAAAGTTGTTAGTTCAATTTGTGGTGGCTTGTTGCCTATTGTGAGCCATATCTTTTAGCTCCAAGAACCCTTCCCTCAAGTTACATAGTTACATAGTTACATAGTTATTAAGGTTGAAGGAAGACTATATGTCCATCTAGTTCAACCCATAGCCTAACATAACATGCCCTAACATGTTGATCCAGAGGAAGGCAAAAAAAACCCATGTGGCAAAGAGTAAGCTCCACATTGGGGAAAAAAATTCCTTCCCGACTCCACATACGGCAATCAGACTAGTTCCCTGGATCAACGCCCTATCAAGGAATCTAGTGTATATACCCTGTAACATTATACTTTTCCAGAAAGGTATCCAGTCCCCTCTTAAATTTAAGTAACGAATCACTCATTACAACATCATACGGCAGAGAGTTCCATAGTCTCACTGCTCTTACAGTAAAGAATCCGCGTCTGTTATTATGCTTAAACCTTTTTTCCTCCAACCGCAGAGGATGCCCCCTTGTCCCTGTTTCAGGTCTATGATTAAAAAGATCATCAGAAAGGTCTTTGTACTGTCCCCTCATATATTTATACATTAAAATAAGATCACCCCTTAGTCTTCGTTTTTCCAAACTAAATAGCCCCAAGTGTAATAACCTATCTTGGTATTGCAGACCCCCCAGTCCTCTAATAACCTTGGTCGCTCTTCTCTGCACCCGCTCCAGTTCAGCTATGTCTTTCTTAAACACCGGAGACCAGAACTGTGCACAGTATTCTAAGTGTGGTCGAACTAGTGACTTGTATAGAGGTAAAATTATATTCTCCTCATGAGCATCTATGCCTCTTTTAATGCATCCCATTATTTTATTTGCCTTTGTAGCCGCTGCCTGACACTGGCCACTGAATTTAAGTTTGTCATCCACCCATACACCCAGGTCTTTTTCATTGACGGTTTTGCCCAGAGTTTTAGAATTAAGCACATAATTATACATCTTATTACTTCTACCCAAGTGCATGACCTTACATTTATCCCCATTAAAGCTCATTTGCCATTTATCAGCCCAAGCTTCTAGTTTACATAAATCATCCTGTAATATAAAATTGTCCTCCTCTGTATTGATTACCCTGCAGAGTTTAGTGTCATCTGCAAATATTGAAATTCTACTCTGAATGCCCCCTACAAGGTCATTAATAAATATGTTGAAAAGAAGAGGGCCCAATACTGACCCCTGTGGTACCCCACTGCTAACCGCTACCCAGTCCGAGTGTGCTCCATTAATAACCACCCTTTGTTTCCTATCCCTGAGCCAGCTCTCAACCCACTTGCACATATTTTCCCCTATCCCCATTATTCTCATTTTATGTATCAACCTTTTGTGTGGCACGGTATCAAAAGCTTTTGAAAAGTCCATATACACTACATCCACTGGGTTCCCTTGGTCCAATCCGGAACTTACCTCTTCATAGAAACTGATCAAATTAGTCTGACATGAACGGTCCCTAGTAAACCCGTGCTGATACTGGGTCATGAGGTTATTCCTCTTCAGATACTCCAGTATAGCGTCCCTTAGAATGCCCTCCAGGATTTTACCCACAGTAGAGGTTAAGCTTACTGGCCTATAATTTCCGAGTTCAGTTTTTGTTCCCTTTTTGAATATTGGCACCACATTTGCTATACGCCAGTCCTGTGGCACAGACCCTGTTATTATGGAGTCTTTAAAGATTAAAAATAATGGTCTATCAATGACTGTACTTAATTCCTGCAGTACTCGAGGGTGTATCCCATCCGGGCCCGGAGATTTGTCAATTTTAGTGATTTTTAGACGCCGCCGCACTTCCTGCTGGGTTAAGCAGGTGACATTTAATTGGGAATTTTTATCACTAGACATTTTGTCTGCCATGGGATTTTCTTGTGTAAATACTGATGAAAAAAAGTCATTTAGCATATTGGCTTTTTCCTCATCCTCATCCACCATCTCACCCAGACTATTTTTAAGGGGGCCAACACTATCATTTTTTAGTTTCTTACTATTTATGTAGTTAAAGAATATTTTAGGATTATTTTTACTCTCTCTGGCAATGAGTCTCTCTGTCTCAATCTTTGCTGCCTTGATTTGCTTTTTACAGAATTTATTTAATTTTCTGTATTTATTTAATGCCTCCTCACTACCTACTTCCTTTAATTCTCTTAATGCTTTCTTTTTGTCACTTATTGCGCCCCTTACAGCTCTATTTAGCCATATTGGTTTCCTCCTATTTCTAGAATGCTTATTCCCATACGGTATATACTGTGCACAGGTCCTATCCAGGATGCTAATAAACGTCTCCCATTTTCTTTGTGTATTTTTGTGTCTCAGGATATCGTCCCAGTTAATTGCACCAAGATCCTCTCTCATCCGTTGGAAATTTGCCCTCCTGAAGTTTAGTGTCCTTGTAACCCCTCTACTACACATCTTTTTAAAGGATACATGAAAACTTATTATTTTGTGATCGCTATTTCCCAAGTGACCCCCAACCCTTATATTTGATATGCGGTCTGGCCTGTTGGTTAATATTAGGTCTAGCAGTGCCCCCTTTCTTGTTGGGTCCTGAACCAGTTGTGAAAGGTAATTGTCTCTCATAATTGTCAAAAACCGATTACCTTTGCTGGAACTGCAGGTTTCTGTTCCCCAATCTATTTCAGGGTAGTTGAAGTCCCCCATAATAATGACTTCTCCTTGAGTCGCAGCTTCATCTATTTGCTTTACGAGGATATTCTCCATTGCTTCCATTATTTTTGGAGATTTATAACAAACCCCTATCAGTAATTTATTATTTTTTCCCCCTCCCCTTATCTCCACCCACAGGGATTCTACATTTTCATTAAATTCACCTATATTATCGCGCAGGATGGGTTTTAAGGATGATTTTACATATAGACACACCCCTCCCCCTCGCTTATCTGTACGGTCATTTCTGAACAGGCTATAGCCCTGCAAGTTAACAGCCCAGTCATGGCTCTCATCCAGCCACGTTTCAGATATCCCCACCATGTCATAATTATGCTCCAACAACATTAGTTCTAATTCATCCATTTTGTTGGCGAGGCTTCTGGCATTAGTATACATGCACTTTATGTTCCTCTCTGTACTTCTATTTCTTAAATTATTAACTGTTCTGACCCCACCCCCCATGCCACCGCCACCCCCAACTTCCTTATTTGTGCCCAGGTCTCTGTCTGCACTATCTTCCCCTCCTATAAAATGAATACCCTCCCCCTCAATTCCTAGTTTAAACACTCCTCCAACCTTCTAGCCATTCTCTCCCCCAGCACAGCTGCACCCTCCCCATTGAGGTGCAGCCCGTCCCTAGCGTAGAGCCTGTAGCCAACTGAGAAGTCGGCCCAGTTCTGCAGGAACCCAAACCCCTCTTTCCTACACCAATTCTTGAGCCACTTATTAACCTCCCTAATCTCCCGTTGCCTCTCTGGCGTGGCACGTGGTACCGGCAGTATTTCGGAAAATACCACGTTGGAGGTCCTTGCTTTCAGCTTGCAGCCTAATTCCCTGAAATCATCTTTAAGGACCTTCCACCTACCTCTAACTTTGTCATTAGTGCCAATGTGCACCATGACCGCTGGGTCCTCACCAGCCCCTCCCAATAATCTGTCCACCCGATCAGCGATGTGTCGGACTCGAGCGCCAGGTAGGCAGCACACCGTTCGACGATCCCTGTCTTTGTGACAGATTGCCCTATCTGTTCCCCTAATAATTGAGTCGCCCACTACCAGCACCTGTCTGGCCTGCCCTGCTCTCCTATTTCCCTAAAGTTCCCTAAGTTTTTTTCATATGTAATTTTTATACATGTTGTTATTCATGTTATTGTTTGTTGATAAACTGGCCGCTGTGGCCGATTTATCCAAAGAAATTAATGTGTTGCGCTTTATTCTTAATTGGGGGGATGTTTTGTTTTGTATAGGTTGGTGGGTGGAGGAGTTGGTTTGCCAGGAAAACCCTAATTTTGGCCATACGTGGTCAAGTCCCGGAGAAGCCCTTTAAACCTTACTTACAGTATGTAGCTAACCATGCCTGCTTCCCAACAACCTTTAGAAAATACACCAGAGAGGTGTCAAATAGCAAAAGGCTGCAATTATTTTGCAAATTATACCATGAAATAATTTTTGGGACTTCTGAAGATGGAAAAAAACTGTTGAAAATGCCTTGCTACCTCTCCTGGACAGTATATAAGTAATGACCTTAGAAAAATAAAGGTGTATTCATCTCTGGGTGGGAGGAAGAAGGAATTTCAGTTCAACTTCTCATGTTGTGAAAGGCAAGGAGGGGCCTGAGCAAATGGCCAGGAAGAAACTTTTTTATTAACAAGAGAGGGTATTTAAAGAGGATTTTCTCTCTTCTGCATGTGTGGATTTAACAGGACAGCATGTCACCTATTAAGGTAGAGGTGGGGGTTGGTCCCATGATGACCATCTGTACTAAGAGAGACTGATGACCTGGAATACTTCAGTTTCCTGAAAGAAGGATGCTTAGATAAACTGTGCCATATGGCAACACGCAGAATGGATGCAGTGGCCAGAAAATTCCAGATGTAGGAAAAAATACATTCCAAACCACAAAATGTGGTAAGATAGAGGAGGTAGGTAGAAGAGATAGTTGATAGATGATAGATAAAAAGAAGAGATAGATGATAGATAGATAGATAGATAGATAGATAGATAGATAGATAGATAGATAGATAGAAGAGAAAGATGATAGATAGATAGATAGATAGATAGATGATAGATAGATAGATAGATAGATAGATAGATAGATAGATAGATAGATAGATAGATAGATAGAGAGATACTGGAGATAGATAATAGATAGATGATAGATGGATAGATAGATAGGTGATAGATAGATGATAGATAGATAGATAATAGATAGATGATAGATAGAGAGATAGATAGATAGATGATAGATGATAGGTAGATAGAAGAGAAAGATGATAGATAGATGATAGATAATAGATAAATAGATAATAGATAGAGAGATACTTCTAAAAGAAAAAGCAATACTCCAAATCCAAATATCACGTGACGGACTTTATTCAGCCCATGTGGCGACGTTTTGGTTGAATATAGTGTGCCTTGATCAAGCAGTCCATATGATTATTTTGGGGGAAAACCTACATGAAGAGGAAATCTTTTAAGGTTTTCCACCCATTGGATGTATGATCTACTAATATTACATGTCCACTAATTAGTAATTACACATGAATAGGGGACGAACAATTTGTAAGTTCGCGGAATTTTGGCCAACTCCAAAGTGCCAAACAAATCAAAATTTGTGCCAAAGTTACATCCCTAACTGGAGCACCATTTCTGGCGAGGCATACACCACTGTGCCAAATTTATTATTTGGGGTGCACCTCTTAATGAATTTGGCACATCCTACACCACTTCATTAAAGGGGTTGCCCAGGCTTGGACCCAAGTCTGCAGTCACTTTATGCAATTGCAGACTTCTGAATCCTGACAGCGCACATAGTGCATGCGGTAAAGTTACAGCAAGTGTATTATTTCCATACTTCTGGTCACATTCCAAGTGGACAAGTGAATTAAGCAAAGCCGCACACGATCCCATATATGCAAATTGCATACTTGTGGTCACGCGCCTGCCCACTCCTGGCACATACTGACGCACGGCGCACACATTTCACACTGTGAGGATTCACAAGTCTGTGATCACAAAGAGTGACTGAGGACTTGAGCCCAAAGCCTGGACCACCCTTTTAAGACTAATATCTACCAAGTCAGGCTTAAAGAGTTGGACCCCTAGTCCCAATCATAGCTCCATCTAGACCCTTGGACAAAGTATTTAAAAGGCTTGTCCCCATAAAAAAAATGTATTACCTATATATATATATATTTGATAAATGTATGATTGTTGAAGATCCTACCGCTGGGACACCTAATGGTCACTACAAAGAGCCAGCAATGCATGAAAAGCAGTTGGAATAGTGCAGTGGTCACATATGCATCCTGTGTCACGGGTGTGTCAGATGCTACAGACACTCGCTCTGTATCTGGCTGCAGAAGGTCTTTGCGTTTGGCATTGCAGACACCTTCTTAATCCTTCTGACTTGTGGACCCAGTGGCAGTCTCCCTCCAGCTCTAATTGAAACACCTGGACTTCGGTGTTTATAGACTCTCAGTCTGCTTCAGGAAGTTGCCGGGGATATTCACATTTTCCCTTGTGAAGGCTTGGAGCTATAGCAGTCGACTTACTTCCTCTCTGGTGCTGTTGGAAGATGTTGGGTGTTACCTCTCTGAGTCTGCTAAGTTGCTTCCCCCTTGTTTGTCTCCCTTCTTATCTTTAGTATACAGTGGGGACTGACCAGTGCACATCCCCCTTCCCTATTCAGCCTAGCTCTAGGGATATACAGGGCTTAGGTATCTGCTCGGCGATTGTGGAAGCAATATAGGAACAGTAGGGGAGGCAGGGTGCTATTAGATCTGTCCTGGGGTCTCCATTCCCCCTTTCCCTAGTGTTTGTGCTCCCTTCCCCTCTTCCACTCGTGTTGCACTTAGTCTTCCCACACTGTGCGCGTGACACCCTACCTCTCATTTTAATGTCTGTTGGGTCATCAGAAACAGCTGTGTTCTGTATGTGATTTTTTTCTTTCAGCCCCATAGACACTGAATATTGTAGTAGGGTACATGCATGACCATGAGGATTGTACATACATGACCACGAGGATTGTGCATGTGTGACCACGAGGATTGTACATGCATGACCGTGAGGATTGTGTATGCATGACCAAGGAGACGTCATGGCGGCTTCTTGTGGTCAATAAGGGTCCCAGTAGGTTTGCACTTCCTTTCTTGACCTCGTAAGTCAGAATATAAACTAACGCCAAGCCATTCATGTGCCATTACCTCCCCGAGAATATTACGCAGTGCTACAGCCTAGTTCTGTACTTTTCCTAACTTCTTCTGGCTGCTGCACTAAAGCCCCGCTGTCCGGCCACAAGGTATCTGTTTTAGTTGGAAAAGTGACACAGTAGTGCTGAAGACATTCTATACAAGCAATTCTTTTTCCAGAAGTAAAACAAAACTGCAGCAGAAAATTTATTGTGCCGTGAAACAAAACCTCGGTACAGATTCATTAAAAGCCGAGCTTCAAACGTCTCTGAGACTGCGATTCCAAAGCCGTCAGAAAAGCATTGCGGTGTTTAGGATCTCGCAGTTATGGGAACAACATCTGGATGACATAAGGAAGCGGTTTTATTGCACATGAAATAAGGTCAAACCTTCGCTTGCCAGGGAGACATAGGTGTGGATAGGAACATGTACGATTGAGGGGAACGCCAAATCAGGTCGGACAAGAGGACGCCAAGAGGGAACAATCAGTTCTGTGGTTCTAAGGGATCTCTGCGTTGCAGAAACACTCTGTGATGGATTGATAAATCCTACAATGTTATGGTACATGGCCATTTATTAACCTCTAATGGTTACACGTAGGGAGGGACACAGCTGCAAATCTACTTACGTTAGGTTTCAGGTCAGGTATCAAGTTCTTCAGAAAGAAACTGATTTGATATATTGGTACCACCGGTTAAGCATTACGGAGCAGAATGGGGGATGTAAAAGTAAAGACCCCCATACACGTTAGACTAATGGTAGCAGATAATGGTGGGTTCGAATGAAGGTCTAATGAGTATGGAGAGATGACGAAGAAGGATCGTATCCTTCGAAACGCGTTGGATTGGATATCCCTATACGCGCCCGCCCTTTAGCTGTGTGACGTCACATTACCCACCACGCCCCTTTCACACTCCGCCACCACTTCAGCGTTGCTTCCTGCCGGGGCACGCTAGAAGTTGACGGTTTCTGCCTACTCCCGGTGCCCGGCAAGAAGGGCCTCTCTGCCCAAGCTATCGCACTACCCCCCAGCTTCACGGTCCTGTGTTGCGGTGCCGGTTACATTGATTCATTTGAAGAGGACTAACACATCTCGACATCTCAAGCCACTTCTATCTCGACAACCAGTAAGTGCACTCTTACATGGTTAAAACGGCTTTTTGCACACAGAGTGTTGTCTCTGTATATACTTCTAATGTATAGACTCTTAACACAGGAGCATTACTCCTTAGCGCAGGTGACAAACCTATATTTAAGAGTATGGAGAGATGTTGATCGGTCATGTCCAATTTCGTGCTGCCAATTGCATTGCATCATTGCTGAGTTTCCATAAGCCTCTTAAAAGGGAAGCTATCATGGGAAAATAGTTTTCAGCAGACTCCTTATCCTCAGAGGCAGGATTACAATAACAGGTAACACCTATATACACAGCTGATAACACAGGATCCACCAATCGCAATGGAAGATGTCACAGCTCACCCTGCTCCTCCTCCCTTCACATTGACTTTTGCACATGCTCATTCGATGCTTCAGTACAAAAGGTGGGATCAGAGTCTGTTCAATGCAGCTAATGTACATGTACATTTCTTACAACAGTAGGAGATATGAGTCAAAAAAGCCTTAGTGGCCTGTGTAAAAATGGCAAGATTCTTTTTTTTCTAATTGTGATATGAAAATAAAAATATTTCTAAAATGTAGAAAAAATATATATTTAACAAAAAACTGTAGGTCAATATCTGATGATTACTTCTCATAAAAAGTAATCTCATCTTGACTAACCCTTCCCCTACAGTATGTGATATTAGGGTATAAGTAGCTTGATCATGTAATGACTTGTTTTTGTGGGTGCCGCCAGTTGGGCATTACTAGTAGTTGTATAACTAACACAAATTTCCCTTGAGTGAAATATTCGACCCTCCAGTCATTATTCAGGCCATTACACTGACTTTGCCATTTAACATCTGTGGTGGCCATATAATGGTCTGTAATTTGATTTCCTACAGACATAATTCAGGTGGTAAGACAATTCAATAATGAGGGCGACTAATACCCAGACAGATGTTCATAGTTATCACATGTCGCTATGAATATCATAAGCTGCTGCTAGGGTGTGATCACACGATTCCTTGCAAAACAAGGGAGAACAATTCTAAAAACTGGTGCACAAACGCCGTAATGGATTTTATACCAGAGGTTAGAAAAACAAATCAAGTGACCTGATTGGTTGCCAGAAATAGTTTCTCAGTTTTTTTTCCTTTTCAAAATTGTTTTAAAACTAAACTTTGTAGTAAGTGTGATTCATAAAAGTTATCTGTCAGTAGGATCAACCCTACTAAACCCGTCTACATGGGCATGTAGGTCATAGGAAGCTGAATAAAATGATATATTGATATCTGTGATCTGATATCTTATTCCAGACAAATCAACATTTTTCTTAATATGTAAATGAGCTGTTAAGATCTATGGGCCGGACATAGATCTCCCTGAGAATCTGCCTCAAAAGGTTATTGTGAATGAAAGGGATAGTTACCAGTGTGAGACATGTACAGTAGATCAGGAGAGCAGACTGTGAGTCATTACATGGCTCACACTGGTAACTTTCCCTTTTATTTAGAATAAATTGCCGGAGTATAAGTTAGTATAAGAGCAATGTGTAAGAGCAAGTTCACATTAAATAAATAAGTATCTATAATATAACGCTGGGAGCGTCACTCTGTCCGAAGCCTCTATAGACTGCGCAAGCGCAAGCGCCGGCGCAGTCTGGGCCTCACAGAGCGACGCTCCCGGGAGATCGCGGTATGCGTAAGCACTGAACGCATACCGCGATCTCCACCGGAGAGTCAGGGACCGCCAGGAGGGAGGGTAAGTATACTCACCTTTCCCGGTTCCAGCGCTGCTTGCGGCTCCGTCTCCCGGCTCCTCTGCTCCCGGCTCCGGAGGGCGCGGACTGCGCAGGCGCCGATTCCTGCTGCCGGAATCGGCGCCTGCGCAGTCCGCGCTTTCCGGCGCCATTTTCTTGAAGACACACTCCGGCTCCACTGCAGGTGTGTCTTCAAGAAAATGGCGCCGGAAAGCGCGGACTGCGCAGGCGCCGATTCCTGCTGCCAGAATCGGCGCCTGCGCAGTCCCCGCTTTCCGGCGCCATTTTCTTGAAGAAATACCTGCAGTGGAGCCGGACGATAGGTGAGTATGGTATTTTTTTTTTTTTTTATATGGCAGCAGCATTCGGGGGCATACACACTGGAGCGGGGGGCATATAATACAATGGTGGCGCAGGATGGCAGCAGCACATGACAGAACGGGCGCAGGATGGCCGCAGCACATGACAGAACGGGCGCAGGATGGCAGCAGCACATGACAGAACGGGCGCAGGATGGCAGCAGCACATGACAGAACGGGCGCAGGATGGCCGCAGCACATGACAGAACGGGCGCAGGATGGGAGCAGCACATGACAGAACGGGCGCAGGATGGCCGCAGCACATGACAGAACGGGCGCAGGATGGCCGCAGCACATGACAGAACGGGCGCAGGATGGCAGCAGCACATGACAGAACGGGCGCAGGATGGGAGCAGCACATGACAGAAAGGGCGCAGGATGGCAGCAGCACATGACAGAACGGGCGCAGGATGGCAGCAGCACATGGGGTACCGCAGGGGTCGGTATTGGGACCTGTTCTCTTCAACATATTCATTAATGATCTGGTAGAAGGTTTACACAGTAAAATATCGATATTGGCAGATGATACAAAACTATGTAAAGCAGTTAATACAAGAGAAGATAGTATTCTGCTACAGATGGATCTGGATAAGTTGGAAACTTGGGCTGAAAGGTGGCAGATGAGGTTTAACAATGATAAATGTAAGGTTATACACATGGGAAGAAGGAATCAATATCACCATTACACACTGAATGGGAAACCACTGGGTAAATCTGACAGGGAGAAGTACTTGGGGATCCTAGTTAATGATAAACTTACCTGGAGCAGCCAGTGCCAGGCAGCAGCTGCCAAGGCAAACAGGATCATGGGGTGCATTAAAAGAGGTCTGGATACACATGATGAGAGCATTATACTGCCTCTGTACAAATCCCTAGTTAGACCGCACATGGAGTACTGTGTCCAGTTTTGGGCACCGGTGCTCAGGAAGGATATAATGGAACTAGAGAGAGTACAAAGGAGGGCAACAAAATTAATAAAGGGGATGGGAGAGCTACAGTACCCAGATAGATTAGCGAAATTAGGATTATTTAGTCTAGAAAAAAGACGACTGAGGGGCGATCTAATAACCATGTATAAGTATATAAGGGGACAATACAAATATCTCGCTGAGGATCTGTTTATACCAAGGAAGGAGACGGGCACAAGGGGGCATTCTTTGCGTCTGGAGGAGAGAAGGTTTTTCCACCAACATAGAAGAGGATTCTTTACTGTTAGGGCAGTGAGAATCTGGAATTGCTTGCCTGAGGAGGTGGTGATGGCGAACTCAGTCGAGGGGTTCAAGAGAGGCCTGGATGTCTTCCTGGAGCAGAACAATATTGTATCATACAATTATTAGGTTCTGTAGAAGGACATAGATCTGGGGATTTATTATGATGGAATATAGGCTGAACTGGATGGACAAATGTCTTTTTTCGGCCTTACTAACTATGTTACTATGTTACTATGTTACTATGACAGAACGGGCGCAGGATGGCAGCAGCACATGACAGAACGGGCGCAGGATGGCAGCAGCACATGACAGAACGGGCGCAGGATGGCAGCAGCACATGACAGAACGGGCGCAGGATGGCAGCAGCACATGACAGAACGGGCGCAGGATGGCAGCAGCACATGACAGAACGGGCGCAGGATGGCAGCAGCACATGACAGAACGGGCGCAGGATGGCCGCAGCACATGTCAGAACGGGCGCAGGATGGCCGCAGCACATGACAGAACGGGCGCAGGATGGCAGCAGCACATGACAGAACGGGCGCAGGATGGCCGCAACACATGACAGAACGGGCGCAGGATGGCAGCAGCACATGACAGAACGGGCGCAGGATGGCCGCAGCACATGACAGAACGGGCGCAGGATGGCAGCAGCACATGACAGAACGGGCGAAGGATGGCAGCAGCACATGACAGAACGGGCGAAGGATGGCAGCAGCCCATGACAGAACGGGCGCAGGATGGCAGCAGCAGATGACAGAACGGGCGCAGGATGGCAGCAGCACATGACAGAACGGGCGCAGGATGGGAGCAGCACATGACAGAACGGGCGCAGGATGGCAGCAGCACATGACAGTGGGGGCGCAGAATGGCAGCAGCACATGACAGAACGGGCGCAGGATGGCAGCAGCACATGACAGAACGGGCGCAGGATGGCAGCAGCACATGACAGAACGGGCGCAGGATGGCAGCAGCACATGACAGAACGGGCGCAGGATGGCAGCAGCACATGACAGAACGGGCGCAGGATGGCAGCAGCAAATGACAGAACGGGGACGCAGGATGGGAGCAGCAAATGACAGAACGGGCGCAGGATGGGAGCAGCAAATGACAGGATGGGAGCTGCAAATGACAGAATGGAGGCGCAGGATGGGAGCAGCACATGACAGAACGGGGGCGCAGGATGGGAGCAGCACATGACAGGATGGGGGCACAGGATGGAGCAGCACATACCAGGATGGAGACCATATACCAATATAAATGCTCGCCACCCGGGCGTAGAACGGGTTCAATAGCTAGTATAGTATATAATAGTACAAGAAAATAACATAGGGTACTTAGTTAACACTATTTTGATAAAAAAAAGTGTAAAAGCCATCCCACCGCAACAAGGTGCACCCAATCGGGATGGTCCTGTCTCTAGTATTGAAACTTTGCTTTGTGTCAGCCAACCTCAATGTGAATAAGGGTAGAGCAGGATAGGAGCCCGAGTGAGTACACCATCCTGATTGGGTACACCTTGTTGCGGTGGGATAGTTATAACGCTTTTTGATCAAACTGAGTATGCTATGTTATTTATATGTGCTGTTACTGTTCACTTATTTACTTACTATAAGGCATATGCCTTGTTTTTTGGTTTTTTTTTGTCTCTCTTCATCCCTGTTAGGGATCATTGTGGCTAACACTATTATGGTGCACTATGGCTCCCAATACTGAGATGGCGTCAATTGGCATTATAGTGGGGAAATTGCAGCTGTTTATGTAAATGTCAAAACCCAAAAACAAACAAAATGAACATGGACAATGCTGTAAGTAAATAAGTAAAAGCAATAGTGCATATAAATAACACAGGGTACTTAGTAAACACCGTTTTTTTGATAAAAAAAAAGCATAAAAGCCAAGTCGCCAGCGTCAAGGTGTACCCAAGTTCGTTATGGTCCTAACCTCTAAGGGTATGTTCACACGTTCAGGATTTCCATCCTTTTTTTTTCAGGACAGTTTTTTTAAAAAACTGCAGCTCTTGGCAGAAAACGCAGGTCCTTTTTTTGGTCCTTTTTTTGTCCTTTTTTGATGCGTTTTTTGATGCGTTTTTTTATGCGTTTTTTTATCCTTTTTTTATGCAGTTTTCTATGCAGAGACTGTGTGTTTCCTAGGAAGCTTTTTAGGGCTAAAATGGCTGAAAATACCCTAACCCTACCCCTAACCCTAACCCTACCCCTAACCCTACCCCTAACCCTAACCCTACCCCTAACCCTAACCCTACCCCTATTCTAACCTTAGTGAAAAAAAAAAAAAAAATCTTAATTTTTTTATTGTCCCTACCAATGGGGGTGACAAAGTGGGGGGGTGTCATTTACTATTTTTTTATTTTGATCACTGAGATAGGTTATATCTCAGTGATCAAAATGCACTTTGGAGCGAATCTGCCGGCCGGCAGATTCGGCGGGCGCACTGCGCATGCGCCCGCCATTTTGCAAGATGGCGGCGCCCAGGGAGAAGACGGCCGGACGGACACCGGGACGCCAGGTAAGTATAAGGGGGGGAGATTAGGGCACGGGGGGGGGCATCGGAGCACTGGGGGGGGGCATCGGAGCACGGGGGGGGGCATCGGAGCACGGGGGGGCGGGATCGGAGCACGGGGGGCAGCCACACTCCGCCCACGCACTTCCGCCCGCTCCCCCGCACTTCCTGCTGCAGCGGTTCTGCACATCAAATCGCAGTAAAACCCGCAGATATATTTTTGATCTGCGGGTTTTACTGCGATTTTGACCTCACAATGGAGGTCTATGGGTGCAGAACCGCTGCGGTTCAGGAAAAAGAAGTGACATGCTCCTTCTTTTTTGCCGCAGCTATTCTGCGCGGCTTTTTAAACGAAATTACGGATCATGTGCACAGCAGTGACTGTTTTCCATAGGGTTACATTGTTATGTACCCTGCATGGAAAACAGCTGCGGAACCGCAGCGGCAAAACCGCTGCGGTTCCGCAGTAAAAAACGCACTGTGTGAACATGGACTAATACTAAAACCATACAATCCGTCATAGTGACATTCTGTGTGAAAAAGGGCTGAGCAGGACCAGGTCCCAAACACGGACACGCAGCCAGTGGATGACAATACGCATGTGGTTCTTTACTGCTCTATTGCATCTTGTCCAGGTTATGTGCACATTACATTTCTCTCTTACCTTATGGATTGTATTGACTTACTTTATTTTCCAGTTGTATTCATATATCCTTCTGGTACAGTTGCATTTATTCCTGTTGATCACTGTGCAAATTGCCTCTTCGGAGAGGAAGAGTCATTATCAACCCTTAAACAAGCCTTGCAATATGACGTAGGATAAAAGCCCAATCAGAATCTCAGTTTGCAAATACAGTGCTTCGGGGTGTTGCCCCTTGTCAGTGCAAAGTATGAGAACTGATTTGGGTAGGTGAGAGGCTCTGGACTGAGGTCTAAGGGGTAATGTTTCTCCCTGTGGAAAGTGACATACCACCTCGGGCATGCCAAGGTAAGGAGGCTTATTCACCATGCAATGCTCCTCTGGGAAATTTAATATTCAAATTGCCTCTTTGGAAGACTTAAAGGGGTATTCCCATCTCCACGCTCCTATCCCAACATGTAGTAGGTGTAATAATAGTAGGTTAGCAAATATCTCCAATTAGAAATGTAGTATAGTTTATCTGAACCACTATGTCTTTTTCCTCATGTGCAGGCATTGCAGGACCTTAGGTATCCATGGTTACGACCACTGATGTAGTCACAGTTAGTTGCTAGTGGTTGTAACCATGGATACAAAAGGTCCTGCAATGACTGCCCATGAGGAAAGAGACATAGCTAATCAGAAATAATATACTACATTTCTAATTGGAGATATTTGCTAATATTATTATTATTACTACACCTACTACATGTTGGGATAGGAACTTGGAGATTGGAAAACCCGTTTAAACTCCATAGCGCCACCTGTTTGAAGCAGCAATCCTACAAGTCACTATAGACCTGTTGATCACTGGCTATTTATCTTTTCACTACCACTTTATTTTACTTTTGATCACTTGAATCATGCTTTATCTATGGTTACAACCATGCATGCTGCCTTGCTGTACTCTGGCCTTGTTTGTGCAATATTCATCCATACCTCAGACCATTCAATATACAATATAGATTAGATCTTTTTTGGGGCATTTTTTAAGGGCCTTTATTATATATTTCTTTTTTTGTGTTTGATTTTTGTGTCTTGTTGTTAATAAACTACTGTATATACTTTTTTACACTGATATTCCTTGTATCTGCCGGTATGGATGCATTCTTTTCTGCTGCTTAATTATTCTTGACCCGCATCAAGATCTATTTCTTATTCATTGTAGTGCATGAGTTATTGCTCGTCTTATGACATTTTGAGTCCAGTTTAGAAGTTTATAAGTTTCATTGATGCAGGGACTGATTGAAAACGCTCCCTGAAGTTAAAGAGGTTATCCAGGAATATTTATATATTTTACTATGGGCCCAAGAACTGCCTACTTGCCTGTTCGGCCCAGAGCCGATCTCTGCTGGCACAATGTGGTCACAGACCGCTTCTGCGACTTTCGCTGACGTCACAGTGGAAGAGCAGCGGCTTTTCTTCCGCTCTGCTCTGTTGATGGAGTGTGATGCCCGATGTCATGCTGATTGATGGCCAGCTAACTACAGGAATTTGTCTGTCAATCAGCATGACGTCATGCCCCGGCGACAGAGCAAGCTGTTAGAACAAGAGCTGCTCTGTTGACGTGGAACAGCTGAATTGCCGGCAGCAGCGGTGGGTGACCGCTCTGAGCCTGCGCCAGATAGATCAGGCAGGTAGTTACCTCTGTTAGCAACTACCTGACTATTATATTTCATGCCCATAGTAAACACTATCAAATAGTCCTGGACAACCCTGTTAAAAGGTTTTTGAGGCATCAGAACATCCTTGCACTCTGGGTACAGTTTGTTTTTTAAAAAAACAGCCTGTTCTTTACTCACCCTCCCTGGGTCCAGTGTTTATTCCCTGCCGCCGCTCCCATTGCCTGTCACTGTCTGCAGTGTCTACGTTACGTCCATCAATGAGCTCAGCACGTCAGACGGCACGAGCCGCTCAGAGCCGCTGAGCACAGTGATTGGATGCAGCGCTGTCAAAGTAATGTCAACAATGCAGACAACTACAGATTCCGAGAGCAGATGTGGACCCGGGGAGGGTGAGTAAGGCACATTTTGTTTGTTTTATAGCAAACTGCAGAGGGATTTTCTGAAAACCTTTTTAAAAATGATACGGTGTAGCATTGTGCCTTTAGGACTATATCCCATTCCTACACATTCTTTCTGCGCATATGTATCCCAGCGTAAATCCTCTACAGGGAGATTTCTCAACTCTCTGGATAAAGGTACGTTCCAAACCGTATCGAGTTCTTCAGAGGAAGCATGCCTATTAGAGCCCAAAGACCGCAGCCGGCATTAACAGTTCCCTTATAAGGACACAGGAGAAAGCTCGCGTGAACCTGAGTTCAATCCTACGACGCCGCGTTCACACAGCAGCTGACACCACGGCTCCTGGTATAGCTCAGCTCTTCGTTTACGCGCTCTAGTAGTATACAATGTGTTAATTTCGCCTTTCTGACATCTGAACGTAACCGCTTTATATTCACCTCCCTCCGTCGTCCTGGAGGTAAAAGAAAGTACAAATATTTATAGCAGAATATTGATAAATCTTTACGCGGATCTGCATTGTAGCTTTGCCGCCAGCTCCACGTTGCACTCGTCAGGCTGCACATACACAAACAGGGCTGGGCCGCTGACAAAACACCATTCCCACATCTCAGAGGGGGTAAGACATTTACTGCCGCACCCAATAACCTATTAGATTTAGTTTGGCGTGGTTTCGTAGAAGTAAACTAGCATTTATCCTCATTTGTATCACAGTGTATGATTTTATATTACATTATACTGTATTGTATTACATGTGTGTAATATAATGCGATGAGGGGGCTCAGAGTTCACGGGGCTTTCTGTCACCCGCAGCACAGATTTACTTTTCTGCTGGTGCCTTGTAGTTAAGTAATCTGACCACAGGAGAGTGGCATGTAAAAGTTTGGGCACCCCTGGTCAAAATTATGGTTGTTGTGAACAGTTAAGCAAGTTGAAGATGAAATGATCTCCTAAAAGATCTAAAGTTAAAGACACATTCCCTTTGTATTTTAAGCAAAAAAAAAAATATACATATATTTTCATCTTTTATATTTTAAAAATTACAAAAAAGGAAAATGGGCTGATGCAAAACTTTGGGCACCCTGCATGGTTAGTACCTAGTAGCAACCTCTTTTGGAAGTATCACAGCTTTTAAATGCTTTTCTTGTAGCCAGATTAGAGTCTTTGATTCTTGTTTGATTTCCATCCATTATTCATTGGAGAATTCTTCCAGTTCTGTGAGATTCCTGGGTCATCTTGCATGCATTGCTATTTTGAGGTCTAGCCACAGATTTTCAATGATGTTCAGATCAGGGGACTGTGAGGGCCATTGTAAAACCTTCAGCTTGCTCCTTTTGAGGTTGTCTATTGTGGATTTTGACATGTGTTTAGTATCATTATCCATTTTGTAGAAGCCATCCTCTTTTCATCTTCAGCTTTTTTACAGATGGTGTTTTGTTTGCACCAAGAATTTGTTGAAATTTCATTGAATCCATTCTTCTCTCTATCCGTAAAATGTTCCTCGTGCCATTGGCTGCAACTCAAACCCAAAGCATCATTGATCCACCCCACTGCTTAATGGTTGGCGAGATGTTCTTTTCCCGAAATTCTGTGCCCTTTTTCCTCCACACATACCTTTGATCATTGTGGTCAAAGATTTCTATTTAAACCTCATAGGTCCACAGGACTTGTGTCTAAAATGCATCAGGCTTGTTTAGTCATTCTTTTACATACTTCTAATGCTGAATTTTATGGTGAGGACGCAGGAGAGGTTTTCTTCTGGTGACTCTTCCATGAAAGCCGTATTTGTGCAGGTGTCTCTGAACAGTAGAACAATGTACCACAACTCCAGAGTCTGCTAAATCTTTCCAATGGTCTTTTGCAATTGGGGGTCCTGATTTGCCTCTCTAGCAATTCTACGAGCAGCTCTCCCTGAAATTTTGCTTGGTCTTCCAGATCTTATCCTGATCACCACAGTTCCTGTTAACTGCCATTTCTTTTAATTACATTTCACACTGAGGAAAGGGCAACTTAAAAACACTTTGCTATCTTCTTATAGCCTTCTCCTGCTTTGTGGACATCCACCATTCTCATTTTCAGGGTGCTAGGTAGCTGCTTAGAAAAACCCATGGCTGCTGTTTTTTTGGTACAATGTTAGAGGAGGCTGGGTCTTTATACTGCTGGTAAATTTGCATCACCTGGCCTTTCCTAACAATGATAGCGAACAAGCCATAAGCCTAACAGGCTAATTAAGGTCTGAAAACTTGGTCAAAGAAATCTGAGCACACAAATCTCCAAGGGTGCCCAAACTTTTGCATTGGCCTATTTCCTTCTTTGTAATTTTTAAAATAAAAAAAAGACAATATTTTTTTGGGTGCCTTAAATACAAAGGAAATGTGTCATCTTTAACTTTAGATCTTTTAAAGATCATTTCATCTTCATCTTCCTTAACTGTTCACAATATCAGTAAATTTGACCAGGTGTGCCCAAACTTTTCCATGCCACTGTAGACTGATAGCCAAAAACATTATGGGCTAGATCATGATGCCACACTTCACACCCCAAAGTCTCAGTCACAGGAAAAGTAATAAATGTGTGATCAATGGGAGATTCTGCTGTTGAGGACCCACCAATCCTGAAAACAAGGGGGCTCTAAGTCCAATGTGAGAATGGAGTAGTAGTGAGCATGTGTGACCCCATTGATCATGAGAATGTTACTGTGTGAAAGTAGCAGTAATAAACATATGCAACTGTCAAAGATCACAGCCGGGGGGAGGGGGGATATGTTGATCCACCTGCTGTTATCTTTTTGTCACAAACAGCCCTCTGTTGCCCCCTATCACCAGGACATTTCCTCAATTAACAGACGATTAATGGAAGAGGCCACGGCTGTTTCCACTATTAGGCCGATTATTGGGACCTCACAGTGAGTGTATTGTATATATACAACGGATTCCAACCCATGAAATATATATATACCCTGGTACAGTCACTGCCAACTCCACAGTAATCCAAAAAAGATTATTAGCTGCCACCACCAATCATTTACAAGCCAATAGCACACCCATTACAGGTAGCATATGGCTTTGGGGTGCGGTTTACAGAGCAAGAGGAACAGAACTATGAAATGTTATATTTAATCCAGAAAAATAGGCAGTGTTTATAAAAAAATATACAAAAGATTGTACAAAAGGGACAAAACCATACAGCATATACCTGTAATGCCTGCTGCAGCGCAGTAGCACACAACCCCCACCCGGGGGGGTGCGGGTGAAGGAAAACAGGTACACTCACAGTGAAATCACAGAGCAGAAGGCAGGAGCCACTAGATGGCAAAAGAGTAGTCAGAAAAAGCCGGGTCAGCAAGAGAGAGGGAACGAAGTACCAGAGGTCACAGCAATACATGTGGTCAGAAGCAAGCCAAAGAAGGCAGAGCCGATCAGGAGCAGGAAAGCCAGAGACACAAGACAGTCAAACACCAAGGGGGTCACAACACGGAGAGCAAGTACTACAACGAGCGAAGTCAAAGGGGAACACAGGAACGGGACCTAAGTAAATGGGCAGAGGACAATTCAGGGTATAACTGGGTCAGCTGCTCAAGCCAGAGACAAGAACTATAACTGACACTGCTTGCAGGTAACAGCGCACTGAAATAGCCAGACAGATCCCAAAACGAGGCTGAGAAGATTATCCCCCGCATGACCATCACGGGGAAAGAATAATCAGAAACAAACCCCGGACTGGATCATGACACTACCATTACATAAAATAAAAGAAAAAAACAAAACAAAATGACTAAACCTGACATCACTGCAATAGTGCAGATTTATGGAGGGAAGCACTCCTAGTGAAAACATCCAAAATCATGGATCAATCCTACATGGTGATGTATCTCCCTGGCACTGAACATGGATCATAATTGGCATTGGCTTTTTATTAGCTCCTAAGTTATACTCGCACATCTCCCCTTGATGACTTCATGTGAGGTGGATTTGTGGGATGCTCTCAGCCCTTCAGCTTTTATGAAATCTCAAACTTACAAGATAACTTTGCCTCTGAATGTCACAGACATTAGATATTGACTTCATATTTTCTATCATGATTTTACCGTTAACCAGAGACCAAACATGTCTCACAGACAGTTATTCAATTGGAGGAATTCTAGTGTCCCATTCATCCCTTCACTATGACGCCACAAATATATATCCTATAAATATTGGATCAATACAAACCCCAATATTCCCATCTGGACCCCGGAGACGGCGTGTCTATGAACCGTCTAGTTGCAGCTTCATACAAACCCTTCTAACTCAGGATGTCTTTCCTGTTTAATTACCTGGACACTACAGGGAGTCTCTGGCTTCACAAGGAGCTTGAATGGTTAGCTCTTCCTATCTTAATTAGCTCTCTCACTTCCTAGCCATGCCTAATTCTCCCTCGTCCCATGTGACCAAAGAGTCAGCTCTTCTTCCCTAATGTTCTACATGTTTGAGGGGATTTTAATCTTTCGATATAACAGCGACCGCTGCACTATTCACTGCCTTGTCGTGGTACATGCTCCCTACCACTACACGCATCTCTCTTCTCATGATCTGTGTGGGTCCCGGAGCCCTGACTCCTACATTTATCCTTTATCTTGTCAACTGGTGATACATGTTGTTTATGGGAAAACTCATTCAACAGCTACCATGTAGAGGACATTTGATGAGACTGGAGTATAACAATGTCATGTAGATATAAATGACGGGGTACAGGGCGACGGGGTACAGGGCGACTGCTAATGTACAAGGTGCTTCCTTAATGTAGGTTAGATTACATGTAATGGACTGAGCTAATGATGGCTCCGATTATTGATGGATCATTAAGGGACTGTACATCGGTGGGGCTACTCGAATATACTGTACGCTATCTGAACAAAAGTATTGGGGTACAACTTAATAATTGAATTCCATGTTTTTCCTGCAGCCCTCGACCCCCGCCATGCCGTTTGTCTTTACTAAGATTTGTAAAATAATCGCTGGTGGTAAAGATCTTACCGATATCAGTTCAGATCTGTAATAAAAAGTCACATATTTAACAAGTCAGGTCATAAAAAATGTTTCCCTCCTAAATTAAAAATAGAAAGGAACAGCTGCAACTCAGCCACAAAGCGGAGACCCCATAATGTTACAGAGCAGGGTCATTGAGTGCTGAGGAGCAGAATGGTAGAAAAGTCACCCATGCTCTGCTGACTCCATAACTGCACACTCCAGACCTTCTCTAGTGTTAGCATCATCATAAAAACTGTGCCTCAACTAAGAGCTTCATGGCTGAGCAGCTGCATGCAGCCTTACATCACCAAGCACAATGCCAAATGTTGGATCGAGTGAAATGAAGCCGATGTCACTGCACTCTAGAGCAGTAGAAATGTGGTCCACAAAGCAATGAATGAAGCATCTCTATCTGGCATCTGATGGGCGAGACCTGGTTTGACGAGTTCAAGGAGAACATTACCTGTCTAACTGCATTGTGTCAATGGTAAAGTTTAGTGGCGGAGGGATAATGCTATGGGTTTGTTTTTCAAGGGGAAGAAAATCTCAGTGCTTCAGTGTACCAAGCCATTTTGATCAATTATAACTTCCACCTTTGTGAGAACAGTTTGTGGACCTTGTTATGTTCCTCATGACTGTGCCAAATGCAAAAGGTCTATGAAGGCATGGATGGTAGACTTTGGTGTGGAAAACATGACTATTAAGAATATTGGAGAAATAATTTCATGTCAATCATTTGTATCCTGTTTGGCAGGGGATTCTGAAACCCCCTTCCCATGTGCAGCGGTAGCAGAACACCTAGCTCAGCAGGAGGTCAAGCCTAAAAAGGCTGTGAGTGACAGATCTCAGACATTGATCCAGCTAAGCTCAGAACAAAAGGCTTGCTTGTAAAATAGATACCATGCGGTCTAACTGCTTTATTGAGTCAGCTATGATTTTATAAGGAGAATATGAACTTATCGTACATCCTGGTTACACACCGTTTACATTTTTATGATCTCTGAAATGGATTGAACACTTTCCAGGGTCTCGATCCGTTCTAGCACCACAGGGTGGGGGGATATGTAGAATGGCTAGTAGGAGCCAGGTAGCAAAGCTGTGTTTGGTCTCAACATGTAGCAGGCGCCCGGCCTGATCTGACGGCGTCAAAACCGCCTCCCTAGCACCGTCCATTAAGGAGTTATGACCCATCTTCAGGTTTAGAGTTTTCATCTGCTAGAGGCAAGGGGAGGGGGATTTAGTTTAAAGGCTATTGTAAGGCTATGTGGCCTCTCTCTCGGTTATGCTTCTGGTTCAATTTGAAAGTGGGGGCCACGTCGAGTAGCGTGCTATGAAAAAACGAGAAAAAAGCTGGCAGCCCATGCCCTCCTGTGACCCAGCGCACACATGGTCTAACATCAAACCAGTAATTGACAGGATCCACTAGCTTATATCTTTTGTACTACCACTATTGTATTTGCATATCTGACCATTGTATATGTACAACCATTATATATAGTGTAATGTCTAGTGTGCCCTTAAGGCGATTAAATATACAATTTAACCTTGGACTGCTCTTTTATCTCAATCCACAAATCCACACGTCCGTTTCTCAGCTTAGCTTTCCATTCTACCAGGGCTGGTTTCCAGCCCGATAAAATTCCGTTAACTGCCCGGGCTTGTATTTAACGAGGAACTGGTGGCGGTCCTACCAGGCTGACCAGGCGCTGTTTCACAGGTGCTAGTGACATCATAGTGGAATCAGGGGGAGTGGCGCGGTCCGGGTTCATCACCACAACTGACCACAAAAAATAATGACCTCTGACCCATTGAGCACCTTTGAACGAGAAGGGAAATTGTGAGCTTGGTTCTCTTCTCCAGCATCAGTCTGACCTCAAACATGCTTTTCTGGATAGAGGGGCAAAAATTCACAAACACACTCAAAAATCCTGTAGAAAGCCTACACACTCCCAATAATGGAAGCTGTTATATCTGGAAAGAGGCTGATTCCATAATAATGTCTATGGATTTAGAGTGGGAGATCATAAAAGCTCCTGTAGGTTTAATGTGTAGGTGTCCCGATAACTGCGTCCACATAGCGTATCTTGGGTTGGGTTGCTACCTAGAAGCAACACATACACAGAGCTATGCTCAACAAGTGATCCTCATAGTATATTGGCTTGCCACATTATGATAAAACCCATCATACACAGATTTCAGCAATCCAATAAATAAGGAATTCAACATCGTAAGAAGTTATGGAGGTCTCCATAAAAAGTAGTGGGCATGTGGTTGTGGGACGACCGCTCAGGTCTACTACTGGTCTTTGCGCGTAGCAATTTTCCAGCAGGTCAGAAAAATGCTGGCAGATACTTTACTATCCAGAAGGTGAGTGGTGACTGATCACTGATCCCAGATTTTTTTTTTTAAAGACGTACAGGCAGAAATGTTTGACTCTGTGCTGCCACCTATGGGCTATATTAATGTAAGGTGTGTGCATTGTTCGAACAGATGAGTATAGTCTCCATTACTAGCATAGGATAACAGATTTCCACTTAAGACATTTTGTGCACTCGCACATTGTTGCCTGGTTACTTAGTGATAAGGTTCACAGTAATAACCATTATGTGATTTCGGATTGATACATGAGCCCCAGTGTAGTCGTCCTTGTGAGTTGGAGGTTAGGACTAAACTTTGTGTCCTCAGCGTCTGAGCTTTCAGGAGAGGTAGTTAGAATATGTACCTGTCATGGCTAAATGATTGCTCACTTCCTGTGAACCAGGACAGGATAATATCATGCAGATGGGGATCCAAGCCGCACTGTTTATTTTTTCTTCATTTTCTGTGTCATTTACCAGCTGTGAAGCAATACATACATTCCCATTAGGTGACCTTAGGGAAAACACCTTTACAATGTCTGAAGATGATGAGCTGGAAACTGTACGTCTGCAGAAAAAGCAGCAGCGGTAATGTCTTCTCATCCGCTTTATATGGCAAGAGCAGGATACACATAGAAGAGTATAAACACATACGACCACTCACACATACAGAATGGAACTATATATATAACGTTAGGTCCAGTAATATTTGGCATTTTAGTTGTTTAGCAAAACATATTGAAGATACGGTTATATAATCTATATGACTCTCAGTTTTAATTTCAGGGTGCTCTTGCAGCGCCCCAGGTTCCTGGTCGTTGCAGTAATGTAATTCTTCCACCAGGGGGAGTGATGTTACGTCTGAAGGCAATAAAGGAGATCACTTTACCAGGTATCACAAACCACACAACACACTTCACACTCCAGTCCGACAGGGGGAGCTATGCTCCTATTTAGTAGGGCACTCTTCACAATTAGTTAAAACTGGTGGTCTGGATAGGAAGTTAGGCAGAAGCGAAATGGGCTTCACCCAGTGAGCTGCTATCTGAGCTCCACTCAGGTAGTGGGTCCCTGACAGGGGTGGGATCCTGTCAGAGGCCTAGACAGAAGGCCACGGAGCTGCGTCGGCCCGACGTGCGGCAGCATCCTAAGAAAGAGACATTGAAGGAGAATTGCGTTGCAGAGAGTGAGAAATGAAGTCAAAGGAGAGGAAACCAGAAGGAGTTCTGCCCTGTAAAAGGCTGCCTCCTTTCTGAGGCGCAGGATCCGGTAGCCGGAACACCGAGGGAGTCATCGTCTCCAAGCCTGGCTCCAGAGACCGGCAGGACAGCTAATTCCATATTAGTTGCCTGCCCTTTACCCAGGAGGCACAGTGGCAACTGTGGAGGCCGGGGTATCCTAGAGCTCCTGTAAAAAGCCTCAGGCCATCAGTCATATGGGTTGTTCCTATCCATCTGGGGGACAGAGAGAAAGACATAACATCTAGAACACCACCAACAGTTGTGAGGACCTTATGAGAAGCTCAGCAGTAAGGTACTACAACATCCAGGTGCTAGAGGAAGGCTACTGATTTCCACCTGGATAAAAGGGACTCTGCATTTGTCTTCAAACCGGCCGGACTCTGCCTACCCCATGATCTGGTGCTCTGGACTGTGGATGCTGAAGCCTTCAGTAAAAAGGTAAAGAGACTGCACCCTTGTGTCCTCGTTCTTCACTGCGCCTCACACCACCCACCATCTACACTCTGGGAAGCCCTGGGGACATACGTCACCTGTGGGAAGGTATACCATCTAGCTGCCATAACATCACCCCAGTGGACCCCTAAGCAGCGTCGGTCACCCTGACCAAATACCACAGGTGGCGTCACAAACATTTCCCCTTTAAAAACCATCCCCCCTTTTTCAACGGACCTCCCGAGGGCCACGGACCGGGTCAGCCACCGTGACATCCCCTTTGAGAACTGAAGGGCCCGATGCCGAGTTCCCCTAGCCCTTGGGGGTGCTCCAACTTTGACATCATGAACAGGATCTACTTATGCCTGAAAATTGGGTCATGTGCGCCTAAGAACTGTGCCAGAATTGTACTTGAACTGTGATTTACTAAAAGACTGTGTAAAAGACTGCCAAAATTCCTGCCAAAATCGCCGCCATTACAGCGCCACAAGGAGCGCAGGAGAAGAAGGGCATGTCATCATGGGCGTAAATGAACTGAGAAGCGTGAAAAATAATGGCCGCCCAGTCCAAATATCTCTGTACCTTGAGGACATGTCCATCAGCAGCCGATATCCGCCTCCTGATCCTCAATGGCGAGCAGAGACAAAGAAAACGAAACTGCCCACGGAGAAGAGAGCGGGAAAGGAACGAGGAAGACCCAGACATGGCCACCCCCAGGTACCCACGTGGAAATGCTCTAACCCAGCGCAGACCCCTGTTACCGGAGGAGTACTTAGACCTGCCGCCGCTGGAGAGTATGGATCTCTCGGAGCTGCCCATGGAAGGGTCACAGTCCATGCCGCCACTGGTCCTGGCGCCTTCCTCGGAGGAGTGGAGCGGCACTGGTGGAGTCCGCCCACATACAGGTAACAGACATAGCTGCATCCCGGGGATCTGCCTGCCCCCCGAATCTGCTCCTTCCCCCGCTATGACTGCTGGGACCCCGACGGCCCCGCTACTCGGCCACGGATCAGGAGAGCATGATCTTAGGGTCCTTCCCTCGGGAGAGTACCAACAACATTTATTAACAGAATGGAGGGAGGAAGCGGAGCAAGAGGCCCAGGGTGACTTTCAGGATGACTTCCCACCAAAATGGGGTGTTGTCGTAGTCTTCCACCTGCAGAATGGGAAGGGTTTCATCCAAGAAATTGGATTGCCGGTGAGGGTTCACGTCACCCGTGATGATGTGGAACCCTGCCTCAGAGGAGACTACGTGGACCCAGACTTGTACCCCGGGGATGCTGTGACCTACATCCTGTACCGGAAAGGAAACAGTTGGTGGGCTCGGGACGTCCAGAGATGTGCAGCTCTTCTGGCGACACCCAGGGCCCAGGAAAATTAACTCGTCACTGAGGCAGCAGCCGCGACCCCTGTTGTAGCAGCTGTGTACAACCAAGCTACTCTGACTTCCATTGCGGGCCCATGACCTTACCGTTCATGAAAGCCAGACTAATAGTGTCTATTCAGCATCGGGTATAGCCCTGGATTCTGCCCCTCCCAGGCCAAGAAGGGTTGTGTGCCAGGTAAAGCCCTTAAAGCCGTCCAAGTAAATGTTGACTGAAAAGAATGTAAATAGTTAACTGTTTATCTGTTTGCTGCTAAAGTACTGAACCCGTCTAGGGTGGCGTCACAAACATTTCCCCTTTAAAGACCAGCCCCCCTTTTTCAACGGACCACCCGAGGGCCACGGACCGGGTCAGCCAACGTGACATCCCCCTTGAGAACCGAAGGGCCCGGTGCCGAGTTCCCCTAGCCCTTGGGGGCGCTCCACTCTCATCCTAATTGGATAAGGGTTTAAGCTCTTTAATATGTGGCTGCATCTTTTTAAAGGACAAAAATAAAAAAAATTGTACAATTATCTCAAAAGCTCTTTAATAGGCTGCATGGGCTATCCCTTCGTTAATCCATAATCAATTAAGCAGGTAAAAGGTCTAGAGCTGATTCCAGGTGTGGCATTTACATTTGGAAGCTGTTGCTGTGAAACCACAATATGCAGACAAAGGAAGAGAAACAGATCATCATCAGTCTTAAAAATATAAAGGCCAGAGTAGACTTTACCCCCCCAAAAAATCTAAACAAGCCAGCCGAGTTCTAGAAAAGCATTCTTTGGACAAATGAAATTAAGATCCACCTGTACCAGAATGATGGGAAGCAGAAAGTATGGAGAAGGCTTGGAACGGCTCATGGTCCAAAGCCCACCACATCCTCTGTAATGGTTTCCAATTACACTGGGTCCCTAGTGTTCATTGATGATGTGACTGAAGATAGGACAGCCGGATGAGATCTGAAGTGTACAGGATGATATTTTCTGCTCAGATTCAACAAGGTTGATTGGACGAAGCTTCACAGGACAGAAGGATAATGACCCAAAACACACTGCGAAAGCAACACAAGGAGTTTTTTAAGATAAAGAAGTCTAATATTCTGCAATGGTCAAGTCATCACCAGATATAAACCCCATGGATCAGCATTTCACATGCTTAAAGGAAATTTGTCACCCCCTGGATCATTTTAAGCTATTACTATGGGCATACAGGTAATAGAATGGGTAAACCAGTCTTAGCTGTATGCTCATATCTGCGGTCTAGATGCTGAAAAATGTATTTTTAATGTTTTATGCTAACAATTTCTTCCAAGCTCCGGGGCATGCAGTGCCTTGAAGAAATCCCTGCCTCCTCTCTTCATTATTGTAGCACCCCCTCCCATGCATATCACACTGACCAGTGACGTGAAGTTGTAGCGCCGTAATCCCGCACCTGCGCCGTGCACGCGCGCGATTATAGTTGCCTTAGCCTTATTGTATGGGCAGTGTCTGCATCCTACTTCTGTACAGGCGCTGGCGAGTCACTGCACCTGCACTCGTCGGCACCTGCACAGTAGAAGCAGGATGAAGACCCTGCCCATAGAATAAGGATAAGGCAGCCATAATAGCGTGAGTGCACGGCGCAGGCGCAGGATCACAGCTCCGCAACTTCACGTCACTTGCCAACCTGACGTGTATGGGAGGGGGGTGCTATTATAATGAAGAGAGGAGCCAGGAATTATTCACACCTTCAATCAAGTGTAGGTAGGAAACAGGTGTCCAGTTTTCTAGTAAACCAGACATCATCCACCATATAGTTTTAGGTGCCTCCTATTCACAGAATAAAAACTAGTCACATATAAAATCATGGTGAGGTCAGTAGGGCAGCCAACCTCACCATTGCTTTACCATCCGCTCACTTTTCCTTATAGTTTTTACAAGGAGCTATAGGGATGCAGCAGACAGGCTCTGGGCTTCGCTGTATTGTACAGTACGTGTTCATGTTTGCAGTGGAATCTGTGTTCTTTACTATGGAAAAACACCTAAAGATTTTCTCTTTCTATCCAATATGACAAATTGTACAGAAAACACGTCACAGATGAATAGTTTCTCTCTACTCTGCAATCCATGTGTTCCAGTATCATCTACTGAAGGTGTTACGAAGAGAAAACAAAAGATGAGAATCAAGCTGGTATTTGGAGAGCGGACATAAATGTTACCTGTTTCACATTGAACCTCTCAGCTACAAATGTATGGTAGGTAAAAATGTAGATGAAAAACATTAAAAATCACATTTATCAGGTGAGGATGTTGTCAAACGCATTTAGTACTGTATATACTCTAAGAAGGAGAATATAGGAAAGACTAACTAGAATTGGTGCGATTCGATTTGATCCATCTGCCAGTAATTTACTACTGCAATTCGGCATCATCCGTGGCTTTTCTTTTTACTAGCTGGCCTGAAGCGTCATCATCACGTGTATTACACTGCAACGATTATGTCAGACCAGGCTGGTGCTAATCAAATGAAGAGCAACGCATGTTGTCAGGTGAGAGGCGGTTTACATGACTCCCATACCAGCAGCCACAGATTACTGACAAGTCCAATGGACCGGTAGTACAAATCGATTCCAACTAACCCTCAGGCCTCGTTCAGACGTTCATGAATCGTTTGGCAGGTGAGCCGATGAGGTTTAACAATGATAAATGTAAGGTTATACACATGGGAAGAAGGAATCAATATCACCATTACACACTGAACGGGAAACCACTGGGTAAATCTGACAGGGAGAAGGACTTGGGGATCCTAGTTAATGATAAACGTACCTGGAGCAGCCAGTGCCAGGCAGGAGCTGCCAATGCAAACAGGATCATGGGGTGCATTAAGAGAGGTCTGGATACACGTGATGAGAGCATTATACTGCCTCTGTGCAAATCCCTAGTTAGACCGCACATGGAGTACTGTGTCCAGTTTTGGGCACCGGTGCTCAGGAAGTATATAATGGAACTAGAGAGAGTACAAAGGAGGGCAACAAAATTAATAAAGGGGATGGGAGAACTACAATACCCAGATAGATTAGCGAAATTAGGATTATTTAGTCTAGAAAAAAGACGACTGAGGGGCGATCTAATAACCATGTATAAGTATATAAGGGGACAATACAAATATCTCGCTGAGGATCTGTTTATACCAAGGAAGGTGACGGGCACAAGGGGGCATTCTTTGCATCTGGAGGATAGAAGGTTTTTCCACCAACATAGAAGAGGATTCTTTACTGTTAGGGCGGTGAGAATCTGGAATTGCTTGCCTGAGGAGGTGGTGATGGCGAACTCAGTCGAGGGGTTCAAGAGAGGCCTGGATGTCTTCCTGGAGCAGAACAATATTGTATCATACAATTATTAGGTTCTGTAGAAGGACGTAGATCTGGGGATTTATTATGATGGAATATAGGCTGAACTGGATGGACAAATGTCTTTTTTCGGCCTTACTAACTACTTTGACCAGTGGACCCAAGGACTGTCAGTGAGCACCTTTGCACAGCTGCGAGACCTGATGATCAAAGACCAGTTCTTACATCTTTGCCCAGCTGAGGTGCGACAGTTTGTGATGGACAGAGAACCCAAAGACGTGACGAAAGCAGCGCAGATTGCCGATGCCTATGAGGCCAACCGTAGATCGGAAGTGTGGAAGCCAGTCACCATCAGCTGGAGAGGGGGTAAGCCTGCAACCAACACCAGTACCCCTGCCAGCCAACAACCCAGAGGTCCTGTCCCCGTGGCCAACAACACCAGACCTACCACCGAACCTCGCCAGTGTTACCACTGCAAGCGGCCTGGTCATATCAGTACCTACTGTCCAGACAAGCAGAAGAACCTCCCAGCCAAGGCCCCAGGGCCTAATGCAGCAGTTCTTTTGGTGGGTGGTGTGGTTGGGAGGGTGTGTGACAACGTACAGCACGTCACGGTGGGAGGCCATGTTGCGAACCCTCATCTGACCCGAGCTGGCGGCCCCAGAAGAAATCATTCCGGGGAAAACCCTAACTGTCACTGGGATTGGGGGCATCAGCTGTCCCTTACCGATGGCCCGGGTTTATATTGATTGGGGTGCCGGGAGCGGGGTGAAGGAAGTGGGGCTGTCTGATAATTTGCCCACTGATGTTTTGTTGGGGACTGAGTTGGGGAGGATGGTTGCATACTACGTTCCTGACACCCTTCCCCAATCTACTAATGAGAGTAACGTTAACCCTGATGATGATGATGATGATGATGGGAAATCGCATGTGTTACCTGACCATGCTTTATCTTGTAATGATGCACCTAATAACCATTTTTTCCCTAGGATTGATGGTGAAAATGTTGTACCTGTCCCAACTGAACCTGATAATGATTTTTCTGTGAAGGTTAATGTGTCCATAGGTACAGGCGTGCCCAGCCACATCGCTCTGCGGAGTGAGACGGCTGAGGAACCTCTAACAGGGGCAAGTGTCGGTGCTACAGGAAATGGGGAGATGCATGGGAACCGTGAGGAAGGTGATGCCATGAAAGTGACCAGTGCCACCGAGGAAGGTAACTGGTCCATAAGTAGCACTGCCCCTGGAGTGTTGGGGGTGGATGGGGAGGTAGAGCCCATAGCAGCGCCGGCTGATGGGTCTGTAGAAACCCCCGGGTAGACAGCCTACGTAGCTGCTGTCACCCGCAGTTAGAGTGCCCAGAACGCAGATAACTGTCTGCCTTCCGGACCCTACTCAGTCATCAGTGTGACTGAACCAGAGGTGGACCCAGATCAGGTCCAAGAGGGTTCCCGTGGGGAAGGGACCCTGACATCGCTTCTGGCTTCCCCTAGCCAGGAGTTTCAGGCTGCTCTGCGCACAGATGCGAGCCTAGAGAGTTTGAGACAACTCGCCGAGACGCCCACCTCCGGGACTGAGAAGGAGAGGGTGTTCTGGGAACGAGGAAGGTTATACCCGGAGAATCGCAAAAGGAGTGGTTGAGGGAAAGACAGCTGGTCGTCCCGCAGCAATTCCGGGGTGAGTTGTTACGGATTGCCCATGAGATCCCGCTAGCTGGATACTTGGGGATCAGCAAAACTAAGGCCCGGCTGTCTCAACACTTCTATTGGCCTAAGATGGGGATAGATGTGTCAAACTACTGCCGCTCCTGTATCACTTGTCAAAGAGTGGGGAAGGTGGGGCCTGCTGTTAAGGCTCCCCTGATCCCTTTACCAGTGATAGAGGAGCCTTTCCAGAGAATCGCGGTGGACATTGTGGGCCCGCTGGCCGTCCCCAGCAGCTCTGGAAAGCGATATATCCTTACTGTGGTAGACTACGCTACCCGGTACCCAGAGGCAGTAGCTCTGTCGTCAACTAGGGCAGGAAGGTGGCGGATGCCCTGTTGGCCATCTTTTCACGTGTAGGGTTTCCAAGGGAAGTGCTTACTGAACAGGGGACCCAATTTATGTCTCACCTAATGGAGGCTCTCTGTAACAGAATGCAGGTGAAGCACCTGGTATCGAGTGCGTATCACCCACAGACCAATGGCTTGTGTGAATGCTTCAATGGTACTCTCAAACAGATGCTACGCATGCTGGTTAAGACCCAAGGTCGCGACTGGGAGCGGTACCTCCCACACCTGCTATTTGCTTACCGAGAGGTTCCGCAGGCCTCGACGGGGTTCTCCCCCTTCGAGCTCCTGTACAGCAGGCGAGTCAAGGGACGCCTTGGGTTGGTAAGAGAATCCTGGGAAGAGGGGCCGAACCCTTCTGAAGTGTCCATAGTGGAGTATGTCATGCGCTTCCGTGACAAGATGCAGACCTTGACGCAGTTGGTGCATGACAACATGACGCAGGCTCAGGCTGACCAGAAGCACTAGTACGACCAGAACGCCCGGGAGCGGACCTACCACATGGGTCAAAAGGTGTGGGTGCTGGTCCCCGTACCAACGGATAAGCTTCAGGCAGCCAGGGAGGGCCCGTACGTCGTCCACCAACAGCTCAACCCGGTCACCTACGTGGTCACGCTTGACCACGCTCGGGGTAGGCGAAAGGCCTTTCAAGTCAACATGATGAAGGCTCATCATGAACGTGAACCTTTCGTCCTACCGGTCTGCAGCTTGCCCGAAGACGGGGAGGAAGGCACCCTCCTGGACATGCTGGCCCAAGCCAAGGCCAGTGGGTCCATCGAGGACGTGGAGGTAAGCGCCTCATTAACTGAACCACAGCGGTTACAGTTGCAAACCACACTGGAACCCTTCTGGGTCGTGTTCTCCAACCGACCTGGGAGGACTGAGTTAGCAGTCCACGAGGTGGACACCGGGAATCACACCCCACTACGGCGAACACCCTATCGAATCTCTGACCAGGTGCAGCAGGTTATGCGCGAGGAGATCGATGAGATGTTACAGCTGGGGGTGATTCGATGGTCAAAGAGCACGTGGGCCTCACCTGTAGTTCTCGTGCCAAAGAAAAACCGGACCACCCGGTTCTGCGTGGACTACAGGGGGCTCAACACCATCACAGCCTCTGACGCACACCCAATGCCGCGCATTGAGGAGCTGCTTGAGAGGCTAGCTGGCGCAAAATACCTGACAATAATGGATTTGAGTCGAGGATACTGGCAGATTCCCCTGAGCCCCGAGGCGCAGGAGAAGTCCGCCTTTATCACGCCCTTCGGACTGTATGAGTCCACGGTCATGCCCTTCGGCATGAAGAATGCCCCTGCCACTTTCCAGCGGATGGTCAGCCTCCTGCTTCAGGGACTGGAGAAGTACGCAGTGGCGTACTTGGATGACATTGCCATCTTCAGTCCCTCCTGGAAGGAACACCTGCAGCATCTCGAGGAGGTGCTCAGGCGAATTCACCGAGCTGGACTGACTATCAAGCTGGGAAAGTGCCAGATGGGCATGAGGGAGGTCCACTACCTGGGGCACCGGGTAGGCGGAGGCACCCTAAAGCGAGAGCCTGAGAAAGTGGGCGCGATCGTGAACGGGCCCACTCCCATGACCAAGAAACAGGTGATGTCCTTCCTGGGCACTGCAGGGTACTATAGGCGATTCATACAGCACTATAGTAGCCTGGCAAAACCCTTGACGGACCTCACCAGGAAGAAGCTACCCCACATCGTCAACTGGACCGATGGCTGTGAGGGGGCCTTCCAGGCGTTGAAAACAGCACTGTGCAATGCCCCTATGTTGAAAGCAGTCGACAGCAGTCGACCGTTCTTGGTGCAGACCGACGCCAGCGAGTTTGGCCTTGGTGCTGTGCTCAGCCAGGTTGACTCGGAGGACCAAGAGCACCCCGTGTTATACCTGAGCCGGAAACTTTTGCTGAGGGAGGTGGCCTACTCCACCATCGAGAAGGAGTGCCTGGCCATAGTCTGGGCCCTGCAGTGCTTGCAGCCCTACTTGTACGGTCGCACCTTCACTGTGGTGACCGACCACGACCCTCTGCGCTAGCTAAACACCATGTGTGGAACCAACGGCAGGTTGCTACGCTGGAGCCTTGCCCTTCAGCAGTTTGACTTCACCATTGAACACAAAACGAGCAGGGAGCATGGAAATGCAGATGGACTGTCCCGCCAGGGTGAACCTACTGAGGTGCGCATGGAGGCATACCGAGGGGTTCTGCCACTGTAGCGCACACCAAAAGGGGGAGGTGTCACGATATTGTATGAAATATCATATAAGTTTAGTTCGCCGCCAGCACACATAGGGTGGGCGGCGACCCCCCCTTCACTCTGTGTTTAGCTTGCCTTGGGAATGTGTGTGTAGGAAAGCTTTTATGGCTTCTTGCAAATTCCTGACTTTCAGCTCCCAAACCCCTCCTGCCCCTCCTAAAGGAATTTTTACGACCAGGCTAGAATCTTCCTCCAGCAGGAACTGGATTAGAGAATCTTCTAGAATCCATGAAAGTCCTTTGTTCCATTATTGTAAGATATTGGGCCAATCATTTAAGATAGGAACAGGAAAATACATATTCTTAATCTCCCTCAGTGGATCTATCCATCACGGTAAACCTGAGCTACTAACTCCATCAGGTAAAAAAGTAGGGATTTCTCTATAATGACGCATCACACATATGACATATTTGATCTCATTAGAATGCCAATGTTAATACGAGATGAATGCTGGGTTTGTTATGACCATGACATGTTTGGTAGCGGAGTTACAAGCCCTAGACAAATTTAGCTTACATGTACTTAGACTGAAAAGGTAGGAGGGTCTGGGATAGCCAGCCCTTTTGGTGATGTCACCAAGCTGAGCTATAACTGTTTTGCCAGACTCCAGCAGGCAATCTTCTGCTGGAGCCTATGTGCGGCTGAGTTCTACCTGGGAAGCCCTGACTGCCAGTCCCCATGCATTGGGACATCTGGGCTGTGCATGCAGCATGGTTTTTTGCCTGATATGACCTGAGAACATGTGAGTTGTACCTTTTCTTATTTAATCCCTTTATTTTATAGTTACCTTGTACATATTTTCAATTGTCTCTTATTGTAACATCTTTATATGACCGTTTATAAACACTGCCTGAAACTTTTGACGGAGTATAATATTTAATACTAGAGTCGTTCTTCTGCTCTACAACGTACCCTGTCTCCTGAAGGGAATTACGCTACTGTTTTTGTGTTAGCTTCAGACCCGTTTAATCGAAGCTGGTGGCAGCTTACCGTGTGCAGGCCTTTAGGTGTTGTTGTAGCGACTGCGGCGTTGATAATTATTGTTCCTGCCTGAGCGGGAGAAGTTGATCGCGTCGCTGCAGCATGCCCAATAGCCAGTACATAGCAGGCAGCCTGTCTGGCGACTAATTACCCAGGTGCAGTACCTAATCTGACCTGAGAGTAAGGGGGGCGCCAGAGAGCTGCAAGTTTTAAGTGGAACTGTAAGCGGGATATACATAAATCCCTGCAGTTCGTGGTATATTGAAGAGCAGTGGGATACCTAGAATAAGCCCCTGCTGTAAACTAAGAGGTCAATAGCCTTGTGTGTGTTTTTTCATCACATTGTGGAGTGGAGGGATAACTAAGATAAGCCCCCATGCACATGTGATAGCCGTCTGTTGGCCTAAAGTCACCCCGACCCGTGACGTAGGGGTGACGGTCACGGTGTGAATCGTGACAAATGCACTTGGAAAAAACATTTTCCGATGACAAAGTGAAATGTGTAATTTAAAACTACACTGTTGTGAGTTCTGTTTTTGGGCTCCCTCTGGTGGTTACTGATGGTACTGGGTGATTTGTGTTCTGCTGTCTCTGGTGTCCACCTGTTCTATTAGGATTTGGGAGTTTCCTATTTAACCGGGCTTTCTTGTCATTTCCCTGCCGGCTATCAAGGTTATCAGAGTGTTTTGTTACCTCAGCTTCTGGCTTCAGTAATCTTCAGGACAAGCTAAGTTTTTGATTTTCTTGTTCCACGTTTTGTTTTATTTTTGTCTTGTCCAGCTTGCATATAATTGTTTCTTTGCTGCTGGTTGCTCTAGTGGGCTGTAATTGCTCCTCATGTTCCATGAGTTGGAACATGAGTTCAAGTAATTACAGGATGGTTTTTTGAAGGGTTTTTTGCTGACCGCGCAGTTTACTTTTGTATCCTCTGCTATCTAGTTTTAGCGGGCCTCATTTTGCTGAATCTGTTTTCATACTGTGTATGTGCCTTCCTCTCATTTCACCGTCATTATATGTGGGGGGCTGCTATTTCTGTGGGGTATTTCTCTGGAGGCAAGAGAGGTCTGTGTTTCTTCTAATAGGGGAAGTTAGATCTTCGGCTGGTGCGAGACGTCTAGGATCAACGTAGGCACGTTCCCCGGCTATTGTTATTTGTGTGTTCAGGTTTAGGGTCGCGGTCAGCTCAGGTTCCATCACCCTAGAGCTCGTTGGTGCTTGTCCTTTTGTGATTCCCTGCCATTGGAATCATGACAGTATAGCCGGCCAAAAATGTTTGGGCTGAAGTAGGAGGAAAAGTAGTCTGAGGAAGTTTTTTTTTTTTTTTTTTTTCTCCTCTGAGGTTGCTGCCTAGCCCTAATTGCAGCCTGGCTGATTTTTTTTTCCTCCTCTTAATCCTTGAATGGCTCTGACCTTAGCTGTTTATCATGGACGTCCAGAGTTTAGCTTCCAGCTTGAATAATCTTGCTGCTAAGGTTCAAAATATACAAGATTTTGTTGTACATGCTCCTATGTCTGAACCTAGAATTCCTATTCCAGAGTTCTTTGCTGGAGATAGATCTAGTTTTCTGAATTTTAGGAACAATTGCAAGCTGTTCCTTTCTTTGAAATCTCGCTCTTCTGGAGACCCTGCTCAGCAGGTTAAGATTATTATATCTTTCCTGCGGGGTGACCCTCAAAATTGGGCATTTGCATTGGCACCAGGGGATCCTGCGTTGCTTAATGTGGATGCGTTTTTTCTGGCATTGGGTTTGCTCTATGAGGAACCTAACCAAGAGATTCAGGCTGAAAAAGCTTTATTAGCTCTCTCTCAGGGACAAGATGAAGCAGAAATATATTGTCAAAAATTTCGGAAATGGTCAGTGCTTACTCAGTGGAATGAGTGCGCCCTGGCTGCAAAGTTCAGAGATGGCCTTTCTGAGGCCATTAAAGATGTTATGGTGGGGTTCCCTGCGCCTACGGGTCTGAATGAGTCTATGACTATGGCTATTCAGATTGATCGGCGTTTACGGGAGCGCAAACCTGTGCACCATTTGGCGGTGTCTTCTGAACAGGCACTTGAGACAATGCAATGTGATAGAGTTCAGTCTAGAAGTGAACGGCAAAACTATAGGCGGAAAAATGGGTTGTGCTTTTATTGTGGTGATTCAGCTCATGTTATATCAGCATGCTCTAAACGCACAAAAAAGGTTGATAAGTCTGTTGCCATTAGTACGTTACAGTCTAAGTTCATTCTGTCTGTGACTCTGATTTGCTCATTATCATCCATTTCCGTCGATGCCTATGTAGATTCAGGCGCTGCCCTGAGTCTTATGGATTGGTCATTTGCCAAGCGATCTGGGTTTAGTCTTGAGCCTCTGGAAGTCCCTATTCCTTTGAAGGGAATTGACTCTACACCTTTAGCTATGAATAAACCTCAGTATTGGACACAAGTGACCATGCGTATGACTCCCGTTCATCAGGAGGTGATTCGCTTCCTGGTATTGTATAATTTACATGATGTTCTAGTACTTGGTCTGCCATGGTTACAAACTCATAATCCAGTCCTTGACTGGAAAACAATGTCTGTGTTAAGCTGGGGATGTCAGGGGGTTCATGATGATGCACCTCCGATTTCTATCGCTTCATCTACTCCTTCTGAGGTTCCTGTATTTTTGTCGGATTATCGGGATGTTTTTGAGGAGCCTAAGCTCAGTTCGCTTCCTCCTCACAGGGATTGCGATTGTGCTATAGATTTAATTCCTGGTAGTAAATTTCCTAAAGGTCGTTTGTTCAATCTGTCAGTGCCAGAGCATACTGCTATGCGGGATTATGTTAAGGAGTCCTTGGAAAAGGGACATATCCGTCCATCTTCGTCCCCTTTGGGAGCAGGTTTTTTTTTCGTGGCCAAGAAAGATGGGTCCTTGAGGCCTTGTATAGATTATCGTCTTTTGAATAAGATTACCGTAAAATATCAGTATCCTTTGCCTTTGTTGACTGATTTGTTTGCTCGCATTAAGGGGGCTAAATGGTTCACTAAGATTGATCTCCGGGGTGCGTATAATCTTATACGAATAAAGCAAGGTGATGAGTAGAAAACCGCATTTAATACGCCTGAGGGCCATTTTGAGTATTTGGTAATGCCTTTCGGACTTTCTAATGCTCCTTCAGTCTTCCAGTCCTTTATGCACGATATTTTCCGTGAATATCTGGATAAATTTATGATTGTGTATTTGGATGATATTTTGGTTTTTTCTGATGACTGGGAGTCTCATGTTCAGCAGGTCAGGAAGGTGTTTCAGGTCCTGCGGGCTAATTCCTTGTTTGTAAAGGGCTCAAAGTGTCTCTTTGGAGTCCAGAAGATTTCTTTCTTGGGGTATATTTTTTCCCCTTCTACTATTGAGATGGATCCCGTCAAGGTTCGGGCTATTTGTGACTGGACGCAGCCTGCATCTCTTAAGAGTTTGCAGAAGTTCTTGGGCTTTGCTAATTTCTATCGTCGTTTTATAACTAATTTTTCTAGTGTTGTTAAGCCTTTGACGGATTTGACTAAGAAGGGTGCTGATGTTGCTGATTGGTCTCCGGCGGCTGTGGAGGCCTTTCAGGAACTTAAACGCCGGTTTTCTTCTGCTCCTGTGTTGCGTCAGCCTGATGTTTCGCTTCCTTTTCAAGTTGAGGTTGATGCTTCCGAGATTGGAGCGGGGGCGGTTTTGTCACAGAGAAGCTCCAATTGCTCGGTGATGAAGCCATGTGCGTTCTTTTCTAGAAAATTTTCGCCCGCTGAGCGGAATTATGATGTGGGTAATCGGGAACTTTTGGCCATGAAGTGGGCATTTGAGGAGTGGCGTCATTGGCTGGAGGGTGCTAGACATCGTGTGGTGGTCTTGACTGATCACAAAAATCTGATTTACCTTGAGTCTGCCAGGCGTCTGAATCCTAGACAGGCTCGTTGGTCACTGTTTTTCTCTCGTTTCAATTTTGTGGTTTCATACCTGCCAGGTTCAAAGAATGTGAAGGCGGATGCTCTTTCTAGGAGTTTTGTGCCTGACTCCCCTGGAAATTCTGAGCCCACTGGTATCCTTAGGGATGGGGTGATTTTGTCGGCCGTCTTCCCAGACTTGCGACGTGCTTTGCAGGAGTTTCAGGCGGGTAAACCTGATCGTTGTCCGCCTGAGAGACTGTTTGTTCCGGATAGTTGGACCAGTAGAGTCATCTCCGAGGTCCATTCTTCTGCGTTGGCAGGTCATCCTGGAATATTTGGTACTAGAGACTTGGTGGCCAGGTCTTTTTGGTGGCCTTCCTTGTCGAGGGATGTGCGTTCTTTTGTGCAGTCTTGTGAGGTTTGTGCTCGGGCTAAGCCTTGCTGTTCTCGAGCCAGTGGATTGTTATCACCTTTGCCTATCCCGAAGAGGCCTTGGACGCACATTTCCATGGACTTTATTTCGTATCTCCCTGTCTCTCAAAAAATGTCCGTCATCTGGGTTGTGTGTGACCGCTTTTCTAAAATGGTTCATCTTGTACCCTTGCCTAAGTTGCCTTCCTCCTCTGAGTTGGTCCCTCTGTTTTTCCAGAACGTGGTTCGTTTGCATGGGATTCCGGAGAACATCGTTTCTGACAGGGGATCCCAGTTTGTGTCTAGATTTTGGCGGACGTTCTGTGCTAAGATGGGCATTGATTTGTCCTTTTCGTCTGCATTCCACCCTCAGACGAATGGCCAGACGGAGCGAACTAATCAGACCTTGGAAACTTATTTGAGGTGTTTTGTTTCTGCTGATCAGGATGACTGGGTTACCTTTTTGCCGCTGGCCGAGTTTGCCCTTAATAATCGGGCTAGTTCTGCTACCTTGGTTTCTCCTTTCTTTTGTAATTCGGGGTTTCATCCTCTTTTTTCCTCTGGTCAGGTGGAGCCTTCTGATTGTCCTGGAGTGGACATGGTGGTGGATAGGTTGCATCAGATTTGGAGTCATGTGGTGGACAATTTGAAGTTGTCCCAGGAGAAGGCTCAGCAGTTTGCTAATCGCCGTCGCCGCGTGGGTCCTCGACTTCGTGTTGGGGACTTGGTGTGGTTGTCTTCTCGTTTTGTTCCTATGAAGGTCTCTTCTCCTAAGTTCAAGCCTCGGTTCATCGGTCCTTATAGGATCTTGGAAATTCTTAACCCTGTGTCGTTTCGTTTGGATCTCCCGGCATCGTTTGCTATTCATAATGTGTTCCATCGGTCGTTGTTGCGGAGGTATGAGGTACCTGTTGTTCCTTCGCTTGAGCCTCCTGCTCCGGTGCTGGTGGAGGGAGAATTGGAGTATGTTGTGGAGAAGATCTTGGATTCTCGTGTTTCCAGACGGAAACTCCAATATTTGGTCAAGTGGAAGGGTTATGGTCAGGAGGATAATTCTTGGGTGGTTGCCTCTGATGTTCATGCTGATGATTTGGTCCGCGCTTTTCATAGGGCTCATCCTGGTCGCCCTGGTGGTTCTCGTGAGGGTTCGGTGACCCCTCCTCAAGGGGGGGGTACTGTTGTGAGTTCTGTTTTTGGGCTCCCTCTGGTGGTTACTGATGGTACTGGGTGATTTGTGTTCTGCTGTCTCTTGTGTCCACCTGTTCTATTAGGATTTGGGAGTTTCCTATTTAACCGGGCTTTCTTGTCATTTCCCCGCCGGCTATCAAGGTTATCAGAGTGTTTTGTTACCTCAGCTTCTGGCTTCAGTAATCTTCAGGACAAGCTAAGTTTTTGATTTTCTTGTTCCACGTTTTGTTTTATTTTTGTCTTGTCCAGCTTGCATATAATTGTTTCTTTGCTGCTGGTTGCTCTAGTGGGCTGTAATTGCTCCTCATGTTCCATGAGTTGGAACATGAGTTCAAGTAATTACAGGATGGTTTTTTGAAGGGTTTTTTGCTGACCGCGCAGTTTACTTTTGTATCCTCTGCTATCTAGTTTTAGCGGGCCTCATTTTGCTGAATCTGTTTTCATACTGTGTATGTGCCTTCCTCTCATTTCACCGTCATTATATGTGGGGGGCTGCTATTTCTGTGGGGTATTTCTCTGGAGGCAAGAGAGGTCTGTGTTTCTTCTAATAGGGGAAGTTAGATCTTCGGCTGGTGCGACACATCTAGGATCAACGTAGGCACGTTCCCCGGCTATTGTTATTTGTGTGTTCAGGTTTAGGGTCGCGGTCAGCTCAGGTTCCATCACCCTAGAGCTCGTTGGTGCTTGTCCTTTTGTGATTCCCTGCCATTGGAATCATGACACTACACCAAAAAATATGCTATGATATGGCTAAAGTGATGCAAAAATAATAATAATAAAAAAGTTATGGCTTTTGGAAGAAGGTGAGAAAAAAAAAAAGTGCAAAAATGAAAAATGGCCAGGTTCCGATGACATTTCCTGACTGACAGTCATCTATAGTGGATCAGCATTCAAAACTGCAATAAAAAAGTAAAATGACCCCTCACTATTCAGCTTCCAATGCTACATTAATATCATGTTACAAGAAGCAATAGTCCAGGAAAGTGACTCCGACCAGGTTATGGTTGGGACAGGCTCCAATATGTGAATGCAGGAGTGGATCTAAAGAAGGTTTAGGAGGAACCTTGGGCCCATGCTGGATTGCCAGCCATGACTTAGGTCTTTCTACCTGCTTTATAAATGCATTAGACATGGCACAGGTCTCAGGTTTGGATACTGAATCTGATTATATTGGTGGTGTCAGGCCGGGAACAGAGGGAAAGTTATTATCCAGAAGAAAGAAGTTTGCCGTGATGTTCAGTGGGAAGTCGTGAATATTTTCTCTTGACATACAGAAGCTTTGTGTTCCCGTCTTTTATTACCTCTCACGCTCACCTACTTGCACATTAGTATTCTGCTCGGTTGCTCTTACTCTGAGTATCAGGTCTGCAGCCACTTTATATATTTTACTGCATCTATAAAACAGGTTGTAAATATGTATGAAACATGGCACTGTGACACGTGCACTGACAAGCGCAGGATTATGACAGAATGAAAGGTAATCTCCGCTATACACAGAGACGGGCAGACAAATAGCTGAAACAAAACAAAAATTTACTTTGCTGGTTTGGGAATTGTCAGTAAACACAGTGCTAATAAAACGGACATTGCTATCAAAATGGATGGGAGTTCATTGGGGGAGTCTTTATATCTGATTAATAGTGATGTAGTGCTGGGAGGAGGATGGCGGAGAATGCTAATCTTACATATAATTACTAGGAATCCGGTATTGTGGCCACAATCATGCATTTTTTTCTGATTAGCACAGTAGGCAAGTAAGGCCTATAAGCAGCTCTGACAGTGGTGAAGTGTGGGGCAAGAAAGATGGGCTATTGCCCAGGGTACCAAATTCTACATCTTACCTTTGCTGATCCAAGTGTCCCCAATAAAAAAATAACACTAGCATTATCTTAAATGTTATCTTTTTATATACACTGACGAGCAAAAGGGTAACAATGTTTTGACTTTCATGTCTCACCATTCACTACAGCTTTGAATGTGAGACTACCATCATTTTATAGACAATCCTCTTGGTTATCTCGTACATAAATTTGACTTGCAGCTATTTAGCCTATGATTAGTTATGCAGATTCTCGTCATGTCACTGCATTGTTATTGTTTTGCTCCTGGTGGTGGGAAAATCAGCATCATCCATCTCATCTCTCTGCCAAGAAAATTGCTAAACTGCATCATGTGAGCATCATGACAGTTGGAAGAATACGAGATGAAGTCCGTCCATCCATTCACAAGCCAAGAGGTGGACGTCCAGGCAAAATATCGGAGTTAACAAGTTGTCTCGTCACAAGTTCTGTCAGCTCTGGCTCGACAACTACAGCAGTGGAGGTGGCTTGTAGGCTTCGTAATAGTGAGATGACAGACGTTTATGCAAGCACCATACGACGCACGTTACACAAGTCTGGAATTGTGGCCTGAAAAAGGTGAAGGCGTTGGAAACTTGACCAGGATCGATGGTGATCTCCGTGCTGAGCTATATGTGAGTGTTCTACAAGGCGAATTACTTTGTACACTCTAGTATTATGGATATGAAAAGGACGACATAGTGTTCCGACAGGACAACAACCCAAAGCATACGTCGAGATTGGCAAAGAAATGGTTCAATGACAATGAAGTAGAGGTGCTGGATTGGCCGCCAGAGTCCCCAGACCTCAACCCAATCCAACACTTGGATTAGAGTTGAAAAAGCTGTATAAATACCCGAGTGAGTCAACCAGTATGCACCAACTATGGGAACGTGTAGGAGAGACCTGGGATATGATTTCCGTTGAGACATGCTTGAATCTGATCGAGAGCATGCCCAGAAGGATTCAGGCAGTGTTGAAATTCAATGGTGGATTTACAAACTACTAACAAAATAATAAAAAATAAAATTCAGATTTTTGGGAGCAAATCGGTGACAATGCAGTGACATGACAAGAATCTGCATAGCTAATCATATGCTAAATAGCAGCAAGTCAAATTTATGTATGAGATATCCAAGAAGATTGTCTATTAAATTATGGTAGTCTCACCTTCAAAGCAGAAGTGGATGGTGAGATATGGAGCCTGAAAGTCAAAACTTCAAAACATTTTTACCCTTTTGCATGTCAGTGTACTTTTTCCAACCCTAACTAGGGTTAGGGTTCACCCTCTGCGACTGCGATTGTTACGGCCCTGCATGCACAAACTGTATTTCCCAAATTGTCAATGGGTAAAGAAGTTTTTGTTATGTGAAAACCCAGTTAATAAACACTCTAAAGCCATAACTTTACACAAATGAAAGAGGTTATCCAGGATTACACTATTATTACTTTTTTCCCAACCTGCTACTTACAGATGAAGCCTTTCTCAAAATCACAAAGTTATCACGATGGAGAAAGATACCGAGATGCAGGAAAGTGTTTCTTGACACTTAAATATACAAATCCATTTTAACCTTTTTGTATGGTGATATCTTTCTTATGTGTTAATTTAAGAAAGGCTACATTAGTAGACAACTCATGAACTGGTATAAATTGTTTTTTTTTCTGGAATAAAGCAGACATTTTTATAATTCTTGACTGCTCCTTTAAGGCGTGGTCTACATGATGTACGGAAACTACATGTATGTGACCTAGGCTGATGGTGGCACTTTCACTATGTGCAATTTATCATATCTCTGCTAGGACAACAGAAATCAACTCTCTTCTCACATGATGACAACAAATTCCTATGGATGATTTATTATGGATTTACAAAAAATATTGTCTCTCTGTGATGTTGATAAGATAAAAAAAAAAAAGAAAATCAAGTTTTACCCATTGTATTCTCATATTAATATGTATAACCAATGTTTGTTCCCTTCCTGGTCCCCTATAACTTGCCCATGTCATCTCTGTTTCAAATAAAATAACTTAAATAACCATGTCCTCTGGCGCAGTTATTTATTTGTTTTTTAAAGAGACTGCATTAGTCACCCTCCCCAGGTCCAGCACTGAGTCTACGCTCCTGCTCCCGGCGACTGTTATTGTCTGTAGCGCTGCAGTCAGTCGGCGAGCTCAGCGGCTCATGCTGTCTGCTTGGGCAGAGCAAGTGAGCTGATTGGCTGCAGTGATGTCAGCGGTGCAGACATTAGCAGACACCAGGATCAGCAGCGCAGACTGAGAGTTGGACCTGGGGGTGGAGAGTAAAATATTTTAAGAAAGAAAAAAATTGTTGCAGGGAAAAAGGGGCTCTCCACACTGGAAACTTGTGACTTAATACAAGCCGCCCAACATCACGGACAGCATGAATCAGATCCTGGCTGAGTGATTATGTTTTTCTGGGAAACTCGGTCATTTCAGAAAAAATATAGCTTGAAGAGGCTTCGCCCCGCACAGCTTTAGTTGACTGACATGTCTCTCCCTTGTGTGTACATAGGTAGAGACCTGTCAATCATCTGGAGCGGAGTGGGTGGAAGGCGACTAGGGGCTGCCCCGGACTAGTCAGGTCTCTCCCTATAGTTGTCAATCGGCTCTTCAAACTACATTTTAGTTTATACATAAAATGTAATGAAAGTTAAAAAATATATACTGTAATAATGTATAAGCATTTTATTTTAAAAATGTTATCTGGTAAGAGTTTCGTTCATAAGGAATTAATTTGCCTTCATACCAAACAGGTAACACTGCAGATTCTGCCGCTCTGCTAAAATCTCACCTTTCTCATTTATCACTCCGGCTTTGCCGCTTCTATCAATAGATCGTACTTTTGCCTGAAGTGAGTTTCCACATTTATTGTTGCGTGCCTGGCCGTTACCTATAAGACATAGATAATTATAGCTGTCTATATTACTATAACTCTCTAATGCTACAACCCTACCTATAACCCCATGATGTTTTGTAGCTCATATGAAAACATTAAAAATGTTTTTTACAAATCTGAAAATCACCTAATAGGCAAGTAAACAATGCGTTTAGCATAGCAATCCAGAAAGAATCATTAGCACGGGAAGAATTGCCAATTTGGGCTGAACTCTAAGGTATACGCTATGTGCCACATTAATTATTTGTTCTAGATATTTTTTGCATCTCATTGTTGTCTAGAAAACTGGTTGTGGTTTAGATGAGTAATAAAGGGGTTGATGATGACTTATATTGATGATGACTTATCTGCTGGATAGGTCATCAATATCAGATAGATCGGTGGACGTCCCACATCTGGCTTGATGATTATCCCACTGCAACTCACTTCACTGACCAGCAGCTACTCCATGGACACAACCCTGGGGCCTTTGCAACTGTTAGGCTGACCAGGTGAGGTGGATCCTCTAACTCTTAGGGCCAGGTGGGCACACAGACCACAGGTGTTGATGCTGCAAGCAGGTAGGCACATGGGCAGTGAGGACTTGGCAAACACAGGAATCTCAGGAGCAGCAGGGCAGATGAATGCAAGCACAAACACAAAAAAGCACAGATGGAGCACACCAAACATAGGACTAGATTCTCAAACCAAAAGACACAGGTCTAAATTGGCCAAAAATAGGTCTAGGGAGGTGATATCGTTGATCCACTCTAGGCAACTTGAAAAACCCGACGTGGAGCACAACAGATGGCAGCAGACCCAGGGGAAGGAATCGGAACCTGGAACAGGTGTGTAATAGCAGAAAAGTCCAGATCCAGTGGTGAAATGCTGAATACCATAGCATTCCTTGGGACCTGATACAGGGTTGCCCACCATTCAGAAATAAAAGGACAGTGTATAAAAGTAGGGCACTTTTTCCCCCTTTCTGTAAAAAAAAAACTCGATAGGTCCATGATTTTTTTGAAGCTAAAGAAATCTGTCCAGAATGTTTTGACTGTCATGATCATTATTTTACAGTTCACAGTGAACGTCTTCCTATGAGAATCATGGTCTGGAGACAAATGTTACACAAAATCTTTACAATTTATTACGATTTTCAAATGCGTCTGTAAAAAATGTTTTTTTTATAAGTTGTTCAGAAAAAAATACAAAATAAAGTTGACAACCTTGACCTGCAGAATGCGGAATGGCTAGCGCAAAAGCTGCCCATCAAAAGCCTTGTAAAAAATGCCAGAATGTCGAGAAATGTCCTTCTAACATAAGAATAGTTAGAAATGAGAGAGTATGAAAGATCGAGGGAAGATGGAAGCGAGAGCATCAAAACTATGAGAGGCCTCAGATTTTTCACCTGACTATACATATTTTCTATGTTTTGCCTGCATGGTTAAAGCAAAAAAAAATTTAAATATTTGAAAGAAGTATTTTAAAAAATATCTGTAGATTACATTTTGGTGACTAAATGTATGTTCTTTTACATTAGACGTGGTTACGCGTTTCATACATGTGCATAGCCCCCTAAAAGACGTACAGTGGTTTGATTTAGCTGTAAAGGTAAGCTGGAAGTAGGCTCCACTGGACTCTTATAGTGTGTATCCAGCCGTTCTTGAATTTGCTAAATTATTAATCACTTTTATCCTTCAAGTTCTACTTTCGCTAAATTGTATTAACATTTGGAACTTGGACATTCGACCCTAGCCATATCAATTTAGCAGAAAGGTAAAAATGCAAACTTCCTGTCTGTCTATAGCTGTATTGTCATTTACTAAGGAAATTAAAGCTGGAAAAAGGACAGAAAACAGGAGAGGGCCCCTTCACCTCTTGGGCCCCTGTGGTTTTCCCAATGATATATCTGCCCCTTAGAAGATGTTCATTCCTCTGCACAATTGTTTTTGCTCCTAGTGCCCCAATATCAGACTGTAATACCATGAAGAGCTGCATTTAAACTGAATATATAATTATAAAACATCAAGTTATTCAAATTGGGTTTTTATTATAAATATATATTGTTGGCTGTTTTTATTTTTATGTGACTATTCAAAAAAATCTTAAAATATTCCAGCTTTCCTTGCGACCAGAGATGACACAAACCTTTTAATGCCTTTTTGTTTTCTGCAGGTCATTTGTGAGCTTTGCTGTGCAGACTGGGACACAATAAGCAGAGGCATATCATTATCATAAAGGGCAGGCACCATAGTGATAAAAACATAAAGCAGTCTATGACTAAGGCTCTATATTTGTAGAGTGAGAAACTACCGACATACATGTCTAATCTGTCCATAGGGCTCTGCTGCCATATGGAGGTCTACAGTGTGTCTTTCTGGACAGGGAACTAAGTGAACTGCAAGGAACAAGTATTAAGTAACATAACAGACTACACTTTTCCATTTTTCCATCCCACAGAGTCCAGAAAAAGAACCTATACCCTAAAATGCATTTTTTTTTTACTTTTAGGTCTTTGTGTGACAGATGCCACTGTATGACATCCATCATAGGCATCACACTTTTCAAAAGCTCTTCATGATGGATCCATTAAATGGATTCCATTATGGTCGGTAATTTTATTGGTTAATTGCATCCGTCAAAAAGAACCTCCTAGTCTAGAGATGAGTGAATCTGCCTAAATTCGAATCTGATTCATATCAACTTTATTTGAAGGAAATTAAATGTGCATCAACCAGGGCCGGACTGGCCATCTGGCAATTTTGGCAAATGCGAGAAGGGCCTGTCTGGTCATGGGCCTTGTCTGTTATGTTCTTAACTGAATCAGTGTTCTCAAGACACCCATACTGTTAAGAGTTATGTTGGAGCACAAATTTGCTGACTCCGTCACTTACCTCAGCAGGCCACCGGTATCATTAGAAACATTGGTCTTGTAGTAAATCTCGCTTTCCTCCATCCAGGGTTATATTAGTAATATTTCCCATCTGGTTATTGGAGACGAAGACGACATGGGTCTGTGTGATTGCAAATGCCAGGGCTGAATTTCAGCCCCAGTCTGTACCTGGTCCCAACTTTCTCCAGACCCAAGAGGATAATAAAAGGAAAGGTTAAAAAAGAAAAAATATATTGTACTCACCTCAGCCCTCACCGCCTACCATGAATTTGCAGACACAGTGTCTTCAATAAATTGGCACCGTAGTGTGGTATGCGCATGCTCTGACTCCGGCGCCATGCTGCGCAGGCGCCACCCATTCTGGACAGAAGGACACGTCCACCGTTATATATAAGATTGTACCAAAATCTGAATATTTGAAAAGATATACCGTATATATATTCTGTACCCTATAGGCGATGCATCCCCCTGTAGGTATCTGCAGTAGGATATGTTGAAGGCCTTTGTCAGAGGGGATTTTAATGTGATCAAAACATAAAGGAGCAGAGAAAAAGGTAAAGCAAAAATGTGCGGTAAAATTAGAATAATTGTAATGTGATAAAAAGGTGTGTGTAAAGTTAAAGCCCCCCATAGTCTCTGTCCATCTCATTAACCTCTAAGAATACCTTCCTTTAGTTTGTGCCTCGGATACTCATATGTCTATTAGTATTGATAATATCTTCACTTTGCGTCTTTCTCTGTCACCGGAGATGAATGTGCTCTGCATAGATAAGCAGCTTTGTGGTATCTGACACTTGAATTCACCTCTTATAAATATAGTAAGATGTATTTTTGAAGCCAGAGATGACCGATATGTAGTAATGATGTCGTCATCAACTTGGGGCCTATAATTAAACCTTGGCTAAATAACAGCATTTCAAATCTTAAAAAAATACACCTACAAGGGTGACACACTGAATAAACACATTACGGGTATTTTTAGAAAAGCATCATCATACAACAGTAGATAGTAGTGCAACCTGGATAGAATGAAAGGCCACAAGCCATGGATTTCTGCCTCAATTCAGTTCTCACAAATTAAAGGGGTTTCTCCGGGAATAGAAAAAAATAAATAACAACAGGAAATGTCATTATGATTCCATTCCTAAATACCTTTAGGTAGCAAATCACACTCATTTTGTTATGGGACGTAATAATTATAGAATTAAAATGGATGCAGCCTTCTTATTCTGAGAGAAAAGTGTTCTACGATGTATTAGGGCAGGTGCCTGTGAACATGTACAGTGGCAAGCTCCCATCATGTCTTGGAAAATGTGCTCCTCACTGAGTATTGCAATCTTATACTGAAGATATCGTGGGTGCTGAAGTAAGAAGAGGCTGCTCACACTGCTGTCCACACTGTGTATCTCTTCTAATACTGGAGATACCAGGACCGCTGAGGTACGAAGAGGCTGCTCACACTGCTGTCCACCCTTTGTATCTCTTCTAATACTGGAGATACCAAGACCGCTGAGGTACGAAGATGCTGCTCACACTGCTGTCCACCGTGTGTATTTGTTCTAATACTGGAGATACCAGGACCGCTGAGGTAAGAACAGGCTGCTCAAACTGCTGTCCACCCTTTGTATCTATTCTAATATTGGAGATATCAGGAATGCTGAGGTAAGAAGAGGCTGCTCACACTGCTGTCCACTCTGTATATCTGATTTAATACTGGAGATATCAGGAATGCTGAGGTAAGAAGAGGCTGCTCACACTGATGTCCACCCTGTATATCTGATCTAATACTGGAGCTATCAGGTGTGCTGAGGTAAGAAGAGGCTGCTCACACTGCTGTCCACCCTGTCTATGTGATCTAATACTGAAGATATCAGGTGTGCTGAGGTAAGAAGAGGCTGCTCACACTGCTGTCCACTCTGTATATCTGATTTAATACTGGAGATATCAGGAATGCCGAGGTAAGAAGAGGCTGCTCACACCGATGTCCACCCTGTATATCTGATCTAATACTGGAGCTATCAGGTGTGCTGAGGTAAGAAGAGGCTGCTCACACTGCTGTCCACCCTGTCTATGTGATCTAATACTGAAGATATCAGGTGTGCTGAGGTAAGAAGAGGCTGCTCACACTGCTGTCCACTCTGTATATCTGATTTAATACTGGAGATATCAGGAAAGCTAAGGTAAGAAGAGGCTGCTCACACTGATGTCCATCCTGTATATCTGATCTAATACTGGAGCTATCAGGTGTGCTGAGGTAAGAAGAGGCTGCTCACACTGCTGTCCACCCTGTCTATGTGATCTAATACTGAAGATATCAGGTGTGCTGAGGTAAGAAGAGGCTGCTCATGGATCGCCCCCACGTAAGGGCAATGGGGTACTCGGTACCGGGTCCTTCGGTCCCTTCTGCAGGGATGTCATGGTGGCCCGACCCGGACCGTGACCCTATGAGGGGCGCCCAATAATAGGCAGAGTTTGTATAAGATGGGTATGTTCGTGACGCCAACTGTGATATTCGGTCAGGGTGACCGATGCTGCTTAGGGGTCCACTGGGGTGATATTATGGCAGCTAGATGGTATATCTTTCCACAGGTGAAGTGTTTCTTCAGGGCTTCCCAGAAGTGTAGATGGTAATGGTGGATGGTGCAAGGTGCAGTGAATAACAAGGACACAGTGGGTGCAGTCTCTTTACCTTTACTGAAGGCTTCAGCATCCACAGTCCAGGGTACCAGGTTACAAGGTAGGCAGAGTCCGGCTGGTCTGATGGCAATTCCAGAGCCCCCTGATCCAGGTGGAAATCAGTAGCCTTCCCTTTGCGCACAGTAATGTAGTAGGTCCCTACTTGCATTAGCTCGAATAAGGTCCTCACTCTTGTTACTCCTCTCAAGGTCACCCAGATGAATAGCACAAAACCCGTATGATGGTGGTGGCCTTAGGCTATTTTATAGGGACCCTAGTGTCGCCCCTCCTCCGCGTTGCCACCTTGTCTGCTTAGGTGTTTAGGCTGGACAGCCAACGTGGAACTGACTGCCCTACCGGTCTCTGAAGTAAAGCGTAGAGTCTATTACTCCCTCGGTGCTCCAGCTACCGATTCTGCGCTTCTCACTCACTACGACATGCTTCCCTTCTTGTCCTTTCCTAGGATGCTGCCGCATGGGTTGCAGGCACAGCTCCGTGTCCTTCTTTCTCCTCCTCAGACCATAGTCTGGATCTGACTGGGGATCGCTCCAGCCAGCTCGACCTGGAGAGCTTTCTCACAGTCTCAGCCAGTCTCCTCTCTCCTCCAACTGCTCTCTCTTCCTAACCAACCCACCAGTTTTACCCTAATGTGAGGAGTGGCCTAGTAGATAGAACCCTTAGCTCCCCCTGGTGGTCTGGCGTGTGAAATGTGTGTGTGGCTGTGATACCTGGCCGGGTTTAACTCCTTTGGTGCCATGAGACGTAACATCACTCCCCCTGGTGGAAGAGCGACATTACTGCAACGACCAGGACTCTGGGGCGCTGCACTCACACCGATGTCCACCCTGTATATCTGATCTAATACTGGAGCTATCAGGTGTGCTGAGGTAAGAAGAGGCTGCTCACACTGCTGTCCATCCTGTATATCTCTTCTAATACTGGAAATAATAGGAATGCTGAGCTAAGAATAGGCTGCTCACACTGATGTCCACTATATATGTGATACAGTCATGGCACACTTGAAATTGTTCCAGAAAATGAAGTATTTCTACCAGAAAATTATTTCAATTACACATGTTTTGTGACACACAAAGCAAATATTGTGTCAACTTCTCTCCTTTTTGGGTAAGTTCACACAGGGCGTTTTTGCTGCGTTTTGTTTCTGCAGCAAAACCTGATCGCAGGTTTAGGTGCGTTTTTGGTGCATTTTTTGCTGCATTTGTGGTGCTTTTTTTCAAGTGTTTTTTTCTCTTTGTGCATGCCAATAAAGTTGAGTACACACAGAGAAAAAAAACAACTTCCTGTAGATAGAACGAATAGATAAAGTAGATAGTTTGATAGAATAGATAGAAAGAATAGACAGATAGACAGAATAGATAGATTGATAGAATAGATAGATTGATAAAATAGATAGATGGAATAGATAGAATGAATAGATAGAGTAGATAGATTGGTAGAATTGATAGATAGATAGATAGATATAATATAAAGATAGAATGAATAGCTAGAGTAGATAGATTGATAGAATAGATAGAAAGAATAGATAGATATATAGAATAGATAGATTGATAGAATAGATAGATGATAGATAGATAGATAGATAGATAGATAGATAGATAGATGATAGATAGATAGATACAATGAAAAGATAGATTGATAAAATAGATAGATAGATAGATAGATAGATAGATAGATAGATAGATAGATAGATAGATAGATAGATACAGTGGCGTAGGAAGGGGGCTGCGGGGGGGGCGGGCCGCCCCGGGCGGCACAATGCGGGGGGCGGCCGGCGCTGCAGGAGGAGAAAGAAAAAAAAAAAAAAAGACGCGGGCACTGTAAATCTTCGGGCGGCGCCGTCCGCCGCCAAGACCAGGCTCCCCCCACCCCCGGCCCCCGCTCTAATACTCACCTCTCCTGGTTCCTGCGGCAGCTGCAGCGTCTTCAGCGCCCTCTGACTCTGCGACGTCTCAGGGGAGAGGGCGCGATGACGTCATCACTGTGCGCGCCGCTCAGCCTCTCTGTCCTGAGCGTTGCAGCAGAGCCGGAGAGACGCTGACTGGCTGCACCGGACCTGCGCTAGGAACGGGAGAGGTGAGGATTTTTTTTTTCTTTATGTCTGACTCTGGGGGCAATGCTGGAGACACTGGGGCAATACTAGAGACCATGGGGCAGATTGCTGGACACACTGGGGCAATACTGGAGACCATGGGGCAGAATGCTGGACACACTGGGGCAATACTGAAGACCATGGAGCAGATTGCTGGACACACTGGGGCAATACTGGAGACCATGGGGCAGAATGCTGGACACACTGGGGCAATACTGGAGGCCATGGGGCAGATTGCTGGACACACTGGGGCAATACTGGAGACCATGGGGCAGATTGCTGGACACACTGGGGCAATACTGGAGACCATGGGGCAGAATGCTGGACACACTGGGGCAATACTGAAGACCATGGGGCAGAATGCTGGACACACTGGGGCAATACTGGAGACCATGGGGCAGAATGCTGGACACACTGGGGCAATACAGGAGACCATGGGGCAGATTGCTGGACACACTGGGGCAATACAGGAGACCATGGGGCAGATTGCTGGACACACTGGGGCAGTACTGGAGACCCTGGGGCAGATTTCTGGACACATTGAGGCAATGCTGGAGACCCTGGGGCAGATTTCTGGACACTGGGGCAGATTGCTGGACACGCTGGGGCAATGCTGTGCACGCTGGGGCAGATTGCTGTGCACGCTGGGGCAGATTGCTGTGCACGCTGGGGCAGATTGCTGTGCACGCTGGGGCAGATTGCTGTGCACGCTGGGGCAGATTGCTGTGCACGCTGGGGCAGATTGCTGTGCACGCTGGGGCAGATTGCTGTGCACTCTGGGGCAGATTGCTGTGCACTCTGGGGCAGATTGCTGTGCACACTGGGGGCAATGCTGGAGACCCTGGGGCAGATTTCTGGACACACTGGGGCAATGCTGGACACTGGGGCAGATTGCTGGACACTGGGGCAGATTGTTGGACACACTGGAGGCAATGCTGGACACACTGGGGCAATGCTGGACACACTGGGGCAATACTGGAGACCCTGGGGCAGATTTATGGACACATTGAGGCAATGCTGGAGACCCTGGGGCAGATTTCTGGACACACTGGGGCAGATTTCTGGATATACTGGGGCAATGCTGGAGACCCTGGGGCAGATTTCTGGACACTGGGGCAATACTGGACACTGGGGCAGATTGCTGGACACGCTGGGGCAATGCTGGACACTGTGGCAGATTGCTGTGCACACTGTGGCAGATTGCTGTGCACACTGTGGCAGATTGCTGTGCACACTGGGGCAGATTGCTGTGCACACTGGGGCAGATTGCTGTGCACACTGGGGCAATGCTGGAGACCCTGGGGCAGATTTCTGGACACACTGGGGCAATGCTGGACACTGGGGCAGATTGCTGGACACACTGGGGGTAATATGCTGGACACACTGGGGCAATGCTGGACAACATGGGGGTAATATGCTGGACACACTGGGGGCAGGACTTGAGGCATGGGCAGAATGTAGATACGGGGCATGATTGGAGACACGGGGCAGGATTGGATCATGGGGCAGGATTGGATCATGGGGCAGGACGGATACGATGGAGGCTGGTGGGGCAGGATGGGGAGATCATATGGGGTAGAATGGATAGTCATGAGGGCAGGATGCGAGAACATATGGCTGGAGCCAGGAATGAGATAAACGGGGCCAGGGTGGGGAATATTATTACCATAGGGGGTAATTAAGGGATATTATTACTGCAGTGATGTATTTATTTTGTTTTTTGAGTATACTGTTTTAAATGAGGGGGCGGTCCTGTTACTGTGCAGAGTGACACTATGTCACCTTTTTTTCTTCATGTGGTGTAATGTAGAAGTTGTGAAAAATTAAGTAATGTGTTCTGCAAGCGGAGCTCGAGATAACTGTGTTATTTCCTGCAGAAACGAGTCCTGGCTGGAAGGAATGATGGCGGTCTGTGCTGGATGAAAGATGAAGGACTTCACCTAGAGACGTCACTGGTGAGTCAGTGTTACCTATACACTGACACTATACACTGTATACTATATACAGTGGTCCTGTGTACAATGTCACCAGTGATCACTGTATTATCTATACATTATATACAGAGTTCCTGTGTATAATACCACCAGTGATCTCTGTATTACCTCTACACAGACACTGCATACTAAGTACAGATCTCCTGTGAATACTGGCACTTATGGTGATAGTATTGTGGGTTTTTTTTTTATTGCTGATCAGTATTGTAGTATTCAGTCACTATGTGGTGGTAATATGTGGTCTGGAAATGGTGCGGTGGTATTTGTCACCTTGTATGTAGTATTATTCGGTCACTATGTGGTCTGGTCATGGTGTGGTGGCATTAAGTCACAGGTTTGGCATGTGGGGGTGACACCATTAGGCCCAGTTTAAGTTCTACAAAACAGGAAAACCATTTTTGGTAACCTTTGTGTGTATTGAGCCGGGGGAGGGGGGGGGGGGCGCCAAACTCGGGAACAGCCCCGGGCGGCAAAAGCTCTAGCTACGCCTCTGGATAGATAGATAGATAGATAGAATAGATATATAGATAGATTCATAGAATAGATAGAAAGAATAGATAGATAGAATGAATAGATAGATAGACAGACAGATAGAATGAATAGATAGAAATAATATAGATAGAATAGATATATAGAATGAATATAGATTGATAGAATAGATAAATAGATAGATAGATAGATAGTGTCTATCTATCTATCTATCTATCTGTCTATCTGCTACAGGGCAAGTGGGAAGAGCCGGGCAAAGCGCATTTTCTGGGCAGCTGCAGGCTGCTATTTTTAGGCTGAGAATACCTGCCCCCAGCTGTCTGCTTTAGCAAGGCTGGTTGTCAAAAATGGGGGGGAACCCACGCCGTTTTTTTTTTAAATTATTTATTGAAATAATTTTAAAAAAAGCATGAGGACCCCTCTATTCTTGATAACTAGCCTTGCTGAAGCTGACAGTTGGGGGTTGCAGCCCCCCCCCTGTGAGTTTTGTGTGGCTGGTTATCGAAATTAAGGGGGGAACCCGCGCTGTTTTTTTTTAAATTATGTATTTATAGTGCAGGAGCAGCAGATAAAAACTCCCATCCGCCGCTCCTGCTCTCACTGTAATTAGCGGTGGCAGGTGTCAGATGATGGGAGCAGTAGTCCCATCAGCTGACACCAGTGATCGGAGGTAAAGTTTATAGCTCCGATCACAGCTGAGTGCTCCCGCTGTCTTCTGATACCGTGGGAACTGCGGCTCTCTGACCGGCGGGGATGATTTCCCAGCCGATCAGAAGCAATGTTTGCCCCGCTGTCATGCATATGACGGCGTGTCAAACGCTGTATTGCCGGCCCCCCGTGAATGGGGTTCGGGTCCGCTCTGTTGGATGACCAGCTGCATGGACGCATCATGCGGCCTGCCATCTAGATGTAGCAGAGCCGAGTGTGAGGTCACATCCGGCTGTCCTTGACTTTTATGCAGCAAATACGCTGCAAGAAAAGTCAACCTGCGTATTTGCAGCGTTTTTTCACCATCCATTCAAGTCAATGGGTGAAGAACGCTGAAAAAATGGTGGAAAACGCTGAAAAGAAATGACATGCTCTATGTAAAAAAAAACGCTGCAAAGCACAAAATACTGATCACACAAACACCAATGTGTGTGCATGAGATTTCTGAAATCCCATAGGCTTTGCTGGTACTGTAAAAAGCAGCTGAAAATTTGCATAAAAAATGCAGCAAAAAAAACCAAAAAACAAACCAAAACGCCCTGTGTGAACTTACCCTGTTGTTTGAACTAGCAGCACATTCTTGAAGCAAAGTTGTTTACCCACCATTTTGGAAAAGTGCCAACAATTTTGTCTGGCCCAAAGCATCTGATATGATATGATATACACACGTAGGCCTTTCTTCAGCATTCTTTAACCTGTATGCCCAGACTAATAGTTTAGATAGGTCAAATATGGTTGCAGATTCCCTTGTAAGGTTTTTGGTGGCGCACAATGTTATAAACAGTATCATTGAAAAAAATGCGACACTCACCGTTCCTTTAAAATTAGTCCTTTATTCCTTGATGCGGGACATGCTAGCGGCGGGCAGGGGTTGCAGGGAAAGAAAGAAAGAAGGAAGACCGCTGTTTCGTGTTCATGCTCAGCAAAATGCTTCTGTGGGTCCAAGTAGGGTATGTGGTCACGTAGATCTATTTACATTTTTAGTAGCCAGTGAGTTCTTTAGCTTGTACGTACAGATTTCTTCTGTATTATTTCGTTTCCTTAATCGCATATATTGTGTCCCTGCCCAAACAATAAATATGTTGAGATATGTGGTGACAATCTTGAATTTTTGGACGTGAAAATTAATGTCAGAGATGATAATTTAATAACAGACATATAGAAAACCAACCTCAACAAGCACCCTGCTTCACTATAAAAGTGCGCACCCACAGCGAACAAAATCAGGGTAACCTTATAGTCAATATCTGCGATTAAGGAAAATAAATAATACAGAATAAATCTTTAAGGTACAAACTAAAGAACTCACTGAGAGATTTTTGAAGAGAGGATATCTTCCAATGATCTTGAATTCAGCACTAACCAAGGCTAGTAAAATTTCACAAAATTAATTTTTAAAGGATAAAATTTAAAAAAAAAAAAAGACAATTAACACCCCACAGACTCAAAGATTTGTCTTTAATTTCAAACACGGACCCATGGATGATGCTATGCACGCTGCAAAAAATGAAAATTGGAATTTAATAAGAAGTGATCAAGATCTACATGATATAGTGAATTGAGTCATATAGATGCAGCCATAATATAGGCGATATTTTGATTAAAAATAGAATAATCCCAAAATCAAAGAATTTGGCAGAAAGGACCATCTCCAGAGGTAATTTCAAATTTGGAAATAGCTCTTTTTGGCAGTACCACTGCACACATAATCTCCTTAGAATTGGTTCAATAACCTATTCAGTAACCGATTTTATTTCTTGTAAAACAAAATATGCGGTCTATGTAGTTTTTTGTCCCTGTAAATTCTATTATATAGGTAAAACAATCAGACCCTTATTTGTCCGTTTCCGCAAATATTACCACTCAATAGAAACAAGAAAAGGTTCCCCTAAATTAATCAAGCACATACTAGATTGTCGTGGTGCTGATCCAAAGACACTGAGCTTTGCTGGAATAGAACAGGTTAAATACCCTTCAAGATGAGGAGATCACAATAAATTACTCTTACAAAAAGAGGCAAAATGGATCCTCAATACACGAGCCCATGGCCAATTAGGTTTAAACGACAGAACAGATTTATCTACAGTATGTGTTTATGATTGTATTTGTGTATATTGCTTTTATCATTGTGACATATGTTACCTGACTGCCTGTAAAAGGAAGTAGATCTACGTCACCACATAAGAAGAGGCTGCTCACACTGCTGTCCACCCTGTCTATGTGATCTAATACTGGAGATACCAGGGGTCCTGAGATAAGAAGAGGCTGCTCACACTGCTGTCCACCCTGTCTATCTGATCTAACACTGGAGATACCCGGGGTGCTGAGATAAGAAGAGGCTTCTCACACTGCTGTCCATACAGTCTGTCTGATCTAATACTGAAGTTATGTTATGTTTACTGAGGTAAGAAGAGCCTGCTCATACTGATGTCTGCCATGTCTATCTGTTCTAATACTACAGATACCGGGGTCCTGAGATAAGAAGAGGCTGCTCACACTGCTGTCCACCCTGTCTATGTGATCTAAAACTGGAGACACCAGGGGTTCTGAGATAAGAAGAGGCTACTCACACCACTGTCCATCCTGTATATCTGATCTAATACTGGAGATACCAGGAATACTGAGGTAAGAAGAAGCTGCTCACACCGCTGTCCACCCTATCTGATCTAATACTGGAGATACCACGGGTCCTGAGGTAAGAAGAGGCTGCTCACACTGCTGTCCATACAGTCTGTCTGATCTAATACTGAAGTTATGTTATGTTTACTGAGGTAAGAGCCTGCTCAAACCGATGTCTGCCATGTCTATCTGTTCTAATACTACAGATACCAGGGTCCTGCGATAAGAAGAGACCGCTCACACTGCTTTCCACCCTATCTTTCTGATCTAATACTAAAAAAAGAGGGGTCCCGAGTTAAGAGGAGGCAGCTCACACTGCTGTCTGCCTTTTTTCTGATCTAAAACTAGAGATATCAGATGGTGAGGTAAGAAGGGGCTGCTCACACTGCTGTCCACTCTGCATATGTGATCTAATACTTGAGATACCAGTGCTCCTGGGGTAATAAGAAGCTGCTCACACTGCTGTCCACTCTGTCTATGTCATTTAATACAGGAGATATCAGGAGGGCTGGGGTAGGAAGAGGCTGCTCAGCCTGCTGTCCACCATCAGATGTAATACTGGAGATAGCAGGGGTGTTGAGGTAAGAAGAGGCCGCAAACACTGCTGTCTGCTTTGTCTATCTGATCAAATAGCGTAGATATTAAGGGTGCTGAGGTAAGAAGAGTTTGTGCACACACTTGTCCACCCTGTCTATCTGATCTTATATTGAAGATGCCAGAGATACTAAGGTAAGAAGAGGCTGCTCACTCGGCTGTCCACCTAGTCTATCTGATCTAATACTAAAGATAGTAGGGGTCCTGAGATAAGATGCTGCTCACACTGCTGTTCACCTGTCTATGTCATTTAATACTGAGATATCAGGAGAGCTGGGATAGGAAGAGGGTGCTCAGCCTGCTGCCCACCATGTTAATCAGATGTAATACTGGAGATATCAGGGGTGCTGAGATAAGAAGAGGCTGCTCACACTGCTCTCCACCTTGTCTATCTGATCTAATACTGAAGATACCAAGGGTGCTGAGGTAAGAAGAGGCTGCTCACACTGCTGTCCACCTTGTCTGTCTGATCTGACCCTGGAGATACAATCAAAACATTGTATGTTTCCCAGAAAATTGGTCTCAGAAAATTGCAAAACAAACCAATTTTTTTTACAAAGTTCACAACGTTTTTCATCACTGAAATATGTGGAACACTATACACGTTTAGTATCACTGTAGTCATACTGACCTGGAATATCAAGTTGCCAGGTCTTTTTTCACTGCACAATGAATGTAAATTTTATTTTTACCACTTTTCAGTACATTAAATGATTAAATGAATGGTGCCATTCAAAACTACAACTCGCCTGAAAGTTGGCCTTGAAAAAAGATTAAGAGATGACATTTTTGAATACCCCTTCCAGAAAAAAATAAAGAACTCTGGTTACTAAAGCAAAAAAATAAAAACCCTATACTGTGCAGTAAACCTGTTTTAAGAAATTGTAAGATAGTTACACCAAAATCACTGGTCACAAAATACCTCAGTAATCTAGAAACATACCGTATATTTTTGGATGTAAGAGCAGAACTCTGTAAGGATGTGAATGTTGTTTGATATTCTGAATAATATATACTGTACAATATTACCTTTCTTACATATTTAAACACTTAAAAATTGCTAAAGAAAACGTGTGAGCCCTGGGGAATGTATGAGAGAAAGATTCAATAAGTTGTGCAGGCTACTTGCTAACACGCAATTCACTTTTTCAGACAGAAGTGAATTGGCGTGTTTACTTGCTGCACTGCGGAGACAAAAGCATCACATGGCTACCACCGAAACACTAGGAAATATTTATTTTCTACAGTTTTTCTTATCTTTGGCACTGTCTGTAAAAAATTAATCTGGCCTAATGATAATTCATCTGACCAGGTTTATGCATTCACCTACTGAGAGCAGCATAAAATAGTGGTAGAGGCTCTGATTCCAGCGATGTGTCACTTAGTGGGCTTAGTGGACCTAATCTCTTACCCAAAAATATAAAGTGGCTACAAAAGTTACTCTCTCCTTCATTGTGCTCATTTGTGTATAACTTCATTTTCTTGCACAGCTGCGGAGAACCAGTGGTCTCATGACCCTCTATTCTCCAACTATGCAGCCTATATATCTACAGATTTCAATGGGAGTTATTAAAACAGCTTAAACTGCAAGCAGGTCAATATTTCCAACATGTCACGTGAGTCTTTTTCTCCTTTATGGAGAATAGTAAAAGTCACATACCTACAACTTCTGTGTAGCATGGCACAATTTGTTAGGTCACTGTGAAGCCCAACTGAGACGCCCGCCAGGGCCGTGGGGTACCTGGTACCAGGTCCGGTGTTCACAGGGGGATGTCTCAGTGGCGACCCGGTCGTGGCCCTGTGCGCCTATCTAAAAGGGATGATTGAATAAAGTTTATGTTCGTGACGCCACCTGTGGTATTCGGTCAGTGGGGACCGACACTGCTTTAAGGGGTCCTCTGGGGTGATGTTATGGCAGCAAGATGGTATAACTTCCCACAGGTGAAGTGTATCCCCAGGGCTCCCGGTGTGTAGATGGAAGATGATGGTGAATGGTGCAGTAAGGAACAAGGACACAGGTTTGCAGTCTCTTTACCTTTACTGAAGACTTCAGGCAGCGACAGTCCAGGGCACCAGATCACAGGGCAGGCAGGGTCCGGCCGGCTTGAAGGCAAGTTGGGAGTCCCCTTTTCCAGTTGGAGATTAAGAGCCTTCCCTCTAGCGCAGTGGTGTTGTAGTCCCTTACTGCCTATGGCTTCAGATAAGGTCTTCACAGATCTTCTATGTCCCCCATATAGGATAGGACAATACCTGCATGACAGGTAACTCAAGCCTTTTTACAGGGACTCTATGACGCCCCGAGCTCTATGTGTTACTGTGTCTCAGGTATGTGTAGCGGACAGGTAACTTGCAGTTCAGCTCTCCTGCCGGTCTCTGATGTAAGTCTTAGAGTCCCTTACAACCTCAGTGTACCAGCTACCGGTGTCTGCGCTTTGCCAGGGAGACAGTCTGCTCGCTTCTGTCCTCCCCCTGGTGTCCTCACCTGTGCTCCTCTCCCCTACACGCTCACTGCAATATGTTAGGCTTTCGGTGTTGTCTCTGTCCAGGAGCTGCAGCACTCTGTCGTGGCTGCACGGCCCCTCATGCGTTCTTCTTCTTTCCTCAGACTGCTCTAGTCTGCTGTCTGCACTAACTAACTAACTTTCCCTCCAAAACTACCATATACAGTGCCTACAAGTAGTATTCAACCCCCTGCAGATTTAGCAGGTTTAATAAGATGCAAATAAGTTAGAGCCTTCAAACAAGAGCAGGATTTATTAACAGATGCATAAATCTTACAAACCAAAAAGTTTTGTTGCTCAGTTGAATTTTTCTAAATTTTAAACATAAAAGTGTGGGTCAATTATTATTCAACCGCTAGGTTTAATATTTTGTGGAATAACCTTTGTTTGCAATTACAGCTAATAATCGTCTTTTATAAGACCTGATCAGGCCGGCACAGGTCTCTGGAGTTATCTTGGCCCCACTCCTCCATGCAGATCTTCTCCAAGTTATCTAGGTTCTTTGGGTGTCTCATGTGGACTTTAATCTTAAGCTCCTTCCACAAGTTTTCAATTGGGTTAAGGTCAGGAGACTGAATAGGCCACTGCAACACCTTGATTTTTTGCCTCTTGAACCAGGCCTTGGTTTTCTTGGCTGTCTGCTTTGGGTCGTTGTCTTGTTGGAAGATGAAATGAAGACCCATCTTAAGATCCTTGATGGAGGAGCGGAGGTTCTTGGCCAAAATCTCCAGGTAGGCCGTGCTATCCATCTTCCCATGGATGCGGACCAGATGGCCAGGCCCCTTGGCTGAGAAACAGCCCCACAGTATGATGCTGCCACCACCATGCTTAACTGTAGGGATGGTATTCTTGGGGTCGTATGCAGTGCCATCCAGTCTCCAAACGTCACGTGTGTGGTTGGCACCAAAGATCTCGATCTTGGTCTCATCAGACCAGAGAACCTTGAACCAGTCAGTCTCAGAGTCCTCCAAGTGATCACGAGCAAACTGTAGACGACCCTTGACATGACGCTTTGAAAGTAAAGGTACCTTACTGGCTCGTCTGGAACGGAGACCATTGCGGTGGAGTACGTTACTTATGGTATTGACTGAAACCAATGTCCCCACTGCCATGAGATCTTCCCGGAGCTCCTTCCTTGTTGTCCTTGGGTTAGCCTTGACTCTTCGGACAAGCCTGGCCTCGGCACAGGAGGAAACTTTCAAAGGCTGTCCAGGCCATGGAAGGCTAACAGTAGTTCCATAAGCCTTCCACTTCAGGATGATGCTCCCAACAGTGGAGGTAGGCCCAACTCCTTGGAAAGGGTTTTGTCAGCCTTGCCAGCCTTGTGACCCTCCACGATCTTGTCTGATAGCCTTGGAATGCTCCTTTGTCTTTCCCATGTTGACCATGTATGACTGCTGTTCACAAGTTTGGGGAGGGTCTTAAATAGTCAGAAAAGGCTGGAAAAAGAGATAATTAATCCAAACATGTGAAGCTCATTGTTCTTTGTAACTGAACTACTGCTTAATACTTTAGGGGAACCAAACAGAATTCTGGTGGGTTGAGGGGTTGAATAATAAATGACGCTCTGAATAGACTTTTCACAATTTAAAAAAAAATAAACAAAGAAATAACATTCTTTTTTGCTGCAGTGCATTTCACACTTCCAGGCTGATCTACAGTCCAAATGTCACAATGCCAAGTTAATTCCAAATGTGTAAACCTGCTAAATCTGCAGGGGGCTGAATACTACTTGTAGGCACTGTATATGGGGAGTCACCTAGTAAATAGGATCAAAAGCTCCCCCTGGTGGCCTGGAGTGTGAACATGTTGCATGCTTGTGTGTACCTGGTGAAAGTTATCCTTCCTTGCCTTCAAGCGTAGCATCACTCTCCCCATGGGGAAAGCAATGTTACTGTGATGACCAGGACCCTGGGGCGCCACACAACAATAACATAGAAATAGCAATATAACATCTACTGTAATACTGACGTTCGTGGTCTTTGGTGTCATGGTTTCATCACTCACTGTGGCATAGGAACGCCTGGCGTGACAGTTCTGTAGTCCTATAGGTTCTGGAGTGTGCTGGACTGCCAGTATTGTAAGTGACAGCCCAGTCATCCAATCTGATCTTGGGGTGTGCTGGGATTTCAGCATTTTGATTGACAGCCCTGCAGCTAAGTTGGGCCTAGCCTGTGGGCATTCCTCCAGGTGTCTCCCGTTCATGATTATTTGCTAGCTATTTAGCTGGCTAGCTATGAGCAGACCAGTGTCAACTGTAGCTTTGCTCTGTAAGGTGTTTGCTTTGCTCTATGTGTGATTCCCTGATCTTGTTGCCGGACCTAAGATTTGTTGTGACTATTCGTGTGTGTTATCCCTTTTGCTTTTGATACTCTCTGACCTCAGGTTCCTGACCCCGGACTTGGATCATTCATCCATCAAGTCGCCAAGGCTCAAGATCGAGCCGAAGGCTGTTAAAAAAAGAAGTCAACAGGTGCTGAAGTAGTACAACATTGGGTAGCGTCCACTATGGCAACATTGATCTGACCTCACTGATTAGACATTGCTGGCATATGTTTGTAACATGACACCATTGTCTTTGATGGGATATATTTTTATGCCCAAAAATGTCAAAAGTATTATCCAATTGATACCTTTATTGGCTAACGAGAAAAAATATATTTGAAAGCTTTCAGGGCACAGAGGCTCATTCTTCATTCAGGTTTACAAATGAATTAGAAAGACAAGAGCCGACATTTAAAAGATATTACAACAGGCCAAGGCTCAAGATCGAGCCGAAGGCTGTTAAAAAAAGAAGTCAACAGGTGCTGAAGTAGTACAACATTGGGTAGCGTCCACTATGGCAACATTGATCTGACCTCACTGATTAGACATTGCTGGCATATGTTTGTAACATGACACCATTGTCTTTGATGGGATATATTTTTATGCCCAAAAATGTCAAAAGTATTATCCAATTGATACCTTTATTGGCTAACGAGAAAAAATATATTTGAAAGCTTTCAGGGCACAGAGGCTCATTCTTCATTCAGGTTTACAAATGAATTAGAAAGACAAGAGCCGACATTTAAAAGATATTACAACAGGACATTTGTTCCTGAGGTGGAAGGGGTGATGCATGAACAAATGTCCAGTTGTAATAGCTCTTAAATGTTTTGCTCTTGTCTTATTAATTCATTTGTAAATCTTCCTAAAGAAGAAGCCTCTGTGCTCTGAAAGCTTGCAAATATATTTTTTTCTGGTAAACCACTAGAGGTATCGCTCCGAGAATACTTTTGTCATTTTTGGACGTAAAAGTATATACATCGATTTTTTGGGGCTAACACAGTAGCACAATATAATTTTTTATTGTACATTAAATTCGGTGACTGAAATAATCTATTAAAGGGGATGCAGTTAACCAAAAAACATACACTAATATATCAGATCAATTAAAAAAAATAACAAGATTGGCATTTACCTTTAACAATAGCATGCCTCCACTTAATATACCGTGTCTAAAGTTGACACGCCGTTCTAGAAGGCACATTTATCACTCCACCCTAAATCAGACAGAAAGCTACAACATTATGGTATCTGAGTCTTCTATTGATCAGATACAGCCCCTGGCAAGCACAGCCATGTCTGGCATCTAGCCGGCCAGGATAAGTGAATGAATGGGGATGGGGGTGCTCCGTCTTCCCAAGAGTCAAGTATTCTGTGTGCTTGTTAGTTTAACATGGACTCATGAATTTCACTTAGTGAAATACATTCTGAAAGAACAAATATTCTTAAGTGATTTTAAGGGAAAGTGGATCTAAACATAATGACCGAGATTAATTACTTTTCTTTGTTTTCCAATAGGTGGATGTGCATTACATTAGTGGATTGCAGTGGTTTACTGTACAGGAGTCCATCATAATTTTGCAAGTAAATTAATTGATTACATGAACTCTTTGAAGTATCAATAATAACTAGGGCCAAACACAGAAATGTAGGCAGTTTCACTCCTATGTCCCCGTACAGTACAGACTTGCAATCTACCAAGGAATGAGTCAGGAGGTGAGGATAGACGTTTCTCCGATAAGAGTTTTGTGGCAGCAGGGTTATTGTCTGGTGGGATGTAGACTTTTCTGAAGAGTTGGGTTTTCAGGTTGCTATTGAAAGATTTTCAAGGTAGTGGAGAGTGTCACTTGTTAGGATACTAAGTTCTACAGTACGGTGGATGCACAGAAGAAATTAAGACAAGGTTGTAAGTGGAGAATATATGATAGCATCCATTACTTAAAGTTCAGTGTTGTGTGGGTCCATTGGGGTTAATGGATGGAACCCAACCTGTCCCACCACTTAGATGTTTATACAAAAAAATATATATAATACTGGAGTATAAATTGAGTATAAACCAAAATAAATAAAATACCCTTAAAATATAACCTTTAATTTTTCTGGGTAAAATTACCCTTTTCATAGGGTCAGGAGACAATAACAACCTTAACACTATAGTCTTAGCAATCTTATACAGTGCTGAAAAGGATAGAGACTAATGTGGTGAGGGTGATCTCTCCCTGTTCACCCTACCTTACAGCGGAGGTTGGCACCCTAAGTTCGACATGGCGCCCCCGCTCACCGAAGGCTCTCCCTTGAGACCCTAAAGGGGAACTTAACAATGAAACACCACCACCATCACCAATTATTCCTTAAAGTGCAGTTGTGCTAAAGTGCTTAGCCAGAAACTGCATCAGTCTATTTTGGGTAGTTCTCATATACTTCAGGGTTTTTAGTTTTCAAGCCCTGATACCTTATACACTAGGGGCTCATTGGTGCACAATAACCGAGACAGAGATAAATAACAGTAGCTGTTTTAGTTAATACTCCCCCTTTTTGTTAACCTTTCATCTAATAGTGCATAAACAAGGATAGAGAGAGCTGAAAGATATAGCGTATATATGTGCATTTTCAGTATGTCATAATTCTTAAGGCACCCCCTAGTTCATTCTAATCAAACTGATGCAGAGAAATAGTCATAGTCATAGACTAACAGTGATTAAAGGAATAAGAATGTACTCATCCAAATAAATTGCCGATCCCGACGCGTTCCCCCCACAACAATCAACCAGGGTTCATCAGGGGAAGGAACAGGGCTTCTCCCACCACGAGGTAGCTATAGTAAGCCGCGTCTCGCCGTGACCGCTTGTAATAAAGTATGTGAGAACTACTCAAAATAGACTGATGCAGTTTCTGGTTAAGCACTTTAGCACAACTGCACTTTAAGGAGTAATTGGTGTTGGTGGTGGTGTTTCTTTGTTAAGTTCCCCTTTAGGGTCTCAAGGGAGAGCCGTCCGTGAGCGGGGGCACCATGTCGAACTTAGGGTGCCAACCTCCGCTGTGAGGTAGGGTGAGTAGGGAGAGGTCAACCCTCACCGCATTTATCTCTATCCATTTTAGTACTGTATAAGATTGCTAAGACTATAGTGTTAAGGTCCTACTGGATCACCCCCCAAGGGCTGTGGGATACTTGGTACTGGGTCCTGCAGTTCATAGGGGGGATGTCACGGTGGCTGACCCGGTCCGTGGCCCTGGGACGTCCGTATAAAAGGGAGAGGTCTTTAAAGGGATAAAGTTTATGTTCGTGATGCCACCTTTGGTATTCGGTCAGGGTGACCAACGCTGCTTTAAGGGGTCCGCTGGGGTGATGTTATGGCAGCTAGATGGTATACCTTCCCAGAGGTGAAGTATGTCCCCAGGGCTTCCCGGTGTGTAGATGGTGGTATGGTGAGAGGTGCAGAGAAGAACGAGGACACAAGGTTGCAGTCTCTTTACGTTTTACTGAAGACCTCAGCATCCACAGTCCAGAGCACCAGATCACAGGGCAGGCAGAGTCTGGCCGGTTTAGATACAAGTCCAGAGTCCCCTTGTCCAGGTGGAAATCAGTAGCCTTCACTTGCGCTGCGGTGGTGTAGTCCCTTACTGCGTAAGGCTTCACATAAGGGTCTCACAGATATGATGTTTCGTTCTCTGTCCCCCATAAAGGACAGGACAAAACCCGTATGACTCGTGACTTGAGCCTGTTTATAGGGTCTCTTAGATAACCCTGCTCTGTGGGGTGTCACCGTGCCTCCTGGGTGTAGGTGTGGTCAGGTAATCTGCAATTAGCTGTCCTGCCGGTCTCTGAAATAAGGCGTAGAGCTCCTTACTCCCTCGGTGTGCTGGCTACCGGTGTACTGCGCCTCAGAAGGAGGCAGCCTGTTTGGGGCTGTGTTGTGAATTCTGTGGCTGAGTTCACTTCTGTGGTCACAAGTGGTATTGCAGTCTCTGGGCTTCCTCCCTCAGGTGTTTTGGTGAGCTCGTTGGCTGCCTTGCTATTTAGCTCCACCTGAGTCTGTCTTCCTTGCTCCTTGTCAATGTTCCAGTGTTGGATCTGAGCTACTGCATCTTTCCTTGGGCCTGCTGCTCTGCTAGATAAGTGCTTCTAGTTTGTTTTCTGTTTTTTCTGTCCAGCTTGCTATTAACTTTTGCTGGAAGCTCTGAGAAGCAAAGGGGTGCACCGCCGTGCTGTTAGTTCGGCACGGTGGGTCTTTTTGCCCCTTTGCGTGGTTTTCGTTTTAGGGTTTTTTGTAGACTGCATAGTTCTCTTTGCTATCCTCACTCTGTCTAGAATATCGGGCCTCACTTTGCTGAATCTATTTCATTCCTACGTTTGTCTTTTCATCTTGCTAACAGTCATTATATGTGGGGGGCTGCCTATTCCTTTGGGGTATTTCTCTGAGGTAAGTCAGGCTTGTATTTCTATCTTCAGGCTAGTCAGCTCCTCAGGCAGTGCCGAGTTGCATAGGTAGTGATAGGCGCAATCCACTGCTGCTTATAGTTGTGTGAGGATAGATCAGGTACTGCAGTCTACAGAGATTCCACGTCTCAGAGCTCGTCCTATTGTTTTTGGTTATTGCCAGATCTCTGTATGTGCGCTGATTACTGCACGCTGTGTTGCCTGATTGCCAGCCATAACAGTACAAGGAGCCTCACCAATGATTCCCAATAGAGGGAAAAAAGAAATCCTGACATCATTTTTTTTTCTTAGCTCTGTCTTCAGTCTTTTTTTTCCCCTAGACATTAGAGTGCTTCAGGACACAGCTGTGGACATGGATATTCAGGCTCTGTGCTCCTCAATGGATAATCTCGTTGTAAATGTACAAAAGATTCAAGATACTATTGATCAGAAATCGATGCTAGAACCAAGAATTCCGATTCCTGATTTGTTTTTTGGTGACAGAACTAAGTTCCTGAGCTTCAGAAATAATTGTAAGCTATTTTTGGCCTTGAAACCTCATTCTTCTGGTAATCCTATTCAACAGGTTTTGATTATTATTTCTTTTTTGCGCGGCGACCCACAGGACTGGGCGTTTTCTCTTGCACCAGGAGATTCTGCATTGAGTAATGTTGATGCATTTTTCCAGGCGCTGGGATTGCTTTACGATGAGCCTAATTCAGTGGATCAGGCTGAGAAAAATCTGCTGGCTTTATGCCAGGGTCAGGATGATGTAGAAGTATATTGTCAGAAATTTAGGAAGTGGTCAGTACTCACTCTGTGGAATGAATCTGCACTAGCGGCTTTGTTCAGAAAGGGTCTCTCTGAAGCTCTTAAGGATGTAATGGTGGGATTTCCTATGCCTGCTGGTTTGAATGAGTCTATGTCCTTGGCCATTCAGATCGGTCGTCGCTTGCGCGAGCGTAAATCTGTGCACCATCTGGCGGTATTGTCTGAGAGTAAACCTGAGCCTATGCAGTGCGACAGGACTATGACTAAAGTAGAACGGCAAGAACACAGACGTCTGAACAGACTGTGTTTCTATTGTGGTGATTCTACTCATGCTATTTCTAATTGTCCTAAACGCACTAGGCGGTTCGATAGCTCTGCCGTTATTGGTACTGTACAGTCCAAATTCCTTTTGTCCATTACCTTAATGTGCTCTTTGTCATCGTATTCTGTCATGGCGTTTGTGGATTCAGGCGCTGCCCTGAATCTGATGGATTTGGATTATGCTAAACGTTGTGGATTTTTCTTGGAGCCTTTGCGGTGTCCTATTCCGTTGAGAGGAATTGATGCTACACCTTTGGCCAAGAATAAGCCTCAGTACTGGGCCCAGCTGACCATGTGCATGGCTCCTGCACATCAGGAAGTTATTCGCTTTCTGGTACTGCATAATTTGCATGATGTGGTCGTGTTGGGGTTGCCATGGCTACAAACCCATAATCCAGTATTGGATTGGAACTCTATGTCGGTAACCAGCTGGGGTTGTCAGGGAGTACATGGTGATGTTCCATTTTTGTCTATTTCGTCATCCATTCCTTCTGACATCCCAGAGTTCTTGTCGGACTTTCAGGATGTATTTGAAGAGTCCAAGTCTGATGCCCTACCTCCGCATAGGAATTGTGATTGTGCTATCGATTTGATTCCTGGTAGTAAATTCCCTAAGGGTCGTTTATTTAATTTGTCCGTACCTGAACACACCGCTATGCGCAGTTATGTGAAGGAGTCCCTGGAGAAGGGACATATTCGCCCATCGTCGTCACCATTGGGAGCAGGGTTCTTTTTTGTAGCCAAGAAGGATGGTTCGCTAAGACCGTGTATTGATTACCGCCTTCTTAATAAGATCACTGTTAAGTTTCAGTATCCCTTGCCATTGATTTCTGACTTGTTTGCTCGGATTAAGGGGGCTAGTTGGTTTACTAAGATTGATCTTCGTGGTGCATATAATCTGGTGAGAATCAGGCAGGGAGATGAATGGAAAACGGCATTTAATACGCCCGAGGGTCATTTTGAGTATCTGGTGATGCCGTTCGGACTTGCCAATGCTCCATCTGTTTTTCAGTCTTTTATGCATGACATTTTCCGTGAGTATCTGGATAAATTCTTGATTGTTTACTTGGATGACATTTTGATCTTCTCAGATGATTGGGAGTCTCATGTGAAGCAAGTCAGAATGGTTTTCCAGGTACTGCGTGCTAATTCCTTGTTCGTGAAGGGATCAAAGTGTCTCTTCGGTGTGCAGAAAGTTTCATTTTTGGGGTTCATCTTTTCCCCTTCTACTATCGAGATGGATCCGGTTAAGGTTCAGGCCATCCAGGATTGGACTCAGCCGACATCTCTAAAAAGTCTGCAGAAATTCCTGGGCTTTGCTAATTTTTATCGTCGCTTCATCTGTAATTTTTCTAGCATTGCTAGACCATTGACCGATTTGACCAAGAAGGGTGCTGATTTGGTTAATTGGTCTTCTGCTGCCGTGGAAGCTTTTCAGGAGTTGAAGCGTCGTTTTTGCTGTGCCCCTGTGTTGTGTCAACCTGATGTTTCTCTTCCGTTCCAGGTCGAGGTTGATGCTTCTGAGATTGGTGCAGGGGCGGTTTTGTCACAAAGAGGTTCTGGTTGCTCAGTGTTCAAACCATGTGCTTTCTTTTCCAGGAAATTTTCTGCTGCTGAGCGTAATTATGATGTGGGCAACCGAGAGTTGCTGGCCATGAAGTGGGCATTCGAGGAGTGGCGTCATTGGCTTGAGGGTGCTAAGCATCGCGTGGTGGTTTTGACTGATCATAAGAACCTTACTTATCTTGAGTCTGCCAAGCGCTTGAATCCTAGACAGGCCCGTTGGTCGTTATTTTTTGCTCGTTTTGATTTTGTGATTTCATACCTTCCGGGCTCTAAAAATGTGAAGGCGGATGCTCTGTCTAGGAGTTTTGTGCCCGACTCTCCGGGGTCATCTGAGCCGGCGAGTATCCTCAAGGAAGGAGTCATTGTGTCTGCCATCTCCCCTGATTTGCGGAGAGTGTTGCAGAAATTTCAGGCTAATAAACCTGATCGTTGTCCGGCCGAGAAACTGTAAAGTTATCTCTGAACTTCATTGTTCGGTGCTGGCCGGTCATCCAGGAATCTTTGGTACCAGGGAGTTGGTTGCTAGATCCTTCTGGTGGCCGTCTCTGTCACGGGATGTGCGTGCTTTTGTGCAGTCCTGTGGAATTTGTGCTAGGGCTAAGCCCTGCTGTTCACGTGCCAGTCGGTTGCTTTTGCCCTTGCCGGTCCCGAAGAGGCCTTGGACACATATTTCGATGGATTTCATTTCTGACCTTCCCGTTTCTCAAAAAATGTCGGTCATTTGGGTGGTCTGTGATCGCTTTTCTAAAATGGTCCATCTGGTGCCCTTGGTTAAATTGCCTTCCTCCTCTGATTTGGTGCCTTTGTTCTTCCAGCATGTGGTTCGTTTACATGGCATTCCTGAGAATATTGTTTCTGACAGAGGTTCCCAGTTTGTCTCGAGGTTCTGGCGAGCCTTTTGTGGTAGGATGGGCATTGACCTATCTTTCTCCTCGGCCTTCCATCCTCAGACTAATGGCCAGACCGAACGAACCAATCAGACCTTGGAAACATATCTGAGATGTTTTGTTTCCGCTGACCAGGATGATTGGGTGTCATTTTTGCCGTTGGCTGAGTTCGCCCTTAATAATCGGGCCAGCTCGGCTACCTTGGTCTCTCCATTTTTCTGCAATTCTGGGTTCCATCCTCGTTTCTCTTCAGGACAGGTTGAGTCTTCGGACTGTCCTGGTGTGGATTCTGTGGTGGACAGGTTGCAGCAGATCTGGACTCAGGTAGTGGACAATTTGACCTTGTCCCAGGAGAAGGCTCAGCTTTTCGCTAATCGCAGACGCCGTGTGGGACCCCGACTTCGTGTTGGGGATCTGGTTTGGTTATCTTCTCGTCATATTCCTATGAAGGTTTCCTCTCCTAAATTTAAACCTCGTTTTATTGGTCCGTATAGGATTTCTGAGATTCTCAATCCGGTGTCTTTTCGTCTGACCCTCCCAGACTCTTTTTCCATACATAATGTATTCCATAGGTCGTTGTTGAGGAGATACGTGGCACCTATGGTTCCATCTGTGGAGCCTCCTGCCCCTGTTTTGGTGGAGGGGGAATTGGAGTATATTGTGGAGAAGATTTTGGATTCTCGTGTCTCTAGACGGAAACTCCAGTATCTGGTCAAATGGAAGGGTTATGCTCAGGAAGATAATTCCTGGGTTTTTGCCTCTGATGTCCATGCCCCAGATCTTGTTCGTGCCTTTCATGTGGCTCATCCTGGTCGGCCTGGGGGTTCTGGTGAGGGTTCGGTGACCCCTCCTCAAGGGGGGGGTACTGTTGTGAATTCTGTGGCTGAGTTCACTTCTGTGGTCACAAGTGGTATTGCAGTCTCTGGGCTTCCTCCCTCAGGTGTTTTGGTGAGCTCGTTGGCTGCCTTGCTATTTAGCTCCACCTGAGTCTGTCTTCCTTGCTCCTTGTCAATGTTCCAGTGTTGGATCTGAGCTACTGCATCTTTCCTTGGGCCTGCTGCTCTGCTAGATAAGTGCTTCTAGTTTGTTTTCTGTTTTTTTCTGTCCAGCTTGCTATTAACTTTTGCTGGAAGCTCTGAGAAGCAAAGGGGTGCACCGCCGTGCTGTTAGTTCGGCACGGTGGGTCTTTTTGCCCCTTTGCGTGGTTTTCGTTTTAGGGTTTTTTGTAGACTGCATAGTTCTCTTTGCTATCCTCACTCTGTCTAGAATATCGGGCCTCAGTTTGCTGAATCTATTTCATTCCTACGTTTGTCTTTTCATCTTGCTAACAGTCATTATATGTGGGGGGCTGCCTATTCCTTTGGGGTATTTCTCTGAGGTAAGTCAGGCTTGTATTTCTATCTTCAGGCTAGTCAGCTCCTCAGGCAGTGCCGAGTTGCATAGGTAGTGATAGGCGCAATCCACTGCTGCTTATAGTTGTGTGAGGATAGATCAGGTACTGCAGTCTACAGAGATTCCACGTCTCAGAGCTCGTCCTATTGTTTTTGGTTATTGCCAGATCTCTGTATGTGCGCTGATTACTGCACGCTGTGTTGCCTGATTGCCAGCCATAACAGGGCTGGTCCCCTTCTGGTATCTTTTCCTTCACTTTGACTTCCTTCATGCTCGCTGCAATACAATTCTCCTTCAAAATGTCTCTTTCTGGGAGCTGCAGCTCTGAGGGCATGCGCAGCTCCGTGGACCCTCTGTCCTCCTCAGACTACTGTCTGGAACTCACTGAGCTGAGCTCAGCCAGCAACTAACTAACTGTCCCTACAGACTACCATTTATATATATATGGGGAGTGACCTAATAAATAGGAGCAAAAGCTCCCCCTGGTGGCCTGGAGTGTGAATGTGTTGCATGTTTGTGATACCTGGATGCAGTTATCCTTTCGTGCCTCCAAACGTAGCATCACTCTCCCCGGAAGGAAAGCAATACCACTGTGACAACCAGGACCCTGGGGCACCACACTACCACTTAGATGCCATGGTCACTGTTCACCGCAGCATCTAAGGGGTTAAACTGATGCGATCAGAGCTAGCTCCTCATCAGCTATCAGTAGCTGTCTGCTGTGTAAAACTGCTAGTACCCTCCGAAAAATTGCTGCTGACTTCTGTTGTATATATACAGTGGCGCTTTTGTTTAAATGGACGCATACTTTCACAAGATGGCATTCTGTCTGGCTCTCAGCTACAGTATGTGAGGTATCGGAGTTCTCTCCCCTGATCAGTTCAACCAATGCGTAGAGAGTTTCTCTAGTGGATCACCAGAGGATTCGGTAGAAGGACACCAAAGATAAATTGTGTGCTCACAAATTGGAGACACTAATAAGGTTAAGTCATCAATCGTATGCTACATCTATGGGCGTCTATGCTAATATTAAGCGTTTTGCTACTAGGTCAGTTCCACTACAATAGCTGTGATTAAGAGTAGGCACTTTGTATATTATACACTTGTATATATGTTTGTCTCATGCACTTTGCACTTTGGGTTGGCAGTTCTTATTTTAAAATTATGTAATAAAAGTTCATTTTTATCCCAATTGCTACATCACACCTCTGATTGGCTGGCAGCGTGTGTTGCAGCACACCGACCCAGTGGGTCTCTGTGCCGCAATACACTTGAGCTGAATGCGCATCCAAGGACGCACATCCAGTTTGCGCTGATGTCGGCAGACCCATCACCCACTCGGGCCTGGTTGCAACTTCTTTGACCATGCTCGTCGCCATGTACAGTGTGTCTGGACTTTCTACAAGCCCAGTAGTACGATGGCTTCATAGGAGAGCACAGAGACATTTTTATTGAACATTTCCAAATATGAATCTCACATTACAGAACGGTCTCTCAGGTGAGCCTTCTCTACCGAGGTAATTACTGCTCACTATAACTGTATAACTGGAGCCACACATCATTTTGGAAACCACTTTAGAAGGCAGTCAGAGACAATAGCTGTCCTGGCAGAGTGCCCCAGTTTGTTTTCCAATCATCACAGTGCCCCCTAAAGTGCCATTCAATCAGCATGCTCCATATTTACATTATATCCCGAGCCCAGCCTGGAAGGAAATGGAGACATTCAGTGTACGGCATTCTGCAGCAAAACAGAAAGCCTTCATCGCGGTCTGTCTATCTATCTATCTATCCATCCATCCATCTCATATCTAAGTATTTATCTATTTACTAGATGGTGGCCCGATTCTAACGCATCGGGTATTCTAGAATATGCATGTCTACGTAGTATAGTGTCCAGCCACGTAGTATATTGCCCAGCCACGTAGTATATTGCCAATCGACGTAGTATATTGCCCAGCCACGTAGTATATTGCCCAGCCACGTAGTATATTGCCCATCGACGTAGTATATTGCCCAGCCACGTAGTATATTGCCCAGTTACGTAGTATATTGCCCACTTACGTAGTATATTGCCCACTTACGTAGTATATTGCCCACTTACGTAGTATATTGCCCAGCCACGTAGTATATTGCCCAGTCACGTAGTATATTGCCCAGCCACGTAGTATATTGCCCAGTCACGTAGTATATTGCCCAGTGACGTAGTATATTGCCCAGCCACGTAGTATATTGCCCAGCCACATAGTATATGGCCCAGTTACGTAGTATATTGCCCAGCCACGTAGTATATTGCCCAGTTACGTAGTATATTGCCCAGCCACATAGTATATTGCCCAGCCACATAGTATATTGCCCAGCCACGTAGTATATTGCCCAGTTACGTAGTATATTGCCCAGCCCACGTAGTATATTGCCCAGCCACATAGTATATTGCCCAGTTACGTAGTATATTGCCCAGCCACATAGTATATTGCCCAGTTACGTAGTATATTGCCCAGCCACATAGTATATTGCCCAGTTACGTAGTATATTGCCCAGCCCACGTAGTATATTGCCCAGTTACGTAGTATATTGCACAGCACACGTAGTATATTGCCCAGTTACGTAGTATATTGCCCAGCCACATAGTATATTGCCCAGTTATGTAGTATATTGCCCCGCCACATAGTATATTGCCCAGTTACGTAGTATATTGCCCGGCCCACGTAGTATATTGCCCAGTTACGTAGTATATTGCCCAGCCACATAGTATATTGCCCAGTTACGTAGTATATTGCCCAGTCGCATAGTATATTGCCCAGCCACATAGTATATTGCCCTGCCACGTAGTATATTGCCCAGTTACGTAGTATATTGCCCAGCCACGCAGTATATTGCCCAGTTATGTAGTATATTGCCCAGCCCACGTAGTATATTGCCCAGTTACGTAGTATATTGCCCAGTCACGTAGTATATTGCCCAGTTACGTAGTATATTGCACAGCACACGTAGTATATTGCCCAGTTACGTAGCATATTGCCCAGCCACATAGTATATTGCCCAGTTATGTAGTATATTGCCCAGCCACATAGTATATTGCCCAGTTATGTAGTATATTGCCCAGCCCACGTAGTATATTGCCCAGTTACGTAGTATATTGCCCAGTCACATAGTATATTGCCCAGTGACATAGTATATTGCCCAGTTACGTAGTATATTGCCCAGCCACATAGTATATTGCCCAGTGACATAGTATATTGCCCAGTCACGTAGTATATTGCCCATTTACGTAGTATATTGCCAGTGACGTAGTATACAGCATAGAGCCACGTAGTATATTGCACAGCGACGTAGTATATTGGCCAGCCACGTAGTATATTGCCCAGCCACATAGTATATTGCCCAGCCACGTAGTATATTGCACAGCGACGTAGTATATTGGCCAGCCACGTAGTATATTGCCCAGCCACATAGTATATTGCCCAGCCACGTAGTATATTGTCCAGCCACGTAGTATATTGGACAGCGACGTGGTATATTGCCCAGCCACGTAGTATAGAGCACAGAGCCACGTAGTATATTGCCCAGCCACGCAGTATACAGCACAGAGCCATGTAGTATATTGCCCAGTGACGTAGTATATTGCCCAGCCACGTATGTCACAGGTTAAAAAAATAAACATACTCACCTAACGATCCGAGGGCCCCTTGTAGCTTAACATACTCACCATTCTGGTCGCTGCTCCTCAGCGTCCCGTCTCTCTGCTTCCTGGGATCCAACGTGTTGTGAATTCTGTTGTCGGGCTCCCTCCTGTGGTCATGAATGGTACTTCGGCTGGTTCTGTCCATGGACTTCCTCTGGTGGGTGTTTCTGAGTTTCCTTCCACAGGTGACGAGGTTAATTCATTAGCTGCTGCTCTATTTAACTCCACTTAGATCTTTGCTCCATGCCACCTGTCTATGTTCCAGTATTGGTCTTGTTCTCTCCTGGATCGTTCTTGTGACCTGTCTTCCCAGCAGAAGCTGAGTTCCAGCTTGTATTTCTTTGGTTTGCTATTTTTCTGTCCAGCTTGCTATTTTTATTGTTGTCTTGCTTGCTGGAAGCTCTGGGACGCAGAGGGAGCGCCTCCGCACCGTGAGTCGGTGCGGAGGGTCTTTTTGCGCCCTCTGCGTGGTCTTTTTGTAGGTTTTTGTGCTGACCGCAAAGTAACCTTTCCTATCCTCGGTCTGTTCAGTAAGTCGGGCCTCACTTTGCTAAATCTATTTCATCTCTATGTTTGTATTTTCATCTTTACTCACAGTCATTATATGTGGGGGGCTGCCTTTTCCTTTGGGGAATTTCTCTGAGGCAAGGTAGGCTTTATTTTTCTATCTTGAGGGCTAGCTAGTTCCTTAGGCTGTGCCGAGTTGCATAGGGAGCGTTAGGCGCAATCCACGGCTATTTCTAGTGTGTTTGATAGGATTAGGGATTGCGGTCAGCAGAGTTCCCACGTCCCAGAGCTCGTCCTTATTATCAGAAACTATCAGGTCATTCCGTGTGCTCTTAACCACTAGGTCCATTGTTGTCCTGACCACTAGGTCATAACAGTACAGGTGGCCCAAAGTACTAATGCATCTCAATAGAGGGATAAGTGAAGTTCTGAGACCATTTTTTTTCTTTGCAGTGTTTTTTGTCTCTCTTTTCCCTTTTACCTCTGGGTGGTTCAGGACACTGGTGTAAACATGGACAGTCAAGGTATGTCCTCTTGGATGGATAATCTCACTACAAGGGTACAAAACATTCAAGATTTTGTGGTTCAGAATCCGGTGTCAGAGCCTAGGATTCCAATTCCTGATTTGTTTTTTGGTGATAGATCTAAGTTCTTGAATTTCAAAAATAATTGTAAATTGTTTCTTGCCTTGAAACCTCGCTCCTCAGGTGACCCTGTTCAACAAGTAAAGATCATTATTTCTTTGTTACGTGGTGACCCTCAAGACTGGGCATTTTCCCTTGCGCCAGGAGATCCGGCATTGCGTGATGTTGATGCGTTTTTCCTGGCGCTTGGATTGCTTTATGACGAACCTAATTCAGTGGATCAGGCAGAGAAAATCTTGCTGGCTCTGTGTCAGGGTCAGGATGAAGCGGAGATATATTGTCAGAAGTTTAGAAAGTGGTCTGTGCTCACTCAGTGGAATGAATGTGCCCTGGCAGAAATCTTCAGAAAGGGTCTCTCTGAAGCCCTTAAGGATGTCATGGTGGGGTTTCCCATGCCTGCTGGTCTGAATGAGTCTATGTCCTTGGCCATTCAGATCGATCGACGCTTGCGTGAGCGTAAAGCTGTGCACCATTTGGCGGTACTATCTGAGCATGAGCCTGAGCCTATGCAATGTGATAGGACTTTGACCAGAGCTGAACGGCAAGAACACAGACGTCGGAATGGGCTATGTTTTTACTGTGGTGATTCCACTCATGCTATCTCCGATTGTCCTAAGCGCACTAGGCGGTTCGCTAGGTCTGCCACCATTGGTACGGTACAATCTAAATTTCTATTGTCTGTTACTCTGATTTGCTCTTTGTCATCCTATTCTGTTATGGCATTTGTGGATTCAGGCGCTGCCCTGAATTTGATGGACTTGGAGTATGCTAGGCGCTGTGGTTTTTTCTTGGAGCCCTTGCAGTATCCTATTCCATTGAGAGGAATTGATGCTACGCCTTTGGCCAAGAATAAGCCTCAGTACTGGACCCAATTGACCATGTGCATGGCTCCTGCACATCAGGAGGATATCCTGATATTTCTGGTGTTGCATAATCTGCATGATGTGGTCGTTTTGGGGTTGCCATGGCTACAGGTTCATAATCCAATATTGGACTGGAAATCTATGTCTGTGTCCAGCTGGGGTTGCCAGGGGGTACATGGTGATGTTCCATTTTTGTCTATTTCGTCTTCCACTCCTTCTGAAGTCCCAGAGTTTTTGTCGGATTATCGGGATGTATTTGATGAGCCCAAAGCCAGTGCCCTACCTCCTCATAGGGATTGCGATTGGGCAATTAATTTGATTCCTGGTAGTAAGTTTCCTAAGGGCCGATTGTTCAATTTATCTGTGCCAGAACACGCTGCTATGCGGAGTTATATAAAGGAATCCTTGGAGAAAGGCCATATTCGCCCGTCGTCATCACCGTTAGGAGCAGGGTTCTTTTTTGTGGCCAAGAAGGATGGTTCTTTGAGACCTTGTATTGATTACCGCCTTCTTAATAAAATTATAGTCAAATTTCAGTATCCTTTGCCGTTGCTGTCTGATTTGTTTGCTCGTATTAAAGGGGCTAGTTGGTTCACCAAGATAGATCTTCGAGGGGCGTATAATCTTGTGCGTATTAAACAAGGCGATGAATGGAAAACAGCATTTAATACGCCCGAGGGCCATTTTGAGTACCTGGTTATGCCATTCGGGCTTTCCAATGCTCCATCAGTATTTCAGTCCTTTATGCATGACATCTTCCGAGAGTACCTGGATAAATTCCTGATTGTGTATTTGGATGATATTTTGGTCTTTTCGGATGATTGGGAGTCTCATGTGAAGCAGGTCAGAATGGTGTTCCAGGTCCTTCGTGCGAATTCCTTGTTTGTGAAGGGGTCAAAGTGTCTCTTTGGAGTTCAGAAGGTTTCATTTTTGGGGTTCATTTTTTCCCCTTCTACTATCGAGATGGACCCTGTTAAAGTCCAGGCCATTTACGATTGGACTCAGCCGACATCTGTGAAGAGCCTGCAAAAGTTCCTGGGCTTTGCTAATTTTTATCGGCGCTTCATCGCTAATTTTTCTACTGTTGCTAAACCGTTGACTGATTTGACCAAGAAGGGTGCTGATGTGGTCAATTGGTCTTCTGCAGCTGTGGAGGCTTTTCAGGAGTTGAAGCGTCGTTTTTCTTCTGCCCCTGTGTTGTGCCAGCCAGATGTTTCGCTTCCGTTTCAGGTTGAGGTTGATGCTTCTGAGATTGGAGCAGGGGCTGTTTTGTCGCAAAGAAGTTCTGATGGCTCGGTGATGAAGCCATGTGCTTTCTTTTCTAGAAAGTTTTCGCCTGCTGAGCGTAACTATGATGTTGGTAATCGTGAGTTGTTGGCCATGAAGTGGGCATTCGAGGAGTGGCGTCATTGGCTGGAAGGAGCCAAGCATCGCGTGGTGGTCTTGACAGATCACAAGAATTTGACTTATCTTGAGTCTGCCAAAAGGTTGAATCCGAGACAGGCTCGATGGTCGTTATTTTTCTCCCGTTTTGATTTTGTGGTTTCGTACCTTCCGGGCTCTAAGAATGTGAAGGCTGATGCCCTGTTAAGGAGTTTTGTGCCTGACTCTCCAGGTGTTCCTGAGCCGGCTGGTATTCTCAAAGAGGGGGTAATTTTGTCTGCCATCTCCCCTGATTTGCGGCGGGTGCTGCAAAAATTTCAGGCTGATAGACCTGATCGTTGCCCAGCGGAGAAACTGTTTGTCCCTGATAGATGGACTAGTAGAGTTATCTCTGAGATTCATTGTTCGGTGTTGGCTGGGCATCCTGGAATCTTTGGTACCAGAGATTTGGTGGCTAGATCCTTCTGGTGGCCATCTTTGTCACGGGATGTGCGTTCTTTTGTGCAGTCCTGTGGGACTTGTGCTCGGGCTAAGCCCTGCTGTTCTCGTGCCAGTGGGTTGCTTTTGCCCTTGCCGGTCCCGAAGAGGCCCTGGACGCATATTTCTATGGATTTTATTTTGGATCTCCCCGTCTCTCAAAAGATGTCGGTCATTTGGGTGGTTTGTGATCGCTTTTCTAAGATGGTCCATTTGGTACCTTTGTCTAAATTGCCTTCCTCCTCTGATTTGGTGCCATTATTTTTCCAGCATGTGGTTCGTTTACATGGTATCCCGGAGAACATCGTTTCTGACAGAGGTTCCCAGTTTCTTTCGAGGTTTTGGCGATCCTTTTGTGCTAGGATGGGCATTGATTTGTCTTTTTCCTTGGCTTTCCATCCTCAGACAAATGGCCAAACCGAACGTACTAATCAAACTTTGGAAACATATCTGAGATGCTTTGTTTCTGCTGATCAGGATGATTGGGTGTCCTTTTTGCCGTTGGCTGAGTTCGCCCTTAATAATCGGGCCAGCTCGGCTACTTTGGTTTCGCCGTTTTTCTGCAATTCTGGTTTCCATCCTCGTTTCTCTTCAGGGCAGGTTGAGTCTTCGGACTGTCCTGGTGTGGATACTGTGGTGGATAGGTTGCAGCAGATTTGGACTCATGTGGTGGACAATTTGACATTGTCCCAGGAGAAGGCTCAACGTTTCGCTAATCGCCGGCGCTGTGTGGGTTCCCGACTTCGTGTTGGGGATTTGGTTTGGTTGTCGTCTCGTTATGTTCCTATGAAGGTTTCCTCCCCTAAGTTTAAGCCTCGTTTCATTGGTCCGTATAAGATTTCTGAGGTTATCAATCCTGTGTCATTTCGTTTGGCCCTTCCTGCTTCTTTTGCCATCCATAATGTGTTCCATAGGTCGTTATTGCGGAGATACGTGGCGCCTGTGGTTCCATCCGTTGATCCTCCTGCCCCGGTGTTGGTTGAGGGGGAGTTGGAGTATGTGGTGGAGAAGATTTTGGATTCTCGTGTTTCGAGACGGAAACTCCAGTGCCTGGTCAAGTGGAAGGGTTATGGTCAGGAAGATAATTCCTGGGTTTTTGCCTCTGATGTTCATGCTGCCGATCTGGTTCGTGCCTTTCATTTGGCTCATCCTGGTCGGCCTGGGGGCTCTGGTGAGGGTTCGGTGACCCCTCCTCAAGGGGGGGGTACTGTTGTGAATTCTGTTGTCGGGCTCCCTCCTGTGGTCATGAATGGTACTTCGGCTGGTTCTGTCCATGGACTTCCTCTGGTGGGTGTTTCTGAGTTTCCTTCCACAGGTGACGAGGTTAATTCGTTAGCTGCTGCTCTATTTAACTCCACTTAGATCTTTGCTCCATGCCACCTGTCTATGTTCCAGTATTGGTCTTGTTCTCTCCTGGATCGTTCTTGTGACCTGTCTTCCCAGCAGAAGCTAAGTTCCAGCTTGTATTTCTTTGGTTTGCTATTTTTCTGTCCAGCTTGCTATTTTTATTGTTGTCTTGCTTGCTGGAAGCTCTGGGACGCAGAGGGAGCGCCTCCGCACCGTGAGTCGGTGCGGAGGGTCTTTTTGCGCCCTCTGCGTGGTCTTTTTGTAGGTTTTTGTGCTGACCACAAAGTAACCTTTCCTATCTCGGTCTGTTCAGTAAGTCGGGCCTCACTTTGCTAAATCTATTTCATCTCTATGTTTGTATTTTCATCTTTACTCACAGTCATTATATGTGGGGGGCTGCCTTTTCCTTTGGGGAATTTCTCTGAGGCAAGGTAGGCTTTATTTTTCTATCTTCAGGGCTAGCTAGTTCCTTAGGCTGTGCCGAGTTGCATAGGGAGCGTTAGGCGCAATCCACGGCTATTTCTAGTGTGTTTGATAGGCTTAGGGATTGCGGTCAGCAGAGTTCCCACATCCCAGAGCTCGTCTTTATTATCAGAAACTATCAGGTCATTCCGTGTGCTCTTAACCACTAGGTCCATTGTTGTCCTGAGTCCTGACCACTAGGTCATAACACCAACGGCGCTGTGCAGATGGGCGCGCGGCTGCCGCCATCTTGCGTTTCCCGGATGCTTTGCGAAATTACCCATATGACTTAGCGGTCTCGAGCGGCTGAGCGGACAACGGAGGGTGAGTATAGCAGGTTTTTTTTTTTTTTACTATTTTTAACATTACTTTCTTTTACTATTAATGCCGCATAACGGAATGCGTTACCCGCGGCATAACGCGGTCCGTTACCGCCGGCATTAACCCTGTGTTAGAGGTGACCGGAGGGGAGTATGGAGTGGGCGCCGGGGACACTGACTGCGGGGAGCGGAGCGCCAGGGACACTGACTGCGGGGAGCGGAGCGCCGGGGACACTGACTGCGGGGAGTATGGAGCGGGCGCCGGCCACTGACTGCGGGGAGGAAGGAGCGGACATTTTCTTCCGGACTGTGCCCGTCGCTGATTGGTCGGGGCTGTTTTGCGGCGACCAATCAGCGACTTGGATTTCCATGATAGACAGAGGCCACGACCAATGAATATCCGTGACAGAAGGACAGACAGACAGACGGAAGTACCCCTTAGACAATTATGTATATACAGTAGATTATCTCTCTGTCATCTATCATCTATTATCTATCTGTCTATAATCTATTATCTATTATCTATCTATCAGTCTATAATCTATCATCTATCTATTTTCTATCTATCTATTATCTATCTATTGTCCGTTTATCATCTATCTGTCTATCATCTATTATTTATCTATTATCTATCATCTATCTATCTATTATTTATCTATTATCTATCATCTATCTATTATTTATCTATTATCTATCATCTATCTATTATCTATATTTTATCTACCTATAGTAAATGTAAAAAGTCTACACAAACCTGTTAAAATGCCAAATTTTGTCATGTAAAAAAAATCATACAAAGATGATTTATTTCAGAACTTATTCTACTCTTTTAATGTTAACCATAATCTGTACAATTCAATTGGAAATTAAACTGAAATCTTTTCGGGAGGAAAAATAAAAATAAAGAAAGAAATAAAGAACTCAAATAATGTAATTGCATAAAAATGCACACCCTTAAACTCATACTTAGAATTAATGACAGCATTCAGTCTTTTTGGGCAGGAGTCTATCAGCATGGGGCATCTAGAATTACAAACGTTTGCCCATGCTTCCTTACAGTAGGGCTCGAAATCTGTGGGATTGTGAGGACATCTCCTGTGTACAGCGCCCTCTTCAGGTCACCCACAGATTTCAGGTAGGTCTGGGTCCTGGCTGGGCCATTCCAAAACTTTGGTTCTCTGGAGAAGACACTTTTTTGTTGATTTGGAGGAATGCTTAGAGTCTTTGTCGTACTGGAAGGTGAAATTCTTCTTCATCTTCGACGACCCAGGAAAACATACTCTGAAGGGAGGTAAGAACATTTCTAAAACAATCCACAGTGAGGAGATTGGAACAAAACAAAATCCTCTAAACTGCATGCTCGCAAACGCCAGAAGCCTGACAAACAAGATGGAAGAACTAGAAGCAGAAATATCTACAGGTAACTTTGACATAGTGGGAATAACCGAGACATGGTTAGATGAAAGCTATGACTGGGCAGTTAACTTACAGGGTTACAGTCTGTTTAGAAAGGATCGTAAAAATCGGAGAGGAGGAGGGGTTTGTCTCTATGTAAAGTCTTGTCTAAAGTCCACTGTAAGGGAGGATATTAGCGAAGGGAATGAGGATGTCGAGTCCATATGGGTTGAAATTCATGGAGGGAAAAATGGTAACAAAATTCTCATTGGGGTCTGTTACAAACCCCCAAATATAACAGAAAGCATGGAAAGTCTACTTCTAAAGCAGATAGATGAAGCTGCAACCCATAATGAGGTCCTGGTTATGGGGGACTTTAACTACCCGGATATTAACTGGGAAACAGAAACCTGTGAAACCCATAAAGGCAACAGGTTTCTGCTAATAACCAAGAAAAATTATCTTTCACAATTGGTGCAGAATCCAACCAGAGGAGCAGCACTTTTAGACCTAATACTATCTAATAGACCTGACAGAATAACAAATCTGCAGGTGGTCGGGCATTTAGGAAATAGCGACCACAATATTGTGCAGTTTCACCTGTCTTTCACTAGGGGGACTTGTCAGGGAGTCACAAAAACATTGAACTTTAGGAAGGCAAAGTTTGAACAGCTTAGAGATGCCCTTAATCTGGTAGACTGGGACAATATCCTCAGAAATAAGAATACAGATAATAAATGGGAAATGTTTAAGAACATCCTAAATAGGCAGTGTAAGCGGTTTATACCTTGTGGGAATAAAAGGACTAGAAATAGGAAAAACCCAATGTGGCTAAACAAAGAAGTAAGACAGGCAATTAACAGTAAAAAGAAAGCATTTGCACTACTAAAGCAGGATGGCACCATTGAAGCTCTAAAAAACTATAGGGAGAAAAATACTTTATCTAAAAAACTAATTAAAGCTGCCAAAAAGGAAACAGAGAAGCACATTGCTAAGGAGAGTAAAACTAATCCCAAACTGTTCTTCAACTATATCAATAGTAAAAGAATAAAAACTGAAAATGTAGGCCCCTTAAAAAATAGTGAGGAAAGAATGGTTGTAGATGACGAGGAAAAAGCTAACATATTAAACACCTTCTTCTCCACGGTATTCACGGTGGAAAATGAAATGCTAGGTGAAATCCCAAGAAACAATGAAAACCCTATATTAAGGGTCACCAATCTAACCCAAGAAGAGGTGCGAAACCGGCTAAATAAGATTAAAATAGATAAATCTCCGGGTCCGGATGGCATACACCCACGAGTACTAAGAGAACTAAGTAATGTAATAGATAAACCATTATTTCTTATTTTTAGTGACTCTATAGCGACAGGGTCTGTTCCGCAGGACTGGCGCATAGCAAATGTGGTGCCAATATTCAAAAAGGGCTCTAAAAGTGAACCTGGAAATTATAGGCCAGTAAGTCTAACCTCTATTGTTGGTAAAATATTTGAAGGGTTTCTGAGGGATGTTATTCTGGATTATCTCAATGAGTATAACTGTTTAACTCCATATCAGCATGGGTTTATGAGAAATCGCTCCTGTCAAACCAATCTAATCAGTTTTTATGAAGAGGTAAGCTATAGGCTGGACCACGGTGAGTCATTGGACGTGGTATATCTCGATTTTTCCAAAGCGTTTGATACCGTGCCGCACAAGAGGTTGGTACACAAAATGAGAATGCTTGGTCTGGGGGAACATGTGTGTAAATGGGTTAGTAACTGGCTTAGTGATAGAAAGCAGAGGGTGGTTATAAATGGTATAGTCTCTAACTGGGTCGCTGTGACCAGTGGGGTACCGCAGGGGTCAGTATTGGGACCTGTTCTCTTCAACATATTCATTAATGATCTGGTAAAAGGTTTACACAGTAAAATATCGATATTTGCAGATGATACAAAACTATGTAAAGCAGTTAATACAAGAGAAGATAGTATTCTGCTACAGATGGATCTGGATAAGTTGGAAACTTGGGCTGAAAGGTGGCAGATGAGGTTTAACAATGATAAATGTAAGGTTATACACATGGGAAGAGGGAATCAATATCACCATTACACACTGAACGGGAAACCACTGGGTAAATCTGACAGGGAGAAGGACTTGGGGATCCTAGTTAATGATAAACTTACCTGGAGCAGCCAGTGCCAGGCAGCAGCTGCCAAGGCAAACAGGATCATGGGGTGCATTAAAAGAGGTCTGGATACACATGATGAGAGCATTATACTGCCTCTGTACAAATCCCTAGTTAGACCGCACATGGAGTACTGTGTCCAGTTTTGGGCACCGGTGCTCAGGAAGGATATAATGGAACTAGAGAGAGTACAAAGGAGGGCAACAAAATTAATAAAGGGGATGGGAGAACTACAATACCCAGATAGATTAGCGAAATTAGGATTATTTAGTCTAGAAAAAAGACGACTGAGGGGCGATCTAATAACCATGTATAAGTATATAAGGGGACAATACAAATATCTCGCTGAGGATCTGTTTATACCAAGGAAGGTGACGGGCACAAGGGGGCATTCTTTGCGTCTGGAGGAGAGAAGGTTTTTCCACCAACATAGAAGAGGATTCTTTACTGTTAGGGCAGTGAGAATCTGGAATTGCTTGCCTGAGGAGGTGGTGATGGCGAACTCAGTCGAGGGGTTCAAGAGAGGCCTGGATGTCTTCCTGGAGCAGAACAATATTGTATCATACAATTATTAGGTTCTGTAGAAGGACGTAGATCTGGGTATTTATTATGATGGAATATAGGCTGAACTGGATGGACAAATGTCTTTTTTCGGCCTTACTAACTATGTTACTATGTTACTATCTTCAACTTTTTAGCAAAGTCCGGAAGTGTTTGTTGCAAAATTGACTAATATTTGGAACGGTTCTTAATTCTCTCTACCTTGACTAATTAAGTTAATTACATGTGACTTTGTTGCGTTTTTGAGGCTGCATTTTTTTTCTCTTTTTTTGGTATGTCATGTTTTAAATAAATCTGCTTTGTTTTTTTTCATACAGCCTAAACACACCAAAAACAAGTCTTTTACCTGCGTATTTTCGGCATCTAATTTAATTTTATGGGGAAAATCAGCACATAAAATTCAGCATTCTCGCAAGATAAATTGACATGTTGTGGATGCCAAATCTGCACATAGGTCAGTTTACACAATTTAAAAAAAAAATGCACGGAGGGCATGAGATTGCTATGAGTCCCATTCACTTTGCCAGAAGTCTAAGATGCTGCATGTTTTCAGCAAAAATACTCAGCATCAAAAACTGACCAAAAACTCATCGCGGGGACTTAACCAAGCAAGGTTTCCCACATACCTTTGAAAAACAGGATGAAGGTTTTGGCAAGAAGAGGCTTCTATCTTGCCAAGTACCACCACAGGCCAGATATATGAAGAATTTTTCTTCTTGTCTTTTCATCAATTTTGAAGGTACTTTTAGATCTTAGAATTGTCAATCTTGTGCCAAATTTAAGCCATATCTTGATGATCATCTTTACAGTGTTCCATGGTATATCCTTGAATTTCATTTTGTAATCTTCTCCTGACTGATAACTTTCAACAATGAGATCCCTTTGCTGTGTTGTAAGCTGTTTACGGTTTACAGCTTTTACTGTAAAATGCAACTAAGAAAATGTCAGGAAAATCCTACTAGAACAACTAAACTTTGTATAGGGTTAATCAGAATGACTGTAAATGATAGCAGCTTTGTACTTACTACTACTTAACATGAGATTAAATATGATTGGCTAGTTCTGAATACAACCACATCCCCATTCATAAGAGGGTGTTCAGACTTACACAACCACAATGTTTTAGTTTTGGTATTTTTAGTTTCACCCCACAAAATTATTTCAGTTTGTTTCTCAATGGACTTGTACAAATTATTGGTGACATTAAAAATGGAAAAAAGTTCTGTATGATTTTTTTTTTACCTGACAACAAATTTGTAGTTTTAATAAGGGAGTGTAAACTTTTTATTTCCATTATTATTATTATTATTATTATTTATTTATATAGCACCATTAATTCCATGGTGCTGTACATGAGAAAGGGCTTACATACAGGGTTATAGATATCGTTTACAGTAAACAAATTTACAGTGACAGACTGGAACAGAGGGGAAAGGATTGTATCTATCCTCAAAAAAAAAACTAAAAAAAAACAGAAATTCTTGAAATGGATTACTTTTGAAAATGACATCAGATTTGTCCACTTTCATGACTCTCTTTATGAACATATCCTTAAAGTGGATCTAAATGTAATGCCTATATGAATCAGATTGACATACATTATAATGGGCTAGCGTCATGCCCAGGAATAACTACTCTGTAGCTACTCACATCAGACCGTAGCGTAGTGTAGTCCCAGATGCACATGTCTCCACTGCTAAGAAAGTCCTTAAGGGCCGGGATATTGTTCACCCACTCCCGGAGGCAGGGCAGGTTTTAGGCAAAGTGGGGCCCTAGGCAAAGTTTAAAATGGGGCCCCAAATGCTAACATAGTGCACATCATACAGAAGCATTTCGGTTGTATTTACATGCGCTGATCTCAGGCCGCTAAACGAGTGTGATCGACAATACTGAAGTCGTTGGACGCTTGTTTCCCGGCCTCTTTCCACCATCTGAGAAAGAATGAAGGGGACAGAACGATCACTAATAGATCACTAACAGATCACCATACAGTATCATGTTATCAGCAGCAGATCTACAGTTTACACCTGCGATGTGCTGCTGAGAACAAGGATTTTTATTCCGGCATAAACAATCCAGTCACCCAATGAATATGCTGCATTTTGCTTGTTTAGTATAATACACCCCCATAGTCCTCCATATAATATAATGTGCCCCATAGTCCTCCATATAGTATTATACACTTCCCATAGTCCTCCATATAGTATACAGCACAGCCAACAGTGGTATACAGCAGAGCCCCCAGTAGTATACAGCACAGCCAACAGTGGTATACAGCATTGCCCCCAGTAGTATACAGCAGAGCCCACAGCAGTATACAGCACAGCCAACAGCGGTATACAGCAGAGCCCCCAGTAGTATACAGCAGAGCCCCCAGTAGTATACAGCAGAGCCCACAGTAGTATACAGCAGAGCCCACAGTAGTATACAGCAGAGCCCACAGTAGTATACAGCAGAGCCCACAGTAGTATACAGCAGAGCCCGCAGTAGTATACAGCAGAGCCCGCAGCGGTATACAGCAGAGCCCACAGTGGTATACAGCAGAGCCCACAGTGGTATACAACAGAGCCCCCAGTGGTATACAGCAGAGCCCACAGTAGTATACACCAGAGCCCCCAGTAGTATACAGCAGAGCCCCCAGTAGTATACAGCAGAGCCCCCAGTAGTATACAGCACAGCTCACATCCCCCCTTCCCTCCCCGCCTCTCTCCTCCCGAGAATGGCCGCACAGACCAGAAAAAAAAAATAAAAAATAAAAAAACACAAGCTCCTCACCTCTCCCCGAGCCTGCGCTGCTTCCTGCTCCTGTGTCGGCGGCACTGCCTGGGACACAGTGAGTACGCGATGACGCGCGCCCGCTGTGTCAGAGGCAGAGCGGGGAATGATGGGAGAGGGAGCGTCAGGTGACACTCTCTCCTCCATCATTGCTTTGAACTATACCGGCAGACGCCGGTATAGTTCAATGCGGCGGGGGAGTCGGCGCTGGCGGCAGGCGGGCCCCCCTGCCTCACAGGGGCCCCATAGCGGCTGCGTGACTTGCCGCTAGCTGGGGGCCCCTGGGGGAGTGGGGGCCCCAGGCAGCTGCCTGGTCTGCCTGCCCCTAACGCCGGCCCTGCCCGGAGGAGAGGTGGGCTTTACAGAGACATTCCCAGACTGCTGTTTCAGTATAGGTGGCATCTTGTGACGCAGACTATGTGGAGTCAGGTACAAGAGTAAATCCAAAGCTAGCAGTTAAAGGGAACCTGTCACCTGAATTTGGCGGGACCGGTTTTCGGTCATATGGGCGGAGTTTTCAGGTGTTTGATTCACCCTTTCCTTACCCGCTAGCTGCATGCTGGCCGCAATATTGTATTGAAGTTCATTCTCTGTCCTCCGTAGTACATGCCTGCGCAAGGCAAGATTGCCTTGCGCAGGCGTGTACTATGGAGGACAGAGAATGAACTTCAATACAATATTGCGGCCAGCGGGTAAGGAAAGGGTGAATCAAACACCTGAAAACTCCGCCCATATGACCAAAAACCGGTCCCGCCAAATTCAGGTGACAGGTTCCCTTTAATAAAGAAGAACAATTAATGACCATTAGCAACTACTGAGAAGCAACCAAAACCCAACCAAGAAGCACTCACCATACCACTATGCAAAGGAACTGAATAAATAGCAATAAACTGGATTTGAATCAGGCCTTAAATAGCCAGCCCAAAACCCAGTCATGTCCAGGGAGCCTATCCCTGCTCACCTGTACAGCACGGTGCACACACTCCCACCATTGGCCAACACCAGGCAAGGCAGCGTCCCGTGTTGCCTGGCAATCAGGAGAACCAGTGTCCTATGCTTCCAGGTCCGCAAAACAAGTGGGAAGCATGGCGTCCCGTGTTCCCACATTGCTCACCACTGCCACACAAGGCACCACCATAAGTAATCACACCACCCAATAGCGCGATAGCTCCACTCCCAGCGTGGACAGACCGGCGCGGCAGTCTGGAAACCCGAGGAGGACAATTGCATCCACAGCAGGTATTCCTAAAGCTAAGGTATCTTAAAGTGGAGGCTACAATTGGTCTGGATCTCATTAAAGGGAACCTGTCACCCCAAAAATCGAAGATGAGCTGCGGCCACCGGCATCAGGGGCTTATCTACAGCATTCTGTAATGCTGTAGATAAGCCCCCGATGTATCCTAAAAGATGAGAAGAACAGGTTATATTATAATCACCCAGGGGCGGTCCCGCTGCGGTCCGGTCCGATGAGCATCGTGGTCCGGTCCGGGGCCTCCCATCTTCTTACGATGACGTCCTCTTCTTATCTTCACGCTGCGGCTCCGGCGCAGGCGTACTTTGTCTGCCCTGTTGAGGGCAGAGCAAAGTACTGCAGTGCGCAGGTGCTGGGCCTCTCTGACCTTTCCCGGCCCCTGATGCCGGTGGCCGCAGCTCATCTTCGATTTTAGGGGTGACAGGTTCCCTTTAAGGTGAGCTGCATGCTTCATCAAGGAAAACTCCAAGGAGGTATGGACTTAAAGAAAATTGGTCGGGCATCAAGTTATAGAGCATGGGGAGCCAAATATATTGATATATAGCTTTGTGTATTACCTGTGTTTTAATTAGTTAAACATCTGCTCTATCTGAGATTTTTGGTCCAGTAGGTGGATAAATCTGCAAATTAGGTTCTTTAAAATTGATGTTGACTTACCTTACAGGTGCTTCTCTCCTGTCTGTTGTAACATGTCATCTGTGAATGATTGGATGTTCCTATACTTATAGTGCTGGTAGAATGCTAATTAAGAGGACATGCTCACTCAAAAACAGTGGATGGCAAGTTACAAATGTTGAAAATATGTTAGACTGGTATGTGCACCAAAAGCAGTTTTAACTTCTGGTGGGGGATGAAGGCAGCGAGACTGATGCTTCTCTACAGGTTTTATTTAAAAGGATTGTTACACTTTAAATTAGTATTTGAAAACTTTGCCTGTGCACATAGTGATAATCCCAAACTACTAAAGTTGTGTTTATGAATCTCTTGAATCTCAGCATTTCTTGCTGTCACCTTCTTCCGAAGTAAAACGGAGAGGATGATGAACAATACCCTGGCTCTACAAATGTCGATTTGGGCCAATTCGATGTATCACAGCATCTGTTTTGATGCTCCGATGAGCCGTGTTTGCAGGTGTAATTAAGACGAACGTCCCAATGTTGTGATTGTTGAGGACGGAGATACATAAATTAAGACATAAGTATTACTAAGACGTCTCCCATTCTGCAATTACAATTCCAGCTGGGAATTTCACAGCAAATTAGTCTGATTTATAATATTTAGAACCATATAGAAAGAATGACAAATATTACAGATTTCTACTAAACCGATCCAATTCCCGTTGATAGCGTTTGTTCCCTTATGTTTTTAGAACAGGTTTTCTAGCCAGTATGTTCTGAGGAATCACACATGTATTTCATTGGATGAGCCACTCCAAAAACTATATCCAACTGGCAAGGGAAAAAATGCATTTCATGTCCCAAGTTTCTCCACTCTCTTGAAATAAAGCAGTCCGTATTCAAAACACATGAGTAATAGAAAATATCACCTGTGATGTTTACTGTACCAACATCTAAAGACAAGTATGCGCTGGCCAATCATTTCCAACTCGCCCTTTTCCAATAAAGCAAGTTATCTCTTATCAAAAGGATAGTGGGTAACTTGTGGATATGTGGGGATGGAACGTTAGGACCCTCAGGATCATGAGACTGTGGCTCTGCAGAGCGGAGGTGCTAATGCTTCACCCATTCTCTAAGCCGAAATAGCCGAACCCAGTACTTTATTTTCTTAGATCAAGCATGCACACTTATGTTCCAATGAAAACGAGCATCTACAGAACTCAGTTCCGGAGCTCTGATATCACGACTCTGTTATCCAGTGTCCCGGGACCAGGGGCTCCTTCCCTGTCCCTAACGCTAGGACTGCCCTAGCTCGCCCTGTTGCCCGGGTTACTTCTGAAGGTGAAGATGCCGAGGCCACGTACCTTGCCTTAGCTACTGAATCCTTCAATCTGTACCCTTACCCCACCCAGGGGAGAGGAGAGTAGTAGTGTACTGTAATACACCAACCAGACTAACAAGGTAATACAAATAGGGATAACAGAAAATACCAAACATACAGATATACACTCACCTATAACAGAGGTATGCACCAGGAAGTGAAGGATGGGGTTAAACCAAAATAGGAGAAGAAATGGAACTATCACACACTCAATACCTAGAAACAGACACTGATAAATCCACTAACCACCTTCTCCAAAAACCACCAACACCTATCCTCCCAGCCATGCAGCATAAACTAGCTCTGACAATTTGTTTTATTCAAGACCGAGATAATTTAGGGGATGGGAGTGGTTATCAGTGCACAGCTGAGATCCCAGACTCCCAGAGCTCTCAACATGGCTGATTAACCCCTGTTCTGCCAAAAGAAATTTACACCATTTAATAAGGTGAAGTGTTTCTATTCAGCACAAGAGTAGGAGGAATCAGACGCTGTAGTCTTCTGGCTCCTCTCTGTCGCGGTAAACATCCTTTCTCAGGAATGCAGGGGGTCCCAGTCGTAGGACCCCCAACAATCAGCAAGTTATCCTTTATTTTAAAGATGGCAGATAACTTTTTTGTGAATAACCCTTTAAAGCCCTCATACACATATGAAAATAAAGTTTTGACTCATTTTTGTCTAATGCTCATGATGTTTAAGCTTTTATATAGGAGGATCACAGGGTATCACACTGACGCTTACATTTTAGCTATTCTGCACTCAAACATGAAAGCGACCATCGTATCCATGATGTACTTGATTTGGCTTAATAAACTGCATTTAAAGGCTGTTAATTTGCTTCCTAAATGCATAGCTGAGCAGCTTTTTAAACAGTATTAACATTTTCAACCACTTTACTATTGCAGAGTGTCTGTAAGTCCCTTATCTAGATGAGTGATCTGCAGAAATTTAGCAAATCTGTCAGAGGCTTGCACACAGATTTCCATAGAATGGAGAGGGGAAAAAGCAGCTACAGTCTCAAAGAGGGTAGAAAAAACAGGTTATAGAACAACTGAACACGAAAAGAACATGAGTGCAGAATAGAGGCTGTGCTGATATACACTGCTCAAAAAAATAAAGGGAACACTAAAATCCCACATCCTAGATATCACTGAATGAAATATTCCAGTTGTAAATCTTTATTCATTACATAGTGGAATGTGTTGAGAACAATAAAACCTAAAAATGATCAACGTAAATCACAACTAATATCCCACGGAGGTCTGGAGTTGGAATGATGCTCAAAATCAAAGTGGAAAGTTACAGGCTGATCCAACTTCAGTGGAAATGCCTCAAGACAAGGAAATGATGCTCATTAGTGTCTGTGGCCTCCACGTGCCTGTATAATCTCCCTACAACACCTGGGCATGCTCCTGATGAGGCGGCGGATGGTCTCCTGAGGGATCTCCTCCCAGACCTGGACTAAAGCATCCTCCAACTCTTGGAAAGTCGGTGGTGCATCGTAACGTTGGTGGATGGTGCGAGACATGATGTCCCAGATGTGTTCAATCAGATTAAAGTCTGGGGAACGGGCGGGCCAGTCCACAGCTTCAATGCCTTCATCTTGCAGGAATTGCTGACACACTTCAGCCACATGAGGTCTGGCATTGTCCTGCATTAGGAGGAACCCAGGGCCAACCGCACCAGCATATTCTCTCACAAGGGGTCTGAGGATCTCATCTCAGTACCTAATGGCAGTCAGGCTACCTCTGGCAAGCACATGGAGGGCTGTGCGGCCCTCCAAAGAAATGCCACCCACACCATTACTGACCCACTGCCAAACCGGTCATGCTGAAAGACGTTGCAGGCAGCAGATCGCTCTCCACGGCGTCTCCAGACTCTGTCACGTCTGTCACATGTGCTCAGTGTGAACCTGCTTTCATCTGTGAAGAGCACAGGGTGCCAGTAGCGAATTTGCCAATCCTGGTGTTCTGTGGCAAATGCCAAGCGTCCTGCATGGTGATAGGCTGTGAGCACAACCCCCATCTGTCGACGTCGAGCACTCAGACCATCCTCATGGAGTCGGTTTCTAACCGTTTGTGCAGATACATGCACATTTGTGGCCTGCTGGAGGTCATTTTGCAGGGCTCTGGCAGTGCTCCTCTTATTCCTCCTTGCACAAAGGCGGAGGTAGCGGTCGTGCTGCTGGGTTGTTGCCCTCCTACGGCCCCCTCCACATCTCCTGGTGTACTGGCCTTTCTCCTGGTAGCGCCTCCAGCCTCTGGACACTACGCAGACAGACATAGCAAACTTTCTTGCCACAGCTAGCATTGCTGTGCCATCCTGGATGAGCTGCACTACCTGAGCCACTTGGGGGGTTGTAGAGTCTGTCTCGTGCTACCATGAGTGTGAAAGCACAAGCAACATTCAAAAGTGACCAAAACATCAGCCAGAAAGCAGAACACTAACAAATACTCGGAGACCACCCGAGCGTGCTCGGGAAAACCCGAGCAATGAGTATAAACGCTCATCACTAGTCAGCATGCCTCTGTAGTGGGTGAGTGTTAGATTATATATCTTAGAAAAACAGATCTACCCACACTGATCAACAGAAAAAGGGGAAATAGCAATTTCATTGCACTTGCAGAGTCTCCCCACTGTCTTCTGCTTGTGTCCGGTTCTACAGCTCTTTCTTTGGATCACTGGACATATCATACTGTTGACTTTTGAGAAATATTGATGTTTGCAGACAGATCACACATCAATGGACTATTTAAAGGGAATCTGTCAGTAGGATGAACCATCCTAAGCTGTCCATATGGATATGTAGGTCATAAGAAACTGAATTAAATGATACCTTGACATCTGCGATCCGATGTCTAATTCCAGAGAAATCCACATTTTTCCTAACATGTAAACGAGCTGTTAAGATCGGTGGGCCGGACATAGATCTCCCTGATAATCTGCCTCCAGAGCTTATTTTAAATGAAAGGAGGCTTTACCAGCATGAGACATGTAATGACTGACAGTCTGCTCTCATAATCACAGATCAGAACTAACAAAGTGCAGTAGAGTTATCACAGTAAAGCAGAGCTAACACAACACAGCAAAGCTAGCACAGCAGAGCTGATGCAGCACAACAGAGCTAACAAAACTGAGCTTTGTCTCATTACAAGAACATTTTTTAGTTGATGTTGTCTGCTCGATATGCTGTCAGCTCTGCTGTACTGCACTTACCCCCACACTTGCTGCCTGTGATAGGTAAGCTGAAGCTCTGTGATAGGACAACTGCAGCTGCAAATGTGTTTGTAATGAGATAAGGTTCACTTTTGCTCTTCTGTGTTAGTTCTGATGTACTGTGTGAGTACGGATCTCACTGCCGAGCTGCAATATGATTATGAGAGTAAAACGTCAGTCATTATATGTCTCACACTTGTAACGCTTCCTTTCTATTAAAAATAATCTCTGGAGGCAGATTCTAAAGATCTAAGTCCGGCCCATGGATATTAACAGCTCATTTACATATTAGAAAAAACATGTATTTCTCTGGAATAAGACATCAGATCACAGAAATCAAAGTATCATTTTATTCAACTTTCCACGACCTACATATGTACATATAGATGTCTTAGGAGGGTTGATCCTATTGACAAATTCCCTTTAAATATTATTAGAAAAAAAATCTTTGCAGCATAAGAAAATATCTGAAATGATTTTTTTTTACCATAAAAGGCCTTAAATTCTGTTATTCCTCCTGGAAATGAATAAATGAATAAATAGATAACTATTGCTATTCTCCTTGCTTATAAAGGGGGGGTCGTGTCACAGCGCCTCTTTCGCACTCTATATGGATACACAACTCTTTGAGGAATAGTAACACCCAGCTGTCAATTAATTTACACACCTACAGGAGGAATAACTGAGGAACAGCATCATTGGTATTACAAGTAGGTGTAGCTGAGCTCTTCGGTCTTCATTCAGCATTGTTTTAGTTTTTCTTAAAACAATTATCGATTTGCAACACAGTTCAGTTTTATTTATTACTGACGGAACACAAGGAATATATTTCCTCCGGGTTTGCAGCTGACATATTTGGGATATCTGGATGACATAGAAGAGTTTTTTTTTTTTTCTTCCTTAAAAGCACTTAGAGGCGGCATATTGAATAAAGATTGTGAAATTGTCCCCGCTGTATCATTAAATCTGAAAAGGTTCTTCCAAATTCAGTCATTCCTGGATTAAGATAATGGACCGAAGTGATAACCTCATCTCCGACAGCTAATGTTGCCCACCGCCTGGTAACATAGTGGTGGGAGACCCACTTAACTCAGTTACATCTTGCTAGATAACAGATTATGCATTCAAAAAAAAAAAAAAACGTTACCAAGACCCATCATCCTCCTGATCCTCTTCCTCCTCCTCGCTATTCTGCTGAAGACGCTTATTGATTTTTCTTCTTTTGTGTCAAGACTTTGCATCAGCATAAATGGAAGTCAGATGTCAGCCGCCTGCACACGGCGTGTCAATATGCATTACAGTAATTCTGCCATGTAGGATGGTCTCCAATAATGAATTATTACTTTGCCTCAATGTTGATGAAATAATCAAGTGCATTTAATAGACCTTTAAGTCAGCTACTTGTGCTGTGTTCGCAAGCATTGTCATCTGGGCAGACGCGGACCGTCAGAGGAGAGCTTTGTATTTAACCTTTTAAGATAACATGATATTTTCATGCATAATACATGGTGGAATATTATGATTGCACAAATACTAAAAATCTATTAACAGTTTCAGGACCAAGACTTTCAAGAGTCGTTACTGCTTCATTTTTACATAAGCACAGCCATGTCAAGGCTTGAGGAGTTGTAATTATGAATTAGGCAAAGAATCCTAGATTGTTAGAGTTGGAATGGACCTCCAGGGTCATCGTGTCCAACCACCTGCTCAATTCAGGAGTCACTAAACCATCTCAGACCGGTGGCTGTCCAGCTTCTGTATGAAGACTTCCATGGAAGGAGAACTCCCCACCTCTCGTGGCCGCCCGTTCCACTCATTGATCACCCTCACTGTCAAAAAGTTTTTTTTCTAATATCTAATCTGTATCTTCTCCCTTTCACGTTCATTCCATTGCTTCTCATGTTTCCATGTGCAAATGAGAATAAGGATGATCCCTCTACACTGTGACATCTCTTGAGATATTTGTAGACAGCTATTAAGTCTCCTCTTAGACTTCTTTTTTGCTAGCTAAACATTCCCAGTACCTCATAGGACATACTTTGCAGTCTGCTCACCATCCTGGTATCTCTTCTCTGAACTTGCTCCAGTTTTTCAATGTCATTTTTAAAATGTGGTGCCCAGAACTGGACACAGTGTACCAGACGAGGCCTGACCAAGCAGAAGAAGAGGGGGATAATTACTTCACGTGATCTAGAATCTGTGCTTCTCTTAACACATCCTAAAACTGTATTTGCTTTTCTTGCTGCTGCATCATATTGTTGACTCATGAGCAATCTGTGATCTATTAGTATACAATTCACTTTATCATATAATATGTTGAAAAGCAGCAACAAAAATTTCAAGTTCGGTGAAAAAACACAATTCCGCCATTCTTTTTCAACAGTGTTCATTGTGCAGTAAAAATTACCTAATAATATGATTCTCCAGGTCAATATGATCATGGTGATTGCAAATTTGTATAGTTTTTTTTTTTTTTTCAATTTTGGTGGTTTAAAAAGATGTTGACCGCACCATTTGCAAAGAAATTCGCCTCATCACTAAACATCTCCTGATATGTAAAATTAAGGTTTATCAAAAGTTGCCGTTTTACCCATTCTGCAAATTTTATCCAACGTTCTGGTCCGTTCTCAAACAGAAATTACAGCATCTGAACTTTGTAAGGGTGCCACAAATGCGTAGACAAACTTTGATGAATTGACGCACCGCTGACTTCACAGTCCAGAGGCAGATTGTAACGGGCGGCAGCCGTGGGCGAGGTACTGATCTCTTACGCCCAGGCACGTTACCTCAAGGTGGGGTTCCTGGCTGGGTGCGTGGACTTCATGTAAAGGGGCGCTACACCCTTGCAGGTCACATGTCACCGATGAATTTGATTGGCCATGACCAGATGTTTGAAATTTCAATGGGTGAGACCAGTAGTCCAAAATAAACAGTCTTTTACTAAACAGCCACTTGGCGGGAACCATGTACAATAGATAGTGGGTGCATAGCGTCACAAACGTTTACTTTACAACACAGTCTCTTTACTTCTTCCAAATTTACTTGCTTCTGCTTCAACTAGTCCCGGTTTCTTCACCACCCACTAGCACGATACTACAGTCCAGTTAGTGAAAGTCCTATTCTCAACCCGTGTTCTGCATCCCCTCTTCCTCTTTAATAAATCAGTTTGCCATTATGGCCAGTACTTAGCTACTTTGCTTCTGATACCTTGGAGCCAAGAGAACTCTCCCTGTCTCACGCTCCTTCTTCTGTTCTGGCCGCTTACCTCTCTGACTTGCAAACTCGGGCAGTACTGGTAGGCTTCCTGTCCCAGGACTCGTCTCCGGTTGACCACTCTCTCCTTCTGTCAGTGTTCCTTCCTCTTTACTTAGGATCATGCTATCCACTGTCTCTGTATCTTCTCACTTCGGGGCCTCCACATCATGCGGTTCTGCTCACCGTCCAGACCTTAGGTCTGCTCTAGCTGTAAGCTAGACCCTGTCTAACGTCTTGACAGGAAACTGACAATGTCAGGAGCAATGCATGCCGGGAACTGAGGAAAAAGAAGTTCCTGCACCTATAGTTCTGGCAGAATTATCATGAAGAAAAAACACTCAAAAATAGTGGATGGCAAGTTTGAGAGCTTGGAAATCAAGACACCTGCTCACCTCTAAAACTGCTTCAACTCTGCTATGTCTTTTTTGTATAGGGGTATACAAAATTCCATGTATGAACTCATTAGTCACTTGTATGGAGGTTAAAAGATGTCTATCGCTGCCCTATTAAATCATATAATGATTGTGTTTGCCTTGGCAGCAGCTGCCTGGCACTGGTTACTATAGTTCAGTTTACTATCCACAACAAGCTTAAATTCTTTTCCATATGAGTTTTACCCAGTCTTTTCACTTTTAATAGCACTGACATTAGTTTTCCTTTCCCATGCCATAATGTTACATGTGTTTGTTCAGAACTTAATTTGCCACTTCTCTACCCAAACTCCCCACTTACACAGGTCCATCCGTAATTAAACGTTGGCCATTTCTCTGTTATTTTTGAAGTTGTGTTACATTTGGAAGTATTGATGTTTTACTCTGCAAGGATCCCTGCAAGATCATCAGCAAATAGATTAAAAGGAATGGAGGTTGAAAACTGACTCCAATGTTCTTCCACCTCTAATCGTAACCCAGCCTAAATGTGGGATTTCCACCATAGGCATTAACCCCTTAATCCCTTAGGTAACAGGTGATTTTTTTTTTTTTTTTTTAAATCGCTTTCTTTTTTTTTTCCTTTCGTCCCATTGCTATAGTATTTACATTTTTCTTTAACCCCTTCATGACCTTGGGATTTTTCGTTTTTCCGTGTTCGTTTTTCACTCCCCTCCTTCCCAGAGCCATAACTTTTTTATTTTTCCGTCAATTTGGCCATGTGAGGGCTTATTTTTTGCGGGACGAGTTGTACTTTTGAACGACATAATTGGTTTTAGCATGTCGTGTACTAGAAAACGGGAAAAAAATTCCAAATGCGGTGAAATTGCAAAAAAAGTGCAATCCCACACTTGTTTTTTGTTTGGCTTTTTTGCTAGGTTCACTAAATGCTAAAACTGACCTGCCATTATGATTCTCCAGGTCAGTACGAGTTCATAGACACCTAACATGACTAGGTTATTTTTTTATCTAAGTGGTGAAAAAAAATTCCAAACTTTGCTAAAAAAAAAAAAATTGCGCCATTTTCCGATACTCATAGCGTCTCCATTTTTCGTGATCTGGGGTCAGTTGAGGGCTTATTTTTTGCGTGCCGAGATGATGTTTTTAATGATAGCATTTTGGTGCAGATACGTTCTTTTGATCGCCCGTTATTGCATTTTAATGCAATGTCGCGGCGACCTAAAAAACGTAATTCTGGCGTTTCGAATTTTTTTTCTCGCTACGCCGTTTAGCGATCAGGTTAATGCTTTTATTTAATTGATAGATCGGGCGATTCTGAGCGCGGCGATACCAAACGTGTAGATTTGATTTTTTTTTATTGATTTATTTTGATTGGGGCTAAAGGGGGGTGATTTAAACTTTTATATTTTTTTTATTTTTTTCACATTTTTTTTAACTTTTTTTTTTTTACTTTTGCCATGCTTCAATAGCCTCCATGGGAGGCTAGAAGCTGGCACAACGCGATCGCCTCTGCTACATAGCAGCGATCTGCTGATCGCTGCTATGTAGCAGAAATGCAGGTGTGCTGTGAGCGCCGACCACAGGGTGGCGCTCACTGCCACCGGTCATCAGTAACCATAGAGGTCTCTAGGACCTCTATGGTTACCATCCTGATGCATCGCCGACCCCCGATCATGTGACGGGTGCGGTAGTTAAATGCCGCTGTCTGCGTTTGACAGCGCCATTTAACTAGTTAATAGGTGCGGGCAGATCGCGATTCTGCCCGCCCCTATTACGGGCACATGTCAGCTGTTCAAAACAGCTGACATGTCCCGGCTTTGATGCGGGCTCACCGCGGAGCCCTGCATCAAAGCAGGGGAGCTGACATCGGACGTACTATCCCGTCCGAGGTCAGAAAGGGTTTAATATACTCAGATATAGTAATGTTTTTTACAGACCAAAGATTTTGTAATTATGTATTACTAGATGGCAGCCCGATTCTAAAGAATCGGGAGTCTAGAATCCATATATACTTTATTTATTCAAATGTAAGAATAATACAATTAATAAATAATAGTAAGAAAGAACAAAAATAATAGGCAGTATATGGAGAAAACACCAAACAAAAGTTCAAAATTGGTGTGAAAATGTCACTGAACCACTTCACAACTAAATATATATAGTTTTGGTAAATGGTATTATCATTTTTTTGACGAAATTCGGCAGGAGCTTGAAGAGCAACGTCACTGGGCCCGCCTCCACGCAGTAGAAACTTGCTGTGAGGTAAAAATTCAAAAATCACACCAAAATGGCGGGCGGAGTGTGTCACAGTACAGCACGTTTCTGATTGGTCGCTCGCAGCAGGCGGCAACCAATCAGACACTGGACACTGTTGACGTCACTTATCTCCGGACATTAGCTCCGGACATTAGCTCCGGACATTATCTCCGCACATTAGCTCCGGACATTAGCTCCGGACATTATCTCCGCACATTAGCTCCGGACATTAGCTCCGGACATTAGCTCCGGACAAAGCCACGGAAGTTGGCACAAATTGCAGGAAGTAGTATTCTAGGCAATTATATATAAGATTGTATATTGTATACTGTATATTACTATATATGTACTGTATATTATACTGTATTGTATGCATATATACTGTATATATATTTTTGCCTCAAACACAAATAAAATGTGCAATCTTTAACATTAGCCCTTTTAGAGATCATTTCAACTTCAACTTGCCTAACTGTTCACAATAACAGTCATTTTGACCAGGGGTGCCCAAACTTTTGCAGTTGAAACTAGAAGTTTACATACACTATATAAAAAGACACATCTGCGTGTTTTTCTCAATATCTGAAATGAAATCAGAATAAACCTTTCCCGTTTTAGGTCAACTAGGATTACCATAATTATTAACAAAGTCAATGTTTTGGAGCGGCCATCACAAAGCCCTGATCTCAATCCTATTGAAAATTTATGGGCAAAGCTGAAAAGGCCGCTGCGAGCAAGGCGACCTACAAACCTGGATCAGTTACACCAGTTGTGTCAGAAGGAATGGGCCCAAATTATGACCAACTATTGTGAGAAGCTTGTGGAAGGAGATCCCAAACGTTTGACCCAAGTCATTCATTCAGTTTAAGGGCAATGGTTACCAAATACTAATGAAATGTATGTAAACTTTTGACTTTGCAGGAAGTAATAAAAACGCCTTAAACCATTATCTCTCTCTCACTATTCTGGCATTTGGCAAATAATAATTATGGTAATCCTAATTGACCTAAAATAGGAAAGGTTTATTCTGATTTCATGTCAGATATTGGGAAAAACATGCAGATGTGTCTTTTTATACAGTGTATGTAAACTTCTAGTTTCCACTATACATGCCACGGTACCTTTTTTTAACACATAAAGACACAATGTGTTAGCACTCTGCGATTGATGAATATATGAACTCCGTTATTGCTGTAAACAATAAAAACATAAGGTACTTTGCAGTGTGCTGACGCATTATGTATGTATGTTTGCATATTGGCCAATATTTTTTATCTTGCACTATACCTTTTTCTGTTCTTCCATTAATTAACCTGTGCGACGGCTTATTATTTATTGTGCATCAAGTTTTACTTTTTATTGATGATATTTTAACATACATCAGACATGTCGATTGCTCTTTATTGCATACTAACTTAAAAAACTGAAAAAAATAAAAATATTGTTCATTTTTGTACTTCAATTTTCATCTTATGGGATAAATATTTTTTTTATATTTTATTACTTCAAACGATTAAGCTTTTGCCAATACCAAATATCTACTTTTTTTTTTTACATTTTTACAATTCATTATTTATGTAGGGATGAAAAGGGGCGTGATTTCATATTTTATATGTACCGTATATTTTGAAATTTCTTTACATTTTTTTTTTACATTTTTAGTAATTCCTCTTTATGAACCTACAATCATTTAATCACTGACTAAATACACTGCAATATCTTAGTAGTGTATTGTGAAACTTAGGATCTCCTATGAAGCCTAGACAATGGCATACAGTATGTCATTAAGGGGTTAAGGGGGTTGTCCGGCCTTAGGTTACAAGTCCATGTGATTGCAGACTTGTGAATCCTCACAGGGTGTGTACTATGAGGAATCTCCAATGCCGGGAGCAGGAGGTCATGTGAAGCCAAGTATAAGTTTTGCATACTTACAGCCACATTCTAACTAGACTTGTCTGGCCTCGCTCACTACACGTGTATTGTGCGCGCCCGCACCCATCTAGTCGGCCTGTGACCACGTGCATGCAAATACATCCTTGGGGTCAAGCTCCCATTGCTCCCAGCGCTGGAGAATCTTTACAGTGAACAATGTGCGCACTGTAAGGAAACACAAGTGACTTCAGACTTGTAGCCTAAGGCCGGACAACCCCTTTATTGAATGTACCCAGGGTATGCTATAAACGTCAGATAGGTGTTTGCTGCACTCTGGCATGGATTTAATGGATGGGTAACTGAGCATGACGTTCCCCATCAAGTCTTCCTTGGCCATTTCCATTACTCCCATAGTCATAAATGACAAGAGCAGCACTGATCTGTGGCCACCTTTTCATTCATTCTCCAACTATAAATGGTCTTAGGACCCCCTTTTCCCAGTAGGTCGGTGTTCAATAGGTCAAACCTCTGCCTATCAGATATAGGCACCCCAGATTTCTGGAAGTTTGTCATCTCATTTTGTGTCTATTTTAGTCTTTTTAAGACGTCTGTACATGTCTTCCAGGGTTACACCGGTGACATTTAATGGAGTTTACTTTATTTCTCAGTGGTTCAACTGACATTTCATTTTTCTCTGTAAATGTGCTAGAGAAAACATGCTGAATAAATTGACTTTTCCCTCATTCTCCCACCAAAATTCCTTCTAGATATATTTTTAAGGGGAAACATTTTAATATCAATGTTATATTATTTATATAATTGATTAACATCATAAAAATTAGTATAATCCTTCTAGTCATTATATCTATAATATCACGGTGGGAGCGTCACTCTGTCCGAAGCCTTTATAGACTGCGCAAGCGCGACGCACCGCGCCTGCGCAGTCTGGAACAGAGTGACGCTGCCTTACTTATTCCCCCCCCATATATACCGGCCATGGGGGCTCCACACACCCGCGTGTCCCTCCTAATATACCGGCCATGGAGGCTCCGTGCTCTGCAGCTCCAGTCAGGGTAGCTGTAGAGCCCAGCGGAGCTCCAGGACCTTCGATGATGTCACCACAGGCATGTGACCAGTGACGCGAGTGGGCGGAGTCAGCCCTCGCTGTGCTGCTGGCTGCAGGGGTGTATCTATAGCCAGCACCGCACTCAGATACTCACGGCACAGCGCCGCCCGCACTCACGGCACAGCGCCGCCCGCACTCACGGCTCAGCACAGCGCGGCCCGCACTCAGCACAGCGCCGCCCGCACTCAGCACAGCGCCGCCCGCACTCAGCACAGCGCCGCCCGCACTCAGCACAGCGCCGCCCGCACTCAGCACAGCCGCCCGAACTCAGCACAGCCGCCCGAACTCGGGCAATAGAGCCGGAGAGAGAAAGATAGAAGCAACATATGGCAGAATGGAAACAGGAACAGGCAGAATGGGTGCAGCACATTACAACATAATGGGGGCACAGGATGGGAGCAGCACATGACAGAATGGGGGTGCAGGATGGGAACAACACATGACAATGGGGGTGCAGGATGGGAGCAGCATATGACAGAATGGAGGCACACACATGACAGGATGGGGGTGCAGGATGGGAGCACATGACAGGATGGGGACGCAGGATGGAGCAGCACATGACAGGATGGGGGCGCAGGATGGGAGCAGCCCATGACAGAATGGGGGCGCAGGATGGAGCAGCACATGACAGGATGGGGGCGCAGGATGGGAGCAGCACATGACAGGATGGGGGCGCAGGATGGGAGCAGCACATGACAGGATGGGGACGCAGGATGGAGCAGCATATGACAGGATGGAGACCATATACCAATATAAATGCTCGCCACCCAGGCGTAGAACGGGTCCAATAGCTAGTCATTAATATCAGTATAGGCTGCATAGGGATCAGAGCTCTATTTTCATCCCAGAGCTCCAAATCCTCCTTTACGGCTGTGACGTCCCCAACTGTTAAAAGGGCATCATGCCCTGGTACTAGGAAGCACCCATCTACCTTGGTTAATATTGCCTTCCCATGTGCCCCCACCTCTAGTTGGATCTTGTACCAATTCTCTTATCTACTCTGTTGACACTATATTGCCCTAAGAAGACCTGGTAGATAGCACACTGTATGATGACTCCATGACACTCTTTATGATACATTAGACCCCATGACACTCTTTATGATACGTTAGACCCCATTGCACGCTTTATGAAACATTAGACTCCATGGCACTCTTTATGAAACATTAGACTCCATGGCACTCTTCATGAAACATTAGACTCTATGGCACTCTTTGTGAAACGTTAGACCCCATGGCACTCTTTATGATACATTAGACTCCATGGCACTCTTTATGATACGGAAGACCCCATGGCACTCTTTATGAAACATTAGACTCCATGGCACTCTTTATGATACATTAGACCCCATGACACTGTTTATGATACGTTAGACCCCATGGCACTCTTTATGAAACATTAGACCCCATGGCACTTTTTATGATACATTAGTCCCCATGACACTCTTCATGATACGTTAGACCCCATGACACTCTTTATGAAACATTAGACTCCATGGCAATCTTTATGAAACATTAGACTCCATGGCACTCATGAAACATTAGACTCCATGGCACTCTTTGTGAAACGTTAGACCCCATGGCACTCTTTATGATACATTAGACTCCATGACACTCTTTATGATACATTAGCCTCCATGGCACTCTTTATGATACAGTAGACCCCATGACACTCTTTATGATACATTGGCCTCCATGACACTCTTTATGTTACATTAGACTCCATGGCATTCTTTATGATACATTGGCCTCCATGACACTCTTTATGATACATTAGACCCCATGGCACTCTTTATGATACATTAGCCTCCATGGCACTCTTTATGATACATTAGACCCCATGGCACTCTTTATGATACATTAGACCCCATGGCACTCTTTATGATACATTAGACTCCATGGCACTCTTTATGATACATTAGACCCCATGACACTCTTTATGATACATTAGACCCCATGGCACTTTTTATGATACATTAGACTCCATGGCACTCTTTATGATACATTAGACCCCATGGCACTTTTTATGATACATTAGACTCCATGGCACTCTTTATGATACATTAGACCCCATGACACTCTTTATGATACATTAGACTCCATGGCACTCTTTATGAGACGTTAGACCCCATGGCACTTTTTATGATACATTAGACTCCATGACACTCTTTATGATACATTAGACTCCATGGCATTCTTTATGATACATTAGACTCCATGGCACTTTTTATGATACATTAGACTCCATGACACTCTTTATGATACATTAGACTCCATGGCATTCTTTATGATACATTAGACTCCATGGCACTCTTTATGATACACTAGACCCCATGACACTATTTATGATACATTAGACCCCATGGCACTCTTTATGAGACGTTAGACCCCATGGCACTTTTTATGATACATTAGACTCCATGGCATTCTTTATGATACACAGACCCCATGGCACTCTTTATGGTACATTAGACTCCATGGCACTCCTTATTATACATTAGACCCCATGACACTCTTTATGGTACATTAGACCCCACGACACTCTTTATGATACATTAGACCCCATGGCACTCTTTATGAGACGTTAGACCCCATGGCACTTTTTATGATACATTAGACTCCATGACACTCTTTATGATACATTAGACTCCATGGCATTCTTTATGATACATTAGACTCTATGACATTCTTTATGATACACAGACCCCATGGCATTCTTTATGGTACATTAGACTCCATGGCACTCCTTATTATACATTAGACCCCATGACACTCTTTATGGTACATTAGACCCCACGACACTCTTTATGATACATTAGACCCCATGGACTCTTTATGATACATATATATACAAAAAAGGTTGCACTCTATCGTGCAAAAGCATGTCTAATATGAAATATATGAAATATGAATAGCAAAATGTCTTTTGAACATTAGGAAAATATTTAAGAGACGCTTTGCACAGAATTTGATATAATCAAATAGTGTGAGCCCATCAACCAATCGTCAAGGTGGTCTCATAAAACTGATGGGTCCCTGATCTCCCTGTCCAAATGTGAACACTTACCGAAGGCCAATGTCTGTATGCCTGGGTGAATGTGGACACCTCTGTTCAGCAAAGCCTACATATGGGTTGACCGGGACCAAGTGTGATGAGATGCAATTAAAAACCACATGGTGATGGGAGGAGTGCGCAGTCAGTCAGCTAACATAGAAATGACAGAAAAAAGACTTGCACATCCAAACTAGTGTGAATAGGTGCATACCAGGAGCAGCTACCTCCATACATAAATATACAAAAAAGGTTGCACTCTATCGTGCAAAAGCATGTCTAATATGAAATATATGAAATATGAATAGCAAAATGGCTTTTGAACATTAGGAAAATATTTAAGAGACGCTTTGCACAGAATTTGATATAATCAAATAGTGTGAGCCCATCAACCAATCGTCAAGGTGGTCTCATAAAACTGATGGGTCCCTGATCTCCCTGTCCAAATGTGAACACTTACCGAAGGCCAATGTCTGTATGCCTGGGTGAATGTGGACACCTCTGTTCAGCAAAGCCTACATATGGGTTGACCGGGACCAAGTGTGATGAGATGCAATTAAAAACCACATGGTCAGGGCCGTATTTGCCACTAGGCACTCGAGGGCACGTGCCTAGGGCGGCGCCTATGCGGGGGGCGGCACCAGAGCAAAGTTTTTTTTTTTTTAGTCCAGCGGGGTCACCTGGTCCCTGTCCCTAATAATAACCCCCCCCCACCGTGGTCGCCCAAGTTGCCCAGACATCATACAGTGTCACTGGTGGTGAGTCATCATCATACTGTACATAAATACTCACCTAGCTAGCTCCAGCGATGCCTGGTCTGGTCTCCGCGTCAGCTCGTCCTGCGTGAGGTGCGGTCAGGTGGTACCGCTGCTCATTAAGTTCATGAATATGCGCATATTCATGAACTTAATGCGCGGTACCACCTGACAGCTCACGCAGGAGGACGAGGGTGCTGCCCCGCCGCCGGGACAGAGGTGGATTCCGCGCGGTGTGGAAAGGAGTCGGACGGACCGACGGTGACTCGGTGAGTATGAATGTCTGATGGGAGGGTGGGAGGACGGCAGGGGCTGGGGGACGACCGTGGACGGGGAGCGGAGCAGCGAGCCGAGCCATGATAGGAATGGATGCATGGGACTGGAGTGGAGCGCGGAGCGGCAGGGTCGGGGAGCCTCAGCCGATGAGCCGCCCAGGCCCATGAATGATGGTGACGCTAATGCGGCGCCCAGCGGGCCCATGCATGGAGGATGGAGCCTGGGGGAGGCTGGCCAAGGGGGGAGAGGAGGGCGGCGATGAGCCACGCGTACAGGAGGGAGGGGGGGGATGGGAGATGAGCCAGAGCCACCCCTGCATACAGGGAGGCCTGGGAGGGGGACAAAACATGAGCCACGCATGGGGGGATGGGAGATGAGGAGCATCATGTGACTATTATACAGTATTGAGCATCATGTGTGGCCGCCCATTATACAGTATGGAGCGTCATGTAGAGCCATTATACAGTATGGAGCATCATATGTGGCCATTATACAGTATGGAGCACTGTGTGGCCATTATACAGTATGGAGCGTCATGTAGAGCCATTATACAGTATGGAGCATCATATGTGGCCATTATACAGTATGGAGCATCATATGTGGCCATTACAGTATGGAGCATCATGTGTGGCCATTATACAGTATGGACCATCATGTGTGGCTATTATACAGTATGGAGCATCATGTGACTATTATACAGTATGGAGCATCATGTGTGGCTATTATACAGCATGGAGCATCATGTGTGGCCATTATACAGTATGGAGCATCATATGTGGCCATTATACAGTATGGAGCATCATATGTGGCCATTACAGTATGGAGCATCATGTGTGGCCATTATACAGTATGGACCATCATGTGTGGCTATTATACAGTATGGAGCATCATGTGACTATTATACAGTATGGAGCATCATGTGTGGCCATTATACAGTATGAAGCATCATGTGTGGTCATTATACATTATGGAGCATCATGTGTGGCCATTATACAGTATGGAGCATCATGTGTGGCCATTATACAGTATGGAGCATCATATGTGGTCATTATACAGTATGAAGCATCATGTGCGGTCATTATACATTATGGAGCATCATGTGTGGCCATTATACAGTATGGAGCATCATGTGTGGCTATTATACAGTATGGAGCATCATGTGTGGTCATTATACAGTATGGAGCATCATGTGTAGCCATTATACAGTATGGAGCATCATGTGTGGTCATTATACAGTATGAAGCATCATGTGCGGTCATTATACAGTATGGAGCATCATGTGTGGCCATTATACAGTATGGAGCATCATGTGTAGCCATTATACAGTATAGAGCATCATGTGTGGCCATTATACAGTATGAAGCATCATGTGTGGTCATTATACAGTATGGAGCATCATGTGTGGCCATTATACAGTATGGAGCATCATGTGTGGCTATTATACAGTATGGAGCATCATGTGTGGTCATTAATTATACAGTATGGAGCATCATGTGTAGCCATTATACAGTATGGAGCATCATGTGTGGCCATTATACAGTATGGAGCATCATGTGTAGCCATTATACAGTATGGAGCATCATGTGTGGCCATTATACAGTATGGAGCATCATGTGTGGCCATTATACAGTATGGAGCATCATGTGTGGCCATTATACAGTATGGAGCATCATGTGTGGCCATCATACAGTATGGAGCATCATGTGTGGCTATTATACAGTATCAGTAATAGAATGATAAAGTCCATATATTAATCCTACAATGTCTGCTGGACATGGTATGGGGAGAGTTTATAGTTCAGTTAGTACACAGACACCGATACTTGTTAACCAGTTAATGCTCTCTTGTCCACCACACTGCAGTGTCAAAAGAGGAAGACGGCGAGACAGGCAGCAACATCGCATCAGAGAGCTCTTGACCTCGAAACAGAAGATCCTCAGATCCTGGTATTGTGACATAATATTAAGAAGAATATTTATTCACTGATATTATTCTATTAACTCCACAGCATTTTTCATGCATCAACACTGTCCCCATTGGGGCTCACAATCTAAACATCCTATTAGTTGGTCTTTTGAGTGTGGTAGAAAACCCACACTAACACGGGGAGAACATCGAAACTCTGCAGATGTCATCCTTGTTGGGATTTGAACCCCAGACCCCAGTGCTACAAAGCTGGGGATGGGAGATGAGCAAGAGCCACCCCTGCATACAGGGAGACCTGGGAGGGGGACATCACATGAGCCATGCATGGGGGATGATGGGAGATGAGCCAGAGCCACCCCTGTATACAGGGAGGGGGACATCATGAGCCACGCATATGGGGGGGGAGATGAGCCATGCATACAGGAGGGGGGGAGAGATGAGCCATGCATGATGGGGGTGGGTAGCCGATGAGCCATGCATGGGGGGGAGATGAGCCATGCATACAGGATGGGAGGGGGGTGGGCCATTAAACATTATGCGTGAAGCATCATATGTTGCCATTATACAGTATGGATTTGGAGCATCATGTAGAGCCATTATACAGTATGGAGCATCATGTGTGGCCATTATACAATATGGAGCATCATGTGTGGCCATTATACAGTATGGAGCATTGTGTGGCCATATTTTTTTTTTGTTATAATTATTGTATATGAAACAGTGTGATCAGCAGTGCTAAATGGGTGTGGTTGGGACTTGAATATGGGTGTGACTAGTTGTGAAATGGGTGTGGTCAGAGGCGTGGCCTAAAATTTGCCGCGGCGCACTACGTGTGCCGCAACCTTTATACCTCTTTCCCTTCAAGAGTTGGGAGGTATGGTACCACATTTACCAGATCATGGCAAGTACCACAAATCCCATAGGGAATGAATGAGGCCAAACGCAGTGTTGCCGTAAATGATCCATTACGCTGCAGATGCAAAAAAACTGCCCGATCTGCTGCAAACAACAGCGATTCTTGCCAAAGTCACTGCCGATAGTGTCATACTCACCAATGGGGGAGGCAGCACTAAAAGTGCCTAGGGCAGCAGAAACTCTAAATACGGCCCTGCACATGGTGATGGGAGGAGTGCGCAGTCAGTCAGCTAACATAGAAATGACAGAAAAAAGACTCGCACATCCAAACTAGTGTGAATAGGTGCATACCAGGAGCAGCTACCTCCATACATAAATATACAAAAAAGGTTGCACTCTATCGTGCAAAAGCATGTCTAATATGAAATATATGAAATATGAATAGCAAAATGGCTTTTGAACATTAGGAAAATATTTAAGAGACGCTTTGCACAGAATTTGATATAATCAAATAGTGTGAGCCCATCAACCAATCGTCAAGGTGGTCTCATAAAACTGATGGGTCCCTGATCTCCCTGTCCAAATGTGAACACTTACCGAAGGCCAATGTCTGTATGCCTGGGTGAATGTGGACACCTCTGTTCAGCAAAGCCTACATATGGGTTGACCGGGACCAAGTGTGATGAGATGCAATTAAAAACCACATGGTGATGGGAGGAGTGCGCAGTCAGTCAGCTAACATAGAAATGACAGAAAAAAGACTCGCACATCCAAACTAGTGTGAATAGGTGCTTGGTCCCGGTCAACCCATATGTAGGCTTTGCTGAACAGAGGTGTCCACATTCACCCAGGCATACAGACATTGGCCTTCGGTAAGTGTTCACATTTGGACAGGGAGATCAGGGACCCATCAGTTTTATGAGACCACCTTGACGATTGGTTGATGGGCTCACACTATTTGATTATATCAAATTCTGTGCAAAGCGTCTCTTAAATATTTTCCTAATGTCCAAAAGCCATTTTGCTATTCATATTTCATATATTTCATATTACACATGCTTTTCACGATAGAGTGCAACCTTTTTTGTATATTTATGTATGGAGGTAGCTGCTCCTGGTATGCACCTATTCACACTAGTTTGGATGTGCGAGTCTTTTTTCTGTCAACTCTTTATGATACATTAGACCCCATGGCACTCTTTATGATACATTAGACCCCATGGCACTCTTTATGATTCATTAGACCCCATGGCACTCTTTATGATTCATTAGACTCCATGGCACTCTTTATGGTACATTAGACTCCATGGCACTCTTTATGGTACATTAGACTCCATGGCACTCCTTATGATACATTAGACCCCATGGCACTCTTTATGATACATTAGACCCCATGGCACTCTTTATGATACATTAGACCCCATGGCACTCTTTATGATACATTAGACCCCATGGCACTCTTTATGATTCATTAGACTCCATGGCACTCTTTATGATTCATTAGCCTCCATGGCACTCTTTATGATACATTAGACCCCATGGCACTCTTTATGATACATTAGACCCCATGGCACTCTTTATGATTCATTAGACTCCATGGCACTCTTTATGATATGTTAGGCCCCATGGCACTCTTTATGATACATTAGACCCCATGGCACTCTTTATGATTCATTAGACTCCATGACACTCTTTATGATATGTTAGGCCCCATGGCACTCTTTATGATACATTAGACCCCATGGCACTCTTTATGATACATTAGCCTCCATGGCACTCTTTATGACATAAAGTGGTACTTTATCTGTTCTGCATCTAGTTGTATCTAGCTGTTTTAAATCTACATTGTGGATTAAACATTTTCATTTTGTATTACATCTACTGTAGTTATATCATGCTTTTTCTGTATCTTCTGTACTGTATCTAGTAGTTTGAGTAATAGCAACAGGTGCAGGCTTATGCGGCTGGGACTGTGCTGACTGGACAGCAGATAGTGCTGCATTACTCGTTAACGTTAGTTAATACTGTTCTGTGCGACTTCTTTGGTTTGTTGGTCATTTTTGTTCTGAAAATTCTCCATATTGTGATAATTCTGTATGTCCCAGGTAAAACAGTTCATTTTTCCACAATGTTTGAGTGCTGAATGATTCTGCTGAAAGCTGAAATCTGCAACAGTCGTATCTAGCTGTATTAAATGCAGCTATGTTATGTCTCACTGTATGTTACTACACTATACTGCATCTAGTTGCATATTACAGTTAGGGTTGCAGGGGATGCAGTTGGCCCTGGAGCCTAAAGCGCCCAAAAGTTTTGCTCATACTATTAAACACCCATGATAGTTGGAGATTTAACTTTAGGGAGCGCACAAGCTGTAAGTTACACCACCGCTTGCTGTATTTGGCAGTAGTGTATGGCGCTGGACCTTACTGGATTGTATCTGTCTGTACTGTATCCAGCTGGACTATGAGTAAATGTCCTGTAATTCTTCTGCGCTCCAACATTAATGTTAGTCATGTGTTAAGTATATAGGGGCTTTCCATGGTCAGATAAAATTAGTCATTATCTCATTCTGTTGTGTATCTTCTAACCATGATTTTGTGTGTCAATGTGTTGTGGATTTTAGCTGTCATTGGTTACAGAACAAAAATAAATTCAGTGCAATGATATTATCATGTGGTTGAAAACCTCAGATGTGATCAAAAGAATGTGCAGTTGTGCTCAAAAGTTTACATACCCCGGCAGAATTTTTTCTTTCTTGACCTTTTTTCATAGAATATGAATGATAACACCAAACTTTTTCTCCACTCATGGTTAGTGGTTGGGTGAAGCCATTTATTGTCAAACTACTGTGTTTTCTCTTTTTAAATCATAATGCCAACCCAAAACATCCAAATGACCTCCTGATCCAGGTGATAGTGTTGTGCTGCCTCTTCTCCGCCGCTCCATGTGATAGTGTTGTGCTGCCTCTCCTCCGCCGCTCCAGGTGATAGTGTTGTGCTGCCTCTTCTCCGTCGCTCCAGGTGATAGTGTTTTGCTGCCTCTCCTTTGCCGCTCCAGGTGATAGTGTTGTGCTGCCTCTCCTCTGCCACTCCAGGTGATGGTGTCATGCTGCTTCTCCTCCACCGCTCCAGGTGATAGTGTTGTGCTGCCTCTCCTCCACCGCTCCAGGTGATAGTGTTGTGCTGCCTCTCCTCTGCCACTCCAGGTGATGGTGTCATGCTTCCTCTCCTCCGCAGCTCCAGGTGATAGTGTTGTGCTGCCTCTCCAGGTGATGGAGTCATGCTGCCTCTCCTCCTCTGCTCCAAGTGATGGTGTTGTGCTGCCTTTCCTCCGCCAGTCCAGGTGATAGTGTTGTGCTGCTTCTCCTTTGCCGCTCCAGGTGATAGTGTTGTGCTGCTTCTCCTTTGCCGCTTCAGGTGATAGTGTTGTGCTGCTTCTCCTTTGCCGCTCCAGGTGATAGTGTTGTGCTGCTTCTCCTTTGCCGCTCCAAGTGATAGTGTTGTGCTGCCTCTCCTCCACTGCTCCAGGTGATAGTGTTGTACTACCTCTCCTCTGTCGCTCCAGGTGATGGTGTTGTGCTGCCTCTCCTCCACTGCTCCAGGTGATAGTGTTGTGCTGCTTCTCCTTTGCCGCTCCAAGTGATAGTGTTGTGCTGCCTCTCCTCCACTGCTCCAGGTGATAGTGTTGTATTACCTCTCCTCTGTCGCTCCAGGTGATGGTGTTGTGCTGCCTCTCCTCCACTGCTCCAGGTGATAGTGTTGTGCTGCCTCTCCTCCGCCATTCCAGGTGATGGTGTCGTGCTGCCTTTCCTCTGCCGCTCCAAGTGATAGTGTTGTGCTGCCTCTCCTCCACTGCTCCAGGTGATAGTGTTGTGCTGCCTCTCCTCCGCCATTCCAGGTGATGGTGTCGTGCTGCCTTTCCTCTGCCGCTCCAAGTGATAGTGTTGTGCTGCCTCTCATTCGCAGCTCCAGGTGATAGTGTTGTGCTGCCTCTCCTTTGCCGCTCCAGGTGATAGTGTTGTGCTACCTCTCCTCTGTCGCTCCAAGTGATAGTGTTGTGCTGCCTCTCCTCCGCTGCTCCAAGTGATAGTGTTGTGCTGCCTCTCCTCCGCTGCTCCAGGTGATAGTGTTGTGCTGCCTCTCCTCCGCCATTCCAGGTGATGGTGTCGTGCTGCCTCTTTCCTCCTGATCCAGGTGACGGTTTCGTTCTGCCTCTCCCAGCCACTCTTGGTATAGCTGGCAGCAGTGATTGCATCTTGCCTGACATGTGGCAGCAGCAGCCAACCACGTGCATCATACATCATTCAGCACGCACCTCAGACTGGCGGAAGGGCACAGAATCAGTTGGGTCAATATGTATATATAAGTTTAATAAAGGCACACCTACACTTTAAATTAGTCTCAGGATAGTAAAACCATTTAATTTTCCCATCTGTCCACCCGTATGTAGCAATATATTCAGTCCTGGGTGAGAGCTGCCTCCACTGACCCCGGAGTTATTAGTGGATTATGTATCTTGTAATTACTCCGGCGCTCTTGTTGGCAGCGCTGCTGATTTGTAGCCGGGATCACTTATATTCTAGTCAGCTAATTGGATAGAAATGATGCATTAGTATGCTGATGTCAGTGTGTCGTCCTGACACTGACACAGTATTTAGTGAAGGATCAGGCGCTGCTTTGCTTCTGGGGCCGATCTACTAATGCGTGATAATGAAGATTTCATACATCTCCTCTAAACATCAGCCGACATGTCACATTCTGCAGCATCTTGTGGCTTGTTGTTGTTGCACTAAACGCGCAATTTCCTTATTAAGTCTAGAAAACATTATTGGCCCCAAAGATTTTGAGATAAAAACACCACAGCTGATTCTGAGAAGTGTTCAGACAGCTAAAAAAAACAATGTAAAACCCAATGAAGGGTAAAGTAAACAGTATTACTAATATTTACTCAGTAGTCAGATCTTATAAAGTCACTTCATGGAATCTGTCATCAGGTTTTTTCTGAAAGCAGTCAGAGACCCTGATTCCAGCGATGTATCACTTACTGGGCGCTTACTGCGGTTTTGATCTAGCAGTTCTCTGAATGCTGAGCTCTGTATAACCCCGCTCACACCGTGCATAGGCAGAAAGCTGCCAATCACCGTTGTTGATGCACTTGTACAGAGCTCATGAATATGGAGGACTACCTGGCAGAAGGTTTACTAGTCATGAAGTGATACTCTACTGCTGATAAAACAGTGATGTAAACTACAGCAAGCAGCCCAATAAGTGACATATTCCTGAAATCAGGGTCTCTGTCTTTACATTATTCTGCTCTCTGATTAGGTTGCGAAAATCCGGTGACAGATTCCCTTTAAATCAGAGCCTTTCTAACCAATTTTAGCTTTTATGTTTGCGTTTTTACTTGGCTTTTTATTTTATTTACCCTTATTTTTCTTTCAACATAGCCATATGAGGCCTTGTATTTTTTTTGGGGGGGAAGAGTTGCATTATTGAATGACATTATTTATTTTACCATAGAATATACTGAAAAATTGGAAAAAAAAATCCAAGTGGGATGAAATGATAACAAAAAATGCAATAGCGCCATTGTTTTTTATGTTTTGTTCTTACGTTATTCATTGCATGGTAAAAATAGTTCTCCAGGTCAGTGTAATTTCAGCGATACCCAACTTGAATAGATTTTTTTTATTTTTTATTAAAGTGTTGAAAATAAATTCAGAAGTTTAAAAAAAAATGCTTTTCACTCCCTCACTGGCTCTGAAGCGCAGTCCCTTCTTTTAATAGCTGACGAGGGAGCGCATTGTCAGTGCGCAATTAAAGTAACACAGCAGCAGCGTTGGAGCGCATACCTAACATGTCAGTATGTAAAGATAGCTCAACAGAGATAACGGCACCATTATCAATCATTCAGTATATTTCAATATCATATTATTCATTATGGTGCCTACATAAAGGACAGTATAGTGGACTGATCGCCAAATTATGGATATAAGCAAAGAAAGAAAAAGAAACGATCAAACAGCCCCAAAATAATGTAAAAAATATAAACACTTTATTATCATAACAATAAAGGAACAGGTTTGGAAGGGGAGAAAAAGACAGTGCCTATGTGCAATATAAAGTGCAGGATGATCAGTGCAAGCTGAAGGTCAACAGAATACAATAATTATATTTGGCCACCAGCCATCATCCTCTAATGCAAATAATAAAGACCTAATGCCCGAGGAATATGTCACAGTGATATGGTGAACATAAACGAATAGAACATGCACAGAATGAACTAAGGCATTCAATATTTAGATAGGGACAGAATATATACATAAAAGTTCTAAGAAGCATACCTAGCATGTACATAGGTATGAGGTATGCTATACATATACTAGTATGAGGGCACAGCAGCACATGCCTCCGCCCCGACGCGCGTTTCGGCCTTGCCTTGCGTGTTATGTTCTGTAAGAATCAGCTAGGTCAGGCCTCATTCACACATCCGATGTTGTGCTACCCGTGGTTTTCACCACGGGTAGTCTATGGCAGTGTTCCCCAACTCTGGTCCTCAAGAGCCACCAGCAGGTCATGTTTTCAGGATTTCCTTAGCATTTCACAGGTGATGGAATTATTGCCTGTGAAGGTGATGCAATTTTCACCTGGGCAAAAAAAAAGGAAATCTTGAAAACATGACCTGTTGGTGGCTCTTGAGGACCGGTGTTGGGGAACACTGGTCTACAGGGTCAGTATCATCGCCGTGAATTTTTTGTGGACTGAGAGGTTCATGGAAAATTGTGGAGACACGTCCTACTTTGATGTGAAGATCGGATCAAAATCAGGAATGCAAGTCAATGGGTCCGAGAATAAATTGGACTGCACTCGGATGACATCCAATTTTTACGGACTATCAGAATGGAGGTGGTTTAGGATTTTTTTTTTTGTGTAAATCAGCTTTATTAAGTAATATCACAAATATAGATACATGTCAAATTGCAATGGTAACATATAACTATAACTTGAAGCTACATTTGGCTTTTAGTAAATCCAGGAGAAAATACAATAAACTTATCCGTATAAACCTATATTATGACTCCTTTGTCTTCATTAACTAGATTCAAATACAATATTAGAATAAAATCGAATTTGCTTCTTGTTCATGACTATAACAAAAATTTAACCAGTAAAGGAATTAATGGACTAGAGATAGAGAGTGAGAAAGAACATCTCGCCTAGCTCAGTCTATAATTAATATTAAAATATGCTTGTTCACTGAACAAGAGATAGATGACCGAAGACAACGATGGTGTATCACAAAAATTAACTAAGCCATGTGATCAGTTCTGTGGTTTCTCTAAACACTATCCAAGAGGTCCATATGTTTAATACCTTCTCCAGGGTTCCCGTGTCCTGACCAACTAGTTGCTCCATTCTAAAGAGATGGTTCAATTCCGCTACAAGCTCAGATCTTGATGGGGAGATCGATTGCTTCCAGTAGCGGGGAATTAAATTGCGCGCAGCTGTCAAAAAATGTCTGAGGAGGCCTTTCTTAACCCCTTCCCGACCCATGACGCCACGTAGGCGTCATGAAAGTCGGTGCCAATCCGACCCATGACGCCTATGTGGCGTCATGGAAAGATCGCGTCCCTGCAGATCGGGTGAAAGGGTTAACTCCCATTTCACCCGATCTGCAGGGACTGGGGGAGTGGTAGTTTAGCCCAGGGGGGGTGGCTTCACCCCCTCGTGGCTACGATCGCTCTGATTGGCTCTTGAAAGTGAAACTGCCAATCAGAGCGATTTGTAATATTTCACCTATTATAACTGGTGAAATATTACAATCCAGCCATGGCCGATGCTGAAATATCATCGGCCATGGCTGGAAATACTAATGTGCCCCCACCCCACCCCACCCCACCCCACCGATCGCCCCCCCAGTCACAAAGAAGTGACATGCTACGGAATGTAAACCGCTGCGTTTCCGTGCAGTTTTTCCGCAGCATGTGTACAGCGATTTTTGTTTCCCGTAGGTTTACATTGAACTGTAAACTCATGGGAAACTGCTGCGGATCCGCAGCGTTTTCCACAGCGTGTGCACATACCTTTAGAATTAGGCTATGTGCACACGGTGCGGATTTGGCTGCGGATTGGCCGCTGCGGATTCGCAGCAGTGTTCCATCAGGTTTACAGTACCATGTAAACATATGAAAAACCAAATCCGCTGTGCCCATGGTGCGGAAAATACTGCGCGGAAACGCTGCGTTGTATTTTCCACAGCATGTCAATTCTTTGTGCGGATTCCGCCGCGTTTTACACCTGTTCCTCAATAGGAATCCGCAGGTGAAATCCGCACAAAAAACACTGGAAATCCGCGGAAAATCCGCAGGTAAAACGCAGTGCCTTTTACCCGCGGATTTTTCAAAAATGGTGCGGAAATATCTCACACGAATCCGCAACGTGGGCACATAGCCTTAGGGTTAGGGTTGGAATTAGGGTTGTGGTTAGGGTTAGGGGTGTGTTGGGGTTACGGGTGTGTTGCGGTTAGGGTTGTGATTAGGATTATGGCTACAGTTGGGATTAGGGTTAGGGGTGTGTTGGGGTTAGTGTTGGAGTTAGAATTGAGGGGTTACCACTGTTTAGGCACATCAGGGGTCTCCAAACGCAACATGGCGCCACCATTGATTCCAGCCAATCTCGTATTCAAAAAGTCAAATGGTGCTCCCTCACTTCCGAGCCCTGACGTGTGCCCAAACAGTGGTTTACCCCCACATATGGGGTACCAGCATACTCAGGACAAACTGCGCAACAATTACTGGGGTCCAATTTCTCCTGTTACCCTTGTGAATCTAAAAAAATGCTTGCTAAAACATAATTTTTGAGGAAAGAAAAATGATTTTTTATTTTCACGGCTCTGCGTTGTAAACGTCTGTGAAGCACTTGGGGGTTCAAAGTGCTCACCACATATCTAGATAAGTTCTTTGGGGGGTCTAGTTTCTAAAATGGGGTCACTTGTGGGGGTTTCTACTGTTTAGGCACACCAGGGGCATTGCAAACGCAACGTGACACCCGCAGACCATTCCATCAAAGTCTGCATTTCAAAAGTCACTACTTCCCTTCTGAGCCCCGACGTGTGCCCAAACAGTGGTTTACCCCCACTCATGGGGTATCAGCGTACTCAGGAGAAACTGGACAACAACTTTTGGGGTCCAATTTCTCCTGTAACCCTTGGGAAAATAAAAAATTCTGGGCTAAATAATTATTTTTGAGGAAAGAAAACGTATTTATTATTTTCACGGCTCTGCATTATAAACTTCTATGAAGCACTTGGGGGTTCAAAGTGCTCACCACACATCTAGATAAGTTCCTTTCGGGGTCTAGTTTCCAAAATGGGGTCACTTGTGGGGGGTTTCTACTGTTTAGGCACATCAGGGGCTCTGCAAACGCAACGTGACGCCCACAGAGCATTCCATCAAAGTCTGCATTTCAAAACATCACTACTTCACTTCCGAGCCTCGGCATGTGCCCAAACAGTGGTTTACCCCCACATATGGGGTATCACCGTACTCAGGAGAAACTGTACAACAACTTTTGGGGTCCAATTTCTTCTGTAACCCTTGGGAAAATAAAAAATTCTGGGCTAAATAATTATTTTTGAGGAAAGAAAACGTATTTATTATTTTCACGGCTCTGCATTATAAACTTCTATGAAGCACTTGGGGGTTCAAAGTGCTCACCACACATCTAGATAAGTTCCTTTGGGGGTCTAGTTTCCAAAATGGGGTCACTTGTGGGGGGTTTCTACTGTTAAGCCACATCAGGGGCTCTGCAAACGCAACGTGACGCCCACAGAGCATTCCATCAAAGTCTGCATTCCAAAACGTCACTACTTCACTTCCGAGCCCCGGCATGTGCCCAAACAGTGATTTACCCCCACATATGGGGTATCAGCGTACTCAGGAGAAACTGGACAACAACTTTTGGGGTCAAATTTCTCCTGTTACCCTTGGGAAAATAAAAAATTGCAGGCTAAAAGATCATGTTGGAGAAAATATTTTTTATTTTCATGGCTCTGCGTTATAAACTTCTGTGAAGCACTTGGGGGTTCAAAGTCCTCACCACACATCTAGATTAGTTCCTTTGGGGGTCTAGTTTCCAAAATGGTGTCATTTCTGGGGGATCTCCAATGTTTAGGCACACAGGGGCTCTCCAAACGTGACATGGTGTCCGCTAATGATTGGAGCTAATTTTCCATTTAAAAAGCCAAATGGCGTGCCATCCCTTCCGAGCCCTGCCGTGCGCCCAAACAGTGGTTTACCCCCACATATGGGGTATCAGCGTACTCAGGACAAATTGGACAACAATATTTGGGGTCCAATTTCTCCTATTATCCTTGGCAAAATAGGAAATTCCAGGCTAAAAAATCATTTTTGAGGAAAGAAAAATTATTTTTTATTTTCATGGCTCTGCGTTATAAACTTCTGTGAAGCATCTGGGGGTTTAAAGTGCTCAATATGCATCTAGATAAGTTCCTTGGGGGGTCTAGTTTCCAAAATGGGGTCACTTGTGGGGGAGCTCCAATGTTTAGGCACATAGGGGCTCTCCAAACGCGACATGGTGTCCGCTAACAATTGGAGCTAATTTTCCATTCAAAAAGTCAAATGGCGCGCCTTCCCTTCCGAGCCCTGCCGTGTGCCCAAACAGTGGTTTACCCCCACATATGAGGTATCGACGTACTCGGGAGAAATTGCCCAACAAATTTTATGATCCATTTTATCCTACTGCCCATGTGAAAATGAAAAAATTGAGGCGAAAAGAATTTTTTTGTGAAAAAAAAGTACTTTTTCATTTTTACAGATCAATTTGTGAAGCACCTGAGGGTTTAAAGTGCTCACTGGCATCTAAATAAGTTCCTTGGGGGGTCTAGTTTCCAAAATGGGGTCACTTGTGGGGGAGCGCCAATGTTTAGGCACACAGGAGCTATCCAAACGCGACATGGTGTCCGCTAACGATGGAAATAATTTTTCATTCAAAAAGTCAAATGGCGCTCCTTCCCTTCCGAGCCTTACCATGTGCCCAAACAGTGGTTTACCCCCACATGTGAGGTATTGGTGTACTCAGGAGAAATTGCCCAACACATTTTAGGATCCATTTTATCCTGTTGCCCATGTGAAAATGAAAAAATTGAGGCTAAAATAATTTTTTTGTGAAAAAAAAGTACTTTTTCATTTTTACGGATCAATTTGTGAAGCACCTGGGGGTTCAAAGTGCTCACTATGCATCTAGATAAGTTCCTTGGGGCGTCTAGTTTCCAAAATGGGGTCACTTGTGGGGGAGCTCCAATTTTAAGCACACGGGGGCTCTCCAAACGTGACATGGTGTCCGCTAAAGAGTGGAGCCAATTTTTGATTCAAAAAGTCAAATGGCGCTCCTTCCCTTCCAAGCCCTGCCGTGCGCCCAAACAGTGGTTTACCCCCACATATGAGGTATCAGCGTACTCAGGAGAAATTGGACAACAACTTTCGTGGTTCAGTTTCTCCTTTTACCATTGGGAAAATAAAAAAATTGTTGCTAAAAGATAATTTTTGTGACTGAAAAGTTAAATGTTCATTTTTTCCTTCCATGTTGCTTCTGCTGCTGTGAAGCACCTGAAGGGTTAATAAACTTCTTGAATGTGGTTTTGAGTACCTTGAGGGGTGCAGTTTTTAGAATGGTGTCACTTTTGGGTATTTTCAGCCATATAGACCCCTCAAACTGACTTCAAATGTGAGGTGGTCCCTAAAAAAAAATGGTTTTGTAAATTTCGTTGTAAAAATGACAAATCGCTGGTGAAATTTTAACCCTTATAACTTCCTAACAAAAAAAATTTTGTTTCCAAAATTGTGCTGATGTAAAGTAAACATGTGGGAAATGTTATTTATTAACTATTTTGTGTCACATATCTCTCTGGTTTGACAGAATAAAAATTCAAAATGTGAAAATTGCGACATTTTCAAAATTTTCGCCAAATTTCCGTTTTTATCACAAATAAACGCAGAATTTATTGACCTAAATTTACCACTAACATGAAGCCCAATATGTCACGAAAAAACAATCTCAGAACCGCTAGGATCCGTTGAAGCGTTCCTGAGTTATTACCTCATAAAGGGACACTGGTCAGAATTGCAAAAAACGGCAAGGTCTTTAAGGTCAAAATAGGCTGGGTCATGAAGGGGTTAAACTTGGCTATGGAGAGGTCACAAATAGACAGCAGAGCCACCTCCACTGTAGGACAAATTTTATACAGGGATAATTTGTTATGCAGATCAAAGACATCCCCCCAAAACACCCTAATGGGCGGGCAAGACCACCAAATGTGTGTGTATGATCCCTTCTCATTCCAACACCTCCAGCACGTATCTGGAGTGCTTGGGGTCATGGTGTGAATGTTATCTGTGCACCTGTACCAACGAGCCAAGAGTCTATAACCTCTCTCTTGATAGTCTGCACATAACGAGTTTAGGAATTTTTTTTTTATCTCCATGAACCAGAAAAACTGATGACACTTGCACTACTCTGATCAAAATAATACATCCGTTTTCTTCGTATGTGGAAAATTCAGACGTATGAATGAGCCCTTGGTGTGAGCCAAAAAAATAAAGACCTTCCTATGTACTAAGAATGTTACTATTAAAACATGTGTTCCCTTACCGGCAAGCGCACAGGTTGCACATATACTACAGCGCTGAATATAGAACTTAATATCAAGGTTGATATTTTTTCCAGAAACAGCGCCACTCTTGTGCATAGGCTGTCTATGGAACTGCAGCTCAGCACCCATTTAATGTGTTTGTAATTCAAAACTAAATGAGTCATCTGATGAAAAAGGTTAATGACATCGAAGGAAAAAGGGTGATTTCATCCTGTGGCCAGTCTGATTACATATGTACCAAAATGACTGCAGAGAAGGAAATCACATGCAGTTTCTCAGTCCACAGGAAAGAGTGAATATTCTGAATCCTCCCAATCTGATGGGCTCATGGTTCTGTTTAGGACACATGGTTTCTGGACAAAAGAATCAAACTGGGATTTTTTAAATTAATTTTATTGCCTTTCATGGCTAATTACAGGAGGATTGTGTTAGATATAAATGGGGCTCTACAAAGAACTCAAGGAGACCAGGGGGCTTATATACTATTGTTCCTTGTGGATCCTCCGACTTCTAAGTCAACCCCTGGAATGTAGATTTTCCCATTGTATTGTTGTGGTATTTTTGGTCAAAACATTTATGTCAGTGCAATATTTTATAAAGATTTCCTCTGTAAAGTTATATACAATTTTCCTAATTTTTTTAATCACATTTCCATAATCCACAATATCAGTAACCCATCATCTGCCTGATCCTGGATCAGAGTTGGACTGGGGTGCCGAGGGCCCACCAGTAACATTGTCTTTGGGGGCCCACTTTTCACCTGTATGCAAATATTGCACTACCCATTTTCACAAATTTACCTATATCTCTATATAATAATAAACTGGGCAGCGTGGTTAATGAATGATGAGATGCTGCTTTTTTTATATAAAGAATGAATCAAGTGAATTATGCCATGTACTGCCCATCCAATGGGGCCAATGTTTGCACAGGGGCCCACCGTAGGATTCCCCTGTTCCCCTATAGGCCAGTCCGAGCCCGTCCTGAATTATATATTGTTTATTATACAGTATATTGAAAGATCCACTATAACCTGATGGTAATGCATAAAGAAGCCTCGCACGTTGATTGTACCAATACTGCAGGCGTGAACCCAAGTGCCCAACTAGAACATTAAAAATAAGTGAGCCGCTTAGCATTTTTATTGAAGGCATCAGAAGTTTTATGATGGAGACGGTTCCATACTAAAACCATTAATGTTCTGAATTCAGCAGATAAGCGCAGTGTTGGCTTTATAAACACCATGCCTCCAAAACGCCTCGTATTTTTTATTCTTGAGAGTCTATAAACCTTTTTAGCTTTTTCAAAATTGGATCCTTTTGTTTATAGAGCGCAGATTTTATCCTTCACATTGAAAAAAAAAATCTGCAGCAACATCAGGGCACAACATCCACATATTCCATGAACGATACATGTGAATTGTGCAGTAAATTCAATGCAGATTTATGTCCTTGTTGAACCAACGTTTAAAGAGAACTTGTCACCAGGATTTTATACCCCAAACCTCAGATGAGCAGATGTTATGAAATTTGAATTCACTGAAACAATTCGATTTACCGGAAATAAACGTGTGGGGTCTCAATACTGAAAGGCTTGTAATTGCTCTGTAATACACATAGAGGAGAGGAGTTAAGAGAAAAGACCCCACTGACCATAGAAGCTTACACTCTACACAGAGAGAGAGAGAGAGAGAGAGGACCCCGCTGACCATAAGAGCTTACACTCTACAGGAGAGAAAGAGGACCCCACTGACCATAAGAGCTTACACTATACAGGAGAGAGAGGACCCCACTGACCATAAGATCTTACACTCTACAGGAGAGAGAGGACCCCACTGACCATAAGAGCTTACACTCTACAGGAGAGAGGACCCCACTGACCAAAAGATCTTACACTCTACAGGAGAGAGAGGACCCCACTGACCATAAGATCTTACACTCTACAGGAGAGAGAGGACCCCACTGACCATAAGAGCTTACACTCTACAGGAGAGAGGACCCCACTGACCAAAAGATCTTACACTCTACAGGAGAGAGAGGACCCCGCTGACCATAAGAGCTTACACTCTACAGGAGAGAGAGGACCCCGCTGACCAAAAGATCTTATACTCTACAGGAGAGAGAGGACCCCACTGACCATAAGAGCTTACACTGTACAGGAGAGAGAGGACCCCGCTGACCAAAAGATCTTACACTCTACAGGAGAGAGAGGACCCCGCTGACCATAAGATCTTACACTCTACAGGAGAGAGAGGACCCCACTGACCATAAGAGCTTACACTGTACAGGAGAGAGAGGACCCCGCTGACCATAAGCGCTTACACTCTACAGGAGAGAGAGAGGACCCCACTGACCATAAGAGCTTACACTATACAGGAGAGAGAGGACCCCACTGACCATAAGATCTTACACTCTACAGGAGAGAGAGGACCCCACTGACCATAAGATCTTACACTCTACAGGAGAGAGAGAGGACCCCACTGACCATAAGATCTTACACTCTACAGGAGAGAGAGGACCCCGCTGACCATAAGATCTTACACTTTACAGGAGAGAGAGAGGACCCCACTGACCATAAGATCTTACACTCTACAGGAGAGAGAGAGGACCCCACTGACCATAAGAGCTTACACTCTACAGCAGAGAGAGGACCCCACTGACCATAAGAGCTTATACTCTACAGGAGAGAGAGGAACCTGCTAACCATAAGAGCTTATACTCTACAGCAGAGAGAGGACCCTGCTGACCATAAGAGCTTACACTCTACAGGAGAGAGAGGACCCCGCTGACCATAAGAGCTTACACTCTACAGCAGAGAGAGGACCCCACTGACCATAAGAGCTTACACTCTACAGGAGAGAGAGAGGACCCCACTGACCATAAGAGCTTACACTCTACAGGAGAGAGAGAGGACTCCACTGACCATAAGAGCTTACACTCTACAGGAGAGATAGAGGACCCCACTGACCATAAGAGCTTACACTCTACAGGAAAGAGAAGACCCCGCTGACCATAAGAGCTTACACTCTACAGGAGGGAGAAGACCCAGCTGACCATAAGAGCTTACACTCTACAGGAGAGAGAGGACCCCACTGACCATAACAGCTTACACTCTACAGGAGAGAGAGGACCCCACTGACCATAAGAGCTTACACTCTACAGGAGAGAGAGAGGACCCCACTGACCATAAGAGCTTACACTCTACAGGAGAGAGAGAGGACCCCGCTGACCATAAGAGCTTACACTCTACAGGAGAGATAGAGGACCCCACTGACCATAAGAGCTTACACTCTACAGGAGAGAGAGAGGACCCCACTGACCATAAGAGCTTACACTCTAGAGGAGAGAGAGAGGACCCCACTGACCATAAGAGCTTACACTCTACAGGAGAGATAGAGGACCCCACTGACCATAAGAGCTTACACTCTACAGGAGAGAGAGAGGACCCCGCTGACCATAAGAGCTTACACTCTAGAGGAGAGAGAGAGGACCCCACTGACCATAAGAGCTTACACTCTACAGGAAAGAGAAGACCCAGCTGACCATAAGAGCTTACACTCTACAGGGGAGAGAAGACCCAGCTGACCATAAGAGCTTACACTCTACAGGAGGGAGAAGACCCAGCTGACCATAAGAGCTTACACTCTACAGGAGAGATAGAGGACCCCACTGACCATAAGAGCTTACACTGTACAGAAGAGAGAGGACCCCACTGACCATAAGAGCTTACACTCTACAGGAGAGAGAGGACCCCACTGACCATAAGAGCTTACACTCTACAGGAGAGAGAGGACCCTGGTGACCATAAGAGCTTACACTCTACAGTATGAACGCAGTCTAAAGCTACATGGGGAATCAAACAGAGAAAAATGAAGCAGAGAGAAAAGTTGTGAAATGCTGGGAAGTACAATAGAGGCTAATTTATAATAGTAATAATTAACAAATCCAGCTGCATAATGTTCACACTTTTTTATATATAAATGTCCCCACTTGACATCATGCATCTGTGATGAACAAGATCGTTCTGGGCGTTGCTGTGAATAGTCATGAGTTGATCTGTTCCTCTCTGGATTCTTTCACCTTGTTTCATGTGCTATTAACAATGCTGCTCTTCCTGTTGTCTGGAGATCTGTGACCCCATGACATGTTCTTACATCACATCAATTGCCAGAAGCTGGCAGGCGGTGTTACTTATTAATTGTTGGATACCAGGTTGTACCTCATTGACAATGCTGCATCTCTTACTAGCGGTGCTACAATGGTTGGGCCCTATTATATGTAATGAGGGAAACAATACATCTGCAAAGAAGGCACAAGACAAAGTAAATGGGGTGAATATCCTGTAAAGAGGAGCTGTCACCTCCCATAATTAGGTCTTTTTTAACCTGATTCTTAAAGGGAACCTGTCACCACGTTTTTTCAGTAGGAGATAAAAATACCGTTAAATAGGGCCTGAGCTGTGCTTTACAATAGGGTATTTTTTGTCCCCTGATTCCCTACCTATGTTGCCGAAATACCTTACAAAAGTGTCCTTTTTCGCCTGTCAATCAGGCTGGTCAGGTCAGATGGGCGTGGTCACAGCGCTGTTTCTCCCCCACATCTTGCTTAAGTTCCCGTTGGTGGCGTAGTGCTTCTCGCATGCGCAAGTGCCGAATGCACTGCGCAGCTGTAGAAAAAGAGCGCGCTCGCCGCTATTCAGCGGTTTCTCGGTGGGCGCGGCCATCTTCCTGAGGCCGCGCGTGCGCAGATGGAGTATCCTGCTTCCCGGGGCTTCAGGAAAATGGCCGCGGGATGCAGCGCGTGCGCAGATGGACATCGCGGCGGCCATTTTCCTGAAGCCGAGATTCAAACTCGGCTTCAGGAAAATGGCCACCGCGATGTCCATCTGCGCACGCGCGGCATCCCGCGGCCATTTTCCTGAAGCCCCGGGAAGCAGGAGACTCCATCTGCGCACGCGATGGAGAAACCGCTAAATAGCGGCGAGCGCGCTCTTTTTCTACAGCTGCGCAGTGCATTCGGCACTTGCGCATGCGAGAAGCACTACGCCACCAACGGGAACATAAGCAAGATGTGGGGGAGAAACAGCGCTGTGACCACGCCCATCTGACCTGACAAGCCTGATTGACAGGCGAAAAAGGACACTTTTGTAAGGTATTTCGGCAGCATAGGTAGGGAATCAGGGGACAAAAAATACCCTATTGTAAAGCACAGCTCAGGCCCTATTTAACGGTATTTTTATCTCCTACTGAAAAAACGGGGTGACAGGTTCCCTTTAAAGTCACTGTTTAACCTGAATCCGACATTGTTTCTTTTTCTTATTCTCCTGCCCCTGTCCATCTTATCAGATGTTGGTCTCTCTTCCATGTAGGTAAATCTAGTCTTGTAATCCAAGGGGCGAAACAACACAGAGATACTTCAATAAAGTCAGAAAAAATAATTATCCCAAATATATCATTAATTATATTTATTGATTAAAAAAAGTTTAAAAACATAATAAAATGGAAGTAGGTTAGAGGAGCAAAAAGTCACCAAAAGATATTATGTGAATCTAAGGATATGAAATTATACAGGAATAGATCAGGTGGAAACTGGTGTTGCACATACACTTTATTATTAGTTTGTGGCGCACTTGCACTTTATTATTAGTTTATGATCTGGACTATATACTGCACTATTAATTATACTGTATATTATATTTATAATGTCATCATTCAGCAATTAATAACTAACATTTATTACATCATTTTCCTGATTTGGTCATCTTTTATTTTATTTTCCATTTAATTAATAAAATAGATAAATATAATTAATGATATATTTGCCATAATTATTTATTCAGACTTTACTTTTCTGTGCTGTTTCATATATTGGTATACTTTGGTAGTTTTTTTTATTTTTTGGTATTTCCTTCTTCTTGTAAGGTTACAAAAAATTGTTAATCAAGAGGGTGTGATCATCGGTTTTTGTCTATGGGTGGCTTCTTGCAGATCACACCCCCTTGGCTAACAAGGCTACATTTACATAAAAGGAAGAAGAGGCCATATCTCCGGAATGGAGAGGTGCAACTACAACTGTATGCAAAAAAATGGACGTTTAATGTATGGTACCTATTTATATTGGAAAGGACAGTCAATGGCTGACATGCGCATAAAATGTAATAAATGCCGTATACAGGCCGGTTTCTATAGGATTTCCCTATTTCCTTGCTTATATTGCATCGTTCTCCTATTTAACAAGCGCCGGTCGCACCATGGTGAAGTTTTCTTTTCTGTGTACACAGAATGTGCTGTATCCATTACATGACTGACAAGTTCCATCTCCTAAGTGTATCAATCCCGTCTATCCCAGCTGTTAACAATCCTCTGATTGCTATAAAATCTTGGTGCCTCTAAATACTTGATGAAGATTTCGTTCAAAATAATATGTGTCATAAAATATGCATGCGGCAACAGATTTGAAACTTAGTCACTAAGTGTCCACCAGATGGGAAGAGATTTTAGACTTTGTGTAATTAGTCTTTTGTGTTCTTTTTGCAAAGTAAAAATGTTTGGCTCCTGAGCGGCGCGATATAACGGGTCTGTAAATAAATGGTGTGAACCTGACTCACGATGGTGCCATAGTAAATGAAGAACCAAGGCAAACAGAAAGTGATGAGATACAATGGTCATTTCACAGGAAGTCATCCACTCATGTACAGGTTTCACAATACATATAGCATACTGTACTTTATGAATATATTTTTTTTTTAGACCTGATGAGGCTGGTGTACTTACTTGGAAAAAAAATCCATGTGAGAACTGCTACATAATACTTTTTGAAACTTTAAGTCAAGCTCCACCCAACTAATATGATTGACAGCTCCTCAGTGTCCCTCCTCTCTGCTGAGATCTCACACAGCTAAATACAAGCTGCAGCTGTCAGTCGGGCTGGGTGAATGGAGACTGAATACACTTGGATTCATTAGCCATTTCACTTTATAGCTAGACTCATCTTAAATCTACAGTGCATGTATGTTTTTTTATATTGCCAAGTTCCATGTATAAAGTTCTAAATAGTTCAATTTCAGTTTTGGTATGACATACTGAGTGGGAACAGTGGCAGCATCAGCCTGAGTGGGAGACATCATACTGAGTGAAGGGTCATGGGGGCAATAATATTATGTGGGCCACAGGGTTGGAGTTAAGGGCAGGCAAACCAGGCATCTGCCTAGGGCCCCCCGCTCCTCCAGGCGCTCCCAACCAGTGGCATGCTGCTAATAGCGGCACACAACAAGGCCGTTATAGGGCCGATGAGTAATAAGGGCCCGGCGCAGCCCTCCACATAACGCATTCAACTTATCGGCATCACTGTTGTGAATTCTGTGGTCAGGCTCCCTCCTGTGGTCATGAGTGGTACTTCGGCTGGTTCTGTCTATGAGCTTCCTCTGGTGGATGTGAGTGGGGCTGCGGCTTCTGAGTTTCCTTCCTCAGGTGACGAGGTTAAGTCGCTAGGTGCTGTTCTATTTAACTCCACCTAGTTCTTTGTTCCTGGCCTCCAGTCAATGTTCCAGTATTGGTCTTGCTCTCTCCTGGATCGTTCTTGTGGCCTGTCTGCCCTGCATAATCTAAGTTCTGCTTGTGTTACTTTTGTTTGCTATTTTTTCTGTCCAGCTTGCTATATTGGTTTGTTTTGCTTGCTGGAAGCTCTGGGACGCAGAGGGAGCACCTCCGTACCGTTAGTCGGTGCGGAGGGTCTTTTTGCGCCCTCTGCGTGGTTGTTTGTAGGTTTTTGTGCTGACCGCAAAGCTATCTTTCCTATCCTCGGTCTATTCAGTAAGTCGGGCCTCACTTTGCTAAAATCTATTTCATCTCTGTGTTTGTATTTTCATCTTTACTCACAGTCATTATATGTGGGGGGCTGCCTTTTCCTTTGGGGAATTTCTCTGAGGCAAGGTAGGCTTATTTTTCTATTTTCAGGCTAGCTAGTTTCTCAGGCTGTGCCCGAGGCGCCTAGGTCTGGTCAGGAGCGCTCCACGGCTACCTCTAGTGTGGTGTGATAGGATTAGGGATTGCGGTCAGCAGAGTTCCCACGTCTCAGAGCTCGTCCTATGTTATTAGTAACTATCAGGTCATTTTCAGTGCTCTTAACCACCAGGTCCATTGTGGTTCTAAATCACCAGTTCATAACAGGAAAACACATGGGGGCAGGATGGAGACATGTGGCGCCAGGATGGGAGATCATTTGGGGTAGGATGGGAGATCATATGGGGACAGAATAGGAGAACAAATGGGGTCAGGATGGAGACATATAGGGTCAGGATGAAGACATATGTGGCAAGGAAGGGAGAACATATGGGGCAGAATGGAGAAATATGGGTCCAGAATGGGAGAACATACGGGGCAAGATGGAGACATATAGGGCCAGGATGGGAAAACATATGGGGGCAGGATGGGAGATCATATGGGGGCAGGATAAGAACATATGGGGGCAGGATGAAGACATATGGGGCAGGATAGGAGAACATATGGGGCAGAATGGATGCATGTGGAACCAGGATGGTAGAACATATGGGGCAGGATGGAGACACATGGGTCCAGGGTGGGAGACCATATGGGTGCAGGATGGAGAAACATGGGGCCAGGATGGGAAAACATATGGGGAAACATAGAGACATATAGGGCCAGAATGGGAGAACACATGAGGGCAGGATGAGAACATATGGGGGCAGGATAAGAACATAAGGGGCAGGATGGATACATATGGGGCTAGGATGAGAGAACAAATGGGGCAGTAAGGAGATATATGGGACCAGGATTGGAGAACATATGGGGATAGGATGGAGACACATGGGGCCAGGATGGGAGATCATTTGGGAGCAGTATGGGAGAACAAATGGGGGCAGGATGGAGACACATGGGGCCAGTATAGGTGAACATATGGGGGAAGGATGGAGACATATGTATCCAGGATGGCAAAACATATGGGGGCAGGATGGGAGAATATATGGGGGAGGGATGGAGATAATATGGGGCCATGATGGGAGAACATATGGGTAAGATGGAGACATATGGGGCCAGGATGGGGGAACATACAGGGCAGGATGGAGACATGGGTCCAGGACAAGAGAGCATATGGGGGCAGGATGAAGACACATGAGGCCAGGATAGAACATATGGGGGTAGGATGAGGACACATGGGGCCAGGATGGGAGAACATATGGGGGCAGGATGGAAACATATGGGGCCAGTATGAAAGATCATATGGAGGCATGATGGAGACATATGTGGCCAGGATGAGAGCATATGGGAGCCAGAAATTAGACACATGGGCCAGGAATAAGACATGTCGGGTCCAGAATGGAGTACATAGGAGACCAGGATGGGGGTGGATATTACAGGAAGGGGCTAGGATGTGGGACATTATTACTGTAGGGGCAAATTAAGGAATATTATCACTGCTGTGATGTATTTTATTTTTGAGGATACTATTTTCAGTGAGACGAGGGGTCCTGTTACTGTACAGGGCGACATTATGTTGCTTTTTTTCTTCACCTGACGTTGTGTAGAAGTTGTGAAAAAAAGTGGGGAATGTGCTCTGGAAGTGGTACCCTATATAACTATGTTCTTTTCTGCACAGATGAGTCCTGGCTGGAAGAAGTGAAGGTGGTCTGCGCTGGATGAAGAAAAGTGAAGATGAAGGACTTCAACTAGAGATGTCACTGGTGATTCAGTGTGTTACCTGTACACTTACACTATAAACAGAGCTCCTGTGTATATCAAAGGTGATCACTGTATTACCCGTACACTGACACTACATACAGAGTTTCTGGGCATAAAGTCACTGGTGAGTCACTGTATTACCTGTACACAGACACTATATACGGAGCTCCTGTGTATAATGGCACTGGTGATCACTGTATTACCTGTACACTGACGCTATACACTGTGTACTATGTACAGAGCCACTGTGTATAATGGCACTCATGGTAATATTAGTATTGTGTGTTTTTTAAAATTAATGATCAGTATTGCAATATTCGGTAACTATGTGATGTTAATATGTGGTCTAGTCATGGTGTGGTGGTATTTATTCCTCGTATGTGGTATTATTCAGTCACTAGGTGGTGGTAATATGTGGTCCAGCCATGGTGTGATGGTATTTGTCCATAGTATGTGGTATTATTGGTCATTTTAAAAATGTACGAGACACATTCCCTTAAAGAAAAATATCCCTAAAAAGAGTATTAGGTATTTAAAAGGTTAGAGTAGAGTAGGGCCTGGCCAAAAGAGTCTACCCTGTCGTGTTGGCAGGTTTCAAAATAATCTTTTGGCCAAAACAAAAGCTGAAGGTTGATATGATGTTTCATGGGAACTGTTAATGTGTGATTAGTGAGGAAATGGTGCACAAGTGGAGTTTTTCCAAGAGTGGACGGTGGGACTGTGGAAAGTTTGAAGGGTGGTGATGGAGTCGGTGTGGAACCTGGGTGGAGTCTCAAGTGGGCCCAAAAAAATGTTGCCAGTATGAGGCCCTGAAATTCCTGGTGGCAGTCCTGCTCTTGCCTCCAAGACTTCTCTCATACTACTTTGTCAGGCAGGTCCTATTTAAGTAATTTCCTGACTGAGAACAGTTGTGGCAGTAATCAGACATGGGTGTGGCTAGGGAATTTGAGCTCAGCTTCCCAAAAATGTGATATGCCACAGTTAATTTCTTTTTTAACGGGGGGGGGGGGGGGGGGGGGAGGGGGACACTTTTTCACACAGGGCTCTGTAGGTTTGGATGTCTTTTTCCCTTTATAATAAAGACCTTTATTTAAAAACTGCATTTTGTGATTATTTGTGTTTTCTTTGTCTAATATTTACATTTATTTGGTGATATGAAAAAATTAAGTGTGACAAACATGCAAAAGAGTAGGAAATCAGAAAGAGGGCAAACACTTTTTCGCACAACTGTATGTGGCCCATTACTAGTGTCCAAAAGCAACAAGAAGTGGTTACCATAAATCAATTCCAATCAATCCACGTCTACTCTTCTAGCTACACATCAGGGTCCACTAAAGTGTTTTTGAGGCCTCTTCATAAATAATTAGAGACTATGAGTCTGCCTCTCATATATCATGTTACCTGTCAAGAAGACGTGTTGCTATTCGGGGTATATTTCATGTTTAGGGATCTTGTATTTCCTTAGCTGTCATGGATCTGCACATCATAATGAGCTCACAACAAAACAAAGTACTAGGAAAGGTGAGGATACCCATTATTAAGGTTACATCCACCCTTAAAATCACTTCTATTGCTCCGATGCATCTGACATATATATATAAAAAAATCAATTTTGAAAAAAGTTGTAAAACATTCTCCTACTATTTTGTATCTGCAGGTCCTATGAAGATTTGTGTATCTCTCTGGTTATAGACTTCAAATTACTCTGTATGTTTTAATTTTACAGACTTACTTTCTACCATCTGTCTCCTTCTTGCTTAGGCTACATCCACACATAGCCGAATTGCTGTTTTTTTTTTCCATAGCAAGTCTTAGGTTAAGTTCACACTGAGCGTTTTGCTGCGTTTTTTTTTCTGCAGCAAAACCTGAGTGCTTAGCAGGAAAGAAGCTGCAGCAAAAACGCAGGTTTTGCTGCGTTTTCGGTGCACTTTTTCATACGTTTTTTCCATTTAATTCAATGGGTGAAAAACGCAGGAAAGCACAAAATACTGATGACAAAAAAAACAAGCTGTGGGCATGAGATTTCCTCTGTACTGACCACACATTGTGTTGTTCTCAACTTCACTCTTGCTTCTGCTATAGACGTTTTGAGCAGACTAACCGCCACAAATCAAAACTTGTTGGATTTTAGAGCAAAAAACAGGACACTCATCAGTCTTCACATATCAGATTAGCCATCGCCAAACCGATTGCAGCTTAATAATCCACAACGCCATTAAGAATCGTCACACAAATATAAAAGGGAATATGTCTGCAGAATTCAGACAGGGTTTCTGCTCTGTAAGACTTGAAACATTTGGGTCTGCGTTGTGCCAATACAGTGGGATAATTTTTAGATTATTAAAGCTGGTTAACAACAGTAAAAAAAAAATGGTTGTAAAGAAGGGCATAGACTTTAACCCTTTACGACCTATGAAGTATGGGAATGTCATAGATTGCCTCTCCTTCTTTGAAGTGGGCCCGCAACTTTTCAGGTGATCTGATCAGCTGTCATGTGCCCCTAACAGCCGCAGGTAAAATCGTTTAGCGCCTCGTGTCGTCTAGTTTACATCTGCATAGCAGCTGATCTCAGTGATTGGCTGCAGCGCTGATCCCACAATGTCACAGCTGCAGCCACTGCATAATCACAAGAGAAAGGAAAGTAAGCAAAAACCCTGATGTAACTAGGTAAAAAAGCAAAGTGCATTTAAATAACAGAGTTTTTAGTAATACTGTTTTTTTTTTATAAAAAAAATAGCACAAAAGCCATCCCATCGCGTCAAGGTAACTCTGATAGGGGCAGACAAAAGGACTGGGCCCAACCATTGGCCAATGTGAACATACGTTAAACCTCTGCATATGTACCAACTCAAGTTAAGCTCAATTATTGTTTTTTTCTCTCTGTATTGTTGCATTCTGTGCAAGTCGGGGTGTGGCCTCCCTGTTTCTGAGCTAGACACTATATATAAGGCTTCCCCAGTCTGGTGTTTCACTGGTTGGGTCCATTCCTTTTGTCTGCCCTTTTTCACACTGAGGTCAATATTGACACATGGTAAGGTTTTAATGTTAGACAGTGTAGGACTGTCCCTATCAGAGTTACCTTGACACGGTGGGATGGCTTTTGTGCTATTTTTTTAATCAAAAAACAGAATTACTAAAAACTTTGTGTAAATGCATTTTGCTTTTTTACTTAGTTACATCAGGGTTTTTGCTTACTTTTTTTTTCTCTTGTGCGTTTTAATGTTTTGTGGCCAATGTGAACATGTGTTTAACCTCTGCATGTGTACCAACTCAAGTTATGCTCAATTTTTGTGTTTTTTTTTCTCTGTATTGTTGCATTCTGTGCAAGCCGGGGTGTGGCCTCCCTGTTTCTGAGCTAGAGAGAATATATAAGGCTTCCCCAGTCTGGTGTTTCACTGGTTGGGCCCAGTCCTTTTGTCTGCCCTTATTCACACTGAGGTCAATATTGACACATGGTCAGGTTTTAATCTTAGATAGTTGAAGACACAAAAGAGAATAGTAAAACCAAAAACACTCAGTTTGAAAAAATGTTGCAGTAATCCGCAAGTGCTAGTAAAAGATGTAAAAAACAGGGTATTTGGTTGATACGTTTTTTGCAAAAAATGTATACTAAGCTGCTCTACCAATCTTCACGGTATACCCTTATCAGAGCAGTCCTAACTAATGTATGCAATCCCTATCTGATGTATTTAAAAACCTGATCATCTGTATATAACCTGTGTGAACAGGGTTCAGAGAGGAAAAATCCATGTGTGCATACAGGGTAGAACAGCTTTTGTGCAGATAGCCCAAGAGGAGTGGTGGAACTCCCCAGTCTTGTAGACACAAGAGAACAATTATGGAAACAGGAACACATGGGCTACTTGCACAGTGAACAAGTCTGTATGATCATGTTCACACACCACCAAGAAACCTGAAGACACAAAAGAGAATAGTAAAACCAAAAACACTCAGTTTGAAAAGATGTTGCAGTAATCCGCAAGTGCTAGTAAAAGATGTAAAAAACAGGGTATTTGGTTGATACGTTTTTTGCAAAAAATGTATACTAAGCTGCTCTACCAATCTTCACGGTATACCCTTATCAGAGCAGTCCTAACTAATGTATGCAATCCCTATCTGATGTATTTAAAAACCTGATCATCTGTATATAACCTGTGTGAACAGGGTTCAGAGAGGAAAAATCCATGTGTGCATACAGGGTAGAACAGCTTTTGTGCTTTTGGTTTTACTATTCTCTTTTGTGTCTTCAGGTTTCTTGGTGGTGTGTGAACATGATCATACAGACTTGTTCACTGTGCAAGTAGCCCATGTGTTCCTGTTTCTTTAATCTTAGATAGTGTAGGACTGTCCCTATCAGAGTTACCTTGACGCGGTGGGATGGATTTTGTGCTATTTTTTTTAATCAAAAAACAGTGTTACTAAAAACTGTTATTTAAATGCACTTTGCTTCTTTACTTAGTTATATCAGAGTTTTTGTTTACTTTTTTTTTCTCTTGTAGGTTTTAATGTTTTGTGGCCAATGTGAACATGTGTACCAACTCAAGTTAAGCTCAAATTTTGTGGTTTTTTTTCTACATAATCACCAGAGCAGCATCAGAGACACAGCACTATACTGGCGGAAGGCAAGTAAAGTGTCGTTTATTTATTTTTTTTTTTACACCAATCTGTCATGTCAGGCAACATTTTTCTGAAAGGGAACAACCCATTTAAGTTCAAATCATTGACTTATTTTTATTTCTTTTCACAATATTTTGATATATTTAAATTAAAAAAAAAATAATTTAGTACATGAGTCTATCACTTATAGTCAACCAGTCTGGTATTGGCTCCAACACAGAAGTATTATCTTCTATCCCACAACCCTGGTCACTAACTATCTGATAAAGTGAGAAAGTACAAACTAAAAACAAATGAAACAAGCGCTGCAGAAAGCTGGGAACCGAGGAGGAAAGACGGAGATCAGACGATATGAGGGCAAGTTCCCATGACTTGACTAGAGTTTATATAGTGGATGTGTTCACTTCACCCCCGTTAACCAGATTCAGGATCTTATTATTACCAGGAGAAGGAGGCTGCCGCTGCTACTTCATTGTATTTCTTAAGAATGAAATATTGCAGAAACCTACTTACCTGTGTGCCATATACGCAGACATGGTGGCAGAGGAGACACAATCTGTGCATTCTCAGCCCTTCCTTGTTATTCGTAACAGTGATTGATCTCTGGCTTCCTCAAATACATAGACAATTGGCAATTGTACCATTCTTACCAAACTGTGGCTAGAAACATAACTGTGACTAAAATAATGAAAAAAATAATTTATAAAAAATGGTGTGAGTGAACCTGTACAGTTTTTGTCAATAATTACCTGTACCTTCCCAGGTTGAGCAGGTTATAACTCACAACATAGTACAGAGAAGGCCAGAAGTCTCAAACTGCATTCCTCAAGGGCCGCAAACAGGTCATGTTTTCAGGATTTCCTTGTACTGCACAGGTGATCATTTCATCATCTGCACAGATAATGATTCCAGCACCTTGTGCAATGCAAAGGAAATCTTGAAAACACGCATGGTTTGCGGCCCTCGAGGAGTGCAGTTTGACACCCCTGGAGTAGACCATATCATGGATGCAGTACCATCGATCTTATATTGATGACCTATTGTTGTTACACACCTGTCCCAGACAGATATCTTGGTCTCCGCTTCCTTCCCCTGGGTCCGCTGCTGTCTGCTGTGCTCCACATTGGGTTTTGCAAGTTGCCCGGCTAGAAACATTTCCTTAAACCCACTAAGACACACATCTGTGTCTTGGGATTGAAACTCTAGATGTAAATATGGAGTGATCCACCATACTTTTGTGTTTGCATTCATTCCCGCTGGGTTCCACTTCATCCGTCCTACTGTTCCTCACATTGCTCTGTGTGCCAAGCCCCCATTGCCTTCCTGCCTGAGGCATCAATACTCGGGGCCCGTGTGCCCACCCAGACCAGAGGCTTAGAGAATCAACCTCACCAGGTGAGCCTTACACCTACCCTACAGATAGGTCATCATTTGCTAAGTCCCAGACAACTCTAACCCTCTCAAGATGATGTGGCATGTCTTGGAAGAGGTTATGCACACGTCATTACAGAAATATCAATGTACTGATATGCATTTGCAGGAGAGAATGGTCCACAATTCCTCCTAAATATTGTGTAAATCCTATTTGCAGCTATAAGAAACATATGTGTACTCAATTGATGCTAAAAGGATTATCGGGTTACTAAAGTCAATGGTTCACGGGTTTTTTTTTGTGTGTGTGTATGTTTAAAACTGTTTTTAGTGTATTTACAGTGTGTTTTTATAATTTTGACCCATTATAGTAGTAATCAGTGCAGAAATAGAAGTAGTTGCAAAGGGTTTACTAACTTTTTCTTTCAACTTTAAGGCCCTCATTCAGGAATATCACGTTAACATTTCAATATTCAAAATCTGGATTTTTCAGCTCCACCCCCTGGACTATCCAAAAACTCTTCAGAACCACTGTAGGGGTAGGGTTAGCATAAGGTTTAGTATAAGCTTTGACTCCTTTGCAAGTCAAACCTCAGGTGAGTCAGGACTTTTGTAGACTGTGTAATGTCAGCACTTTATGAGATAACTTTTTAGTTTAATCACAGGCAAAAAAGACTCCCAACTCTTCTCCATCCTCCCATTGCCGGAGAACATACGATGTAACAACGGTTCACTGCTTGTCAACCTGACCCACTCAAAACTCAAGTTGTAAAAATCATGTTGTGTAATAATCTGTAGTTTCCTGCGCTCTGACACTGAGAAAGTTAAGAAGTTATGGAACAAGACCAGTGAGAGTGATGGGAACCTCCCTTCTGACTTAAAAAAAAAAAGAACAGGAAAATCCAAGGATTTCTTCACAGTTTATATGTTCATGGAATAAAAATGTCTCTCAAAAGCAGCACAGGAACTAGACAATTTGAGGACCACCTAGGCAGACCATAATCCCTGAGCTTTGATCTACTTTACAAGCATGCTCGCACTTCCTTTGCGTATTCTAAACGTCATAATCCTATGGCGCTCATTGTGCTATTATTTGCACGGAATCACTATAAATGCCCGAGATGAATCCCATGTATCTGCCTCGTTGATACTTTATCCATCTATCATCATTTATATACTTCGTCGTTAGCAGACGTAAAGGTAGAGTCTTCTGTTCTGTGGCAGTGAAGGGTTACTCTTCACATTTCCTGTGTAATTCCCTCCGCTCTTGCTATGCTGTAATTGCTTTCTTGATGTTAAACATTCCCAGGCTCCCATAACCTTGTAGCCTTCAAGCACTGGCCAAGTCTGTCCCAGGTGATCATGTGGGCGAGCCTCCTGTTTGCGAGGATAAAATCTCTCCTTCTTCCTGTCTAGAATGGGCTCGGAATACACTCTGCTCTTTTCGGAGACTTTTTGAGCGCTGTATACCTTAACGGACAACGGCGCAAGATTCAGTCATTTTTTTATATGGTTTTTATTTCCCAAAGTTCATTTCCTTGTCATATAAATAGGGTTTAGCGCTTGACTTGCTAAACCAGTGCAAAAATCTTCAATGAAGCGTTCAATTTTCCTTTAAAAATTATATAAACATTACTCACTTAATAGGTTGATATATTTATTAATGACCTGTTTATATTTTTTCTGGCAAAAGAGAACGCGAAGCCTTATATACTTCCCACGTACGGCGTCCCATGCTGATGTTATTTGAGCCGAGCGCATTGCAAATTCTTTACTTCAAGTACGAGTGTGTCTGGAAACGGCGAACATGGGAAAATGTCACCAGTGGGAAATGATGAAAACAACTTAGGAATAGTGTTTGCACCCTTCCAGACTTAGAGATACGTAGATATACTGTAGGTGATGAGTTGACGACCGGTGGGGTGCAGTCACATATTGAAAAGAGTTATGCTGTGAACAACTTTTAGCATCTATCTCAACTTTTGGCTGCCTGCCGATCACAAGATGACGCTTTACACGTGGTACTGTGCACTGCTCCAGTGAATCACTTTGGAATTGGTAGTGCACGTGTGACCATTACTCCCATAAAATGTGAATGGATCGGTGGTCATGCATGCTGTCTATGGCTTCCTTCACATGGTGAACATGGGACCAACATTCACGTGATTTTATATGCGTTTCAGTGGTCACAACGCCAGCGATTATAAAGGTATCACCTAGGTATCAACACTATTCTACAGCTCTATTTCATTTTTGCCCTTCACTCTGGCTTAAAAAAAAAAGGTGAGAACAGGTTCCCCAACCAGGACCACCAATGTTATCACCACTTATAGGATGTGGCACAATGTCCCAACACCCCCCAAGCAAGATACCCTCCGGTACTAACTGCAACCGTCAGCAGGTAACATGCACATGCCATGGCTTATCCTGTATGAAGATACTGTAGGGATATTTAGGGAAACAAGACAAAATTCAGGCTATATTCACACATTGCTTTTTTGCAGCGTTTTTTTTTCTCCAGGCAAAACCTGCTCTCTTGGCAGTAAACAAGCTGCCACCAGGTTTAGTGATAAAGTTTAGTGCTTAAAAATACATGATGCAACTTCCAGAGGTTCTTGCTCTAAACAACAATACACACACACACACCTCTGGATACCTGAGATTTTTTTGCTGCGTCTTTGCACTTACGCATTGCTTTGTATCAGGAAAAAAAACAATGTGTGTGCATGAGATTTTTCAAATCTCATAGGTTTTGCTAGCAATGTAAAAAAAACGCAACGTGTGAACATAACCTTAAAGTTTAAGGCTTTAAAGGGGCTGTTCACTGTCACGGTCAGGCTCTCACTCAGCCTCTGTGAAGTAGGGTAGGGGGGTCCACATCACAATCTCTCACCTACAGATTCAATACAGCGCATACCCCCAACCAGTCCCCACACCCAAGACACCCAATGCTGCCACCACTTACCAAAAAGGCGGAAAGTCCCAGTGTCATGCACCCTATTTACTCATGGCCCGCAGGCCATACACAGGTCATATGCACAAACTACCATTTAGTCTTATGGAGACACTTAGGTTCTTTAAGGCTACATGGCAAACCTATTAAGTTTTAATAGTCACTCTGTGTGACTGCAGACTTATGAATCTCCCCAGCACACGCACTGTGCACTGCGAGGATTCTCCAGTTTCTGAGCCGGGACTAGAGGGTATGTAGGAGTCTACATACTCCCGCCTCAGCCACAGATGTCAAGTCTGGGCGGCTTTACTCCATACAAGTACATACCACACAACTGGACACGCTCTGGCTGTGAGTACGTATAATACATATCGTGGCATGCAAAAATGTGGGCACCCATGCTTTCATGCTTACTGGTTGGTGGAATGTTCTTTTCCTTAAATTATGTGCCCTTTTTTCCCCACACAAACCTTTGATCATTGTAGCCAAAGAGTTCTATTTTAACTTCCATAGGGCTTGTTTCCAAAATGCATCAAGCATATTTATATGTTCTTTTGCATACTTCTGACATTGAATTTTATGGTGAGCATGAAGGAGAGGTTTTCTTCTGATGACTCTTCCATGAAGGCCATATTTGTACAGGTGTCTCTGAATAGTAGAACAATGTACCACAACTCCAGAGTCTGCTAAGTTTTACTTAAGGTCTTTTGCAGTCAAGCGGGGGTTATGATTTGCCTGTCTAGAAAGTCTACGAGCATCTCCGCAATGACGTCATGTAATTGCATCAGCTATGTACTGCGGCGAGTCAGCGCAATGGAGACAGCAGCAGAGGCAGAGAACCATGGAAACGGGAGAACGGTAATTATGTGGTTTTAAAAAAAAATTATTTAGGTGTATGGGATGTTTGGCTGCACATGGAGAGGCTATGGGCGTCTTATCATGGACATGGGGAGGCTATGGGGGTCTCATCATGTATTCGGGTTTAAACGGTATATAGGGGCATGTGAGCATATTTAATGCTCAATATTAAGTGATATAATTAATAATGATATCTAATTTATATAATAATTATAATTAATATGTTGCTATTAATATTGAGCTTAAATTTCAGCGCTCCACAACAGTCACAGTCTCTCATGTGGCCCCTCAGGAAAATTAATTGCCCACCCTTGACTTTTAGGATTGCTCCTTCCAATAGGTGGCACTAGAGTTCCAGTCCTCTTCCTCACTGAAGAGGCAATTTACATATACAATACATATAAATTAGTGGCCTATCTCCACTACATTCACCAAGAGACCGCTCCTTTTAGTGCTGAAGCACTGCTATGTATAGCACAGATGATCGGATGATCACAGCTTCAAGTCTCCTAAGGGGACTAATAAATTAAAAAGTAAAAAAAAGAAAGTTTCTAAAACAAATGAAAAAAAAAACCCACAAAAGTTTAAATCATCCCCCTTTTGCCCCATTGGAAATAAAACAATTGAAAAAAATGCACACAGTTGGTATTGCTGTGTTCTGAAATGTCAAAATATAAAATAAATCAAATCGGTAAACAGCATGACGAAAAAAAAAAATGCCAGAAATACGTTTTGTTTCTTTTGGCTGCTGCAATATTGCAATAAAAGGAGATCAAATCATCATATCTACCACAAAATGATACCAATAAAAATGTAAGCCCAGGGTGCAAAAAATAAGCCATCACACAGCCCCAGATCCCCCAAAAATGGGTCTCCGAAAATGGTGACAAATGCAAACACTTTTTTTGTACAAATTTCAGATTTTTTTCACCACTTAAATGAAAAGTAATCTATACATGTTTGGTATCTGCGTACTCGTATTGATCTGGGGAATCATATTGCCAGGTCAGTTTTACCATATAGAGAAAATGGTGAATAAAATCCCCTCAAAAAAACAACTGTGTAATTGCCCTTTTTTGCCTTTTCATAGCACTTGGAAATTTTTTCCCCGATTTTCCAATACACTATATGAAAATCAATGGTTCCGTTCAAAAGTGCAACTCGTTCTGCAAAAAAAAAAAAAAAAGCTTTCATACAACTAATATTGATGTAAATATAAAAAAGTTATGGTTCTTCGAAGAGATGGAAAAAGTGAAAATTAAAAAAAGGAAAATGGCCAGGGGTTGAAGGGGTTAAACATGAGACCTACATGCTCGATGGGGTTTAGATCTAGTGATGACTCGGCATTGCAGAATATTTCACCTCTTTGCCTTAAATTCCTGTGTTGCTTTTCAAGTGTGTTTTGGGTCATTGTCCATCTGTCCTGTGAAGCGTCGTCCAATCACCCTTGCTGCATTTGGTTGAATTTGAGCAGAAAGTATGGCCCTGTACACTTCAGATCTCATCCGGCTGCTTCTGTCTTCAGCCACATGATCAATACACACTAGTGACCCAGTGCCAGTGGAAGCCATGCATGCTCAAGCCATCACACTGCCTTCGCCGCTTCAAGCCTTCTTCTGGAGAAGGTTCTTCACTTGGGTGGATTTTCTGAAGTTGTGTTTCTTCACCATGTTGTCTTCCATGGATGTCCAGGCCTTTTTGAGTTCCTAAACTCACCAGCGTGCTTTTTTTCCTGAAGACTGTACCAAACTGTTGATTTGGAAGCATTTCTGAAATCTGAAGATAGATTTCTTCCCTTCATTCAGCCTAATGATGGTCTGTTCCTCTTTCGCAAAGAGCTCCTTTGACCGCATGTTGTGGGTTCATAGCAACAGCATCCAAATGTAAATGCCAGACCTGGGATCTGCTCCAGACCTTTTACCTGCTTACTTCATGATGGATTAAAGAGGGAGTAGCCCATTAAAGAAATTTTAAGATAAATGTCCAATTACTTTTGGTCCCTTTAAAAAGAGGCAGCTATATATTAAAGAGCTATAATTCCTAAACCATTACTCCAATTAGGATGTGAATACCCTCAAATTAAAGCTGAGTCTGCACTTTAAGGTCATATTGATTATATTACTGTATCTTAAAGGGAACCTGTCACTTTTCTGTCCTACCAGCTAAAAATATAATTTTATTCAGTGTCAGCTATGCATTCCCTAAATACTTATGTCTTTAGGGAATGCATAGCTGATTTATATTTTTATGATTTATATTTCTCCCGCAATGTATGTGATAGGGTCCGTCCGGTCCGATGGGCGTGGCTTCAGTTCACTCACTTCACCCCTCTCCTCGGCTGCTGCACACAGTCCTTGACGTGGATGACGTAGATCGCTGTGAGATATTGTGCCTGCACCGTCAAATGGTTTCACGCGTGTGTGCACTTCTGCTTTTCGGCTTTGCCCACAGTTGGGTAAAGCATACTGCGCACTTTTCTGTGTGTCTTTATTATTTTTTGACTGCTGGGGAGTCTGGCCCTTTACCAGCCTATTAATATCAGCCTGCAGCTATCTACTTTGCCTTAGCTGGTTATTAATAACAAGCTAAGGCAAATCAGACAGCTGCTGGCAGATATTCATAGGCTTGGAAGCTCCATGGATATTGGCTTCTTCCCAGTCTAAAAATACCAACCCCAGCTATTTTCCATTATCTTGTTTTGAAAACGAAGAGGATTGCCCCCGTTGTTTTTTTTTAAATTATTATTAACTGTCCGGCCAATCACAGCCATGCCATTACTTGTAAACCTGCCTGAAGAAGGAATCCCTGTGCAGGACAATGCCAGACCTCATGTGGCTGGAGTGTGTCAGCAGTTCCTGCAAGATGAAGGCATTGTAGCTATGGACTGGCCCACCCGTTCCCCAGACCTAAATCCGATTGAACACATCTGGGACATCATGTCTCGCACCATCCACCAACGTCACGATGCACCACAGACTGTCCAAGAGTTGGCGGATGCTTTAGTCCAGGTCTGGGAGGAGATCCCTCAGGAGATCATCCGCCGCCTCATCAGGAGCATGGCCAGGCGTTGCAGGGAGGTCATACAGGCACGTGGAGGCCACACACAATACTGAGAATCTTTTCCTTGTCATGAGGCATTTCCATTGAAGTTGGATCAGCCTGTAATTTGATTACAACATGCTTATTTTTGTTTTTTTTTATTTTTAAGTAAAAAATCACACCATCCTTTCAATAAGCTTTAAAATGTTGTACGGTAGTCTTCAAATGTGCAAAGAAAAATTAGATTTTGTATTCTGCTTGGGTCTTGGAGTACAACTGTGGGTAAATTTTATGAAATTTCAAAACGTTTCAAATGATAAATTACGCAACAGCATCTGGATAACCCAAATCATGTCTATTCTTGAGATTTTATCACTAAGGAGCAGTAAACCTAATTCCACGTAGTCCTCCATATTCATAAGCTCCGTATAACCTCACAACCACCACTGATTGGCAAATTTCTGCCTATGCACAGTGTACACAAAAAGCTGCCAATCAGTGTTATAGGCGGAGTTATACAGAGCTCAGCAGTCAGAGAACTGATACATCTACAAAAGAGAAAACTAAAGGAACCAGCCCGATAAGTGACATATCGCTGGAATCAGGGTTAGTGCCCCTACACCATGCTGCTGTCAGATAAGGTAGCAAAAACTTGGTCACATACTCCCTTTAAATAAGGTGCAAATTAAATAACGAATAAGGCACGGATATAAAAGTTACCAGTTTTACTTCAGAAAAAGAAAAGGCATAAAAACAATGATGACTCAGCCCCCAAATGTTCTGTTCGCCAGGGCTTACAATCTGGAGGTGTGGGTCTAAAGTGACAAACGTGAAAGCAGTTGTCTACGGCTTCTTTATGCTATTTTAATAAGTATGTCACCTAATTACACTTTCCTATCCTGCCAATCAGTCTTTATTAATCTACAGGCAGAATGATGCACTATATAAGTCTGTATAAGTAACACTATAAACCTTTCCCCTGGGATTCAGCATTTCCAGACCGTGCATCTGTTCCAAGCCAAATACAGAAACCCAGTGACGTGGACTGGAGTGTGGGAACATCTGCCCAGAGACCCACTGCACTTCAACAGCTGCTTAAAATGGGAAAATATGTGGAGACTCGTAGTTCTATCTAGAATACACTCCACGGCCTAATGTATGCGGAACATTTCCATTACTGAGTTATGGGGTTTCAAATAATATCTATTGCAAACAGTTGCACAAACTAAAACATAAAACCATGTGTTCTCTACTCAAACTCTAGTAGTAGGATGGGTTGTAATCAAGAGGTAAAAGATTTTAAAGGCCATGAAACAAAAAAGATTTCTACATGTTAGTAGCTTTTAGTTAAAAAAAAAATTGCATTAAGTTTCAGCTTGGAATTGTCATTCATGTTTTCTCTTGTGGGAGCGTCTCTCTCAGTAATATAGGCTGGATGTGAGCTGTGTGTGTCTCCAAGGGGCAGCTGTGTACACACTTGCTTTCATGCATCTGCACAGCTTTAATTTCCTCTGTATGTACTTTCCTCCTTGTCTATAGCTTGTTTTCTTTACTCTCTCTGCGATACTTTCTCCCCTCTCCACCTTGTGGGATCTGTGTACAACTCCCTTCTTCTTCCTAACACTATGGAGAGAAGGGACGAGGAGAACAGAGCTGTCAGACCCAGGAGCACTGACAGATTTCTAGAATTTCTGCAAAGGCAATGAGCTAGGTAAAGCGTTTACAGATTCTACAGCAGCAACATGGCAGAAAAGTTTATTGGAAACTATTCAGCAAGTTGCTTAACTTTGCATTTAGGAAGCAACTATTAAATGAATAATTTTGTACAAAGATTTACATGGCCTTTAAACATGACACTGTGAAAGGGTGACACTTTTAGGGCACACCACACAAGGTTACAGATGGGCTGAGTGCTGCATCGCGTGGTGGGAAAAATTCACTGATCCTCCATTGCATTACTCACTATACAGATGGAAATCATTTTGTGAGGAAACAGAAAAATAAAGAAGTAAAATAATGTGGTTGTATAAATCTGCACACTCAAACTAATAATTTGTGGAAGGAGCTTGTGTATTTACATGGCCTGCACTGTTAACACAGTACATGCAGTACGGAACATCACCACCATCATCCTACAGGCAGCACATGAAGGGAACCTCACAGCTCCAGAGAGAAGAAGACGCAAAGGGACCCTAGCACGGACGCTCGAGAGAAGACGCAAAGGGACCTACGCACGGACACTCGAGAGAAGACGCAAACGGACCTACACATGGACGCTCGAGAGAAGACGCAAACGGACCTACGTACGGACGCTCAAGAGAAGACGCAAACGGACCTACGCACGGACGCTCAAGAGAAGAAGACGCAAACGGACCTACGCACGGACGCTCAAGAGAAGAAGACGCAAACGGACCTACGCACGGACGCTCGAGAGAAGACGCAAACGGACCTACGCACGGATGCTCGAAAGAAGATGCAAACGGACCTACGTACGGACACTCGAAAGAAGAAGACGCAAACGGACCTACACACGGATGCTCGAGAGAAGACGCAAACGGACCTACGCATGGACGCTCGAGAGAAGACGCAAACGGACCAAACGGACCTAGAGCACGAACGCTCGAGAGAAGACGCAAATGGACCTACGCATGGACGCTCGAGAGAAGACGCAAACGGACCTACGCACGGACGCTCGAGAGAAGACGCAAACGGACCAAACGGACCTAGAGCACGAACGCTCGAGAGAAGACGCAAACGGACCTATGCACGGGCGCTCGAGAGAAGATGCAAACGGACCTATGTACAGACGCTCGAGAGAAGACGCAAACGGACCTACGCACGGACGCTCGAGAGAAGACGCAAACGGACCTATGCACGGACGCTCGAGAGAAGAAGATGCAAATGGACCTACGCACGGACGCTCGAGAGAAGATGCAAACGGACCTACACATGGACGCTCGAAAGAAGAAGACGCAAATGGACCTACGCATGGACGCTCGAGAGAAGAAGATGCAAACGGACCTACGCATGGACACTCGAGAGAGGAGGAAGACGCAAACGGATCTATGCACGGATGTCCAAGAGAGGAGGAAGACGCAAATAGATCTATGCACAGACGCCCGCAAGAGGAAGACGCAAACGGACCTACGCATGGATGCCCGCAAGAGGAAGATGCAAATGGATCTATGCATGGACGCCCGCAAGAGCAGGAAGACGTAAATAGATCTACGCACGGACGCCCGCGAGAGGAGGAAGACGCCAGCGGATCTACACATGGACGCCCGCAAGAGGAAGACGCAAATGGATCTATGCACGAACACACACGAGAGGAGGAAGACACAAATGGATCTACACATGGCAGCTCGAGAGAGGAGGAAAATGTAAATGGATCTACACATGGAAGCTCGAGAGAGGAGGAAAATGAAAATGGATCTACACATGGACGCCCGAGACGTGCTCTGGTCACTGCAAGAACTGGGAACCATACAGGACTGAAGGAGAAGACACCTGCCATACATGCAACACACAGAACCGCGCAAACACACTACACTCGCAAGGCTCCGCACTAAACATACTACACACACACAGCTCTGTGGCGTGTACGTTACACACACGGATCTGCCGGGTGCACATAATATGCTCACACAAATCTGCCAGATGCACATTAAACACTCACATGGATTTGCAGCACATTGCACACACATAGGGATCTTCAGGGCACATTATACACACACACACACACACACACACACAGCTTTGCAGCGCACATATTTCACACAAAGCTCTGCAGCCCACACATTACACACACCACTCTGTAGGACATACATTGCACACATACTGTGGCATGTAGTTTGGGCACCCCTGGTCAAAATTACTGTTATTGTGAACAGCTAAGCAAGTTGAAGATTAAATGATCTCTAAAAGGCCTAACCTTAAAGATGACACAATTCGTTTGTATGCAAAAGTTTGGGCACCCTGTAGGGTTAGTACCTAGTAGCACCACTTTTTGAATGCATCACAGCTTGTAAATGCTTTTTGTGGCCAGACAAGAGTCTTTCAATTCTTGTTTGAGGGATTTTCTTCCATTCTTCCTTGGAAAATTCCTCCAGTTTTGTGAGGTTCCTAGGTCGTCTTGCATGCACTGCCATTTTGAGATCTACTCACAGATTTTCAATGAAGCTTAGGTCAGGGGACTGTGAGGGCCATTGTAAAACCTTCAGCTTGTGCCTTTTGAGGTTGTCTATAGTGGATTTTGACATGTGTTTAGTATCATTATCCATTAGTAGAAGCCATCCTCTTTTCATCTTCAGCTTTTTTTTACAGATGTGTTATGTTTGCATCCAGAATTTGTTGGCATTTCATTGAATCCATTCTTCCCTCTAGCCATGAAATGTTCCCAGTGCCATTGGCTGCAACACAACCTCAAGGCATAATTGATCCACCCCCGTTTAATGGTTGGCGAGATGTTCTTTTCCTGAAATTTTGTGCCCTTTTTCCTCCACACATGCCTGATGATCACTGTGGCCAAAGAGTTCTACTTTAACCTCATCGGTCCACATGACTTGTTTCCAAAATGCCTCAGGCTTGTTTAGATGTTCTTTTGCATGATTTTGACGTGGAATTTTATGGTGAGAATGCAGGAGAGAAGAGGTTTTCTTCTGATGACTCGTCGATGAAGACCAGATTTGTACAGGTGTCTCTGAACACTAGAACAATGTACCACAACTCCAGAGTCTGCTAAATCTTTCTGAAGGTCTTTTGCAGTCAAGCAGGGGTTCTGATTTGCCTCTAGTAGTGATGAGTGAATATACTCGTTGCTCGTGTTTTCCCGAGCACGCTCAGGTGATCTCCGAGTATTTGTTATTGATCGGAGATTTAGTTTTCATCGCCTCAGCTGCATGATTTACGGCTGCTGGACAGGCTGAATACATGTAGGAATTCCCTAACAAACAGGCATTCCTCACATGTATTCAAGCTGTGTAGCAGCCGTAAATCATGCAGGCTGAGGCAATGAAAATTAAATCTCCGAGCAATAACAAATACTCGGGGAAAACCTGAGCAATGAGTATACTCGCTCATCACAACTCTCTAGCAATCCTTCAAGCAGCTCTCACTGAAATGTAACTTGGTCTTCCGGACCTTATCTTGACCTCCACTGTTCCTGTTGACTGCCATTTCTTAATTACATTACAAACTGAGGAAAGGGCAACTTGTAACCGCTTTGCTGTCTTCTTATAGCCTTCTCCTGCTTTGTGGGCCTCCACCATTTTCAGAGTGCTAGGCAGCTGCTTAGAAGAACCCATGACTGCTGTTTTTTTGGCACAAGGTTAGAGGAGGCTGTGTGTTTATAAAGCTGGGAAATTTCCATCATCTCACCTTTCCTAACGATGACAGTGAACAAGCCATAACTAGTCAATTAAGGTCCGATACCTTGGTCAAAGTTTTCTGAGCTCACAAATCTCCAAGGGTGCCCAAACTGTTGCATTGTCCCATTTTCAATTTTGCAATTTTTAAAATGTAAAAGATGAAAATATAAATAGATATTTGCCTAAGACACAAAGTAAATTTGTCATATTTAACTTTAGGCCTTTTAGGGTATGTGCACACGATGCAGATTTAGTGCAGAATTGGTGCAGAACTGCAGAAACGCTGCAGAACTGCACTGTGATTACAGTACAATGTAAATCAATGAGAAAAGAAAAAAGCTGTGCACATGGTGCAGAAAAATCTGCGCAGAAACGCTGCAGATTTCAAAGAAGGGAACGTCGCTTCTTTTGTGCAGTTCTGCAGCGTTTCTGCGCAGATTTTTCTGCACCATGTGCACAGCTTTTTTCTTTTCTCATTGATTTACATTGTACTGCACAGAAACTGCATAGAATCTGAACAGAATCTGAACAGAAACTGCGCAGAAACTGCGCAGAAACTGCGCAGAAACTGCACAGAAACTGCACAGAAACTGCACAGAAACTGCACAGAAACTGCACAGAAACTGCATAGAAACTGCATCAAATCTGCAGATGCAGATTTAGTGCAGAAAATTCTGCACCACATTTCCTACGTGTGCACATAGCCTTAGGCTATGTTCACACCTTGCGTCGGGTCCCTGCGGGTTCTCCCGCAGCGGATTTGATAAATCTGCAGGGCAAAACAACTGCGGTTCTCCCTGCAGATTTATCGCGGTTTGTTCCGCGTTTTCCGCTGCGGGTTTCCGCCTATACTATTGATGCTGCATATGCAGCAATATGCAGCATCAATAGTAATGTTAAAAATAATAAAAATTGGTTATACTCACCCTTTGATATCCGGATCTCCTGGGCGCTGCACCCGGCGGTCCGGTTCCTAAGATGCTGTGGGAGAAGGACCCTTCGTGACGTCACGGTCATGTGACCGCGACGTCACCGCAGGTCCTGGTCGCACAGCAACTCTGACCGGACAGCCGCGTGCAGCGCCCAGGAGCTCCGGACATCAGAGGGTGAGTATAACCAGATTTTTTATTTTTTAACCCCAAATATGGTTCCCAGGGCCTGGAGGAGAGTCTCCTCTCCTCCACCCCGGGTATCACCCGCACATTATCCGCTTACTTCCCGCAACGTGGGCACAGCCCCATGCGGGAAGTAAGCGGTTCAATGTATTCCTATGGGTGCAGAATCGCTGCGATTCTGCACAAAGAAGTGACATGCTGCGGGTTGTAAACCGCTGCGTTCCCGCGCGGTTTTTCCCGCAGCATGTGCACAGCGGTTTGCGGTTTCCATAGGGTTTACATGTTACTGTAAACGCTATGGAAACTGCTGCGGACCCGCAGCATCAAAATCGCGGCGGTTCCGCGGTAAAAACCGCTAAGTGTGAATATAGCCTTAGAGATCGTTTCATCTTCAGCTTAACTGCTCACAATAACATTAATTTTGACCAGGGGTGCCAAAACTTTTACATGCCACTCTGCGGTGCACACATTACACACACAGCATTGCAGTGCACACATTTCACACACACACACACACAGCTCTGCAGTGCACACATTACAAACACAGCTCTGCAGTGCACACATTTCACACACACACACAGCTCTGCAGTGCACACATTTCACACACACACAGCTCTGCAGTGCACACATTACAAACACAGCTCTGCAGTGCACACATTTCACACACACAGCTCTGCAGTGCACACATTTCACACACACAGCTCTGCAGTGCACACATTACACACACACACACAGCTCTGCAGTGCACACATTTCACACACACACACAGCTCTGCAGTGCACACATTTCACACACACACACACAGCTCTGCAGTGCACACATTTCACACACACAGCTCTGCAGTGCACATTTCACACACACACACACACACACAGCTCTGCAGTGCACACATTACACACACACACACAGCATTGCAGTGCACACATTTCACACACACACACAGCTCTGCAGTGCACACATTACACACACACACACACACAGCATTGCAGTGCACACATTACACACACACACAGCATTGCAGTGCACACATTACACACACACAGCTCTGCAGTGCACACATTTCACACACACACACACACACACAGCTCTGCAGTGCACACATTTCACACACACAGCTCTGCAGTGCACATTTCACACACACACAGCATTGCAGTGCACACATTACACACACAGCTGTGCAGTGCACACATTACACACACGCAGCTCTGCAGTGCACATTTCACACACACACAGCATTGCAGTGCACACATTACACACACAGCTGTTCAGTGCACACATTACACACACAGCTGTTCAGTGCACACATTACACACACACAGCTCTGCAGTGCACACACACTTCTGCAGTGCACAATACATTATATATATATATATATATACAGACACTGAGCTCCGGTGTGACTCGCACGTGATGACGTCCCGTGTTTCCGCTCACGTGACCACACGCCTCGCACGACTACAGCAGCACAGTCGAGCCTGACTCCTCCCCGCACGTCTCTGGTCACATGATTCTGACGTCACCACAGGTCCTGCACCCTGTAGGATGTAGCTCACCTGCGTGCGGTGGAGGAGGGGTCTGCTATGCATCATGCGCGGGAGGTCAGTGCGGGCACCGCGGCGGCTCCAGGTACTCAGTCTGCTCCGCGGGCGGCGTCCTCTGTCATCACCGTCCCCACATTGTACAACTTCCTGCTTCTCTCCGCAGCGTAAGATTCCTTCTCCCATGGCCGGTGCTGTATGTGCGGTGTACGCTGCACAGCGCAGGAAACCCTGTAATAAGCAGCTTACCGGAAGTGACCGGAGTGTTTACATTCACTGACAGCAAGCAGAGGAAGCAAAGGGGAAAGTTTCACAACTTTATATTCTCCAGTGAACAGACATGAAGCTCCCAGAACGTGATTCGCTTATTAAAGGGGTCCGAAGGCCATTGCTCTTAAATGAGGGTCCGGAGGTCCGCGCTCCATCCGAGATAAGGGTCCGGAGGTCCGCGCTCCATCCGATATGAGGGTCCACTGGCCCGCGCTCCATCCGAGATAAGGGTCCGGAGGTCCGCGCTCCATCCGAGATAAGGGTCCGGAGGTCCGCGCTCCATCCGAGATAAGGGTCCGGAGGTCCGCGCTCCATCCGATATGAGGGTCCACTGGCCCGCGCTCCATCCGAGATAAGGGTCCGGAGGTCCGCGCTCCATCCGAGATAAGGGTCCGCTGGTCCGCGCTCCATCCGAGATAAGGGTCCGCTGGTCCGCGCTCCATCCGATATGAGGGTCCGCTGGCCCGCGCTCCATCCGAGATAAGGGTCCGGAGGTCCGCGCTCCATCCGAGATAAGGGTCCGGAGGTCCGCGCTCCATCCGAGATAAGGGTCCGCTGGTCCGCGCTCCATCCGAGATAAGGGTCCGGAGGTCCGCGCTCCATCCGATATGAGGGTCCACTGGCCCGCGCTCCATCCGAGATAAGGGTCCGGAGGTCCGCGCTCCATCCGAGATAAGGGTCCGGAGGTCCGCGCTCCATCCGAGATAAGGGTCCGGAGGTCCGCGCTCCATCCGATATGAGGGTCCACTGGCCCGCGCTCCATCCGAGATAAGGGTCCGGAGGTCCGCGCTCCATCCGAGATAAGGGTCCGCTGGTCCGCGCTCCATCCGAGATAAGGGTCCGCTGGTCCGCGCTCCATCCGATATGAGGGTCCGCTGGCCCGCGCTCCATCCGAGATAAGGGTCCGGAGGTCCGCGCTCCATCCGAGATAAGGGTCCGGAGGTCCGCGCTCCATCCGAGATAAGGGTCCGCTGGTCCGCGCTCCATCCGAGATAAGGGTCCGGAGGTCCGCGCTCCATCCGATATGAGGGTCCGCTGGCCCGCGCTCCATCCGAGATAAGGGTCCGGAGGTCCGCGCTCCATCCGAGATAAGGGTCCGGAGGTCCGCGCTCCATCCGAGATAAGGGTCCGGAGGTCCGCGCTCCATCCGAGATAAGGGTCCGGAGGTCCGCGCTCCATCCGAGATAAGGGTCCGGAGGTCCGCGCTCCATCCGAGATAAGGGTCCGGAGGTCCGCGCTCCATCCGAGATAAGGGTCCGCTGGCCCGCGCTCCATCCGAGATAAGGGTCCGGAGGTCCGCGCTCCATCCGAGATAAGGGTCCGGAGGTCCGCGCTCCATCCGAGATAAGGGTCCGGAGGTCCGCGCTCCATCCGATATGAGGGTCCGCTGGCCCGCGCTCCATCCGAGATAAGGGTCCGGAGGTCCGCGCTCCATCCGAGATAAGGGTCCGGAGGTCCGCACTCCATCCGATATGAGGGTCCGTTGGCCTGCGCTCCATCCGAGATAAGGGTCCGGAGGTCCGCGCTCCATCCGAGATAAGGGTCCGGAGGTCCGCGCTCCATCCGAGATAAGGGTCCGGAGGTCCGCGCTCCATCCGATATGAGGGTCCGCTGGCCCGCGCTCCATCCGAGATAAGGGTCCGGAGGTCCGCGCTCCATCCGATATGAGGGTCCGCTGGCCCACGCTCCATCCGAGATAAGGGTCCGGAGGTCTGCGCTCCATCCGAGATAAGGGTCCGGAGGTCCGCGCTCCATCCGATATGAGGGTCCGCTGGCCCGCGCTCCATCCGAGATAAGGGTCCGGAGGTCCGCGCTCCATCCGAGATAAGGGTCCGGAGGTCCGCGCTCCATCCGATATGAGGGTCCGCTGGCCTGCGCTCCATCCGAGATAAGGGTCCGGAGGTCCGCGCTCCATCCGAGATAAGGGTCCGGAGGTCCGCGCTCCATCCGAGATAAGGGTCCGGAGGTCCGCGCTCCATCCGAGATAAGGGTCCGGAGGTCCGCGCTCCATCCGATATGAGGGTCCGCTGGCCCGCGCTCCATCCGAGATAAGGGTCCGGAGGTCCGCGCTCCATCCGAGATAAGGGTCCGGAGGTCCGCGCTCCATCCGAGATAAGGGTCCGGAGGTCCGCGCTCCATCCGAGATAAGGGTCCGGAGGTCCGCGCTCCATCCGAGATAAGGGTCCGCTGGCCCGCGCTCCATCCGAGATAAGGGTCCGGAGGTCCGCGCTCCATCCGAGATAAGGGTCCGGAGGTCCGCGCTCCATCCGAGATAAGGGTCCGGAGGTCCGCGCTCCATCCGATATGAGGGTCCGCTGGCCCGCGCTCCATCCGAGATAAGGGTCCGGAGGTCCGCGCTCCATCCGAGATAAGGGTCCGGAGGTCCGCGCTCCATCCGATATGAGGGTCCGCTGGCCTGCGCTCCATCCGAGATAAGGGTCCGGAGGTCCGCGCTCCATCCGAGATAAGGGTCCGGAGGTCCGCGCTCCATCCGAGATAAGGGTCCGGAGGTCCGCGCTCCATCCGAGATAAGGGTCCGGAGGTCCGCGCTCCATCCGAGATAAGGGTCCGGAGGTCCGCGCTCCATCCGATATGAGGGTCCGCTGGCCCGCGCTCCATCCGAGATAAGGGTCCGGAGGTCCGCGCTCCATCCGAGATAAGGGTCCGCTGGCCCGCGCTCCATCCGAGATAAGGGTCCGGAGGTCCGCGCTCCATCCGAGATAAGGGTCCGGAGGTCCGCGCTCCATCCGAGATAAGGGTCCGGAGGTCCGCGCTCCATCCGATATGAGGGTCCGCTGGCCCGCGCTCCATCCGAGATAAGGGTCCGGAGGTCCGCGCTCCATCCGAGATAAGGGTCCGGAGGTCCGCGCTCCATCCGATATGAGGGTCCGCTGGCCTGCGCTCCATCCGAGATAAGGGTCCGGAGGTCCGCGCTCCATCCGAGATAAGGGTCCGGAGGTCCGCGCTCCATCCGAGATAAGGGTCCGGAGGTCCGCGCTCCATCCGAGATAAGGGTCCGGAGGTCCGCGCTCCATCCGAGATAAGGGTCCGGAGGTCCGCGCTCCATCCGATATGAGGGTCCGCTGGCCTGCGCTCCATCCGAGATAAGGGTCCGGAGGTCCGCGCTCCATCCGAGATAAGGGTCCGGAGGTCCGCGCTCCATCCGATATGAGGGTCCACTGGCCCGCGCTCCATCCGAGATAAGGGTCCGCTGGCCTGCGCTCCATCCGAGATGAGGGTCCGGAGGTCCGCGCTCCATCCGAGATAAGGGTCCGGAGGTCCGCGCTCCATCCGATATGAGGGTCCACTGGCCCGCGCTCCATCCGAGATAAGGGTCCGCTGGCCCGCGCTCCATCCGAGATGAGGGTCCGTTGGCCTGCGCTCCATCCGAGATGAGGGTCCACTGGCCCGCGCTCCATCCGAGATAAGGGTCCGGAGGTCCGCGCTCCATCCGAGATAAGGGTCCGGAGGTCCGCGCTCCATCCGAGATAAGGGTCCGGAGGTCCGCGCTCCATCCGAGATAAGGGTCCGCTGGCCCGCGCTCCTTCCGAGATAAGGGTCCGGAGGTCCGCGCTCCATCCGAGATAAGGGTCCGGAGGTCCGCGCTCCATCCGATATGAGGGTCCACTGGCCCGCGCTCCATCCGAGATAAGGGTCCGGAGGTCCGCGCTCCATCCGAGATAAGGGTCCGGAGGTCCGCGCTCCATCCGAGATAAGGGTCCGCTGGCCCGCGCTCCATCCGAGATGAGGGTCCGCTGGCCTGCGCTCCATCCGAGATAAGGGTCCGCTGGCCCGCGCTCCATCCGAGATAAGGGTCCGGAGGTCCGCGCTCCATCCGAAATGAGGGTCCGCTGGCCCACGCTCCATCCGAGATAAGGGTCCGCTGGCCCACGCTCCATCCGAGATAAGGGTCCGCTGGCCCGCGCTCCATCCGAGATAAGGGTCCGGAGGTCCGCGCTCCATCCGAGATAAGGGTCCGGAGGTCCGCGCTCCATCCGAGATAAGGGTCCGGAGGTCCGCGCTCCATCCGAGATAAGGGTCCGCTGGCCCGCGCTCCATCCGAGATGAGGGTCCGCTGGCCTGCGCTCCATCCGAGATAAGGGTCCGCTGGCCCGCGCTCCATCCGAGATAAGGGTCCGGAGGTCCGCGCTCCATCCGAAATGAGGGTCCGCTGGCCCACGCTCCATCCGAGATAAGGGTCCGCTGGCCCACACTCCATCCGAGATAAGGGTCCGCTGGCCCGCGCTCCATCCGAGATAAGGGTCCGGAGGTCCGCGCTCCATCCGAGATAAGGGTCCGCTGGCCCGCGCTCCATCCGAGATGAGGGTCTGCTGGCCCGCGCTCCATCCGAGATAAGGGTCCGCTGGCCCGCGCTCCATCCGAGATAAGGGTCCGCTGGCCCGCGCTCCATCCGAGATAAGGGTCCGGAGGTCCGCGCTCCATCCGAGATAAGGGTCCGCTGGCCCGCGCTCCATCCGAGATAAGGGTCCGCTGGCCCGCGCTCCATCCGAGATAAGGGTCCGCTGGCCCGCGCTCCATCCGAGATAAGGGTCCGGAGGTCCGCGCTCCATCCGAAATAAGGGTCCGGAGGTCCGTGCTCCATCCGAGATGAGGGTCCGCTGGCTTGCGCTCCATTCGAGATGAGGGTCCGCTGGCCCGCGCTCCATCCGAGATGAGGGTCCACTGGCCCACGCTCCATCTGAGACTAGGGTCCTGTGTCCCGCGCTCCATCTGAGATGAGGGTCCGCTGACCCGCTATCCATCCAAAACGAGGATCCGTTGGCCCGCACTCCATTCAAGATAAGGGTCCAGAGGTCCGCGCTGCAGCTGAGTCGAGGGTTCGTTGGCCCGCGCTCCGTCCGAGATGAGGGTCCACTGGCCCACGCTCCATCCGAGATGAGGGTCCGCTGGCCCACGCTCCATCCGAGATGAGGGTCCTGAGGTCCGCGCTCCATCCGAGAGGAGGGTCTGTTGGCCCGCGCTCCATCCGAGACGAGGGGCCACTGGCCCGCGCTTCATCCAATATTAGAATTTCCACAGATCTAAGATTAAAAAAAAGTGCAGGAAATTCATTTTAATGATTTGTTTTTCTGAATTTTAAGAAAACAGTGGTTGTTCTGGTCTACTATATAATTGTCTAAGGGTCACTTCCGTCTTTCTGTCTGTCGCGGATATTCATTGGTCGTGGCCAGCCAGTGGGCGTAGACAAAAGGGCAGGGGAGGCCAGGAAGTAGTATGCAGAGCGAGTCCCCGCCCACTCCGTACAGGCCCGAACAGAAGGGCTGCAAAGGGGGCGGAGTCACCGGGACCATGGGTGCTGTTGGGCCTACCGCGGCCAAAAGCCGGGGACAAAATTAGTGGCCGCGGTCAGTGATGACGGCCGCGGCCATTGATGGCAGCCGCGACAGCAGGAAACAGCGCAGGACATGCGGCAGTGACAGCTGCGGATGGAAGGTGAGTATATACTATGTGGCTGTGCAATATACTCCGTGGCCAGTGGTATATACTACGTCGCTGGGCAATATACTCTGCGGGCTGTGCTACATACTACGTGGGCTCTGCACTATACTCCGTGGCCTGTGCTATATACTCCGTGGCCTGTGCTATATACTACGTGGGCTGTGCAATATACTATGTTGCTGGGCATGTGCATATTTCCCATAAGGGATGGGGGCAGTGTTCTGGAATCACTGCGTTGAGAAACACGTGATAGTGTCTCCGCGGTGTTGGATGTTTTGGTCTCCCCGAGGCCAATCATCTGTGCCTTTATAGCCTTTTTACCAGGCACTGCTCCTAATAGCCAGATTCCTACTCCACACTGATGAGGGGCAAAAACCCCGAAACAGCTGTCTGTGGATGGATACCATGCTTGGCATAGATGGCTTTCCTTCATAGGATGCTGCCCTTCCCGTGGTTGTTCCTTCCCGGGGAAAGGCCTGGCTATTCACTGCTTGCGTCGAGAAACACGTGATGGTGTCTCCGCAGCTTCTTTACATCCATCCGAGATAAGGGTCCGGAGGTCCGCGCTCCATCCGAAATGAGGGTCCGCTGGCTTGCGCTCCATTCGAGATGAGGGTCCGCTGGCTTGCGCTCCATTCGAGATGAGGGTCCGCTGGCTTGCGCTCCATCTGAGATGAGGGTCCACTGGCCCGCGCTCCATCTGAGACTAGGGTCCTGTGTCCTGCGCTCCATCTGAGATGAGGGTCCGCTGACCCGCTATCCATCCAAAACGAGGATCCGTTGGCCCGCACTCCATTCAAGATAAGGGTCCAGAGGTCCGCGCTGCAGCTGAGTCGAGGGTTCGTTGGCCCGCGCTCCGTCCGAGACGAGGGTCCACTGGCCCACGCTCCATCCGAGATGAGGGTCCGCTGGCCCACGCTCCATCCGAGATGAGGGTCCTGAGGTCCGCGCTCCATCCGAGAGGAGGGTCTGTTGGCCCGCGCTCCATCCGAGACGAGGGGCCACTGGCCCGCGCTCCATCCAATATTAGAATTTCCACAGATCTAAGATTAAAAAAAAGTGCAGGAAATTCATTTTAATGATTTGTTTTTCTGAATTTTAAGAAAACAAACAGTGGTTGTTCTGGTCTACTATATAATTGTCTAAGGGTCACTTTCGTCTTTCTGTCTGTCGCGGATATTCATTGGTCGTGGCCAGCCAGTGGGCGTAGACAAAAGGGCAGGGGAGGCCAGGAAGTAGTATGCAGAGCGAGTCCCCGCCCACTCCGTACAGGCCCGAACAGAAGGGCTGCAAAGGGGGCGGAGTCGCCGTGAGGAAGGCGGAGCCGGCCGGGACCATGGGTACTGTTGGGCCTACCGCGGCCAAAAGCCGGGGACAAAATTAGTGGCCGCGGTCAGTGATGACGGCCGCGGCCATTGATGGCAGCCGCGACAGCAGGAAACAGCGCAGGACATGCGGCAGTGACAGCTGCGGATGGAAGGTGAGTATATACTATGTGGCTGTGCAATATACTCCGTGGCCAGTGTTATATACTACGTCGCTGGGCAATATACTCTGCGGGCTGTGCTACATACTACGTTGGCTCTGCACTATACTCCGTGGCCTGTGCTATATACTCCGTGGCCTGTGCTATATACTACGTGGGCTGTGCAATATACTATGTTGCCGGGCAATATACTACGTGGACATGCACATTCTAGAATACCCAATGCGTTAGAATCGGGCCACCATCTAGTTACATAATAAAATTGGAATGTTACTCATACCTTCAGCTGGTCATATGACCTCCATCAATCATGTGACCGCTGCAGCCAATCGCATGCCTCAGAAGTGAAGTTGAACCTACAACATCTTTCACCGGCATGGTGGCTCAGTGGTTAGCACTGAAGCCTTGCAGCGCTGGGGTTCTGGGTTCAAATACCACTAAGTGGGATGTAACTACCAAGGGGGCTTTGAACCCAGAACAACATCTGCAAGGAGTTTGTATGTTCACACACACACACACACACACACACACACATTCTCCATTTTCCTCCCACGCTCCAAAAAAGATACTGATAGGGAATTTAGATTGTGAGCCCCAATGGGGACAGTGATGATGATGTCTGTAAAGCGCTGAAACATTAGATAGGGCTATGTAAGCAATGCATAATAAAATAATGATTACATTCATGTGAGGGTTGCTGCAGCCAATCACAGTCTCCAGAGGTGAAGCTGAACCTATAACATTCATGTGACCACTGCAGCCAATTACAGGCCCCAGAGATGAAGCTGAACCTATAACTTCATTCATGTGACCACTGCAGCCATTCACTGGCCCCAGAGGTGAACCTGAGCCTATAAGTCATATGACCAACTGCAGGACTGGTGGGGACTATGGGAGCAGCAGAAGTTTTTGTGATGCAGAATCTGCATCAAAATCCACCTATAGGGCAAATGTGACATTTTGTAATGAGTATAAAAAACGAAACACATGTCACTTTTTATCTCGGTGTGTGACAAGGCTTTTGCTGCAGACAGGTGCCAATAACCACACTAAATTAATGCCCCCATATAATGATTAAGAAAGCGTAAAAAAAATGTTTTCTTACAAAACTTAGCTAAAAACCAAACGTCTTTTACTAGCGGTTCTTAGCTTTTGTTTTTAACTATTGTGAATATGCCCCAAATGTTATTTCATTACTTTATCAAGGCTTTTAACCAAGAAGCTCCAGAATCTTAAATAACAAATAGCAATTTCCAGCATTCATGATGGGGTCTCTATAGGAAACGCGTTCCACTTCTCTGTTTTTTGCTTCCTTTCGGAAAAACTGTTACAATAGCCATAAATGCTGTACAGAAAAGGTTGAAATTCTTGATGTTCTTGACAGGCGGAATTCCTCCGTCAGTCTGATGTCTGTGGAGCTGCCGCGCTGACTTGGGTACAACCTGGTAGTTTTCCTAGAAGTTATCGGGATCCGGAGTTTTCTTGGCAGTGGAGTCGTTAATGACATTCCTAAAACGGCCTTTTATGTATGAATTAATTTCCTTACTTTGATCTTACAATTAAAATGTAATTTTTTTTTACTAAATATTAATGTCTTAATTTTGCTTGCAGCACTAGCGCAAATCTTCAAAGACTCCTGTGTTTTTCTGACATGTGACGTCCTGGTGAGCTGACCACAGGCACTTCGCACTTGAACATCTTACAAACGGGACCCCTTTTTTTTTTTTTAAATAACTTCTTCAGTGCAATCACAGGAGTCACTGTTGACTTCTGATTTTGTAAAATTTTGTTCCAAAACCCTAATGGGTACTGTTGAGCTTTTCCGACCTACATTCTGATTCTTGTCCTAGTCAAGTCAAGGTGGCTGTCGTTTATAAGATCCCTTTTTTTTTTTTTTTCTTTTAAACCGTTTACACAAAAAAATTGTTAAAAAATTGTAAGTAGAGGTGAGCGACTATCTCCGGCTCCCTCCTTATTCAGCAAGCTATAGCGCTTACAGAAGAAGCTGCAGCGGGTACCTGGATACCTGGAGCGCTTCCGATAATCAGCTGTTCGGCGCTGCAGCTGCATGTGTCGCTGGTGTGTGCCAGTCACAACAACACAGGCTCTCCATGCATTTGTTGTGACTGTCACACAGCCGCGACACATGCCGCTGTGGCGCCGAACAGCTGATTATCGGGAGCGATCCAGGTTCCCACTGCAGCTTCTTCGGTAAGCGCTAAAGCTTGCCGAATAAGGAGGGAGCAACCAGTGATTGTTTACATGTTGTTGTGACACGTCATCGCTGGAGCTGATCAAATGGGGATCACTACGGCTACTTTCACACTTGTGTCGGTACGGGGCCGTCGCCATGCGTCGGCCCAACGTACCGACGCAAACTGCAAAAAAAAAAAGAACAGCGGGACAGTGGATGCAGTGTTACATATTTAGATTGTGAGCCCCAATGGGGACAGTGATGATAATGTGTGCAAACTGTAAAGCACTGTGGAATATGTTAGCGCTATATAAAAATAAAGATTATTATTATTATTACAACGCATCCGCTGCCCCATTGTAAGGTCCGGGGAGAAGGGGGCAGAGTTCCGGCCGCGCATGCGCGGTCGGAAATGGCGGACTCGACGCACAAAAAAACATTACATGTAACGTTTTTTGTGCCGACGGTGCGCCAAAACACGACGCATCCGTCGCACGACGGATGCAACATGTGGCAATGCGTCGCTAATGCAAGTCTATGGAGAAAAAACGCATCCTGCGGGCAACTTTGCAGGATGCGTTTTTTCTCCAAAACGACACATTGCGACGTACAGCAAACAACGCCAGTGTGAAAGTAGCCTATGTTGCTGGGGAAGCACTGAAACTTGAGTCGAGTGATTTGGTAAAATGAGTATTACTATTTTTGTTATTTTCTCCCATTTTTGTTGTTATTTTACATTATTTAAATTAATGCAAGTGATTGTTTAATCCCTTTAACCAGTATTCGAATCTGTTCCTACCCTGAGAAGACCTAAATATTTTTTTGTATATAGGCGCTACATTTTCTTTGTCTTGATTAGTGATGAGCGAGTGTACTCGTTGCTCGGGTTTTCCAGAGCACGCTCGGGTGATCTCCGAGTATTTATGACTGCTCGGAGATTTAGTTTTCCTTGCTAGCCAGGCTGAGTACATGTGGGGGTTGCCTGGTTGCTAGGGACATGTAATCAAGCTGTCTAGTAGCCGCAAATCATCCAGCTGCAGCAAGGAAAACTAAATCTCCGAGCAGTCAAAAATAATCGGAGACAACCCGAGCGTGCTCTGGAAAACCCTGAGCAACGAGTACACTCGCTCATCATTAGTCTCGATCCATTAAATGCAGAAATATGGTAATTCACCTTAGCTCTTTGAGGATTCATGGGTGCAAACTTCTGTTTTGTCTTTTTTAGGTGTTTACCTCTGATCATCTTCTCATTCTTACAGCAAACAAAAGTTGCCTAGGTAATCATATCACGGAAATGTGTCACTGTTAAATTAATAATAAAGTAGGAGAAGGTGACTTACACCCATGAGCCCTCAAAGAGCTAAGTTAGGTTATTTCTGCTTAAATTTGGAAGTAGAGTTTCTGTCTTGCTGTCCTTTTGCATTTTCCTATTATGATGATATGTTTTTTATTTTACAGATGAATCCAAGATCCACACTGGATCGACTGTGGCTATGGACTGCAGGAAGACTGTTCCCAACACAACTCACTTTAGAACTATTGCACCGAAAGTGGCACCAAAGATTGTTCCTTCCTATTCGTCATCCAGTTATCCTCCCTGCCTTTCTGAAGTTGCTGTGCCTGGAGCTAAACCTTTGGTTGTTAACACTCAGAACTATACTTTGATGAAAGTTGCTGGACACGATGGTGCATTCTCCTTTGTAGCTTTACCACAAGTCACATCACCAATGGGTGGATCTGTGATACAAACCACAGCTATACCTTTGCAAGAAAATCTCAAATTACCCATTCCAAGGTACCAACCCACTTGCAGCAAGAAGTTCTTTATTAAGAAAACAAAGGGTGCTGGTAAGCCAAAAACAGAAAAGTCTAATGTGCAGGTCAATCATGGTAGACCTTCTCAAGCCTCTCCTAAATTAAACCAGAAGACTGAAACAGAAAAAACATTGATGGTGGTAGAAGAATCGGGTTCAGAAAGCGAGCTTTTCTTAGGAAGCGGACCAGAACTTTGCAAAGTAAATAACACAATAATTCCTTGTATAAAAAATAGTCTAAACCCAACTTTCTGCACTAGAAACCCCGTAAATCTAGGTGAGAATCCTGAGAAGAAATTTGGTTCAGCAGACAGTGGGTCATTAGTTAGATATGAAAGCACCAGAGTTGTTGACCCTACAAACTCATTAACCGTTCTCTCGCCGGTTGTTTTTGGCAATCCACTTCATCTTCTCCAACCTCTTCCTAAAGGAAAATTGCCCATTTTGCCGTATTCAAAAATTAAGAAACCGATTGCTTTGGAAACTAATGTACCATTGCCAAATTTGGGTCAAGCTGGAGCACAGACGGACCTGTGCCAAGTCCACGTGCCATCTCCTTCTGTGAGTGTTATAAATGTGTCCACTCTGGACAGCCCATGCCAACCAATTTTGACATCTGATTTGGACTTTTTCAGCAAACAAAATTGTAATTTAGGAAGGAAACGGGGGAAGAAACGAAAAACCTACAGCGACATGTTGGGTTATCAAACAAAAATGAGACTGGTTGGAAACAAGCTCATAGTCTGCAAAGATAAATGCAAAACTGTGGGTGATAGCGGTGGTAAAAGCGACGTATCATTGAAGAAGTATCGAAGTATAATGCCAAAGCCGATGGTGGAGATTCAGAGCTTGGCATCACTGAATGCCTCTAACCCTAGTTTTCAATCAAACATGGCTGAATATTATCTTAGAAGTAGGCTGATCGGTAGCCGTCTTCACCGATGGAGACAAGGGGATAATTCTTTTTTTACTCAAAAGAGTACAGAAAAGGTGTTCTACAAGTGTCATGTCTGTGATCACAGCTTCCAGCTGAAGCATCACCTCCAAGATCACCTAAACAGTCACAGCAACAAGCGGCCCTACCATTGTCGGCTGTGTCGTAAGACCTACGTGCACTCGGGAAGTCTCAGCACACACATGAAGCTCCACCACAGCGAGAACCGTCTCAAGAAGTTAATGTGCTGCGAGTTCTGTGCCAAGGTCTTTGGACACATTAGGGTTTATTTCGGGCACCTTAAAGAGGTGCATAGAGTTATTATAAGCACTGAGTCTTTATATAGGCAACCAGAGAAGAGAAACCTGACTCTCAAGGCAAAACCTGAAGATAATTTCTCACTACATAGGTAAGCGTTCTTGTAATATTTTATTATCACTCCATGGTGCAGCAAGAACTCTTCGCTACGTACATTGGTCTTTCGCAGTTTCAATTTCTTACGCCTTACACACGTATATGCAAGCTGCGCTTCTCCATCTATTTTGCATCCTTTAAAATATACAATATTTCTTTTAAATGTTTTTAATTTAAAGGCTATGTACACCTTAGCACCGATTTGCAGAATTGGGCAGCTTTCTGAATGGTCTTTATTAAAAATTTCCTACCATTTTGCTGCAGCGTTTAAAGGCTCCTTTACACGGGCCGATAATTGCCAGAAAGAGCGCTCGTAAAAACACTTGTTCCCAATCATTGGGCTTTGTAAACATGGCAGCAATTAGCTGATGAACGAGCAAGACACTTGTTTGATTGGCCGGATCAATTATGCGGCCTAAACCAGAGATGTGCTGTCTACAGTATGGAAACTGTATTGACCAATCATATTAACGATCATTCCAATCCCATAGACATGTACCCATTTTAACGAGTCAACTTGAAAGTCGACTTGTGCTTGCTTTGGCAGAACTCTGCCCTTGTAAACCCACTTTTAGTCCTTCATTTATCTTCATTGGATTGAGGTCAGGTCTCTGCGTCCAGTTATGTTGTTCCCCACCAAACTCCCCCAATCATGTCTATGGACCTTGCTTTGTGTTATGGGACACAGTCATAGGGAACAGAGAAGGCCTTCTCCAAACTGTACCACAAAGGTGGAAGCTACAATTGTCCAAAATGTCTTATATGCTAATGCATTGAGATTTATCTTCATTAGAACTAAGGAGCTGAGACCAACCCTAAAAAACAAACTCCTAGTATTATCCTCCTCCACCAAACTTTTCAGCTTTCACATTAGTCAGACGGGTAACATTCTCGTGTTATTCACCAAACCCAGTCTCATCCATCAGATGCCAGGTAGTGAAGCACAATCCATCACTCCACAGAGCATGATTCAACTGCTCTAGGGTTTAGTGTTGGCATTCAACACTTTGCATTGTGCTTGGTAATGTAAGGCTGTATTCAGCTGCTCAGCCCGGTGAGGGCACAGTTTTTGTGCTGATGTTAACACCATAGAAGGTTTGGACTTTGGAATTATGGAGTCAGCAGAGCACTGGTGACTTTTCTGCTCTCTTCCTCTCGGCACTTGGTGCCTCCGCTCTGTTTTGTTACGTGGCCCCATATGGTGCCTGAGTTGCTGCTGTTTCTCGCAAATGATCATTTCTTAATATCAGTCACAGGAGATGGAATATTTAGGAGGGAGGAAATGTCAAGTAGGGACTTGTTACACCGGATGCTATACATGAGGGCTGAATGTTATACACCGGGGGCACTGGGGCCAGATGTTATACACTGGGGGCAGTGGGGCCAGATGTTATACACCTGGGCACTAGGGCCAGAGGTTATACAGTGGGGCTGGATGTTACCCACTGGGGCACTGAAGCCAGATGTTATACACCTGGGCACTGGGGCCGGATGTTCTACAGCGGGGGGCACTGGGGCCGAATTTTATACGCTGGGGGCACTGGGGCCGGATGTTATACACTGGGGGCACTGGGGCCGGATGCTATACACTGGGGGCAATGGGGCTGGATGAAACCCCTGATTTCATTGAGGTGTGTGCCCAGTCTTCTATCCATATATTGTAGCTCTGGGTGCATGAGTGGGTGTTGTACACACCAGAAAGAGAATAGCAAAGCATTACAAAGGGTAGATCACTATGATGACGACTTTGCATTATAGCAGCGCCACAGTTTTGGTGTCAACTGATCCCGGCCATCAGAATCCTCCACACAGCCCTGATCTATGAGATACAGTGCCTTGCGAAAGTATTCGGCCCCCCGGAACTTTTCAACCTTTTCCCACATATCATGCTTCAAACATAAAGACACCAAATGTAAATTTTTGGTGAAGAATCAACAACAAGTGGAACACAATTGTGAAGTTGAACAAAATTTATTGGTTATTTTAAATTTTTTGTAGAAATCCAAAAACTGAAAAGTGGGGTGTGCAATATTATTCGGCCCCTTTACTTTCAGTGCAGCAAACTCACTGCAGAAGTTCATTGTGGATCTCTGAATGATCCAATGTTGTCCTAAATGCCTAATAATGATAAATATAATCCACCTGTGTGTAATCAAGTCTCCGTATAATGCACCTACTCTGTGATAGTCTCAGGGTTCTGCATCATGAAGACCAAGGAACACAACAGGCAGGTCCGTGATACTGTTGTGGAGAAGTTTAAAGCCGGATTTGGATGCAAAATGATTTCCAAAACTTTAAACATCCCAAGGAGCACTGTGCAAGCGATCATATTGAAATGGAAGGAGTATCCTACCACTGCAAATCTACCAAGACCCGGCCGTCCCTCTAAACTTTCATCAAACCTCAATGAGCTCGAGCTGTTTGCAAAGGAAGAATGGGCAAGAATTTCAGTCTCTCGATGTACAAAACTGATAGACATACCCCAAACAACTTCTGTAATCGCATCAAAACGTGGCCCAACCACAATGTCCCGTCTTATGATGCTTTCCCTGGATGTAGAAGATCAATTGACTTAGGATGTAGAGTCGTGCAATATGACTTAGGATGCAAATTGAGATACTGATTTGGCTTTTATCCTAAGTCATATTGCACGACTCGTTAAAGGGTTGATTGTGACTTGTAGGATCGGAACTTCCAACAGGTGGCGCTATAGAGTTTTAAGTCCTCTTTTTCTCAGAAGAGGCAATTTGCATATTATATTTCCCAGAGGAGCATTGCACGGCGAATAAACCTCCTTACCTTGACAAGCCAGAGCTGGTATGTCACTCTCCGTAAGGAGAAACCTTAACCCCTTACCGGCATCGGACGTACTATACCGTCCGATGCCGGCTCCCCTGCTTTGATGCAGGGCTCCGCGGTGAGCCCGCACCAAAGCCGGGACATGTCAGCTGTTTTGAACAGCTGACATGTGCCCGTAATAGGCGCGGGCAGAATCGCGATCTGCCCGCACCTATTAACTAGTTAAATGCCGCTGTCAAACGCAGACAGCGGCATTTAACTACCGCTTCCGGCCGGGCGGCCGGAAATGACGTCATCGCCCACCCCCGTCACATGTCCGGGGGTCGGCGATGCGTCTCCATTGTAGCCATAGAGGTCCTTGAGACCTCTATGGTTACTGATTGCCCGTCGCTGTGAGCGCCACCCTGTGGTCGGCGCTCACAGCACACGTGCAATTCTGCTACATAGCAGCGATCAGCAGATCGCTGCTATGTAGCAGAGCCGATCGTGCTGTGCCTGCTTCTAGCCTCCCATGGAGGCTATTGAAGCATGGCAAAAGTTTAAAAAAAAAGTTTAAAAAAATGTGAAAAAAATAAAAAAAACATAAAAGTTTAAATCACCCCCCTTTCGCCCCAATCAAAATAAATCAATAAAAAAAATATCAAATCTACGCATAGTTGGTATCGCCGCGCTCAGAATTGCCCGATCTATCAAATAAAAAAAAGTATTAACCTGATCGCTAAACAGCGTAGCGGGAAAAAACTCGAAACGCCAGAATTACGTTTTTTTGGTCGCCGCGACATTGCATTAAAATGCAATAATGGGCGATCAAAAGAACGTATCTGCACCGAAATGCTATCATTAAAAACGTCATCTCGGCACGCAAAAAATAAGCCCTCAACCGACCCCAGATCACGAAAAATGGAGACACTACGAGTATCGGAAAATGGCGCAATTTTTTTTTTTTTTTTTTTAGCAAAGTTTGGAATTTTTTTTCACCACTTAGATAAAAAATAACCTAGTCATGTTTGGTGTCTATGAACTCGTAATGACCTGGAGAATCATAATGGCAGGTCATTTTTAGCATTTAGTGAACCTAGCAAAAAAGCCAAACAAAAAACCAATGTGGGATTGCACTTTTTTTGCAATTTCACCGCACTTGGAATTTTTTTCCCGTTTTCTAGTACACGACATGCTAAAACCAATGATGTCGTTCAAAAGTACAACTCGTCCCGCAAAAAATAAGCCCTCACATGGCCAAATTGACGGAAAAATAAAAAAGTTATGGCTCTGGGAAGGAGGGGAGCGAAAAACGAACACGGAAAAACGAAAAATCCCCTGGTCATGAAGGGGTTAAACCCCATAAAATATTTGAACATTTAAATCTCACTTTTATATATTGAACTGTGCATTTGTATAAGTATCACATGTCCAGAAACCTATTTTCATGCTCTGGAAATAGTGAAGTTTTCTACTGAAATGGCTGCAAGTGGAGATCTTAAAAAATATATAAAAAAAATAATAATAATAATAGAGAAAGTTTATTGGAAATTGCACAAGTCTTATTCATTGTATAAAGAAATGTTTGCTGAAATTAGAATAACCCCCTTAATAGGATAATAATGGGAATGTGTAATCAATGAATTATCAAGTTTTTAGGTTAAACATATTTTTCTTTTATTTTCGATATCACTTCTCAAAATAAAAAAATGTATAATTATGTAATTTTCACTAAGGTTAAAGAGTTGTTCCCATCTTAGTCGTACATGGCTGAGACGGGAATAACAGCGACCAAACTCCGGCTACATGAGGTGGGTATTATGGACGCGGTGTAGCTCTGCTAGTTGTACTATTTTCATGATTCAAGTCTTCGAGAAAGGGCATAGCTCTTTATGCTACACTGTTTCTGTAACTCGGAAGGCCCATTTACGCAGTATGATTATCATTCTCAGGAACACTTGTTTCCCCATAATCGGTCACTGGAACCAGGCTGCCGGTCAGCCAACGAATGAGCAAACTGGGAAAATGCGCAGCACAAAAGATCATCGTTCTCGGCAGCGCATCGCTCTGTGTAAACAGGACTTGTGCTGCTGAGAATAATGGCAGACTGTGCATACAGAACGATCATTGCGATTATTATTTATAATTTTGTGCGAATGTAAGAATAATAATTTTATTCATATACCGGCAACATATTCCGCAGCACTTTACAATTAAGTAAGGCACGGTCTGTTTGTGTGAGCAGCAAATGTTTAACCCTGTGCATGGATCATTCATTTCTATGAGAGTTATACATTTGTGTAGCTCAGCTGCAGTTAGCCGAGCTACACCCGGCAACTGTGGCTGCAGCTTGTTCAGTTATTCCCATTTTAGCAGTCATCTCATTATCATCAGAGGCAGGATTACAATGACCGGTAACACCTCTATAACATAGGATCCATCATTTATAATAAGCAATGGTCACATCTCACCTCCTCCCCCTTCCTTCAAAATGACCTCTGCACATATCACAGAGCATGCCTAGAACACTCACCTGCGGGAGTCGGTGAGAGAGATCTTGTTGCTGCCTATGGCCCATGTGGCTGCGGTAAAGCGCATCTCTAAGTACTCTGACAAGGTGGTCTCCCCGTAATAATGGGCGGAAAATAGAATTGAAATCATGCAATTGGGAGCTAAGAATTGAAAGCAGGTTGAAAAGATGAAAAAATCTGTATCAGTATCTGATTTTACTACATCAAAATAATCTAGGCGATACATTCTCTTAAGTTTTTATAGACAAGTTTAAGGACTTGTGACACAGAGATCCAAAGGTTGGTCGATTCTTGAGATGACTGACTGTGGTTTTCTTTCCAGGAATAAGAGCATGACCAATGAGGACGACGCCATCACCGGATCTACCGATGAGATCAAATTACAGATCAGATGTGGACGTTGTCAATTCGTAGGTCCGACTTTTTCTGATATGAAGTTCCATTTGCTCAGTGTTCACGGAGATGAATCTCAAGAAATGTTGCCCGAAGGAGTCCTGGAAAGCCGACAAGGAGTCCAGGAGGAGGTGGTTAAACAAGCCACCCATCACTGGAGGTTACTGAATGAGAGACGAAACGAGGCCAAGGGCGGGAGCAGTGACAAGATGTCGACCGGTGCGGGCGGATTGACGGAAGCGGTCTTTGATCCTGACGTAGCCTCTTTTGAAGTCTCTGGAAGCGCGTTCTCTCCATCAGCGGAAGGGAAGGATGACCGGAGCCAAAGTGTCATTCCTTCATCGCCAATCAGATTCCACCACAGAAACCACTACAACTGCTTGCTCTGCACGCAAATGTTGGAAACCCAAAATGAACTCTTCGAACATTGGGAGAAGAAGCACAACTGTGACAATCCCTTAACGCTTTGGACAGTCTTCAATTCGTTGGCTAAAGATGAAGAAGAAATCACTTGAAGAGCCTCCTACTCCACCTGGAAATAATTTTCTGCACTGATTTATATTGAATGTGACTTCAGTTTCGTCTGCTTCTTTTTGGGTTTTATATTGCGTTTTAGATTCAGAACTTTTTAGAGATGTCGATTTTTGTATAGTAATTTATTGTATACAGGATTGTTTCTTAATTGAAGATTTTTGGAAGTGGATGTTTTGCCACTTCATGCAATGCCCAAAGTCACCACTAGGATACCTAAGCTCTTATTTTTGGCATAAAAGTAGTGGGCACTCCTCATAATTAGGCTTTCATAACATAGCACTTGGACAGGAGACTACACAGTATCCCAAGAATGAATATTTTTTTGCTATTTTAGATTTACTTACATGCGTAAAGTATGTTGCAGGGTCTTGATCCGAAACCCAGCAATTGAGTTATATACATAACAAAATTATTTTAGTTTGTAGCCACCACTAGGGGAAGCTAAATGCCATGTGGATTTATAGGACTAGTGTCGAGCTGGCTGTTTTTTGGCAGGGAGCTCCCTATAAGAGTGTCTACAGGCGCACTGATGGGAAGAATAAAAGCGGTTCATTTCCTCGCCCCCTCTCACCGGCGGCTGTATAGAAGTTATTCGGTCTGCCTTCATATCAAGCACAAGATGGTATTTCTACATGAGAAAAATGAGGGTTGAATGCAGTGTTCCAAGATGAGGGTTGAATGCAGTGTTCTAAGTTGTAAATTCTCTTTTTACATCAGGAAAGTTCTTGAAATTAAAAAAAAAAAAAAATTGTTATAGATCGAGCACATTAAAAGTCTTTTCTATTTCCCTGCAGCACCTCCACAGGGGAACTAAAGCATTGCATGGTGCCCATTTACATGCAGGACAGGTCAGGTCCTCCAGATGCTCCTTATTACGTCTCTCCGTTCTAGCAAAATCCTTAATGGTGAACTCACCTTTATTAACCGAGGATTCCTAATTTCCAAATCCAGAGACCCCCTCTAGTGTAACAAAGACTCCAAAGATTTATTTCACATTGATCTATGATGCTGAAGTCACTGTTCCTTACGTTTTAGCCATTTTTATTTTAGTGTTGATTTGAAAAAGTAGAAGTGTCTTGCAGTGCCTTTGCTTAGACAGGACTGTGTAAACTGATTTTTTTTTTTTTTGCTTTAATGTATAGTTTATTGGCATATCATATTGTGCCTATCTATTTCTTAATACAACTTTTTAGTTTTCTAGGCTCAGTTATTCTTTTACATTGATCCAAATATCCTACTTAGACATAAAATTAAAGTAAAATTGTGGCTGCCGTTAGCCACCACTGGGGGGCGCTTATGTGCTTAATGTTTTATTGCTAAGTTGAAAACTATGTATGGAGCACATGTTGTGGGGGATCTTATTAGACCCTATCTGATCAACAGCACCCCCATAAAATATGAGAATATTATATTTATTAAATATATTAATATAAAAAAAGCATACCTATTCAGCAATCCTCCAATTCTCCAGCGCCGCACCTTGGGATCCTTGGTGGTCCAGCATCAATGACGTCATATGCATCTTTCATGAAAGCACAGAGGCCAGCAACATTCACGTGAACGATGTATGAAATGTCATTGATGCAAGACCGGTGGGGATCAAAGAGCCAGCAGATGTTTGCATGGGCAAGTAACATTTTTTTTTTTTTATTATTATTTTATTCCTTTTTATGTTGTTACCCTGTTTTTCTAAAAAATCTCTGACAATCTATACGGTATATTAACTGTATGCGGAAAGCTCCCCCTAGTGGTGGCTAAAAGTAGTTGGCGCATAAAATTCTAACTGCCAGGCTGCGCAGGGGATGTGGAGCTCTGTACTGGAAAAATATAGTTCTAATATTAATTAGCACAAAATGTTGCACTTATTTAGATTTAAATAAACAAAATGGTGTTCAAGGATAACGTTAGGTACTTAGAGGTGGTTAGAATTTCACTTTATTCAATCACAGCTAGTATACCTGGCTACATTTGTTTTACCCTGTTGTATGTTTTTCATGTATTGCAAGTGCCTTAAAAAAAATCAGGAAACAATCAGTAAATTTTCCACTAATGAAAGAAAGATGTTCTGTTCACCAAATATGACACTTTAATAGTTTTATAGAATTGTTTAATTTTATGTAAACTAAGCACAACTAATAAATAAGTTAAAATATATATACTTTTTTTAAAGAAAAAATTGGAGTTCTAGACTAACATTTGTTACTCCACTTTGAATTGAACATTTTAAATTTTTGTGCAATGACAATCTAACCATTCTTGTTCTGTGAATGTATAATTCCAATGTGATTTTAATAACCAGAATGGTAACCTCCAGCAGGAAATGTCACCGTAGAGTTTTAGGATTTTCTTCTATGTTACTGTTATATTATAATATGTGTGGGTCTGTTTTTTGTTGAATATGGTCACACAAAGAAAGAAAATGGAAGATCTTCATATGCCCCGGTGCCAAACTATAGCAGCATAGATTGCTTTAGAAAATTTAGCCACAAACTGCATTTTAGATCTGCCAGAAAATCCTCTTTTGTGAATGCAATGTGTGTTCTTTCCTACATACATAAAAAATAAATCATTATTCATATACGTTCCATAAAAACGAAAAATATATTTCTCAGAACATATATATGTGTGCATGTGTAAATGTATGGACAGGTTCTGCATGGGAGGTATGTGTCACCAAGGTGCCAAACCTCGGTGATGTATGACCCAGAGAAGCAAGCCCCAGCTTGTATAGTGCTGAGAGGTGTTTTTGGGTCCGGGTTTAAGGAACGGCCATTATAGCTGGGTGGGACTGGCCGTTCCGTTGCCTCCTGTTCCAGGGCTTGGAACAAGCTGTAAAAGGCAGTTCAGCTGCCTCTTTTAGTGCTGGCAGCTGAGGTGGGAACACTCCAGGTGTGCTGATCAGCTCTGCAAGAAGAGGGATATATGGGATAAAATCTCTCATTTGCACCAAGAGACTTTTTTCTTGTGCCTACCTGTAACCGCTGCCAAAGACTGAGGGGAGTGAATCCCTGCAATATATATAGTTTTTGTAAAAAAAAAATTTTTAACTGGATTTTCAACCTTAAAGTGAATCTCCAGGAGAAAGCTCTTTCTTGGACGAAGGGTACGCTCGTCGCCCTTAGAGGAAAGACCCTCAAACACAGAGTAAATTGTGGGGATTGGCGGGCAACAGTATAATGTGTTTGGGGTCTTCCTAACCCTCTCCGCCAGATTATGTGAAAAGGGAGAAGGATCCAATCTGTTGAATTTCACCTCTGTCATAGCACAGGAGCACTTAGCTGAACTCTCCTGAGTATGGGGTAGTCCTGAGAACTCTCTGTCGGCCTTTAGACTTGTCAAATTACTGTCGTTCCAGACATACACACCTCTGTTTAGAAGGTATGACAGAATACTGAGGTCCTGCATGGTTATAATGAATAGTGATGAGCGATTATACTCGTTACTCGAGATTTCCCGAGCACGCTCGGGGGTCCTCCGAGTATTTTTTAGTGCTCGGAGATTTAGTTTTCATCGCCGCAGCTGAATGATTTACAGCTATTAGCCAGGCTGAGTACATGTGGGGGTTGCCCAGTTGCTAGGGAATCCCCACATTTAATCAAGCTGGCTAATAGCTGTAAATCATTCAGCTGAGGCGAAGAAAACTAAATCTCCGAGCACTAAAAAATACTCGGAGGTCACCCGAGCGTGCTCGGGAAATCTCGAGTAACGAATATATTCGCTCATCACTAATAATGTATCATACTCCTTAATGGAAAAAAAAAAAGAAAATTTCTATAAAGTAATACACCTTAGATATACTGTCTGTTTTTCATCTACTGGAAAGAGATCACAGCAAAGCAACATAGATGTTACTGCTCCAATCTACTGGGACACCTTCCCATTCTTAACAAGAAAGATGTTTTTGGAACAGACCAAGAAAATGACCTTTTCAAAACACCCTAAATCTGTAAAAAAAAAAAGAAAAAGTTTTCCATGTACTTAAATACTAGATTTTGGTTGGTGTTTCATTATTTTTCAAACGCTTTAGTTATTGAATTACTTCTAGGTTCACCTTATTTTACTTCTACATTTCATAACAAGTTGAGGTACTTTGCAAACGTATTGTGGTACCGACCGTGTGCTCTATTCCAAAGTTATACCCTGCGTTGTAACCCAAAGCTTTAGGAGTATTTACTAATTTGCAACGATGTTTTATTGTTCCAATGCTTCAAAAATGTAAGAAAAAAAAATTGTGAAGCTTTGCAGGCTGTCTCATTAAAAGTATCATTATTTTATGTATCAGCTCATATGCCGATCTACGTGTCTCTGTGATTACAGACTACAAACAAGCGTGTGTTGTCTAATCCTGCAGTCATGTCTAAAACTGGCCACACTTGTGGCATAACTGTCAGCTGAACGGTGTCGAACTCCTCTGCACACGAGCACTTCCATGTGTTTTCAGTGGCAAGAGAGGAGAAAGCCACTGCCAATCCTTTCTGGCAACAGCTTTTACCCTATGGCTGCAAAAGTATCAGCCCTTGAGATTCCAACTGCCCATTCCTTCTGTCTCCCAACTTCATCTGTCAAAGGAGAGGCAGGAGGTCCCACCAAAATTGGTGGATAGCTGACTTCCATCTTATGTGTACGTGACCTTTTACTCCACTTCTTCTGCTTCTACACTGTTGTCTGTTACAGGGAGGGAAATAAAGGGTTAATTGGACTAAGACATCATTGCTCACATGGTTTGTAGTCGGTCATCGTAAAGACTCATATGTCTGCTCTGGAGCTAAAGCACGGGCTGGCCGCATGTCTCCTGACCCGAGCGTGACAGCTTCATTTATTTCTATGATGCTGTCAGGCTGGAGTCGAGAGACCGGCGTCCAGTCCGTGCATTACTGTCCCAGATCGGACAAATATTTAGAATTGAGAGTCCTCAGTGGTTGATACCTTTTAATGGCTAACTGAAAAGATGGTAACAAATTGCAAGCTTTCGAGACTACTCAGGTCTCTTCATCAGGCATGATGACTGAGTCTATGCCTGATGAAGAGACCTGAGTAGTCTCGAAAGTTCGGAATTTGTTACCTTTTAATTTCTAACTGAAAAGATGGTATCAACCACTGATGACTCTCAGTTCTAAATGTTTTTCTATCTACTGGCTAACACTGTACCAAGATATACTTTCCTTTCCCAGATCGGACAGAAATTCATGGCTTAATACTGTTACTGTTAGTAACTTCTGCAGCAGATACTAAAGAGTCTAGGCCACTTATCACAGCAGGTCTCATTGACCAAGGAAGATATTACCGGCCTACTCTTCTTTTAGCTGGATAATGGAAAATCGAGACAGAGTAGAGGGATAGATTGTAGCCCCATGATGGCGATTATGGACAAGTCAATAAAGGAGTTTGATGTTTTATTTCTAAAAAATGCAAACTGATATGTATAAGGGTGAGCTACAAGTTATTAAATATCATGTACTATAAATGAGGGCAGCTCGATTTGCTCCTGGTGTCTACCATTGTAGGACGTAAGAACTGGAAAAATAGGACTTAAAGTGTGACTGTCCCAGAAAGTCATAGGAGATGGGGTGCTGATCATTGTATCACATAGACAGAAACAGCAGAGCGTTGCTCTCCTCACTGACTGACAACGGACCCATTAGAAAGTGGGGTCTCACCACCCAGGTCCCACCAATCAAAACATCTCTACTTCTAAATGTTAAAATCTGAGAGTCCTCAGTGGCTAACTGAATAGATGGTAATAAATTGTAAGCTTTCGAGACAACTCTGGTCTCTTCATCAGGCATAGAATAGACCTGAGTTGTCTCGAAATTTTGCAATTTGTTACCATCTTTTCAGTTAGCCATTAAAAGGTATCAGCCACTGAGGACTCTCAGAATGTAATATTTTTCCATCTTCCTAACACGGTACAAAGATATATATTTTTCCTACTTCTCAATGACTTGCCAAAGTTTTATTTAAGTTTTGGGTGCATCTTAAGCATTCCTGATCATATGTTTCCTAGAAGATGATCTTACGTGGAGTGATGGCAATCAGGTTCTGCTTAAGAAACTACTGGATTGGATTCCATCATCTATTTTTTTTTTACCAAAATAGTTTCCCATCGCATTAAATTTTTTTGCTGCATTCCTTTCATCTTGAAAAAAAAAAAAAGATATAGGATCTAATGACGAGCGAACGTGCTTGGATAAGGTGTTATCTGAGCGTGCTCGGGTGCTGAGTGTCTTCGGTGTTCTCGAAAAATATGTTTGAGTCCCCACTGTTGCTTGGAAGTTTCCATCTCTAGTGCCTTACATGCCGATGGTTTATGATCCACTGAAAACACAACTGTCTCAATGCACTTTGAGTTTTTGGCTAAAGCAAGAAGTCACACTTTGGTGGTTATAACTAGTGATGAGCGAATATACTCGTTACTCTTCCCGACCATGCTCGGGTCCTCCGAGTATTTTTTAGTGTTCGGAGATTTAGTTTTCTTTGCCTCAGCTGAATGATTTACAGCTACTAGCCAGGCTGAGTACATGTGGGGGTTGCCTGGTTGCTAGGGAATCCCCACATGTAATCAAGCTGGCTAGTAGCTGTAAATCACTCAGCTGCGGCGATTAAAACTAAATCTCCGAGCACTAAAAAATACTCGGAGGACCCCCGAGCGTGCTCAGGAAATCTCAAGTAACGAGTATATTCGCTCATCACTAGTTATAACCCAAGAGATTATCTAGTAGAAATACAACTTGGCCATGATCTCGGCAAAGCTATTTCCCTCATTTCCATCTGTCTCACAGCCAATTATTACTGCTAGGAAATCCAACCAATATCTCTAGGCCACATATCGTAAGACATTCGCTACTTACCTGGGGAGTTCTATTCTGTATCCAACATGCACATAATATGAGGATTTTTGCTTTTGCAGTTTGTGGGGTTTTTCTACTGCTATTGCATTAATGTATAATTTTTTTTCACTTTGCCTTAAAGAACTATTTGGCCTAAAGGGTTTGTATGAGAAAAAATGAAACATGGTTGCCTCCTTTTACAGGGAATTTATAATCAGAAAATAACCTATTGTTTAAGTCAGGTTTTTGTGTTGAATGTATTTGTTAAACCATGTTGGAGGTTTTTCTTTTCTTATCACAATATGTATTAAAAAAAAAGAAACTTGCAAATTTAGACTCGTACTTTCTATTCTGTATAGAGGACTTTTCAGTAGCCTCATTATCATCAGAGACAGGATGATAATGACAGCTCACATTTCTTTACACAGCAGCCTTATCATCAGAGACAGGATGATAATGACAGCTCACATTTCTTTACACAGCAGCCTTATCATCAGAGACAGGATGATAATGACCGCTCACGTGTCTTTACACAGCAGCCTGATCATCAGAGACAGGATGATAATGACAGCTCACATGTCTTTACACAGCAGCCTTATCATCAGAGACAGGATGATAATGACCGCTCACATGTCTTTACACAGCAGCCTTATCATCAGAGACAGGATGATAATGACAGCTCACATGTCTTTACACAGCAGCCTTATCATCAGAGGCAGGATGATAATGACAGCTCACATTTCTTTACACAGCAGCCTTATCATCAGAGACAGGATGATAATGACCGCTCACGTGTCTTTACACAGCAGCCTGATCATCAGAGACAGGATGATAATGACAGCTCACATGTCTTTACACAGCAGCCTTATCATCAGAGACAGGATGATAATGACAGCTCACATGTCTTTACACAGCAGCCTTATCATCAGAGACAGGATGATAATGACAGCTCACATTTCTTTACACAGCAGCCTTATCATCAGAGACAGGATGATAATGACCGCTCACGTGTCTTTACACAGCAGCCTGATCATCAGAGACAGGATGATAATGACCGCTCACATTTCTTTACACAGCAGCCTTATCATCAGAGACAGGATGATAATGACAGCTCGCATTTCTTTACACAGCAGCCTTATCATCAGAGACAGGATGATAATGACCGCTCACGTGTCTTTACACAGCAGCCTGATCATCAGAGACAGGATGATAATGACAGCTCACATTTCTTTACACAGCAGCCTTATCATCAGAGACAGGATGATAATGACAGCTCGCATTTCTTTACACAGTAGCCTTATCATCAGAGACAGGATGATAATGACAGCTCACATGTCTTTACACAGCAGCCTTATCATCAGAGACAGGATGATAATGACCGCTCACATGTCTTTACACAGCAGCCTTATCATCAGAGACAGGATGATAATGACCGCTCACATGTCTTTACACAGCAGCCTTATCATCAGAGACAGGATGATAATGACAGCTCACATGTCTTTACACAGCAGCCTGATCATCAGAGACAGGATGATAATGACAGCTCACATGTCTTTACACAGCAGCCTTATCATCAGAGACAGGATGATAATGACCGCTCACATGTCTTTACACAGCAGCCTTATCATCAGAGACAGGATGATAATGACAGCTCACATGTCTTTACACAGCAGCCTTATCATCAGAGACAGGATGATAATGACAGCTCACATTTCTTTACACAGCAGCCTTATCATCAGAGACAGGATGATAATGACAGCTCGCATTTCTTTACACAGCAGCCTTATCATCAGAGACAGGATGATAATGACCGCTCACGTGTCTTTACACAGCAGCCTGATCATCAGAGACAGGATGATAATGACCGCTCACATGTCTTTACACAGCAGCCTTATCATCAGAGACAGGATGATAATGACAGCTCACATTTCTTTACACAGCAGCCTTATCATCAGAGACAGGATGATAATGACAGCTCACATGTCTTTACACAGCAGCCTTATCATCAGAGACAGGATGATAATGACAGCTCACATTTCTTTACACAGCAGCCTGATCATCAGAGACAGGATGATAATGACCGCTCACATTTCTTTACACAGCAGCCTTATCATCAGAGACAGGATGATAATGACAGCTCACATTTCTTTACACAGCAGCCTTATCATCAGAGACAGGATGATAATGACAGCTCACATTTCTTTACACAGCAGCCTTATCATCAGAGACAGGATGATAATGACCGCTCACGTGTCTTTACACAGCAGCCTTATCATCAGAGACAGGATGATAATGACAGCTCACATTTCTTTACACAGCAGCCTTATCATCAGAGACAGGATGATAATGACAGCTCGCATTTCTTTACACAGCAGCCTTATCATCAGAGACAGGATGATAATGACAGCTCGCATTTCTTTACACAGCAGCCTTATCATCAGAGACAGGATGATAATGACCGCTCACGTGTCTTTACACAGCAGCCTTATCATCAGAGACAGGATGATAATGACAGCTCACATTTCTTTACACAGCAGCCTTATCATCAGAGACAGGATGATAATGACAGCTCACATGTCTTTACACAGCAGCCTTATCATCAGAGACAGGATGATAATGACAGCTCACATTTCTTTACACAGCAGCCTGATCATCAGAGACAGGATGATAATGACCGCTCACATTTCTTTACACAGCAGCCTTATCATCAGAGACAGGATGATAATGACAGCTCACATTTCTTTACACAGCAGCCTGATCATCAGAGACAGGATGATAATGACCGCTCACATTTCTTTACACAGCAGCCTTATCATCAGAGACAGGATGATAATGACAGCTCACATTTCTTTACACAGCAGCCTTATCATCAGAGACAGGATGATAATGACAGCTCACATTTCTTTACACAGCAGCCTTATCATCAGAGACAGGATGATAATGACCGCTCACATTTCTTTACACAGCAGCCTTATCATCAGAGACAGGATGATAATGACCGCTCACGTGTCTTTACACAGCAGCCTTATCATCAGAGACAGGATGATAATGACAGCTCACATTTCTTTACACAGCAGCCTTATCATCAGAGACAGGATGATAATGACAGCTCGCATTTCTTTACACAGCAGCCTTATCATCAGAGACAGGATGATAATGACCGCTCACGTGTCTTTACACAGCAGCCTGATCATCAGAGACAGGATGATAATGACCGCTCACGTGTCTTTACACAGCAGCCTGATCATCAGAGACAGGATGATAATGACAGCTCACATGTCTTTACACAGCAGCCTTATCATCAGAGACAGGATGATAATGACAGCTCACATGTCTTTACACAGCAGCCTTATCATCAGAGACAGGATGATAATGACCGCTCACGTGTCTTTACACAGCAGCCTGATCATCAGAGACAGGATGATAATGACAGCTCACATGTCTTTACACAGCAGCCTTATCATCAGAGACAGGATGATAATGACAGCTCACATGTCTTTACACAGCAGCCTTATCATCAGAGACAGGATGATAATGACCGCTCACATGTCTTTACACAGCAGCCTTATCATCAGAGACAGGATGATAATGACAGCTCACGTGTCTTTACACAGCAGCCTTATCATCAGAGACAGGATGATAATGACCGCTCACGTGTCTTTACACAGCAGCCTGATCATCAGAGACAGGATGATAATGACAGCTCACATGTCTTTACACAGCAGCCTTATCATCAGAGACAGGATGATAATGACAGCTCACATTTCTTTACACAGCAGCCTTATCATCAGAGACAGGATGATAATGACAGCTCACATTTCTTTACACAGCAGCCTTATCATCAGAGACAGGATGATAATGACCGCTCACGTGTCTTTACACAGCAGCCTGATCATCAGAGACAGGATGATAATGACCGCTCACATGTCTTTACACAGCAGCCTTATCATCAGAGACAGGATGATAATGACAGCTCACATTTCTTTACACAGCAGCCTTATCATCAGAGACAGGATGATAATGACAGCTCGCATTTCTTTACACAGCAGCCTTATCATCAGAGACAGGATGATAATGACCGCTCACGTGTCTTTACACAGCAGCCTGATCATCAGAGACAGGATGATAATGACCGCTCACATTTCTTTACACAGCAGCCTTATCATCAGAGACAGGATGATAATGACCGCTCACGTGTCTTTACACAGCAGCCTTATCATCAGAGACAGGATGATAATGACCGCTCACGTGTCTTTACACAGCAGCCTTATCATCAGAGACAGGATGATAATGACAGCTCACATGTCTTTACACAGCAGCCTTATCATCAGAGACAGGATGATAATGACAGCTCACATTTCTTTACACAGCAGCCTTATCATCAGAGACAGGATGATAATGACAGCTCACATTTCTTTACACAGCAGCCTTATCATCAGAGACAGGATGATAATGACCGCTCACATGTCTTTACACAGCAGCCTTATCATCAGAGACAGGATGATAATGACCGCTCACATTTCTTTACACAGCAGCCTTATCATCAGAGACAGGATGATAATGACAGCTCACATTTCTTTACACAGCAGCCTTATCATCAGAGACAGGATGATAATGACCGCTCACATGTCTTTACACAGCAGCCTTATCATCAGAGACAGGATGATAATGACAGCTCACATTTCTTTACACAGCAGCCTTATCATCAGAGACAGGATGATAATGACAGCTCACATTTCTTTACACAGCAGCCTTATCATCAGAGACAGGATGATAATGACAGCTCACATTTCTTTACACAGCAGCCTTATCATCAGAGACAGGATGATAATGACAGCTCACATTTCTTTACACAGCAGCCTTATCATCAGAGACAGGATGATAATGACAGCTCACATTTCTTTACACAGCAGCCTTATCATCAGAGACAGGATGATAATGACAGCTCACATTTCTTTACACAGCAGCCTTATCATCAGAGACAGGATGATAATGACAGCTCGCATTTCTTTACACAGCAGCCTTATCATCAGAGACAGGATGATAATGACCGCTCACGTGTCTTTACACAGCAGCCTTATCATCAGAGACAGGATGATAATGACCGCTCACGTGTCTTTACACAGCAGCCTTATCATCAGAGACAGGATGATAATGACAGCTCACATGTCTTTACACAGCAGCCTTATCATCAGAGACAGGATGATAATGACAGCTCACATTTCTTTACACAGCAGCCTTATCATCAGAGACAGGCTGATAATGACAGCTCACATTTCTTTACACAGCTGAATACACAGGATCCACAATTTACAATAGCCAATGTCACATCTGACCCTGTTCACCCTCTTTTTACAATGACCTTTGCACACACTCATTAGTTGCTTTAATACAAAAAATATGGTATGAGTCAGTCTGTTGCTGCTAATGTTCATGTAAACATTAAATATAAGTCTAGAATATCCCCAGTGACCAGTGTGAAAATTGCAAGATTTCTATTTTTTTATACAAATAACATAAATACCATTACCAAAAATTTTAAAAATATTTAACAAAATAATTTCTAAAGGAAAGCAGCCATGTTTTTCTAACCTCATATAACCCCTTTAAGAATGGATTATCCTTTTCCGGCTCTATTGTCCTGATCTTTGCTCTCACATGGTAACTGACCATACTCGTGGACATTCTGGCTTTGCACAAGTATTGGATGTGACCATTGTTTGCCGTGGTCTTCTTATTTGTGGTTTAATGAATAAGTTAATAAGCCATTGATTAGGAAAAGTGGCACAATGTTTTTGTCCTATTTAAATGTTGTTAAAGTTATATTAATATGTATATTTTAATATCATGTGTCAGTTATTCGGAGTTCATAATATGTATCCAAGTTGTTGTTTGTGGCGTCTTAATTCTTTATGGTGGTCAACAATTTAAGAAAATAAAAAATATTTTGACATTTATGAGAATTTTAAGAGTTTGTTTCTGCCAGTATACTGTGTTTACTTCATTGTAAATCATTATAATGATTTGCGGCTGCTAGACAGCTTGAATAAATGTGGGGGTTGCCTGTTTGTTAGGGAATCCCCACATGTATTCAAGCTGTCCAGCAGCCGCAAATCATGCAGCTGCATCGACAAAAGCTAAATCTCCGAGCAGTCATAAATACTCGGAGATCACCCGAGCATGCTTGGAAAAACTTGAGTAACGAGCATACTCGCTCATCACTAGTCGCAATGTGTCCATATTGGCTGAGCCGTTGGTTACTGACTGACCCCAGTGATCAGCAGGAACTTTATTCACATGATTACTAGCATGACTATGGCTAACATAACCATCGCCGTCTAGTGGAAGAAACGCCAGAATGTCATGGGTTGGCAATTGCACTGCCCTGCACTGATGTCACCTGTCTCTGGTGCCAAGTGCCAGGGTGAGCGGGCATGGAAGTGAGGATAGGCCCATCTATAACAATCAAAAGTGCTCAGTAGACTGATGGTTTCATCTGAGATTGAAAATTATCTAAATTCAAAATTTTTCTAGCCCTTGAAATGATTTTCCTATCGTTACGTTATCACCTATCCATAGGATAGGTGGCGTAAATGCACAGCCATCACTTAAATAAAATGAGGCACTTCTGAGCCACATTCCTGGGATCAGTGAGACCCCCTGTTCTTGGGATCAGCAAGCCGTTCCCTGTGCCGTGATAAGTTGGGACAAGTCTTTCAGGTGTGGAAGGAGAGCATTTGTTAGAACCAAACCGGCGCCCCTACATGAGTCCACTTCCTCCTCTCGGCAGGGGCGTCGGTGTGTTTACTCACTCTCCCTGCGGACGGCACGCAGGTCTCCTGGGAGAATGCTTAGCATGTGCGCGCACTTCCTGCTTCTTAAAGGAGCCACACACGCGCTTTTGTATTTATGGCATCCTCTCCAATTGGGAGGTGACTTATCAATGTTAGTTTCAGTATAGTTCTGTTAGCTTGTTGTTAGGTCGCTGTCCTGCACTTTCCGAATCTGACCCGGTCTCTCCTGTCTGCACTTGATCCTGTCCATCTAGAGTCACATTTGCCATATAAAAAATTGGTCCGATTTTGACGGCCGAGAATCGCACAAATGTTCCCGAACAGTGATCCGTGTGTAATCCCTTTGCTATGCGATGATGCGATTTCCTCGCATCTAGTAACAGTGTGCACCACCACATTATGGGTGTCAGGTCCGAGCATTCCTACATGAACAGTTTCCTGCAAAGTGGATTGGTCGTCGTGGGCCAGTTGAATGACCACCAAGGTCTCCCGATCTGAGCCCCTTAGATTTTTATCTTTGGGGTCATCTGAAGGCAATTGTCTATGCTGTGAAGATACGAGATGTGCAGCATCTGAAACAACAGATACTGGAAGCCTGTCCTAGCATTTCTTCTGCGGTGTTGCTATCAGTGTGTCAAGAGTGGGAGAAGAGGGTTGCATTGACAATCCAACACAATGGGCAGCACTTTGAACACATTTTATTAGCGGTCATAAACTTGTAAATAACTCATGATAGAATAAAGTTAAGTTAAAACCAAGCACACCATTGTTTTTCTTGTGAAATTCTCAATAAGTTTTATGTGTTGCATAACCCTCTTCCCATTGAAAAAAAAAAAGTTGGATCCAAAATGGCCGACTTCAAAATGGCCGCCATGGTCACCACCCATCTTGAAAAGTTTCCCCCCTCCCATATACTAATGTGCCACAAACAGGAAGCTGATATCACCAACCATTGCCATTTTATTTAGGTGTATCTATATAAATGGCCCACCCTGTTCTGTTGTGTTAGCGATTGTTAGAGGTTTCAAGATCCCTGTCAATCCAAACTTCTTACATCTGAAAAAATGAAATTTCACTGTAAATGTTATTTTGATGAAGACAAATTTTAAAGAAAAGTTGAAGAATCTTTTTTTTTTTCAGTTCAATTTTGTTACAGACAAAGCTTGTAGTGTGAATGCTGATGAAGTCGTACTTAAGATATGCAATTACAATATTTTTTTTCAGATGTGTGCGCAGAAGATTGATGCAATTACGACACAACGTAATACTAGATCAAGCGAAATGTAATGTTGAAAAGATGCATTTATTTTGGCTTTTTAAAAACAAAGCATACAATCTTGTGGACCAATTTACATAATTAAGTGGCATTCGAATAAGAAGCTTTACTTTATTGATAATTAGCAACATGAAAACCAAAAAAGGAGGCAGGAATAAGACGAAACTGCTAATTAGGCTCTCCAAGAAGGAAAGAACAAGCAAAAGGGGCAATCAATGTGCAAGATGTGAAAAGAAACTATTCTAAATATCTGAAGTTTCTTAGTGTGATTTTCACACCATTGGTATGCTAGTATGGCTGACAGCAAGTAATAAGAGCCACAATGCTTCCCTCACCAAGAAAATGTTCTCCTGACTGTCTTATCTGCATATATAAAGAACAATGATAAAATCATATGCAATATATAATGCCAAAGTGGATGAGGATTAAATAAGAGGAAGGTACATTAGAAGAACGCTAGTCAACTTTCATATGGTGTGAAGATGGAAGATGACCAAACATACTATATAAGATCATTTATGGTGCCAAGATTGAAGATGTTAAAACGAGAGCAAACTATGCCACAAGATTTGCTACTATAAACAATAGGAGATTTTGAGTTTTTTTGTATAAAAAATATATATCTTTTATTAAGTATAAAATATCAACAAAACAATAAATTTATTAATACATAAATAGAACAATTTATCATAAGTATGGAAAAATTGCGTGATCCTATTAGGTGACAGCGCAACGTGATCGCTAATCAGGACTGAGAAATGTAGCAGGTTTCAGACATTACCGCCATATAGGCATATAAGAAAGCATGAGACAGAAAAGGTGCTCTTATTCCATGCATGTGCCAAGTTACGGGGGCAATCCCTCCCATACAGCACTACATCAAGGGTAAATGTCACATGTAAAATTCATTGAAACATTGCACATATACATGTTATAGTTAAAGGTTAATTACCCATTATCTTCGAGTTCAGTCCTGTAGGGCCTACAGTGTAGGCGACCACTAGATTTGCTACTAGTTGCATTTCAGTTTTGGATTCCCCTTGTCACGAGTGTCTCACGTCCTCCTGAGAGATCTAGTGTTAGGCGATCATTATGTATTGTGAATCGCAGGTCTTCAATCTAGAATGTGTGTTTTGTTCCTCATATTAAATGGACTTCGTTTCCTTTGGTGATGAAGAGGTTAAGAACTCTTTGTATGCTTGTTAGAGACATGCAGCTTCATCTCACAGCTGCTCCTGACCTGCTAATTTTCTCTCTCTATAAAACCTGGCCAGACCTTCTCCTCCCTGACTGTGAAAGTTTACTTCCTGGCTTGCTGGAGTTGGTGTGCTGAAGTTAGAGTTCGTAGTTGCTGCTGGAGATTGTTGTATGCTTTCTTCATTATCCTATTCCCATTTGGTTTGTATTTTCCTATCCTTCCCTTTGTTCCTCTCTACCTTGGTGAGTGTTTTTGTATGTAGGTGGGTTTTTGTTATCCCTGTTTGTCTTACATGTAAAGACACTAACATATCTGTCCCAGGCCTCCTGGGGGGGGAGGACAGCTTAATACATTAACAGGAGAATAGTAGGGTCAGAGACTCAGGCCTCTCTAACCTAAAACTACCCCCTGGACAGGGATAGTTAGGGTCCCAGTTCTAGGGACAGTTTGAGGTCCCCCTTTCTTACCGAAGACCGTCACAAAATTCTCATTGGGGTCTGTTACAAACCCCCAAATATAACAGAAACCATGGAAAGTCTACTTCTAAAGCAGATAGATGAAGCTGCAACCCATAATGAGGTCCTGGTTATGGGGGACTTTAACTACCCGGATATTAACTGGGAAACAGAAACCTGTGAAACCCATAAAGGCAACAGGTTTCTGCTAATAACCAAGAAAAATTATTTTTCACAATTGGTGCAGAATCCAACCAGAGGAGCAGCACTTTTAGACCTAATACTATCTAATAGACCTGACAGAATAACAAATCTGCAGGTGGTCGGGCATCTAGGAAATAGCGACCCCAATATTGTACAGTTTCACCTGTCTTTCACTAGGGGGACTTGTGAGGGAGTCACAAAAACACTGAACTTTAGGAAGGCAAAGTTTGACCAGCTTAGAGATGCCCTTAATCTGGTAGACTGGGACAATATCCTCAGAAATGAGAATACAGATAATAAATGGGAAATGTTTAAGAACATCCTAAATAGGCAGTGTAAGCGGTTTATACCTTGTGGGAATAAAAGGACTAGAAATAGGAAAAACCCAATGTGGCTAAACAAAGAAGTAAGACAGGCAATTAACAGTAAAAAGAAAGCATTTGCACTACTAAAGCAGGATGGCACAATTGAAGCTCTAAAAAACTATAGGGAGAAAAATACTTTATCTAAAAAACTAATTAAAGCTGCCAAAAAGGAAACAGAGAAGCACATTGCTAAGTAAAACTAATCCCAAACTGTTCTTCAACTATATCAATAGTAAAAGAATAAAAACTGAAAATGTAGGCCCCTTAAAAAATAGTGAGGAAAGAATGGTTGTAGATGACGAGGAAAAAGCTAACATATTAAACACCTTCTTCTCCACGGTATTCACGGTGGAAAATGAAATGCTAGGTGAAATCCCAAGAAACAATGAAAACCCTATATTAAGGGTCACCAATCTAACCCAAGAAGAGGTGCGAAACCGGCTAAATAAGATTAAAATAGATAAATCTCCGGGTCCGGATGGCATACACCCACGAGTACTAAGAGAACTAAGTAATGTAATAGATAAACCATTATTTCTTATTTTTAGGGACTCTATAGCGACAGGGTCTGTTCCGCAGGATTGGCGCATAGCAAATGTGGTGCCAATATTCAAAAAGGGCTCTAAAAGTGAACCTGGAAATTATAGGCCAGTAAGTCTAACCTCTATTGTTGGTAAAATATTTGAAGGGTTTCTGAGGGATGTTATTCTGGATTATCTCAATGAGAATAACTGTTTAACTCCATATCAGCATGGGTTTATGAGAAATCGCTCCTGTCAAACCAATCTAATCAGTTTTTATGAAGAGGTAAGCTATAGGCTGGACCACGGTGAGTCATTGGACGTGGTATATCTCGATTTTTCCAAAGCGTTTGATACCGTGCCGCACAAGAGGTTGGTACACAAAATGAGAATGCTTGGTCTGGGGGAAAATGTGTGTAAATGGGTTAGTAACTGGCTTAGTGATAGAAAGCAGAGGGTGGTTATAAATGGTATAGTCTCTAACTGGGTCGCTGTGACCAGTGGGGTACCGCAGGGGTCAGTATTGGGACCTGTTCTCTTCAACATATTCATTAATGATCTGGTAGAAGGTTTACACAGTAAAATATCGATATTTGCAGATGATACAAAACTATGTAAAGCAGTTAATACAAGAGAAGATAGTATTCTGCTACAGATGGATCTGGATAAGTTGGAAACTTGGGCTGAAAGGTGGCAGATGAGGTTTAACAATGATAAATGTAAGGTTATACACATGGGAAGAAGGAATCAATGTCACCATTACACACTGAATGGGAAACCACTGGGTAAATCTGACAGGGAGAAGGACTTGGGGATCCTAGTTAATGATAAACTTACCTGGAGCAGCCAGTGCCAGGCAGCAGCTGCCAAGGCAAACAGGATCATGGGGTGCATTAAAAGAGGTCTGGATACACATGATGAGAGCATTATACTGCCTCTGTACAAATCCCTAGTTAGACCGCACATGGAGTACTGTGTCCAGTTTTGGGCACCGGTGCTCAGGAAGGATATAATGGAACTAGAGAGAGTACAAAGGAGGGCAACAAAATTAATAAAGGGGATGGGAGAACTACAATACCCAGATAGATTAGCGAAATTAGGATTATTTAGTCTAGAAAAAAGACGACTGAGGGGCGATCTAATAACCATGTATAAGTATATAAGGGGACAATACAAATATCTCGCTGAGGATCTGTTTATACCAAGGAAGGTGACGGGCACAAGGGGGCATTCTTTGCGTCTGGAGGAGAGAAGGTTTTTCCACCAACATAGAAGAGGATTCTTTACTGTTAGGGCAGTGAGAATCTGGAATTGCTTGCCTGAGGAGGTGGTGATGGCGAACTCAGTCGAGGGGTTCAAGAGAGGCCTGGATGTCTTCCTGGAGCAGAACAATATTGTATCATACAATTAGGTTCTGTAGAAGGACGTAGATCTGGGGATTTATTATGCTGGAATATAGGCTGAACTGGATGGACAAATGTCTTTTTTCGGCCTTACTAACTATGTTACTATGTTACTATGTTACATCGTGGCACCCGTCTGGTGATCCTACTCCTGCGACGTCTTTTACTGTGAACGTGTAGGTTCCGACCTTAACTTTCTTGTTCTTGAGCAGAAGTGTTGGGTACTAAAGGCAATCTGAATAGTTATGCTGAAAAAATGTTTAATTGTAGCATTCTAAACTCTCAGCTGGGATTCCTGACCATGCCATTGCTTTATCAGTAGTACCACCACTATTCTATGACTATTCTGTGGGGTGCGTGATCTTGTAATCTTCTTGCAGAAAAGTCCACACCCCAATCCAGCAGTTTAGCCAACATCAAACAAAACTCACATTGTGATAAGTAACCATAGCAAGAACACTAGCCAGTTGTGATGTATGGCACAAAGATGCTGCATAAAACTTTTGGCATGTTGTTATGCACGGTGCTAAGATACAGTCATGTTCAAGCAGTGTGTTCAAAAACATGAGTTCAGCACAAAATCTTTATATTAGTTTTTATTTCCAGCATTGGGAACACTGCAAAATTTTTTAACTACTTTTCAGAAAATAACACATCCCCTTTCAATTAATTATTCTAATACTCAGGCTCAAAAACCCGCAGATCATGAATGCGGTGTCTGGTGGTTTTCGTAGAATCTACTGCACCAACTGGTAAATTGTTTGACATGTGGTAATATAATTTATACCAAAAACACTGATTAATCTGGTTAGTCATATTGGACTGCTAGTATTTTGAACAATACTGTAAATGGTGATCAAATTAAATGAAGATATTTTTCAACAAGAACATTGGCCTGTTGCTATGTATGGTACCGAGATGAGTGATGCCTTAAAGGGACCCATAACACTATTAAACTGACTCCATTACATTTTAGAGCCTTTTTCTGTCATTACGATGTTTTTATTGAGGCATACATATGCATATATTTGTGTAAAATAAAGTTATAAATCACCACTCACTGTGCAAATGAATCCAGATTAGTCGAGTGAGGTGTTAGTCAACTAGACTAGTCTGGCCTGAGGAGCTGCAGTCATGCCCACCTGGGTGTATTTAATAGCCCCTGTATTGTCACTTTTTAGCCCACCTCTGATTCTCACTATTGCCAGTTTGCTCTCTTCTCGGCATCCCTGTTTCCTTATCACAGTTCTGTTCCCCTGTCACACGCTGCTCTCAGGACACGGCCGCACACAGACAACGGGAGCCTGTTCAGGCACTGGTCACACATGGACCAGGGGAGCAGGTTCAGGCCGGTTCACACATGGACCAGGGGAGGAGGTTCAAGCTATGGCTGCACACAGACCAGGGGAGCAAGAGCAGGACCCTGGCTGCACAAGGGCAAGAGGAGCAGGTTCTAGCTATGGCTGCACACAGACCAGGAGAGCAGGTTCAGGCACTGGTCAAACATGGAGCAGAGGAGCAGGTTCTAGCTATGGCTGCACACAGACCAGAGGAGCAGGTTCAGGACGCTGGCCGCACAAGGACCAGAGGAGCAGGTTCAGGACGCTGGCCGCACAAAGACCAGAGGAGCAGGTTCAGGACGCTGGCCGCACAAGGACCAGAGGAGCAGGTTCAGGACGCTGGCCGCACAAGGACCAGAGGAGTAGGTTCAGGATGCTGGCCGCACAAGGACCAGAGGAGCAGGTTCAGGACGCTGGCCGCACAAAGACCAGAGGAGCAGGTTCAGGACGCTGGCCGCACAAGGACCAGAGGAGCAGGTTCAGGCCGCTGGCCGCACAAGGACCAGAGGAGCAGGTTCAGGACGCTGGCCGCACAAGGACCAAAGGAGCAGGTTCAGGACGCTGGCCGCACAAGGACCAGAGGAGCAGGTTCCGGATGCTGGCCGCACAAGGACCAGAGGAGCAGGTTCAGGACACCAGACGCACATTTACCAGGTGATCACATTCAGGACCCTGGCCACACCAGTACCAGGGGACCTCACTACTCACTAGTAGGAGAAACTACATACTAATGAATATTATTGCTTCGGCGACTCCCTATGGGGGAAGGAGTATTTTATACTAGATGCCTCCCAGCCATTCGCTGGGGGCATTTTACTATGTTCACACGCTGCCCCTCCAGGAACGAGGGAACACACGCGCACACTAGACGTTCTGCCAGGAAGTGCGGCGTGCAAAAGCAAGAGACATGCCAGCAGAAGGGACCACGCCGAAGGGCCGGAGCAGTGAGTATACCAGCATCCTTGCATGGAGGGGGAAGAGGAACCATGGCAATAGTGTTACAAACACATTGTAATATCATCAAAATGCTCTAAAACATTATCATGTATGGTAGAAAGATGGACAATGAAAAAACAAGAAAAACATACTGAGGTGCTAGTTGAATAAAGAAACTTATTAAGAACCATGGGGCATGTACAACAAGCTCAATTACATCATATATTATTATCAGGGTATTTGAAGAGCTTGAGACACTGATCAAAAAGATTAAAGATGAAAAGTCAACTAAGAAAGTGATCAAAAAAACCTAAGGAAGTTCAGTTTCCAGAAATGATGTGGAGGGAGAGAAGAAGGATAAATATCGCAGAATAGTGCTCTGGTTGCCAAATCTTTACGACATCCATTGCACCAAGAAGTGTGTAAAAGTGATAAATGTCCCCCTACATATGGCGATTGCCTGAGCCTCAGTGACTGTCATCACAGCGTGACGTCTACGTTTCCAAACCATGCTCTATGGTCTATGGCTGAATATTGTTTTCTAGGCTAAACATAACCGGTATCAGAATGGAGCTTAAAAGCATATTTAGGTCATGGAGCTTTGTGGAACATATTTCTACAGCATTGTAATGCCATGTTGGTGGAATTATACAAAGCACTACAAAAAGACAGGCATTAATCAGTTTATTGCTAAGATTCCCTGGACATATTAAACAGTACGTGTCCTCATTTAGCAAATGATATTATTTGGATTAGAGATGGATACATAATGAAACAGAGATGAAACTGATACTTTCAGAGATATGGGGGGAAAGATATAAAAAGTGACAGAAAATGAAATTAGTAGACTTTTCTCAAATATATGTTATTAGCAAATCTGTTAATTTTTTTTTGTAGTACAGGGATACAGATTATACTGCAATTTGACTACAAAATCGGGTTATATTATTTACTTTAGAATGTACTCTCTGTATAGTGGGATTTCATTGTACAGGAATTAGGGGATACAGCTGATTTTAAAGGGTTAATATGCAAGAGGAGAACATAGCTGCATCTAAAGGGTTAATCTACAGGAAGGGGACGTAGATGCTTATAAAGAGTTAAGCTGTGTCTCTAAATTCATTATTTAAGCAGAAAACAAGATGAATAAATCTAGATGTGGGGAACAGAACGCACAAGAGGGGGATACCATGTGGAGGGAGACTGGGTAAGTGCTGGTTACGCTCACCCGGTGGAGTTGTGATAGACATAACTCCCATATAGGTATGGAAAAACAGCTGCCTGGTGGCTGGTGGATAAATCCCCCAGGAAATATTTCACTCATCTGGATGAAACACGTAGGGTGGGCTATCTGGATGAAACACGTAGGGTGGGCTATCTGGATGAAACACGTAGGGTGGGCTACTGTTATGATCCGGTGACCTAGGAACTGCATGAGAACTTTCACTAGAGAAAGTGGCCACTGTACTGACCGCAATCCTGAACTTAACACCGCAACTAGAAGTAGCCGTGGAGTGTACCTAACACACCTAGACACCTCGTCACAGCCGGAGAACTAAATACCCCTAAAGATGGAAATAGGAATACTATCTTGCCTCAGAGAAAATCCCCAAAGGATAGACAGCCCCCCACAAATATTGGTGGTGAGTCGGAGAGGAAAAAACATACACAGGCAGAAAAACAGGATTAGCACTGGAGGCCACTCTAGCTAGATAGGACAGGATAGGACAGAGTTCTGTGCGGTCAGTAAAAAACCATTCAAAACATCCACAGCAGAATATACCAAAACTTCCTACATCTACTAAAAGGAAACAGGAACAACCAAATACCCTGTTTTTTACATCTTTTGCTGGCACTTGCGGATTACTGCAACATTTTTTCAAACTGAGTGTTTTTGGTTTTACTATTCTCTTTTGTGTCTTCAGGTTTCTTGGTGGTGTGTGAACATGATCATACAGACTTGTTCACTGTGCAAGTAGCCCATGTGTTCCTGTTTCCATAATTGTTTTCTTGTGTCTACAAGACTGGGGAGTTCCACCACTCCTCTTGGGCTATCTGCACAAAAGCTGTTCTACCCTGTATGCACACATGGATTTTTCCTCTCTGAACCCTGTTCACACAGGTTATATACAGATGATCAGGTTTTTAAATACATCAGATAGGGATTGCATACATTAGTTAGGACTGCTCTGATAAGGGTATACCGTGAAGATTGGTAGAGCAGCTTAGTATACATTTTTTGCAAAAAACGTATCAACCAAATACCCTGTTTTTTACATCTTTTGCTGGCACTTGCGGATTACTGCAACATTTTTTCAAACTGAGTGTTTTTGGTTTTACTATTCTCTTTTGTGTCTTCAGGTTTCTTGGTGGTGTGTGAACATGATCATACAGACTTGTTCACTGTGCAAGTAGCCCATGTGTTCCTGTTTCCATAATTGTTCTCTTGTGTCTACAAGACTGGGGAGTTCCACCACTCCTCTTGGGCTATCTGCACAAAAGCTGTTCTACCCTGTATGCACACATGGATTTTTCCTCTCTGAACCCTGTTCACACAGGTTATATACAGATGATCAGGTTTTTAAATACATCAGATAGGGATTGCATACATTAGTTAGGACTGCTCTGATAAGGGTATACCGTGAAGATTGGTAGAGCAGCTTAGTATACATTTTTTGCAAAAAACGTATCAACCAAATACCCTGTTTTTTACATCTTTTGCTGGCACTTGCGGATTACTGCAACATTTTTTCAAACTGAGTGTTTTTGGTTTTACTATTCTCTTTTGTGTCTTCAGGTTTCTTGGTGGTGTGTGAACATGATCATACAGACTTGTTCACAGTGCAAGTAGCCCATGTGTTCCTGTTTCCATAATTGTTCTCTTGTGTCTACAAGACTGGGGAGTTCCACCACTCCTCTTGGGCTATCTGCACAAAAGCTGTTCTACCCTGTATGCACACATGGATTTTTCCTCTCTGAACCCTGTTCACACAGGTTATATACAGATGATCAGGTTTTTAAATACATCAGATAGGGATTGCATACATTAGTTAGGACTGCTCTGATAAGGGTATACCGTGAAGATTGGTAGAGCAGCTTAGTATACATTTTTTGCAAAAAACGTATCAACCAAATACCCTGTTTTTTACATCTTTTGCTGGCACTTGCGGATTACTGCAACATTTTTTCAAACTGAGTGTTTTTGGTTTTACTATTCTCTTTTGTGTCTTCAGGTTTCTTGGTGGTGTGTGAACATGATCATACAGACTTGTTCACTGTGCAAGTAGCCCATGTGTTCCTGTTTCCATAATTGTTCTCTTGTGTCTACAAGACTGGGGAGTTCCACCACTCCTCTTGGGCTATCTGCACAAAAGCTGTTCTACCCTGTATGCACACATGGATTTTTCCTCTCTGAACCCTGTTCACACAGGTTATATACAGATGATCAGGTTTTTAAATACATCAGATAGGGATTGCATACATTAGTTAGGACTGCTCTGATAAGGGTATACCGTGAAGATTGGTAGAGCAGCTTAGTATACATTTTTTGCAAAAAACGTATCAACCAAATACCCTGTTTTTTACATCTTTTGCTGGCACTTGCGGATTACTGCAACATTTTTTCAAACTGAGTGTTTTTGGTTTTACTATTCTCTTTTGTGTCTTCAGGTTTCTTGGTGGTGTGTGAACATGATCATACAGACTTGTTCACTGTGCAAGTAGCCCATGTGTTCCTGTTTCCATAATTGTTCTCTTGTGTCTACAAGACTGGGGAGTTCCACCACTCCTCTTGGGCTATCTGCACAAAAGCTGTTCTACCCTGTATGCACACATGGATTTTTCCTCTCTGAACCCTGTTCACACAGGTTATATACAGATGATCAGGTTTTTAAATACATCAGATAGGGATTGCATACATTAGTTAGGACTGCTCTGATAAGGGTATACCGTGAAGATTGGTAGAGCAGCTTAGTATACATTTTTTGCAAAAAACGTATCAACCAAATACCCTGTTTTTTACATCTTTTGCTGGCACTTGCGGATTACTGCAACATTTTTTCAAACTGAGTGTTTTTGGTTTTACTATTCTCTTTTGTGTCTTCAGGTTTCTTGGTGGTGTGTGAACATGATCATACAGACTTGTTCACTGTGCAAGTAGTCCATGTGTTCCTGTTTCCATAATTGTTCTCTTGTGTCTACAAGACTGGAGAGTTCCACCACTCCTCTTGGGCTATCTGCACAAAAGCTGTTCTACCCTGTATGCACACATGGATTTTTCCTCTCTGAACCCTGTTCACACAGGTTATATACAGATGATCAGGTTTTTAAATACATCAGATAGGGATTGCATACATTAGTTAGGACTGCTCTGATAAGGGTATACCGTGAAGATTGGTAGAGCAGCTTAGTATACATTTTTTGCAAAAAACGTTTCAACCAAATACCCTGTTTTTTACATCTTTTGCTGGCACTTGCGGATTACTGCAACATTTTTTCAAACTGAGTGTTTTTGGTTTTACTATTCTCTTTTGTGTCTTCAGGTTTCTTGGTGGTGTGTGAACATGATCATACAGACTTGTTCACTGTGCAAGTAGCCCATGTGTTCCTGTTTCCATAATTGTTCTCTTGTGTCTACAAGACTGGGGAGTTCCACCACTCCTCTTGGGCTATCTGCACAAAAGCTGTTCTACCCTGTATGCGCACATGGATTTTTCCTCTCTGAACCCTGTTCACACAGGTTATATACAGATGATCAGGTTTTTAAATACATCAGATAGGGATTGCATACATTAGTTAGGACTGCTCTGATAAGGGTATACCGTGAAGATTGGTAGAGCAGCTTAGTATACATTTTTTGCAAAAAACGTTTCAACCAAATACCCTGTTTTTTACATCTTTTGCTGGCACTTGCGGATTACTGCAACATTTTTTCAAACTGAGTGTTTTTGGTTTTACTATTCTCTTTTGTGTCTTCAGGTTTCTTGGTGGTGTGTGAACATGATCATACAGACTTGTTCACTGTGCAAGTAGCCCATGTGTTCCTGTTTCCATAATTGTTCTCTTGTGTCTACAAGACTGGGGAGTTCCACCACTCCTCTTGGGCTATCTGCACAAAAGCTGTTCTACCCTGTATGCACACATGGATTTTTCCTCTCTGTACCCTGTTCACACAGGTTATATACAGATGATCAGGTTTTTAAATACATCAGATAGGGATTGCATACATTAGTTAGGACTGCTCTGATAAGGGTATACCGTGAAGATTGGTAGAGCAGCTTAGTATACATTTTTTGCAAAAAACGTATCAACCAAATACCCTGTTTTTTACATCTTTTGCTGGCACTTGCGGATTACTGCAACATTTTTTCAAACTGAGTGTTTTTGGTTTTACTATTCTCTTTTGTGTCTTCAGGTTTCTTGGTGGTGTGTGAACATGATCATACAGACTTGTTCACTGTGCAAGTAGCCCATGTGTTCCTGTTTCCATAATTGTTCTCTTGTGTCTACAAGACTGGGGAGTTCCACCACTCCTCTTGGGCTATCTGCACAAAAGCTGTTCTACCCTGTATGCACACATGGATTTTTCCTCTCTGAACCCTGTTCACACAGGTTATATACAGATGATCAGGTTTTTAAATACATCAGATAGGGATTGCATACATTAGTTAGGACTGCTCTGATAAGGGTATACCGTGAAGATTGGTAGAGCAGCTTAGTATACATTTTTTGCAAAAAACGTATCAACCAAATACCCTGTTTTTTACATCTTTTGCTGGCACTTGCGGATTACTGCAACATTTTTTCAAACTGAGTGTTTTTGGTTTTACTATTCTCTTTTGTGTCTTCAGGTTTCTTGGTGGTGTGTGAACATGATCATACAGACTTGTTCACTGTGCAAGTAGCCCGTGTGTTCCTGTTTCCATAATTGTTCTCTTGTGTCTACAAGACTGGGGAGTTCCACCACTCCTCTTGGGCTATCTGCACAAAAGCTGTTCTACCCTGTATGCACACATGGATTTTTCCTCTCTGAACCCTGTTCACACAGGTTATATACAGATGATCAGGTTTTTAAATACATCAGATAGGGATTGCATACATTAGTTAGGACTGCTCTGATAAGGGTATATTGTGAAGATTGGTAGAGCAGCTTAGTATACATTTTTTGCAAAAAACGTATCAACCAAATACCCTGTTTTTTACATCTTTTGCTGGCACTTGCGGATTACTGCAACATTTTTTCAAACTGAGTGTTTTTGGTTTTACTATTCTCTTTTGTGTCTTCAATCTACTAAAAGATGCAGGAGCGTATATCTGCAACTCCAGTGAATCCTACAAACAGAGCAGGAATAAAACTGAAACAAGCACACCGGCAGTGTGCCACAGAAACAAAAAACAAACACTTATCTTTGCTGAAATTGGCAGCGAGCAGGAGAAGCCAGAAAGTGATCCAACACTTCACAAGAAACATTGACAACTGGCAGGGACTGAAGAGTCCAGCAAAGCTAAATACCCCAGTCAGCCTTGCAATTAGCAGATACACCTGTCCAATCCTGCAGTCCAGGCACAACTGCATTACCATCTACAACCACAGGAGGGAGCCCAAAAGCAGAATTCACAACAGTACCCCCCCTTGAGGAGGGGTCACCGAACCCTCACCAGAGCCCCCAGGCCGATCAGGATGAGCCCGATGAAAGGTACGAACCAAATCAGCGGCATGGACATCAGAGGCAGAAACCCAAGAATTATCCTCCTGGCCATAACCCTTCCATTTGACAAGGTACTGAAGCTTCCGCCTCGAAAAACGAGAATCCAAAATCTTCTCAACAACATATTCCAACTTCCCATCGACCAACACAGGGGCCGGAGGATCAACAGAGGGAACAACGGGCTCCACATATTTCCGCAACAAAGATCTATGGAAGACATTATGAATAGCAAACGAGGCCGGAAGCGCCAGGCGAAAGGACACCGGATTAATAATCTCAGAAATCCTATAAGGACCAATAAATCGAGGCTTAAACTTAGGGGAAGAAACCTTCATAGGAACATGACGGGAAGATAACCAAACCAGATCCCCAACCCGAAGCCAGGTACCAACACACCGACGACGGTTAGCAAAACGTTGAGCCTCCTCCTGAGACAACACCAGATTATTATTATTATTATTATATTGTCCACCACATGAGCCCAAATCTGCTGCAACCTGTCGACCACAGAATCCACACCAGGAAGGTCAGAAGGCTCAACCTGCCCAGAAGAAAAACGAGGATGAAAACCAAAATTACAAAAAAAAGGTAAAACCAAAGTAGCCGAACTAGCCCGATTATTAAGGGCAAACTCGGCCAATGGCAACAAAGCCACCCAATCATCCTGATCAGCAGACACAAAGCATCTCAAATAGGTCTCCAAGGTCTGATTAGTTCGCTCAGTCTGGCCATTTGTCTGAGGATGAAATGCAGAAGAAAAAGACAAATCAAAGCCCAGCTTGGCACAAAAGGCCCGCCAAAACCTAGAAACAAACTGGGAACCTCTGTTGGACACAATATTCTCCGGAATACCATGCAAACGGACCACATGCTGAAAAAACAACGGAACCAAATCAGAAGAAGGCAATTTAGGCAAAGGCACCAAATGAACCATCTTAGAGAATCGGTCACAAACAACCCAGATAACCGACATCCTTTGGGAAACAGGAAGATCGGAAATAAAATCCATAGAAATATGTGTCCAGGGCCTCTCGGGGACCGGCAATGGCAAGAGCAACCCACTAGCACGGGAGCAACAAGGCTTGGCCCGCGCACAAGTCCCACAGGACTGCACAAAAGACCGCACATCACGCGACAAAGAAGGCCACCAAAAGGACCTACCAACCAAGTCTCTGGTACCAAAAATACCACGATGACCAGCCAACACAGAACAATGAACCTCAGAAATCACTCTACTAGTCCATCTGTCAGGAACAAACAGTTTCCCCACAGGACAACGGTCAGGTTTGTCAGCCTGAAATTTCTGAAGAACCCGTCGTAAATCAGGAGAAATGGCAGAAAGGACCACCCCTTCCTTCAAAATACCAACTGGTTACAAAACCTCAGGAGAATCAGGCAAAAAACTCCTAGAGAGGGCATCAGCCTTAACATTCTTAGTACCAGGAAGGTACGAGACCACAAAATCAAAACGAGAAAAAAACAAGGACCATCGAGCCTGTCTAGGATTCAACCGTTTGGCAGACTCGAGGTAAATCAAATTCTTATGGTCGGTCAAGACCACAATACGGTGCTTAGCTCCCTCAAGCCAATGTCGCCACTCTTCAAACGCCCACTTCATAGCCAAAAACTCCCGATTGCCGACATCATAATTGCGTTCCGCAGGCGAAAATTTACGGGAAAAGAAGGCACACGGTTTTATCAAGGAACCAACAGGATCCCTCTGAGACAAAACGGCTCCTGCCCCAATCTCAGAAGCGTCAACCTCAACCTGAAACGGAAGAGAAACATCCGGCTGGCGCAACACAGGAGCAGAAGAAAAACGACGTTTAAGTTCTTGAAAGGCAGAGACAGCCGCAGAGGGCCAATTCGCCACATCAGCGCCCTTCTTAGTCAAATCAGTCAAGGGTTTAACCACGCTGGAAAAATTAGCAATGAAACGGCGATAAAAAAAAGCGAAACCCAAAAATTTCTGAAGGCTCTTCACGGATGTGGGCTGAATCCAATCATGAATGGCCTGAACCTTAACCATCTCAATAGATGAGGGAGAAAAAATAAAGCTCAAAAAGGAAACCTTCTGCACCCCAAAAAGACACTTAGACCCTTTCACAAACAAGGCATTGTCACGAAGGATCTGAAATACCATCCTGACCTGCTGCACATGAGACTCCCAATCATCGGAAAAAATCAAAATATCGTCCAAATAAATGATCAAGAATTTATCAAGATAACTCCGGAAGATATCATGCATGAAGGACTGAAAAACAGATGGAGCATTAGAGAGTCCGAATGGCATCACAAGGTATTCAAAATGGCCTTCGGGCGTGTTAAACGCAGTTTTCCATTCATCACCCTGCTTTATACGAACAAGATTATAAGCCCCCCGAAGGTCAATCTTAGTAAACCAACTAGCTCCCTTAATCCTAGCAAACAAATCAGAAAGCAAAGGCAAGGGGTATTGAAACTTGACCGTGATCTTATTTAAGAGGCGATAATCAATACAGGGTCTCAAAGAACCATCATTTTTAGCAACAAAAAAGAACCCTGCTCCCAACGGTGAAGAAGATGGACGAATATGCCCCTTCTCCAAAGATTCCTTAATATAACTCCGCATGGCGGTATGTTCAGGTACAGAAAGGTTGAAAAGTCGACCCTTAGGAAACTTACAGCCTGGAATCAAATCAATAGCACAATTGCAGTCCCTTTGCGGTGGAAGGAAACTGGACTTAGGCTCATCGAATACATCCTGAAAATCAGACAAAAACTCCGGAATTTCAGAAGAGGGAGAAGGGGCGATTGACATCAGAGGAACATCATGATGAACCCCCTGACAACCCCAACTAGTTACTGACATGGACTTCCAATCCAAAACAGGATTATGGACCTGCAACCAGGGGAAACCCAGCACGACAGCATCATGCAAATTATGCAACACCAGAAATCGACAATCTTCCTGGTGGGCTGGCGCCATGCGCATGGTCACCTGTATCTAAAACTGGGGCTTATCTTTAGCCAAGGGTGTAGCATCAATGCCCCTTAAAGGAATAGGGTTCTGCAAAGGCTGCAAGGGAAAACCACAATGCCTAGCAAAGTCAAAGTCCATCAAATTCAAGGCGGCGCCTGAATCCACAAACGCCATGACAGAAAATGACGACAATGAGCAGATCAAGGACACAGATAACAGAAATTTAGGTTGTACAGTACTGATGGTAAATGAACTGGCAATCCTTTTTGTCCGCTTAGGGCAGACAGAAATGACATCAGAAGCGTCACCACAATAAAAACACAACCTGTTGAGACGTCTGAAACCTTGTCGTTCCGTTTTAGACAGAATCCTATCACACTGCATAGGCTCAGAAATTTGCTCTGAGGATAACGCCATAGCGCGCACAGTTCTGCGTTCCCGCAAGCGCCGGTCAATCTGATTGGCCAAAGACATAGAATCACTCAGATTGGAGGGTGTGGGAAACCCCACCATAACATCCTTAACGGATTCAGAAAGACCCTTTCTGAAAATTGCCGCCAAAGCATCATCATTCCATTTAGTCAGCACAAACCATTTTCTGAATTTCTGACAATACAATTCAGCCGCCTCTTGCCCCTGAGATAGGGCCAACAAGGTCTTCTCAGCTTGATCCACAGAATTAGGCTCATCATACAATAACCCCAATGCTTGAAAGAATAAATCAACATTAAGCAAAGCAGGATTACCAGATTCCAGGGGAAATGCCCAATCCTGTGGGTCACCACGCAGCAGGGATATGATGATTTTAACCTGCTGAATGGGATCACCAGAGGACCGGGGTCTCAATGCAAAAAACAGTTTACAGTTATTTTTGAAACTCAAAAATTTGGATCTGTCACCAAAAAATAAATCAGGAGTGGGAATCTTAGGTTCTAAAGCAAGAGTCTGAGCAATATAATCAGAAATACCCTGTACCCTAGCAGCAAGCTGATCCACACGAGAAACTAACTCCTGAACATTCATGTTAGTACTAGGTTCCTCAGCCACCCAGAGATTAAGAGGGAGGAGAAGACAAAACAGGCTGAGAAAAAAAAGGGCTCAAAACCTTTCCTCCCTTCTTCTGAGATGCAATTAACTCATTGTTGACCAGTTGTACTGTTATGATCCGGTGACCTAGGAACTGCATGAGAACTTTCACTGGAGAAAGTGGCCACTGTACTGACCGCAATCCTGAACTTAAAACTGCAACTAGAAGTAGCCGTGGAATGTATCTAACACACCTAGACACCTCGTCACAGCTGGAGAACTAAATACCCCTAAAGATGGAAATAGGAATACTATCTTGCCTCAGAGAAAATCCCCAAAGGATAGACAGCCCCCCACAAATATTGGCGGTGAGTCAGAGAGGAAAAAACATACACAGGCAGAAAAACAGGATTAGCACAGGAGGCCACTCTAGCTAGATAGGACAGGATAGGACAGAGTTCTGTGCGGTCAGTCAAAAACCCTTCAAATGATCCACAGCAGAATATACCAAAACTTCCTACATCTACTAAAAGATGCAGGAGCGTATATCTGCAACTCCAGTGAATCCTACAAACAGAGCAGGAATAAAACTGAAACAATCACACCGGCAGTGTGCCACAGAAACAAAAACCAAACACTTATCTTTGCTGAAATTGGCAGCGAGCAGGAGAAGCCAGAAAGTGATCCAACACTTCACAAGAAACATTGACAACTGGCAGGGACTGAAGAGTCCAGCAAAGCTAAATACCCCAGTCAGCCTTGCAATTAGCAGATACACCTGTCCAATCCTGCAGTCCAGGCACAACTGCATTACCATCTACAACCACAGGAGGGGGCCCAAAAGCAGAATTCACAACAGGCTACGACGCTGCTGTAGTAAATAGATTTTTCACCAAAGATGATAATGAGATTTTTAAATCACATATCACTGGTATCTCTCCTCTGATTAGATGCTGCACACTTCCAGCTTCCTCCTATGCATTGGTATCTCCCACCTCAGAAGAAGGAAGTCTCTCTTCGCTGACAAAGTAGTAAGACAGCAGAGAGTCCCAACTTCAGTCTTCTTTTCTTAAAAGTCCAGAGCTATTAGTACAGAATTAGATTTTGAATTTTATAGTTTATGTTCTTCACATCTAAGATAGGTTTTCAATTTTAGTCTCTTAACTTTATGAAGTTTTTCAGGAGGCGATAGGTCCTATTTAATTCTATATTTCTTCACTGTTAATCATTAGTATAATGTTGTGAATATGAAAGGAGTATTCCCATACCCAAGATCCCACCCCAATATGTAGTAGGTGTAATAATGATAATATTAGCAAATACATCCAATTATAAATCTAGTATAGTTCTTCTGATAAGCTTTACCGCTTACCCTAGTAACATAGTAACATAGTTAGTAAGGCCGAAAAAAGACATTTGTCCATCCAGTTCAGCCTATATTCCATCATAATAAATCCCCACATCTACGTCCTTCTACAGAACCTAATAATTGTATGATACAATATTGTTCTGCTCCAGGAAGACATCCAGGCCTCTCTTGAACCCCTCGACTGAGTTCGCCATCACCACCTCCTCAGGCAAGCAATTCCAGATTCTCACTGCCCTAACAGTAAAGAATCCTCTTCTATGTTGGTGGAAAAACCTTCTCTCCTCCAGACGCAAAGAATGCCCCCTTGTGCCCGTGACCTTTCTTGGTATAAACAGATCCTCAGCGAGATATTTGTATTGTCCCCTTATATACTTATACATGGTTATTAGATCGCCCCTCAGTCGTCTTTTTTCCAGACTAAATAATCCTAATTTCGCTAATCTATCTGGGTATTGTAGATCTCCCATCCCCTTTATTAATTTTGTTGCCCTCCTTTGTACTCTCTCTAGTTCCATTATATCCTTCCTGAGCACCGGTGCCCAAAACTGGACACAGTACTCCATGTGCGGTCTAACTAGGGATTTGTACAGAGGCAGTATAATGCTCTCATCAGGTGTATCCAGACCTCTTTTAATGCACCCCATGATCATGTTTGCCTTGGCAGCTGCTGCCTGGCACTGGCTGCTCCAGGTAAGTTTATCATTAACTAGGATCCCCAAGTCCTTCTCCCTGTCAGATTTACCCAGTGGTTTCCCATTCAGTGTGTAATGGTGATATTGATTCCTTCTTCCCATGTGTATAACCTTACATTTATCATTGTTAAATCTCATCTGCCACCTTTCAGCCCAAGTTTCCAACTTATCCAGATCCATCTGTAGCAGAATACTATCTTCTCTTGTATTAACTACTTTACATAGTTTTGTATCATCTGCCCTATGTGCAGGACATTACAGTAGCTGAGGTATCTATGGTTACAACGACTGACAACTAACTGTCACCATGGATACTAAAGCTGATGAAATGCCCTGCATATGGAGTAAGCGACATAGCTTATCAGAAGAATTATACTGCATTTCTAATTGGAAATATTTTCTAATATTATTATTATTACACCTACTACATATTGGGATGGGATCTTGGAGATGAGAATACCCTTTTAATATAAGTATTCCTTTTTCATTTTACTTTGATTGGGACTGAAACTGCAATTTTATACACAGTCTGTGTACAAAAGTATATCCTTCTAGTTAGTCTCTAGTTGTCCCATTCCCTAATTCATTCTAAGGCTGGGGTCACACTGCGTTATGGCAGTCCGTTAACGCTGCCATTAACCCCTATTATCGGGCGCATCGCCAACGCATGCCATAGTCGGCATGCGCTAGCGATGCGTCATCATTCAGTGACGGAGCCTCGGACGCGGGCTGCACCGTCTGAGGCTCCGTCACCGCTAGCGCAGATGAATAATCTGCGCTAGTGGTATAGCATAATGCAATGGTGTCTATGCTATAGTGTTAACGCAGCCCGTCAACGCTATGCGCTGAACGGGCTGCTTAACACAGTGTGACCCCAGCCTAACATGTACCATGAGAAAGAGAACCGTGCACACCACTATGTGAGGTGCCAGGGTAGGCTCCAACACCGTTATCAATAATAATAAGAAACCCGGCACTCAACTTTGAAGTGATCAATCTGGTAATTTAATATGATTCACTGTAGTAGTCAAAAAAAGTTTTGGTCTTCCATCAGACCTTCTTCAGTTACAAGTTACAGTGTTCCTATTGGTTTGATAAGCTAGCGGTGGACACCACGTCCTCTCCTAGCCACTGCGGCACGCCATACTCCTCATCTAGCAGCAATCAGATCCAGTGATCTGCTACTGCACCTATTGGCATTATCAAACCAATAGGAACACTGTAATTTGTAACTGAAGAAGGTCTGATGGAAGACCGAAACGTTTTTTTGACTACCACAGTGAATCATATTAAATTACCAGATTCATCACTTCAAAGTTGAGTGCCGGGTTTCTTCTTCTTATTGATAACATGTACCATGGTGACAATGGAAAAGTTCACATTTGCACTGATGTAGTTTATACAGACTATTGATCGTAGATTATGGTGTTTTTATATTTTATCTATTTTCAGATACAGCCCCTTCCGTGCAGGTTCCCTATACAGCTGCAGAGTTTGCCTAACCCTTATATGACACGCCAGCCATTCAAATCACTGATCACACAGAACACGGATTTTCTGAGTTTTCCCACAATGATAGATGCTCTTCATTAACGGTTCTCCACTTTGATGGTGACAAACAGAGAACATCTATATTTTCTATGAGATATGGGAAGGGGTTGTCATCTTTCATTTGTGGAATACAATAGTCCTTTATTTTCCCTTGTCTCTATGATGATATGTCTATAATCAATCTCTGATAGAAATTAATTTTACCTCTTGTGACGAGTTAGATCCGTTGACCTGCGAGACGCGTCTTCTATTGTTTTATCCCATCAAGCATTTGCCCTTTTTTCTTACTCCGTGTAGTGAAGTCCGGCGTCGCGTTGTGAATAATTAATGATCATAAATAATGTGCGCTGGAAGCAGCGACTGGCTCGTAACAAGGTATTTCATAATGACCCCCTGGGAGACAAATGTGCCGCGTGCCGACTGCAGCCATTGTCTTTCCATGTTGAGAGGTTGTTCTGTCACTTTACGCTCTTTTGTCTGAAACCAAAAAACAAAGTCTCCATAAATACAAATAAGAAATAAAACAACTTTTCTTGATATCTTTTTTCCCATTTAAGATTTGTTATATTTTTATAGCAGAATTACCAAATAATGCTACTTTACCGTATGATAAGTGTAATTATCACTAGTTTACAAATTAAACGGATTTGAGTAGAAGAACAATAAGATCCTGTATTCCTCAAAGGCTGTGACTTGTACATTTTCTAAGACAACTGGACTTCTTTCATTTTTATCACATGGAGGTTATTATGTAGCATTTAAAGAGAACTTTGCAGGAGCCCTGACTGTCCCCAACCCCCACTATAGGATTTCATTTGATCCTGTCTTTTATGTTGCGCACTCCCTCCGGGAATCATTGAAATATGAACTTTTATCCTGTAGCGTCACATGGGCTTATGAAGCAGGGCTATTTCAGCTGAGAGTCACTTCATTCCTGCCTCAGATGTAGGAGTGATTGACAGCCCACGTAATGGTTGTGTCGTAACGAATATTGCATACAAGCTGTCAATCAAACCCAGGTATAGAATCCATAGAATGATCCAGTTGGAAGTGACCTCCAGGGTCATCTGGTCCAACCCCCTGCTCAATGAAGGATTCACTAAACCATCAGACATATGGCTGTCCAGCCTCTGTTTGAAGACTTCCATTGAAGGAGAACTCACCACCTCTCATGGCAGCCTGTTCCACTCATTGATCACCTTCACTGTCAAATACTTTTTTCTAATATCTAATCTGTATCTTCTCCCTTTCAGTTTCAATCAAAACAGAGCTTGTTAAATGCAGATAAAAAATCCATTAATAAAACCATTTTTGTTATTGTGAATTGCAACGTTCTTTTGGGTCACAGGGACTTACAAGTAAAAAAAAGAGTGTATTTCATCTTTAAAAACCAAACTTTTTGAAAGGTATTTTTCCTGAACTTATGTGGTTTATTTCCATCTGATTCCGGGCACAACTTTTCAGTAAATCTACACATCTTTCTGTGCTTTAGATACGGCTGTTCGCATACTCCTGGAAGTCGCACCACGCAGGTAACAAGCAGTGTTTTTCTATCGGCATATTAATTTGTCCTTATTCATAGACTGAGATGTCTAAATGATATGTGAAGAAGATGCCATGAATCAATATGTGCTTAACTAAACTACAGTACGCTGTCCAAAGAAGTTTATATCAGCCATTAGATATCCGCGGCATCTGCATTTTTCTACACAACAATAAATTGTTCTAATGGAAATTGATCCTCTGGACAATAGGATTTAAGTTTGCAAATTTATCATTTATGGAAGTGGGAAAAAAAACAATGATAAATGACAGCGCTGCGCTTCATGTATTAAAATGGTTCTCTGTGATGTCAGTAGAGATGTCCTACTGCACGGCATCATTGTGACATCACCATTTAATCTCTCACTCACAAGAAACAAAGAGTATGTTATACTGATGTTCCAACTCGTGCAAACACTGACATCACTCACTGCTTACATATAGGACACTGACATCACTCACTACTTACATATAGGACACTGACATCACTCACTACTTACATATAGGACACTGACATCACTCATCTCACTCTCTGACATCACTCATCTCACTCTCTCACATCACTCATCTCACTCCCTGATGTCACTCATCTCACTCTCTGATATCACTCATCTCACTCTCTGACATCACTCATCTCACTCTCTGACATCACTCATCTCACTCTCTGACATCACTCATCTCACTCCCTGATGTCACTCATCTCACTCTCTGACATCACTCATCTCACTCCCTGACATCACTCATCTCACTCTCTGACATCACTCATCTCACTTTCTGACATCACTCATATCACTCTCTGACATCACTCATCTCACTCTCTGACATCACTCATCTCACTCCTTAATGTCACTCAACTCAATCTCTGACATCACTCATCTCACTCCCTGACGTCACTCATCTCAATCTATGACATCACTCATCTCACTCCCTGATGTCACTTATCTCAATCTCTGTCATCACTCATCTCACTCCCTGATGTCGCTCATCTCAATCTCTGACATCACTCATCTCACTCCCTGATGTCGCTCATCTCAATCTCTGACATCACTCATCTCACTCCCTGACGTCACTTATCTCAATCTCTGACATCACTCATCTCACTCCCTGATGTCACTCATCTCACTCCCTGAGGTCACTCATCTCACTCCCTGACGTCACTCATCTCACTCCCTGATGTCACTCATCTCACTCCCTGAGGTCACTCATCTCACTCCCTGACGTCACTCATCTAACTCCTTAATGTCACTCATATCACTCCTTGACGTCACTCATCTCACTCCCTGACGTCACTCATCTCACTCTCTGACATCACTCATCTCACTCCTTAATGTCACTCATCTCACTCCCTGACGTCACTCATCTCACTCCCTGATGTCGCTAATCTCAATCTCTGACATCACTCATCTCACTCTCTGACGTCACTCATCTCACTCCCTGATGTCACTCATCTCACTCCCTGACGTCACTCATCTCACTCCCTGACGTCACTCATCTCAATCTCTGACATCAGTCATCTCACTCCCTGATGTCACTCATCTCAATCTCTGACATCAGTCATCTCACTCCCTGATGTCACTCATCTCAATCTCTGACATCACTCATCTCACTCCCTGATGTCACTCATCTCACTCCCTGACGTCACTCATCTCAATCTCTGACATCAGTCATCTCACTTCCTGACGTCACTCATCTCACTCCCTGACGTTACTCATCTCACTCTGACATCACTCATCTCACTCCCTGATGTCGCTCATCTCAATCTCTGACATCACTCATCTCACTCCCTGACGTCACTTATCTCAATCTCTGACATCACTCATCTCACTCCCTGAAGTCACTCATCTCGCTCCCTGACGTCACTCATCTCACTCCTTAATGTCACTCATATCACTCCCTGACGTCACTCATCTCACTCCCTGATGTCGCATATCACTCCCTGACGTCACTCATCTCACTCCCTGACGTCACTCATCTCAATCTCTGACATCACTCATCTCACTCCTTAATGTCACTCATCTCACTCCCTGACGTCACTCATCTCACTCCCTGATGTCGCTAATATCAATCTCTGACATCACTCATCGCACTCCCTGACATCACTCATCTCAATCTCTGACATCAGTCATCTTACTCCCTGACGTCACTCATCTCACTCCCTGACGTCACTCATCTCACTCCCTGACGTCACTCATCTCACTCTCTGACATCACTCATCTCACTCCTTAATGTCACTCATCTCACTCCCTGACGTCACTCATCTCACTCCCTGATGTCGCTAATCTCAATCTCTGACATCACTCATCTCACTCTCTGACGTTTCTCATCTCACTCCCTGATGTCACTCATCTCACTCCCTGACGTCACTCATCTCACTCCCTGACGTCACTCATCTCAATCTCTGACATCAGTCATCTCACTCCCTGACGTCACTCATCTCAATCTCTGACATCAGTCATCTCACTCCCTGATGTCACTCATCTCAATCTCTGACATCACTCATCTCACTCCCTGATGTCACTCATCTCACTCCCTGACGTCACTCATCTCAATCTCTGACATCAGTCATCTCACTTCCTGACGTCACTCATCTCACTCCCTGACGTTACTCATCTCACTCTGACATCACTCATCTCACTCCCTGATGTCGCTCATCTCAATCTCTGACATCACTCATCTCACTCCCTGACGTCACTTATCTCAATCTCTGACATCACTCATCTCACTCCCTGAAGTCACTCATCTCGCTCCCTGACGTCACTCATCTCACTCCTTAATGTCACTCATATCACTCCCTGACGTCACTCATCTCACTCCCTGACGTCACTCATCTCAATCTCTGACATCACTCATCTCACTCCTTAATGTCACTCATCTCACTCCCTGACGTCACTCATCTCACTCCCTGATGTCGCTAATATCAATCTCTGACATCACTCATCGCACTCCCTGACATCACTCATCTCAATCTCTGACATCAGTCATCTTACTCCCTGACGTCACTCATCTCACTCCCTGACGTCACTCATCTCACTCCCTGACGTCACTCATCTCACTCTCTGACATCACTCATCTCACTCCTTAATGTCACTCATCTCACTCCCTGACGTCACTCATCTCACTCCCTGATGTCGCTAATCTCAATCTCTGACATCACTCATCTCACTCTCTGACGTCACTCATCTCACTCCCTGATGTCACTCATCTCACTCCCTGACGTCACTCATCTCACTCCCTGACATCACTCATCTCAATCTCTGACATCAGTCATCTCACTCCCTGACGTCACTCATCTCAATCTCTGACATCAGTCATCTCACTCCCTGATGTCACTCATCTCAATCTCTGACATCACTCATCTCACTCCCTGATGTCACTCATCTCACTCCCTGACGTCACTCATCTCAATCTCTGACATCAGTCATCTCACTTCCTGACGTCACTCATCTCACTCCCTGACGTTACTCATCTCACTCTGACATCACTCATCTCACTCCCTGATGTCGCTCATCTCAATCTCTGACATCACTCATCTCACTCCCTGACGTCACTTATCTCAATGTCTGACATCACTCATCTCACTCCCTGAAGTCACTCATCTCGCTCCCTGACGTCACTCATCTCACTCCTTAATGTCACTCATATCACTCCCTGACGTCACTCATCTCACTCCCTGACGTCACTCATCTCAATCTCTGACATCACTCATCTCACTCCTTAATGTCACTCATCTCACTCCCTGACGTCACTCATCTCACTCCCTGATGTCGCTAATATCAATCTCTGACATCACTCATCGCACTCCCTGACATCACTCATCTCAATCTCTGACATCAGTCATCTTACTCCCTGACGTCACTCATCTCACTCCCTGACGTCACTCATCTCACTCCCTGACGTTACTTATCTCAATCTCTGACATCACTCATCTCACTCCTTAATGTCACTCATCTCACTCACTGATGTCACTCATCTCACTCACTGATGTCACTCATCTCACTCCCGGATGTCACTCATCTCAATCTCTGACGTCACTCATCTCACTCCCTGACGTCACTTATCTCAATCTCTGACATCACTCATCTCACTCCCTGACGTCACTCATTTCACTCCCTGACGTCACTCATCTCACTCCCTGACGTCACTCATCTCACTCCCTGACGTCACTCATCTCACTCCCTGACATCACTCATCTCACTCCCTGACGTCACTCATCTCACTCTCTGACATCACTCATCTCACTCCCTGACATCACTCATCTCACTTCCTGACGTCACTTATCTCACTCCCTGACATCACTCATCTCACTCTCTGATGTCACTCATCTCACTTCCTGACGTCACTCATCTCACTCCCTGACATCACTCATCTCACTCTCTGACATCACTCATCTCACTCCCTGACATCACTCATCTCACTCTCTGATGTCACTCATCTCACTTCCTGACATCACTCATCTCACTCTCTGACATCACTCATCTTACTCTCTGACGTCACTCATCTCACTCTCTGACGTCACTCATCTCACTCTCTGACATCACTCATCTCACTCCCTGACATCACTCATCTCACTCCCTGACATCACTCATCTCACTCTCTGATGTCACTCATCTCACTCCTTGACATCACTCATCTCAATCTCTGACATCATGCCACCAGGTTTGCCAACATTACTTTTTTTTTTTTTTTTCTTGAACAGCTCATCAAAACATCACGGACATACTATTTATTTTTTAACTAATACATTGGAAAACCATAATAAATCATTCTGATTATGAGTGATACCTGTCGCCAGCCCATAATAACATCAGTTACATTCACGGTGAGTTGTAAAATGATGATAATTACAGTGAAAATAATCTGTGGAAGTTTCTTTATCTTAAAAAAAAAAATCACGAACGCCTTAAATTTTTTTTACAGACAGGTTAAAAAAAGGCCTCTATTTCCAAACTGTCCTAGAATATCTGGACGGTTGGCAACGCCAACCTGGTACATCCATCCATCCATGGTGAGCCTATTGTGACATCGCCAGCCAATTTCACGCTGACTTGCAACCTAGAATGAGGGAAAGTGATGTGCCATATTGTGATTTCACCTTTAATTAAAAATAAGAATGGAGCATATAATCTTGATCCCAGATGTTCCCTCTTGTTCTGATGTTGAGATGAGTGGACCAGGAAAACTACAAATTCACCCGTTCATGGATTTTGATTAGAAGACAAGTTATTCTCCTTGAATCTAATGTCCCTTATTATGTTTTGGTGTCTTCCAAGACCCCAGACCATAATAAATGGTATTTGTAAAAAATGAAAAAGCCTTATACTCACCTTACTGCCCTTCTCTCTGGCCCCTCTACTTCTCACCAACACTCGTCTGATCCTCATCGCATCTTCAGATTGCCGCGGTTTGTGCTGAATTGTGAGGATACTGAGAGTTCAGATACCAAAGATCATGGTGTCATGACCTTCACGCAAAGGCACAGAACCCTCTTGGACGTAATCGAACCTGGAAGCTGTGGCCCAAAATGAGAAGCAGCGGCAATCTGAAAATGTGGTGAGGACTAAATGGGTGAGAGTGAAGAGCGGAGGGACTGGAGATATGAGCGGTAATGTGAGTATAAGGAATGTATTTTACATTTTGATAGCCTTTTACAGTACAGAAAAATAGCGGCCAACAGCCATCACTTTGCTGAATCTGCACAGAAGTGAATGACCAAAAATTAAAATTTTGGTGAATGTGGATTTTTGTAAAATTTTAGTAAAATTCAATTCCACTCAAATGTACTATTCGCTCATCTCTAACTGTACCTCTTCTAATATAGTACTGACATGGAACGCAAAATATCAGAAGGGATGTCCTCTGCTTGTGATGTGATTCTAGAAAAGGTAATTGTGCCCTATTCTGAGAATACTGAGAATACCGTTGAAGAGATTATCTTGTGATCGCGAAGGTTCAACAAAGTTAGGTAACAGACAATTGCTAATGGACGTTACAGACAGGCACACATATCGCCTGATCTATAGACAGTGTCTTTCTGGGACATTGATGGGGGACTGGCACAGAAGGTAACCATCATAAGACTATTAAATGCCAACTTGGCATAAGGAGAATCTAACATTGCTTTACCATTGTGCGCCAAAGTTTTGCATATGCTATTTTCTTTGTTTGATAGGATAGTGACTAATGAGTGAAGAGTATTTCCGCGTACAGGTTTTTTTTTTTTGCTTTATTGATGGAACATCCTCAAAATAATCTAGCAAATTTCGCTGAGCTCAGAAACCCCATTAAGTAGACTAGACTGAACTAAGATACAAGGGACCAAGTAAATAAGTTGTCCTAGGAGGTCAAATTGCTCACCGTTGACCGGCCCTAATATGCACTATACTGGCCCTAATGTGCTAATATGCCCTATACTGGCTCTAATATGCCCTATACTGGCTCTAACATGCCCTATACTGGTCCTTCATAGATAAACATCTCTGCATCTATATTGCTGACCTCTCAGTCCATATGATGAGCCTGTATGACAGAATCCAGCGTCCTTACTGAGTCATGGTGTCCAGATCTCAGATTAGTACCCTCAACGTGTTTCCCTCCATTAGTAGAGAGTTTTTTAGGAGGATTAATGGGTCCAGAAACAATCCAGGAGGCGCATCAATCAGTTGCCTGTCGATCCCTCTGTCACACATTTCTAGTTGTCGGTGTTTTATGAACAGGTAACCTGCGGAAAGTAGGATCTGTGCAATGCTTTATTTCTCCTTGGAGAACGTTGTAGAACTGAACGTTTGCTGTTGAATTCTCACAGATTATATGTAAACACTGTGGCCCCAATGCAACATTTGTGGGGTTTTTAAATGACTTTCCTTTATGCCTTGTGATATATACGTTTTTGACACCAAATTCATCAAAATGGAGTTCGCTGTTTTCTCCTTGCACATAGAAGGGTCAATTTATGCCCATATGTTGGGGTCAACGTTGTTTCCTTGCAAATTAATGGTTTGTTACATTTCTACTTACCCGGTTCACTTTTATCGAATAATATTACGTACCCATTGTGTAGTTATGGTCACTTGATAATATACATCTAAAATCCTATATGATGGGGTGTAACATTTTCCCCCTTGCCATATTTTCTCTAGGTGTCATGCTTACCAGGTGCGTCTACACATTTTTCGTACAATGTGATGCTCTTTTACGATTCTGTATTGCATCATGATGGCTTCCTGCAGTATCAATGTTCATGTGTTATGTCCTTACTCTAATCCATGACCCCTACAGAGTGATTCCATGAGGACCTAAAGTCTGGAGCAGTGCACACGCCTCAAACTTCTGCCAAAGTACCCCGGATTTCTGTGCGAGCGCCCCTTTGAACTCTTCGGGCATCAATATGACGCTGATACGGTTAGGTCCTGTGGTGGAGCAGGGAGCCATAGCTCTCGGGCCCACCACTCTCTGTCCTGTAGGTCATGTCCTTATGTCTTACAAGATGGTAGCGGCCCGGTACAATTACAAAATTGCTTTGCACCACCGGTCTGTGTGTTGGGGGAGAAGAAGTATTGGTTGATAGGATTAGATAAGCCCTAATTTTCTTCTTTTTTTTTTTTTTTTTTAGCAAGGGTGGCACCATTACTTTTGAAGGTGGCACTTGAGTTTTCAATACTTTTTAAAAAGACAAAAATACTTTCTAAAGAAGGCACTCAGGGGGCATTGATATTGGAACAGGGGTGCAGTACTTGTCATGCCCCAGGTGCAGGTAACCCATGCTATACCACTGGCAGAGGGCGCGTATTGCAGATAGATAGTCACCGCTGCGGCCCCGGAATGGCAGAGGCCTTAACTACACAGTAATGCTTATTAAGCCAGGGGCAGACTGTTGTGAATTCTGCTCTTGGGCTCCCTCCGGTGGTTATGAGTGGTAGTGCTGCGGTAGTTGGATCACAGCATTTATCAGGTGTATCCATTTTTTGCTTTATCCTTTAGTCAGTGCCAGTTGTCCATTGTTTTTGGAGGATTCACATCCATACTTGGTCTCTCCTGGTCTGCTGTTCATTTCTTCAAAGATAAGTTCTGGCCTTGTTTTTGCTGTCCACCTGCTGTGGACCTTATAGTCTGTGCATTTTCTTGTTTTGTCCAGCTTTGTCTGTGAAGGATTTTTTGCAGCCTAGCTGTGTCTCTGGAGATGCAGATATACCCTCCATGTCTTTAGTCAGATGTGGTGTTTTGTATTTTCTGTGGTGGATTTTTTCTAGTGTTTTAATACTGACCGCATAGTACTCTGTCCTATTCTTCCTTTTTAGCTAGTATGGCCTCCTATGCTAAATGCTGATTTCATGTCTGCGTATGTTATTTCCCTCTCCTTTCACAGTCAATATTTGTGGGCGGCTGTCTATCCTTTGGGGATTTTCTCTGAGGCAAGATAGTTTTCCCGTTTCTGTCTTTAGGGGTAGTTAGTTCTTAGGCTGTGTCGAAGGGTCTAGGGAGTGTTAGGTACCCCCCTCGGCTATTTCTAGTTGCGCTGCTAGTTCAGGGGTTGCGGTCAGTAAAGGTACCACCTTCTCCAGAGTACGTCTCATGCTGCTCCTAGGCCACCAGATCACAACAGCAGACGTACCATTGATGCTATCTGTGCAGCCACACAGGGGCCCAGAATGTGAGGGGGCCCATTACCATCTCCAATCAGGTGGAATTGTGCATTATGATCAGATATTACCTGCAAAGGGCCCGTATAATGTGCCCTAATTATGTCCACTACAATCTTTAGCGCATTGAATCCTCCGTGCCGTCACTGCCCCTCAGTTAGCGCCACCATGGTAGCTGCAGTGATGAATGTTGTCACACTTACTACATAGCACGCCTGCTTTTTAGAGCCAGATGCTGTACATTAAGCATTCAGATACATTGTGATTTTGCAGACACTTGTAATCCTCCAGAACACCCCTCCTGCCGTGACATTATTGCCTATCCCTCGGTGATCAAGAGCTTTATTAATTAAGCATTAATTAGCTATTTACTTAACACTGTGGGGACTATTTGTGACACACTATATGAGCCAAAAACAAATCTGACTGTGATGGCGCAAAACGTGCAAGATGCTATGAACGCATTAAATATAATGCCGTCCGCAGGAATAATAAACATCATTAGTGACGATGATTGCAGAATAACCCGAGATCATACGACTCTGTGAGATTAATAATAGGCGATTAGGTAGAAGTTAGGTTCTCTCATCAGTTTTTATGTAAAACATACCCCGTTACTAGCAGAAGCTCCCACGGGGCACGTGGGCCGATTATATACTCTGCTGAAGGAGCCTTATTACTGAGTGATGCAATAACTTGGAGCAAAGTCACACAGTGATGTCATCAGAATGCAGACAGTGATGTCACTGGTTTATGATTTGAGGCCCGGTATCTTCAAGTCATTGGTGTTATAATGATATGTTATAACATAGCGTCACATTATGTAAGATGCTTCACATGTCTTATATCTTTAAGGCCTCCTTCACTTGTCCTAGTGAGTCCAGTACAGGACAAACAGTACTGGTGAGAACCGTGGTCCGTGTGCCATCCATGCGTACGTAGGTGACATCCGTGTGTCTGTGTGCTGTCAGTGTGACATGTTTAGAATGAAATGTGGAATAGAATGTTACGTATTAAAGATGTCCAAAAGATAGAGATATTGATGAGGAACATAGATAGATACAGTGGGTGCGGAAAGTATTCAGACCCCCTTAAATTTTTCACTCTTTGTTTCATTGCAGCCATTTGGTAAATTCAAAAAAGTTCATTTATTTTTCTCATTAACGTAAACTCTGCACCCCATCTTGACTGAAAAAAAAACAGAAATGTAGACATTTTTGCAAATTTATTAAAATATTTATAAGTCATGTCTAAATGTGGATTTTATAACTTTTTGTATGGTCGATAAAGAAAAAAAGATTACAGATGCCAATTGAAGTCAATGGATCGGGGAGGTGGAGTAGAGTGAGAGAGTTAAAGAGACACATACTGTATGTGCTGCTGCTTTCTAGTAAGTGTTTTATCTCACCTGAGAGCCGGATTGGATCCTCAATGCTGTTGCTGCATTGGTAATTGTGATATATAGAGACAGAAGAGCAGGAATCCCTCATATCTGTGTATGGGAGACATCATAGCAGCTAGTCCTTACCCACTAGCTCAGAGACAACAGGAAATTAGAGATGCGGCCTATGGAGGTGAAAAGCTGGTAAAAATCCAGGATCACGAGTTATGTGATGGTCAGATATGAACTTTTTTTCGAATCCTGAAACATTACTGGACGCTACAGGTACAGTTTAAGCCCCATTATTTTTACAGACTTCTATCCTAGATAGTTTGCAAAAAAAAGGTAACAGTTGGAAGATATGAGTGAGAGAGTAGACCCAGGAAAGAAAGCTGCTATCCAATAATTAAATCCACTGCCTAGTTTCCATTACATTCTTCACTGCAGTGATGGGCGGCTGCAATACCTGACAACCCGTAGACAAGAGTGGCGCTGTTTTCGATAAAAAGTTTGTTTTTTTTGTTTGTTTTTTTTTTAATTCATGGAACTTTTTTTTTTTACTTTTGGAAGTTTTGCATTATAGGGTCTATGCTCCTTAACAAAAATGTATTTCAGTGACTTGAACCAAATATTTATTTATGTAACTGATGTGTTATATGAGGTTTGCTTAATAGATTTAGCAAAGGATCTACAGAAGAAACGCTGTGCATATATATAATCTTTTCGTGGCCGCAGTTAATATGTCACTTATGTAAGGAAGAAAGGTTTTATTTTGTGCCTGTGAATTTTATAACTGAGGTTTTAGCAGTATGAAGTTCCCCCGGTGATGTAAATTCTGCGCTATTCACCCCCCTTCTATAACCACATACTATTTCACGGCAAAGTAAAACCATGTGAAATCCCTCACAAGCGTCCAACTTTAAATTACAGGAAATTAAAATCAGCATGGAAAATGCAAAATTTAGGATAAATTCTCAGATCAGATGTCATCGGCTGGACCCTGATAACCACAACTATAGCTGATCTGGAATAAGTTCAGGTTTTTTTTGGAGCTGCCATCATACATGCAAAGTCATAAGCAGACACAACAATGTATGGATAGTTTTCAGCCTTGTGGTACAATGTGAATACTTCCATTTACACCACTGCATCAGTGGCATAGCAAGGGTTAACAGCACCTGGGGCAAGACAAGTGTCCCTTTCACCAGTTCAGCATTGTACCCCAAGAACATGTGTTGTAATTTAAAGAGAAGCTGACAGTAAAATCAACCCCCAAAGCTGTATACATGTGTGTATGGGTCTTTGAAATGTAAATCCATATAGACACCTTTATATCATCTATCTGTTGCTGCATTCCTGAGTAATTAGCCTTTACATTCATAAGCAAATGAGGCATTAAGTGCTCTGGGCTAGACAGACCCTCTGTCTTCCCAGGTTGTTTCCCCACCCAGTACTAGCCTCTTTAGCTTGATTGATAGTTCACTGTATGATCTATTTTTCTAGCACAGGCAACAAGCTATCAATCAGGCTAAACAGGCTGGTGCTGGGCAGGGAAATAACCCCAGCGGCAGAGGCTCCGAAAGTGCTCTATCACTGTCAGAGCACTAAATACCTCAATTACATATGAATGAAAATGCAAAGTATTCAGGAATGCAGCAACAGATAAAAGATATATAGGTGTCAGTGAATTTTCATTTCACACCTGCTTGCCCATATACAGTACAGACCAAAAGTTTGGACACACCTTCTCATTTAAAGATTTTTCTGTATTTTCATGACTATGAAAATTGTAAATTCACACTGAAGGCATCAAAACTATGAATTAACACATGTGGAATTATATACTTAACAAAAAAAGTGTGAAACAACTGAAAATATGTCTTATATTCTAGGTTCTTCAAAGTAGCCACCTTTTGCTTTGATGACTGCTTTGCACACTCTTGGCATTCTCTTGGTAAGCTTCAAGAGGTAGTCACCGGAAATGGTCTTCCAACAATCTTGAAGGAGTTCCCAGAGATGCTTAGCACTTGTTGGCCCTTTTGCCTTCACTTTGTGGTCCAGCTCACCCCAAACCATCTCGATTGGGTTCAGGTCTGGTGACAGTGCAGGCCAGGTCATCTGGCGTAGCACCCCATCACTCTCCTTCTTGGTCAAATAGCCCTTACACAGCCTGGAGGTGTGTTTGGGGTCATTGTCTTGTTGAAAAATAAATGATGGTCCAACTAAACGCACCCCGGATGGAATAGCATGCCGCTGCAAGATGCTGTGGTAGCCATGCTGGTTCAGTATGCCTTCAATTTTGAATAAAGCCCCAACAGTGTCACCAGCAAAGCACCCCCACACCATCACACCTCCTCCTCCATGCTTCACGGTGGGAACCAGGCATGTAGAGTCCATCCGTTCACCTTTTCTGCGTCGTACAAAGACACGGTGGTTGGAACCAAAGATCTCAGATTTGGACTCATCAGACCAAAGCACAGATTTCCACTGGTCTAATGTCCATTCCTTGTGTTCTTTAGCCCAAACAAGTCTCTTCTGCTTGTTGCCTGTCCTTAGCAGTGGTTTCCTAGCAGATATTCTACCATGAAGGCCTGCTGCACAAAGTCTCCTCTTAACAGTTGTTGTAGAGATGTGTCTGCTGCTAGATCTCTGTGCGGCATTGACCTGGTATCTAACCTGAGCTGCTGTTAACCTGCGATTTCTGAGGCTGGTGACTCGGATAAAATTATCCTCAGAAGCAGAGGTGACTCTTAATCTTCCTTTCCTGGGGTGGCCCTCATTTGAGCCATTTTCTTTGTAGCACTTGATGGTTTTTGCAACTGCACTTGGGGACACTTTCAAAGTTTTCCCAATTTTTCGGACTGACTGACCTTCATTTCTTAAAATAAGGATGGCTGTTATGAAAGGCAATTCAGTATCACAATGGACATGGAGGTCAGAGCACATACAGTGATCTGACAATAACCCAAAATAATAGAACGAGCTCTGAGACGTGGGAACTCTGCAGACCGCAATCCCTGATCCTCTCCAAACACAACTAGAGGCAGCCGTGGATTGCGCCGAACGCTCCCTATGCAACTCGGCACAGCCTGAGAAACTAACTAGCCTGAAGATAGAAAAAATAAGCCTACCTTGCCTCAGAGAAATACCCCAAAGGAAAAGGCAGCCCCCCACATATAATGACTGTGAGTAAGATGAAAAGACAAACGTAGGGATGAAATAGATTCAGCAAAGTGAGGCCCGATATTCTAGACAGAACGAGGATAGGAAAGATAACTTTGCGGTCTACACAAAACCCTAAAGAAAACCACGCAAAGGGGAAAAAAGACCCTCCGTACCGAACTAACGGCACGGAGGTACACCCTTTGCGTCCCAGAGCTTCCAGCAAAACAAATAGACAAGCTGGACAGAAAAAATAGCAACAAATAGCAAAGAAGCACTTAGCTATGCAGAGCAGCAGGCCACAGGAATGATCCAGAGAAACACAAGTCCAACACTGGAACATTGACAGGAAGCATGAATCAAAGCATTAGGTGGGGTTAAGTAGAGAAGCACCTAACGACCTCACCAGATCACCTGAGGAAGGAAACTCAGAAGCAGCAGTACCAGTTTCCTCCACAAACGGAAGCTCCCAGAGAGAATCAGCCGAAGTACCACTTGTGACCACAGGAGGGAGCTCTGCCACAGAATTCACAACAGATGGCCACTCATTTTTCTTTACTTAGATGCTTTTTTTCTTGCCATAATACAAATTCTAACAGTCTATTCAGTAGGACTATCAGCTGTGTATCCACCAGACTTCTGCTCAACACAACTGATGGTCCCAACCCCATTTATAAGGCAAGAAATCCCACTTATTAAACCTAACTGGGCACACCTGCGAAGTGAAAACCATTCCCGGTGACTACCTCTTGGAGCTCATCAAGAGAATGCCAAGAGTGTGCAAAGCAGTCATCAAAGCAAAAGGTGACTACTTTGAAGAACCTAGAATATAAGACATAATTTCAGTTGTTTCACACTTTTTTGTTAAGTATATAATTCCACGTGTTAATTCATAGTTTTGATGCCTTCAGTGTGAATTTACAATTTTTTATAGTCATGAAAATACAGAAAAATCTTTAAATGAGAAGGTGTGTCCAAACTTTTGGTCTGTATTGTATGTGGTTTGAATGAGTGATCTCACCCACAGATTTCCTTTAAAAGAATGCTGATGTAATTATAGTTTGTCCTTTGATCCGATAGTTTTTTTTTTTCAGCTTTTTTGGCTGAAATTTGACTTTTATTTTTTTTGTTAAGTTTTTTTTACGTTACCGTTTTATATTACCCTAGCCCTAATCCTAGTCTTAACAGTAGCCCTAAACTCGTCATCCTCTGTCATCTCAGTGGTTGTCTAAGCAGAGTGTACCATCCGATGAGAAACTCATCTCGACAGCTGCACTCTGCACAGGAACTGGCGGCTGCAGCCAAGATGACAAAGCAGCAGGTACCTACTTTATTCATCCAGCTCTCCGGCTGCCGGACAGTCACTCACTGCGTCGCAAGAAGAAGTGGCACTTGCTGGCTTAGCTCAATGCAAGGTACGGACGAATCTTGCTTCCCCAATGAATTTGGCGCCTTTCCCCCCATGCTTTGCTACCACAGTGCATAGACATGTTTTATCTTGCATTTCTTACTACTTTTTTTAGGGAACAAAATGCAACATTTAGATGTCAGCTGTGAATTCGCTGCTGTGGGATGGTAGATTGATGACATGGAGATTACACGGGAAGACGTCACACTGAACATGCTCTATCCACAGGCACCATGTTATAGGGCAGGAGGAGCTCAGCAGATTGATATATAGTTTGTGGTTCATTCAACATCACTTGTAATTCACTCATTAGATTACTCATTCTAAGCTTAGGACTCCATGGGGTGGTCCTCATTTGTCAATCACTAATTTGGCCCGCCCACTGGACTCCTAAGCCCAGAAGAAGTAGCAATATACTGAATATTTCTCTATAAATTGTATCATAAATTAAATGCTTGCTGGCTCAGCACTTATTTAATGCGACAGGTTCTCTTTAATTTACAAATTATTTCATTAAAGAATCTAATAGTTACCTAAGGCCAAACTGATCTAGGAGTATGTGGTGATAATAGGTTTATGTAGCACCATATTCATTAACTGCTATGTTTGATCAGTAGTCTTTGACTGTCCTAAGCTGGTATCTGATTATTATTTGTGGTACATTAAATGGGACCATACTTGGGACTACAGAACAGGAGAAGGACTTGGGTATTCTGGTTAGAAGTAAGCTGAGCAGCAGTACTCAATGTCAAGCAGCAGCCGCAAAAGCAAACAAGATTTTAGGAAGCATAAAAAGAGAGATAAAATCCAGCGATCCCAACGTATTGTTATCCCTCTATAAATCACTGGTGAGTGAGCCAAATCTAGAATATGGGATCCAGTTTTGGGCTCCACATTTTAAAAAGGATATTCACAAGTTAGAGTCAGTTGACAGGTGGGTAACTAGATCTTTACAAAGGATGGAAGGCCTCTCATATGATGACAGGTTGGAAAGGTTGGGCTTGTTCAGCTTAGAAAAAAGACGCATCAGAGGAGATCTCATCTATATATATATATATATATTGTGACAAAGTCACTGGCTAGGTGCTGGAGGGGAGATGTTACGCTGAGGCTATTGGCTTCAGTGATTTAAAACCCAGAAGTTTTTCTCTGGCACATTAAGTACGGAGAGGGGTTAATTAGCCATTTTATTGATAGGCTAAGTTTTTGTGGCCAACCATACAGTGGGTGGGAAGTTATCCAACTTATCTCCACCTCAGGGTGTGGTCTAAGGTTTAAATAGTTGGCCTCCAGAGGCAGTCAGTGGATATTGGCTAGGGCTTGAATAGTCTGCTCCCAGAGGTAGTCAGTGGGTGTGGTCTAGGGCTTAAATAGTCGGCCTCCAGAGGCAGTCAGGGTATATGGCCTAGGGCTTGAATAGTCTGCTCCCAGAGGTAGTCAGTGGGTGTGGTCTAGGGCTTAAATAGTCGGCTTCCAGAGGCAGTCAGTGGATATGGTCTAGGGCTTAAATAGTCAGCCTCCAGAGGCAGTCAGTGGATATGGTCTAGGGCTTAATTAGTCGGCCTCCAGAGGCAGTCAGTGGGTGTTGTCTAGGGCTTAAATAGTCAGCTTCCAGAGGCAGTCAGTGGGTGTGGTCTAGGACTTAAATAGTCAGCTTCCAGAGGCAGTCAGTGGGTGTGGTCTAGGACTTAAATAGTCAGCTTCCAGAGGCAGTCAGTGGGTGTGGTCTAGGGCTTAAATAGTCGGCCTCCAGAGGCAGTCAGTGGATATGGTCTAGGGCTTAAATAGTCGGCCTCCAAAGGCAGTCAGTAGGTGTGGTCTAGGGATTAAATATTCGGCCTCCAGAGGCCGTTAGTGTTCAGTATGGCTGAAAAGCGGAATTCCTGTGTTTTGTGTCTTGAGGAAAAAACTGAACCAGTGTGTGGTTATTATCCAGAGTGGGCCAATCCCCCCAGATGCAGAGACTGTATACCATTTTGTTCCTCCTGTTTTGCCCAAAGGGCTGTGTTTATTCTCCCTTCACATTGGCTATTGTTGCCTGTATAATAAGCCAATAAAAGAGTTAAAGAAACAGTGTTCCCATTTCTACCTCCGTGTACCGCTGAGTGAGCTGATCTACCACAGAATAAATATATATGTGTGTGGTCATACAAAAGACTGGAACATGACTTATTCAAAGAACCAGGCGGCACTCATTATGTGTGGATGAAAGGTGATTTTGGCAGCTAAATAGGAAAGGGTTCTTTACAGTTAGAGCAGTCAGACTGTGAAATGTCGGACCACAAGCGGTAGTAATGGCAGACACTATAACGGTATTTCATAAAGAACCGGATGTTTTTCACACAATAAATGGCATTTTAGGTTGCGGATAATCTAGCGATAGAGAATGTATAACTGGTGGAAAAGGTTGAGCTTGATGGATCTAAGTCTTTTTTTCAGCCTATAACTATGTAACTATAGTCATCTCTGGCTACTAATAATCCTAGTCCTTAATCTGAGCCGAGTATAATGATTCTTCCAATGATTCCAACCTATAAACTTCGCACGCTACATGAACCAGAACAAACTACACTAATGGGTCCACTAGTTTTACTTTACACGTCCCAGTAATTAGAGTGTAGAAGTGTGAGACCTGATCTGTTTATTAGATATAATCTTGTAAAGTCAGAATTAAATCACCTTGGAGTTCTTGGCTTTTCCATGAGTTTCTTACAATGCACACGTGGAGATTGAATGAAGTCCAAGGATTGAAAAACATACTGGATGGAACGAGCTGATTCTTCTTGTTCCTGGCACCCATTTAAGCAAATTTATCTGATAAAATATACCGTATTAACTTTTTCTGTTTTCATGGGTACTATTGATTTATGACATACAAATTAAAACAATGGTTACCTTTTAATCTAGAGATTCCATCTGGTGGTCCAGATTTAATAGTGATCTGCAAAAACACAACAAACACTCAATGGCATTTTTGCCAATTTTTTCATAACGTTCTGGAGGCTTCCGAAAAAAGGAAGGCCTTCAGTACAGCCGGAAGATGTAGCAAATCTCTTAGGTAAGTAGACTACCCCTATTTTCATAGGGGTTCTTTCCCTACTCTCGTATCCCTCCCCTTAAGTAGACTAACAAAAACAATAGTGTGAGGGATATAACAAGGGTCTAACATAAGCAATTCTGACATTTCAAGCCTCAGATTATGGATCACCCTCTGATGTCTCCTGATGAAGCAGCACCAACGAAGGGGATACACGTCAAGGTCCCGGTGAACTGGTAGTTACAGTCATGACCAAAAGTGTTGGCACTCTTTAAATTGTTCCAGAAAATGAAGTATTTTTCACTGAACATTATTGCAATTACACATGTTTTCTTATATTGTTTATTTCCCATGTGTGTATTGGAACGGCACTAAAAAAACTGAGATAAAATAAGGTAAATTGGACATAATTTCACACCAAATCACAAAAATGGGCCGGACAAAATTGTTGCCACCACCAACTTAATATTTGGTTTAGCATTTATCTGTGATGTTTTGGGGATAGTCACTTTATTGCCTGTGTTTATGGATGTCCTGTCTTCCTTATATCAGGAAATGTCACTCATATTAGGGGTTTGTCTTTACATAAGGCTCCCTAGGGTGTCTTAGGGTACGTTGACAGTGAGCGCGGGTGCCAATCTTGCATGCCAACCTGCGTGGTCAGGTAGGGCCACCAATAGCATTCATTGTTTAAGGAAAGTATCTAGGCCTTTACTCCCTTGCCATCCTGACCCTATGAGTCCTGAATTTGTGTGGCATAGTAGTGGACATTATAACCACCTGGGCCTTCGAATATCTAATTTTTCAGGAATTTTATGGTATTTTCCTTTTAATCAAGTCTCCTAGTTAAGGTCAAAAACTCTCAATACTCGAAAGCAATGTTTTCTGAAAGTTTCTTGTTCATCATGCTGGGATGCTCCATTATCACACAAAGCCCCAGTGTCCAGACTAACATTCAACGGACTGGAATTTGGGACGTAGAAGGGTCATGGCCTTTAAAAGGGGGCATGGCGATGAGTAGAAATTTCCAGGCTTTTGTTCATTGCATTCCAAAATCTATTGAATCAAGTGTTGGCAAGTTTGCTCTAAGTAGGTCGTGTCTCAGCTCTGTGACAAATGCAATGTTTTTTGATAAAAATAATTGTCTATAGACAATGACAACTAAATCCGGAACGTGTTATTGCAGCCCTGATTTGCCTTTTTTTGCATCTCCAGTCACTAAACTTATACCACCATTGGTGCATTTCTGGCACACGCCGTTCCATATTCGACCATGCCCCTTCCGTCAATCCATCCCCTTTTTCCACTAGGCCACATCCCTCGCATCCCTAAAACACATATTAAAACTTGTGCATTAATTTTTGTTTGTTTTTTTGGAGGTGGGAATACAGGTCCTTCTCAAAAAATTAGCATATAGTGTTAAATTTCATTATTTACCATAATGTAATGATTACAATAAAACTTTCATATATTATAGATTCATTATCCACCAACTGAAATTTGTCAGGTCTTTTATTGTTTTAATACTGATGATTTTGGCATACAACTCCTGATAACCCAAAAAACCTGTCTCAATAAATTAGCATATCAAGAAAAGGTTCTGTAAACGACCTATTACCCTAATCTTCTGAATCAACTAATTAACTCTAAACACATGCAATAGATACCTGAGGCTTTTATAAACTCCCTGCCTGGTTCATTACTCAAAACCCCCATCATGGGTAAGACTAGCGACCTGACAGATGTCAAGAAGGCCATCATTGACACCCTCAAGCAAGAGGGTAAGACCCAGAAAGAAATTTCTCAACAAATAGGCTGTTCCCAGAGTGCTGTATCAAGGCACCTCAATGGTAAGTCTGTTGGAAGGAAACAATGTGGCAGAAAACGCTGTACAACGAGAAGAGGAGACCGGACCCTGAGGAAGATTGTGGAGAAGGACCGATTCCAGACCTTGGGGAACCTGAGGAAGCAGTGGACTGAGTCTGGTGTGGAAACATCCAGAGCCACCGTGCACAGGCGTGTGCAGGAAATGGGCTACAGGTGCCGCATTCCCCAGGTAAAGCCACTTTTGAACCATAAACAGCGGCAGAGGCGCCTGACCTGGGCTACAGAGAAGCAGCACTGGACTGTTGCTAAGTGGTCCCAAGTACTTTTTTCTGATGAAAGCAAATTTTGCATGTCATTCGGAAATCAAGGTGCCAGAGTCTGGAGGAAGACTGGGGAGAAGGAAATGCCAAAATGCCTGAAGTCCAGTGTCAAGTACCCACAGTCAGTGATGGTGTGGGGTGCCATGTCAGCTGCTGGTGTTGGTCCACTGTGTTTCATCAAGGGCAGGGTCAATGCAGCTAGCTATCAGGAGATTTTGGAGCACTTCATGCTTCCATCGGCTGAAATGCTTTATGGAGATGAAGATTTCATTTTTCAGCACGACCTGGCACCTGCTCACAGTGCCAAAACCACTGGTAAATGGTTTACTGACCATGGTATTACTGTGCTCAATTGGCCTGCCAACTCTCCTGACCTGAACCCCATAGAGAATCTGTGGGATATTGTGAAGAGAAAGTTGAGAGACGCAAGACCCAACACTCTGGATGAGCTTAAGGCCGCTATTGAAGCATCCTGGGCCTCCATAACATCTCAGCAGTGTCACAGGCTGATTGCCTCCATGCCACGCCGCATTGAAGCAGTCATTTCTGCCAAAGGATTCCCGACCAAGTATTGAGTGCATAACTGAACATTATTATTTGATGGTTTTTTTGTTTGTTATTAAAAAACACTTTTATTTGATTGGATGGGTGAAATATGCTAATTTATTGAGACAGGTTTTTTGGGTTATCAGGAGTTGTATGCCAAAATCATCAGTATTAAAACAATAAAAGACCTGACAAATTTCAGTTGGTGGATAATGAATCTATAATATATGAAAGTTTTATTGTAATCATTACATTATGGTAAATAATGAAATTTAACACTATATGCTAATTTTTTGAGAAGGACCTGTATAGCCAGAATTCAGCTTAATATATCTCCATCATTGTAGAAATAGGAAAAAAAAAGCCAGCTCACCACTGGTGATGCAATGGACACCACAGAGAGTTCCCCCGTGTCGTGTCATGGCCCCTGATGCAAAGCATCAGAGGGCTCCTTTAAGGCTGCCAAAAATCATAGCTCGTCCTGAGAAAAATGACATTATATTCCGAGCATTTTACACATGTTCAGTTCTGGAAGCCTTTCTGTCACCATTCCCCGCTGTACTAGAGGCTGCCAGCGCTTCTCTCACGTGGTAATTACTATAGGCATAAATGTAAGTATTTCTCATTAAGGCACACTCATATTGCCATGTGTAATGAAGCCAGGAAAATGTCTTTTTAGCTTCCCTCTTTCAAGTGCTCTCTTTGCGCTGCACATTAGACCACGGAGCTTGTTACCAAATCGGAGAATTTAAAGATTAATGCTATCTGGGCAAAACTAATATTTTAATCTAATTCAGAATTGGCAGAGTCCCTGAACGGAAAAGAGACTGTTTAGAAGAACATAATCCACCGAATCTCAGCGTTGGAGGAGTTATCTCTTCAAAATAGTATTCCACATTAATTATTCATTGATGTTTCTGCTACAAACTGCTCCCTGAAGCCTTGATTCAATTAAAAGAAAGGAATGACCCTATCCATCTCCGCTGCACCGAGGCTTTACATTTCACTGTCATGAGTGGGCACCACGAGGAGTATCTGGATGATCCGATGATGATTCACAAATAGCTGGATTTAGAGTCATGGTCGTACTATTGAGTCTCCCAGCCAGGGGAGTCGGTACCAGGTCCAGTTGGCTATTAAAGGGCCGGTGCGACCCGGTCTGTGGTCCTGGGGCTTAACGTTAAAGGGGAACGGTCTTTAAAGGGGAAAATGTTTATAAGTCTGTCGTGATGCCACCTGTGGTGTTTGGTCAGTAGTGGGACCAACGCTACGTTGAAGGTCCCCTGAGGCCTTACACTCTGTGCTTGCTGAGTCTGAGGTCCCTGCTGCCACTAAGTGCTCCAAACAAGGTCCTAGTTGTTTTAGTTCTTTCCCCTGTCCTGGGACAGGTACCTGTATGGTAGGCAGCTTGAGCTGTACCTTCTGGGGGTCTCCGCACATTGACTCCAGGCTCCAGGGTGCTGATGTACCACAGGTGGAAATGGGCAATGTCCGTGTAATCTTATGCCCTCTAGTTCTGCTCTATGTCTTAGTACTCCACAAACGCCTCGGGCTCCCGGTACCCGGATTCTGCGCACTGACTCCCAGGAGGCCTACTCGTAGCTTCCTGGAGTCCTGTAACTCCTCTCTGCTCCCTTCCTGTCTGTCCTCACTCACAGACTCTCTGTACCAACTGATCTAGCTCCTGCTCCAAACCAGGATCTTTATCCAGGGAAGCTGCCCTAAAACAGAGTTTTGAGCTCCCCTTCCTGGCCTGGATTTGGAAGTGTTGTGTGTGTGATAACAGCCAAAGGGAATCTCACTTGTCTCCAGGCATAGCACTACCCTCCCCGAGAGGAAGGCAGCACTACTCTGGTACCCGAACTCCTGGGGTGCCTCACTATATGGTCAGATCCATAGGATGGACCATAGCACAATGGACATCCTTAAAGTGGAACTCCACCTTTAAACACTATTTTGTATCTAGGTCACATTTGACAGATCTTTTTTTAAAGTTTTTTTTTCTTTTACATTCCATACATTGATAGCATAGGGGTCTATCTTACACCAGTGCTGCATGCAGCCTCTTCATTTTCCGGATTGTTGGGGGTTCCAAAGGTCTGACCCTTTATTGATAATATATGCCATCACTTTAGGGCACATGAAAGCTCTGTTCACGCTTACTTGTGTTTGCATGAGTGGTGTTGGGGCAGTCTGCTGCACTATTGATCCACTGATGCATGGCTGACATCTGCTCTCTGTACAGGTCTATGACCTTTTGAAGGACATCATATACTTGCCCTATATTACCGCCTCCTCCCACAAATGATACGAGTCAGTATAGTTTCTTAGGATACTAGGGTTCTGCAAAACCTATAATGAATGACTGTGTTTAAATAAAAATATGCAGTCCATAAAAAACAAGAAAAAAGCTGAATGGCACTAAGAAACAGGTGAGTACTCACTGTTTGAGCAGTCTTTGCAAAGTCCAGTAGGATGAGCTGAGTCGACAACCCCACCAAACGGTAATCCACTGAAATAAGGCGTGCTTGCTTGAAAAAACATGAGTGGAAATCCAAACAGGAAGAAAATAGCACCACACAAGTCTTCCAGTAAAAAAAAACCTTTGTCCTTTATTTTAACAACGTATTTTAACGCGTGGTATACGCTTCAACGGGTCCAGAACCAGAACGGTTCAACGGGTCCAGAACGGGACCAAGACCTGTTGAAGCGTATACCACGCGAAACAGCCATAGTCCATTAACCTAACCAGTTCGTCTTGCAATTATCCTGCCCTCTGTAACCATGTCCATAGCACGTTGTTAAAATAAAGAACAAAGGTTTTTTTTACTGGAAGACTTGTGTGGTGCTGCTATTTTCTTCCTGTTTGGATTAAATAAAAATATATCTTTAATGACAAATAAACAAGATAAAAAGTCATAAAATGACAGTAGTCATGTTGATTGTCATCAACTCAACTCGTAGTGAGTACATGGTATACGGTATATATTACGCTAAATGCCCAACACATATTTTTCCGAAGCCTCTTCCATGGGGCGACGGTCTACATCGTATGTGTGTCAGCTTGGACCAGGTGATCACGGAATTCTGAACAAATGATAATGTTTAGTCATGACTACTGATGAGTGAACGTTCTCGGATAAGGTGTTATCTGAGCATCTCCGTGTGCTAACCGATTGACTTCGGCGTGCTCGAATAATATGTAGGAGTCCACGTGGCTGCATGTCTCACGGCTGCTCGACAGCCACAACACATGCAGGGATTTCCTGTTTGTTAGCCAATCCCTGCATGTGTTGTGGCTGTTGAACAGCTGCGAAACATGCAGCCACGGGACTCGAACATATTTTTCGACCATGCCAAAGACACTCTATTAGCACACAAGCATGCTCAGATAACACCCTAACCCAAGCATGTTTGCTCATCACTAGTCATGACCTCTCACTTGTGGTCTGTGATCAGATGGCGCTATAATTTAATTAGAACATTTTGCTAAAACTTTTTACTTTTAACCAAAGTAAACTTAGACTTGACCGTGTTAAAATGCTCCACATTTATCACATTCGCTCATACTGTTGGATACATTTGGCGTATCTTTTGACTTTATAGTCTACATCATCTTTGACTTGGCTTTCTCTGCACCAGAAAGTTTTACCAAAATTTTGCACCAATGTTGCTGTATGGTGTCACATTTTAAGCCAATGTTTCCCAACTCCGGTCTTCAAGAGCCACCAACAGGTCATGTTTTTAAGATTTCCTTAGTATTGCCCAGGTAATAAATTACATCACCTGTAAAATACTAAGGAAATCCAGAAAACATGACCTGTTGGTGGCTCAGGAGGACCGGAGTTGGGGAACACTGTCTTAAGCCATGCCCGTCCTTCACAAAGCCACTCCTGTGTCCTACGATACTTTGCTTCTTGTCTATCAATATGCAATACAAGTCAACAACACATAAAGTGTCCAAAAAGCTTAACTATTGTGGTCTAAGGTACGTACGACAGTTTTTTGGTGCAAATTGCTCTAGAATTCGGACTCATTTAGCTTATTAAATATCCCCCATTACGTGTGAAACCACCCAATGGAATTTCTCTTGAACTGGATGATATAAAATTCTTAGGCACTTTGAAGGGCCCGACATACTGTATTACTTAAAGCAGCATTTTTTGGAAATTAAACATTGAAAGCCTGTCCCTACAAGTCTAAGACAGTATGGTAACACGGGATGCCAGTACCTGGGGCAAAAAAAGTATTGTGTCCACTAATCCTGAAAAAAATGCCCCTGTAAAACAAATAGTGACTCCTTTGGAAAATCTTAACACCCTGTTGGTGCCTTCCTATAAAGTAATGATAATAATGCCATCTTTTTGCCGCACCCAATTGATGGCCATTTTGTTCCAATGAAAACTCCGGAACCAACACAGGTATGAAGGATGCAAGTGTTTGAATAAGGGCAGCTTGCCTCTATTCGGTGTGAAAATTGAGTTGGGTTTTACAAAGTTCTGCCAAAATATTCTCCGTGCTTGCCGATCTTCAATATTTTAGTATTTTAACATTAGGATACTATTAAGGAGAGCTATTGGGTGGATACCGGATTTTTACATGCATAAAAAGGAGAAGAGAAAAAGCAGACAAAACATCCAAAATTAAAAAAAAAAAGCTAAATATATATATTTTTTTATAAACTCGGTATAAACGTAATATAAGATGCAGAAAAGCATGCCTCTCCTATCTCCGAAACATCTCCTTAAGATCACAGTATACAAGTGCCAGGTCCCTCTCTGCAAAGTTCAAGCCGCTCATAGCCTTGGACAATCTAAAATTCTGCTATGACTTCGAAGCAACGATTCCAAGTGACTCACTTTCCCAACGGAACCACAACTGAAAAACACTTGTAATATTTTTTTTTTTTTTTTTTTTACTTTCTTGCTTTATTAATGCAAAGAGATCGTTACTAAGCGAAGAAAACCATGGGTGGGAGCCTGAATACAAGTTTTACCAGTGAACTCATCGTGCAGCTGCTTTGTTACACACCTATGAAAAATCAGCCATCACATGCATCAAATAGTAATAACCGGGGAGGCGCGTGCTGGACACTGTCCTGTGTCTCTTTTTCCATGTGTTGTTTTTCCATCAAATGTATAAAATTAATATCATATGGCACAGAACAGCTCCCCACACGTTCCTGCTGCCAGGGGTTGTTGCAGCGTACAGGAGAACGCCTCCTGGCTTCATGGCTGATATCAGCCCGTAGATCAGTTACCGGGCTAGGGAGGCCATTGCCACATTGGCAAAGAGCGTTTCATTCTTTTGCCTTGTAGGATATGTAGCTCAATGTCGGGTTATGTAACGCCGCAGCTCACACTGCATACTGAATTACCAACATAAACACAGTTTGCTCAAAACAGATGGTAACATGACGTGGCACAAACTGGCAAAACACTTCTGAAGCTTTTCTTTCACTTGTTTCAACTGCAAAAAAGGTTCCTAGCTTGGCATATGTCTTATGCTTTGAGCTGATTTTTTTATACAAATGTCGAAAAAACCTGTAAAAGTCCAAACTTCAGGTTCTTATAAAAGATGAAGAAAAAATATGTGTTTATCATTATATTTATATCCCCATCTTGTTTCTAGAATTGTCTATGGAAATCCATTCATCAGTAAGTAAAATGGAATAATAGAAAGGTAGATGGATAGATAATAACTGGATAAATAATAGATAGATCATAGATAATAGAGGAGTTTGTATGTTCTCCCCGTGTTTGTGTGGGTTTCCTCCAGGTTCTCCATTTCCTTCCACATTCCAAAGACATACTGATAGGGAATTTAGATTGTGAGCCCCAATGGGGACAGCGATGATAATGTGTGCAAAAAAAACACAAATGTGTGCTATATAAATAAAGAGATTATTATTTATTATAGATACAGTACCTTACGAAAGTATTCGGCTCCCTTGAACCTTTCAAACTTTTCCCACATATCATGCTTCAAGCATAAAGATACCAAATGTAAATTTTTGGTGAAGAATCAATAACAAATGGAACACAATTGTGAAGTTGAACGAAATGTATTGGTTATTTTAAATTTTTGTGGAAATTCAAAAATTGAAAAGTCGAGCGTACAATATTATTCGGCCCCTTTACTTTCAGTGCAGCAAACTCACTCCAGAAGTTCATTGTGGATCTCTGAATGATCCACTGTTGTCCTAAATGCCTAATGATGATAAATATAATCCACCTGTGTGTAATCAAGTCTCCGTATAATGCACCTGCTCTGTGATAGTCTCAGGGTTCTGCATCATGAAGACCAAGGAACACAACAGGTAGGTCCGTGATACTGTTGTGGAAAAGTTTAAAGCCGGATTTGGATACAAGATGATTTCCAAAACTTCAAACATCCCAAGGAGCACTGTGCAAGCGATCATATTGCAATGGAAGGAGTATCATACCACTGCAAATCTGCCAAGACTCTGCCGTCCCTCTAAACTTTCATCTCAAACAACGAGAAGACTGATCAGAGATGCAGCCAAGAGGCCCATGATCATTCTGGATGAACTGCAGAGATCTACAGCTGAGGTGGGACAGTCTGTCCATAGGACAACAATCAGCAGAAAACTGGCCTTTATGGAAGAGAAGCAAGAAGAAAGCCATTTCTCAAAGATAACCATAAAAAGTGTCCTTTAAAGTTTGCAACAAGCCACCAGGGAGACACAGCAAACATGTGGAAGAAGGTGCTCTGGTCAGATGAAACCAAAATCGAACTTTTTACCAACAATGCCAAACTATATGTTTGGCATAAAGGCAACACAGCTCATCACCTGGAACACCATCCCCACTGTCAAACATGGTGGTGGCAGCATCATGGTTTGGGCCTGCTTTTCTTCAGCAGGGACAGGGAAGATGGATGGAGCCAAATACAGGACCATTCTTGAAGAAAACCTGTTGGAGTCTGCAAAAGACCTGAGACTGGGACGGAGATTTGTCTTCCAACAACACAATGATCCCAAACATAAAGCAAAATCTACAATGGAATGGTTCACAAATAAACATATCCAGGAGTTAGAATGGCCAAGCCAAAGTCCAGACCTCAATCCAATCGAGAATCTGTGGAAAGAGCTGAAAACTGCTGTTCACAAACGATCTCCATCAAACTTCACTGACCTCGAGCTGTTTGCCAAGGAAGAATGGGCAAGAATTTCAGTCTCTCGCTGTTCAAAACTGATAGAGACATACCCCAAGCGACTTGCAGCAATAATCACAGCAAAAGGTGGCGCAACAAAGTATTACGTTAAAGAGGCCGAATAATATTGCACGCCCCACTTTTCAGTTTTTGAATTTCCACAAAAATTTAAAATAATCAATAAATTTCATTCAACTTCACAAATGTGTTCCACTTGTTGTTGATTCTTCACCAAAAATTTACATTTGGTATCTTTTTGTTTGAAGCATGATATGTGGGAAAAGGTTGAAAAGTTCAAGGGAGCCAAATACTTTCACAAGGCACTGTAAAAGATAGATAATAGATAGATATATAATAAATAGATAGATAATAGAAGGATAGAAGATAGACAATAGATAGATAGATGATAGATAGATATAGATAGATAGTAGATATAGATAGCACACTTTACAGCATAATACCCATCCACAGCCTTTTCTAGAGAAGACTTTATACATCAGACAGATGTGCAGACGGCATTAGGACATGATAGACTTAATTTGGCTTAAAAGTCATATAAAAATCCCAGTAACACTATTTTCTTTCACCGTCCTAAGACATCACATCCTAATGATCTAGACGACAGCATCAGACGTTAGACCGGTGGGAGCCATGTTACTGATCATACACATTATTCGGAGACAGTCTCAGTTTTATAGAAAAGCTGTGCTCATGTCTCGTCCTGGAGGGACGTGCGGTAATTAAGCCCCGGAGTATCTGTATGAAGAATCTTTTGAAGTCACATTTTCCTTATACAGTCAATTCTACAGGGATCCATCAAATCTCAAGATCCGCGGTGTCTGTTCCATGGTAATGTCAGTACTTGCCCATGTTGAAGTTTCCGTAAAGGAGCTCATATTGCGAAGTACAGTTGTGTTTTCACATCTATATTCCGACAAGATCTATTGATGTCGCCCTTAAATAACCAGTATTGACATATAGAGATGTATTTCTGCACCAGCGGCATACCTTGGTCTTTTCCTATGTAGAGGCCCATAATAACGACATATACTGTAAATAAATAGTGCCGCTACCCAATGTGAGCTTCAATCCTATGAAAATAGCAGGCATTTACATTTCTATACATCTGCGCCTTTTCCCTTATAGAAATAAACACGTTCTCTGTCGCTATAATTACCGTATTGACAGAAGGAAAATGTAAATGTGTCCCGTATAGAGCAAAGGGAGAAAAATAAAGCTTTAACATTCTTCAGATTGGAAGGAGCGCCCTGGGTTATAATGAACTGCAGGTTTAGCTCTTGTGTGAAGAAAATTGGCTCCGTCAGAAACCTTTAATTTAGAACGGATCACTTTTTCCTGAGAACACGCCTGCCGCAGTAATGTCAAACATTTTCCAGCTTGCGTTCCAGGTATATTCAGTTGGTGAGAGGTTCTGAGAAAGCGCTTATACCCCGAGCCTGACCGGCAGATGTTAGGAGTTGGATGCCTTCAAGAAAGGTGCAGGTGGCCTCCTGGCATCGTCACCGGCAGCTGACGGGCAACTGGCTGCACTGAAAGGCATCTCATGAATTTTCCTAAGAAAATACCACTTAGCTATTAGTAAAGAATTCCATGCAGCGATGGACGATGTAAACCGAGACATAAAAGTTAATTACAATAAAACTTCGGAATTTCAAACCAAAAAATGTGTTTATTATGTTACCATAGCATACGGGTATATGGAGGTTTCTTGCACTCCGTAACGTTAGACCTTCCTCTAGGCAGTGCAAAATACAGACATAGCTTCTATTATCACGAGCGGAGAAGAAAGTCAAGAGGTATAAACTGCGCTCTTCTATTATACCAACCCGTCTTTTACTTTATTCTTAGCTGTAAGAAATGTTGATATACACAGATGCCAGAGCGCATACATATAACAGATTTCTTATTATGATCTCCCGAGCATTCCTGATGCCTCCATTTTCTTAAAGCGGGATAAAATCGCAGTATTTTTACCTTGTTTTTCGAAAATCCACGTCGAGTGAATACGTCATTATGCTGTGTTCAATCGTTGTACCGCAATGTATATTTTGCTGCATTTTTCAAAAGTCAAGACAAAACTTGCAGGTCTACTGAAAATGTGGCAAAAACCCCCACAATGCAGCAATACTTCTGTATATACCGTATACAGTTAGGTCCATATATATTTGGACAAAGACAACATTTTTCTAATTTCGGTTACAGACATTACCACAATGAATTTTAAACAAAACAATTCAGATGCAGTTGAAGTTCAGACTCTCGGCTTTCATTTGAGAGTATCCACATTAAAATTGGATGAAGGGTTTAGGATTTTCAGCTCCTTAACATGTGCCACCCTGTTTTTAAAGGGACCAAAAGTAATTGGACAATTGACTCCAAGGCTATTTCATGGACAGGTGTGGGCAATCCCTTCATTATATCATTCTCAATTAAGCAGATAAAAGGCCTGGAGTTGATTTGAGGTGTGGTTCTTGCATTTGGAAGGTTTTGCTGTGAAGTAAACATGCGGTCAAAGGAGCTCTCCATGCAGGTGAAACAAGCCTTCCTTAAGCTGCGAAAACAGAAAAAACCCATCCGAGAAATTGCTACAATATTAGGAGTGGCAAAATCTACAGTTTGGTACATCCTGAGAAAGAAAGAAAGAAAGCACTGGTGAACTCATTAATGCAAAAAGACCTGGGCGCCCACGGAAGACAACAGTGGTGGATGATCGCAGAATGATCTCCATGGTGAAGAGAAACCCCTTCACAACAGCCAACCAAGTGAACAACACTCTCCAGGAGGTCGGCGTATCAATATCCCAATCTACCATAAAGAGAAGACTGCATGAAAGTAACTACAGAGGGTTCACTGCACGGTGCAAGCCACTCATAAGCATCAAGAATAAAAAGGATAGACTGGACTTTGCTAAAAAACATCTAAAAAAGCCAGCACAGTTCTGGATGAACATTCTTTGGACAGATGAAACCAAGACCAACCTCTACCAGAATGATGGAAAGAGAAAAGTATGGTGAAGGCGTGGTACAGCTCATGATCCAAAGCATAGCACATCATCTGTAAAACACGGCGGAGGCAGTGTGATGGCTTGGGCATGCATGGCTGCCAGTGGCACTGGGTCACTAGTGTTTATTGATGATGTGACACAGGACAGAAGCAGCTGAATGAATACTGAGGTATTCAGAGACATACTGTGTGCTCAGATCCAGCCAAATGCAGCCAAACTGATTGGTCGTCGTTTCATACTACAGATGGACAATGACCCAAAACATAAAGCCAAAGCAACCCAGGAGTTTATTAAAGCAAAGAAGTGGAATATTCTTGAATGGCCAAGTCAGTCACCTGATCTCAAACCAATTGAGCATGCATTTCACTTGTTAAAGACTAAACTTCAGACAGAAAGGCCCACAAACAAACAGCAACTGAAAACCACCGCAGTGAAGGCCTGGCAGAGCATCAAAAAGGAGGAAACACAGCGTCGGGTGATGTCCATGAGTTCAAGACTTCAGGCAGTCATTGCCAACAAACGGTTTTCAACCAAGTACTAAAAATGAACATTTTAGTTAAAATTATTGAATCTGTCCAATTACTTTTGGTCCCTTTAAAAACAGGGTGGCACATGTTAAGGAGCTGAAACTCCTAAACCCTTCATCCAATTTTAATGTGGATACCCTCAAATGAAAGCTGAAAGACTGAACTTCAACTGTATCTGAATTGTTTTGTCTAAAATTCATTGTGGTAATATCTATAACCAAAATTAGAAAAATGTTGTCTCTGTCCAAATATATATGGACCTAACTGTATATTTCCAGAAGGGTGGATAGAAATTCTAGATGATTGATTCGACCTAGATGTGTTCACTAATTTGAGATACCTGGTCCTGCCATGTTTATTTTATTGGCTTTAGTACTATTTGTATAAAAAATGAACTTACTATTAGCTATGATTAGGCTGTGGCTACATGGTGATTTTTCTTGCCATAGTTGCAGTAGTTCAGGGGTCTCATTCACCTGCATTATGCTGCGATGCAGCAGCTGCCCAGAGAGATCTTTGGCCTGTGCTGTGGCCAAAGTCGTCATGTAGATCCAGATTTAAGAGCAAACTGTGTGCTTGAAACGCGTCAGCAGGAACAAACTATTATTTCTGCTATGGATTTTACAAGTGCTCCAAATAGAGATTGTTTTGGTTTTTTTTTCACAGGGGTGCTGGACTCAACTAGTACTCAGCTACCTGCCTGGCCTGTCCTATTCTGAACAGCTAGGGATGCCAGGTTACACATTTTCCGTATACAGGGATGTGTGTTGTGAATTCTGTGGCTGAATTCACTCCTGTGGTCACAAGTGGAACTGCAGCTTCTGGGCTTCCTCCCTCAGGTGTTCTGGTGAGCTCGTTGGCTGCCTTGTTATTTAACTCCACCTGATTCTGTCTTCCTTGCTCCTTGTCAATGTTTCAGTGTTGGATCTGAGCTTCTCCTGATTGTTCCTGTGACCTGCTGCTCTGTATAGCTAAGTGCTTTTTGCTTTTTTGTTGCTTTTTTTCTGTCCAGCTTGTCTTTTGTTTTGCTGGAAGCTCTGAGACGCAAAGGGTGTACCGCCGTGCCGTTAGTTCTGCACGGTGGGTTTTTTTTGCCCCCTTTGCGTGGTTTTGCTTTAGGGTTTTTTGTAGACTGCAAAGTTCGCTTTACTGTCCTCGCTCTGTCCTAGAATATCGGGCCCCACTTTGCTGAATCTATTTCATCCCTACGTTTTGTCTTTTCATCTTACTCACAGTCATTATATGTGGGGGGCTGCCTTTTCCTTTGGGGAATTTCTCTGGGGCAAGTCAGGCCTATTTTTCTATCTTCAGGCTAGCTAGTTTCTTAGGCTGTGCCGAGTTGCCTAGGTAGTTGTTAGGCGCAATCCACAGCCGCTTTTAGTTGTGTTTAGGATAGGATCAGGTGTGCAGTCTACAGAGTTTCCACGTCTCAGAGCTCGTTCTTGTATTTTTGGGTATTTGTCAGATCACTGTGTGCGCTCTGATCGCTAAGCACACTGTGTTTCTGGATTGCCTTCATAACACCTGTCATTAGCAAACATAACAGTACAAGGAGCCCAACTAATGATTCTCAATAGAGGGAAAGAAAAAGTTCTGACATCATTTTTTTTTTTTTTTTCTGCTCTGTGTTCACTTTTTTTTTTCCCCTAGACATTTGGGTGATTCTGGACACAGGTGTGGACATGGATATTCAGGGTCTGTGCTCTTCAATGGATAATCTCGTTATAAATGTACAAAAAATTCAAGATACTATTGATCAGAAATCTAGGTTAGAACCAAGAATTCCTATTCCTGATTTGTTTTTTGGAGATAGAACTAAGTTTCTAAGTTTCAAAAATAATTGTAAGCTATTTCTGGCCTTGAAACCTCATTCTTCTGGTAATCCTATTCAACAGGTTTTGATTATTATTTCTTTTTTGCGCGGCGACCCTCAAGACTGGGCATTTTCTCTTGCGCCAGGAGACCCTGCATTGAGTAGTGTCGATGCGTTTTTCCTGGCGCTCGGATTGCTGTACGATGAGCCTAATTCAGTGGATCAGGCTGAGAAAAATTTGCTGGCTTTGTGCCAGGGTCAGGATGATATAGAAGTATATTGTCAGAAATTTAGGAAATGGTCAGTACTCACTCAGTGGAATGAATCTGCGCTGGCAGCTTTGTTCAGAAAGTGTCTCTCTGAGGCTCTTAAGGATGTCATGGTGGGATTTCCTATGCCTGCTGGTTTGAATGAGTCTTTGTCTTTGGCCATTCAGATCGGTCGACGCTTGCGCGAGCGTAAATCTGTGCACCATTTGGCGGTACTGCCTGAGGTTAAACCTGAGCCTATGCAGTGCGATAGGACTATGACTAGAGTTGAACGGCAGGAATACAGACGTCTGAATGGTCTGTGTTTCTACTGTGGTGATTCCACTCATGCTATTTCTGATTGTCCTAAGCGCACTAAGCGGTCCGCTAGGTCTGCCGTCATTGGTACTGTACAGTCCAAATTCCTTCTGTCCATTACCTTGATATGCTCTTTGTCGTCGTTTTCTGTCATGGCGTTTGTGGATTCGGGCGCTGCCCTGAATCTGATGGATTTGGATTATGCTAAACGTTGTGGGTTTTTCTTGGAGCCTTTGCGGTGTCCTATTCCATTGAGAGGAATTGATGCTACACCTTTGGCCAAGAATAAACCTCAATACTGGGCCCAGCTGACCATGTGCATGGCTCCTGCACATCAGGAAGTTATTCGCTTTCTGGTGTTGCATAATCTGCATGATGTGGTCGTGTTGGGGTTGCCATGGCTACAAACCCATAATCCAGTATTGGATTGGAATTCCATGTCGGTATCCAGCTGGGGTTGTCAGGGGGTACATGGTGATGTTCCATTTTTGTCGATTTCGTCATCCACCCCTTCTGAGGTCCCAGAGTTCTTGTCTGATTATCAGGATGTATTTGAAGAGCCCAAGTCCGATGCTCTACCTCCGCATAGGGATTGTGATTGTGCTATCAATTTGATTCCTGGTAGTAAATTCCCTAAAGGTCGATTATTTAATTTATCCGTGCCCGAACACGCCGCTATGCGCAGTTATGTGAAGGAATCCCTGGAGAAGGGACATATTCGCCCATCGTCATCACCACTGGGAGCAGGGTTCTTCTTTGTAGCCAAGAAGGATGGTTCGCTGAGACCGTGTATTGATTACCGCCTTCTTAATAAGATCACTGTTAAATTTCAGTATCCCTTGCCATTGTTATCTGACTTGTTTGCTCGGATTAAGGGGGCTAGTTGGTTCACTAAGATAGATCTTCGTGGTGCGTATAATCTGGTGAGAATCAGGCAAGGAGATGAATGGAAAACTGCATTCAATACGCCCGAGGGTCATTTTGAGTATCTAGTGATGCCGTTCGGACTTGCCAATGCTCCATCTGTGTTTCAGTCTTTTATGCATGACATCTTCCGTGAGTATCTGGATAAATTCCTGATTGTTTACTTGGATGACATTTTGATCTTCTCAGATGATTGGGAGTCTCATGTGAAGCAGGTCAGAATGGTTTTTCAGGTCCTGCGTGCTAACTCTTTGTTTGTGAAGGGATCAAAGTGTCTCTTCGGTGTGCAGAAAGTTTCATTTTTGGGGTTCATCTTTACCCCTTCTACTATCGAGATGGATCCAGTTAAGGTCCAAGCCATCCAGGATTGGATTCAGCCGACATCTCTGAAAAATTTTCCAAAGTTCCTGGGCTTTGCTAATTTTTATCGTCGCTTCATCTGTAATTTTTCTAGCATTGCCAAACCATTGACCGATTTGACCAAGAAGGGTGCTGATTTGGTTAATTGGTCTTCTGCTGCCGTGGAAGCTTTTCAGGAGTTGAAGTGTCGTTTTTGTTCTGCCCCTGTGTTGTGTCAACCAGATGTTTCTCTTCCGTTCCAGGTCGAGGATGATGCTTCTGAGATTGGAGCAGGGGCGGTTTTGTCACAGAGAGGTTCTGGTTGCTCAGTGTTGAAACCATGTGCTTTCTTTTCCAGGAAGTTTTCTGCTGCTGAGCGTAATTATGATGTGGGCAACCGAGAGTTGCTGGCCATGAAGTGGGCATTCGAGGAGTGGCGTCATTGGCTTGAAGGAGCTAAGCATCGCGTGGTGGTATTGACTGATCATAAGAACCTTACTTATCTCGAGTCTGCCAAGCGCTTGAATCCTAGACAGGCCCGTTGGTCGTTATTTTTTGCTCGCTTCGATTTTGTGATTTCGTACCTTCCAGGCTCTAAAAATGTGAAGGCGGATGCTCTGTCTAGGAGTTTTGTGCCCGACTCTCCGGGTTCATCTGAGCCGGCGAGTATCCTCAAGGAAGGAGTCATTGTGTCTGCCATCTCCCCTGATTTGCGGCGAGTGTTGCAAAAATTTCAGGCTAATAAACCTGATCGTTGTCCGGCCGAGAAACTGTTCGTCCCTGATAGGTGGACTAGTAAAGTTATCTCTGAACTTCATTGTTCGGTGTTGGCTGGTCATCCAGGAATCTTTGGTACCAGAGAGTTAGTGGCTAGATCCTTCTGGTGGCCATCTCTGTCACGGGATGTACGTACTTTTGTGCAGTCCTGTGGGATTTGTGCTAGGGCTAAGCCCTGCTGTTCACGTGCCAGTGGGTTGCTTTTGCCCTTGCCGGTCCCGAAGAGGCCTTGGACACATATTTCGATGGATTTCATTTCTGACCTTCCCGTTTCTCAAAAGATGTCAGTCATTTGGGTGGTCTGTGATCGCTTTTCTAAAATGGTCCATCTGGTGCCCTTGGTTAAATTGCCTTCCTCCTCTGATTTGGTGCCTTTGTTCTTCCAGCATGTGGTTCGTTTGCATGGCATTCCTGAGAATATTGTTTCTGACAGAGGTTCCCAGTTTGTTTCAAGGTTCTGGCGAGCCTTTTGTGGTAGGATGGGCATTGACCTATCTTTTTCCTCGGCTTTCCATCCTCAGACTAATGGCCAGACCGAACGAACCAATCAGACCTTGGAAACATATCTGAGATGTTTTGTTTCTGCAGACCAGGATGATTGGGTGTCCTTTTTGCCGTTGGCTGAGTTCGCCCTTAATAATCGGGCCAGCTCGGCTACCTTGGTCTCTCCATTTTTCTGCAATTCTGGGTTCCATCCTCGTTTCTCTTCAGGACAGGTTGAGTCTTCGGACTGTCCTGGTGTGGATTCTGTGGTGGACAGGTTGCAGCAGATCTGGACTCAGGTAGTGGACAATTTGACCTTGTCCCAGGAGAAGGCTCAACTTTTCGCTAATCGCAGACGCCGTGTGGGTCCCCGACTTCGTGTTGGGGATCTGGTTTGGTTATCTTCTCGTCATATTCCTATGAAGGTTTCCTCTCCTAAATTTAAACCTCATTTTATTGGTCCGTATAGGATTTCTGAGATTCTCAATCCTGTGTCCTTTCGTCTGACCCTCCCGGACTCCTTTTCCATACATAATGTATTCCATAGGTCGTTGTTGCGGAGATACGTGGCACCTATGGTTCCATCTGTTGAGCCTCCTGCCCCTGTTTTGGTGGAGGGGGAATTGGAGTATATTGTGGAGAAAATTTTGGATTCTCGTGTCTCTAGACGGAAACTCCAGTATCTGGTTAAATGGAAGGGTTATGCTCAGGAAATAATTCCTGGGTTTTTGCCTCTGATGTCCATGCTCCAGATCTTGTTCGTGCCTTTCATGTGGCTCATCCTGGTCGGCCTGGGGGCTCTGGTGAGGGTTCGGTGACCCCTCCTCAAGGGGGGGGTACTGTTGTGAATTCTGTGGCTGAATTCACTCCTGTGGTCACAAGTGGAACTGCAGCTTCTGGGCTTCCTCCCTCAGGTGTTCTGGTGAGCTCGTTGGCTGCCTTGTTATTTAACTCCACCTGATTCTGTCTTCCTTGCTCCTTGTCAATGTTTCAGTGTTGGATCTGAGCTTCTCCTGATTGTTCCTGTGACCTGCTGCTCTGTATAGCTAAGTGCTTTTTGCTTTTTTGTTGCTTTTTTTCTGTCCAGCTTGTCTTTTGTTTTGCTGGAAGCTCTGAGACGCAAAGGGTGTACCGCCGTGCCGTTAGTTCGGCACGGTGGTTTTTTTTTGCCCCCTTTGCGTGGTTTTGCTTTAGGGTTTTTTGTAGACTGCAAAGTTCGCTTTACTGTCCTCGCTCTGTCCTAGAATATCGGGCCCCACTTTGCTGAATCTATTTCATCCCTACGTTTTGTCTTTTCATCTTACTCACAGTCATTATATGTGGGGGGCTGCCTTTTCCTTTGGGGAATTTCTCTGGGGCAAGTCAGGCCTATTTTTCTATCTTCAGGCTAGCTAGTTTCTTAGGCTGTGCCGAGTTGCCTAGGTAGTTGTTAGGCGCAATCCACAGCCGCTTTTAGTTGTGTTTAGGATAGGATCAGGTGTGCAGTCTACAGCGTTTCCACGTCTCAGAGCTCGTTCTTGTATTTTTGGGTATTTGTCAGATCACTGTGTGCGCTCTGATCGCTAAGCACACTGTGTTTCTGGATTGCCTTCATAACACCTGTCATTAGCAAACATAACAGATGTGCCGTCAATCATGTCTTATAGTCCGTCATGTGAAAGTGCTTCTCACTGATCTCTGTGCAAGGTCTAAATTGAATTTGGCTTGTCCTTGTACACTTGCATTTACAGTGGTGTAACTTGAAGCTTGTGGACCCCAATGCAAAATCCTCAGTCACTATCAGCGGGCAGGGAGAAGCTGCCGGGGACCCGCATGTATGACTAGTTCCCAGTGCGGCTCGGTCCCCGGAAGCTATTGAAAGTATGTTTTTCTCTGATTTCAAACACAAGCATGCATGGCTGTGATCGTACAGCCAGTGGCTGCGCACGGTTTGGGCAGTATGTATCACCTGTCAGGTTCCCTTTCATAGTCTTGGTCTTCTCATATGGGAAAAAGGGACCTTTTGGCTCCAGTGCCCAGGTGTGACTGAAGGGGCACACAGGGCCAGTTGCTGTGAGCCACAACTGAGTTCTATTTGCCCAGAAACCCCTCTTGTAAGCAGGAATGACACATGAATGTGATGTGCTGTGGAATCCTTTCTGTACTCACTTGTGGTTTGGGAGTCCTTGTTACCTCCCCGTCCATGGGACCAGATGCATGCATGACAGGACACCTTAGGTCCTGTCCAACAGGTTTGATGTGACTGCAATTCGGATACATGCGGTTGCAGCTCGCAGAGTGAGACAGAATCTCCTCTGGATGATGTTCCCTTTGTCCAGTGTGCTATTAGTCCTTGACTCCATTATGCCTGATCTGGCCCTTCCTCAACAGCTCCTGTTGTCACCAGGGACCTTCTATCCGGCATAACAGGGTGCCAGAGACCCACCATCTTTCCCTCTTTTTGAGACCTGACTGGCAATTTCCTCACAGGGAAAACAGAGACATGGCGCCCAATGCCTGATCTGGGCCCTAGGTCCCTAGGTCCGAGACTGCCCAGTGATCAGAACAAGACTTAAGATGTGTCCTCATACTGTTTGGAGACAGGATCTCTACGCCGCTGCTCCATCACTCCTTTGAAACCTATCAAACCCTGTCACTGTTGAGCATTTCCTCTGACTGAACTTTCCTCCACTAGCCCCTGACTCTCAACTCAACTGACCACAGCAGGAAGACTCACCTTCTTATCTGATCTATCCCCTCCCAATATGTGGGTAATCCCAAACTGTTAACTATATACTACCCCAAGTGATGCAATCTATATCCCTATGTCTTGTAATGGTTCATATAGTGGACAGACCTCCCCAATCCCCATGAACGACCTTGAGGCAGAGCCTCCAGGAAAACAGACACAAACCCACCATAAGGATAAATACAGAACTGTATAAAAACATGTAACCATAAAACATTCATATACATCACTGTTCACATTAACTTTTCTTGACCTGATGTCTTCTTCTACCCCCTAGACGACAGCAACCGACTATGCACATTGTAGTTACGCCCCTGTGCTTTTACCAATATTGACCTTACCTACCGAATCCCACGTTTGCCCAACAACTATGATTTTCTGGTTTTCCCTGGTCTCTGTTACTTCTTAATGGAAGAACCAAACATCGTACTACGGCTTCCACCTGCCACCAGCTCAGGACACCAACTGGACTGCTGCTTCTACTCTGGTGTCTCCCGGCTGGATGGAAATGGCGCCCTGGCCAAAGTATCAGATGCGCTGACTGCTCCTTCCTCTACACACCTCAGTTTTTAATATATGTGGGAAATAATAATCTTTTATTTATATAGCACCAACATATTGCGTAGCACTTTACAGTTTGCACACATTATCATTGCCGTCCCCAATGGGGCTCACAATCTAAATTCCCTATCAGTATGTCTTTGGAGTGTGGGAGGAAACCGGAGAACCTGGAGGAAATCCACGCAAACATGGAGAGAACATACAAACTCCTTGCAGATGTTGTCCTTATGAACCCAGAGATGCACCTGAATATCACCATTTCCCTTTGTTCACAACTCACAGTGTAAGTTATTACAATCAGCCCTGGGAGCGGCTGAGCGCCTTCACTCAATTTGTTGTGGAGACTCTTATTGCCGAATCTCGGTATGGCGAGAACCAAAATGGGAAGGCAAAAAGGACACCTGCCCCAGCTCTTCTCCATCTTGCTCCATTAGCCCTAAAAATAATTAAAGTAGAACTCTGATTGTGATTCTGTATTTACTAATAATTTTTACTAGGGGTTATAATCCCATCCAGTGATTGGTGCTGCAGTTTAAAAGACATGTGTATCGAGGATAACTTACTGATCACTGGGGGTCTGACAGCGACGAATCCCACTGATCGAGAAAACTTGAGCTCCGAAATAAACGAAGAAGAGGTCAAGGATGCTCACCCCCGCTCCATGAATTGTCTACAGGACACAGTACAGTGCCCAGTGATCTCCTGAAATCTTACAAGTAGGGTCACCCCCGCACATTGCCCATTAGATAATTATCAGGTCCAGTGCATTCTACTTTGCTTAATCCATTGAGTTTTTTCGTGAATAAATGGCGACGAAAGAGAAATGTCTGGCAGTCACTTTTGTCATTTGTTTTCTGTGTTTCTAAGAAGTGACCTGACGTTAGATAGAACAGATATGTCCTTCATTACATTTTTGCTTGATTCAACATATTCCAAGTTTGTGATACTCAGTTCGGAGATGTTGATGTCACGTGTCCACATGTGGCCACCCTGGGGTTCTGAGGAGAATTGCAGCTTATCCTAAGATTTTGCTTATCTGTAGGTCCAAAAAATGATTCATTAGACAGTCACGAGGACTCCATAAAAAATAATTACACTGGATGAGGCTCCAAAGTCTTAAAGTGCTCCCCAACCCCAATCATTGTCGGGAGACGTCTTACTTCCACAAGTCAACATATAGGATTCATGGATAGTGAATGTGTATCACATGTATAAAACTTCACTACCTCTGGAGAATCCTATAACGAATATTCTCCGGCAGCTATGCACACATGGGGCTCGGCTGTAGCCTCAGCGTTAAGTTTCATCTGCTGCCCAAATCTCGTTAAGGGTAGAGCAACAGTGCGACTATGTATATAGACAGCATCTGCATATTGTTTTGCATATATATGTTCAAAAGGCTATGAAGCGAATGTTCTCCGGTGCTGATAACAGAGCTGGAACAGATACAATGAAAGTTTGCCAAAGTTCCATCAGAGAATGTATGTTTGACACATACGGATTGTATAAGGTTCTCTTACTTATAAACTGCAAAATGCAATATCCCATTTCTCCCAATGTCCTATCACTGTATCCCCCTGAATAAAAGGCCACTATGACCCACGGACTAAAAAAAAAAACACCATCCCCTTTCCAATATTCCAGCTCTATGTAGAAGAGCGGAGAGGCAAACAGTCATGGTTTCCTGTAACAGCAGTGCCATATTTAGTTATGGCATATTTTAAAAGGAATTTCTCTCTAGGTTTGTGATATGTAATCTAAAAACAGCATCATGTAGGTTCTGAGAGCCTGATTCCAGCAATGTATCACTTACTGGGCTGCTTGCTGTCATTTTGATACAATCTCTGTTTTCTCTGCTGCTGATCTAACAGAGTTCAGAATGCTGAGCTCAGTATAACCCCACCCACATCACTGATTGGCAGCTTTCTGTGTACATTTACAGCAAGCTGCCAATCAGTGGTGGGGGCGGCGTTGGACTAGGTGTGAGACATCTAATCCTGTAGTGATAATCTCCTGCTGATAAAACACTTATTATATTGAAATGGCAACACACATCCTGGTAAGTGATACATCGCTGCAAACAGGGCTTCTGCCCCTTCATCGTGCTGCTCTCAGATTACATAGAAAACACTTGCTGTCAGATTCCCTTTAAGGCCATAAATGAAATTGAATATATGTACATTTATTTATATTAGTGGAAATGTGAGACAAGCATTGATGTTAATATGCATTTTGGCTCTATTTTAGTAAGCCAGCAACTCACTGACAGATTTATCACCTTTCCTTATTTTCTCTTATTAGAAATAATGGCTAAATTGTAGCAAAGATTGCCCAAAACATCAATAGGGCATGAAAATATGCAGCATGACTTGCAAAACACATTCACATCTTAGATCATATTGCATTCATGGGATTTTGTAAAATCCCATTCTCTACAGAGAAAAGTTTCACTACTGCAATATGGAAAAGTCATGTATGAGGTGCGTTCAATAATTTATGTACCTGAATATGAAAACATTTTCTGAGAAAACTGAATTTACTACTTTGCAATGTAATCTCCCTTGACTTCAACACACTTATTCCACTTCACCTCCAGTGATCGGATGCTCTCAGAAGGAGACTTCTTGCTGCAGAAAGAACCCTGCTACTGCCTCTGACTGCATATTCATCAGGAAACTGTTGCCCACTCAGATATCGTATTTTTCGGACCATAAGACGCACCGGACCAAAGGACGCACCTAGGTTTTAAAGGAGGAAAATAGAAAACAAATTGAAGCAAAGAATGTGGTCATGACGAACTGTTATAGCGGGAGAATCTGCTTCTGACACTGTTATAGGGGTAACATCCCCTAATTCTGTACTAATATCTGGTATATATGTCCCTATCCTGGTATATATGCCCCCATCCAAGTATATATGATCCCCATCATGGTATATTTGGCCCCAAATCCAGGTATACATGGACCCCCATCCCCATCCTGGTATATATATGTCCCTATCCGGGTATATATGATCCCCATCATGGTATGTATGGCCACAAATCAGGTATCCTAGTATATACGGCCCACATCCTGGTGTATATGGCCCCCATCCCCATCCTGATATATATGGCCCCCATCCCCATCCTGGTATATATGGCCCCCATCACGCCGCACACATAAAAAAATAAACAATTATACTCACTTTCCCTCTGCACCATCACAGCGTGGCGTCCTGTTCTGATGCCAGCAGCTGATTTCAGAGTGTAAGTAGCGCAAGATGTCACTGCCATGCCCCGTCACACACCGAGGTCAGCTGCCAGAATATTCACTGCTCCCCAAGCCCGTCACTATGGGAGTGGGGAGAAGTGAATATTCATTGGCTTTAACTGTGGGCATATGTGTTAGTTACAGCTGCCAGCTCCTGCCTCCTGTGACTCCTCCGCTGTTGCCGCTCTCCCCTCCCCCACAGCCGGACAATAAGTACATAAGTACATCCGGACTATAAGACGCACCATCCGTCCAAATTTTGGAGCTGAAATAGAAAGTAATCACTGTGAGCCAGGTCTGGACTGTAGGATGAATATTTAAGCTCCATAAAGCTGCATTCCCTGATAGCAGGTTGTGATTAGTGAAACTTGTGAGCTGGTGCATTGTCGTGAAACAACACGCCTGTCGACAGCTTCCTACGGAGGTTCTCCTTGATTGCCTCACGTGATGCCTTCATTATTGAAGCATAGGTGTCTCCAGTAATTGTTGTCTTGTGTGGCATGAATTTTACTAATAAAACGCCTTCTGTATCTCAAAAAACTGTTGCCACGACCTTTCCAGCTGACTGCTGGGCACAAATCTTTTTTGGAGTTGGTGACCCCTTTGTGCCTCCATTGGATGGACTCTTGTTTGGTCTCAGGATCATGGTGGTGGATCCATGTTTCATCACCCATAATAATTCTAGAAATGAAGTCTCCTGGATTATCTCTAAGCATGTCTAACTTTTCTTGGCTAGATTGCTGGCCACATGTATTTTTACTCATGTGCCCATATTCGTGGCATCCACCGGAAAGTGACATCATCAAAACTTTATAAATGCTATTGGAAACTGTGCCAACTGGAACGCCCAATTCAACGCTGACTTTGGCCCGACGATCTTCCAAAATTATGGCCTCCACTTTAGGGCACATTTCCTATGAAGATGGTTTCATAGGTCGCCCTGAAAAGAGGTAATCTTCAATTGATTCCCTACCCAATCTAAAACTGCTTGGCCCAAAACTTTCCTTGGTAGTAAGAAGGTGTATCATCACAGCAATCATGCTTTCATGGATTTCTTTTGTCTTCTTTTCTGCCTTCCTATCATGGAACGATGCTCCAAAACCCTCATTTTTTTTGTAGAGCTGCTCTGTACTGCACTTACCATCCTGTCACTTCCACTGCTTTCATCAGACTGAACTTCTACCTTGTCTATTGCATGACCAGTTGTGTCTCAACACTTACAGAAAAGCTCAGCTATCTAACACTTACAGAACATAGATAACTTATTGAACACCCTTGTTTGGTTACAACCTGACCGTCCCAATACAGCCACATTTTAGTTTCTGGACTAGGGTCACAACACCAAGACACCGCCTATGGTTCTACCTAAAAGATCCTATATCAAAACTGCACTGTATCCATAGATCTTGGATAGCGTTGTTCCCAAGTATTGCAATAATAAAGAAAAATAAATTAAAAAAAGTATTATAAAAGAAAAAAGAAGAAACTAAATTCTGTCTTTAGACTCCCTCTGTTGAACTATGTTGAATATTCTTTAACAAGAGGACAGGTACTTATTTTATAACTATGCACCCAACGCCGGCTATACATGTAGGCAACAAGATTATTAGTGCAGCGCCACCTGATGGTCACTTGGTAAAAATACATTGATTTTCAATTAGTGTAATGAATGTCAGTGACCATCACATCTGTACGCATCACGCCATATATTGACTCAATATAGATGTACCGTAATTGTTTTATTGTTGTAGATAATTTATAATAAATGAGAAGCTGAAATTGGGTTAAAATGAAAAAAACAAACACATTTTGGAATATTGTAAATATCGGATTCTCATCTTATTCTACATGAGATTTTCATGTATTTCTTTTTCTATCTAGATTGTAATAAAGCCCAACTACATTGAATCTGAAGTAATCATCGTGGGGTGAAATGAAATTTTCATTGTTATTCTGGAGGAATATGATTTAACGTTGGAACAGTCTCAGTTTTACACGTTGCCTCTTGAGACCGGAGGAAAGAGCTTCTAAGGTAAAGACAAGATTTCTTCCTCGCTTCACATCTCATACCGCAGCACATTTGTAAGAATATAAAGAAATGGCCTGCAGCACTCTTACCTGATATATAAGTAATAACTTGTGTAATTTGTGCACTAAATGAGGTCCAAGCGGCCACTCTGCATACACTGCTAAAAAAAAGTATTCACTCCCCTCAATCCCCTATATTTTTATGCTTTATTTTGTGACAAATTATTATTAATTTCAATGTATTTAATACTTTTTTCATGTACATAAAAATGCATTTTCTATGGAATATATTACTAGGAAGCAAGCAAACTTTTACAGTTTTCTGCTCACTTTTTACCTTTGCTGTGTATACTGGGTCAGAATCAGCAGAGCCATCTCATCATTATTAGAGGTTGAGTAAGCTATGACAGATCTAATGTACTATTGAGGGTTAGGATGGCAACACTATTCTCACTGGTAAGACCATCCCTTTCTGGAGGCTATATTAGTCAATCAATAATTTCCTAATCAGGGTCTACTTTAGGTGGTGGGGAAAACTGGGCAATTGCCCAGAGTTCCCTTCCCCAAATGACCACCAGTGTTTACTAGCAAGAATCTCCGCTGAAAATGTTAGTCCTGTATTATCTGTGCATTATTCGAGGTTAGAAGGTCAAAGAACCTTCGGTGACATCATGCAGGAGTGTGGATGAACTGAAGAGAAGAAGACATATTGGAGGAACTGAAGAGAAGGAAAGAGTCAGATATGTCGTCTACACTGTGTGTATCATACAGTATGTGTGTGTACCAAAACCAATCACCAAACCAAAGGATGCACCAGGAAGACCAGACTGGATCAAGATATATTCTTTTATTATTTAATTATCAAGCAGCGATACAATATATAAAAAACTACTGTTAAAAAATATACAATAAAAATACAAAACAATCATACAAAAAAGTGTGCAGCAAGGGACGGCATACAAAAATTAATATACGGATACCCAACCGCACAATAATAATAATTATAATTATGGGCAGCATGGTGGCGCAGTGGTTAGCACTACAGCCTTGCAGCGCTGGGGTCCTGGGTTCTAATCCCACCCAGGACAACATCTGCAAAGAGTTTGTATGTTCTCTCCGTGTTTGCGTGGGTTTCCTCCGGGCACTCCGGTTTCCTCCCACATTCCAAAGACATACTGATAGGAATTCTAGATTGTGAGCCCAATCGGGGACAGTGATGATAATGTGTGCAAAACTGTAAAGCGCTGCGGAATATGTTAGCGCTATATAAAAATAAAGATTATTATTATTTATATATCCGTGCAAGGTAAGTATTGCCCACAATCGGGGTATATTAGTTCCCTGAAAAATTGAGTGACACAATGTGGAAACAATAATAAAAAATAATAAAGACTCCAAAATTGATGTGCAATATATGCAAAAAAGTGCTGAAGTGCAAATAAATTCAAAGAACACAATTGTTTTAACCATCAGGGTTATTTCCAGACCCTGCACAGTGCTGATAGAGATAAAGTGCTAAGTGCTGAACTATAACAGATTTCAGGGAAAAATAGTGGATATTAGTGGATATTACCTTAGGGCACCGCGCCGTCCTGAGTACACGCACACACCCGACGCGCGTTTCGGAACTAAATTCCTTCGTCAGGGTTGTTCTTTTGTAATTTTCTCTAATACAGGTCCTTCTCAAAAAATTAGCATATAGTGTTAAATTTCATTATTTACCATAATGTAATGATTACAATTAAACTTTCATATATTATAGATTCATTATCCACCAACTGAAATTTGTCAGGTCTTTTATTGTTTTAATACTGATGATTTTGGCATACAACTCCTGATAACCCAAAAAACCTGTCTCAATAAATTAGCATATTTCACCCATCCAATCAAATAAAAGTGTTTTTTAATAACAAACAAAAAAACCAACAAATAATAATGTTCAGTTATGCACTCAATACTTGGTCGGGAATCATTTGGCAGAAATGACTGCTTCAATGCGGCGTGGCATGGAGGCAATCAGCCTGTGACACTGCTGAGATGTTATGGAGGCCCAGGATGCTTCAATAGCGGCCTTAAGCTCATCCAGAGTGTTGGGTCTTGCGTCTCTCAACTTTCTCTTCACAATATCCCACAGATTCTCTATGGGGTTCAGGTCAGGAGAGTTGGCAGGCCAATTGAGCACAGTAATACCATGGTCAGTAAACCATTTACCAGTGGTTTTGGCACTGTGAGCAGGTGCCAGGTCGTGCTGAAAAATGAAATCTTCATCTCCATAAAGCATTTCAGCCGATGGAAGCATGAAGTGCTCCAAAATCTCCTGATAGCTAGCTGCATTGACTCTGCCCTTGATGAAACACAGTGGACCAACACCAGCAGCTGACATGGCACCCCACACCATCACTGACTGTGGGTACTTGACACTGGACTTCAGGCATTTTGGCATTTCCTTCTCCCCAGTCTTCCTCCAGACTCTGGCACCTTGATTTCCGAATGACATGCAAAATTTGCTTTCATCAGAAAAAAGTACTTGGGACCACTTAGCAACAGTCCAGTGCTGCTTCTCTGTAGCCCAGGTCAGGCGCCTCTGCCGCTGTTTATGGTTCAAAAGTGGCTTTACCTGGGGAATGCGGCACCTGTAGCCCATTTCCTGCACACGCCTGTGCACGGTGGCTCTGGATGTTTCCACACCAGACTCAGTCCACTGCTTCCTCAGGTTCCCCAAGGTCTGGAATCGGTCCTTCTCCACAATCTTCCTCAGGGTCCGGTCTCCTCTTCTCGTTGTACAGCGTTTTCTGCCACATTGTTTCCTTCCAACAGACTTACCATTGAGGTGCCTTGATACAGCACTCTGGGAACAGCCTATTTGTTGAGAAATTTCTTTCTGGGTCTTACCCTCTTGCTTGAGGGTGTCAATGATGGCCTTCTTGACATCTGCCAGGTCGCTAGTCTTACCCATGATGGGGGTTTTGAGTAATGAACCAGGCAGGGAGTTTATAAAAGCCTCAGGCATCTTTTGCATGTGTTTAGAGTTAATTAGTTGATTCAGAAGATTAGGGTAATAGGTCGTTTAGAGAACCTTTTCTTGATATGCTAATTTATTGAGACAGGTTTTTTGGGTTATCAGGAGTTGTATGCGAAAATCATCAGTATTAAAAACAATAAAAGACCTGACAAATTTCAGTTGGTGGATAATGAATCTATAATATATGAAAGTTTAATTGTAATCATTACATTATGGTAAATAATGAAATTTAACACTATATGCTAATTTTTTGAGAAGGACCTGTACAGTATGTGTGTGTGTAGCATGCAGGGTATGTGATATCATATGTAAGTGAGGGGGCTTAAATGCATCCTTGGTGTGGCCAATAGCTTAGTGCACAGTTACTGAAGACAGACGGAGCACGCAAGTGATCTCCCCTCCTCCCTGAAGCCGCCTGCTACACTTATAGGTGGAGAAGTGGCGGTGCCATGACAGGAGTCAATAATGAAATTTGGACCCGCCTCTGTACCGTGTGGGCAAGTGAGTGCTGTCAAGCAGAGTCAGGGAATTGGTCAGTATGCAAATCAAGGGAGGGGGCTGCCAATCAGTGGTCATAGCCAGAAATTTTAGTCCCAGCCAATGCAGGTAATATACGGTAATCTACTATATAATTGTCTAAGGGTCACTTCCGTCTGTCTGTCTGTCTTTCTGTATGTCACAGATATTCATTGGTCGCGACCTCTGTCTGTCATGGATTCCAAGTCGCTGATTGGTCGTGGGCCGTGGCAAAACGTCCACGACCATTGCTATGACCAATCAGCGATGGCCATAGTCTGGCAGCGAAATGGCCGCTGCTTTACTGCCCTGCATTTAGCGCTGAGCGCTCACACAGGGTTAATGCCAGAGTTAACAAACCGCGGTGTAATGCACTCCGTTAACGCTGCTATTAACCCTGTGTGACCAACTTTTTACTATTGATGCTGCGTATGCAGCATCAATAGTAAAACGATCTAATGTTACAAATAATAATAATAAAAAAAGGTTATTCTCACCTTCAGAGGTCGCCTGCTGTCCTCGGCAGTGCAAGTGGCAGGTTCCGGTGCCAAGGATGCTATGGAGAAGGACCTCTCATGACATCACAGGCATGTGACCGCGACGTCATCACAGGTCCTGCGCTCATACCAACCCTGGGACCGGAAGCTGCCGCGTGCACCGCACCCAGGCGCCAGGACTTCAAGGGGTCTTCGGAAGGTGAGTATATGTTTATTTTTTATTTTAAGTCTTTTTTAACCACGCATATAGTGCTCACATTGCTATATACTACATGGGCTGTGTTACATATTGCGTGGGCTCTGTTATATACTACATCTCCGTGCTATATACGATGTAGCTGGGCAATATACAACGTGACTGAGCAATATACAACATGGCTGTGCAATATACTACGTGCTCTGTGCTATATACTACGTAGCTGTGCAATATACTATGTGGCTGTGTCGGTTCTGTTATATACTATGTCGACTGTGCAATATACTACGTGGCTCTGTTATATACTACGTGGCAGTGCAATATACTATGATATATGACGTGGCTATGTTATATACTACGTGGCTCTGCTATATACTACGTGGCTGACCAATATACTACGTGCCTGTGCAATACACTACGTAGCTGTGCAATACACTACGTGGCTATGTTATATACTACGTGGCTGTGTTATATACTACGTAGCTCTGCTATATACTACATACGCTATGTTACATACTACGTAGCTCTGTTATATACTATGTCGGTTGTGTTATATACTACGTCACTGTGCAATATAGTACGTAGCCACAATCTAGTGTTATATATATATGGTTGACACCGACTGTGGATGTAAAACCCTTGGTGTCAAGTGGTTAGTAAAAGACACATTATTCTCTACAGACTAATTGAAGAGTTTCCCATATATTAGTAAGAGGAATTATCTACACACTCAACACAGGATCATAGTTGCTGTAATATACTGAGGATATTAGAAGTTCATGCTGCTGGTTTATAAGAGACAGGCGAATTATCCGTTCAGTTTATTACAAGAAAAGAAACCACAGTGACAAGGAAAACTGATAAGACACAGAATTCCCATTAACATTTGGGACTATTTATAATGTTGTGTTGCATCCTGGCATTTATCTGTCTCCTGAGTTACTATGAAGCTCTCAACCAGTTTATCGAGGTTATGGAGGCTGGTAAATCGGATGTAAATGTTTATATATTTATTGCATTGATTATGTATTCCTCTCTTTTCTTTAAAAAATGTTTTTTTCACGTGCACATACAGTAAATATATATAACATTCCCTGTTTAAATCTCAAATTTGCACCTTCTAGGGAGTCTGAGATGACTTTACCTCAGCAGCTTCTCCTCCAGATCTGTCCACATCCATTCATTCAAAATCAAGAATTGTGTGAATATTTTGACAGGTTGTGGAGCTGCTGCCTTGGTCTCCTCCTCAGAATACAAACCTTTGGGATTACTTTAGCATTATCCATGTGCTCTCCTCTATTTCTGCCTCTAAGGCCGGGGTCACATGAGCGTGTATCCTCTCATCCGAGAGAATCGGGTCAATTATCCAAATCACACTCTCAGAGTGCTCGGATTCTCTCGGATGAGGAAAAATATTCTCCGTCTTCTAAATTCTGTCAGTGCATGGAAATTGGACTGAGTGATCCGAGTGCAGTCCGATGTTTTCCACGGACTCATTAAATTATATGGCCGAGTGCAAGGCGAATATCGGGTCGTACTTGGCATGCGGAAATTTTTCTCCTTGAACTGGCTCTGTCCGAGAAAAAAAATTAGATATGTGCACTGCTCATAAAATGTACAAGTCCCCCTTTAGAGCAAATAGCGTGGGGGCTTCATGGGATTACAGCACCAGCTCCCCCATGTTTTCTATTGGCTAATTGGATTAGAGTTCAGTTTTGGTATGTTCCCTTAGTTCTCTCAATGTTTAAGGTTTATTCATATAATGCTTTGATGTTTGTTGTTATGTTTAATGGTACTTACCTGTTGGTGATTGGTTCTTCTAGTCCTCAGGTGACAGGCAGAAATGAGCAACAGGAGTCTGAATGGTTAACATATTTCGGCGCCAAGAAGAAGAACTTCTTAAGCACTGCATTCCTGTCAGAACTTACAGCAGCCGGGATCTTAGTTACAGCTGGTAAGGCCTCTTTCACACTTCAGTCTTCTGGCGTCAGTCAAAATCAGTCATTGCGACAGATCCATCAAAAATAGTGAAAAACAGAAAAACCAGATCCGTTGCATCCGTTTTTTCATCCGTTTCTTCGACGGATCCGTTTTTTCATATCTCCAAATGGGAGGCTCCCAAACGTGATTGGCTACTGGAAAATAAAACACTCAATATATAGGTTTCCTTTAACACCACATCTTTGAGAGGTTGTAGAGCAAGTGGCAGAAATGGAAGGAGTTCTAGCAAATATTGTGACCATCTATGCATCAGGCAGGTTGCTGGCAGGCTTCTTGCTTGTATGCTTCTTGCTGGCACATTGAGGAATGAAGCCACATGGCAGGTTTATATAGATTTGATGCTGTATGGCCAATTGGCTACTAAATACAGATTTGGAGAATGGTCAGTGTAAAAAAACGGAATCCGTTGCTGGATTCCGTCATTTGATGAACAGTGATGGATCCTGCACCCATAGGCTTCCATTCTAGCCTACGATGGACGCAGCTGGATCCGTCGCTGTCCGACTTTTTGACGCAGACAAAAACGTTACTTTGTCCTCTCAAGTCGACAGATAAACAAATTCCAACGGATCCAGTGAACGACGGACGACACATGAGGCCATCCGTCGTAATCCATAGCTAATACAAGTCTATGAGAAAAAGACGGATCCAGAGGGCAAATTCTGGAGCCTCCTCTGGTGCAGACGTGCCCCACGCATGCGCTGTGCTGCTCTGGCGGCGGCGCGGGCTGGACGCGTTGCCATGGGGATGGGCAGTGATGATGCACGTCCTCCCCCACCTATGGTCCGTGGCGCGTGACGGCCCGCCCAGCCGCCTGAGCGCGTACATCTTGATGAATCTGGGCGCCGATTCGCCGAGAGTCCCTCTCACTCCCCTATAAAATCTCCAGCCCCCCTTTTATTGACCACGCCTCCTGACGAAGCCAAGGCGGTGAAACGCGCGTCAAGGTTTTTCCTTATCCTGACAGCATGCCTGCACTCCTCTGCTAAGATGTCCCAAGGTATGAGTATATAGCCATGATTGGCAGAGACTGATGATTTATTACTTTGGATCGCAGTCATGCTTTCTGTCAGCTAATATCAGAAGCACTAGTGGACTATTGGCAGGCTATTTAGCCTAGTTATTTTCTTAGCATGTCCTCCCTATATATTATCAACCCATATATGACGGTTTAGCTCAGTGCATTGCAGGTGTTGCAGCACGATAATCATGTTTGTTACCAGTGTACTTATACCACCTTTATAACATCTATGGACACTGGTTATTTTTTAGCTCCTATCATTCATCCACGGTATATTTTGTCTATGTGAATGTATATTTATTTTAAATAAAATTTGTTATACTTTATTATCAACCCCTATTCCTCTCTAATTCCCTTAACCTTCTGGCTATTTCAGAAACCTGGATCCAGCACTCAGACACCACCGCCGCTGCCGCACTCTCGTTTGGTGGGCTGAAATTTTCACATACCGCCGGAGCCGAGAACAAACAGGGTGGAGGTGTTGGTTTGCTCCTTTCATCACAATGTGATTTCCAGGTCATACCCCCCCCCGGTTCCCTCAGTTACATTTCCTTCCTTTGAAGTCCACGCCGCCAGACTCTTTAAGCCCTTCTCTTTGCGAGTGGCGGTTGTTTATTGCCCTCCAGGCTCCTCACGCCTGTTTCTAGACCACTTTGCCACCTGGCTTACTCACTTTCTAGCCTGTGACATCCCCACCCTCATCATGGGAGACTTTAACATCCCCATCAATGATCCCCTCTCCCAATCTGCCTCTCATCTTCTTTCTCTAACTTCTTCATTCGGCATCTCACAGTTTACTAATTCTCCTACGCATGAGGACGGGAATACTCTGGACCTGGTTTTCTCCCGTCCCGGATTGCTGCATGACTTTCCTAACTCCCCTCTCCCGCTCTCAGACCACAACCTTCTTTCCTTCTCTGTCAAGAATTGTCTCCTCAACCAGGACACCCCCACTTAACGGAATACACGTACCATTAATACCCAGCAGCTTATAGACAATCTCCACACATCTTTAGCCCCCATCTTCTCCCTCTCCTGTCCAGACTTAGCATTGTCACACTTCAATATTACACTGAAGAATGCCCTAGATGAAGCAGCACCTTCTACACGCAGAAAGACCCGATATAGACAACGGCAGCCCTGGCACACAATGCAAACACGCTTTCTTCAGCGTTGCTCAAGGTGTGCAGAGCGGCAGTGGAGAAAATCTCTCTTAGCAGAAGACTTCATCCACTATAAGTTCATGCTCAAAACCTATAACTCTGCCCTTTATCTGGCCAAACAATCCTACTTCACCACCCTCATCACCTCACTATCCAACAACCCAAAATGGCTTTTTGAAACCTTAAACTCCCTCCTGAAAAGTACAGGCCCCCATCACCAAACTCAGTGGTGAGGATCTGGCCACTTATTTCCTGGAAAAAATCAACCACATCCATCAGGATATCTCAGCCCAATCTCCTCAGTGCCTGAATTCCCTTCCCTGCCGCACCTCAAGCTCACTAGACATCTTTGAGCCTGTTTCAGAAGAAGAAGTTTCCAAGCTCCTCACTTCTGCTCGGTCTACAACCTGCAACAGTGACCCCATTCCTTCACATCTCCTGCAGTCTCTCTCACCAGTGGTCACCACTCACCTGACTAAAATATTTAACCTCTCTCTTTCTTCATGTATCTTTTCCCTCCTCTTTTAAACATGCCATCATAACCCCTTTACTAAAAAGCCATCCCTGGACAACTGCACTGCTAACTACAGACCTGTCTCCAATCTTTCCTTCATCTCTAAACTCCTTGAACGCTTGGTCCACTCCCGTCTAATCCGCTATCTCTCTGATAACTCTCTTCTCTCCACTGAAACTGACCTCACTAAAGTCTCTAATGATCTAATAACAGCTAAATCCAAAGGTCATTGCTCTCTGCTGATTCTCCTGGATCTCTCTGCCGCATTTGACACTGTGGATCACCAGCTCCTTCTCACTATGCTCCGCTCCATAGGCCTCAAGGACACAGCCCTCTCCTGGTTCTCCTCCTACCTCTCTGACCGCTCCTTCACTGTATCTTTTGCCGACTCCTTTTCCTCTCCTCGTCCCCTTACTATTGGGGTTCCGCAGGACTCAGTCCTAGGCCCCCTCCTTTTCTCTCTATACACTGCCCCTATTGGACAAACAATCAGCAGATTTGGGTTCCAGTACCATCTCTATGCTGACGACACCCAATTATACACTTCTTCCCCCGACATCACCCCTACCCTAATTCAAAATACCAAGAATTGTCTGTCTGCTGTCTCTAACATCATGTGCTCCCTCTGTCTGAAACTAAATCTCTCCAAAACTGAACTACTTGTGTTTTTCCCTTCTACTAACCTCACTCTACCCAACATCGAAATTACCCTGGAGGGTTCAACCATAACTCCCAAGCAGCATGCCCGCTGTCTTGGGGTCATATTTGACATTGAACTTTCCTTTACTCCCTATATCCGATCACTCACTCGCTCCTGTCACCTGCATCTTAAAAACATCTCCAGAATCCGACCTTTTCTCACCTTTGAAACTGCTAAGACTCTTACTGTCGCTCTTATTCATTCTCTTCTGGACTACTGCAACTCTCATCTGATCGGTCTCCCTCTTACCAAACTTTCTCCTCTCCAATCCATCTTGAATGCGGCAGCCAGGGTCATATTTCTGTCCAGCCGCTTCACCGATGCCTCCATCTTGTGCCAGTCATTACACTGGCTACTCATTCGCTACAGGGTCCAGTATAAACTAATCTCTCTCACCCACAAAGCTCTCCACAGTTCTGCACCGCCTTATATCTCCTCTCTCATCTCTGTCTATCGCCCTACACGTGCCCTCCGTTCTACAAATGACCTAAGACTAACATCCCCCGTAATCCGAACCTCGCACCTCCGTCTCCAAGACTTCTCTCGTGCTGCACCAGCTCTCTGGAATGCACTTCCCCAGACGATCAGACTGATACCTAGCCCCGACCTATTCAAGCGCGCTTTAAAAACCCATCTCTTCAAACAAGCCTACCACATCAACTACTCAGTAAATTAACTTTGCCCTGTTCCCTGCTTCCAAATATTATCTGCATGTGAATCTGCACCCTACTATTCATCTGTCTCCACACCCTCCATGCACATGATAACTGCACTTGATACTTGACTATTGCACTTAAACACACGGGCTGATGACTGGATCATGCAGCTTTATATGAAAATCCCTATTTATTATAATTGCCAGACCTGAAATAACAAGCACTTTTCACCTATTGTGTCCCCAATTTCCGTGTAGATTGTAAGCTTGCGAACAGGGACCTCACCCCTAATGTCACTGTTTAAATTGTCTTAACTTGTACTGAATTTATTGTCTGTACATGTCCCTGCTTATTTGTAAAGTGCTGCGAAATATGTTGGCGCTATATAAATAACAATTATTATTATTATTATTATTATTCTGCCATGGATTTTGTGCACAATGACACTGTGAACAACGGTATACTGTTTTGACATTATTTATTGATCCACTGCCTTGCCCGTTTTGTAGGTTTATATGTTATGGCCTAGGGGTATGTCCTCCGCTGGCCTAGAGGACTTCCTTTTGTAGGTTTATTAGTATGTCAGTACTGGTTGGTATTGATGGTATTCAATACATATGTTGATTGATTGGTTATTCACATTTTATTCAGACAATCACAATTTCTTTTGATATTTGGCACTTGGTTTTGGTTATATGAATTTTATCTCTTGATATTCACTTATTTTTAAATTAATATATATATTTTTTTTTTTCTCTGATGATATGCACTTCTTTTGTTTGTATTATGATTATGGGAATATATGTCTTATGAATACTTTTTATTATATTGAATTGTTTTACTTCTTTTCTCAATGCTCAGTTAACATATACACATATATTATTAATCACATGATATTACTTTTTATTTATATTAATACCACCATCAATTAATTATATATTTATTATTTATAAAAACAATTAATTTATATATATATATTTTCCAATTTTTACAGTTTGACATGCCCTGCTCTGTACAGATAGTGGAATTTATGAAATAATATTTTTTATTGGATTAATTCCGTTTTTAAATTGTCATAAAATAAAGTCTCTTGTTTTTAACATATTTTTTTGTGTGCGATCTTTTTGTATAAATAAAATAATAATTACTGGACATTTTCTTTTTCAGAATATTTCTTTTGAGTTATACATAGAGTAAAGTAGGGCCCAGCCAAAATTGCTAGCGCCTTGAAAGTATCCTTAAGCTCAGCAATGAAGACCATCAATTGTTATGGTGAACTGGTTCTCATGAAGGAATACCCCCAGAAAGGAAGACCAAGAATTATCTCTGCTGCAGAGGATAAATTAGAGTTACCAGCCTCAGAAAATGCTAATTTAACGCACTTCCAATAACAGCCCTTATAAATGATGCATAGACGTCAAGTAAAGTTAAATACAAATGGACGTTGAGTACTAAATAAATAGAGCGTGTATCATTGATATGGTAAAAAATTGAATAGTAGACTAACGTCCAAAAATTGAATGGCAGACCAAACTTTTCAATAAAGGCATTTTTTAAATAACTAATTTCCATTTTTATCATTCATTTTTATAGTTTTGCTTGTTCCCTCCATTGACCTCTCTTCCATACTGGGTGATTTCTCCCCTTTTCTGCTTATAGACCTTAATCTTTATTTAATCTTTATTTTTTTTATATAGCGCTAACATATTCCGCAGCGCTTTACAGTTTGCACACATTATCATCACTGTCCCCAATGGGGCTCACAATCTAAATTCCCTATCAGTATGTCTTTGGAATGTGGGCGGAAACCGGAGTGCCCGGAGGAAACCCACGCAAACACGGAGAGAACATACAAACTCTTTGCAGAACCCAGGACTCCAGCGCTGCAAGGCAGCAGTGCTATCCACTGCGCCACCGTGCCGCCCAAGTAGCAGACACATCTCATCATCAAATTTGAGATTTTTTGTGAACCAACAGACATGTCTTTGTGATACACAGAAAAGGTGATTGGATGGTTTCTACATGTGTGGTGCCCATCAAGAAGCATGGAAGGAGGTGTGATGGTTTGGGGGGCTTTGCTTGTGACACTATTGGTGATTTATTCCAAATGAAAGGCACTTACCCAGCATGACTACTACAGAATTCTGCAGTAACATGCCGTCCCTTCTGGTTTGCACTTAGTAGAACTGTAATTTGTGTTACAACAGGACAATGACCCAAAACACACATCTCCAGGCTATGAAAGGGCTATGAGACAAAGAGAGAGAGGGATTGAAGCTGTGTCAGATGATTTGGCCATCACAGTCACCAGACCTCAGCCCAACTGAGATGATTTGGGATGAGTTAGACCACAGAAGAGTGAAGCAAAGCAGTCACCAAGTGTTCGGCATCTCTGGAAACTCAACACTGTTAGAAAGTCACTCCCGATGAAGCTGCTTGAAAGAATTCCAAGGGGGTGTTAAGCTGTCATCAGAATAAAATGGGGAGGATGGGGGTTACTTTGAATAAATCTCAGGTTTTAACACATATTTTGCTTTGTTTCACACGTTTCTTTACTCCTTGTTTCCATGATGGTCCATTTGTGGTTTTGCTGCCTTCAGTCTGAATCTACAATGTGCAGATTGCAATAAGAGCAAGGAAAACCCCCTGCATTATCAGATGTGCCAAAACTTTTGCATGGTACTGTACATACACTGAGGAGCAAAAGGGTAACAATGTTTTGAACTTTTGACTTTCAGGCTCCATATCTCACCATCCACTACAGCATCGAACGTGAGTCTACCATCATTTTATAGACAATCCTCTTTGCTATCTTATACATAAATTTGATTTGCAGCTATTTACCATATGACTAGTTATGCAGATTCTTGTCATGTCACTGCATTGTTACTGTTTTGCTCCAGGTGGTGGAAAAATCTTTTTCTTACTGTATATTACAAACTGCAACCTGTTCTCATCTAATAGCACAGTGTGTGATTAAGTTGATTCCCGAGCAAAATGTCACTGGGTTGAATCAAGGAGCAACCATGAAGATTTCCCCAGAAAATAGAAACAGCATCATCCAGCTAACCGATAGGGCTCTCTTGGCAAAGAAAATTGACAAACAGCATCATGTGAGCCCAATGACACTTGGTAGCATTCGAAATGTAGTCTATCCATCCATTCAGAAGCCAAAAGGTGGACTTCGAGGCAAAATATTGGAGCAGACAAGTCGGCTCATCACAAGGTCTATCAGTTCTAGCGCGACAAACACAGCAGTGTAGGTCGTTCGTATGCTTCATAATAGTAAGATCACAGACATCCAAGCAAAGCACTGCATGAGGCGCGTTACACAAGTCTGGAATGATGGCCTTAAAAATGGTGAAGAAGTCTCAACTTCAATATAGCAATGAGAAGTGTCGGATCAAGTTTGCAAAAAAGTAAGAAAAGTGGACAGTAGAAGACTGGAGTATTATGGGTATGAAAAGGACGACATACTGTTCTAGCCGTACAATGACCGGATACATGAGTTGAGATTTTAGGAAGAAATGGTTCGATGAAAATGAAGTAGAGGTGCTGGATTGGCCCCCACAGTCCCCAGACCTCAACCCAATCCAACACTTGTGGGTTGCGTTGAAGAAAAAGCTGTATACATACCCAATTGAGTCGACCAGTATGCACCAACTTTGGGAACGTGTAGAAGAGCCTTGGGCTCAGATCTTGGTTGAGACATGCTTGAATCTGATTGAGAGCCAAGAAGGATTCAGGCAGTGTTGATGGAAGCCAAAGGTGGATTACCAAAATACTATTAAAATAAGAAAAATGTAAATTTATTTATTTAGATTTTTAGGTGCAAAACAGTAACAATGCAGTGACAGGACAAGAATCTGCATAACTAAATAAATGCAAAATAGCTGCAAGTCAAATTTTTGTATGAGATAGTCAAGATGATTGTCTATAAAATTATTGTAGTATCATGTTCGAAACAGTAGTGGATGGTGAGATACAGAGCCCGAAAGTCAAAAGTTCAAAACATTGTTACCCTTTTGCTCATCAGTGTATACAGTGGCTTGCGAAAGTATTCACCCCCCTTGGCTTTTTACCTACCGTATTTTCTGGCGTATAAGACGGCTGGGCGTATAAGACGACCCCCAACTTTTCCAGTTAAAATATAAAATCTTCGCAAAAGTCGGGGATTGTCTTATATGCCGGGTGTCGTCTTATAGGGTGGGTGCGGAGCAATCTGCGGTCGAAGTATATAGTGGGGGGGAGTGGTCCCGATGACGAGGTGAGGGAGCGCCTCACCAGGAAGGTGTAAGTGAAGCAAACTGTCAGCGTCTGGGATGCCAGGGTTATGCAAAAAAGAGAGAGCGGTGCTGTGCCTAGAAAAACACTCCTCTTTCACTCATCTGGCTCACCCTTGTATCCTATTATCTCCTTCTCTGCCTCTGCTTCACTTACACCTTCCCGATGAGGTGCCCCCTCACCTCGTCATTGGGGTCGCTCCCCCCACAATATGCGGCGACCGCAGATTACTCCGCACCTGCCCTATAAGACGACACCTGGCATATAAGACGATACCCGACTTTTGAGAAGATTTTCAAGGGTTAAAAAGTAGTCTTATACGCCAGAAAGTACAGTATTTTGTTACATTACAACCAGTGTTTAAATATTTTTGTAATCCGATTTCTGTGTTATGGTTCAGCACTAAGTAGTCTAAGTTGGTGAAGTGAAATGAGAAAAATATAGGCATAAATTAAATTTATGGGATCAAATAAGTAAAAATTGGCATGTGCATATGTATTCACCCCTTTTCCTATTAAGCCCCTACAATTTCTGGTGCAAGCAAATACCTTCATAAGTCCCATGCTTAGTGACAGGACGTCCACCTGTGTGTAATCTAAGTGCACCATGGTCGGTCAGTATATGCACTTTACCTTTTCTGAAAGGCCACAGAGGCTGCAATACCATTAACAAGAGGCACCACTAACTAAACTCCATGAAGACCAAGGAGATGTCCAAACAAGTCAGGGACAAAGTGGTTGAGAAATATAAGTCAGAGTTGGGTTATAAAAAAAAATCCCAATTTCTGATGATCACCAAGAGCACCATCAAATCCATCATCATAAAAAGGAAAGAACATGTTACCACAACAAACCTGCCAAAAGAGGGCCACCCACCAAAACTCTCATCTCAGGCAAGGAGGACATCAGAGAGACATCACAGAGACCAAAGGTAACCCTGAAGGATACTGCAGAGACTGTAGTATCTGTCTATACGACCACAATAAGCCATACACTGCATAGAGGTGGCCTTTATGGAGGATTGGGCAGAAAAAAAAGCCTTTTCTGACACACAAAAATTGTAAGGCTCATTTTGAGTTTGCCAAAAGTCATGTGGGAGACTCCCCAAATGTATGGAGGAAGGTGCTGTGGTCAGATGAGACCAAAATTCTACTTTTTGGCCATAAAGGTAAACGCTACATCTGGCCCCAAACCATCATAGTTCATCACCTCAAGAACACCCTCCCCACAGTGAAACATGGTGGTGGCAGCATCATGTTGTGAGGATCTTTTTCAGCAGCAGGGACAGGAAAAATGGTCTGAGTAGAGGGGAAGATGGATGGTGAGAAATACAGGGATATTCTTGAGCAAAACCTGTTTCAGTCTGTCAGTGACTTGAGACTGGGACACTGGTTCACCTTCCAACAAGACAATGACCCAAAGCATACTGCTAAAGCAACACTTGAGTGGTTTAAGGGGAAACATGTAAATGTTTTTCCGTGGCCTAGTCAAAGCCCAGACCTTAATCCAATTGGGAATCTGTGGTCAGACTTGAAGATTGCTGTTCTCCAGTGGAAACCACTTGAAGGAGTTGGAGCAGTTTTGCCTTGAGGAATGGGCAAAAATCTCAGTGGCCAGATGTGGAAAGCTCACAGACTTATCCAAAGCGACTTCCAGCTGTAATTGCCACAAAAGGAGGCTCTACAAACTACTGACTTTAGGGGGTGAATATTATATCTATAGCATGTATAGCACTGTATATCTCTATTAGATTCACTTCCATATATTTTCTTAACAACCTTCCGTCCCTCTAATATCTGCATTTATCATCCTGCTGGAACATCTGAAGTGTATCAGAAGAATTATAGCGTCTGCCAGTCTCCTCATCTTCATCATGTGTAATGAATGACTTCCCTCGGAATATTCTGCCTGATTATAATAGAAGACTGAATAATGTGCCGGCTCCGATTTCTCATCTGTAGGAGTTTCTGCACAGTTTTTGCAGAATGTCACAGTGGTTTGTACTGATGAATTTATAATCATGATATATAATGATTCAATTTATTTCGAAATTATCAATTCCTGAAAAATTCTTAAAAATGACGAGTAAATTACCAGGCCTTGATCTATCCACTTTTGCTAGGGTCCCACAGTCCCATCTGGAACAGTCATGGCATAGATATTTATGCCATAAAAGTTTGATAAATGCAGGTCCCAGTTCTCGAACCCACATCTTATCTTGAGGTCAGGGCAACAGCTCACGGTATATAGAGGAGGTGGTCGTACAACTCTCTCCATTTCTGTGCGTAAACTTTCATAAAATGTTTTTTTGTTGTTGCAAATTTGCTGTTTAGACTAGGACAGAATGAGCAGTCAACTCACTATCTTTGGAGGGTATGTGAGTAAGTGACACCCAAATTGTACTGTTGGCGGCCCAGATTAGGCAGGCTAGTAACACTGTCATCAAAGCTTTTTATGCCAGAAAACTTTGCATTTTATTGCAGCGGCGGGTGACAGTGCATGGCCAAGACTGTTTTTTTTTTGTCCCAGACATACCATTTAATATGGTATTACTTAAGGATGGGTTGTCCATGTACTCATGTTTCCACCTTACCAAATAACACTCCGATGCTGTCGCAGTTTCAGCTGTCGGCACGGTCTATACCAGTGATTGCATAACAGCGACTCGTCATGTGAACCCTGCGTCCAATCAGTGGACTCTTCACTCTCCCCGCCTTCAAAAGAAGCGAGAGAGCAGCAGGCGGAGAGAATGAAGCCGCCACTGATTGGCTGCAGAGTTCGCGTGATGTCACACTGTTACATGATCACCGGGAGAGACAGTGCAGACACCGCTGGAACGGCGTCGGCACCGGGGTGGATTGTAAACACGGATTTCTCAGGAACCATTTACTAGATTGCAGATCTCAAGATATCATTTGACTTTGCTTCCTATGACCTACACGCCAACATAGACGGCTTATAGGGTTGTTCCTACTGACACTGGTTCTTTTACAACGAAATAATGACACCAGGAATTAAAGTTACCATCTGCTACCTTATCAGGACATATAAGTAGTTTCATGATCGCCTGTACCTGCTGATGCCAAGACATGCTGCTGTCATTCTAATAATGCATTAGGCAATTCCTTGGCATACAATTCCCTAAATATTAATGAATAGTTAACAAGCATGAATATTTTAGAGTTTTTGCTGCTGGTAAAATGACAGGGAAGTTACCACCTGCATGAGATGACTTTATTACACAGGAGTGGCAGGTACGCTGATGTCCGCTGGTAGATATTTGTGATACTACATTTACCAGGGCGATAGAGAAGAAATCTATCATTTGGGCTATACAATCTTATGTAAAGCAGGATACATGGCTACACCTTGTACATTACATATACTGCTGTCTCTTACCCAATAATGTACATAGCGTAATGTGTTACGAGCGAGGCTAAAACGCCACCTAGTGGACACAAGCAGAACTGTAGCTGTTTAAATCCACATCAATCCACCAGTAGAAAGAGCATGTTCTATAGTAAAGACGTCCATCCTACTAGATCTTATGTGTGAACTCCATAACTTTCACAGACATAACATATTTCTATATTGCTATCACACTATACCAGAGATGCACAACCTGGGTCCCATGCGCCAGTCTGTGCCCCCCACCAACCATCTGACAACAGACATTTGTCTGATCCTGGTGGCCGTTCACACATTTTCTATGTCAGAGAGTAATATGGCGTACTGCCGAGGAAGGGTTCACAATGCAGCCTTTACGCGCACCCCCTTATATTTGTAGAAAGGGGATCTCCTGGCCATTTGGACCACTCCTGGGAGGAGCAGATAATATGGAGAGGTCACTGTACATGAGTGCAGGACAATTCCTCCAGCAACCATCATGGAGTGAGCTCCATGCATGGTCTAAGCGTGAACAGAGAAGAGCCCCCTGTTCTAGCCGGGAGTCCTAGAAATGGAACCAGCACAAATCGGACATTTGTGGCATATACTTCTATGTCCATAATTACTCCAATGGTAATACCTAGTGACGAGAAAACCTGTGAAGGTTCAAATACGGCAGATGGCTCCAATATGGCGGGAAAATCTGGTTTGTATCAACGTTTTTCGATGTGAATTGAACATTCCTTATTATGCTCTGAGTACAACAACCGTGGGGTGAGAAATCCAAAAGAGTTCACCGTGTCGGAGGAAGGAAAGATGAAGCTGGATGGTGAGCCGCCGCGGGACAGGTGAGCACTATTTTATATTTCTACTATTCCGGGGAATGCTAACTCAATGGCTGTCATTTTGTGGAATTTGCACAAAGAAAAAAGCTGAATATATCGGGGGGGAAAAAAATTGGGGGTAAAACGTGAGGCAAATTCAATTTGCCTCAAACAAATTCACTCACTTGTAATATCACTCATACAGTAGTGTTCAAAATGCTAGCAGTCCAATATGACTAACCAGATTAAACAGTGTTTTTGGTGTGAATTATATTACCACACGTCACACAATTTGCCAAAGAACACATCAATTGGCCTGAATAGAAATGGAGAAACATTTTGTGGACCGAGAAAGTAAAATTGTTTTTTGGGTCCAAGGTCCACAGACAGTTTGTCAGACGTAACCCCAAACTCTGCATTCAAGCCACAGTGCACTCTGAGGACAGTGGAGCATGGTGGTGAAGCATCATAATATGGGCATGTTTCTCTTACTATGGTGCCGGACCTATTTACCACTTACCAGGGATCATGGACCAGTGTGAATATATTAAAATACTTGAGGAGGTCATGTTGCCTTACGCTGAAGAGGACATGCCCTTGAAATGGGCGTTTGAACAAGACGATGACACTAAACACACCAGTAAACGAGCAAAATCTTCATTCCAGTCCAACCAAATTGAGGTTATGTAGTGGCCAGCCCAATCCCCGAACCTTCAACCGAGAGAACACTTGTGGGATAACATAAAAAATGCCGTTTCTGAGGCAAAAGCAAACAAATGCCAAAAAATTGTGGGATGTAGACAAAGCATCCTGGGCTGTAATAACAGGTGATGGGGCCAGAAATTGATTGACTCTATGCAAAATAAATGTGAAGCTGTTGTAAAAAAAAACTGTGGGTAACAACTAAATATTAGTGATTCACAGGAATGCTAAATCGTCATAAAAAGTAGATATTGTGAGTTTATAAAGACAAATGCAGACACTTTTTACTTTTTTTTTTTAAGAACAGCTTAATGTTCATTTTTATTTTCTGTAAAGTAGTTAAAAAATTATCTACATTTATATTCAAGTTTTGAATTAGAAAACAGGATGCAATGTTCCCAATGCTGGAAATAAAAACTGGCATAAAGATTTTGTGATTAACGCATGTTTTTTTTTAACACACTGCTATTATTTTGAACACTGCTGTATAACACATCTATAAAACGTCACTGATAGTGATGAGCGAGTATACTCGTTGCTCGGGTTTTTCAGAGCACGCTCGGGTGGTCTCCGAGTATTTGTGACTGCTCTGAGATTTAGTTTTCCTTGCCGCAGCTGCATGATTTGTGGCTACTAGCCAGCTTGAACACATGTGGGGATTCCCTAGCAACCAGGCAACCCCTACATGTACTCAGGCTGGCTAGTAGCTGTAAATCATTCAGCTGCTGGATGAAAACTAAATCTTCGAGCAGTCAAATACTCGGAGGACACCAGAGCAATGAGTATACTCGCTCATCACTATTCACGAACTCTTGAGAATCCTATATAGAATATTCTCCGGCAGCTATGCACACATGGTCCCCGGCTGTAGCCTCAGCATTGTTTCATCTGTTGACCAAATTGCTTTAGGTATAGAGCAATAGTGCAAACAATTTAGGAAGGTGTAGAAAGAAACGATGCGAAGTAAGAATGCTTTCAATTATAGAAGTGTTTATATTTATTAATTAAGAAAATGTAAAATGATCAAACAAATGAGGAATCCAATTTAAATCATATTTGGTGGGATCAACCATTAATATCAAAGCAACTATTCTTCAAAAACTGTGTGCAAGTGGATCTAGAACTCTGCAGGAAGGTTGTTCCCAACATATCGGAGAACTAACCGCCGATCTTCTGTGAATGTCGCATTACGCAAATCCTTCTGTCTCATCATGTATTTTCAGACCGACTCGCTGATGTTGACATCAGGTCTCTGTGGGGCCATAGCATTACTTCTAGGACTCGTTTCTTTGTATTTTAACCCCTTATTGACAATTTTGACCTTAATAACCAAATCAGTTTTTATAATTCTGACCACTGTCACTTTATGAAGTTATCACTCTAGAACACTTCAACGGATGCCACTGATTCTGAGACTTTTTTCATGACATATTGTACTTCATATTCGTGGTAAAAATTTCTACAATATGACTTGCATTTACTTATGGTAAAAACTGAAATTTGGCAAAAGTTAGTTAATAAATAACATTTCCCACATGTCAGCTTTACATCAGCACAATTTTGGAAACATTTGTTTTTTGTTAGGAAATTATAAGGGTTAAATGTTGACCAGCGATTTCTCATTTTCCCCAAAAAATTTACAAAACCATTTTTTTTTTTTAGGTACCACCTCACATTTGGAGAAAGTTTTTTTGGGGGTCAATATAACACAATTTACCCAAACGTGACACCATTCTAAAAAAAACTGCACCCCTCAAAGTGCACAAAACCACATTCAAGTTTATTAACCCTTCAGGTGCTGCACGAGAACTAAAGCAATGTGGAAGGAAAAAAAAGAACATTTTACTTTTTTCACAAAAAAGTTATTTTGGAATCAAACTTTTTTTTATTTTCACAAGGGTATCAGAAGAAAATGGACCACAAAATTTGTTGTGCAATTTCTCCTGAGTACGCCTGTACCCCGTATGTGGGGGAAAGTCACTTTGTGTGCGCATGGCAGGGCTCAGAAGGGAGGGAGCACCGTTTGACTTTTTGAACACAAAATTGGCTGGAATCAATTGCGGGCGCCATGTCGCATTTGGAGAGCCCCTGATGTACCCCCAATTCTAATTCCAACCGTAACACCAACACACCCCTAACCCTAACACCACCCTAGCCCAACTCTAACTGCAAAAAATGAAAAAAATGCATTTTTAAATTCTCCTAAGGGGGTGATAAAGTGGGTCTGATTTACTATTTTTTTATTTTGATCACTGGGTCTATTGCAGTGATCAAAATGAACCAATAGGAAAAATCTATTGTGCTGGCCGGCCGCACTGCGCATGCGCCCACCATTTTCTCCTGGGAAAATTACACAGAGAGCTGGGGGACGGAGTCGGTACCTCCAGCATCCCTGGATCCTCCATGGGACCCCATTTCTCTCTCCTCTGGTATGCTAGATCATATCAGAGGAGAGAGAAATGAATGGGAAAAACAGGGTTTTTTTTCGATCGCTGTTATTCGGTGAATAACGGCACTCACAAGACTGGGGACAGTAAAAACCGACCCAAATCATTTTCTCTGGGGTCTGAGCTACCCCCGGTAGCCGAAACCCCGGAGATTTTCCGACGCTGGGGTGCGCTATATACTTATTTCTCAGTGCCGCTAAAAAGCGGCGCTGAGAAATAAGCAACCTTAACTGCCGCCGTTAGAAGGTGTATCGGCAGTCGTTGAGGGGTTAAACATCATTCTTCATGAGATTGGCTGTATGTTTGGGATCATTGTCCTGCTGCAAAATAAATTTGGAGCAAGTCAGACATCTCCATGATATTAATGTATGATGGATAGGTAATCTGACCATGTATCAACATTGAGGACTCCATCAATCCTGGCCAAATCCCCAACTTCATTTGCTGCAATGCAGCCTCAAACTTGCAAGGACCCTCCACCATGTTCTGCATCACTTCAGGAGCAAACTACCTTCTGGTACAGACAAATATTTAACATGTTGACTCCCCATTCCAGAGCACCTTCTGCCACTTTGCTGCACCCCAGTTACTATGTGTTTTATGCATTATTGGGTCACTTGGCTTTGTTTCCATGTCAAAGGTTTAGTTTTTGACTGCAATTCTTCCATGAAGGCCATTTCTAGCCAGACCTCTCCAAACAGTAGATGGGTGTAGCTGGGTCCCACTGGCTGCTGCAAGTTCTGAGCTGATGGTACTGCAGGACATCTTCCATTTTTGAAGGGACATAGTGCAGGAGATGAAAGACATCATGCTCAAGTTTCCTTGGTCAACCAGTGTCTTTGGTCGTCAAGGTTACCCATTGATTGATGGTTCTTTAAAAAGAGCTTGAACAGCACATTTTGAAACCTTTGCCTGGGAGAGACCTTGCTGATGCAGTGCCTTGTTGCGGGGCTCAGTCTTGCCATGGTGTATGAAATGGTCTTCCACAACTTCACCTTAGTGGCAGAGTTTGTCTGTTCCTCACCCAGTTTTAAGCCTCCTACACTGCTGTATCTATTTCAGTTAAAAATTATTTCCATATATAGGTTGAAACAATGATCATTATCACCTGCTTGGTTTAATCGGTTACACATACGCCTGACTATAAGGCAGCCGTCACACTAGCTGTATTTGGTCAGTATTTTACATCAGTATTTGTAAGCCAAAACCAGGAGTGGGTGATAAATGCAGAAGTGGTGACGTGTTTCTATTATACTTTTTCTTTATTTGTTCCACTCCTGGTTTTGGCTTACAAATACTGAAGTAAAATACTGACCAAATACTGATAGTGTGACGGCAGCCTAATTGTACAAAATCTCTAACTTTGTGCAAGTGTAACCAGCAGAATTGATCATTCGATGTGGTTTAGAAAGCAAGGCAGGGACACACCAAATATTGAATAGATCTCTTTTATCCCATTTGTATTTTATTTTTCATCAACTATTAAACATCTAATTTTGAGGCATTATTTTGCAGTATGTTTCCTCACACCAACCTAAAACTTGCTTACACAGTACATACGTTTTACCCCTCATTGCAATTCTAATTGCAGTTATTTGCTAATAATACACCTAATACATGTTGGGATAGGATCTTGGAGATGGGAATACTAGAGATGAGTGAATTTGCTCGAATAAGCTGCAGGGGGAACCAGACTTCCTGGATCGTGCCGGCCGATCAGCGCCGCAACTGCATGTGTCGCGGCTGTGTCACATTCATGACACATGCATGGAGAGCCTGTTTGTTGGGTTCTCCATGCATGTGCTGTGACGGTCACACAGCCGCGACACATGCAGCTGCGGCGCTGATCGTCCGGCACAATCCAGGAAGCCGGGTTCCCCCTGCAGCTTATTCGGCAAGTGCTATAGCTAGCCGAATAAGGGGGAACCCGAATAAATTTGCTCATCTCCAAGTAATACCCCTTTAACATTGCAAGAGGAGCATTGCATGGCGTGTAAAAGTTTACTCAGTCTGACATGCCAGGCAAGGAGAGACTTACAATAAATGTAATGCCCAATTCATTCTGTTCGGATTATTTCCTCCTGACAAAAATATGGGTCCAGCTCACCGTAATAGACACCCTTAAGTGTCTGTAGCACAGGAAACTGCGTCAGAGCATAGGGCATTCACACAAACAGGAAAAAATCCAGTTTAAACTTGCGGACAAATATGTTGCATATCATGTAATGTGCATGGCCGATCCCGTTTTATCCTTTACTGAGCACTTTCGGTGAATAAAGAAAGAAGTTTGTTCACAAGCTCGTTGAGCTGGATTTTATCCTGTTTGTGATTATTTTCTCCTCCTGAAACATGGTTACTGATGTGTACATAAACTTGTACATGTATTTTTACGCTAAAACTAGCATCAGCTTTACACTGCACTCTTATCCCTCTACAATATGGACGGACTTCTGCCACCCTTAGTATTCAGGTTAATTAGTAGTACTGTTCCAAAATTTACAGGTTAGATTCCCCAACATTTTTCACCAAACTTGTGTCATCAGGCGATGCTTAAAACCTTTTTTTTTTTTTTTTTGACTAGTGGCACATTTAGACCGGCCAATTCAGGCCAATAAACTGAGATCAATGCTAACAGGACAGCAGAATTGAGCGGTGTCTCATTACAAACACATCTGCAGCTGTACTCTCACAGAGCTTCAACTTTAATCTCAAAGGCAAGCAGTATGGAAAGGCAGAACAGCAGAGCTGAAAGCTCGGAGAAGATAACTGCAAATGTGTTTGTGTTGTTTTTAATAAGACAAGGTTAAGCTCTGCTGTACTATGTGATTTTTAATCCGGCACAGCTGTGCAGCAGCGCTGCTACTACTATGAAAGTACAACAGCTGCTGCAAATGTGTGCAATCAGACAAAGTTAATTTCTGCTGCACTGTTATGAAAGCAAAGTGTCAGTCATTACATGTCTCATAATGCCACCTTTCTTTTAAAACATCTGGAGGCAAATTGCTCAGGGAGCTTCTATGTCTGGCCTATAGATTTTAACAGCTAATTTACATATTAAGAAAAATGTGACTTTCTCTGGAATAAGACATCGAATCGCAAATATTAAGATATATATATACCGCATATAAGCAGAGTTTTTCAGCACTTTTTTTGTGCTGAAAATGCCCCCTTGGCTTATACACGAGTCATTGTCCCAGAAGACGGCGGGAAAGGTGGACCTGCGGAGCAGCAGGTGCCAGAGGCAGAAGCCGGCTGCTGTGGCTAAAGCCTGTGTCCACTGTTAAAGAGAAATGAATATTCACTGCACTTGCTGTGAACATTCATTTCCCTTATAGCGCACGCACCGTGCCAGCAGCAGTCGCCGGCTTCAAAGCAGCTGCCGGGCTATCATGAGTGTCTGTTTAAGGTAATGAATATTGACCTCTCCACTCCCATAGGCGTGGAGAGAGATGAATATTCATTACCTTAATGAGGTGGGACACGTGATCACTCGGCCGCAGGAGCTACCGAACAAGAAGCTGCGAGGGCACGCATGGAAGCTAAGTAGCAGTTTGTTTTTTATGCTTTTCTCATGGGGGCCATACATACAAGGATGGGGATATGGAGCCATGCATACAAGGATGGGGTTAAGGAGCCATGCATACAAGGATGGGGATGAGGAGCCATGCAGACAAGGATGGGGATGAGGAGCAATGCAGACAAGGATGGGGATGAGGAGCCATGCAGACAAGGATGGGGATGAGGAGCCATGCAGACAAGGATGGGGATGAGGAGCCATGCAGACAAGGATGGGGATGAGGAGCCATGCAGACAAGGATGGGGATGAGGAGCAATGCAGACAAGGATGGGGATGAGGAGCAATGCAGACAAGGATGGGGATGAGGAGCCATGCAGAGAAGGATGGGGATGAGGAGCCATGCAGACAAGGATGGGGATGAGGAGCCATGCAGACAAGGATGGTAATAAGGAACCATACGACAAGGATGGGGATGAGGAGCAATGCAGACAAGGATGGGGATGAGGAGCCATGCAGACAAGGATGGGGATAAGGGGCAATGCAGACAAGGATGGGGATGAGAAGCCTTGCAGACAAGTATGGGGATAAGGAGCCATGCAGACAAGGATGGGGATGAGGAGCCATGCAGACAAGGATGGGGATAAGGAGCCATGCAGACAAGGATGGTAATAAGGAACCATACGACAAGGATGGGGATGAGGAGCAATGCAGACAAGGATGGGGATGAGGAGCAATGCAGACAAGGATGGGGATGAGGAGCAATGCAGACAAGGATGGGGATGAGGAGCCATGCAGACAAGGATGGGGATGAGGAGCAATGCAGACAAGGATGGCGATGAGGAGCCATGCAGACAAGGATGGGGATGAGGAGCCATGCAGACAAGGATGGGGATGAGGAGCAAAGCAGACAAGGATGGGGATGAGGAGCCATGCAGGCAAGGATTGGGATGAGGAGCCATGCAGACAAGGATGGGGATGAGGAGCAATGCAGACAAGGATGGGGATGAGGAGCAATGCAGACAAGGATGGGGATGAGGAGCAATGCAGACAAGGATGGGGATGAGGAGCCATGCAGACAAGGATGGGGATGAGGAGCAATGCAGACAAGGATGGGGATGAGGAGCCATGCAGACAAGGATGGGGATGAGGAGCAATGCAGACAAGGATGGGGATGAGGAGCCATGCAGACAAGGATGGGGATAAGGGGCAATGCAGACAAGGATGGGGATGAGGAGCCATGCAGACAAGGATGGTAATAAGGAACCATACGACAAGGATGGAGATGAGGAGCAATGCAGACAAGGATGGGAATGAGGAGCAATGCAGACAAGGATGGGGATGAGGAGCAATGCAGACAAGGATGGGGATGAGGAGCCATGCAGACAAGGATGGGGATGAGGAGCAATGCAGACAAGGATGGGGATGAGGAGCAATGCAGACAAGGATGGGGATGAGGAGCAATGCAGACAAGGATGGGGATGAGGAGCAATGCAGACAAGGATGGGGATGAGGAGCCATGCAGACAAGGATGGGGATGAGGAGCAATGCAGACAAGGATGGGGATGAGGATCCATGCAGACAAGGATGGGGATGAGGAGCAATGCAGACAAGGATGGGGATGAGGAGCCATGCAGACAAGGATGGGGATAAGGGGCAATGCAGACAAGGATGGGGATGAGGAGCAATGCAGACAAGGATGGGGATGAGGAGCAATGCAGACAAGGATGGGGATGAGGAGCCATGCAGACAAGGATGGGGATGAGGAGCCATGCAGACAAGGATGGGGATGAGGAGCCATGCAGACAAGGATGGGGATGAGGAGCCATGCAGACAAGGATGGGGATGAGGAGCAATGCAGACAAGGATGGGGATGAGGAGAAATGCAGTCAAGGATGGGGATGAGGAGCCATGCAGACAAGGATGGGGATGAGGAGCCATGCAGACAAGGATTTGGATGAGGAGCCATGCAAACAAGGATGGGGATGAGGAGCCATGCAGACAAGGATGGGGATGAGGAGCCATGCAGACAAGGATGGGGTGAGGAGCCATGCAGACAAGGATGGGGATGAGGAGCAATGCAGACAAGGATGGGGATGAGGAGCCATGCAGACAAGGATTGGGATGAGGAGCCATGCAGACAAGGATGGGGATGAGGAGCCATGCAGACAAGGATGGGGATGAGGAGCAATGCAGACAAGGATGGGGATGAGGAGCCATGCAGACAAGGATGGGGATAAGGGGCAATGCAGACAAGGATGGGGATGAGGAGCTATGCAGACAAGGATGGTAATAAGGAACCATACGACAAGGATGGAGATGAGGAGCAATGCAGACAAGGATGGGGAGGAGGAGCAATGCAGACAAGGATGGGGATGAGGAGCAATGCAGACAAGGATGGGGATGAGGAGCCATGCAGACAAGGATGGGGATGAGGAGCAATGCAGACAAGGATGGGGATGAGGAGCAATGCAGACAAGGATGGGGATGAGGAGCAATGCAGACAAGGATGGGGATGAGGAGCAATGCAGACAAGGATGGGGATGAGGAGCCATGCAGACAAGGATGGGGATGAGGAGCAATGCAGACAAGGATGGCGATGAGGAGCCATGCAGACAAGGATGGGGATGAGGAGCCATGCAGACAAGGATAGGGATGAGGAGCCATGCAGACAAGGATGGGGATGAGGAGCCATGCAGACAAGGATGGGGATGAGGAGCCATGCAGACAAGGATGGGGATGAGGAGCAATGCAGACAAGGATGGGGATGAGGAGCCATGCAGACAAGGATGGGGATAAGGGGCAATGCAGACAAGGATGGGGATGAGGAGCAATGCAGACAAGGATGGGGATGAGGAGCCATGCAGACAAGGATGGTAATAAGGAACCATACGACAAGGATGGGGATGAGGAGCAATGCAGGCAAGGATGGGGATGAGGAGCAATGCAGACAAGGATGGGGATGAGGAGCAATGCAGACAAGGATGGGGATGAGGAGCAATGCAGTCAAGGATGGGGATGAGGAGCCATGCAGACAAGGATGGGGAGCCATGCAGACAAGGATTGGGATGAGGAGCCATGCAGACAAGGATGGGGATGAGGAGCCATGCAGACAAGGATGGGGATGAGGAGCCATGCAGACAAGGATGGGGATAAGGGGCAATGCAGACAAGGATGGGGATGAGGAGCCATGCAGACAAGGATCAGGATGAGGAGCCATGCAGGCAAGGATCAGGATGAGGAGCCTTGCATACAAGGATGGGGATAAGGGGCAATGCAGACAAGGATGGAGATGAGGAGCCATGCAGACAAGGATGGAAATAAGGAGCCATGCATGCAAGAATGGGGATGAAGAATCATGTATACCAAAATAGGGATTAGGGGACCATGCATATCCAGCTTATACCCGAGTCAATAAGTTTTCCCAGTTTTTCAAGGCAAAATTAGATGCCTTGGCTTATACATGAGTATATACAGTATATTTTTTAAGCTTTCTACGACTTGCATGCCCATGTAGATGGCTTAGGAGAGTTGATCCTAATGACAGATTCCCTATAACAGGCCGACAAAATAGCGATGGGACAGAAAGATCGTTCTTTGAGCTTAAAATATCACGTCACCAGCAGCACATTTGGTTTTACATGGAGTAATGAGCTGCCAATAACTATTTTTATGCATGCATAAAAACAACACCTGGCGAACTAGTATTTTGCTTGTGCATTGAATGATTGGAGTTTATTTAAACAGGACAATAGTCGAGAACAAGAGCTCCTATGAACACTCCTTTGCCAATTATTGGCTTGTCTAAAAGGAACATTAGTCTGTTGAATCAAGAGAACTAATATTTAATCTGTAAAAAACTGACAGTCTGGTGGGCAATCAGGGAGTAGATCTGCATAGATGTTTGCCCCCACTCACATACTGGACACATCCTGCACCAGCCACACGCACCTTTGACATATACCGCAAACCCACTCACATCTCCATCCTATCTGGCATTTGCCAGAAATGCCACATGGCCAGTCCTATGCAGCTGATGCCTATAGATATTCTTATTTGTGAAATTCATTTTAAAACCTGATGTAATGAAGGCGGAGGTATACATGTTAACACACACATTGATACTACCATGAATGACTCCAACTTGACAACATTTTGTGAAGCCTTTTTTTTCTCTTTTTAATTTGGGATCTTATATCACAAAATACATGTTTAAAGTTTACATCAGGTAGTAGAAACTGAGATGTCTTCTATTATAAAGTACAAATATCAGATGCTTTTTTTTTTTGCTTTTTATAACTGCTTCCGAAATGAAGACTACATTTTTCCTGTATATAAACTGTACACAAAAACAAGGCACTATACAGTTGGTTATGAGCCCCTTTAGTCTCAAGTATAAGCAGAGGAAAAGAAGAATACAAACTAATGTGTGGATAACAAGCGGTACCGCTGTGGGGGCCGCGGGTCACCCCACACACTGATGCATTATGATTGTAGATGGGGACAGCTAGCTCGTCCTTTTCACTGGACCACTGGAGAGCACAGTGGAAAGCAGCAAATCCACACATGATGTGACCACCCGATTACTTACCACCACATGCAAAGAAAAAAAAAAAAGAAAAATATGTCACAAATGCATATGGTTTACAGACAACCTGGTGTAATCTGCCGGTAGCACAGTATTGGCATTGTATTTCATGGTTTGTGTAAGAACACACAAATTGTACACAGTGATTATATTGCATAGTTAAATACAGTGTTGATATAAATACATTCTATTAGATTGGACAAACAACATTTACAAGAGAACCGGATCCAAAAAATGTCACGTTTAGAGCCAACAAATACTTTTGCATTCAGCGTTAAGTGCACGGTAGATATTTGTGGGGTTCCTTGGTGAAACACTCCTGTTTAGATTGGCTCTTTCAGTACATTTACATTAGGACAGGAGTCATCGGATTCCACACTGGATGTCTGCGACGTCCTTCATTTCAGTGTCCGATCCACATCGGCAGTACATTGTATTATGCACAATGGTCATGAGAGCGAGTGCAAAGTTCTGCGGTATATCAGTGGAGAGGCAGACGGAAGACAAGTGCAGGCTCACAGAGGATCCAGCTAACCGTAAGGAAAGGGAAAGATGATGCCATTTCTCTCTTCAGAAGAGTCCTTTAGCTTTTTTGATGTTGACTTGTTTCCAGGATGGAAGTGTATTGTATTCTTCTCTAGACATTTCTAACGCAATCTGCAAAGAAATTATATCATAAAATGAAGGTTCTGGAGTTGAGGTTTACGGGGTCTTAAAGCAGGTAACATCCTAAAACTGTAAAGGCGCATTTACACTGCACTACTATTGGGAACGAGCATTCCTAGGATCATCATTCCCGATAATCGTGCAGTGTAAACAGGCTGCTGATCCTCAACTGAACAAGCTAAATGCTCGTTGTTCATCCAGTGAAAATGATCTTTTGGCTGCCAAGAACAATGGCCGACCATGTGCACAGACTGATCTATTACTGATCGTTCTGTACACGTATTAGATGTGGTCTGCCTGTCTAAACAGACTACTAAGTCACCACACACTTGCAAATTTGTTCCGATCAGCAGTTGTTTAACGCTGCCGGTAGGGTAGTTACGGGATGTTTTTTTTGTTTTTTTGCTTCAATTGGCTTTTTTTGGATACTGGTCGACTGATACTGAGGAAAAATTAATGGAAGTTAGATCTCCCCTAATAGAAAAAGCCATCTCTCTACTGCCAGGAAAACCAAGGTCAACCACAGGTTTCTCCAAAAGTGAACACATCCACTTGCTTTGTATTAAGCAAATAAAAAAACAAACATAGGCACCGTTTTTATTAGGTCAGAAACTATTCAGATTCTTTTTTTTTTTTAATTGGGATTTTGCATTAAGATCTGTTTTATTAGGTGATTAAAAAGAAAATGTAATATTCCGACTATACACAAAGAATAATAGGTGGGTCGGCAATCCAAAGTGAGCAAGAGCCACTGAGAAGGGGAGCACAAGGACGTAGGAGACGGAGCATGTGACTATAACGCTCTTGGATGTTAAAAGGGAAACTGTCTGCACAAAATTACTGTTCAAACCAAGCACAAGAGCTCGGTGCACCCTTGGTGTGACCGAACTGTTCAGTGCAAATTTCATCTATTTCCGTCCATCTCTGATTAACAGCTCTGACTCTGCAGGAGCCATAGGAATGGGGAGTGGAGCGATCGATGGAAAGCAAGTAGGTGTGTAGGAGCACTGCACCACCTCACCAAGGATGCATTGGGCGCCTCTGCTTGCTTTGAACCTTCATTTTTGTGTTGATAGATTCCATTTCATGGTCAGAACAGTTCTCTTATTTGACACATTCCATAATGTGAGTCATATATGTTAGAATCGGGCCACCATCTAGTCTAACGCATCGGGTATTCTAGAATATGCATGTCCACGTAGTATATTGCCCAGCCACGTAGTATATTGCCCAGAGCCACTTAGTACATTGCCCAGAGCCACGTAGTACATTGCCCAGAGCCACGTAGTACATTGCCCAGAGCCACGTAGTATATTGCCCAGCCATGTAGTATATTGCTCAGCCACGTAGTATATTGCCCAGCCACGTAGTATATTGCCCAGCCACGTAGTATATTGCACAGCCACGTAGTATATTGCACAGCCACGTAGTATATTGCACAGCCACGTAGTATATTGCACAGCCACGTAGTATATTGCACAGCCACGTAGTATATTGCACAGCCACGTAGTATATTGCACAGCCACGTAGTATATTGCACAGCCACGTAGGATACAACACAGAGCCACGTAGAATACAGCACAGACATGTAGTATATTGCCCAGCCACGTATGTAACAGGTTAAAAAATAAAAAATAAACATATACTCACCTTCCGAGGGGCCCCTTCTAGTCCTGTCGCCTGTGTGCCGTGCACGCGGCAGCTTCCAGTCCCAGGGTTAGTATGAGCGCAGGACCTATGATGACGTCGCGGTCACATGACCGTGACGGCATGGCAGGTCCTTCTCGCATAACATCCTTAGCACCGGAACCTGCCGCTTGCACTGCCGAGGACAGCACGCCACGTCAGAGGGTGAGAATAACTTTTTTTTTTATTATTCTTATTTGTAACATTAGATCTTTTTACTCAGCATCAATAGTAAAACGTTGGTCACACAGGGTTAATAGCTGCGTAACCGGAGTGCGTTACACCGCGCTCTGGTAACGCTGGCATTAACCCTGTGTGAGGGCTGACTGGATGACTGGAGGGGAGCATGGAGCGGGCACTGACTGCGGAGAGGAAAGAGCGGCCATATTGGCGCCGGACTGTGGCCGTCGCTGATTGGTCGTGTGTCAATGGTCCTGGGCGTTTTGCCACGACCAATCAACGACTTGGATTCCATGACAGACAGAGGCCACGACCAATGAATATCCGTGACAGACAAAGACAGAAGGACAGACAGAAAGACGGAAGTGACCCTTAGACAATTATATAGTAGAATACAAGTAGGTAGTTTGTTCACAACAACCGATGAACAAGAAATTGCCGGGTAACGATCGTTTCATCGACACAGTCACGCACAATTTAATCCATGTTGGTTCAAATATTTTCTCTATCGGGGACAAATTTCACACTCGGCCGACATTACAGACCCCAATGGTGCGCCATTGCTAAAGTGATCAAGCATTGTTAAATCCCACCCTTATTCTTAGTCCTCCTCGGTCTATAATGCTCGCCGCTGCCTTAGACATGGATTTTCAAGCAGAAATGTATAAATGGTCCTATGAATATGCTGTAACCGCCTACGGTCAGAATACCCCTTTACAATGATTGCCGTATACCTCAAAATCTTTATCGGAGAGATATATTTCAAGCTTCAGTGGGTCCACTCCCTCGGGCAGTGGGCGGGCAAGGACTTCCGCCAAGGGGTAGATCTTTTTACAAAGCTTGGCCAGAACATCCTCCACGAGGATTATCTGATTGGAGACTTCAGCATCCTGTATAAAAACACAAGAGAAAGAATAAATCAACATACAATAACGTGTATATGTGGAATATATGTCAAATATTTAGCGCAGACTGGTTTTTGTTTTTTTTTTTGGCCTACTGTGTTGTGAGTTTTTGGCAATATTAAACCTTTTACTTTATTAGCTCAAAATGTATGAACAATTGTCAAGAGTCCGTCAGAGATCGCAATTAATACTCACTCTTTCCGTGATCTGGGCGATGTCTTCTCTGTGCTCCCAGCTCGGGAACATGTTTGTAAAGGTCAGAGGTTCTAGACCGGCGTGAATCAGGTAAGACTTGGGTGGTTTTTTACTGTTCTTGCCTGAAATACAAATTTAATGTGGTCATAACATGTGTCTAGTGCATATTTTAGTTTTTTTTTTTTTTTTAATTGTTTGTAGGAGTGAAACATTTTCAGAAATTTAAAAAAATAAAAAATGTTATCTATATACATAATTATTTAAGGGTCACTTCCGTCTGTCTGTCCTTCTGTCACGGTTATTCGTTCGCTGATTGCTCTCGGCACCTGTCTGTCATGGCTGTCGCGACCAATCAGCGACGGGCACAGTCTGATTAGTCCCTCCCCTACTCCCCTGCACTCACTGCCCGGCGCCCGCTCCATAGTCCCCTCCACTCACTGCTCACACAGGGTTAATGGCAGCGGTAACGGCCCGCGGTGTAACGCACTCCGTTACCGCTGCTATTAACCCTGTGTGTCCCCAACTATTTACTATTGATGCTGCCTATGCAGCATCAATAGTAAAAATATGTCATGTTAAAAATAATAAAAAAAACAAAAAACCTGCTATACTCACCCTCCGCCGCCTTTCTCGCTCCTCGCCACGCTCCCGGGACCGCTCCATTGCAAGCGCCAGCTTCAGCTCCCGTCCCAGGGCTGCTGTGCGACAAGGACCTGCCGTGACGTCACAGTCATGTGACCGCAACGTCATCATAGGTCCTGCTCACACCAGCCCTGGCACCGAAAGCTGCCGCTTGCAATGGAGTGGTCCAGGGAGCGTGGCGAGGGCGGCAGATGGTAAGTATAGCAGGACTTCAACGGGCTATAGGTGAGTATATGTTTATTTATTTATTTTTTTTTTTAAGTCTCTATACTACGTGGCTCTGTGCTGGGCAATATACTACGTGGGCTGGGCAATATACTACGTGGGCTGGGCAATATACTACGTGGGCAGGGCAATATACTACGTGGGCAGGGCAATATACTACGTGGGCAGGGCAATATACTACGTGGGCAGGGCAATATACTACGTGGGCAGGGCAATATACTACGTGGGCAGGGCAATATACTACGTGGGCAGGGCAATATACTACGTGGGCAGGGCAATATACTACGTGACTGGGTAATATACTACGTGGGCTGGGCAATATACTACGTGGGCTGGGCAATATACTACGTGGGCAGGGCAATATACTACGTGACTGGGTAATATACTACGTGGGCTGGGCAATATACTACGTGGGCTGGGCAATATACTACGTGGGCTGGGCAATATACTACGTGGGCTGGGCAATATACTACGTGGGCTGGGCAATATACTACGTGGGCTGGGCAATATACTACGTGGGCTGTGCAATATACTATGTGGCTGGGCAATATACTACGTGGCTGGGCAATATACTACGTGGGCTGGGCAATATACTACGTGGGCTGGGCAATATACTACGTGGGCTGGGCAATATACTACGTGGACGGGCAATATACTACGTGGACATGCATATTCTAGAATACCCGATGCGTTCGAATTGGGCCACCATCTAGTATATATATATAAGCCATTTTCTTTGACATGTAACTATTTTATCAATGTATATGTGTGAGGGCTTCATATTTTCACGATGAGCTGACATTTTTTCAGATATTTTTTGTTACACCTTTTCATTGTTTTTCTCTACTTAAAAGGGGATATGTGGTGACCAATGGCAAAGCAGCCATTTTGATTTTTTTTTTTTTTATCTGCTTTATGGAGTTTACCGTATAGGTTAAATAATTTAGAATTTATTCCTATATAGGAGCCAATGGTAGATTTTTTTTCTAATGTATTTTTAATTGGGGATAAGGGGAGGATGTTCCATATTTTTATGTCTATTTTAAAATTTTTATACTTTTTAAACATTTTTTAGTCAAGAGAATTTGAAACGGAAATCGTCCAATTGCTTTATATGTACGGTAACACCACAGCTAAAATCACAGCCCATGAAGCTGCAGTGGCAACTGATCAGCACCCGGTGATCCTCTTTCCGTGAGAAGGGGCCATGAATAATCAATACGACTCACCCTGAAGATCATGCGCCTTAAATGCTGGAGTCCAGAGACTAACTGTGGCATTTAAGGGGTTAACTGCAGTGTTCGGAGCTTTGCTCTTATTGTGGTGGTCACAGACAAATGCCAGCTAAATAACAATGCCGGCACCTGCTAGGTATGTGGCAGACTAGGCTTCAGGGCCCACACAATACACTAACACCCAAGATGTCTGGAAGGGCTTTTTTTTTTTCTGGAGCATTTCACGGACATAGTCATCACTTAATCAGTATGTCTTTAGAGTGTGGGAGGAAACAGAGGAACCTGGAGGAAACCACGTAAAACACAAAGAAAACATACAAACTTCTTGAAGATCTTGTCCTTGGTGGGATTTGAACCCAGGACTCCAGCGCTGTAAAGCAACACTGTGCTAACCACTGAGCCACCGAGCATTAAAGGGACTCGTCACCTGAATTTGGCAGGCTATGTAAATGCCCTGTGTCCGGTCCGATGGGCAGTGTTTCCTCTTCTTTCATTCACCCCTTCCTTTCCCGCCGGGCGCAATATTTTCTTGAATTTGAGTAGGTTTCCTCCGTAGTTCACGCGTGCGCAATGCAAGCATTAGTGCGCATGCGCCGCACTATGTCCCGGAACACAGCGAAATACTTCCGGGACATAGTGCGCCGGCGCATGCGCACTAATGCTTTTTGCCTTTGCCCGCAGTTGGGCAAAGCATACTGCGCGTGCGCAAGGCAAGATTGCATTGCGCACACATGATCTACGGAGGAAACCTACTCAAATTCAAGAAAATATTGCGGCCAGCGGGAAAGGAAGGGGGTGAATGAAAGAGGAAACAATGCCCACCGGACCGGACACAGGGCATTTACATAGCCCGCCAAATTCAGGTGACCGAGTCCCTTTAAGGAGAGAAGCGCTATGAATATCACCACCTGGTGAACTTTAATGTGACTGCATCTCGTGGCAAATATTTTAGGGAACAAAATGAGATTTTAGATATTTAACCTCATTTTAAGAGACCAGTAGATTGGCTGTACCCACCATATCTATTATTCCATTATTGTAAGCCATCTCCGACTTCTCACCTTTGCAATACTGTAGCACGGTCTCCATCGCGCTCTTCCTATCTGCATCCCATCGTATCCGTGCGGATCCAGTAATGACGTCTTCTTCAGGCCACCAGCCCTGCCAGAGGTAAACCTCGTGATGGTTGTCAACAAGGAATAGAGCTGCATTAAAAGGAAATAAAACTGGTGAATATCTGTCATAGACAGAACGCACAATCACCTTCACCATAGAAATAATGGCAGATCTGAAGCAAAGTCATAAAAAACGTTAAAGATACAAAATTAAAATGTAGCTTCAACCAACGAGCAGCTTAAAAAAAAATAAAAAAGTTGTTAACCATGATTCTCAATATTAAGCCAATGATAAACAGAAAATGATACAATTAGACAGTTTATCCTGAACAAAAAAAAAAAGGGATATACCGTAACTTTTTTCCATATGATTTGTATTTAAAAAAATTAAAAAAATGAAATCAATCTTGGAATTTTCAGTGGAAAAGTTTTCAGCAGTCTCATTACCATCACAGGAAGTTTTACAATAGCATGTAACATCTCTATACACAGCTAATAAACCAAGATTGACCAATCACAATAGACAATGTCCTCCCTTCACATTGTCTTTTGCACACGCGCATTAGATGCTTCAATAGAAGAGATGGGATCTGAGTCAATGCAGCTAATGTACATGTGCATTCCTTGAGACAAAGTTTAGAAAATCCTTAGTGGCCAATCACAAGATATTTTTTTTTTTTTTTTATACAAAAACTGTGATAAAAAACAACAATCCTGATTAAAACCCAGTAGGTTATTCTCTGATGAAACATTCCCTTTAAGGGAGCACAGGAAGTGGTGAAAATAGGCTGTCAAGCAGAACAATGTCACACAATAAAGTGAAGTGCTTGCCTGGCTGCGAGGCGGTGTACAGGTCCTCCTGCAAGAACGGCATGGAATTTACTACCGACGTCAATCTGGACGGATACATAAATTCTGTAGCAGTGAATTCTCCAGATGAACTACTGAGACTGAACAACCGTGGGGTAAAGTTAAATTTACCCGGATCTGTTAAAACATGGAAAAAAATAAGTATATAGAATTATTAATACTGAATACCAATCAGCTTATTCTACTCGCAGTCCCATGTAAATCACTGAAGTGTCGTCCCTTGTAAATAGCTCACAGCAGTTTTTTATTTTTTGCTGGTATGCAATAACGTGACAGCGTCATTATTACTGTTCGCACTGTTGTGAGGTCAGACTAATATACATATACTGTAACTCCGGTATGTGCACGTCCTCAATCGAAAATGTAGGATTGCTTATGTAAGGATGGATCACGGTATAAGGGTGGAGGCGGCATAGCGGGAACATATACGTAAGGATGGATCACAGTGCAAGGATGGAGACGGTCTAGAGGGAACGTATACGTAAGGATGGATCACAGTATAAGGGTGGAGGCGGCATAGCGGGAACGTATACGTAAGGATGGATCACAGTGCAAGGATGGAGACGGTCTAGAGGGAACGTATACGTAAGTATGGATCACAGTATAAGGGTGGAGGCGGCATAGCGGGAACGTATACGTAAGGATGGATCACAGTATAAGGGTGGAGGCGACATAGCGGGAACATATACGTAAGGATGGATCACAGTGCAAGGATGGAGACGGCATAGAGGGAACGTATACGTAAGGATGGATCACAGTGTAAGGCTAGAGGCGGCATAGCGGGAACATATACGTAAGGATGGATCACAGTGTAAAGCTAGAGGCGGCATAGCGGGAACGTATACGTAAGGATGGATCACAGTGTAAGGCTGGAGGTGGCATAGCGGGAACCTATATGTAATAATGGATCACAGTGTAAGGCTGGACGCGGCATAGTGGGAACCTATATGTAATAATGGATCACAGTGTAAGGCTGGAGGTGGCATAGTGGGAACGTATACGTAAGGATGGATCACAGTGTAAGGTTGGAGGCGGCATAGCGGGAACGTATATGTAAGGATGGATCACAGTGTAAGGCTGGAGGTGGCGTAGCGGGAACATACGCAAGGATGGATCACAGTGTACGGCTGGAGACAGCATTATGGGGGAACCTATATGTAATAATGGATCACAGTGTAAAGCTGGAGGCGGCATAGTGGGAACGTATGTGTAAGGATGGATCACAGTGTAAGGCTGGAGTCGGCATAGTGGGAACGTATACGTAAGGATGGATCACAGTGTAAGGCTGGAGGTGGTGTAGTGGGAACGTATACGTAAGGATGGATCACAGTGTAAGGCTGGAGGCGGCATAGTGGGAATGTATACGTAAGGATGGATCACAGTGTACGGCTAGAGGCGGCATAGCGGGAACGTATGTGTAAGGATGGATTACAGTATAAGGCTGGAGGCGGCATAGTGGGAATGTATACGTAAGGATGGATCACAGTGTGAGGCTGGAGGTGGCGCAGCGGGAACGTATACGTAAGGATGGATCACAGTGTACGGCTGGAGATGGCATAGTGGGAACCTATATGTAATAATGGATCACAGTGTACGGCTCGAGGCGGCATAGTGGGAACGTATATGTAAGGATGGATCACAGTGTAAGGCTGGAGGCGGCATAGTGGGAAGGTATACGTAAGGATGGATCACAGTGTAAGGTTGGAGGCGGCATAGCGGGAACGTATATGTAAGGATGGATCACACTAAGGCTGGAGGCGGCATAGTGGGAAGGTATACATAAGGATGGACGACAGTGTACGGCTGGAGGCGGCATAGTGGGAACATATTCTATATATATATATATATATATATATATATATATATATATAGGATTACCTTGCAGCATGCAGTCATACGCTTTACGATCTCTCCTGCCAAGTGCGTCCCAGAATCCGAGGGGTTCTGAGCCCTCGTCACATTCATATATCGTCACTTTGCTGCTGCTATGCAACCCGGCTTCTAATGGACATCTGTAGGGACGAAATAATGATATTATGGGATGGCAGCATGAACTGCAAGAAATACAACCAGTCATATCGTGGTGTATGAGCAAAATGTCTATTTTTTAACAGTACTGATCATATCGGGTCTCTAAGACCAGCGAGTCTCGACCACACTTCATTTTTCAGCAATTAATGAGGATCCCATTACCTGCACCTCATTAATACCATCCAATATATTTCTGTTGGTTTTTTGGATATGTTCACAGCCTTTTTGCTGAGTTTTTGAAGCAGAAACACAATTGAGAAGAATTTACAGAATTTCCACTCAAAAGTCTTATTGCAAACAAAGTCCAAATAATATTTTTAATTACCGTACTTTTTTTTACTTACATAGCACCATCCTATACCACAGCGCTGTCCAACAGCGCTTCGTCTGTCCAAGGCTGGTGTCAGGTACTGCATTTAAAGGAGTTGTCCGTTTTAAAACTATGTGACTGCGGATTTGTGAATCCTCACATCACCTGCACTGTGCTCTGTCGGGATTCTCCAGCGTCAGCTCCTGGAGCGGGCGGTCATGTGTGTGCGAGTCTAGTCAGAATGTGGCAGGGAGAATATCGCACACTCACACACTCCATGTAGTTTTAGACCGGTAAAGTGACTACTACTGGGATGCAATACTACACAGAACCTGTGGAGAGATGTGGCGCTGTCTATAAAACTGCAGCCAAGTTACTCGTGTCCTGTACAGCGCTTCTAAGTCATCTTCTGTACATGGTTTTATGTATTTTTAAAGGAGAGCTGGGAACTGCAAATAGTCAAGAAAATGTAATAAATTCCTTAATTTCTAAAAGGCAAAAAAACAAACAAAAATAAACTAAATCCGGCTGTGATCTCTAACTCCTATGGCTTCTCCAACACAATACAAGCACTGGTGGAGCTACGGTGCACTAGCTTGGGCCAGGGCGGTGCACTAGCTTGGGCCAGGGCGGTGCACTAGCTTGGGCCAGGGCGGTGCACTAGCTTGGGCCAGGGCGGTGCACTAGCTTGGGCCAGGGCGGTGCACTAGCTTGGGCCAGGGCGGTGCACTAGCTTGGGCCAGGGCGGTGCACTAGCTTGGGCCAGGGCGGTGCACTAGCTTGGGCCAGGGCGGTGCACTAGCTTGGGCCAGGGCGGTGCACTAGCTTGGGCCAGGGCGGTGCACTAGCTTGGGCCAGGGCGGTGCACTAGCTTGGGCCAGGGCGGTGCACTAGCTTGGGCCAGGGCGGTGCACTAGCTTGGGCCAGGGCGGTGCACTAGCTTGGGCCAGGGCGGTGCACTAGCTTGGGCCAGGGCGGTGCACTAGCTTGGGCCAGGGCGGTGCACTAGCTTGGGCCAGGGCGGTGCACTAGCTTGGGCCAGGGCGGTGCACTAGCTTGGGCCAGGGCGGTGCACTAGCTTGGGCCAGGGCGGTGCACTAGCTTGGGCCAGGGCGGTGCACTAGCTTGGGCCAGGGCGGTGCACTAGCTTGGGCCAGGGCGGTGCACTAGCTTGGGCCAGGGCGGTGCACTAGCTTGGGCCAGGGCGGTGCACTAGCTTGGCCCAGGGCGGTGCACTAGCTTGGCCCAGGGCGGTGCACTAGCTTGGCCCAGGGCGGTGCACTAGCTTGGCCCAGGGCGGTGCACTAGCTTGGCCCAGGGCGGTGCACTAGCTTGGCCCAGGGCGGTGCACTAGCTTGGCCCAGGGCGGTGCACTAGCTTGGCCCAGGGCGGTGCACTAGCTTGGCCCAGGGCGGTGTAGAATATTCCCGCACCCCATACTCACTCTTCCTTGATTCTGTCGGTGGCCGTCCTCCCTACTTCCCTGGTGTGGCTTTGTGCTTTGCAGCCATGCCAGAGGTAAATGACGGCGTTATTCACATTGAGCAGTATCATGGACGTCCTGGACCGGAGACTGCTGCAGTGACAGGCCACCTCGATCAGATTGCCCTCCATGGGAACCTCTCCCCGAACACAATACAGTCTCCAGTCACCTGTAGGGGAACAGAGGAGGAAATCACCATATTAAATAGGCAAAGGAAAAAAACTGCGGCTCCCTGGTATCTACAACAGAAATCATCCAAGCAGGAGACTATTTCGATGCAGGAGCAAAACAATATTGTCCTCCCTGCTCTGATATAATCTGTCTGGTGACGATTACCAGAAACCGCAAGTAAAACGTTATATTAAACAACAAGCAGAACATTTTCTATAATAATCAGGACGTACTTTGGGTGTTTTCCTCTTCCTCTTCTCGTCTCCCCGCATGCACAATCATACCCCCATCAAAACACTGGAGGAAACACGGTGGCTCCTTCCCCTGAAGAACTTGGACCTGGAAGATTAAAGAATCTTAGTTTTGCAAAACTTACGTATTTATCTGGAAGCTGGACTTCTGCGGCCGGCACGGACCACGCTGGTGCAATAACATCAATATCACATAGGAAGGAAAGTGATCAAATTCTAAGTTCTAAGTCACTCGGCAGACACTTGCCTGTGCTCCTCGCTCCTCATCCAGCTCGATTGTCATTAACGCCGACGTGCCCTTTTCACTGACGGGTGAATGCCGGCCCTGCCAGAAGAAGTACGCGCACTTCTCTTTGCCTGCCACTCTTACATGTTCTGTCTTCTGCCGCTGCCCAACTATACAACAGAGGAAAAGAAACAGGCTGAAAAGAATACAGAAGTCATGGAATTTGTGCAATTTAGAAGATGAAAACTTTGTACTTCCATCAATTTTTAGGATTTGCAAATTTAAAGGCTATTGCCATCTTCATACAGCATTTTACAATTTATATCTAGAAATAATCTACATAAAACGTGGAGTCATTGTATACATTACTGATCCTGTACTGATCATGAGTTACATCCCATCCTGTATTATACCCCAGAGCTGCACTCGCTATTCTGCTGGTGCAGTCACTGTGTACATACATTACATTACTGATCCTGAGTTACATCCTGTATTATACCCCAGAGCTGCACTCACTATTCTGCTGGTGTAGTCACTGTGTACATACATTACTGATCCTGAGTTACATCCTGTATTATACCCCAGAGCTGCACTCACTATTCTGCTGGTGCAGTCACTGTGTACATACATTACATTACTGATCCTGAGTTACATCCTGTATTATACCCCAGAGCTGCACTCACTATTCTGCTGGTGCAGTCACTGTGTACATACATTACATTACTGATCCTGAGTTACATCCTGTATTATACCCCAGAGCTGCACTCACTATTCTGCTGGTGTAGTCACTGTGTACATACATTACTGATCCTGAGTTACATCCTGTATTATACCCCAGAGCTGCACTCACTATTCTGCTGGTGCAGTCACTGTGTACATACATTACATTACTGATCCTGAGTTACATCCTGTATTATACCCCAGAGCTGCACTCACTATTCTGCTGGTGCAGTCACTGTGTACATACATTACATTACTGATCCTGAGTTACATCCTGTATTATACCCCAGAGCTGCACTCACTATTCTGCTGGTGTAGTCACTGTGTACATACATTACATTACTGATCCTGAGTTACATCCTGTATTATACCCCAGAGCTGCACTCACTATTCTGCTGGTGCAGTCACTGTGTACATTCATTACATTACTGATCCTGAGTTACATCCTGTATTATACCCCAGAGCTGCACTCACTATTCTGCTGGTGCAGTCACTGTGTACATACATTACATTACTGATCCTGAGTTACATCCTGTATTATACCCCAGAGCTGCACTCACTATTCTGCTGGTGCAGTCACTGTGTACATACATTACATTACTGATCCTGAGTTACATCCTGTATTATACCCCAGAGCTGCACTCACTATTCTGCTGGTGTAGTCACTGTGTACATACATTACTGATCCTGAGTTACATCCTGTATTATACCCCAGAGCTGCACTCACTATTCTGCTGGTGTAGTCACTGTGTACATACATTATTGATCCTGAGTTACATCCTGTATTATACCCCAGAGCTGCACTCACTATTCTGCTGGTGCAGTCACTGTGTACATACATTACATTACTGATCCTGAGTTACATCCTGTATTATACCCCAGAGCTGCACTCACTATTCTGCTGGTGCAGTCACTGTATACATACATTACTGATCCTGAGTTACATCCTGTATTATACCCCAGAGCGGCACTCACTATTCTGCTGGTGTAGTCACTGTGTACATACATTACATTACTGATCCTGAGTTACATCCTGTATTTTACCCCAGAGCTGCACTCACTATTCTGCTGGTGCAGTCACTGTGTACATACATTACATTACTGATCCTGAGTTACATCCTGTATTATACCCCAGAGCTGCACTCACTATTCTGCTGGTGCAGTCACTGTGTACATACATTACATTACTGATCCTGAGTTACATCCTGTATTATACCCCAGAGCTGCACTCACTATTCTGCTGGTGCAGTCACTGTGTACATACATTACATTACTGATCCTGAGTTACATCCTGTATTATACCCCAGAGCTGCACTCACTATTCTGCTGGTGCAGTCACTGTGTACATACATTACTGATCCTGAGTTACATCCTGTATTATACTCCAGAGCTGCACTCACTATTCTGCTGGTGCAGTCACTGTGTACATACATTACATTACTGATCCTGAGTTACCTCCTGTATTATACCCCAGAGCTGCACTCACTATTCTGCTGGTGCAGTCACTGTGTACATACATTACTGATCCTGAGTTACATCCTGTATTATACTCCAGAGCTGCACTCACTATTCTGCTGGTGCAGCCACTGTGTACATACATTACTGATCCTGAGTTACATCCTGTATTATACCCCAGAGCTGCACTCCGTATTCTGCTGGTGCAGTCACTGTGTACATACATTACTGATCCTGCGTTACATCCTGTATTATACCCCAGAGCTGCACTCACTATTCTGCTGGTGCAGTCACTGTGTACATACATTACTGATCCTGAGTTACCTCCTGTATTATACCCCAGAGCTGCACTCAGTATTCTGCTGGTGCAGTCACTGTGTGCATACATTACATTACTTATCCTGTACTGATCCTGAGTTACATCCTGTATTATACCCCAGAGCTGCTTTTCATTCTCTTGGCGGAGTCACTGCATACATTACTTATCGTCCAGAGTCAGCCTGTATTATACTCCAGAGCTTCACTTACAATTCTGCAGACTTTACATCTGAAGCAGAAAATAATTGAAAGCTCGAGTTTCTATTTACCACTTGCTGCAAAAGTCACCTTAGAGTTTCATTCTGCCTTTGCCATTAAGCCTTTCCTGCAATTTCAGTGACAACCAACAGAATTGCGCATGCAGCTCTGGAGTAGAATACAGTCTGTGACTGAAGAGCAGTAAGAAATAAATTATATCAATTTACAAAGTGACTGCAGTTTTCATGCAGATAAATCTCTAATAAACTGTAAAATGTTCTTAAAGAACAAAATGAGCTCCACTGCACTACGGTAGAACTTCCCCTTTAATAGTCAGCGAGGACAGTAATCCTGCTGGCGGTTCTCACAATGGGTTTGTAACGTTTAGCGGATAATCGAGAAATGAATGTTCTGGATCAACATCACTAAGAATCAAAGCCAATTAGTGAAAGGAAGAAACTGTGAGCCATTCATTACAGGGAGGAGATTACACATTACAAGAGGTTGTGCAGCGTCCGGGAGGCAGGGATATAATACCGGGCATTGTACTACTCTACCCCGGACGTCATGCATTTGTGGGCGCAGAGATCCATATACTGATCACCCACCGACAATCCCTCTGACATGATGAAGGCCAGAAACACTAGGCTTCCATATAAAAAGGTTGTCGACCTTTGAGGAGAATTTATTTATTTTTTTACTTAATTGAACGCATTTCGGCCTGAAAAGTTATTTTTGCATTGGGTTTCATTAAAAAAAAAAAAAAAGCATCATCTGGCTTTTACACGTTCTTTATTTCCCTGCCTATTCACTGTTGGTGTGGTTTGTGATCATAAATCAGTCAAGAAAATCTTGGAAAAAGTGGCAGGAGAGTGTTTAAGTCTTATCCGATTGTCAGAATGAGCTCACTGACAGAATCTCAGTAGCCTCATTACAAGGCAACACAGAGGCTTTAGAAGACAAACTATGCAAAAACAAAGAAACAACTCCAAAAATGATTTTTAAGCCCCAAATACATGCATTTAACACTAGAAGTCCCAGAGAGGGGTCATTTTTAACATTTCTACCTTTGGAGCTCGAAATTTCTGGGACTTCTAGTGTTAAGGAAAAAAAAAAAAAAAAGAAAAACATGAACTTAAAGGTGATCATATTGTGTATGCATCAGAAAATCTTAGAAAAACACTTGTTTTAAGTACAAATGGAGTGTTGCCATTTTTAATAAAGCCTTTCACAAACTGCAGGAGTTTTGGAACCTGAGTTTCCAGAGAAAACCTTTGTAACAATTCTAAGGCTCAGGTTCACAGTGTTTAGTTCTAGCCCTAATCTACATAAGTGACAGTCAGAAAGGTTACAGGTAGAAGTTGTCCTCCCTGTGTGCCCTCCGGTCGAGTCTTGGAGACCGATCCCTGGACACAAATCTTGTCCTCCGGTCCAGTCTTGGAGACCAATCCCTGGTCACAGATCTTGCCCTCCGGTCCAGTCTTGGAGACCGATCCCTGGTCACAGATCTTGCCCTCCGGTCCAGTCTTGGAGACCGATTCCTGGTTACAGATCTTGTCCTCCGGTCCAGTCTTGGAGACCGATTCCTGGACACAGATCTTGCCCTCCGGTCCAGTCTTGGAGACCGATCCCTGGTCACAGATCTTGCCCTCCGGTCCAGTCTTGGAGACCGATTCCTGGACACAGATCTTGCCCTCCGGTCCAGTCTTGGAGACCGATCCCTGGTCACAGATCTTGCCCTCCGGTCCAGTCTTGGAGACCGATTCCTGGTTACAGATCTTGTCCTCCGGTCCAGTCTTGGAGACCGATTCCTGGTTACAGATCTTGTCCTCCGGTCCAGTCTTGGAGACCGATCCCTGGTCACAGATCTTGCCCTCCGGTCCAGTCTTGGAGACCGATCCCTGGTCACAGATCTTGTCCTCCGGTCCAGTCTTGGAGACCCATCCCTGGTCACAGATCTTGCCCTCCGGTCCAGTCTTGGAGACAGATTCCTGGTCACAGATCTTGTCCTCCGGTCCAGTCTTGGAGACCGATCCCTGGTCACAGATCTTGTCCTCCGGTCCAGTCTTGGAGACCGATCCCTGGACACAGATCTTATCCTCCGGTCCAGTCTTGGAGACCGATCCCTGGACACAGACCTTGTCCTATCTTCATGCCCTTCATTCCTCTCTTGGTGGAAGGTACCTTGACACAGATCTTGTCCTCTCTACGTGCCCTCCAGTCTGCTCTCAGAGGGATCCCTGGATATAGATCTGGTTCTCCGGTCCTGTCTAGGAGACCGATTCCTGGACACAGACCTTGTTTTATCTTCATGCCCTTCAGTCCTCTCTTGGTGGAAGGTACCTTGACACAGATCTTGTCCTCTCCACGTGCCCTCCAGTCTGCTCTCAGAGGGATCCCTGGATACAGATCTGGTTCTCCCTTGCACAGGGAATCTTTGATGTCATCAGTAAGAAGTCACTGTTTTCCACACTTAAAAGTGAACCTGTCAGCACGGAATGACTGTTCAAACAAAGACACGCCGCTCGGTGCTTCATAGTGCAGCCCATCAGTTATATACACTTTCCATCTGCTTGTCTTCCAGCAATCTGCACCCCATCTTTGATTGACAGCTCTGACTTCATAGACCCAGAAAAAGGGGAGATATATTGAAACCAAGCAGTGGGAAGGTGTATATAAAGGTCTGGCCCCGCCGTGAAGCATTGAGCACATGTATTTGGTTTGAGCAGTCATTCTGTGCTGACAAGAGTCCCTCTAAATCTTCCCAAGAGTGGATTCAGTGGCTTCTACGACATGTGTCAAGACTCTAACAAAGTAGCACCTTAATTTATAGGTTGACCATCTGCAATGGGTGGCAATACCTTTCTCCGTCTTGGAGGGGAGCTAATTTGCATACCTTTTTGCCCAGGTAACATCTAGTGTACAAGTTTCCATACAGCCAAAGCGGTCTCCACAGGTGCTCCCTATTCTCTATCTCAGTGCTCCCCGATTAGCAGCAAAGCTGCATTTTGGGTTTTTAAACATGAAAGATTTTTTTCAGTTTCTGGTCCCTATACAGGGTCAGTCTGTTAGTGTGACGCACCGATCGCCTTGATGGCACAGTGTGCACAAACACAGAACCATCAAGGGAAGCACAAAAATTAAAGGGCTTGTGACACTGCGATTATGTAATTATAAAGTTATCTTGTGTGAGGTGGATGAAAATGGGCCCAGGACTGCTGATAATAAAGCTTAAACAGGGGGGGAGGGAATTAATTTAAAAAAAAAAAAAAAGTATGTCGTAAAGTAATTATAGTTCTACATCATCTCCTTCCCAGGAACAGATGCCCTTTGGGCATGACAGGCCTTAGTGATCGGGAGGTTATCAGAGACCACTGCAGTGAGTGTTGGAGTTACGGCGAATTGTACTGGTGAGTATAGATTTCTTGTTTCATTACATTCCATGGCTTTGGCTAAAGTCTGACCTTTTAAGGTCGTGAAAACAATGACTGTTCAAACCAAGCACAGTGGCTCGGTGCACCCTTAGTGTGGCCAAGAAGTTCGGCACATCTCCCCACTTACTTGTTTTCCCATCTATTTCCTTTCTTCACTGACAGCTGTAGAGCAAGAGCTGTCAATCAAGGAGGAAAAGTTTGCACACAGTTAGAAAACAAGTAGGTGAGAGAAGGCGTACAGAACTGATTGGTAACACCAAGGATTTACTGAGTGCCTGTGCTTGGTTTGAACAGTCATTTTGTGTTAACAGTGTGAAAGTCTCAGACTACGCTTACCTGTTGTGCTCAGCATGTATTTCCATTTCACCACATACGCATCTCCCTCGTGGAACTGACCGATGCTCTGTTTCGGGAGCCTGCTGTAGTCAAATTCCAGAATATGCCAGACGTCCACAGACACCGTAGTAATTTCACACTGTCTCCCATCATCTCCTTGTATCTGCCCGTAGCCTCGGCAGACATTAAATCCATCCAAGACCGTTCCCACAGCTGCCTGAGAGACCGGGACCATCAACATTACGTCGTAGCCCTTCACATGTTCTTCCGTTTCGACCTGTCATGGTGGACGGATATTAACGACATTTATTAGGTTTTCTTCATTCTTCCGGGATAGTCATTAATACGAGATTTCAATCTGATCTGGAATAATCCTTCCCACATGATCCAGGTAACGTGGGCTATTGATTAGGATTACGACCATACAGCTCGGAGAACCGTAATACAGTACACATGTAATCTACACGGTATAGTAATATAACGTGGTTGTGAAGTCACTGATTTTGTACAGATCCAGAGATGAATCATGGCGTCTATCACATTCTCATTCACAGCAGAAAACACCAAGGTTACTTACCGGTAGCCGGATTTTCCGGAACCCATGACAGCACACCTGGGAATATATGGGTGCAGTCATGGGTGAAAGGAAAACACCAAGGTTACTTACCGGTAGCCGGATTTTCCGGAACCCATGACAGAACACTTGGGAATATACGGGTGCAGTCATGGGTGAAAGGAAAACACCAAGGTTACTTACCGGTAGCCGGATTTTTCGGAACCCATGACAGCACCTGTATATTCCCAGGTGTGGTGTCATCGGTGAAGGGAAAATACCATCAATTCTCTTATATTTACTGCTTGTTCAGTACTTGCACAGAGCTGCATCATGAAAACTGCAGGTTTGCTACAAGTCACTGGACAGTGGTCAAGGTGGCTCAGTAGTTAGTACTGTTGCCCAGTCCTGGTGTTTGAAGCCAAGGGAAACATGTGCAGGTGTCAGTATGTCCTCCATGTGTTTTTCCTGCATTCCCTCCAGTTTATCTGTGTTCCTCTCTCACTCCAGAAATATACTAGGCGGTTAACTGGAAACTGGCTTCCTACGAAACTGACCCCTGTGTATGACAGTGATATAGATTGTGAGTCCCAAGGGGAAAAAAGGACTGATGTGAAAGGGGACGATTTGTGTACAGCACTGTGGAATATGTTGCCGTTATTCAAGCAATGGGAAATGATTGATTAAAAACTCTAAAACGCAGCCATATTTCTGAATACCGCTCTACACAGTAACAGGCTTTAACCCCAACTCTGTGCAAAACAAAGAGCACAGAAAATTTGTAAAAGGTTAGATTGCATTGCTAAAGTGTGAACCTTTACTTAAAGGGAATCTGTCAGTAGGGCCAAACCTTCTAATTGTCTATATGGGTATGTAGGTCATAGGAAGCTGAACAACATGATACCTTAATATCAGATCTGATATCTTAATCCAGAGAAATCCACTTTTTTCTTAATATTTAAATTAGCTGTTAAGATCTCTGGGCCGGGCATAGATCTCCCTGAGAATCCGCCTCCAGAGATTATTGTAAATGAAAGGTGGAGTTACCAGTGAGAGACATGTAGATCAGGAGAGCAGACTGTCAGTTATTACATGGCTCACACTGGTAACTCTCCCTTTCATTTACAATAAGCTCTGGAGGCAGGTTCTCAGGGAGATCCATGTCCGTCTTGTAGATCTTAACAGCTCGTTTACATATTAAGATAAATGTCTTAAGGCATCAGATCTCCGATATCAAGGTATTATTTTATTAAACTTTCTATGACCTGTATGGCCATAGAGACGGCTTAGCAGGATTTATCCTTCTGACATTTCCCTTTAAGGTTGCAGTTGCACCCTACCCACTATCAGCAACACTTTGTCCTTTCATGTACATAATCTGTTACACAAATCTTGCAATTTTCATCCGTGCCAATAGGTTAATACTAGAGTCACACTTCACTTTCTGTACTGAAGACTTTTCAGAAGTTTCATCATCACAGACATGACTTGTAACTAGTGAGGAGCGAAGGTGCTCAGATAAGGTGTTATCTGAGCATGCTCGGGAGTTAACAGTGTCATCAGTGTGCTCGAATAATATGTTCGAGTCTCTGTGGATGTTCAACAGCTGCAACACATGCAGGGATTGCCTGTTTGTTAGGTAGTACCTGCAAGTGTTGTGGCTGTCGAACAGCCGTGAGACATCCAGCCGCGGGGACTCGAACATAATATTCAAGCACACCAAAGACACTCGGTTAGTACACGAGCATGCTGAGATAACACCTCATCCGAGCACGTTCACTCATCACTGCTTGCAACACCTCTATATAAAAGCAATGTCTAATAGGTGAAGTCACAGCTCACCTCCCCCTCCCTGCTTTCACAATGACCTTTGCCCGGATCAGAGCATGCCAACACAGCTCTCCTGGACAAGTCAATGAGTCTGAGCCAGTTTATAGCTGTCTATGTCCAGGTAGATGCTGATAAGAACATCAAAATAGGAGTCTAGTATCAAGCCAAGTAGTCCGAATGAAAATCTACAAGGCACTTGATGACTTTTTATATAGATTGTAACCGTAAAAACTAACAAAAAAAAGTTAAACAGGTCAATTTTGGCTGACATATACCTTTAAATAAGCAGACAAAAACAATAAAATAAAAAATCTTGTCATCAGCACACCCCACTTATGTAAACACACAATAGTTCATCGCTTGTAATAGAACCTGAATGAGAAACGCCACAAAACAAACCATCAAATTTCCCCCTCCCCCCAAAAAACACCAAAACTTCCAAAATAAATGCAAGTAAATGAGCGATCTCATTGATGGACACTCAAAATTGCCAATTTCTCTGCCACGGACAAATATTCCCTGCTACAAACCCCGGAGTTAAGTGCTATACATTATAGAAATCTAGCGCTTTTGCCTTTTGCTTTGGGGGTTCCTCACACAAAGTCTTCTCATTGGGTTTCTTCATTTCTGTCCAGTCCAGGAACTTTTCTTTAAACAATATAGTTTCATTGTGTTCAGTAAGTCGACCAAATATCGCCCAATCCGGACGTCCATGTCCTTTCCTGAAGAACAGAGTGATTAATGTTAGGCTGCTGTATCAATCCCTGGAGCTTTTTTCAATATGGGGTTTCGTTTTTCGCTTCCCCTCCTTCCCAGAGCCATAACTTTTTTATTTTTCCCATCAATATGGCCCATGTGAGGGCTTATTTTTTGCGGGACGAGTTGTATTTTTGAACGACACCATTAATTTTAGCATGTACTAGAAAACGGGAAAAAAATTCCAAGTGCGGTGAAATTGCAGAAAAAAGTGCAATCCCACACTTGTTTTTTGTTTGGCTTTTTTGCTAGCTTCACTAAATACTAAAACTGACCTGCCATTACGATTCTCCAGGTCATTACGAGTTAATAGACACCAAACATGTCTGGGTTATTTGGTATCTAAGTGGTGAGATTAATTCCAAACTTTGCTAAAAAAAAAATAAAAAATTGCGCAATTTTCCGATACCCGTAGAGTCTTTATTTTTCGTGATCTGGGGTTGGGTGAGGGCTTATTTTTTGCGTGCCGAACTGACTTTTTAATGATACCATTTTGGTGCAGAAACTTTCTATTGATCGCCCGTTATTGAATTTTAATGCAATGTCACGGCGACCCCAAAAAATTAAAAACTTTTTTTTTAAAACTTTTGGCATGCTTCAATAGACTCCATGGGAGGCTAGAAGCTGCAAAAACTTAATCGGCACTGCTACACAGCAGCGATCATCAGATCACCTCTGTGTAGCTGAATTGCAGACTTGCTATGAGCGCTGACCACAGGGTGGCGCTCACAGCAATGCGGCATGAACAACCATAGAGGTCTCAAGGAGACCTCTGGTTGTCATGTCGACAAACTGATGACCCCCAATCATGTGACAGGGGTTACGGATGCGACCTTTTCTGTCCGGATGCGCTTGTTAAATGCCGCTGTAGAGTTTGACAGCGGCATTTAACTAGTTAATAGGCGCAGGCGGATCACGATTCCACCTGCCACTATTGCGGACACATGTCAGCTGTTCAAAACAGTTGACATATCCTGGCTTAGAGGTGGGCTCAATGCCAGAGCGCACATCAAAGCAGGGGACACTGTGTAATAGTACATCTGATGGCAGTAAGGGGTTAAAGAACAACCTCTACATTTACACGCAGGGTGTATTAAAGCCGCCATATCCTGTATCCCCGCGTATACAGTTCTTCCTAGTGAACAGATGGGCTGTGTCACCCTGATAATGGCGCAGCAAGATTAAGCAACTTGCAAAAACTGCATCTATTTCTAGCTTACCTTGGTATAAGAGAGTTGCATTCTCCGGGATCTAGAGGATTAATATCGCAGTTCTCATAGTCAAAGATCCCATTCCACAGGTGCTTTGCTAGCTGGAATGCCACCTTCCTTTGTGCCAGAGTCACCTCTTTGCCATGCCACACGTACACCTCGCTGCCAAAATCAAATACCAGCACCTGCAAAAAAAGTACAAAATAATTTACTATAATTTTCAGAATAACATATATATCTACTATATAATTGTCTAAGGGTCACTTCTGTCTTTCTGTCTGTCCTTCTGTCTGTCTTTCTTTGTCACGGAAATCCCAAGTTGCTGATTGGTCGCGGCAAAACGGCCATGACCAATCAGCGACAGGCACAGTCCGGCGGCAAAATGGCCGCTCCCTACTCCCCTGCCGTCAGTGCCTGCTCCATACTCCCCTCCAGTCAGCGCTCACACAGGGTTAATAGCAGAGTTAGCAGACCACGCTATGCCGCGGTGTAATGCACTCCGTTAACGCTGCTATTAACCCTGTGTGACCAATTTTTAACTATTGATGCTGCCTATGCGGCATCAATATTAAAAAGATCGAATGTTAAAAATAAAAAAAAAATAAATAGTGCTATTCTCACCTTCCGTTGGCCCCTGCATCCAGCCGAGGCCTTTCCCACTCCTCGCGACGCTCCGGTGACCGGTCCATGCATTGCTGTCTCGCGACATGACGACGTAGCGGTCTCTCGAGACCGCAATGCATTCTTGGGACCAGAGCGTCGCGAGGAGCATCGGTAAACGCCTCGGCTGGATCCGGGGGGGCCGACGGAGGGTGAATATCTCACTATTTTTTATATTATTTATTTAATTTTACCAGGGATATGGTGCCCACATTGCTATATACTACGTGGGCTGTGTTAGATACTGCATGGGCTGTGTTATACACTACATCTCTGTGCTATATACTATATGGGCTGTGCTATATATTACGTGGCTGGGCAACTTACTACTTCACTGTGCTCTATACTACGTGGCTGTAAACTACATACATATTCTATAATACCCAATGCGTTAGAATCGGGCCACCATCTAAATATATATATTACAAAAAAAAAATCTGGTTGGCAATAAAGAGTATTTTGTCATCATGGAGGTTAGTTTTTACCTCCAATTCACAATCCTCATAGAAAAATAATGGTCCCTTGACCTTGGGGTAGATGTAACATCCTCCCTTGTTTTCTTCCCATGCTGTTTGCGGAGTGACCCTCACGGCACCCATGTGTGTATATGATTGGGCGAGTCCCAACTTGGTCCCTTCCATCATACATGCGTTTATATACACATCCAGCCTCCAGGGCGAAGGGTGGAGCGGACAAGTTCACCATAGAAGGCTCAATACCCACTAACTATCCATCACAGGTGGTGCATGTCCCCACCAACCTCTTGTGGGCCTCGTGCACCATGCTGTGGATGGAGCCACATGGCGGTCAGTCCCGGGGATGTACACTTATATTCTTGTGGGACAATCCGACCATGTACATAGCACAGCTACATACATCGTGCTCAGAACGGATACAAGGAAAACAGTCAACAAGGCCGCGACCCTAGATGGAGAAGAATCGCATATGGATGGATGACGTTTTGGATATGTACCCCTTATATAAACCAGATTATGAGCCACCAGCTAGTCTTTACAAGGGGTACACAACCAAAAACCAGCTCCTATATAGGAAACCAGCTCCTATATAATCAATTAACCCCTTCCCGACCTTTGACGCATACGCTGCGTCATGAAAGTCGGTGCCATTCCGACCCATGACGCAGCATATGCGTCATGGAAAGATCGCGTCCCTGCAGGCCGGGTGAAAGGGTTAACTCCCATTTCACCCGAACTGCAGGGACAGGGGGAGTGGTAGTTTAGCCCAGGGGGGGTGGCTTCACCCCCTCGTGGCTACGATCGCTCTGATTGGCTGTTGAAAGTGAAACTGCCAATCAGAGCGATTTGTAATATTTCACCTAAAAAAATGGTGAAATATTACAATCCAGCCATGGCCGATGCTGCAATATCATCGGCCATGGCTGGAAACACTTATGTGCACCCACCCCACTCCTCCGATCGCCCCTCCAGCCCCCCGATCTGTGGTCCGCTCCCCTCCGTCCTGTGCTCCGCTCCCCCGTCCTCCTGTCCGCTTCCCCCGTGCACCAATCACACCCCCCGCGCTCCAATCAAACCCCCCCGCACTCCGATCCCCCCCCGCACACAGCGACCCCCCCGTGCTCCGATCCACCCCCCCCCCGCACAGCGATCCCTCACCCCGTGCTCCGATCCTCCCCGTGCTCCAATCCTCCCTCCCGTGCTCCGACGCCCCCCCCCGTGCTCCGAAGCCCCCCCCGTGCCCTGATCTCCCCCCCTTATACTTACCTAGCCGCCCGAGGTCCGTCCGTCTTCTTTCCTGGGCGCCGCCATCTTCCAAAATGGCGGGCGCATGTGCAGTGCGCCCGCCGAATCTGCCGGCCGGCAGATTCGTTCCAGAGTGAATTTTGATCACTGAGATATAACCTATCTCAGTGATCAAAATAAAAAAAATAGTAAATGACCCCCCCCTTTGTCACCCCCATAGATAGGGACAATAAAAAAAAATAAAGAATTTTTTTTTTTTCACTAAGGTTGGGGTAAGAACTAGGGTTAGGGGTAGGGTTAGGGTTAGGGGTAGGGGTAGGGTTTCGGTATGTGCACACATATTCTGGTCCTATGCGGATTTTTCCGCAGCGGATTTGAAAAATCCACAGTGCTAAACCGCTGCCGATTTATCGTGGATTTACCGCGGTTTTTCTGCGCATTTCACTGCGGTTTTACAACTGCGATTTTCTATTGGAGCAGTTGTAAAACCGCTGCGGAATCCGCAGAAAGTAGTGACATGCTGCGGAATGTAAACCGCTGCGTTTCCGTGCAGTTTTTCCGCAGCATGTGTACAGCGATTTTTGGTTCCCATAGATTCACATTGAACTGTAAACTCATGGGAAACTGCTGCGGATCCGCAGCATTTTCTGCAGCGTGTGCACATACCTTTAGAATTAGGCTATGTGCACACGGTGCGGATTTGGCTGAGGATCCGCAGCAGTGTTCCATCAGGTTTACAGTACCATGTAAACATATGGAAAACCAAATCCGCTGTGCCCATGGTGCGGAAAATACCGCGCGGGAACGCTGCGTTGTATTTTCCGCAGCATGCCAATTCTTTGTGCGGATTCCGCAGCGTTTTACACCTGTTCCTCAATAGGAATCCGCAGGTGAAATCCGCACAAAAAACACTGGAAATCCGCGGAAAATCCGCAGGTAAAACGTAGTGCCTTTTACCCACGGATTTTTCAAAAATGGTGCTGAAAAATCTCATACGAATCCGCAACGTTGGCACATAGCCTTAGGGTTGGGTTGGAATTAGGGTTGTGGTTAGGGTTGTGTTGGGGTTAGGGTTGTGGTTAGGGGTGTGTTGGGGTTAGGGTTGTGATTAGGGTTATGGCTACAGTTGGGATTAGGGTTAGGGGTGTGTTGGGGTTAGTGTTGGAGGTAGAATTGAGGGGTTTCCACTGTTTAGGCACTTCAGGGGGTCTCCAAACGCAACATGGCGCCACCATTGATTCCAGGCAATCTTGTATTCAAAAATTCAAATGGTGCTCCCTCACTTCCGAACTCCGACGTGTGCCCAAACAGTGGTTTACCCCCACATATGGGGTACCAGCATACTCAGGACAAACTGCGCAACAATTACTGGGGTCCAATTTCTCCTGTTACCCTTGAGAAAATAAAAAATTGCTTGCTAAAACATCATTTTTGAGGAAAGAAAAATGATTTTTTATTTTCACGGCTCTGCGTTGTAAACGTCTGTGAAGCACTTGGGGGTTCAAAGTGCTCACCACATATCTAGATAAGTTCCTTGGGGGGTCTAGTTTCCAAAATGGGGTCACTTGTGGGGGGTTTCTACTGTTTAGGCACACCAGGGGCTCTGCAAACGCAACGTGACGCCCGCAGACCATTCCATCAAAGTCTGCATTTCAAAAGTCACTACTTCCCTTCTGAGCCCCCACGTGTGCCCAAACAGTGGTTTACCCCCACACATGGGGTATCAGCGTACTCAGGAGAAACTGGACAACAACTTTTGTGGTCCAATTTCTCCTGTAACCCTTGGGAAAATAAAAAATTCTGGGCTAAAAAATTATTTTTGAGGAAAGAAAACGTATTTATTATTTTCACTGCTCTGTGTTATGAACTTCTGTGAAGCACTTGGGGGTTCAAAGTGCTCACCTCACATCTAGATAAGTTCCTTTCGGGGTCTAGTTTCCAAAATGGGGACACTTGTGGGGGGTTTCTACTGTTTAGCCACATCAGGGGCTCTGCAAACGCAACGTGACGCCCGCAGAGCATTCCATCAAAGTCTGCATTTCAAAACGTCACTACTTCACTTCCGAGCCCCAGCATGTGCCTAAACAGTGGTTTACCCCCACATATGGGATATCAGCGTACTCGGGAGAAACTGGACAACAACTTTTGGGGGCAAATTTCTCCTGTTACCCTTGGGAAAATAAAAAATTGCGGGCTAAAATTCATTTTTGAGAAAATAAATTTTTTTAATTTTCATGGCTCTGCGTTATAAACTTCTGTGAAGCACTTGAGGGTTCAAAGTGCTCACTACACATCTAGATTAGTTCCTTTGGGGGTCTAGTTTCCAAAATGGGGTCATTTGTGGGGGATCTCCAATGTTTAGGCACACCGGGGCTCTCCAAACGCGACATGGTGTCCGCTAATGATTGGAGATAATTTTCCATTTAAAAAGCCAAATGGCGTGCCTTCCCTTCTGAGCCCTGCCGTGCGCCCAAACAGTGGTTTACCCCCACATATGGGGTATCTGCATACTCAGGACAAACTGGACAACAACATTTGTGGTCCAATTTCTCCTATTACCATTGGCAAAATAGGAAATTCCAGGCTAAAAAATCATTTTTGAGAAAAGAAAAATTATTTTTTATTTTCATGGCTCTGCATTATAAACTTCTGTGAAGCACCTGGGGGTTTAAAGTGCTCAGTATGCATCTAGATAAGTTCCTTGGGGGGTCTAGTTTCCAAAATGGGGTCACTTGTGGGGGAGCTCCATTGCATAGGCACACAGGGGCTCTCCAAATGCGACATGGTGTCCGCTAATGATTGGAGATAATTTTCCATTTAAAAAGCCAAATGGCGTGCCTTCCCTTCTGAGCCCTGCCGTGCGCCCAAACAGTGGTTTACCCCCACATATGGGGTATCTGCATACTCAGGACAAACTGGACAACAACATTTGTGGTCCAATTTCTCCTATTACCATTGGCAAAATAGGAAATTCCAGGCTAAAAAATCATTTTTGAGAAAAGAAAAATTATTTTTTATTTTCATGGCTCTGCATTATAAACTTCTGTGAAGCACCTGGGGGTTTAAAGTGCTCAGTATGCATCTAGATAAGTTCCTTGGGGGGTCTAGTTTCCAAAATGGCGTCACTTGTGGGGGGTTTCTACTGTTTAGCCACATCAGGGGCTCTGCAAACGCAACGTGACGCCCGCAGAGCATTCCAAAAAGTCTGCATTTCAAAAGTCACTACTTCCCTTCTGAGCCCCCACGTGTGCCCAAACAGTGGTTTACCCCCACACATGGGGTATCAGCGTACTCAGGAGAAACTGGACAACAACTTTTGTGGTCCAATTTCTCCTGTAACCCTTGGGAAAATAAAAAATTCTGGGCTAAAAAATTATTTTTGAGGAAAGAAAACGTATTTATTATTTTCACTGCTCTGTGTTATGAACTTCTGTGAAGCACTTGGGGGTTCAAAGTGCTCACCTCACATCTAGATAAGTTCCTTTCGGGGTCTAGTTTCCAAAATGGGGACACTTGTGGGGGGTTTCTACTGTTTAGCCACATCAGGGGCTCTGCAAACGCAACGTGACGCCCGCAGAGCATTCCATCAAAGTCTGCATTTCAAAACGTCACTACTTCACTTCCGAGCCCCAGCATGTGCCTAAACAGTGGTTTACCCCCACATATGGGATATCAGCGTACTCAGGAGAAACTGGACAACAACTTTTGGGGGCAAATTTCTCCTGTTACCCTTGGGAAAATAAAAAATTGCGGGCTAAAATTCATTTTTGAGAAAATAAATTTTTTTAATTTTCATGGCTCTGCGTTATAAACTTCTGTGAAGCACTTGAGGGTTCAAAGTGCTCACTACACATCTAGATTAGTTCCTTTGGGGGTCTAGTTTCCAAAATGGGGTCATTTGTGGGGGATCTCCAATGTTTAGGCACACCGGGGCTCTCCAAACGCGACATGGTGTCCGCTAATGATTGGAGATAATTTTCCATTTAAAAAGCCAAATGGCGTGCCTTCCCTTCTGAGCCCTGCCGTGCGCCCAAACAGTGGTTTACCCCCACATATGGGGTATCTGCATACTCAGGACAAACTGGACAACAACATTTGTGGTCCAATTTCTCCTATTACCATTGGCAAAATAGGAAATTCCAGGCTAAAAAATCATTTTTGAGAAAAGAAAAATTATTTTTTATTTTCATGGCTCTGCATTATAAACTTCTGTGAAGCACCTGGGGGTTTAAAGTGCTCAGTATGCATCTAGATAAGTTCCTTGGGGGGTCTAGTTTCCAAAATGGGGTCACTTGTGGGGGAGCTCCATTGCATAGGCACACAGGGGCTCTCCAAATGCGACATGGTGTCCGCTAACAATTGGAGCTAATTTTCCATTCAAAAAGTTAAAAGGCGCGCCTTCCCTTCCGAGCCCTGCCGTGTGCCCAAACAGTGGTTTACCCCCACATATGAGGTATTGGCGTACTCGGGAGAAATTGCTCAACAAATTTTAGGATCCATTTTATCCTATTGCCCATGTGAAAATGAAAAAATTGAGGCGAAAATAAATTTTTTGTGAAAAAAAAGTACTTTTTCATTTTTACGGATCAATTTGTGAAGCACCTGAGGGTTTAAAGTGCTCACTAGGCATCTAGATAAGTTCCTTGGGGGGTCCAGTTTCCAAAATGGGGTCACTTGTGGGGGAGCTCCAATGTTTAAGCACACAGGGTCTCTCCAAACGCGACATGGTGTCCGCTAACGATGGAGATAATTTTTCATTCAAAAAGTCAAATGGCGCTCCTTCCCTTCCGAGCCTTACCATGTGCCCAAACAGTGGTTTACCCCCACATGTGAAGTATCGGTGTACTCAGGAGAAATTGCCAAACAAATTTTAGGATCCATTTTATCCTGTTGTCCATGTGAAAATGAAAAAATTGAGGCTAAAAAATTTTTTTCTGAAAAAAAAGTACTTTTTCATTTTTACGGATCAATTTGTGAAGCACCTGGGGGTTTAAAGGGCTCACTATGCATCTAGAGAAGTTCCTTGGGGCGTCTAGTTTCCAAAATGGGGTCACTTGTGGGGGAGCTCCAATTTTTAGGCACACGGGGGCTCTCCAAATGTGACATGGTGTCCGCTAAAGAGTGCAGCCAATTTTTCATTCAAAAAGTCAAATGGCGCTCCTTCCCTTCCAAGCCCTGCCGTGCGCCCAAACAGTGGTTTACCCCCACATATGAGGTATCAGCGTACTCAGGACAAATTGGACAACAACTTACGTGGTTCAGTTTCTCCTTTTACCATTGGGAAAATAAAAAAATTGTTGCTGAAAAATCATTTTTGTGACTAAAAAGTTAAATGTTCATTTTTTCCTTCCATGTTGCTTCTGCTGCTGTGAAGCAACTGAAGGGTTAATAAACTTCTTGAATGTGGTTTTGTGCACCTTGAGGGGTGCAGTTTTTAGAATGGTGTCACTTTTGGGTATTTTCAGCCATGTAGACCCCTCAAACTGACTTCAAATGTGAGGTGGTCCCTAAAAAAAATGGTTTTGTAAATTTCGTTGTAAAAATGAGAAATCGCTGGTCAAATTTTAACCCTTATAACTTCCTAGCAAAAAAAAATTTTGTTTCCAAAATTGTGCTGATGTAAAGTAGACGTGTGGGAAATGTTATTTATTAACTATTTTGTGTCACATAACTCTCTGGTTTAACAGAATAAAAATTCAAAATGTGAAAATTGCGAAATTTTCAAAATTTTCGCCAAATTTCCGTTTTTATCACAAATAAACACAGAATTTATTGACCTAAATTTACCACTAACATGAAGCCCAATATGTCACGAAAAAACAATCTCAGAACCGCTAGGATCCATTGAAGCGTTCCTGAGTTATTACCTCATGAAGGGACACTGGTCAGAATTGCAAAAAACGGCAAGGTCTTTAAGGTCAAAATAGGCTGGGTCATGAAGGGGTTAATGAACGTAACTGTCTTTATTCATCTGTGACTCTTGATCTGTAGTCACACGTGCCTCACAGCCACAGAGGAGGAGCACCTAGGCTAGTGCTGACTGGTATCAGCCAACAAGTATAACCCCCGATGTCCTGTTCTATGACCAGCGCTGCCTTTTTATTTCAGCAATTACCTAATAGTACTACATAGGGGTCACTCACCTCTTTAGATTGCAGAAGAGAACACTTGGGGACTTTACCCCAAAATTCATCATCTGGGACTAATTTATCATCCACGAGACGGTAGATACAATTGGTTTCAATGATTGCGTTTTCGTAGCGTTCATCTTCCTCTGGGCTCCCGGCGTCTGCAAATACAGCAATGAAATAAAAAAAAAAAAAATACTCAAAATTTAAAAGACTACCTTAAAATGTAAAAAAAAAAAAACGACTCGGAAGAAAATGCGGAGAGCAATGCTCCATCCAGGACTTCTACCCCTTTTCCAGGAATGGCGGCATCAATAAGCCTCTGGCACTAGAAGTTTACACATGTGAACCATAGCCGGCAGCTTTGCATGAGACTTACCCTGATACTCTGACTGTCCGCTCAGAAGTTTCCAGAAGTCGCGGGCGGAGTGTGTATGGGTGTTTATCCCCTCCTCTATGGTCTGCACGTATGACGCTCTACATCCCAGTTCCCGCTTTGTCTGAATTATGGAAGCCAGTTCTGAAGCCTGGGGATAGATTTATTATATTTAAGAACATAAAAGGGGCAAAAAAACAAAATCCTCTCTCTATAAACAGCCATGGCGAACACATCCCATTGTACAAACATGTCTGTCCTCGCATGGACCGGGCTCTTTATTATTAGTTTTAATGCTCTCATATGGTCCTCATTATCTCCTCCATGGCCGTACGGGTCTAGATCAACAACTCATTACATGCAATCCGATTGTAAAATGGAATTATTGTTAGGACTATTTTTTTGTGTGTGGGAATTTCCTGTGCAGAATCTACAGGAGGTTGTGGAAGCAAAGACAAGAGAGCATCACTGTGCCGTCTATGCTGCAAAAAGGCAAAGTAAATGTGATTTACTGGAAGAAGACAAGAGAGGGGACAAGAGATCCTGAGCTGAATTAACAAGATGATCCCCCCCATAAATGCAGTTGCAAAGAAACAAAACAAATGCTCAACACCGATGGCATGTAACCTCGGATCCAGAGGATTTCCTGGCTTTGCCGCCAGGCACACTTCAAAGAGCAGACGTACGTCAGTCTTCTGGCTTTCTGATGACAGCATCCTCTCAGTTATTTATATCAGTCGCATCACTCCGCAAAGGAACAACGTGTCGACATCGCACATCACCAACCTTTGCTTTTTCAATGACGTTTGCAAACTCTCCGACCCACAGGAAGCAGTAGTGCGGGGAGATCAACAGGAAGCAGTCACCGCTGTTCAGAGAGGAAGACCGGGGCTCAACCAACCTGGACTGAACGTGTCTGCGTCCTTAAAACAAAAAAAGGTTTGTATAATTCACAAATCACCACAGTAATGTCTGTCACTGGTGTAACATCGGAACAGCCTGTAACCACAATAAGTAAATGGCTATATGTTTTCAGAGAAAAAAAAAATATCACTCCAAGAAGCTGGCCACCAGGTATCTCCCTCGTAACTCGCCATCCACTGCCTGTTGTCAAGTGTAATCAGTCCCTGCTCTCCCATCTATTAACCTACAGACAGGCATAACAAAAGAGGCAGCTTTCAATTCAGAGCAGACAAGCCACCGGACAAAGGCTAGAGCAATTTATGTGAGGAAAGGAGGGGAAAATAAGTTCCAGCTCCAATAATGCTGATGAAGAGAAACCACTTACAATACAAATTTTGGATGGCAAGTAACAGAGCAGGAAAATTGGAACTGTTCAATTCAACTTGTACAGGCATGGTTATGTAGCATAAGGGTGTCAAGAATGTTTTTCTATAGGCCAAGTGTGAAAGGGCATGTATGCTTTAAAGAAAGCATGTATTTCCTATTAAATACACCATTTCTCTGTTATTCCTCCAACCAAATGTTATTATTCTCGTTTCTTAATAGAGTATCTTTCTATAGCACCCATGCCAAACTCTGGCCCGCAGGGCAAATCTGGCAAACCTCAGGGCGAGTAACCGATACAGTTAAAAGCAATGATGGAGAAGGAGCATCGCCCAACACTCCCTCTCACATCATTTCCCTCTGGTTCTAACGTCTCAGCGCAGCGGGCATGAAGACCCGAGTACAATGCGCCCATTGTACAGAGATGTGCACAGGATCTGAAAACACCATGAAGAGAACAGAGCAGCAGGGAAATGGGCAGAGGTGAGTATTTATTTAATGTAGGGCTGTCATACTGTATGGCTCACGCTGCGGGGCCGTCATACTGTATGGCTCACGCCACTGAGCCATTATACTGTATGGATCACGCTACGGGGCCATTATACTGTATGGATCACGCCACGGGGTCGTCATACTGTATGGATCACGCCGTGGGGCTGTCATACTGTATGGGTCATGCCAAGGGGGCAGTCGTACTGTATGGGACACGCCAAGGGGGCAGTCGTACTGTATGGGTCACGCCGCGGGGCTGTCATACTGTATGGAACACGCCACGGGGCCATTATACTGTATGGATCTCGCCACGGGGCCACTATACTGTATGGATCATGCCACGGGGGTCATCATACTGTATGGGTCACACCAAGGGGGCTGTCATACTGTATGGGTCATGCCAAGGGGGCCGTCATACTGTATTGAACACGCCGCAGGGCTATTATACTGTATGGATCTCGCCACGAAGCCATTATACTGTATGGATCACGCCACGGGGTCATCATACTGTATGGGTCATGCCGCGGGGTCGTCATACTGTATGGGTCACGTCAAGGGGGCCGTCATACTGTATGGAACACGCCGCGGGCGGTCATACTGTATGGAACATGCCGCAGGGCCATTATACTGTATGGATCACGCTACGGGGCCATTATACTGTATGGATCACGCCATGGGGCCATTATACTGTATGGAGGGCTGTATGGGGAGTACAATTGGAGAATCATACTGTGATGGGATCACTTATCTTTGTTGAGGGATTGAGAGAGGGGATTACAGTAGGGTCATCATACTGTGCAGAGAGTACTGTGAATGAACTCACTGAATCATACGGTGTTCAGGGTTACTTTTGTTTGAATCTTACTTTATTCTCTGCATTATTCAAGATTTTTTTATCTTTTGTGACTATATATATTTATATTCGGCCATTTGGGCCATATACTTTTTTATTTTATTATTTTTTCTAAAATCTATTAATGAAAATGTACTAGTGGGACATCCTCTAAGTTTGCTTCCACATGAAAAAGTTAATCGTTCTATTCGATAAGGAAAAAATGTCCTCAATTGTAGACATTTTTAATAAATATGAAGGTCGGACCGTGACTTTGTCTAAGCTTTTAATTGTGTCCCTGTGAGTATTTGAGTTTACCATCCCTGCTCTGTAGGCTGACAGCAATGATTGGACATGGTCAGTCTGTGAGGACAAGTCCCATGAAAATAATGTATATCTGGATGTACACTCCTCATTTTAGGTGCATCATAATTGGAGGGATTAGCAGACACCCATGACGTGTGCAGCGTACCCATTCTCACGTGCACGTGGCTCGGTGACGTTACCTTTGATTTGTATTAGCATAAGCTTCTTGTATGGCACGGCGCTGTTGTTGGAGTGCTGCTCGGTGAAGTTAACGCTGCGTAAACTGACATTGCTGAAATTCTCTTTACTCGCCAGTCCAGCCAGCGCCACTTCCGAAAAGTTGGAATTTTTTGACACTAGAATTATAAAAAAAAAAAAAAACAATTAGTGGATGCGAATTGTGGGGCACAGTAATCACCGGGCACCCCGATTTAATGGTTCCGCTTTGGACTAAAAATCATACATGGTACATACTCTTTTCCACCTTCATCCTTTTGGATTCCATGAATGCCACGTTTAGCCGGGTCTCTGTGTACTCCTGCAGGAGGTCATCGCGGGCCGCAAGCATCTTCAGTGGGTTTCCCGAAGCCTGAACCTTTCTCATGGGTCTCACTGCCCGCTTATGTTCTGCCACAGCAGAGGTTAACCTGGGTTTACAGCAAAAGTGGGGGAAAAAAAAACCCAAAACATAAAAAAGTTACACAAATTTGAAAAATATGTGTTTTCAGCAAGAAATACAGCGCTTGTTCAGGGGTTGCACCCGCTTTGCAGCTGCACCCTATTGAAGTGAATGGGGCTCGGCAGCAATATCCGGCATAGCCCATAGACAAGTGGTGCTTTTCTTGAAAAAACAGCCAGGATTTTATGCAATCACAAAACAAGATAAATATCAATCTAAGATATCAAAAATGTGGAAATCTTTGCCGACAACCTTTGTGAAACTGCAAGGGTGACCATACAGGTTGTCACATTGCAATATGGCTAAACTGAATTTTTTTTTACCAAGTCACTAATTCTTAATTTAAAGAGCTTGAAACCTGAAAAGGACCATAGAGCAGCATTGCCCGAGGACTCTACCCCTGCAACACATGGTCACAATGGATCAGCCCCCTCCTCCGCCATGTTCCTGGCTTGTCCTGAAATAAAGGACTATGATCCATTTAAGGTAAGGCATGAATTACATGGCTGAACGCAGCCGCCCAGCTGAGAGCATTGAGTACACCGAGCGCCTGTAAACAGCGGAGACGAATGCCCGGGACGTTCCCGCATAGCAGGCAGAAAGCCTCCAGTCCAAACAAGCAATAAAACACGCATGACATTGAATATCCATTAATGCAATCCCCGCTGGCTCGCTATGGACTGCGCGCACTTATTAGGAAAGCACAGAAGCTGTATTTATGCCGAGAAACAAGCTCGGAACAGATCAGTCCTGACTAAAGTTTTATAGGGCAATGAGGTTTTTTTCTCCAGAGGTTACGAGCACAGGACATGGAAAATGACCTAGCCAATGGAATCAGAAACCGACGGCGCGTCATCGACGGCTCACATACAGCTCTGGCAAAAATTAATAGACCAATGCAAAATGGTCGGTTTGTCTGATTTTTATCTTTATAGGTATATTTTTTAGTAAAATGTGAATCGTTCTTTTATTCTATAATTCTATAAACTATTGACAACATGTCTCCGAAGTTCCAAGCAATAAATTTTGTATTTTTTTTCTTAAAAGTAGAAATGATCAAAATAACCAAAAAAATGCATTGCTTGTAGACCTCAAATAATGCAAGGAAAACACGTTCATAATAATTTAGAAACAACAATACTAATGTTTTAACTCAGGAAGAGTTCAAAAATCAATATTTTGTGGAATAACCATGATTTTAAATCCCAGCTTTCATGCGTCTTGGCATGCTTTCCACCAGTCTTTCACACTGTTTCTGGTGCAAAAATGTAAGCAGCTCTTCTTTGTTTGATGGCTTGTGTCTATCCATCATCCTCGTGATTACATTCCAGAGGTTTTCGGTGGGGTTCAGGTCTGGAGATTGGGCTGCACATGACAGGGTTTGGATGTGGTGGTCTCTTAATTTTTGCCAGAGCTGTAGTCCTGACTTGTCATGCGCCTTGGATTTGTGCATCAATCACAAGCAAAAAATTGAATGACCGCACTTCATTGCTATATTTTGACAGTTCAGGTCTTTCTCGAGCGTATATGTGAACGGTCGAAACGTGGCTTTGTTATGTGCATGGAGCAATAAAGGATTTTTTTCCTGTATTTTCTACCCCTGGAGAGTTTGGGGCTGTATGTGGATCAGTGAATTCTGGTCTTTTTTGCGGACTCTCAGGTACGATTGAAAGTGTGCTGCGGATGCATTTTCCAGATTTTTAATTCCAGGATGTTAGAAAAGATCATCTCAAATCACAAAAAGAAGCGATACATTAATGAGTTTTCAGTGAAAATAAGACGTCGCTTACCTTGAGGATAGGCAGTCACTCATTGACCGGTGGGGGGCTAAATGCTTGGATCCGGACCGATCGCCTAAAGGAGGCACTTTTATACCCGTTACAGTGATGTGCAGGACCACCGCTCCATTCATTCTATATGGAGCTGCCAGAGAAAGCCAAAGGCTTGGCAGTCCCAAAGGAATGACTAGAGAAGTGGTCTGGCACGTCACTGGGCCTCCATTGTAACAGGGATAAAAGTGTCTTTTTTTAGAGATCAGTGCAGGTCCCATAGATTCGACCCCCCATCGATCTATATGGCATGATTTGTGGGTTGGTGATGACTTTGCTACACCAAACAAACCCTTTGAGGGGCCATAATGCTGTCGGACAAAGAATGGCCTTTGGGGTTTATGGGGCAAAGTAAAAGCATCTCTAGTTTTTAGTGTCATGTTCCTACATAAAATAGATGTCAACCCATAGTGATGGATTTGGGATGACATCTTTTGCTTTGTAGCGGAACCCTCGACACAGCATAAATTGGGCCAAACCGGTTCAGCGCAGGTCCATTTCCTTTGTGGATTTTCATGCAGCATCTGAATGAGACTTCTTAAAGGGGTTACACAAGCTTACTATTTATGACTCATCCTTGGGATAGGTCATCAATATCCGATTGGTGGGGGTCCCCCAATAATCAGCTGGATACAAACAGTTAAAGGAGCCGAGCAGCAGAGCTATGATATCTGCAGCGGCCATTCCAGGTACTGCAGCTCCGCTGCTATTCGTTTCAAGGGGGAACAAGAACTACACAGTAGGGTTTCGGACCCCCACCAACCTGGTGTTGACCACCTAACCTAAATAGAAGGCCTGAACAACCCCTCTATAATATTATTCATATCATATTTTCTGTTATGTATCAGTCATGTGGACGTGCCTCAAGAACAAGTCTACACTGGATCGATCAACAGTGAAAAATTCACAGTTACATAGCGCAAATGATATAAAAAACATGACAATACCAAAGAAAAAAAGAAATGTTAAAATATAGGAGGTTCCTTTTTGGTCATTACTGACCCTTAGCCGAACCTCTACACTATTATCAGAAAGATCTATAATATATCCCCCGTATGCTGATAAAAAGGTTTTGGATCTTTTCCATCTTATAAACCCTTATCCTTCAATGAAAACAGTTTTTCCAGCAGAATTATTACACAAGACTACCCCCATAAAAGCGACCACCCGAGAGTTCGGTCACTCTGATGTCTAGAAATTAATGTTCTGCAGGCATGCCTCCAGCTGTGTATATATCTGCTACTAGCCACAGGGGTGGAATGAGGGATGATGGTAAAGACATTGACCTATCTCAGGTACTGACATATGATACCCACGGGTCAGAAATGCATGGGAAAGTCGGGAAGCCAACTGAGAAAACAAGCGTACTATGGGTATCGTTATACCGCAGGACCACTCCTAATGTAAACAGTCTATACGGTGCTCGCATTCACGGAGCGGAATGAAGAATGGCTGTAATGCTAGAATATCCTGGATTATTAGAAAATAATTCACTGTCTACAGTAATTTCATTTCCATCCAACTTCCAAAATAAAGTTTCCAAAAAGAATATGCAGAACTCGTAACTCATTCTAAACAATGTCATCACAGAGGATGCTTATTGGTGGGGCAGAGTCTCCTCAAGGAGAGCAGCCAAGTATGAAGACTTCTAGGCAATGATACAAGGAAAAAAAAAAAAGTATGCAAATTATCACAGGTTACAAAGCTCCTTGAAGGATCTGACATAGGAAGCTACGTCTGAAAAGTGTCACTTGTGATGGTTCTTTTCCAACGTCATCCAAAAGTCTCGGCCATGATATCAATTAATGAAGGCAAACTTGGGCAAAGTTTGCTGATGAGTCTAAGAATTATTCGTACTTGACCCAGAACTAAGAACATTAGTCCAAAATTATTACATTTACTCACTTTGGTTCTTCAGCGCTAAACAAAAGATCGAAATCCTCATCAAAGAGGAACGGTGCAGGACTAGCTTGGAACTCCAGCGGGCGGTAAAAGCGAGAGAACGTCTCATCGTCATCAAGTTTCATAACTTCTTTTACGGATTTACTGGTGACCGTCAGAGTTGTGTCCTGCAGGCCTCCGACTGAAAAATAAGAGAAATTTGTGAAAAATTGTGTGACGCAAACCTGTGCCCACCACAAGAACTTTAAAGCGAATGTCCCCAGTCACTGTTAGGTCCACCATTCTGTACGGATTCATTTCCAATAGTGCATCATGTTTTTATGAATGGGGCTGTAAAAACTATCCTTCGGTCATTCTTCAAGTACAAACTTACCGTACATGGTTTTTATACATATACAATTTGCCTACTCAATTTTTCAAAAAAACAATCTCCAGAACACGGGTTTTTTTTGTAATTCGCGCCACAAAAATTCAGCAAAACAACGGCCACCTGGCCACTATGTTACTGGACCGTCAAAAGGTAAACCCCTCCCCCAGAGACTGAAAAACAGAAATTCTGGTACTTAGATTTTTTTTTTTTGCTTGATGGCGTTTACCATAAGGGTAAAATTACTTTATATTTTGCTACATCAGACTTTTGCACACATTGCGATAACAAATATGCTTTAATAAGTGTCTAGGATCTGTGTATATATAGACATGTACATGTCTAGTTATATATCATGTTTGCTTTACATGTTTGTTACTTGAATAAGAAGTGAAAACATGCCACAAGGAGGAAAAAAAAAAAACCCTAAAAGAAACAACATTACCTGGATCTGATAACACTCACCTTTATTGTGTAATCTTCCCAAAAATGATTCAAGTTTATCCAATTTTCTATCAGATTCCAAATTCATGTCAGGCTTGGCTTCGATTTCTAGGAATAAATTAGTTAAAAAAAAGTAAACAAATTCCATCAGTGACTGCGATACAACCTGCCCAACCCTATGGAGGTCCACACGGGAATAATAGAAAACAAGATGAATTGCTCCAATTGAACGTAAGAAGGGAACAGAAGGTACTTATGTAAAAACAGCAGATGTTCTAGGAAGGGTCCAAAACCAGAAGTGCCACAGTCTGAGAATGGTCCTCTATACCAGAGGGTGCCAAAGTGCCACAACAAAGTGCATTAGGGTGCAGTCAGTCGTACACCTTCCCAACAGGAGAAGAGGCTCCCAACAACTGGTCATTGTCCCTCGGAGCCAGAAGGCCACAGTGAGGGTCAGGGACTAGTGACCTCCCATAGCTGAAGTCAAGAGAGACCCAATCGTGCTCCTAGCACTCCCCCTCCCTGGCTGCCACCCAAGGACAAATTAGGAGACATCTAGGTCAGCACTCCGTCAGAGAGGACAGCAAGAGTTTTTTTTTTTTTTTTTTTTTTTAAAGGGGAGCCCAATCTGATGGCCACACACTTCCCTTCTAGACCGATCAGGAGGGAACTCGTAAGGGAACCGCACCGAAAAGTCCTGGTGACCAGACACCCATGCAAAGGGTGACACAGTGAAAATAGTGAAGGTATCCTAGTGGAGGCTACCCAACTACCCTCCACCCCCTCCCCCCAGCCCAAAAAAAAAGAAAAAAAGTTGTTAACTGAAGCGTTAATTCACACGCTTTTTTGAAGAAAGTTCTGAAAATGTCCAGTTCGTCTGAAACCAGCCCATGTGGATGAATAGTATTTATCTTCTATTGCACAAATGTTTGCAAAAGAATCTGGATTGACCCTAAGAGTATGTTCACACAAGGTTTGCTTTTTTCCCAGGTGGGGGAAAGATGATGCGATTTGAGAAAGAGTTCGCTGATGAATGGCCGCTCTCTGGGATTGTGGTGACATGTGGTCGGCTTTCATTTCATTAGCCCTATATGCTGCCAGGTTACTGTCTTACTGCACGGCTGGAGTTTACTTTAAAGCCAATATAAAGCTTTGGCAGGTTCTTCAGGAATTGTGCAAATAAATCTATATTTATTAGCCAGATAGAAAAAAATGCCAAAACCGTAAACCCCCCCGGGTGCACACAACATTCAGAACTCAATGTGAGCGTGTTAGGGTATGTTCACACGTTCAGGATTTCCATCCTTTTTTTTTCCTGACTGTTTTTTAAAAAACTGCAGCTCTTGGCAGAAAACGCAGGTCCTTTTTTTGGTCCTTTTTTGGTCCGTTTTTGATGCGTTTTTTGATGCGTTTTTTGATGCGTTTTTTTGATGCAGTTTTCTAGCCAGAGTCTGTGTGTTTTCTAGGAATTTTTTTAGGGTTAAAATGGCTGAAAATACCCTAACCCTAACCCTACCCCTAACCCTACCCCTAACCCTAACCCTAACCCTACCCCTAACCCTACCCCTACCCCTAACCCTACCCCTAACCCTAACCCTACCCCTAACCCTACCCCTAACCCTACCCCTACCCCTATTCTAACCTTAGTGAAAAAAAAAAAAAAAAATTCTTTATTTTTTTTATTGTCCCTACCTATGGGGGTGACAAAGGGGGGGGGGTGTCATTTACTATTTTTTTATTTTGATCACTGAGATAGGTTATATCTCAGTGATCAAAATGCACTTTGGAACGAATCTGCCGGCCGGCAGATTCGGCGGGCGCACTGCGCATGCGCCCGCCATTTTGCAAGATGGCGGCGCCCAGGGAGAAGACGGCCGGACGGACACCGGGACGCCGGGTGAGTATAAGGGGGGGAGATTAGGGCACGGGGGGGGCATCAGAGCACTGGGGGGGGGCATCGGAGCACTGGGGGGGGGCATCGGAGCACGGGGGGGCGGGATCGGAACACGGGGGGGGCAGCCACACTCCGCCCACGCACTTCCGCCCGCTCCCCGCACTTCCTGCTGCAGCGGTTCTGCACATCAAACCGCAGTAAAACCCGCAGATATATTTTTGATCTGCGGGTTTTACTGCGGTTTGGACCTCACAATGGAGGTCTATGGGTGCAGAACCGCTGCGGCTCCGGAAAAAGAATTGACATGCTCCTTCTTTTTTCCGGGAGCTATTCAGCGCGTCTTTTTTTTTACAATTTCCGGACCATGTGCACAGTGTGTCCTGTTTTCCATAGGGTACAGTGTACTGTACCCTGCATGGAAAACAGGTGCGGAAGCGCAGCGGCAAAACCGCCGCGGTTCCGCGGTAAAAAACGCACTGTGTGAACATGGCCTTATGGCGGAGATCTCTCCCCAATACTAGCTCTGATCCACCATATAAGATAATTGGTGCTTGTAGAAAGGGACCATAAACGGAATGAGGAAGAAATAATGATTAATAAGCTCGTTCAGTCCCAATACAGCCTGCTTATTATTGGCAGCACACTCCCTCTTCAGAACTAAGATGCGCGGCCAACAATATTTTTTAGCCTGCGTAAAGCTAGGCCACCGAATTAGTCGATTTCTGCCATGTTTACCAAGGTCAGTAATTACCTCTTATTTTACTTACTGATATAGTGCCATTAATTCCACAGCACTTTACAGACCATCATTACTGTCCTCAATGGGGCTCACAATCTAGATTGTGTGGGACTGTGGGAAGAAAGCAGAGAACCCGGAGGAAACCCACGCAAACTCGGGGAGAACATACAAACTCCTTGCAGATGACGTCTTTGGTGGGATTTGAACCCAGGTCCCCAGTGCTGCAGAGCAACACAGCGCTAGCCACTGAGCCACCATACTGTCCCTATTAAAACTTCTCAATTTTGAAGAAAAGCGGGATGTTTGAATGTTATTTTTTACTGCTCATTGCCTATTTTCCAGGCCATGGCTGCAGTCCATCAGTGGTGGCCAGACTATTAGGGAGGAGAGTACCTCTCCCCTTGCCCCCAGGTAAAAGACCGCAAGGGGGGCAGGTGCACTCCTAAAGAAAATGCAACGCCTTTAAGGAATATAACCTTGTTATAAGACAGCACAATACATAACATATTATAACCTCTGTTTTGGAAGAAAAACCTTGGAAACACATACAGGTCTGTGAGCCACTTCTGAGCATGAGGCCACAACGAGAGAAGACAACCTGTTAGGACTCCTAGTGTCCATAGATCGGGTTTCACTAATGTACCAAAAATTAATGAAAACATTTTTTGCAAGTGTTTCGGAGCACTTTTTCAAGTGGATTTTGGAGTAGACTCGCTCACAAAACGAGCCTGAAACCCCCCCCCCCCCCCCAGCTACTTGCACAATAATGGGCCCCAAGGGCTAAAGTCACTGACCACTAGAGATCATTTCTTATTCTAAATTGTCAAAAACCCCTATTCTACCTTCTGGGTTACATACTCTGCTTGGGAAGAGACAAAGGCTATGATACTGTGGACATGACATGTTCTGTATAGATGGGGGCAGTAGTCCAATGGTTGGCCAAAATAATCCCAGAAGGACACTATACAGAGGCTTTCCAGAGCGGTGAGGAACCTCCACTTTATTGTATCTGTATCCACCTTACAGTATGGACATCATACAGAAGAGTATACCAGGTATACAAACCTTCGGACGGCTTGGTGACAAAATTGATCGACTTGGGTTTCAGAGCCAGTGGCGATTGTACAGGTGTTATGGCGGTAGGTGAAGCCAAACCTACAACAGAGACATTAGCCATTAGGAGAAGGTTCCTTATAGTAATAACTAAGAAACTTTCTTAGAAGAAATTCCAATTCATTTCCTATTCTTGGCACCCTGAGCATCATAACATTGGTGTAAATTTTTTTTTTTTTTTTTTTTAACTTAAAAAGAATCTATCAGCAGGTTTTTGCTACCTCATCCTAGCAGCATGATTTAGACCCCGATTCTAGTGATGTGTCACTTAGATTACTGGGTGCAGCATTTCTGACACAGAGTATTTAGATCTAATAATGCAGCAGAACTGAGAACACTGCCACCGCCCGCACCAGGCTCTGTATATATGTCCATAGACAGCGAGCTGCTTATCACAGGAGGGGGCGGACTTACAAGAGTGTGCCAGCTAGTCACAAAAATGATAATCACTGAGTGATAAAACCTTCATTCTAAGAAAACAGAACATGGCCTGACATGTGACACATCATTGAATTCTGTGTTTTAACCACTACCGCATGCTGTATTCACATTAAGGTGCAAAAACCCGCAAAAAGATTTAAATGCATTTTGGGGCTAAAAATTATTTTTGAAACAGGGTTTCATTCAAAATTTCACATAGTTTGCCTCCTTTAGCCTCTGTGTTGCACAGTCTAATGCTGGCTGCAGAATGAGTTAATTGAGAATCATTCAGCTCCCTAGAACAATCTGATGGGGAGTTTGTAACTCTTTTACCTGTCCTTTTCTGAGCACCTCAGCACATTTCAGACTACAAACCACATCAAAGATGAATGTGCAGGGAAACTAAGCCTGTAAAAGCCAAACTGTGCAATATTTTTTAATGAAACCCAGTTGTAAACATTTTTTTTTGTTTTGCCTCACATTCATTAAGGGGGGAAACAAAAGTCACCAAAGGTTGACAACACCTTTAAAAGAGGACCTGTCACCAATTTTTAGTCACACTGAACTGGCCACATGACGTACTATTGACTACGGAGCAGAATTTTTTTATTTTTTTTTTATTTCACCTCTGTTGTCCAGATTTGGGGGAAGCGTCAGCACAGCAAAGTTTAGCTGTGTCACATTATAAACCCTTCTATCAATTCTACCTCTCTTAGCACTGTTGGTTCTGCTGTACTGCCCTCCCCTGCACTGCCTGTCTCGAGAGGCGTTAAACATATTCCTGTTACACTCACAGCATCTTGTGATTGTTCTGCAGTTAGAGAAGAGCTGGGTGTCATTACATGTCACACAGGAGTAGCTTGTTGTGCTCCAACTCTGGAGTGATTACAAGTTGCTCTTAGCACAACAGACATAAGTGACACTCATTTCCAGATAGGCAGTGTGGAGGAGGGGGGGGGGGGGGGGGGGGGACAGCAGGGCTGGCAGTGCTATGAAAGCTGATAGAAGGATCTGTAATGTGACACTGCTAAACTCTGCTGTGCTGCTCCTTTTCCACAGGGACCTTATCTGAAAGGCATGAGTCATTTGTGCTCTATACCCAGCACTTTCTAATTATGCAGGAGGTTAGATTGGGAGATCAGAGCTGTAGCCTTAAGGTACCGTCACACTCAGCGACGCTGCAGCGATATAGACAACGAGACGACCTAAACTAGATCGCTGGAGCGTCGCTGTTTAGGTAGCTGTAGAGACGTCAAACACAGCAACTCCAGAACGATGCAGGAGCGATCCAGCGACGTAACGGCGACTCACTTCTCGTTCTCGCTGGTTGTTAGCTCCATGTCAAACAGCCGGAGTGTACCGATCCGACACATCTAGGGGCCCTATGCTCCTTGCTGGCGTCGTTGCTTTTGATGTCAAACATGACGATACACGCCGACCTGACAACGAAATAAAGTTCCGGACTTCTAGCTCTGACCAGCGATGTCACAGCGGGATCCAGATCGCTGCTGCGTGTCAAACACAACGAGATCGCTATCCAGGACGCTGTAACGTCACGGATTGTTGTCGTTCTCTTTGCAAAGTTGCTGAGTGTGACGGTACCTTTACATCTCACACACTGAGAAAACCAAGATATGGTAGGGGTGTGTTCTTTCTCTAGTATGTTGCTGCATGGTTATGATTGGGCAACTCATACAGGGAGAAGTACACACCCCCAGTGAAAATTACCTAAAAACACCCACTTAGACTTAACTAAAGTCAACTCATTAGGTGCCAAACAATTTGCCAATATCTCCGCAATGGAGCGGCAAAATTAAAAAATAAAGTTTTTTTTTTGCTCTACAGCCATTATTACATTGTGTGTCCAGTTCAATTTGGAGAAAGCTCCTCTTTAAATTAAAGTCGATTTATTGTAGAGGTAGGTGCATGTCACGACCTACTGGGATAGAAAGCAGCACCAATGTAAACGGGCCAGAGTGGAAACTGCCCATTGGGTTTGTTAGATAAGGGTGTTGGATCTATGTTGTGAGAAGTTTTTGGGACCATAGAGACTTTGGAGATAATTGTAAACAGGTCTAGAAGTGTAGTAAAATGAGTCAAGGCCACAAACCTTTTTTCACCATTCGTCCCGCAACAGTGAACTGAGTGGAGTCATTGGAGGCGCCGATGCCCTTAGATTTCCAGGCCTCTTCTCGAATAGTAATCTGCTGCTTCCTCTCCTCTATGCTCATTTGTGCCCCATCAGCAACTCTTTGCTTTGGAAAAAAACAAAAAGTCTGTTAGTTGAACAAAAAAAAAACTTTTTTTCCGCATATAACTCCATCTAAAATTATCGACTCATTGTAGCAGAAAAACGGTCTGTGATCAAGGCCCTAAATAAATATAGACTGCAACAATGTAATGATCCCCAAGTATAAAGCAGAAGCTTCTATGAAACACTGGAAAGACTTCAACTCCTCCAATAAATGTACAATCAGCAAAGACATCTGGGAATTTGCAACAATTGCAGGAACTGGTGAGAACAATAGATAAGGGCGAGATTGGGGACTACTTTCTATTTACGAAAATCGAAGACTTTCCAAACTACACAAAATGGAAAATCAGAGTTAACCATGGCCAATTTTATGGTGAATAATGAATAACTATAACAACCACCCACTAGGAAAACCACCTTACAGATTATGACATACTAGCTCACTAGCATTGGAATAAAATGCATCTACTATAAATTGTCTAAGGGTCATTAAATTCTGTCTGTCCTTCTGTCACGTATATTCATTCGTTGCGGCCTCTGTCTGTCATGGAATCCAAGTCACTGATTGGTCTCGCCAGCTGCCTGTCATGGCTGCCGCGACCAATCAGCGACGGCCACAGTCCGATTAGTCCCTCCCTACTCCCCTGCAGTTGGCGCCCGCTCCATACTCTCGCAGTCACCGCTCACACAGGGTTAATGCCAGCGGTAACATACCGCGTTATGCCGCGGGTAACTCACTCCGTTACCGCCGCTATTAACCCTGTGTGACCAAGTTTTTTACTATTGATGCGGCCTATGCAGCGTCAATAGTAAAAACATCTAATGTTAAAAATAATAAAAAATTAAAAATCATTATATACTCACCTTTCGCGACGCTCCGGTGACCGCTCCATGCAAGCGGCAGGTTCCGGTGGCAAGGAAGGTATGGGAGAAGGACCTGCCATGATGTCAGGGTCATGTGACCGCGACGTCATCACAGGCCCTGCGCGAGAAGGCCCTGCCATGACGTCACTGTCATGTGACCGAACTACAAGGGGGCCTCGGAAGGTGAGTATATGTTTATTTCTTATTTTTTAACCTGTGACATATGTGGCTGGCCAATATACTATGTGGCTCTGTGCAGTATGCTACGTGGCTGGGCAATATGCTACGTGGGCTGGGCAATATGCTACGTGGGCTGGGCAATATACTATGTGACTACGTGGTTAGGCAATATACTACGGACATGCATATTCTAGAATACCCGATGCATTAGAATCGGGCCACCATCTAGTTGTACTATGATTATTGATGAAAATTCTGTCTACCAGCAGTCACCACTAGAGGGAGCACTGCATACTGTGTATACATTGAATTCAATAATAACAGCAGACAAGAGGCTCCCTCTAGTGGTGAGCACCTGCAATTGAATAGTTTAGATTTGGACCTTTGTACCACAAAAATGGATCAATGACCACTCTAAGACTTCCTTCCACATTTTATTAGCTTGGTTAATACACTGATTGTCATGATGCTATAAAAAGCGGGTTTCCTTTTTGTGGATCTTTTTGCTTACACTTTGTTTTCCCCATAATTTTAAAATGGGTAACAAAAAAAACCAAAAAATTTTGTCGGAGCAAATGCAAAAATAGTAAAAATGTAAGGGAAAAAAAACAAAACAAAAAAAAGGTACAAGAAAAACCATGCCTTGTCGTGTAGGCTTTAGATTTCCCTAGCTATAAAAAAAAAAAAAACATTACCATGAAAGATTAGAATTAAAAAATGTTTCTTTTGCATAAATATAGAATATTATAAGGAAAAATTGATACAATGCTTTTTCAATTTCTTTTATTCCAGTTATCTACTAATTGAAAAATAAAGAACAAAATATACATATTGCATAAAATATATATTTTATACAATATGCACACATTACTGGAATGAAAAATAAAAATGAAGCATTGAATCTTGAACCTAAAAATTACAATATGTCACTCACTTCCAGGATTGGAATTGAATGGAGCAGAGCAGCAGTACTATGCAAAATCCAAGATTGGGCCCGGTACTGTCAGAAAGAAGGCAGCCATTGACTAGTCCTGGACACCCAAGGAGGTGTGAACACTAGGACACCACCATGCTTCTTGGTACACATTTCCCCCATGCATACTGCCGCACAATTTGCACAGATCAACCATATTAGGCTACGTTCACATTAGCGTTTTGCGTGTTTGCATTGGGCGACGCAGCGGCGACGCATGTGTCATGCGCCCCTATATTTAACATGGGGGACGCATGGACATGCGTTGTGCTGAGTTGTGCGACGCATGCGTTTTTTTTGCCGCAAGAGTCGGGCGCAGAAAACACAACAAGTTGCATTTTTCTTGCGTCCATATTTCGGCAAAAAAGGACACATGCGTCGCAAAACGCAGCGTTTTTGCGTGCGTTTTTATTTGCGTTGTGCGTTGCGTCGCCGACGCAGCGGCGCACAACGCAAATGTGAACGTAGCCTTAACAGTCACTGTTTTTCCTCCATCATTTCTAAAACTCCCCAAATCTAGAGGATTTTAAAAGACGAGAGACATACAATGCACCCCTCCCCCACCCCGCTGCTACCCCCATAAGTCACTGATCTCTCACAGAAAGACATGGAAAGCGGAGTATTTGACAGCAGAAGAGGATAACCATGACAGGAAGGAAACTTCCCGGACTTTCTACTTCTCAAAGGGAGTTCAGCGAGAAGACAACATGAGAGATGACCCTCACAGCATTACCGAGACCAGACGGCAGGATGTGCGTGTCACTGAACAGAGTCCACCTGTGCGGCCGCTCCATCCGCACTATTTACCTGCAAGGGCAGACATGCAAGATGTGCCAAAAAAAAAAAAAGGTTTGCCGCAAAAACTAAAAATCATCATGCGTGATACTTCAAAATTAGAAAGTCACTAACAAAAGTATGGAAAGATGAAAGTCACGACAAAGTGTCCCTGAGGCCTCCGCCCGGGTCACAGGACACAAAAGCCTTCTGTGACTTTCTATTCCTCAGATTTCATATAGACAAATAGAAGTTTTTACTTCTGGAATACGGATGAATTACACATGGCAAGTTTGCCATTATTATTAGGGAAGAATATCTCCCACTTGAGGAATCCAGGAGAGCTTCAGCCACAGCCATCTGGATATTTTTATGAAACTATTCATAAAGCTTCCTCCGACAAGAAAACGTCTCAGCGATTCGCTGGAGAACCCCACTTGCTGTAGTTCTGGCTCTTTGATAAAACTTTCTGCATCATGAAGGCTGCACCTCTGCGACCTAATGTTTGTCTCTTAGTCCTCTTGTGCCACGCGCATGAGCGTCCCATTCATATTTTATAGGACTATCAAATTGTCAGGGATCAGACAATTATCACCCGGCCCGTTATCTTTTTCCATTTTTGTTTTTATGATCCGCGTGCAATCATGTTCCATATGGGGTGAGAATAATCGCACTGAAGTTCAACGTTGGCCCTCTCCTCATTACTAGGACTTTTTAGGACTGCACCCAAAAAACAATTGATTTATAAAATGCATGTCTCGAGGAGAAAATCTTGAAGCAAGATCGATGTTGGGAAGGGTCACCATTTCGGAGCATCAACGTCCCCATCACCAACTCGTGCCATCCGCACTTATGGCAGAGAGACCTCAGTGGCAGGTTCCACTTCATGGCTCCAGAACACGTTCCAGCATAGTAGAAAACCTTTGTTTTCGCCATTCTTGACTATTTTATTCCACATATTGCGGTTTTCTAATATTTGGCAACTATGCGGCTTTCTATTAGACCAACGAAAGCGTTCCCGTAAGGTCAGTAGTCTGTGATTACTCGTCTGCACAAACATCTTTACACGTATTCCTCTGCATAACAAGACGCTCATCACCTTCTATTGATTATTTAGTAGCTTACGGATAAGACATACCGTAAGTAGAATACAGCGTCACCTGCACAGGAGATACGGAAATAAATCATTTTGCCAATGATTTGTATCATGTTATTGTTTGGATCCAATCTGCCAACTGCACTAAGGGAAAGTTGATATCAACAAATGAACTGAGCAAAACTAAGGGGTAAGATCACACTGAATTTTTGCATGTGAATTTTGAGGTCCAGAAGTATACAATTTGCATATTTCCGGCCACATTCTGACTAGACTTGTCCAGCCTCAATCAATACACTTGCGTTGAGCGGGGCAACAAATGTCTAGTTGGCATGTGACTGCATGTATGCAAATCACATACACGCCGCCGGCATCAGAGAATCCTCACACACCACAGTTTGCGCGTGATGTGAGGATTCAAAATTCTGCAGTCACAGATTGACTGTAGACTTGTTGCCTAAGGCCGGAGAACCCCTTTAAATTATATGTTCTATATGTAAAGATGATTATTTAGAAATGATGAAAATGTGTGGATACTCCTATCTCGCTTGGAACATTTCAACTGTTTACGATTGGATCTTTATGACATATCAAGGGTTTGTTCTGTTTTAAAAAAAAGCTTTCTGCTTCCTCTCTAGTGTACTCCAGGTCAGTACAGGCAGAAAAACAACTTTTCAGGACCTGGCTTGGAGCTGGGAAAACATCCAAAAAGGAGTTGCATCATACCCAGAGGTAAACCAGAACGCCAAGATCATGTCTAGAACATTGCGGGCCAGTGTAGATGTCCTAGAACATGTTTCGTATTCATATTACATCCCATCTCTTGGTAACTTACTCAAATACTTAGATATTTGCACTCAGCTCCTTATCTATGATGCAGCTGCTGGAAGGGCCAGAAGTCTGACAAAAGTGGAAAAAGATCGGAATGGATTTTTGACGATTTTTAATATTACATCAAGTGATTGCACGCACGGGATGGTCAATTAAATTATCTGCAAAACAACCATCCATGTATACTTGTACTCAACACTAAGGTGAATAATGCTCGTAGGTTTTCTAATCTGAGCTCTCCTCAAAAAGTTGATGAAGATGAGCCCTCTGGAGTCTAGACATTTGGCATTTGACCTTTTTCCGCTCTCATCTAGCGGAGTGAGGGAGATGAAGAGGAGCTAATCTGCGATGTTCAGGATCTGTGCCAAATGACAAGACGTCCTACCTGTGCCAAACCCACTACACAGAGGACATGAGGTGGCCTGAGGCCAGAGGTCGTTACACTTCGATAAGGCACCATACATCAACGCAAGGAGAAGTTCACTCTCAGTTTAGGTCAGGGAAAATACCTGACTATTCCTAAAATTAGAGAGTGAGATTTATCTCATTATTTATGATGTATAAAGTAGGTTTCTAAACAAATACAGGTCACAGTAAGAAAGCTAAATACACTGCTCAAAAAAATAAAGAGAACAGTAAAATCCCACGTCCTAGATATCACTGAATGAAATATTCCAGTTTTAAATCTTTATTCATTACATAGTGGAATGTGTTGAGAACAATAAAACCTAAAAATGATCAATGTAAATCACAACTAATATCCCACGGAGGTCTGGATTTATAATGATGCTCAAAATCAAAGGGGAAAATTAAGTTACAGGCTGATCCAACTTCAGTGGAAATCCCTCAAGACAAGGAAATGATGCTCAGTAGCGTGTGTGGCCTCCACGTGCGTGTATGATCTCCCTACAACGCCTTGGCATGCTCCTGATGAGGCGGCGGATGGTCTCCTGAGGGATCTCCTACCAGACCTGGACTAAAGCATCCGCCAACTCCTGGACAGTCGGTGGTACAACGTGACGTTGATGAATGGTGCGCGATATGATGTCCCAGATGTGTTCAATCGGATTCAGGTCTGGGGAATGGGCGGGCCAGTCCATAGTTTCAATGCCTTCATCTTACAGGAACTGCTGACACTCTAGCCACATGATGTCTGGCATTGTCCTGCATTAGGAGGAACCCAGGGCCAACCGCACCAGCATATGGTCTCATAAGGGGTCTGAGGATCTCGTCTCTGTACCTAATGGCAGTCAGGCTACCTCCTCTGGTGAGCACATGGAGGGCTGTGCGGCAGTCCAAAGAAATGCCACCCCACACCATTACTGACCCACTGCCAAACCGGTCATGCTGAAGGATGTTGCAGGCAGCAGATCGCTCTCCACGGCATCTCCAGACTGTCACGTCTGTCACATGTGCTCAGTGTGAACCTGCTTTCATCTGTGAAGAGCACAGGGTGCCACTGGCAAATTTACCAATCCTGGTGTTTTGTGGAAAATGCCAAGCGTCCTGCACGGTGTTGGGCTGTGAGCACAACCCCCATCTGTGGACGTCGGGCACTCAGACCATCCTCATTGAGTCGGTTTCAAACCATTTGTGCAGACACATGCACATTTGTGTCCTGCTGGAGGTCATTTTGCAGGGCTCTGGCAGTGCTCCTCCTGTTCCTCCTTGAACAAAGGCGGAGGTAGCGGTCCTGCTGCTGGGTTGTTGCCTCCCTACGGCCCCCTACACGTCTCCTGGTAGTGCCTCCCACGGCCCCCTCCACGTCTCCTGGTAGCGCCTCTAGCCTCTGGACACTACGCTGACAGACACAGCAAACCACCTTGCCACAGCTCGCACTGATGTGCCATCCTGGATGAGCTGCACTACCTGAGCCACTTGTGTGGGTTGTAGTCTGTCTCATGCTACCACGAATGTGAAAGCACAACCAACATTCAAAAGTGACCAAAACATCAGCCAGAAAGCATTGGTACTGAGATGTGGTCTGTGGTCCCCACCTGCAGAACCACTCCTGTATTGAGGGTGTCTTGTTAATTGCCAATAGTTTCCATCTGTTGTCTATTCCATTTGCACAACATCATGTGAAATTGATTGTCAATCAGTGTTGCTTCCTAAGTGGACAGTTTGATTTCACAGAAGTTTGATTTACTTTGAGTTATATTCTGTTTAAGAGTTCCCTTTATTTTTTTGAACAGTGTATATAAACTTAATATGTATAGTTATTGTTCATTCCATCCTATAAGATTTCATTGGACCATGTCCATGTGATTGGCTCCTGACTGATGTCCTATATGTAAAAAGTGCCAATGAGTGGTGGGGTAATACAAAGCAAAAGGACTACATGGCACGAGACGAGACAACTAGTCCTGTAGTGAATCTCCCGCTAATAAAACAATGATTTTTTCAAATATCAGAACTACAGCAAGCAGCCCAGTAAGTAACACATTGCTGGAATCAGGGTCTATGTCTCTACATTACACTGCTCAGATTTGGTGGTAAAATTTTGGTGAATGGTTCAGTTTAAAACTAATCAACTTCATGACAAGTTTCTTAAACCAAAAGCTATGGTTCCCACAAGTCTTTCTGCTTTTGGAGTGGAAACGCTCTTAAAATCTTTTGAAAAACTTGAGTTTACCCTCAGCTTATGCTACAAAAATTCAGCAACATAAGACATCCCGGAGTCTACCAACAAGCCCAATATCAATTTGTTGGTGGCAACGCAAATATTTAGTTTATTACTCTATGTATGTATCCTCAAAAATATATTTTACACCCATGAATCTTTTATTCATCCAAATTCACCTTCCATCTCCAAGGATGACGTTCTGCAAACATCAAGGGACTCGACTCTCTCTCTCTATCATTACTGACCTTAAAAAGGTAGAGAAAACAGATATAAAAAGAAAGAAAAAGGGATAAACTATTGGAAACACACCAAACAGCAACCCCCTAGTGTCAGCCAGAGCGGGGGGTATTTTACAGGTGGTACAAATGGGGAAGGGCACTAGTAATAAGGACTCGCACGGCCCAGCTATAGGTATAAAAGAAGCACTTATGAGCTGTGATCAAAGTTATGGGGAAACAAAGTCTTACTTTCAACACTACTTCGACAAGTAATTTTACTGACGAGCTGGTAAATCAGCCATCAATATGTATCAAATATATATATATATATATATATATATATATATATATATATATATATATATATATATATATATATATATATATATATATATATATATATATATATATATATATATATATATTAGCTATTGAACCCGTTCTACGCCCGGGTGGCGAGCATTTATATTGGTATATGGTCTCCATCCTGGTATGTGCTGCTCCATCCTGCGTCCCCATCCTGTCATGAGCTGCTCCATCCTGCGTCCCCATCCTGTCATGCGCTGCTCCATCCTGCGTCCCCATCCTGTCATGTGCTGCTCCATCCTGTGTCCCCATCCTGTCATGTGCTGCTCCATCCTGCGTCCCCATCCTGTCATGTGCTGCTCCATCCTGCGTCCCCATCCTGTCATGTGCTGCTCCATCCTGCGTCCCCATCCTGTCATGCGCTGCTCCCATCCTGCGTCCCCATCCCGTCATGCGCTGCTCCCATCCTGCGCCCCCATCCTGTGATGCGCTGCTCCCATCCTGTGATGCGCTGCTCCCATCCTGCGTCCCCATCCTGTCATGTGCTGCTCCATCCTGCGTCCCCATCCTGTCATGTGCTGCTCCATCCTGCGTCCCCATCCTGTCATGCGCTGCTCCATCCTGCGTCCCCATCCTGTCATGTGCTGCTCCATCCTGCGTCCCCATCCTGTCATGTGCTGCTCCATCCTGCGTCCCCATCCTGTCATGTGTTGCTCCCATCCTGCGTCCCCATCCTGTCATGCGCTGCTCCATCCTGCGTCCCCATCCTGTCATGCGCTGCTCCCATCCTGCGTCCCCATCCTGTCATGTGCTGCTCCATCCTGCGCCTCCATTCTGTCATGTGCTGCTCCCATCCTGCGTCCCCATCCTGTGATGCGCTGCTCCCATCCTGTGATGCGCTGCTCCCATCCTGCGCCCCCATCCTTATGTGCTGCTCCATCCTGCGTCCCCATCCTTATGTGCTGCTCCATCCTGCGTCCCCATCCTGTCATGTGCTGCTCCATCCTGCGTCCCCATCCTTATGTGCTGCTCCATCCTGCGTCCCCATCCTTATGTGCTGCTCCATCCTGCGTCCCCATCCTTATGTGCTGCTCCATCCTGCGTCCCCATCCTTATGTGCTGCTACATCCTGCGTCCCCATCCTTATGTGCTGCTCCATCCTGCGTCCCCATCCTTATGTGCTGCTCCATCCTGCGTCCCCATCCTTATGTGCTGCTGCATCCTGCGTCCCCATACTGCCTCTGACCCGCTCGGCGCCGAGTGCTGGGGGGCCTGAGCAGGCGGGGACACCGGCGCGCTGTGGGGGTCAGGTGCCGGTATCGCCGCCAGCTCAGGCCCCCCAGCACTTACTATATTCACCTGTCCTGCGTTCCAGCGCTGCGCGCCGCCATCTTCCCGGTCTCCTGGCCGTGACTGTTCAGTCAGAGGGCGGCGCCTGCGCGCATTAAGCGAGTCATCGCGCCCTCTGAACTGAAGGTCACAGGCCGAAGACCGGGAAGATGGAGCGGCGCTCAGCGGTGGAACGGGGACAGGTGAATATGGCCGATACTCACCCTCCTGGCGGTCCCTGCTTCTCTGTTGGAGATCGCGGTGTGCGTTCAGTGTGAACGCACACCGCGATCTCCCGGGAGCGTCACTCTGTGAGGCCCAGACTGCGCCGGCGCAGTCTATAAAGGCTTCGGACAGAGTGACGCTCCCAGCGTTATATTATAGATAGAGATCATATATATATATATATATATATATATATATATATATATATATATATATATATATATATATATATATATATATATATATATATATATATATATATATATATATATATATATCTCCATTATATAGATGATCTCGTTATCCTTACTGGATCCGCAGGATCACTGGAGACATGAACTGATGATCTACTGCATTATGTCGAGATCTAGTGCAATCCATCCAAAAATGCCTCAACGATCACGTATGTTTCAGGTAACTTGCGCCTATATGAGAGCCAATGTGATGACCATGTGAAGTGCAAGATTTGCTTAAAATTGGAATTTTTTGTCAAATTCGCTCAAGCTTGGGCCACTTCCAGTAATCTTTTTTTGTCTGTCGAAGTGTATTTCACATGAGAACAAGCAATGTAGAACAACAGTTTAAAGTAAGACCCCTGGTGGATGACACTTTGGAACAAGTTTAGAAAAGGAAAACATATTTGTCATCACATTGACCCTCAAGACAAAATTTCCCAAAAGACAGTGACCATTGATGAGTAAGCAGTCCGCCATCTTTGACCAACAATATTGCCAAAAATACGTGGGTTGAGGTCAGTTTTCCTGTCCGTCAGGGAACCACACCATGGCTTAATTCATGAGACTAAGACTGAAGGAACTACATCACTGAGGATTGTCGGCATACTGGCAGTCGGACGCGCATTACCAGGCAGTAAGGTCATCTTTTAACATTATGCCATCACTCATTATTGATGTATGGAGCAAGTGTTTTCCCATCTTTTGCAATGATCTTTTAAAAGGGACTGTCAGCACAGAATTACTGTTCAAACCAAGTACAGGCGCTCTGTGCACCCTTGGTGTGGCCAGACATTGAAGTGCACTTATTTGTTTTCCACCCACCTCCGTTCTTTGCTGCCTCTATAAAGCCAGAGCTGTCAAAGAACAAGGGGGGTTGGAGATTGAGAGAAAATAAGGAGGTGGGAAGGTGCATTGAACGGTTTTTGGCCAATTCAAGGGTGCTCCATGCGTACTTTATTTGAACAGTCATCTTGCGCCAACAGACTCCCTAAATTAGGCTATTGGTCATGTTATCGCCATCATATAAGGTTCTTGCCATTCTAATATGGTCTATACATGGCTCTGCCATCCTAATATAGTCTATACATGGCTCTCCCCATCCTAATATGGTCTACACATGGCTCTCCCCATCTTAAGGTCTATATAAGGTTCTCGCCAACCTAACAAGGTCTATACATGGCTCTCGCCATCCTAAAAAGGTCTATACATGGCTCTCGCCTTCTTAATATGGTCTATATATGGCTCTCGCCATCCTAATATGGTCTATACATGACTCTCCCAATCCTAATAAGGTCTATATAAGGTTCTTGCCATCCTAATAAGGTCTATACATGGCTCTCGCCATCCTAATAAGGTCTATACATGGCTCTCGCCGTCCTAATATGGTCTATACATGGCTCTCGCCGTCCTAATATGGTCTATACATGGCTCTCGCCATCCTAATATGGTCTATACATGGCTCTCGCCATCCTAATAAGGTCTATACATGGCTCTCGCCATCCTAATATGGTCTATACATGGCTCTCGCTATCCTAATATGGTCTATACATGACTCTCACCATCCTAAAGGTCTATATATGACTCTCCCAATCCCAATAAGGTCTATATAAGGTTCTTGCCATCCTAATATGGTCTATACACGGCTCTCGCCATCCTAATATGGTCTATACACGGCTGTCGCCATCCTAATATGGTCTATACACGGCTCTCGCCATCCTAATATGGTCTATACACGGCTCTCGCCATCCTAATATGGTCTATACACGGCTCTCGCCATCCTAATATGGTCTATACATGGCTCTCGCCATCCTAATATGGTCTATATAAGGCTCTCGACATCCTAATATGGTCTATACACGGCTGTCGCCATCCTAATATGGTCTATACATGGCTCTCGCCATCCTAATATGGTCTATACATGGCTCTCGCCATCCTAATATGGTCTATACATGGCTCTCGCCATCCTAATATGGTCTATACATGGCTCTCGCCATCCTAATATGGTCTATACACGGCTCTCGCCATCCTAATATGGTCTATACATGGCTCTCGCCATCCTAATATGGTCTATACATGGCTCTCGCCATCCTAATATGGTCTATACATGGCTCTCGCCATCCTAATATGGTCTATACATGGCTCTCGCCATCCTAATATGGTCTATACATGGCTCTCGCCATCCTAATATGGTCTACATCAGGTTCTCACCATCTTGTGAGTGCGCACTACTTATTTGAAGAACATTTAGGACCTGGTTTGTCATAAGAAGGAACAGTTGTATTTGCGAGTGCACAGTTTCCTCACCTGATGTATAGGAACAAAATACTGGCATTTATGGGCGGCAGGTATAGCAGGAGTGTAAATAGAAGCATAGACAGGTTCCTATGGACAGAGGCAAAAGCAAAGCAAGAAAATTAGAAGAAAAAAAAAAAAGGAGCAAAAAAGGAGTAACCATTAAACAAAAAGCAAAAGTATAGACAGCTAGCTTAAGAAGCAGCATAGAGCAACATTAACGGATGGGGCAAAACGCTGACATATGCAAGTGTGAAAATTCTGTATATGCTTTCCAAAGCCATACACATTTCATGCAATGTGTGCAGCCAGAGACCAAAAACAATGACTACATGTTCCAGGCTATGACATGATCCAGCATATTCCTAACCCAAGAATCCATCTCCACCGTGTAAACATGAGAGACGTGTGTGGAGCGTAAACTGGAGACGGCCACATTCACTAGCGGTATGCAATGACCCGGAATACAGCACGTGGCAATCATGGGCACCAATAACTCATAGTAGACATCACGTGAAAGCTGCGCAAAAAAAGCGTATGACAGCACACAGCCAACAGTAGAAACACATGTTCCAAGCCGTTGTGGCGGGGTGCGGCTTACCCACAGCCGATTAGACAGGACATAATCATCTCTTATATCTCCTTCTTCCTACAGGTTGAAACAAACAGGGTGATGAGGTAGAAAGACCTAGGGGAAGCAATACTACACAAGTCATACTGCTGCCGCTTCGTGGGGCACATGGGGGTAGTCACTGGTAAAACCTTGGAATGACTTGACTCCCTACGAGCAAAATTTTTCAAATTATTAGGAAACCCTTGACTATACGAAGACATGATCAAATGATGGAAACATAATATACCGATGCAAGGGTAGAATAAACACCACCGTCATGTCTTGGCTATGTCTCATTATTCAGCACAGTGATAAGCGTGTGGCGCTGTTGCTTAGTTGGTTAAGCGCCTGTCTTGTTAAAGGGAACCTGTCAACCCCATAATCGATGGCGAGGTAAGCCCACCGTCACCAGGGGCTTATCTACACCCATGGGCGGTCCTGCTCCGATGGGTGTCTTAGGTCCGGAACAGCACCTCCCATCTTCATTACATGACGTCCTCATCTGGTCTTCACGCCGCGGCTCCGGTGCAGGTGTACTTTGTCTTCCCTGTTGAGGGCAGAGCAAAGTACTGCAGTGCGCTCTGCCCTCAAGAGGGAAGACAAAGTACACCTGCGCCGGAGCCGCAGCGTGAAGACCAGATGAGGACGTCATGGAATGAAGATAGGAGGCGCCGGAGCGGACCCGAGACACCCATTTGACCGGACAGCAGCGGGACCGACGCTGGGTGAGTATAATATAACCTCTTTTTCTCCTCTTTCAGGTAACATCGGGGGCTTATCTACAGCATTACAGAATGCTGTACATAAGCCCCTGATGACGGTGAGCTTACCTCACCATCGATTTTGGGGGTGACAGGTTCCCTTTAACAGGAGACTTTGAGTTCAAATCTCAGCAGTGCCTTGTTATCATCTCAGAAACAAACGTCCCATCTAAGAAATGGGAATTTCAATGACGTATAATCTCATTATTCAGCAGCCTGATGGCCAATCCAGTGACTGGACCAAGGTGAGATCACAAACCTATAAAACCCAAGTGTGATCATTTGACAAAAAGGGAGGAAAAAAAAAGCATTAAAATCACATTAATGACTACGCACACGCTGCATCTATGGCTACCTTCTCTTCGTCCCCCTTCGGACTGCATTAGCATGCCATTTTATTTCACTTTCCCATTAATACAGTCATTACTAAACCATCTACTGTATGGAATACATCTATTTTCAATAGGGTCATTGATTAGATGGATCCATCAAGACAATGGCCATCCATCAAGTCTACACATCCAAAAAAACAGCTCTGGCTACCATTCATTAAGACCGGCGTTTCGGATCCCAGTCATAATGAGGGACTCACCCTATGGTGCGGTTTTTGAAATAAAACAAAAAACACTTTCTAATCCTGGAAAATCCCTTTACATACAATTCTGCTGTTCCCATGAAGCTGAACTTTGCCAATGCACAATTAAAATGTATATTGAAGAAAAGGAAATCCTGCCAAAAAAACCCTATATTTTCCTTTAGAAGCAAATTTCCATTAAATCCCGTGCCAAAGACATTTCAAGATAATCTACTCCAAAAGAAAGGGAACCAAATGTGAACCGAGCTCACACGTTCTGCGAATGTCTTAAAATACGGCACATCTGGAGACAGGATTTTTTTTTCTTCTTTCCTTTCCACCCCCCCAAAGAGAACTCCACAAATAAAAAATCAGCCTGCAACTTCTAAATGGCCGTACACACAATGAATTCACCTCAATTCACCGTCCATCAGTTTTCATTTCTGGAAGAGGTTTATAAACATTTTTCTTAATAGGTTTCCTGTGAGAAGAAACTTAAGTGAACTTCGAAGATAATGGAGGCAGTGACGTGCATGGGATCCAAGTCGCTGCGAGTTCGGGTTGGACCGCACTGGAGGTAAAGTATTAAATGCACAAATCTTTCTTAATATTTTATAGGTTATTTAGGATAAAGGTTATTGCAATTGCTTATTTAGTCCCTGTAACTTATGCTCCTCCTGACGAAACTGTAGGACGGAACTTTGTAATGTCGGTGGAAAGTTCTGAGATTCCTAGGTGTAAAATAGCATCGCGTACGCCCTGGGGCGAGCCGTGGAGCCGCTACGCGCCTATACTTTAGAGCCTAAATAAGTGTCAAGACATGCTTGGGATATGAGAAGAGAATTTCAAAGATTACTCGAATAATTACAACCGCGTCTAAATATAAACCCCACCATATACGTGCGCCTGTAATGTAAACCCAATCCAATATGGCCGTGGGGTAGTGGTACCTCTGTTAGGGGAAGTTTACACAAGGCGTTTTTTGCTGCTTTTTTATGCTAATTTTCAGCTGCTTTTTACAGTACCAGCAAAGCCTATGAGATTTCAGAAATCTCATGCACACACATCGTTTTTTTGTGTCATCAGGATTTTGTGCTTTGCTGCTTTTTTTTGGACATAGAGCATGTCACTTTCAGCCATTGACTTGAATGGATGGTGAAAAAACGCTGCAAATATTTGCTGCAGAAAAGTCAAGGACAGCCGGATGTGACCTCACACTCGGCTCTGCTACATCTAGATGGCAGGCTGCATGATGCGTCCATGCAGCCTGTCATCCAGCAGAGCGGACCCGAACCCCATTCACTTGAATGGGGGGTCCGAGAATACAGTGTTTGACACGCTGCCATATGCACGACAGTGCGGCGAACACCTATTGTGATCGGCGGGGAAATCATCCCCGCCGGTCAGGGAGCCGCGGTTCCCATGCCATCAGAAGACAGTGGGAGTGCTCAGCTGTGATCGGAGGTATAAACGTCACCACCGATCACTGGTGTCAGCTGGTGGGACTACTGCTCCCATCATCTGACACCTGCTAACGCTAATAACCGAGCGGGAGCGGCGGATGGGAGTTTTCATCTGCTGCTCCTGCGCTATAAATAATTGAAGAAAAAAATGGCGTGGCTTCCCCCTAATTTTTGATTACCAGCCATACAAAACTCACAGCTGGGGGCTTCAACCCCCAGCTGTCAGCTTCAGCAAGGCTAGTTATCAGGAATAGAGGGGTCCTCATGCCTTTTTTAAAAAAAAAAATATTTAAATAATTTTAAAAAATGGTGTGGGGTCCCCATCATTTTTGACAACCAGCCTTGCTAAAGCAGACAGCTGGGGGCAGGTATTCTCAGGCTGGTAAAGGGCCATTGATATAGGACCCCCCAGCCTAAAACTAGCAGCCTGCAGCTGCCCAGAAAAAACTTACAATTGCGTAGGTGGTGATTAGCAATGAGGAAAAGGATAGAGTAATGAAGAACCAGAAGAGACAGGTGGGTTTAGAAAACAAAATTTAAGGCACTAGTTTGCCATTACTAAAAACTTGTCCATACTATAAAATATCACAATCCTCACTCAGCAAATTGTATTTTTTGATTTGTGCAGGCCATAGACCGTTTATACTGCTATTCTATACATACAAGTTCACATCAAGTTTGTGAAAGTTCCTGGCACCTAAATGTATCACCAATGGACCCCAAATATCCGGAGTTGACATAACTTTTTGCTGCAGAGAAATGCATGGCATTCAATGTAGTGGGATCTGGTAGAAATTCCTATGGGAATCTGTATCTCTTTTACTTTTTATAACAGGATGTTTATGGTGACATAGGCAACTGTATACCAGTGTAGCAGCATATTTCATAAACAATACTATACATTGGGAAAGTCTCCTAACGTATACGTCCAATGGAGGACTCATTCACATCTTGGTCTCTGTTCAAACTGTGCTAAAGAAGATTATGCTACAATATCAAAATAACAGAAGTCAAGATAGATTTTGCTCTAAGAGCAAAAAATTAAAATCCTTACACTATTATAAAGCCACTAACAGAAGACAATAATGACTCCTTCAGTTCTCCATTTCAAGAACACATGTACTTCATCTGCTTTCATCTCCCGTAAGTGATGGAAAGCTCTAGGAGAACTGTAAACCACATATGGCTGTGAGAATGGAACTGACGTTGATACACTTTAGGACCATTCCTTTACATAGTTCATCTTCCTAGGTATAAAGCTTTCGGTGGGTACACCTGGGACCCATTACTGGACCTCCAAAGACCCTTTGATGTTAAGTGAGCAGGAATCTGTCACAAGGAAGGAAAGGTACATTTTTAAACATACTGTTGACTTAAAAGGTCAACCCCTATTAAACCCATGTGCATATGATATTCCACATGAGAACTGACTGATTGCACCTAATTTAATATTCTCAGTTTAAAGATAGGATTGGAAATACCGCCTTCATACCCACATACACTCCACACCAAATTAAAAATGCTGTTCTGGCTCTTTAAAAAGATGTTTACATGAGTTTTGGACATTTTTTTCCTTTACAGTCAGATAACCTCTTTAATCAAGTCAACCTCTAGAAGTAACCATGACTGCTTTTGATTCAGTGGTGTTCAATTCACCCATTGCGGTACCCAATAAATTCCATTGCAAAATGTCCTCATGAAACTTCCTAATGGCACACAAGAATGCAATACCTATGGTAATTAATATATTTTTGATATCAGAGGAATTGACTTAAAATTATACACACACATCTGATGCAGGATATGCTCAACTAAAATTTTCTGCTAGCCATTTCCCTTTATGTCAGTCCCACAGGGAAGGGGATATAGAGAATCTAATGTTTTGTGGCCTTTAACCTTGACATTAAAGGGTCAAATCATATGGAGACAACACCAATGTATAAATCAGGATATGTGGAAACGAAGATTAGGGGAGATTGTGGTTTTGTGCAACTATTCCCCTAACGCGTTTTGGCAAGTCTTCTCCGTTGACTGATAGAAAAAGAAGGCTTTTTAATAAATGGTACATACAAGCAATGTCACAGGAATGGCTGATGTGCACAATGAGATCATGGTCATCTCAACAACTATATTTAAACTCTGTTAAACACCCGCATAGTTCGCGCCAATAAGAGATTGGACCTCATCATGGGAGAGAAGCTAAATTTTACAAAAAGTTTTGCATTTTTCCATCTTTTTCCCTAGAGAAATGTAATTCTACTTTCAGCGAGAAACCTGATCCCATTATACACCGTTCTGAATTACGTCTGAAATTAAAACAATATAGACATCCTCACTGAACAGTCAGCCTCCTAAATCCTGAAGAGAGGAAAGGAGATCAGGGCTGTGGAGTCGGAGTCTGAATCGGAGCCCATTTTGGTGGAGTCGGAGTCATGGAAATTGAGGAGTCGGAGGTTTGGTTCACCGACTCCACAGCCCTGGGGGCTATAGTGCATTTACACCAAAAAATAATAGAAAAAAAAGATTCATAGGTACGCTTGTTCCCGATTATCTGCTGGTGTTAGCATGCTAGTAATCACATGACAAACGAGTGAAACGGTTGTAGGATTCGATCATTTATGACGGCAAAAAAAAAATAAAATAAAAAATCATTGTTCTGGACAGCACACCACCCCATGTAAGCATGAAAAATGCCGATAATGATAGGACATCAGAATTATTAATTAATCTAGTAGCGATCAATGTGTCCTGATCATGGTTCGTTAACGAATGAGGATCAGAGGCCAACTGTGTAATGATGGGACAAAATAGACCCAGAAGATCACACCCTCACCGCAACATCTAGCTACCGTACTTCGCCATCTTTTATCCCAAAGCAGGTAGTGCAGAGGGGAGAGGCTTCTGCTGCAGCCAGTTGTCTTACAGTCACACACAGGAGAATGAGAATACAGTGTGGGTCAAAATAGGATTTAAAAAAAAAACAAAACATGAGCTTAAAGCACCTCTCCAGCCTTATTATTATTATTTTTTTTTTTATTTCAGTGCTGGATCGGTGCTATTGATTAAGCTTCTTACCCCTAGTATCATTTACCAGCTGCTGTTTTCTATTCTCATTGACGCTCCGGTTATTTTCGGCAGGTTGTCGCATTGCTATAGTGTTTTCGGAAGTCACTTTTCAATGTTAGTGTATGAGAGCCAGAATGAGGCCAGGACGAGGCTCTCAGACTTGTGATTATTACTTCTGACCTCTGGTCAATCAGAAGTTACAGACGTAACCATGGATACCTAAGGTCCTGCAATGTCTGAAATGGAGTTGAACAACATAGCTAATCAAAAGAACTATACCACATTTCTAATTGAAGGCATTTGCTAATATTACACCTACTACATATTGGGATAGGATCTTGGCGATGGGACTACCCCTTTAAAGTATTTCCGATGCTACTTCTAGTAGATCTGTATTTTTACAAACCATCTGATAATTCCTAGATGCCCTCCATGCACCATATAGATAGATCATATAAAATATGGTGTACCAGTGACAACAGAAAATCTTAACAGTAAGGCCATGTTCACACAATTTCTCAATATACTGCAGTACTTTAGTAAGGCCATGTTAACAAGTTCAGCATTTGGTCAATATTTTACCGCAATACTTGTAAGCCAAAACCAGGAGTGGGCGATAAATACAGAACTGGTGACGTTTTTCTATTATACTTTTCCTCTGATTGTTCTACTCCTGATTTTGGCTTACAAATACTGATGTAAAATACTCAAATACTAAGCGTGTGAACGTGGCCTTACATGGGATATCCGAGACTTTCTTTTTGTATCTAAGGACTATAGGGCAATTAATTGCAACTTACCGGCCTGATGTGCACGGCGCCGTTCTTCCCCGACACAGAGTGGTCACAGACCGCACCTGCCATGAATTCAGCTGCCTCTGCTGACGGGACTTCAGGGATCATTTTGATTGACAGTCAGCTCCCCCATTCAGGCAGCGGGGATCCAACTGTCAAATCAGAATGACCTCGGAAGTCCCACCCAGTCAATATAGCGGACCGGAAAAGAGACCTGCCTGTTAGTGTTTGGGTACATTTTTTATTTTTTGGAAAGTCCCGGACATTACATTTAAGAACAGAATTTTATTGACCAATTAATAAAATAATAAAGCACGTATGGCAAATAGACAATAGATAGCACCACATAGCAACAAATGGAGAGTAAACACAGTTATAATTTATTAAACACCATATTCTTATAGGGGTAAATGACTGCCCATCATACTCTGCATCCTTGGTAGTTTCTTGTTATATCTTTGTACTTAATCGAGATTGTATTCTCTTATATAAGATGTTATCATTCCTCCACCTACGGTGATTAATAATTATAACGGTGATTAATCTCTATTGGTTACTATGTGCTGCCATCTACTGCCTGTCATGCATGTTTTATTATTTTTTTTAATTATTCAATAAAATTCTATTTTTAACTGTTTACATGTTCTCTTATCACTGGTTCATGTGCAGCAAATTCTTATATGATCTTTTTAGGCTTCATGAATGGTCACTTAGGTTCTCCAGTGCTGCTCCGCTCCACATCAGGTGATCAGCGCCGGTGACATTACCTGCCAGAACCAATTGTCGCATCATCAGATGTATGAATGAGTGACATAATATGCACTGGTCCTGTTTATTGGGACATTTATAGTGGAAAGGAGCAGCACAGGAGAACGACCGGATGCAGAAGAAGCAGGACGGAGTTGGCACATGAGCAGACGGAGACCCTGTTTATTCTAAAAGAACGAAAAGAACAACCCCACCAGTTAAAAGGGGCATTTCATTCTGTTACAGAATGAATGGAAAACAGAGGAAAAAAAAAAAAGCCAATCTTAGGCTAGGTTCACATTGCGTTAGGGCAATCCGTTAAGTGCATAGCGCTAGTGGATTGCGCCAACGCAATGTTTCTTTTTGGTCCGCGTTCGCCGTCCCCGCTAGCGCAGATCCCCGATCTGCGCTAGTGAGGATCGGACCTCGGACACTGCAAGCAGCGACCGAGGTCCGTCACAAAAGAACGGCACATCGCTAGCGCGTGCCGAAATTGGCACGCGCTAGCGATGCGCTACAGGCAGAAATAACATTGCTGTCAATGGGTGCGCTAACGGACCCGTTGCACGGCGTTAATTGCGACATTTTCGCCGTGCAACACTGTCCATTAGCTTTAACCCATTAACGCAATGTGAACCTAGCCTTACCACCCAAATCTGCCCATCACTCAAGGACTGCTACTCCAAAAGATCAGAAAGGAAGAGAAACCAACCACCAGTCAACTGATCCTGCAGCCACACCGCCTCCACAGAAGTAGTCCAGTGGATGGGGGGAAATTTAAGAGGCAAGTTCGGCCCCCCACGTTAACTAGGCAAAAAAGCTCCTTTAATTCAGATTATCTTGGACGCAGAATAACAATCCTGTTGCAATAAACTGCAGTTTGTCAGCTGCTTTCCAGAACAAGCAGGATCAAAAATAGACTAACCTGCAAACCTACCTTGGAAGAATATTAAAAAAAAGAAAAAAAAAAGTTTTGTAAACTTTTAAAAACAATAGAAACGGTTAACCGAGCAGTATAGAGGCCACAGAGCAGTAGGCGACAGTGCAGATGGTCGTAACAACCATTATATTGCCTTCAAAGCCATTTCGAAATTCCAAGAAACTTTTAAAACAACACACATAAAAAGTTCACGTGCATTAACCACGCGGGTGCAGAGCTCTGCTCCCAGGAGCTACATATGATCGGGTTTAGAAACCTTGTGGTCAGAGTTAAGTACTGTGCGAATCCTGCCTCGGGTCTATAGTAGCAATTAGCTAGCGGCAAGCAGGACTGTTAGATCTCATCGTGCTGGGACCAGGCGGACAGTTTATTCCTAACATGGTTCTCTTTACCTTCTTTTTCAGCGACTGCTCAATTTCTTGCAGCTGGGTGCGCGAGCTGCGCTCTATGACAGTCACTTTGCTGTACTCCTGTTTTTTGTTAAGCCTGTTCTTCCAGTCTTCCTCCCCGCTCTTCTTCAACAGAGCCAGCCTAAGAAGGAATAATATGCCACATTGTTTGGGAGACATTCTTAGCAAGTCATGCTGTCCTCAGAGACCCGAAACATTTCATTAAGGGTTTTCGGACAATAACTAACAGTAAAGGATATGCTACTCTGCGAAAGCAATTGTCTAGACATCCCCAAACCCACTGGCATTTGGTTTTATGCAACACATCAGAATTCAGGCAAAAGCCTATTGTAGTGCCATAACTCATACTTCAAGACTGGCCCTGCTTGTGCCATGGGCAGCAGCGTACGAGTGCCACCTAAGTTCTTACGTATGGGAGGGCATTGAGGAGCCAAACAATGATCAGTACTGATGACGGAGGCTACAGAAATCCCATCTCCCAGCACTCCTGATATAGGACACATTTACACAGTCTGTTCAAGTGCTGTACTTCTAGTTTACCATTTGTGATGATTTCATTCAGTTACTAAAGCTATAAACTGATATAAAATATATATTTTTTTATCTTTGGGGTATTCTTGTTTAATGAAAATGCCACCCATTTATTGGATAGGTTGAGATATGTGTTAGATCTGTGTCGGGATCAGGATCTGTGCCCAGAATGGGGGTCCATGGTTATCCCCTACCACAGCTAACGCACTTGACCATCTTTGTCAGTGTCATGGTTGGTGCGTGACTAACTCCTTTATCCTCCTGTCAAACTGTGATCTTGCAGCTGGAGGGGAAAGAAAGGCAGCCCCACTTCTGGAGATCAGTGGGGGTACTATTGGAGATAGGTGATAATGGTTAGACCAGTGTGGGTCCCACCTGTAGTACCCCCAGTGATCTCCAGGACAGGAGAAGACAACATGTTGCCTCTTTCATCCAGTAGGAAGGCGTCAGCTGGGAGGAATTAACGAGGGGTGCACGTGTCTCGCTGTTCAAAGTCAACACCACTGATGGAGACGGCTGAACACAGCAGCTAGTGGGACACAGGACCCCCAATTCTGGCCACCGATGTACACAAAGATTTGTTTAAACTGGAATCCCCAATTAATAAATTATCCCATGAGACATAACGATGGTCAACAGTTAGACACAACTGAAGAAAACATAGAACGTTTTACACCATGTTCCACTTTGCCGGACACCTGAGATGGAGGGTGATATACAGTCATCTGCCGAGTCCAGCGACTACTTACATTTTAACAGATTAGCGCTCGGACCCTGAAAAGTTCTATAAAAAGAGACAGAGACTCATTGTGTCCCCAGGGGCTGTCAAGGAAGATAAGAACGTTGCGTCACAAGACATAATAGCAGCGCCTGGAAGCCTCGATCTTACAGAGTGCACGATCCAAGGGACTAAGTGTAATCAGAAACATAGGATTCAGACTAGAATATGAGTCCCAGTCCCCCCGGCTCGGTCAGGAAAGTGCCCCCCACGGCAGAATACAAGGCACTGTAGTGTATCCGCTCTTATCCCCTCATTCTGATAATCAATAATCAGTTACATTTCCTCCGCGATCTATAATTGCCTTCATTGTCTCTAGAATTTGGCTCCTAATTCAGTATTTATAACATTTATTAACGATCTGGACAGGATCTATCATATCATATACATAATAATTATATTTTACACACTCCCTGAAATACCCAGAGCATTAGGTATAGGAGCTATTCTCCGGATTATGAAGGGCTCCAATCTATTGTCATGCACTAAACACTGCTAATATTTTTTTTTTTTTTTTGCATTTGATAGAACAATTACCTGTCTTGGATGGACATGCCTTTGCCGGAGAGGTCAAGATCTTCCTCCGAATTGGTGTCGGCGTCTGGGGAAATGTCAGTCGTCCTCTCCGGGATCTCGCCCTCTTCTAGCTCTGATGCCTGTGGTCTGACGAATCCCGCAGGCGAAGTGTGAGAAACTGCTTGTGATGCTGCGGCGGTGCCAAGAGGTTCTGAGGCCGGCTCCTCAATCTCTGCTTATTGTGAAGAAAAGCCCAGCATTAGTGAGCAGTCACATGGCTCGCAGACTCCTACTTGTACACCTCTCCCCCCTCCTATTCCAGCCTCGCTCCACCGCTGTAATCTGCCCAGCTGAGCTCATCCCCTTGGTTACACATGTGTTTCCTAAAAAAAAAAATTATATCAATTGTAGACCTGAAATGCAAATGTATCACCGCTGTGATCCACCCCGCCGTCACATCGGAAGACTTCATGCCATCCATCGTCTTGTTTGCACGTCTCCGAGGTCCAGTGCACTCGCCTCTCCCCGGCGTATGCATTTCACCAGCACAAATACATAATGCTGAGGGCTGCGAGCACTTCATAGGAAGGAGAAGGCTTCCGAATGAGAAGCAAGTGAGTCACTGGAGGTGGCACCGTCCATAACCTTTCCCTCAGGGCACCAAGGCAGGACGGCCACATTGTTACAGAGCACAGGATGTCGTTAACCAGCGTGTAGAGAGAACGAAGCGTGCAGAGACGAGTCACAATGGTGTCACTGGCAGACAGGAGAGGGGGGTCTTGCCCGCCGGCGCACACAGGCGGGGGGGGGGGGGGGGGTCTCACCCACCAGTGCACACAGGCGAGGGGGGTCTCGCCTGTCGGTGAAAACAGGCGAGAGGGGGTCTTGCCCGCCGGTGCAGACAGGAGAGGGGGGTCTCGCCCACCGGCGCACACAGGAGAGAGGGGGTCTCGCTCGCCGGTGCAGACAGGAGAGGGGGGTCTCGCCACCAGCGCACACAGGAGAGAGGGGGTCTCGCTCGCCGGTGCAGACAGGAGAGAGGGGTCTCGCCCACCGGCGCACACAGGTGAGAGGGGGTCTTGCCTGCCGATGCAGACAGGAGAGGGGGGTCTCGCCTGCCGGCGCAGACAATGGTGGACATGAAAAGAAACTTATAATTAGTGATGAGCGAGTATACTCGTTGCTTGGGTTTTCCCGAGCACGCTCAGGGGTGGTCTCCGAGTATTTATGACTGCTCGGAGATTTAGTTTTCATCAGCAGCAGCTGGATGATTTGCGGCTACTAGCCAGGCTGAGTACATGTGGGGATTCCCTAGCAACCAGGCAACCCCCACATGTAATCAAGTTGTATAGCAGGTGTAAATCGTTGTTGCGGCAAGGAAAACAATCTCCAAGCAGTCAAATACTCGGAGACCACCCGAGCGTGCTCGGGAAAACCCAAGCAACGAGTATACTCGCTCATCACTATTTGTAATACATCTCCCTGAGAATCTGCCTCCAGAGCATATTTTAAATAAAAGGCGGCATTATCAGTGTGAGACATGTAAGTAGCTGAGCTCTGCTGCATTGTAACCATATAGCACCCCTGTCTGCCACAAGCACGGAGAATAACCTGCATATGTGTCCGGTATAATGTCACACAGCTCTGCAGTGAGAGCGGCCATCACATATCACACTGGTAACGGCAGGTTATCTACAATAATCTCTGGAGGCAGATCCTCATGCAGATCTATGTTCGGCCCATAGCCTGGAACAGGTCAATTACATATAAGAAAAGAGGATTTCTCTGGAATAAGACATCGGATCACATGTTTCAAGGTATTATATTCAGTTTCCTATGACCTACATGGCCACATAGATAACATAGGAGGGTTGATCCTACTGACCGATTCCCTTTACATTCTGTACAATCCCTTTAGAGAATCTGTCAAATTATATTCCCTAATAAAGAACTAACAGATGCTCCATAGCAACTTAATAAATGGCATTTATCAACATTTATATGAAATTTGCCAATTAATGGCAGGCGAGTGACAGAAGAAATTTTATGATGTCCACTGCAGACTTTCATTATTTTAGGGACTAGTACCCTCTGTGTAATACATACAAAAGCTGTAGGTGCTGTTTAAAAGGGACCGTTTGGTTTACGTCTCGTTCAAGATGTTTCTTCACATACTTGTCTCATCACTGTTATTCCAACATAGGACATGTGACCATTATAGTCTATGCGGCCATTCAAATTCTAATGCTTTTATTTTTTTTTTTCGATTTAAAAAAGGAACCTGTCACTTCCAAAAATGTTATTCAGCTTAAGCTATAGGGGTAATATGCATGTAAATATCACTTATGTCATGCCTGGCTGTCTTACTAAAGCAGTGGCTACAGGGAGAAAATGAAGTCACATTCTCCCTGCAGCTGCTCGCTTCCACTCATAGGGTCAGTGAAAGAAGGTACAAGTCACCTCTCACTATACTATATGCGTGCTTTAAACACCCACGTGACGCGTACACCGCAGTGTCTGCGTCTCCCACGTGACGCGTATACCGCAGTGTCTGCATCTCCCACGTGATGTGCACACAGCAGTCTCCGTACGCCATGTGATGTAAACAGCAGTCTGTCGCTATGTGATGTATACGCAGCAGTCTCGGCATCGTTATTTGATTCATATACATCAGTGTCTCTCCCATATGATTTATATACAGAAGTCTCGGCGCTTCCTATGTAATGTATATACAGCAGTCTTGTTTTTTCCTATGCAATGTGTATACAGTAGTCTCAGTGTATGCAATGTGATGTATACAGCAATCTCAGAGTATCCTGTGTGACGTATACAGCAGTCTCGGTCTATCCTACGTGATTTATATAAAGCAGTCTGTGTCTATGTAATGTGTGCAGCAGTCTAGGTGTCGCCTATGATACATACTGTAGATCTCCCACTGCTTGAGTTCTATAAATGTAACTTGAGCAGTGATGAATTTCCCTCTGTGATGAGATCTACAGTGTAACGTACATCTGTGTTTGGTATGACTTACTGCTGCAAGTTAATTAAATATTTAACCAGGGTAGTTTAAGTCGATAATTTTATGCAGCCCCCGAATAATGGTATAAAGATCCTAAGGCCCGTGGCAGAAAAAAGGTTACTCACGCCTGCTATAGCATGTGTGTATTACCATATATACAAGTGGTGTGATAAAATAGTCAGTGTTATGCAGTGTTATGCGTAATGCACATAGGATGCAAAGTCAATAAAGGATCAGATATAGTGCAGGCTCCGGAAATCCCATCTTACTAGAAACCATTGCGGATAAGTCTAAAGGTACCTTCACACTAAACGACGCTGCAGCGATCCAGACAACGATCCGGATCGCTGCAGCATCGCTGTTTGGTCGCTGGAGAGCCGCCACACAGACCGCTCTCCAGCGACCAACGATGCCGGTAACCAGGGTAAACATCGGGTAACTAAGCGCAGGGCCGCGCTTAGTAACCCGATGTTTACCCTGGTTACCATCGTTAAAGTAAAAAAAACAAACACTACATACTTACCTACCGCTGTCTGTCCCCGGCGCTCTGCTTCTCTGCTCTGCTTTCCGGCCGCTGTGCTCACAGTGAGTGCAGGAAAGCACAGCGCCGGGGACAGACAGCGGTAGGTAAGTATGTAGTGTTTGTTTTTTTTACTTTTAGGATGGTAACCAGGGTAAACATCGGGTTACTAAGCGCGGTCCTGCGCTTAGTAACCCGATGTTTACCCTGGTTACCAGCGAAGACATCGCTGAATCGGTGTCACACACGCCGGTTCAGTGATGTCAGCGGGAGTGCCAGCGACCAAAGAAAGTTCTGGCCTTCTAGCCCCGACCAACGACATCACAGCAGGATCCTGATCGCTGCTGCCTGTCAAACTAAAGGATATCGCTAGCCAGGACGCTGCAACGTCACGGATCGCTAGCGATATCGTTTAGTGTGAAGGTACCTTTAATCGTGAATTCTCCAATCTACAGCAAAGATTGACAACTAAAATCCAAAGGCATCTTATTGCGATTGGCACCAGGGGGTGCAGAACAATCAAAGGACGAAGGAGACATGACATGTTCTGACCCCGATCTTTAAAATCCAGTGGCCTGAGGTCACAATTACCCTCATTGCCTTGTATATTGTCTATTACTAATTCATCCTTCCACATACGGCTCAGTGACTGCAACATGACACTTTAGTCACTGGTGAAAACATTGCTGCACCAGTACGTCAAAATCAACATTGTGGAATAGTATTGCATAGATGACAACGGCAGTCTGCCGTCAGAAAATGTTCTAATTATTAGTTGTACAGATTGCATAGGGGTTATAATAATCCAGCATATCCTACTATACATCTCACACTACAAATCTCAGCAAATTTGCCATTGGATCATATGGGAAAACAATCTATTATGATTTTTTATTTTTAACACAGGGTGGGTACGGAAAGTATTCAGACCCCTTTAAATTTTTTCACTTTCATTGCAACCATTTGGTAAATTCAAAAAAGTTCATTTTTTTCTCATTGATGTACACTCTGCACCCCATCTTGACAAATTTTTTTTTGAAATTTTTGCATATTTATTCAATAAGAAAAACTGAAATATCACATGGTCATAAGTATTCAGACCCTTTGCTCAGACACTCATTTAAGTCCCATGCTGTCCATTTCCTTGTGATCCTCCTTGAGATGGTTCTACTCCTTCACTGGAGTCCAGCTGTGTTTAATTAAACTGAAAGGCCTTGATTTGGAAAGGCGCACACCTGTCTATATAAGTCCTCACAGCTCACAGTGCATGTCAGACCAAATGAGAATCATGAGGTCAAAGGAACTGGCCAAGGAGCTCAGAGACAGAATTGTGGCACAGATCTCGCCAAGGTTACAACAGATTTTCTGCAGCACTCAAGGTTCCTAAGAGCACAGTGGCCTCCATAATCCTTAACCCTGCTGTTCTGTTCGGTCTGGGGAGACCTATTTTGAACTTTGGTATTTTTTGGGGTGTTCAAGATGCGGTTCTGAAACTTGTGGTTGATTGACTTAAATGAGGATGGGTCGGTCGGCCACGGGTTTCAGAGCCGCATCTTGAATATTTTAAAGAATATTGAAGTTCAAAGTCGGTCATTTTTGACCAACAGAACAGCAGGGTTAAATGGAAGAAGTTTGGGACCACCAGAAGTCTCCCTAGACCTGGCCGTCCAGCCAAACTGAGAAGAGCCTTGGTGAGAGGCAAAGAATGCAAGATCACTGTGGCTGAGCTCCACAGATGCAATAGGGAAATGGGAGAAAGTTTCTCAAAGTCCACTATCAATGCAGCCCTCCACCAGTCAGGCCTTTATGGCAGAGTGGCCAGACGGAAGCCTCTCCTCAGTGCAAGACATATGAAAGCCTGCAGAGAGTTTGCTAAAAAACAAAACAAAAACACATGAAGGACTACCAGACTATGAGAAGTAAGATTCTCTGGTCTGATGAGACGTAATAATTGTAAGTGTATGTGTGGAGAAAACCAGGCACTGCTCATCACCTGCCCAATACAATCCCAACAGTGAAACATGGTGGTGGCAGCATCGTGCTATGGGGGTGTTTTTCAGCTGCAGGGACAGGACGACTGGTTGCCATTGAAGGAAACATGAATACGGCCAAGTACAGAGATATCCTGGATGAAAACCTCTTCCAGAGTGCTCTGGACCTCAGACTTGGCTGAAGGTTCACCTTCCAACAAGACAATGACCCTAAGCACACAGCTAAAATATTAAAGGAGTGGCTTCAGAACAACTCTGTGACCATTCTTGTCTGGCCCAGCCAGACCTAAACCCAACTGAGCATCTCTGGAGAGACCTGAAAATGGCCGTCCACCAACGATCACCATCCAACCTGACGGAACTGGAGAGGATCTGCAAGGAAGAATGGCAAAGGATCCCCAAATTCAGGTGTGAACTTGTTGCATCATTCCCAAGACGACTCATGGCTGTACTAGCTCAAAAGGTGCTTCTACTCAATACCGAGCAAAGGGTCTGAATACTTAGGACCATGTGATATCTCAGTTTTCCTTTAATTTCCAAATTTTTTTTTGTCAAGATGGGGTGCACAGTGTACACTAATGGGAAAAAATGAACTTATTTGTATTTACCAAATGGCTGCAATGAAACAAAGAGTGAAAAATTTAAAGGGGTCTGAATACTTTCCGTACCCGTTGTATGGAAAATCACATAGAATGCAAAATGTAGAAAAAAAAAAACCCAAAAACCACTGTATAAAACTGGAGGCATACATAGGCACGGCAGATCCACCACCACTCTAATGACAACGCTTCCCTGGTCCCAGACATGACATGCTGATGTGTCACTTCTACAGTCCGCTGGTAGCATGTAGGTGTCAGCACCAGACCGGGAGGTATTGGGTGAGTATTACGACTTGTTATTTGGAGCCGTTTTGTACCCATAGACTTCTGAGCATGAACGGAATCATAACGAACTTGTGTTTAGGAGATCTGAACCGGTCGTTGCCTTTGTTTTGAACATGTCAGTTTGTAAAGGCAAATCTACAGCCGTTTCCTCTTCATCCCTGAACCTTACAGCTCGGTACATGACTAATCCTGCATATTACATGTAACGAAGTTTTATCTGATGTACAAATAATGAATTGTGGGAAGTCGACAAACTAAAAGCACAAAGGAAAATAAGTGAAATTCACTTGTAAACAAATCCATCAACAATTCTCTGGAAACTGTAATTCTCAAACTTCTTAACTTTAAGGTGTTTCCCGGCGGCTAGAACAATGCAAAGCCTCCAGGACAATGGGCCGCATGGATGTAATAACGCCGGCACGCTCTGCATTGGGATCAAAGTCCAGGATATAAAATGAGATTAACGACAGCGGTAACTACAGCGATAACAGGGGGAATTCTGCACAGCGACATACACGGCTGAGGACAAAAAGGCTCCGTACAATTTACTCATGTAGGTGATCTCAAAGAAGAACAGTCACTTGCCATAAAGATGATTAGCTTTATCAGGCAGAAATGTCTCTGTCCTCACAAATCTCTTGAGGTTTTTCTTTTGTTCCTGTGCCTATCCTTTCTAGATATGGCGCTCCCTCTTAAATATAAATCTTGTCTTTTTATCCAAATGGGAGTGGACCTGAAGAAGACACACCCAGAAGTCTAGACACAAATAGAGGCAAGAGGTGGTTTCCTGAAGACAAGCTGTCTATATGCCCTAAAAAGGTGTCATAGTGGGTGGGACCCACTCCAAATCCCTCATTATAAGCCAGAACAGAACCACACTTCTTCGCTCCCCTATCCCTGCCGGAAGGGAGCAGAGAATTGGACACTGGTGTACGGATACTTAATAGATCTGCAGTTCAAAACAGCTGCTCTGAGAGCATGAAGGAGGCAGCTACAACAGCCCTAAGGCTGGGTTCCCATTGCATTATGGGACCGCGTTTAACGGACAGCGTTGCACGGCGAAATTAACGCCGTGCAACGCGTCCGTTAACGCGCCCATTGAAGGCAATGGGAACGCGCTTCACTAGCGCGTGCCATGTTCGGCACGCGCTAGCGACGCGCCGGTGACTCCTGGCGCGCCGCGGACGCTGCTTGCAGCGTCCAAGGCGCGCCCGCGGTCCGTTCCCCGCTCTCGCAGATCGGGGATCTGCGAGAGCGGGGACGTTACCGCGACCCCGACCGCAGCCCCATAGAAAACATTGCGTTAGCGCAATCCGCTAGCGCTAAACGGATTGCACTAACGCAATGTGACCCTAGCCTTACAGCATGGAGTGCTTTTTTTCGCATCTGCAAAATTGGACATGGTTGTTTGAATATATATTTATTAGTATGCACCGAGCATCTGTTCAAAAGGGACGGGAGGGAGCTCAATAGGTTACCGTAACTTTTCTAGGAGTGACAAATAGAGAGTTTCCTCCAATGAGCAACTACTTGTCCTAGGAATGTATTCGGTGACAGAGCGGGCAAAACAGTCACGGCAGGTGGCAGAACTTCAACAGTGAAAGCAACCACCCCCATCATCATCTGGACGCTTGTTCACGTAATGTAAATTTTCCCATTTACATAGGCCTCTAAAGTCAGCCATATATATGATGCTGCTGTCGAATTGATGCAGCTTGATTCTAAAATACGCACGCTCGACTGGAAGTGACTAACAGTATGGAGCTAAATGTGATATTTCTACCCGCTTACCCACAATAATATAAAATATTGATATAATACAATTAGATTTACAAAGAGAACCCTGCAAGCACAACGCCGTACCTCAGCTGCCAGCCCACGGTGGCTGCATGGAAGCTGGAATGGGCTTAATAGTATGTTGAAAATTCCGGAGAACATAAAGTATAATTTTGGCAGTAGAGCCGTCCCTTACCCAGAGAACTCTTCGCGCTCCACGTGGTCCCTTCTGACTGCAGAGTCCTTTTCTCGTCCTGCATGTCATCCACCTGTACCTGCGGGGCGCTTTCTCCTACTGACAGATGTCTCCGTGCGGAGGGCTGTAACACTGGCGGCAGGCTGAATAATTCCGCCGTGTTCTTACTTGAGATAACATGCCCGAGCATCTTCTGCTCCCTGGCAGGTTCCTCCTCCCTGGTAATATCCAGAGCAGGATGAGCAGCGGCTTCCTTCTGAACAAAACTAGATTTTCTCAAGCCGGTGCTATCTTCTGCCACAGACACTCTGGTCTCCTCAAACATGGGTTTCCTCAATTCCTTGTCTTTGACTTTATCGGCAGCCGGCGCGCTCCACGATTCTGACAGCGGCAGGCTCCTCTCTGTGGTGTTTCCGGTCTCCATTGAAGTGTGAAGCTGAGTGGAAGCGCTGGAGACACTTGATATTCTCTCCTCATGATTAGATGACTTTGTGACATTCTTGTCCCCGGGATGGACGACGGGAGACGAGCGAGACGTTAAAGTCGCCACAGATGTTACCACAGTTTGAGGTAATGGGGTGATCTTTTCACCTCCGTTCTTAAACTGAGGAGACAAACCAAAAACACATGTCAGCTAATGGGTACAGATAGGTGTCCGGGTTTATATAGTTTTGTTTGAAGGGGTTGTCCACTTTTTTTATATATATTTTGACGATATAAATATATAATAAAGATATATCTAGATTTCTAGCAGTTAAAGATACAATATTAATTACAGGTTCTCCTCCTGCTCATTAGTGCTGCCTTCCTGACAGACTGCATAGCTTAGAGTGGCTACTACTGGAGGGTCATGTGACCAGATGTGTTTATCAGCCTCCTCCAATTGAAAAACAGCTTTCTCGCGTATTGTTTTTTCATTGGAGGAGGCCGATTTGACGGGTCTGGTCACATGCCCTAGCGGGTTACAGTGAACGCAGATGATGTCTTCAGAGTTATGAGCTGTAGTCAATGATTTATTATGGTTTTCCAAAGTGTCCATAAAAAATAGTGTCAGTGTGATATCTAGACAGCCTGTCCAGAACAAAATAAAAATAAAAAAGTCAAGTTGGCAACCGTGACTAATTGACCACTAGATGCCTTGAAACTAACCTTTTGAGGCCAAATATTAGGGTGTGAAATTGGGAAATTCTTGAAGGACACGATTATTAAAATTTGCAAACCAAACTTTTATCTAGTATCCTACTAAATGCAAATTTTATTTTATTTTTTTTATTTTTTTTTTAACAGTAGGATGACTGTTTATGGGGAACATATTGATTTAACGGGTTGGACCTTTCGGTTGCACTATAACGCGTCATGATCATGTCAAATCAATGGTAACATGACGCTTTGGATCATAGGGATGTACACAAACTGCAGAAATCACAACTTCTGCCATATATGAAAATTCTACTAGACATAAAATACTGGACCCAGCCACCTCACATGATGGGAATTTAGTAAAAACAGTAATTTTGAGTTTGTATGTTTTAGTCCATATAAATTATAAATATATACATCGGAGCCAACTGAGTGTTTGTAGTGGACGATACCTGCTCGACTTCCACCAGAGTCACTGGCTGGGTCTGATAGCGGGCATTCATCCTCCGCTGTTTGATGTCCATCCGGCTTCGGGTCGCCTTCTCTTTGGTGACCGGTTGGGAGAGTTTATTAAATAAAGCCATCTTTTCAGCCAAGGACAGAGACGAGGAATCGGGCTCCTCAGGGCTACTAGGTTCTGCTCTGGATTCCTTAATTTCCGCTTCTGCTTTGGACGTAGCCTTGTGATGTGCGGATGCCTGTAAACTACAATTTAGAGCCAAAAGGAGAGAAGAAGAGGAAACATAAATAATATACATACAGACACCACCATCATAAAACCCCATGCACCGAGACACCAAACATGCTGAACCAATCACATAAAACTCTAATAATGCCACAGGTATGTACATATGCCGACACGAGCAGGCGATTAGCAAGACCCATATGTCTTCCACATGGTTTATTATGGCATCGCGTGTCAAAACTCAAAGATCCATTACAAACACCCCTCTATCACGGGATGTCTTAAGACCCCAATGGTCACTTGCATAGAACTTGAAGGGTTATTCCAATCTTCATAGACAGATCTTGTGGGATAGTCATTGTAAAAAGAAGCACTTCTGCAATGTACTGCTACTTAAAATTTGCAGCAGATGATGAGATATTAACACACTTTTGTTTATAGCTTATTGCCTAAGAGACCGACCACCTCTGTTCTTCAGCTTGGAAGCATTATGCTGAAGCTGGTCGTAATTAAGTAGTAACAGCGTGCTCCAGTAATAACGCCAGCTTCAAAACACTTTACAAGCTCCTTAGATAAGAGCTTGTAAGCACTGTGTTCAGTCAACTGCCTAGCCGTGCTGGTCGGTCTTCAAGGCAACGAGCTGTAAACAAAAGTAGTGCGTTAATATCTTAACTACGGTTGAAAATTTTACTAAGAATTTTTTTTTTTTTAATAGACACTGGGGCTACTCATTTCAGGAAATTCACATGAACATTAGCAACAATGAAAAGACCCAGCCCCTAGCGTCTATACTGAAGTGTCTAATGAGCGTGTGCAAAGGTCATTATGAAGGGAGGGAGAACAGCTGTGATTGGTGCATTCTATCTTATCAGAAGGTTACAGAGGTGTCACCAGTCATTGCTTATCCTGTCTGTGATGATAAAGAGCCTGCTGAAAACTCTTCTGAAAGGACAGGAAGTAAGAGACTAAAAATGCCCCAGTGGCTAGCGTGAAAATTGCAAGATTATTAGGTTTGTCGTGAAATGGAAAAGAAAATATATACATGGAAACCAAAATAGGTGTTTTCTGAGGACACTTGCACTTTAATACAAAGCGAGTAATGGTATATGCATTTTTGTACTAGTTTGATATTTCTTTGAGTGGTTACGACGTTAAAAAACTAAATTAAAAAAAAAAAAAAATATATATATATATATATATATATATATATATATATATATATATATATATATATATATATATATATATATATATATATATATATATATATATATTTTTTTTTTTTTTTTAAGAACGCGCACCTGTTGGGAAGGTTAGAGGTCATGCATCCACTGCATACAGACTGCCATGGTGTCAGTATAACAGCAACAGTTGGTGTTAAAACCAGGGTTAATAATTAATTTGGCATCTGCCGCATAGGACCGTCTCTCGGTTTGGCATGCGAGACACGTCCCCCTCTAGTACCTGATACGGTGCACACAACTCTTAGTTACAGTGGGGCTAGGGACTGTCGGGGTTACGGTGTGGGTAGTCACTGTGTGCGCGGTGGCAGGGCTAGCCTTGCTTTAACATTGCAAAAAAAAAGAAAGAAAAGGAAAACAGCAAAATGAGCCAATAGGAAGGTAAAAAGGCAAAAAGAAGTGAAAATAATATAGCAAGTACGGTAATAGCAATAGCTGTGCTGGTGCTGCCAACAAAGGAGAGAACACTGTATAGATGTATGAACAACACAGAATAACAAAGCCAAAAGTGTGCAGAGGAATGGTGTACAAACATAGAAGCTTGTCCGTCTAGTATTAAGGAGAACGGTGGATTATTACATCCTCATTAAAGGAAACACGTCTCTGCTGCAATACCAGATACAGCCTTTGGGCAGGAGTGGCGCCATTAGAACCCCTTTTCTAATATTGGGCAATTTCTTCAATATTTCCTAGAGATCATATAAAAGCCATAGATCGTGGCTGCAGAGAAGAAACCACAGTTGCAAAAAAACTACATATTATAAGGAAATAAGATATAAAGATAAATTTATTGATGCCGTCATTAACCCTTTTACAAGCGCACCGACTGAAGGCGGTTAACTGCTTCCTCAGTCTTCAGCTCTCAGAACAGTATGTTACCAAATGATCTGTATTTTTGCATTTCTCTTGGTGGGGGACCACCTGCTTTACACCCGGAATTGGAGGAACCTCCGTTCCCGGCCGTTTCTCCCATTAATCATGTCACAGTCAAAGACTAACAGAGGGGACAGATTGCAGGGTGTTTGCCCATCATCAGTCAGGTACGTTCTTAAAACTGTCTTCACTGTGAACTAAAAAGCGCCTAAAACTTCTGGTGCCCAATATAAAAAATAAAACATTTACCATGTGTCACGTAATATCCTGCAGGCTTCTTATGTGGTATTAAAAGGAAACTGTCACCAGGTGTTGCTGCCTAATCTGACGTAGAGGTAGAGACCCTGATTCCAGTGATGTGTCACTTATTGGGCTGCTTGCTGTAGTTTTTATACAAACACTTGTCATTGGGAGATCAGTAAACCTGCTGTCAGATCGTTCAACCACACCTCCAACACTGATTGGCAGCCTTCTGCCTATGCATAGTGTACAGCAAAATCAGCCAATCAGTGGTGTGGGCGGGGCTATACAGAGCTCAGCATTCAGAGAACTGCAGCAGGAAAAAAAGGGGATTTTATAAAAACCGCAGGAAGCAGCCCAGTAAGTGTCATATCACTGGAATAAGGGTCTCTGCGCCTACATCATGATGCTCTCAGTTGAGTAGCAAAAACCTGGTGCCAGATTCCTTTTAAGGACTCACTCAGCAGGAGTCAGGAGCAATGGGTGCAAAAGTTCATGATTGTGCGCTGTGGATAAGCCGTCGATGTTTGCTACTTAACTATAAAAATGTGAAACTATAAAATACCAAGAAATTAAATTTTTATAAACGCTGAAATATCTAATTGTAACAAGAAAACCAGGTAACTGCAGCTTCACGCCATCTTCTAGGTAATTACTATGTAGCTAAAGTATCAGCGACTCGAGTTTCAGAATCCGCAGCCCGTACTTTATTCGGTGCTGGAAGGATGAAATTATGACCTATGTTTTCCTGGAAAAGCCTCCGCTACAGAACAGCGCAAATGATTCATGTCTTAATTCCCATTGGAAGCTCAGTGCATCTCGCTCAGAATCCATCATTTTGGCAGACGTGCTGTGAAGTGCCAGGGTCCCTAAGCTACAAGTACTTCATTCTGCACACCCCCCCAAAGCTGATAAACTGGGAACAGAGCCTAGCCCCCGCACTCCAACAAGCCAGGACCCTGCCAGCACTTACGTCGCAGCGATCACCACTTCTTCTGTAGTGACGGGCTGAGTGCGGGACCGGTCCTGAGCGCGTCGGAGCCGCCTCTCCACCGCCGCATTTCTAGCACGGGGTTTAGCAGCCTTTGGATCCAGAGATTTCTCCATTTCCTGCAATTGGAACGGAAGAGGAAACAATAAAAATAAATACTGTTTAGCCAATAAGACACCTGGAAATCCAGTTACAACTTCTTGACCAGGATCAAACATGCAAAATGTTGGCACCAGGATCGATCCAAGGGGAATTCAGAATTTACTACGCACATCAGCACAGAAAACGTTGGCGCAATAAAAAAAGAAGTAAAGGGATCAAACCAGTTTCAGTACAAGTACAAGACATGGCTATCGGGAACACTGGATTAAAAGCGCCTCGAGAAACTTGTCAGGAAATGTTACAATTTATTAGTAATGCCAAAAACAACAAGCGAGTGCCATGATAAAAGAAGAAGCAATGAACTAAAGGGTCTCCTAAATATAGAAAAAAAGAGGTCCTCTAATTTTCCATTAACCGCAACACTCTTATACAGGAACAGTGGTGAACTGCAATACCAGGCACGGCCTTTGGATAAGAGTGGCGTGGTTTCTTGCAAGATATTTTGGTAGAATTGAGCAAAAATATTTGCAGGACCCTGGCAAAGTGACCACGTTAGTAGTCCGAGGCCGGCAGACCAGAGTCCTGCAAACCTACTACAAACTGTCGGCATCTTTAGCGCCTCTTCTAAAACGTAGATCCAGCAACATCGTTGCGGCGTGACTCACTATGTTGCAACAGATCAGGTGATCAAAAGTGGTGCCGACAGGAAGGAGGAGGCTCGTAGGGCTCTGGTCCAGCCGCCATGAACTATTGGTGTGGACCAGGGACCTGAAAATCTTTTTGCTCAACTCTTGTGTTCTTATACAAGCCCTACAGTAGTAGCAAGGTGATAAGATTTCTGCAGACCTCATTCCCATTTGCAGATTTTCTTTTTTCCTGGAAATTTAAAAATCTGGATGACTGGAGAATGTGCGGCGTGTCAGTCAATTTATGATGCAGATTATGCATGGATCTGTGGTAGAATTATATCCAGTACAATGGTAAGGTCAAAATCCACAAATGTGTATTTTGCCGAGCATTACCCACGGATCTGTTAAATGGGCTATCCACTACTAAACAATGACCACTTAATTCAGGACCCCAAATTAAAAAAAAAAGTCATCTATGGATAGCCCAACAAACAGGCTTACTGATGCAGCTATTCGGTAAGAGCTATAGCTATTCGGATAAGCACTGTGATGCAGTGACCCGTTACAGGTAGGGGGCGCTGCATGGTCTTCCCAGAATGCACATGGAGGCGTATTGAGTAGTGATGAGCGAGTATACTTGTTGCTCGGGTTTTCTCTGAGTATTTGTTAGTATTTGGAGATTTAGTTTTCATCGCGGCAGCTGAAAGATTTACAGCTACTAGCCAGCCTGAATACATGTGGGGATTCCCTAGCAACCAGGCAATGCCCACATGTACTCAGGCTGACTAGTAGCTGTAAATCATTCAACTGCGGCGAAGAAAACGAAATCTCCGAACACTAACAAATACTCGGAGATCACCCGAGCGTGCTCTGGAAAACCTGAGCAACGAGTACACTCGCTCATCACTAGTATTGAGGCCATAGGAATGCATGGCAATCGCAGGCATAACTGTGGTGATGAGTCAGTCCGGCATTATTGTGAATGGCCGGTATGTGTGTCGCAGAGGAAGATACTCTGCACTGCCAGCCTGAAGTAAGGATGTTCTGGGACCTGTAGTCCCACAAGTAACTTGTGTTTGTATAATTGTGAAGGGAGGCTGGCAGGGCTAGTTATGAGAGCTGGGCGGGTCGAACTAGCCACACACACTCCCACCTAGGGGAGTGGTTACAAGTATATAATGTGACCAGGGTGTGGGTCACGTCTCCGAGTATGGATCTGAATGGTCTGTGCTGAAGGTCCTGGAAAAGCCTATGTGTTGGGAGTGCCATCTCCCTATATAGCACATGGTGGGGCTTTGGCCTGGGGTGTTGGATGAACATCCTGAATAGCACCTGGACAGGCCACACCGTCTGTGTGGTCCTGGACAGTCTGACTGCTTCTGTGCTGTGTGGGGAAGTTACCGTCCTTTGGTGGGTCGGGAACCGACTGGTGTATGTCTGTCAGACAAGTTGGTGATCCCTGCAAGGCGTTTCCTCAGGAGAGAGGACAGACAAGGATTCAGCAGGAGCTCCCGTAAGGTACCTCAATACACTGTTGGTGCTTATGATGTTCCATGAACTCTGTGGTAACCCACGGCAACTGGTCAGAAGAGAACCAGCGTGTTTAGTTGCCACAAACTAATGATGCAAAACTTATTGTTATGTCCGGACAGTGTGTAATGGACTATTCATGATATGGTTTATGAGTCTTTAATAAAAGAAATAGACTGTTTAAGTGAGAAAAAAAGTGCCCGTGTGCATTTATCCCGTTGCCAAGCGAGTATTCCCCTACCCGTTAGTGAGCGCTATCTCACAGCACTTATCCGAACCTATTCAATCAACCCTATATCTTAATTATCCAGACGACTATTTCAGTAGGCCCAGGGACATGAGTAAGGCTATGTGCACACGTTGCGGATTTTGCTGCGGATCCGCAGCGGTTTTGACGCTGCAGATTCGCAGCTGTTTTCCATGAGTTTACAGAACCATGTACACCTATGGAAAACAAAATCCGCAGTGCAGATGCTGCGGAAAAAAACGCGCGGAAAAAATAACGTTATTTATTCCGCAGCATGTCAATTCTTTGTGCGGATTCCGCAGCAGTTTACACCTGCTCCATAATAGGAATCCGCAGGTGTATAACCGCAGGTGAAATGCACACAAAAACCGCCAAAAAAACGCGGTAAATCCGCAGGTAATCTGCAGTGTGGTTTACCTGCGGATTTACCAAAATTAGTCAGGAAAAATCCGCAGGTCTTTCCGCAACGTGTGCACGTAGCCTTAGAGTTCATGTGAGAATGACTGACCCTTATTGTCACTGATTTAATGTTCAATGTCTGCCATTTGTTGACTGGCTGCTCATTAGCTCTTGTATCTGTCCTTGTATTGCAGTTTTAGTATTGTTCTACTAATAGGCTACTTTCACACTAGTCCGTCGGTACGGGCCGTCGCAAACCGTCGGCCTGACGGACAGTGTGATTGATTAGCACAACGTGGGCAGCAGATGCAGTTTTCCAATGCATCCGCTGCCCATTGTGAGTTCCGGGGAGGAGGGGGCGGAGTTTCTGTCGCGCATGTGCGGTCGAAAATGGCGGACCCGACGCACAAAAAAGTTACATTGAACTTTATTTTGTGCGTCGCGGCAGCCAAAAACACGACGCATCTGTCGCACGACGGAAGCGACGTGTGGCAATATGTCACAATGTGTCGCTAATGCAAGTCTATGGAGAAAAAACGCATCCTGCGGGCAACTTTGCAGGATGCGTTTTTTCTCCAAAACGACGCATTGCTACGTCCGTCACGCGACGCTAGTGTGAAAGTAGCCTTATTGGGAAACGAAGGCACATTGTTTGTTAAGATGACCCATTCGTGCTCTGCAATATGAAGGACGATCTATGCATGTTGTTTGAACACTCCAGCAGTGAGGGATGGCCCCCTACCACCTCCCCTCAAGCCTGTGGTGAAATGCCTAAATAAAAAGTTGTGACCCATAAAAAGGAGGATCGAGAGAGATCAAGAGAGAGAGATCGAGAGAGAGATCGAGAGAGAGATCGAGAGAGAGATCGAGATCGAGAGAGAGATCGAGATCGAGAGAGAGATCGAGAGAGATCGAGAGAGAGAGAGATCGAGAGAGAGAGAGATCGAGAGAGAGAGAGAGATCGAGAGAGAGAGAGAGAGAGATCGAGAGAGAGAGATCGAGAGAGAGAGATCGAGAGAGATCGAGAGAGAGAGATCGAGAGAGAGAGAGATCGAGAGAGAGAGAGAGATCGAGAGAGAGAGAGAGATCGAGAGAGAGAGATCGAGAGAGAGAGATCGAGAGAGATAGAGATCGAGAGAGAGAGAGATCGAGAGAGAGATCGAGAGAGAGAGAGCGATCGAGAGAGAGAGATCGATCGAGAGAGAGAGATCGAGAGAGAGAGAGAGATCGAGAGAGAGAGATCGAGAGAGAGAGATCGAGAGAGATCGAGAGAGAGAGATCGAGAGAGAGAGATCGAGAGAGAGATCGAGAGAGAGAGAGAGATCGAGAGAGAGAGAGAGATCGAGAGAGAGAGATCGAGAGAGAGAGATCGAGAGAGATCGAGAGAGAGAGATCGAGAGAGAGAGATCGAGAGAGAGATCGAGAGAGAGAGAGAGATCGAGAGAGAGAGATCGAGAGAGAGAGATCGAGAGAGAGAGATCGAGAGAGATCGAGAGAGAGAGATCGAGAGAGAGAGATCGAGAGAGAGAGATCGAGAGAGATAGAGATCGAGAGAGAGAGAGATCGAGAGAGAGATCGAGAGAGAGAGAGCGATCGAGAGAGGGAGCGAGAGAGAGGGAGCGATCGAGACAGATCGAGAGAGAGATCGAGAGAGAGATCGAGAGAGAGATCGAGAGAGAGATCGAGAGAGAGATCGAGAGAGAGATCGAGAGAGAGATCGAGAGAGAGATCGAGAGAGAGAGATCGAGAGAGAGATCGAGAGAGAGAGATCGAGAGAGAGATCGAGAGAGAGAGATCGAGAGATCGAGAGAGAGAGATCGAGAGAGAGAGATCGAGAGAGAGAGAGATCGAGAGAGATCGAGAGAGAGATCGAGAGAGAGATCGAGAGAGAGATCGAGAGAGAGATCGAGAGAGAGATCGAGAGAGAGATCGAGAGAGAGATCGAGAGAGAGATCGAGAGAGAGAGAGATCAAGAGAGAGATCGAGAGAGAGAGAGATCGAGAGAGAGATCGAGAGAGAGATCGAGATCGAGAGAGAGAGAGATCGAGAGAGATCGAGAGAGAGATCGAGAGAGAGAGAGAGATCGAGAGAGATCGAGAGAGAGAGATCGAGAGAGAGAGAGATCGAGAGAGAGAGAGAGATCGAGAGATCGAGAGAGAGAGATCGAGAGAGAGATCGAGAGAGAGAGAGCGATCGAGAGAGGGAGCGAGAGAGAGGGAGCGATCGAGACAGATCGAGAGAGAGATCGAGAGAGAGAGATCGAGAGAGAGAGAGAGATCGAGAGAGAGAGAGAGATCGAGAGAGAGAGATCGAGAGAGAGAGATCGAGAGAGAGATCGAGAGAGAGAGATCGAGAGAGAGAGATCGAGAGAGAGAGATCGAGAGAGAGAGATCGAGAGAGAGAGAGATCGAGAGAGAGAGAGATCGAGAGAGATCGAGAGAGAGATCGAGAGAGAGAGATCGAGAGAGATCGAGAGAGAGAGATCGAGAGAGATCGAGAGAGAGAGATCGAGAGAGAGAGAGATCGAGAGAGAGAGAGATCGAGAGAGAGAGAGAGATCGAGAGAGATAGAGATCGAGAGAGAGAGATCGAGAGAGAGATCGAGAGAGAGAGAGCGATCGAGAGAGGGAGCGAGAGAGGGAGCGATCGAGACAGATCGAGAGAGAGATCGAGAGAGAGATCGAGAGAGAGATCGAGAGAGAGATCGAGAGAGAGATCGAGATCGAGAGAGAGAGAGATCGAGAGAGATCGAGAGAGAGATCGAGAGAGAGAGAGAGATCGAGAGAGAGAGATCGAGAGAGAGAGAGATCGAGAGAGAGAGAGAGATCGAGAGAGAGAGAGATCGAGAGAGAGAGAGAGATCGAGAGAGATAGAGATCGAGAGAGAGAGATCGAGAGAGCGATCGAGAGAGGGAGCGAGAGAGAGGGAGCGATCGAGACAGATCGAGAGAGAGATCGAGAGAGAGATCGAGAGAGAGATCGAGAGAGAGATCGAGAGAGAGATCGAGAGAGAGAGATCGAGAGAGAGATCGAGAGAGAGAGATCGAGAGAGATCGAGATCGAGAGATCGAGATCGAGAGATCGAGAGAGAGATCGAGAGAGAGATCGAGAGAGAGATCGAGAGAGAGATCGAGAGAGAGATCGAGAGAGAGATCGAGAGAGAGATCGAGAGAGAGATCGAGATCGAGAGAGATCGAGAGAGAGATCGAGAGAGAGAGATCGAGAGAGAGAGATCGAGAGAGAGAGATCGAGAGAGAGAGATCAAGAGAGAGATCGAGAGAGAGAGATCAAGAGAGAGATCGAGAGAGAGAGAGATCGAGATCGAGAGATCGAGAGAGAGATCGAGAGAGAGAGAGATCGAGAGAGAGATCGAGAGAGAGATCGAGAGAGAGATCGAGAGAGAGATCGAGAGAGAGATCGAGAGAGAGATCGAGATCGAGATCGAGAGAGAGATCGAGATCGATCGAGAGAGAGATCGAGAGAGAGAGATCGAGAGAGAGAGATCGAGAGAGAGAGAGATCGAGAGAGAGAGATCAAGAGAGAGATCGAGAGAGAGAGAGATCGAGAGAGAGATCGAGAGAGAGAGATCGAGAGAGAGAGATCGAGAGAGAGAGATCGAGAGAGAGAGAGATCGAGAGAGAGAGAGATCGAGAGAGAGAGAGAGATCGAGAGAGAGAGAGAGAGATCGAGAGAGATCGAGATCGAGAGAGATCGAGATCGAGAGAGATCGAGATCGAGAGAGAGATCGAGAGATCGAGAGAGAGATCGAGAGAGAGATCGAGAGATCGAGAGAGAGATCGAGAGATCGAGAGAGAGAGAGATCGAGAGAGAGAGAGAGAGAGAGAGATCGAGAGAGAGAGATCGAGAGAGAGAGATCGAGAGAGAGAGAGATCGAGAGAGAGAGATTCTGCCAAGACTTCCAAACTTTATGCCAAGACTTCCAAACATCCAGGGGACCTTACAGGACTGCTGCAAATACAACATGGCCCTATCACGAGGGACACGGATCTATCAGTCTACAGGAAACAACCTAGTGGTCCTCAGTCACGGTTGGAAGAATCTGCTCCATTGACACGTTTAGAGAAAGCCAGGATTGGGACCCGTTGGTCGCCTGGCTACATGGATATGTTCAAAGAAGCCAGCTTGTGACCCTCAGGTCAACTGGCCTTGTACCTGAATGGACTCCTCTTCCTACGCTTGTCGTTACCTCCTCTCTGTGTGCGTGCCACAGGTGGGGTAGTTGACCCTGGGAGCTCTGAAGCAATAGCTGCCATTATCCCGGCAAGTCAGCGGAAGGGTGAGACTAATGTGCACCATCTTGGGGTATTTTGCTGGGACTGTTTTATGTGTTATCTGCCTGTTTTGTGGTTCAATAAAGCATTGCCACACTGTTTTATCCTCACCCTGTGTTGTCCGAGTAGCGTTATGCCCAAGTTAAAAGGAGAGGGTGTTTGGCGGGACGATCTCTGGTCCATGTTGTTTCAGCTAGCGGATCGGGGCATCTGCTGACCCCTCGTGTCTCCACACAACTTTAGAGTTGAGCGAATTTTTCAAAATTTGGTTCCAATTACGATTGGCGGCAAATATTGTTTTTGTAATATTTGCCAAACGTCATTGGAGTCAATGGGAGTAGAAATGACCTCAAACAAATTCGGCACGAATAGGGTAACAGCATGGCACGAATATAGCAAATTCAGATTCAGCGATTGATTCCGAATATATTCGCTCTACTCTACTTAGTTTCTCTCTTCCCCAGCAATAAGTAATCCCACATGTTCAATTTGTGGGTGATATGTCCCCTCTTCGGAGAGGTCTTATGGATTTTATTTTTTCTTTACAACATCTCTCTGGACCTACTAATCACAAGAGGCGCCGAAGAGGTCAATAGGTTTATGGAACTCAGATTTAGCCACTAGACCAGGGTCCTGTGAATCAATATGCTCATCTCCAGACAAGATCATAGATTTTGTTTATGTACAGTGTTCTCTCTCAGACATATTTAAGGGGTTGTCCAGGCTTGGGGCTCTCTAGTCTTTAGTAATTCAGATTGCAGATTTGTGAACCCTCACATTTGCATACTTTCGGGCACATTCTGACTAGACTTGTTTGGACTCACTCAATTGACTTATATTGAGGGAGGCTGCCCATGTCTAGGCGTCACGTGACTACAGGCATACTATTCACATACTTTCAGTCATGCGCCCACCACTCCCAGCAAATCCTGACAGTGTTCACACTGCGAGCTGCGTGGATTCACAAGTCAGTGATTGCAGACTTGTGCCCCAAGCCTGGACAGAACCTTTAAAGACGCCTTAGAAAGAATAAGAATACTTTATATAAGCACGATCTGTTTTACGGGAATCAGAATTGTACCTGGTTTGGGGGGACAAAAACAAGGTTTCCAAATAAAGCAATCACCGGATTTTACCGCAGATGAATGAAACAATTGCGAAAGAGTCATGGGTAAAAATAATTAACCTCTATTTCTTATTGGAATATTGCCCAAAAATGATTCACCCCTTAACATGAATAGCCATAGCCATGATCAACCCATTTCCTGCAGATTCTGTTATGCATAGGCCACACTGATATTAAGAAACGGCAACATCTCACTCACCCTAAACAAAAGCCTCTTTGCAGCGACACTAAGTTTTGCTCTTTCGTCCACCGTTGCTTCCTCTGTGGAGAAAATAAAGTCAATACGTTCACTACCACTGTGCATATAAGTACTAAATACACTGGAAAAATACTCTGATGCTAATATAACAAAGCAAAAAAGCGGTGATTATATTGTCAAAAAATTCACAAAAATTAACTTTTACAAAGAGGATAGAGAAAAAAATATTACATTGTTAGACGGGTCAAGGAACCATCACCTGTATATTATTTATGACCTATGAATGGCACTTTTCCATCCAAGTCCAAAGAAAATTTGGTAACCTTAAGCATTTTACAAGATGGAAATTGATTGGTAAAAATGTGCCACTGTTTGTCATCCATTTAGCAGACATGTCATGAGCTTTCAGTAACTGACAGCCTCTACATAGATGGCAATGCAGCCCATGTTGATGGCCTAAGAGAATCATCAGTCACCCAGAGATTATAACAAAAAAAAAAAAATTCTCTCAAAAGGTGGAATAAAATGTGGGGAATTGGCTTTGGACAAAAGGGTGATGGTTAAAGATTCGCCAAAATCAAACAACATGCAACCCACTGCAAAAATTTGCTGCAAATAAAGGCAACGCAACCACACGAAAAATGAACTTCAAAAGATCTCATGATGAATTCTACCACACGACTGATCTGTTAAAAGGAACATATTACTCTAGAAGTGAAGGACTTCATCGTTGGGTATCATGGCCTCAAAGCAAGTCTAGACATTGTGCAACCATGACGTGACCAAACATTTCATTGCACCTTCCCACCTACTTTCTTTTCCCCCTTTTTCTCCACCCCTTCTCTTTTTTGATTGACTGCTCAGGCTTACTAGAGCAAGAGAAAGGAAGAAATAGATGGAAAACATGCAGGAGGGAAGGGGCACTTAAATGTTTGGCCCCGCCATAATGCACTGAGCACTTGTTATTGTTTTGAACAGCTATTCTGTTCCTACAGAGTCGCTTTAAAAGGAGCTGGAGAAGATACAAATAAAAGTAAATGGTGTTTTCAAGGCTGGTGGCAGGTCCACCGACCTAAACTTCACGACGTCATGTGGGTCAGGAGACCCGAAGCTGGTTTGTCCATCCGAGTATACAGATGTATGAAACCGACCTAAGAGGCAATGCTTGATATTTTTTTTGTCCAACTGCAAACAAGGAAGATGGGGGGAGGCTTCTGCTGCAGCTAGTTGTCATACAGCCAGCCACAATTGTAAGAAAAGGAAATGGAGGGCAGGGGAGGATGATCTCTAAAAAGTTTTCTTTGCACATGTCTCGGTTTTAATTGTGATATGATAAAATAGGACAAAAAGAGAAGAAAAAAAAAGAAGATTAAGGGCTAAAAAGACAAAATGGGAACAACCCCACAGTATCTATGTATACTCGCCTTCAGGTGTCTGCATTGGCTGAGAAGGATTAAACGTCGTCCTGTGGAAGATCGAACAATCATTAGTCTGCTTTACTCCAAAGCACTGATTTTTTTTAATCATGTAAAACACATGCAAAATGTGAATAAATCCATTTCACGGCAAGTTAACAAAAACACAGAAGTGGAATAATTGGATTAAGTATTATAAGGTCTTATATTTTTCCATGAGATGTCAATGCACACAAAACTGAAGCTTCAAATATTATAAAATAAAAAGTGCATGGGATTGAAAAGCAAGTAAAGCCCTTTTTAATTTGAGTCTCAGGCTTAAAATGCCAAGCAAAATAAAAACTAATAAAGCTTGATCCATTGGGCTGCTGCCTAAAACACACGGTCATGCCAGTGAAACACGGTCACGATTGTACAGTCTCCGGCTGGTCGTTCCCGTACCTATCTGTTTCTTTTCGTTCAGCTGAAGTTACAGGTTGGGTTCTAAATCTTTCAGAAGTCTTTCTATTGTCACCAGGAGAGATATAGAGTCTTGGCCTTCGCGGGCCCCTTTCCCGCTCATTGGCGGCGGCACCAAGATCAACGCTTGATGTTGGCATTTCAGCCTTGGGTTCACTTTGCAATCAAGAGGAAGGTTATTAGAAAAAGAAAAAGGAGAGAGAGAGAGAAAAAATGATAATGATAGTCAAAGTAAAGAGCACGGCAAACACTTCAAAATGTCAAAAACATGCAAGAGGACAGACAAAAGCATTCCACAAGGGAGTTACGTTCTGAGTGAGTACTCTGGTCACCAAACAAGTGAATCTAATGTACATTGTGCGGTAAGTTGAGGACGTGCAGCGGTCACACACTATTAATGGAGGGGGGAAAAAGAAAATGTATAAACATCACCCACGGGTCAGTTTTGCTGGAATTTGCAGTCTCCAAAAATGCACTTCTAAGCTGGGCCACAGACACCTTGGTGTTTACCGTTCCAGCTTCTCCATTGGCAATGTGGGGATCTTCTTCAGTGCCCAAAAATACCATCTCTTTCTGCACTTCAGTTTCTTTTATTGAAATTGCTTCTGATTTTGGCATGCCAGAGTCAGACAATGAGCGCACAAGCATTTTATGCTTCATCGTTGAAACCTCCTTGGGTTGTCCAAGTGGTCTGTAGGGTTGACTGGTTAATCCACTCTGCAGATACATGATGGCTTCGGCTCTCCCCGAGCGGTCATTTGCCTTGTTCTGGGGTAGGACATTTTGTGACATGTATGGAAGTGTGTCCTTAGGAGGTGGCACCTCTCTACTTTTTTGCTTGTCCGCATAGGAAGATCTAAATCTTGGATTTTCCTCAAAAGAGTCATGAAGCTTACCATTACTAGTCACTTTGCAAGGCTCAAGTGTATTTGTCAGTCCTTGATAAATTTGCCGAGATTTATCAGCATTCCCCTCATTGTCTGCCAGTGGATTTCTTAGTGAGGTAGTGAAGGCAGACACCATGACGCTATCCGACTTCGTACGTGAAACAATCTTGGGTGTATGAACAACATTGGCTGGTTGGATGTAGCCATGGATGGGTTGCTGGCTTGGGGATGGCTGCTTATATACTCTATCAAATGCAGAGTTCTCGGATTGAAATGGCTTATAGTAGACCGGGGCTGCATGATGCTTCCTTTGGGTAGAGGTCTCTACGTCAAATTTTTGACTCCCATGTATGTTCTCATCTCGCACCAGTCTCTCTCTAACTTTAACTCTTTAAAAAAGAAAATTAATTAGAATCCCAAAAGTAAATGTAACTTAATTGAAATTGTTGTAAATTGTTAATTAAATGTAAAGAATTAGTATCATGATCACAAAAGAAAAAAAGAACCTTGCATCAAGGAGAGAAACAGGATAATAAAAGCAAAGAGAAGCAAATTGAAAACGGGGGCATTACAAAAGACAACATTAATCCAGAGAGCTTTGAGGTTGGACAGATGAGTCAATCTGCTGGATATACTATGTATTTCACAAAAAGGTCCCTCTGAGTAAAAGGATGAAGAAAAACAAGTCACGAAATACATTTTCTTTACTTTGAGTGCCGATACACCTCCACCCTCACCCAGAATTTACCTACTGTCTCGAATAGCAACCCACAGATCAACAGTAAATTCCCGCTTGTCCCTCCTGTCTGATCTTCTGACAAAGTATGGTTATGACAAGCGGCATTAGAGGACATTAAGTAGGTAAACGTTCACTATAGAAGTGTATTGAATGACAAAATTATGCAAATTGTTTCATACTATTAAAATATGCAATTTTACTCGCATTGCAATCTATCTTTATAGGGGTGAGAGTGAGGGGGCGTAGATGTTAATCAGCCGATGAACAGTTGGGAAGTTGTAGCCACCCAATCCTCGCAACAGGAAATGTGTTACCATATGGAGGCCAACTTAATGACCGAGCTGTGTATGGAATGCATAGGCAGGTCATGTCCAGAGAAGCAGCAGGATCAGTGGTTTCTTGGAAGCTCTTCCTTATTGTTGGTAAGTGTCCAAGTTAGTAATAATATAGATTATTGGAAAGTAACGGTCTCCTGTGCTGCTGGTGTATATCCAATCAAGGAGTCAACTCAAACAAGTACTTATTGTGTGGTTTACCTTCAACGCGTTTCGAACTAATCCAACTTTGTCAGGAAAACCAGAGAGGATGGTCTGAATCTCTGTGGTTCTCCTGAAGTTGGATTACTTTGAAATGCAAAGAAAATTAACTGCACTGTTATCACAAATGTTTGATTTGACTCCTTGACTGCATGCACACCAGCAGCGCAGGAGACCAGTTACTTTAAAATAATCCATAATACTACGTTGGATTATCCAACCAAATCAGGTGGTAACCAAACTTTTCTGGATAACACCCTATTGCGCTTATCTTGTTCCTCAGCCATTTCTTAAGGTCCATAAAAAGCATATGAAATAAAGGTAAACTTGGAGAGAGAAGGCATTTAAATGGTTGTTCCACTACATGGATTGATGACCCAGCTCTGAGATACATCATCAATATCAGATAAGTGGAGATGACCGTTGTTAGCTGTTCTCTGAAACAACCGGATGAATGGCACAGCTCTGTCAACTGCATAGTGGCTGCAGATGGTAAATTCAGCACTGTCCAGCTCCGCAATGGCTTAGATCCGGCAACCACTGGTAGAGAACAGTACCACAGTGGACATTGTAGAGTCTTCATCTCCCACCAATTGAATACGGATGACCTGTTCTGGAGAGAGTCCATTAACAACATTGTAGAGGAACAATGACTCAGAATGACTAAAAACAAAGTACAAGCACTCAATGCTTCATGGTGGGGCCAATTAATACACCTTCCCTAACTCCACCCTTCTCTGGTCTATGAAACCAGAGCTGTCAATTAGGGTTGAGCGACCTTGACTTTTTTAGGGTCGAGCCGGGTTTCGCGAAACCCGACTATCTCAAAAGTCGAGTCGAGTGAAATCGGCCGATTATGGCGAAAAGTCGAGGATCGACCGAAACACGAAACCCAATGCAAAGGCAATGGGATTTTTTTTTTTTTTTTCTCGATCTCTCTCGATCTCTCCCTCTCTCGATCTCTCCCTCTCTCGATCTCTCCCTCTCTCGATCTCTCCCTCTCTCGATCTCTCCCTCTCTCCCCTCCGTCCGTCCCTGAACTGAAAAGCTGGTGTTACACAGTGCAAATCGCTACAGCGCACAAGCGACAACATGGCGATAGGCGTCCACGCCCCTAAGACCTATGTCATCACTCTGCCCACGCCCCTTCATTGGCTGAAAAAAATGGCGCCAAGCGCGTCATACGAAACGCGACTTTGGCGCAAAAGTCGCGTACCGCATGGCCGACCCCACACAGGGATCGGGTCGGGTTTCATGAAACCCGACTTTGCCAAAAGTCGGCGACTTTTGAAAATGAACGATCCGTTTCGCTCAACCCTACTGTCAATCTCTGTATAGAGGGAAAACAAGCAGGTGGGGAGGAGTATTTAAGAGATTGGCTCCGTCAAGAAGCACTGAGTGGTGGGACTTCGTTTGAAAAGTCATTTTATGCTGGCAGAGTCCCTTTATGGTCTACAGACCGAAAGAACAAGAATAGATAACTCTTGCTTCACAGGTGCGACCTGAGGTCTTTGGGTCGTAAAACCTTTAGCTCCCGAATTGTCATCCTAGCCAGGTATGGTCAGGAAATGCTTGTAACTATTATCAGGGTCCTTCTACAATACATTTTTCTCCAATAATTCACAACATGTCATGCATTTCAGGCATATTCATAGCATATTTTTCACACTCAGTATTTAATTTTGCCCGTAATCCACTTTCCTGGTGCACACACAAAAAAAATTACCTTTCAGTGCACACTATTCTTTTCCCTCCTTCAAAAACTTATTGCTCGTCACCTCTACTGTCACTTTTCCAAATTATTCCAATAGGATTTCTATCAGTTACATTGGCGTGTATTACTGGTGACTTTACATTACTGCATCTCATAGCAGAAGTAGGTTTTATTTTCTTGAGTACATCTCTTCATATAGTAGACATCTCGTATACTGGCCCTAAACTGAGTCAGTGTAGAGCAAAAAACACCTGTCTTTATTCCCCCGCTACTGTATGCATGGAGATTTTTCAATATTTTATTGCAGACTTTAAAGTAAAACCTAATTTCAACACTTTTTAGAACAGAAAAAAAAAGTTTGGAATTAAGAAAATGGCCTAAGTGCATGAAACGGTATTATATAAAAAATGACTATTAATCAACCGATAAATCCTCCATTACTTCAATGGTCCCATATCACTCATGTGAATGCTGCGGTCAATCATTGGCCTCGAGGATCACATGCCATACATGCAAACATTACAGCTAAAGCCAGTGATTGGATGCAGCTGTCAAATGATTGATGTACGCAACACCACCACTGAAGAACTGGCGGGAGGACCACAATGGCCGGCAGGAGCTTTAGAGTTGGAGCAGTTTACCAAACACTAGTCACTGGACACTTTTGCATAGAATACTGTAGTCTGTGACATTATTTCATGCTTTTTTGTAGGGTATAAACTGTGTACCTGTTTGAGAGAGGCCAAAAACCATGTGGCTTCGTCAGCTACTCAAGCCCCATGACTTAAAGCTTAAAAGTGTCATGTGAACCTTGAATTCGATAAGAAAAGTTTAAATACCGAAAAATAGAAAAGTCTAAAGAAACAAATAAGTTTGTCCTGGGCTTTTCTCAAATTCCTCAATGTCATGTTTGGATAATCTGTACTGCAGACATTTTATATTTGTTAACCTTCTTAAAATTTAAAGAAGCACTCCCATCAAAAATCTTAAATATATTTTAATCATATTATATAGCACTGTGTACTTACAATTGCTCATTTTGCCTTTCTACCCAGATAATTTGCTTTTCTCTGCTCTATGTAGAAACAGGAAGTCTCTTACCCCAGCAATTATCATTCCCCTTCAACTCCTTACCTAGCTTACCTCCCCCTCTGCTAGGGACTTTTGCAGAGACTTATGACTCCTACAGGGAAAATAGACCTCCTGTTTCTACATAGAGCTTAGAAGGATTCAGCTTGTCAGTTTTTAATTACATGTCATAGACATAATGGAAAAAGAAGAATTATCTGGGTAGAAAGACAAATGAGCAATTGTAAATACACAGTGCTCTAATATGATGACTGAAATATGTTAATGGGATAGAAATTTTGATGGGAGGAGTGCTTCTTTAAGGTTCCCATAGACCGAGTAAAGTCAGTTGAATCACCCAATATCGACGGGTTCGGCAAAAGGTCAAATGTGTATGAGGGCCGACTGATAGTCGGGAAAGATGGCGATCAGTCATGTCCAATTTCGGACTGCTGTTCGCATTTTTCTCCCGGAGATAAGGCTACTTTCACACTAGCGTCGGATTCGGCCCGTCGCATTGCGTCGGGCCGAGATTCCGACGCTAGCATTTGATGTGCCACACAATGGGTGCAGCGCATGCATTTCTCCAGCGCATCCGCTGCCCCATTGTGAGGTGCGGGGAGGTGAGGGCGGAGTTCCGGCAGCGCATGCGCGGTCGGAAAAAGCAGTCTGTCGGCAGCAAAAAACATTACATTTAACGTTTTTTGCTCCCGGCGCTGCGCCACAACACGGCGCAACCGTCGCACGACGGTTGCAACGTGTGACAATACGTCGCAATGCGTCGGTAATGTTAGTCTATGGGGCAAAAACGCAACCTGCAAACAACTTTGCAGGATGCGTTTTTTCCCCTAAACGACGCATTGCGACGTATTCCAAAAAACGCTAGTGTGAAAGTAGCCTAAGCCAGCCGATGTGTCAGTCTGCGGCATTAAACACAAAAGCGCTCCTGTTCTCCTTATGAGAGTTGGCCGAGATGGCTGTCAGACAAACGATCGGAAGAAGCATAGTTTGGACATCTTTCATTGCCATCACTGAATCTCATTTCCCTTTGGGGAAGCTCTGGTTGGCCTAGAGCCACCCAACACTCATTAATTAATCCATTTGTGTAACCTTGAGATCTCATATGACCCTTCTACAAAACTTCCAACTGCAGGTTGTGTAGAGTAAGTGTCAAGTAGGACCTGTTGGATATTGGTATCTACGCCTTAACTAGCTGAAATAAAAAATGTAGACTTGGGTCACCACACTTTAGTAATAAAGGTGAATTTTCAAAAAAGATAGAAGAAGAATGTAAAGAAAAATGTACAAATCAAAATAAAACTCAGCAGATTTCTCCTCACTAAACCAATGACCGCACTGGGCAGTAGACTTCCTGTTGCTCGTTTCCTGGCGCTCATAGACTTAGAATTAGCGATTAGCTGCTCGCCCCGGCAAAATAGGAATTAGAGAGACCAGGGCAGCATTTGAAGAGCAATGATGAGAGCATGGAGAGTCATTTTTAAGAATATTTTCAGATATGGACAATCCATTTAAGTCTACGACCTGTTGGTGTCATTTGGTGGGTATGTGCACATGGCGTCTATATGGAGCAGAAACTGAAAGGAAACCCTCCTCAAAAACTTGGGAGTTTCTGCTCCAAAAACCGTGCCCACATAGACGTTAAGTGGGGAAAAATGTGCCGATTGGACCTCCTTCAATCTCCACAACATACTCCATTAATGTAATTGAATGAAAGGGTTACAATTTTATTAGCCAATTATGTAAACTAATAAATTAGGCTATGCTTTTTTTTTTTTTTTTTTAGTTTACTTGGTAGCCAATTAGTTGTGCAATACATTTGTGGCAGAGAAAACAAACAGGTGCATAAGTGATGCCACGGGGCCATTCCAGTTCTGTGGTTAAGGGATGAATGTGGTTACATATGGATTTGGTTAAAATTTGGGAAAGGAACAACCGAATTAAAATATGTAAGAATTAGCCACAAAACCACAAGCTCTGGTACCTGGAGGGCCAGCTGATGAGAGACGCTGTGTCCCCATCGGAATCTTTCTGAAGGAACCACTTTGGTTTCTGCTTTCCTGCACTTCTGCGTAAAAGAGATCACCTTAAAAGACTCTCATATCCTGCACATTGCACGGCAATTACGGTATATAGCACGCGGCTAACTATCAAGTCATAAAAAGCAGTGGAGCAGGTGTTGTAAAATGGAAACTACAGCATTTGTTGGCAAGAGATCTCGGCTCAAAGCTGTGTAAAACAGATAACTTTCCCCATTTTCCGTTTTGGTGCTGAAGAGTTCTGGAAAGGAAGAAGCCTTCCCATTTATCACAGGAAACAAATGTACAGACACAGACAAAAACAAAGACCGAGAAAATTGGAAAAACTAAGCCCTGATATTCCCCATTCAAGCAGAACGCTGGATCTATTGTAGTCTTAACCCCAAGTCTTAAAAAGGTCTCTAGAATAGGATACAGGATATAGATCACATACCCTCCGGGACGAGAATTTTCTAAGATAAATATATATATTGGTGATAGACAATTCGGAAGGGTTTTGTGCCAGAATCGCCCCTTTAGAAAATTCTCATCCCAAAGGGTATGCTATAAAGGGGCGATTGTGGCACAAAACACTTCCGCATTGTCTATCACCATTCCGATTGAAGAACCCAACATTCAGGAACTCCTCATTCCAAAATAAATCATTGCAGAGAACAACTGCACAGATAAAAGGCAAAATATAATTTTTAAATATGCTTTCGATATAAGGGAATAAGGTTGAAGGTGGGGGGTCCTGTCGTAAATCGACCTCTTTGATTAGGACTAGAGAGGCACCGCAAATTAACACCTGATGACAAATGGTCCTGCTCCCTGTTCATTTACTGGAGACCTCAGATGTCGAAAGGGCTGCCCAATTCTAAGACCTATAATAAAATGTACAATACTTCTCAGATAAAGGGGTCAAAGCCCCAAATGTGGCAATGATTTCAGATATCTTACACTCATCCGATAAGGTCCAACAAACTAAGTACCGTAGTTTGCAAAGTTGTTTGTGAAGGTCTACAACATGATTATTGTGGTCACTTGTCATTTTCTGACTATTTTTTCCCCAGTCAAACCTTTTTGGGTCCAAAAAAATTAAAAAATGTTATAATCGTGTAGACTCCTCCATGAATAATTATTTTTCCTTGCCAAGCACCAAGCAGTGGTTTAAACTTGACAATAGCAGGAAGTTCTACAGGCAAAAGAGTGAAGTTCTAAGATCGCTGGCATTGCAAGTAAAAGTTTTAGAAATTTGCTTTTCGAAAAAATCTAAAAGGAAAGGAGAAGAATCCAGGTATGGAACTAGGATTCCAGTGGTTTAGGGACACACAAAGTAGCTAAACATCACATGGCCGTGCAAGCCACCAGGGTTTTCTAATAGATTGGCTTGTATGGCCATGTGTTTTTTTTGGCCACATTGCAGTTACCTAGTGTGTCCGTGCCGTAAAGGGCATCTGTCAGTAGGATCGGCTCATATGGGCTGTTTATATGGACATGTAGGTCATAGAAAGTTCAATAGAATGATATCTTCTTTTCTGCGATCCGATGTGTTATTCTCTAGAAATCCATGTTTTTCTTATTATATATAAATGAGCCATTAAGATCTACGAGCCGGACATAGATCTCCCAGAGAATCTGCCTCCAGAGATTATTGTAAATGAAAGGGAGAGTTACCAGTGTGAGACATGATCTACAGGTCTAACCCCTTTCATTTACAATAAGCTCTGGAGGCAGATTCATGGGGAGATCTATGTCCAGCCCATAGATCTTAACAGACTATTTACATATTAAGAAAAATGTTAATTTCTCTGGAATAAGACATTGGATCGCAGATGTTAAGGTATCATTTTATTCAACTTTCTATGACCTACCGGTATATGCCCATATAGACTGCTTAGGAGGATTGATCCTCCTGACAGATTCCCTTTCCAACATTACCCCAGTGCATTTAGAAAAAAAAAAAAACAAACAAAACTTTTGGCTAGTAGGAAAGATCTGGTTCATTATTAAATGAATGACCATGAATTATAACAGCCAATTTTACGCAGCCAGATAAGAGCATATCATGGACTCTGCTCTACCTGTAATGAAATTAATCTGGAGCAGCGGCGCCCAGCTGCATATTAGGTAATCGCATTGTGGTCTCTGGGCTTCTCGCTATTAGACAAACTATGTAATGTAACGCGACCTGCTTGTACGAGGAGGCCCGGATCACACAGTGGTGGTTGGCTTGGAAGAGGCAGCGTACTGTGAGGATTTATAACGCTTTGCGCTTTTCCAAGGTTTGGAGAGGTAGTTTAGTGTCCAATAAACATTGGAAGTCTCAGATTTCTCCTAAATGAAATATGCAAAAAAAAAAAAAAAAATCTCTTCCCACGCAAGAGTCATTAGCAAACACACATCTTAGTTTCCATAGATATTATGCTACAAAAACAACCGATGATCTGAAAAGTTCACAATTCAGACCATAAAAAAATAAAGATCTTGAACTTTCAAGGCGTTGTCCGCTTTGCCTGTTAAATGTGAGCTCCACCTATACAGTAGGTTGGTTTCAAGAGCTTTGTGCTGCTTGGGCCACCAATGATCAGCACAAGTTCTTATTGAAAGGAGTATTCCTTTCTACAAGATCCTACCCCAACATGTAGTAGGTGTAGTAATAATATTAGCAATAGAAATAAAGTATAGTTCTACTGATAAGCTATTGCTTACTCCTTGTGCACGCCATCGAGTAGCTTAGGTATTTATGCTTACGACCACTCAGCGACAGTTAGTTGCTAGCGGTTGTAACCATGGATACCTAAGCTACTGCATTGCCCTGCACATGGGTTAAGAGCCATAGTGAATCAGAAGAACTATACCAGATTTCTAATTGGAGGTATTTACTATTATTACAGCTACTACATATTGGTATAGGAGCTCTGAAATGAAATAGCCCTTTAAGATAATGGGTAAAAATACAAAAGCTCTTAAGCGCTTTTAGTTCTGAGTTTTGGGTAACAAGAAGAACTGAATGGTAGTCATCCTAATGGAGACAATCAGGTCCTTTAAATATTGGAAACTGAAAGGCCCTCAGGGCATGATTAACATCCTCCATAAAATACACTTCAGTGAGGGACCGCTGGCAAGAGGTACATATGTGAAAATTCTCTGGCGGGCCAACCATGCAGGGGGATAGTACGATGGGGGTCAATTAACGGGAGTGTGATGATTGTAGCACTAGGCTAGAGAAAGAAGGGCTCCACTGGACTAGTCTGGTTCATTTACATATGCCATGCTGCAAATTAAAAAAAAAGTGTTTAAAAAAAACAAATTGGCTAATTTTCACCCTGGTGCTTGCTTTTTTTTGGAAGACTCATACTTCCCGGCCTTGCTAAAGAGTTTTCAGCAGCCTCTATCCTCAGAGGCAGAATTACAATGCCAATAGGTGATGTCTCCTGATTCTCCTCCTCCTCCATTTACAATAACACTTGCACACACTCATCAGATGCTTTAATACTAAAAGATAAGGGTCGGCGTCTGTTCATTGTGGCTAATGTACATGTATTGTTTCCTGAAACAGGAAGCTAGTGGCTAAACATTCCCCAGTGGACAGTGTGAAATGATCAAGATTACCAATTTCTAACAGGTTGTAATCACAAAAAAAATATATAGTCAAAAATACAAAAATTAAAACAGCTCATTAATTTTCTCATTATTGCTTTCTGGTAATGCAGAATTCGCTAAAATGGCATATGAAAATAGGTTTACCCTGTTGACGTGTACTCACATTTCACCAGAAAAACATCTGTGCCGTCATTTTTGTATTAATAGTTACGAGACTGGTCGGACGCTAATCAGTTTTTCTCGAATGTGGAGAATGAAATAATGCAGTCTGTCCATGAAAATCAGACCGCACTCAGATGTCATCCGATTGTCGGAGGCATATCATGCACACTGAATTTTTTTTTTTTTTTAAATGTATTTTATTTTTTTATTTATTTTTAAGTACCACTAGGTCTGAAGAGAAAAAAAACAAAACAAAAACAGTCCAATATTATTCAATGAGGCAGTGCGATCTGATATTTTGATGTATCGTACTCCGAGCTCGTGCAGACCACCATAATTTTGGTCTAAAAAGGTAAGCCTATGAGTTGGGTAAAGATCCAGACTTCAGCTTTTGTGAGCCTATAACTCAGATTTTCCGGCAGAGCCATCCATAGGTCCCTAGACAGGCTTGGACTGGCCCACAGGAGAATAGGACAATCCCCCGGTGGGCCATCACTCTCTTATATGAGCAGTGCTTGACAGCACAATATACTTGAATCCCTACGTACAGACATAGAAGACCCAAGACAACGAGGCGCAGCTCCATTTCTTTGGTCAATTAGTGGGGGGGTCTCATTGTCGGACTGTCCTTATTGATCAGAATGATTTGAGATTACGGACGTGTTAAAAGTTTTCTAAAATGACAGGGCATCCTCCCTCTGGTGTCCTGTCTATGCAGCATCTCGGCCTTTTCTCCTTGTGGATACCATCCTAAATTCTCACGGAGCGACGCCGCGGAATAAAAAGGCAAAGGGGAAACAGCGAGGATCTCTCTTATTTCAGGAACATCTGTTTTCCGTTAAAATACCATCTGACAACCACTCGCTAAATATTAACATGTGGGATTTTGTTTTACTCCTCAGTCATTCTGACCTGGCCACATGTAATATATAAGAGCGCGGAGATCCCAAGATACACAAATTAAACAATTAACTTAGAGGGGGGGAAAAAAATAAGGAGGGGTAAAACGATTTCCTTTATTTAAGGATCTGCGTTGTCCAGAGAGCGTAAGGGCCTCAAGGCCGAGCAAAGAATACACCGAGGGATTGTAAATACACAAATATCTTATATCCCATAGGCTACGTACAATTATATACGATCGATGGGTATAGGAGTCTTAAAAAAAAAAAAAATCCTACATCCTGAACTCCAGGAGCGTTGCAAACACTTCCATACACAGCTGTGAAATAACCCTCATCTTCACCGACCTCCTACACCCCGCTATGGGCTAAGAGCAGCCGAACCCGACATTCTAAATGCCTGGAGATAACATCTGTATAAACACTTCTGATGTCATCACATCAATGCAAACAATGAAAGATTGTGCAATATCAGGGTTAGAAAGTCCCAACCCCGAATCCTGGATAAAGGATATTAGACAGTGAACATGAACAAAAAAAAAAAAAAATCAGCAAAACAATAAAAAGATTAGTAGCAAACGTATGAAAAACTGATGCCCTTTAACCAACTAATGACCAATGGCTTGTATAGGAAAGTGATTTTACAAGTCATGACTAAGCTGTCAGTGAGTGCTCCATGCCGGCAGTGGTCACTGACACCTGACCGTCACGGCTAGAGATGCAGGGACCCATTTTATCGGTCCTGGCTCTGATCGGTCAGTCAATCTGAACTGAAACATCAGCACTTCCCCGACCGATAACTGCAGGAGCTTAGCGCAGCTGACAGACGAGCTCCTGTGGTAACAGCGTGGAACGGTGCCCGTATTGCCCCTGGCTGATTAACACCACACATGCTGAGATCAGTTGTGACATTTGAAAGGTTCTGAAAGGGAGGAGGATCCCTCTCTCACCCCCATGATTAAATCACAGGGAGCCGATAGTAGTCATGGCACCCAGATGTCAAACAATGACCACCTGGTGTGCCAGGTATGGTGGCCTGTTAGACCCAGCAATAGGCAGAGTCTAGCAAGCGATCTACCTGTGTGAAAAATAAAAACTTGACCTGCTGTTGATTTGTTCATTTTGCCTCCCAAAGATCACAGTAAGGCTTGGCGCATTTATCCTGCGCTCACACCGGGGTTTCCATGTAAATCTCTGAAACACGTGATTCAGAAGGAACCCCTGGCGGAGGAGTCCCTATAATGAGGCAGATTGAGTCACTGTGAGCGCAGTCTTGTCTATGTTCCGGCCATACTAGTCTTTTTAGGCATTAAGTGTTTGGTCACCCACAAGTCAGAGACCGCTAAACAGAGGCCAGATGGTGTCCAGAGAAACTCTGCTGCCTCAATATAATGAATGAATCCCTCAGAGGTCTCATTCGATTCACATGTTCTGTAGATTTAGATGGAAACTCCGGATGTAAGTGCTCAGCGTAGCGCACAGGATAAATGTGAACTGATAGAGTATGTTTTGCACCCCAAAATGCCACTAATAAAAGATTCTACTCAACCCACAAATGAATTCCAGCTCAGGTCCATCTGTTTACAGAAATAGAGAGCTTCCTCCTCATTAGAGGTAGCACAAAAAAATCTGGATAAGTGACGTGGCTCCCATCAAAAGAAATCCAGCAAAATCTGTGCTCGCAAATCCAAAAGCCCGGCTCCTCCTAAACCACAGCGTGCCTAAATTGTAGTTTGTGTCCACATGTCTAGCATTTCTGTAGCCATGTAAGCCCGTCTAATTTACAATGCGTGTGTCTCAAAAAGAACGAGCTGGGCACAATATACTGGGCACTACAACGGCAGATTTGCATTTTCACCCTGCAATGTAAACTGCGGCTTCTTTCTGTAAAACACCAATGGAGTCAAAATCATCACTACCACCCAACCTCAGCTGATCAGTTGTGGTGCCAGCAGATCTGATATTAATGGCCTACCCATATATAAAAGTGCCATTTAATCATTCATATAACATGGGTATAGTAGATACCGGAGTATTGTTTGGGAAAGTTCCGTATTTACTGAATAGACATACATTTTGTAGAAGTTGTTCCTCGTTTTCTGTATTTCACTGCTCAAACGACTGGGACACCCCCAGTGATGTGATAATGATGGCATATCCTCAGGAAAGGTCATCAATCTCAATGTCCCAGAACACCTTAATTAATGTTGTCTGAACGGGACAACTTAAAAGGAGTCTGCAAAGAACAGGCTCGGCTGCCAATTATGTGTATGGAGGGCCACCCGATATCCCACAGACAGGGGAGGTCAGGGAAAATAAGGACTGGGCATGTTACATTTTGAGCTACCCAATCGCCTAACAGAGAATAAGCCATTGTCTGACCCCGCCAGCAGAGATTATTTCCCTTTGCCCTAGTAAAATATACCTGTGTGCTCAGCCTACTCGGCGGAAAGTGTGCATGCAAAATCTGGACTAGATGGATAGGAACAATGTTATGTGTATGACCAGTTACTTATGCAATGTTTGCCATCAGTTTGCATGGATTTAAAAAAAATAAATAAATAGCAGATTTCTTTAGTAACAAGACACAATCTGTCATTCTCCAGACACACACAAAAAAAAATGGTTGCAACACTTCTGATCAGTTTTCCTACATCAAGGGCATTCTCAACAATCAATACATGTATTTCTATGCACGGAGTGTTGTCTGAGATCAGGACTGTGTTCCTGCAAAATGACAAAGCACGGCATCTTAATCACTGCTTCGACGTCAAGAGAAACATTAAAGGGAAGCAATCATCAGAAAATGTTTTATTGTTTAAAGGTAATCAGTCAGCAGTTTCCCCTATGTAATCCGAAAGCAGCATGGTATAGGAACACAGACCCAGATTCCAACAATGTGTCACTTAGTTTACTGGGTGTCGCAGCTGTGATATCACCATTCTCTGCTGCAGATGTAGAAAAGCCCTTAATGCTGAGCTCCGTATAATCCCGCCCACATCACCGATTGGCACATCTGTCACTGTACAGTGAAGCAGCCAATCAGTGGTGAGGGTGTGGTTGGACTAGGAGGCACAAGATATCTAGTCCTGTAGGGATAATCTCCTGATAAAATACTGATTTTATTAAAACAGCAACACACATCCTAGTAAATAACATTGCTGGAATCAGGATCTTTCCCCTTACAACATACTGCACTCAGATTACATAGCAACAACCTGCTGACTGATTCCCTTTAAATCAAGATGATATGTTTTAAACTTTTTTTCTCATTAGAAACTCATGCTTCTTGTTTCATAAAACAGGTGCATGGTTTCATAAAACAGGTGCATGGTTTCATAAAACACATGTGCATGGCCACATAAAACACATGTGCATGGCCACATAAAACACATGTGCATGGTTTCATAAAACACATGTGCATGGCCACATAAAACACATGTGCATGGCCACATAAAACACATGTGCATGGTTTCATAAAACACATGTGCATGGTCACAATGAACAGGCTCAGGCCCCATCTTCTGTATTAAGGCATCTAATGAGCATGTGCAAAGGTCACAGAAGTAAGAGGGCGGGGGTGACCGGGTCTATTGTGACATCGCCTAATGTGATAGGTGGATCCTGCCTCATCAGCTGTGTACAGAGGTGTTACCTGTCATTGTAGTCCTGTATGTTGATAATGGGCCCTACTGAAAACTTTTCTTTTAAGAAAAGGAATTGTGATACTAAAATAGTGACAGGTCTGAGTAAAAACTTCAAGATTTTATTTTTTTAAATAAAAAGATGGTAATTAAAAAAAAAAAACTAAAAAAAAAACCATACAACCAGACAAATATGTAATTTTCTGTTTATCTCTTCCGTCTACAGAGAAGCAGTCAGCATGTCACATATGGAAGTAGTGGTACAGCTTTGTAGGTGCTTGTCCGCAAATAGAAAATAAAAATGGTACAGTTTATTCGGAGGCCTGATTAGTAAAGAGAAATTGTGCGGGGAAACAATATGCAAATCAGTCTGGAAGTGCACTGGGGGAGTGTCCATGCACTTCTAGCCTGATTGGCATATGGTTCTACACTGGAGTTCTCATGACTGGCATACGGGCTCTCTACGATTTTTCTTAATTGAACCTACACGTCCATACCTCAGTCACCTCCCAAATGTAGGATCATGCGGAAAGGTTCTTGTCTATCTATATGTAAATTGACTCTTACGAGAAGAGGACTTGAACTCTATAGCGCCACCTGTTGGAAGTAGCGATACTACAAGTCACAATCAACCCTTTAACAAGCCTTGCAATATGACTTCGGATAAAAACCAAATCAGTATCTATCTATATAAACACCGAACCACGAGTTCACTGATGGATCCTCAGTAGTGATGAGCGAATGTGCTCTGATAAGGTATTATCTGAGCATGCTCGTATACCAAGAGTCTTCGGCGTGCTCAAATAATATGGTCGAGTCCCTGCGGCTGCATGTCTCGCGGCTGTTAAGCAGGCACAACACATGCAAGGATTACCTGTTTCTTTGGGTACTGTCACACAGTGGCATTTTGATCGCTACGACGGCACGATTTGTGACGTTCCAGCGATATATCCGTGACGTTCCAGCGATCTCGCTGTGTCTGACACGCTCCTGCGATCAGGGACCCCGGTGAGAATCGTACATCGTAGCAGATCGTTTGAAACTTTCTTTCGTCGTCTAGTGTCCCGCTGTGGCGGCATGATTGCATGGTGTAACATATATTGTATACGATGTGCGCATAGTAACCAACGGCTTCTACATCGCACATACGTCATGAAATTATCGCTCCAGCGTCGTAGATTGCAAAGTGTGACAGCAGTCTACGATGCTGGAGCGATATTGTTACGATGCTGGAGCGTCACGGATCAAGCCGTCATAGCGATCAAAATGCCACTGTGTGACGGTACCCTTAGACAATCCCTGCATGTGTTAGGGCTGCCGAAAAGCCGTGGGGACTCAACCATATTATTCGAGCACGTCAAAGTCATTCTGTTAGTATAAGAGCATGCTCAGATAACACCTTATCCCAGCACGTTCGCTCTTCACTTACTCTGTTAAACCTCTCTGCAGGGAGAAAGAGTATCAGAGGCTATAAAAGGCAAAAGGTGCACATTTTTTTTTAATGAAAATTACATTGCCCATTCTCAAAAAAGTGGACAACTACTTTATCAAATCTCCTCCACTGAGCACACAATGTATTATCTGCATTTCTATATAGGGCTGCAGCTAAATTTACGGTTTGTTAATTCAAAGTTATGTCAGAACACAAACTAAGAGGTTTCAAAAAATAAAATTAATATTTTTATGGCTCTGTCAGATTTGTGCTGTAAAAATATTCTTCTTCGGGAAGATAAATACTAATTAATACAATCCTGGAAGAAAAAAAACTAATAGGCAAATCCATCTTAAAAACCACTTTCCCTTATTAAAAATTATGTATTGTCCCGCATTCTGAAGGTAGCGCCACATTTTATATCAAACGTCATTTCGGCTGAAAAGTAAACAGCACTATCATATGCAGAATAATCAAATTGCAGGATAAATAAAGTCAAAGGTTTATGGCATAAAATATCAGGGAAGTATTAGATCTGGAAATGCTTTCATGAATGAAAAAGCAAAACCTCCAAAAGAATGGAACTATATCCAGGAAGAATGGAACTATATCCAGGAACATACAAGCTGCACTGAAATAATTTTCAAAATATAATGTTTGTGTCTTCACTCTCGTTCCTATAGTCCTTCACTTCCCACCAACCTCCCTCATCCCTACACCTAGTAATGAACTGGTCATATCTTCCGCCATCCTCCCCATCCATCTCACGTCCTCCTCAGATCTGTTCCTCAACATACAATCCTCTGTCTCCAAACAGACAGCCACCTCATGTCCTCTTTGATCTACTAACACTTCCTATGCTCCTCACTGACTGTGGGGATGTGGTGAGGAGGGCCAGGATTTGGAGAGATTATCTCCAAATCCTGGCCCTCCCCACCACATCCCCACAGTCACTTCTACCTTCCATCCACAATATATCACAAATTTCCACAACCTCTCTAACCTTATACCGATTCACCCAGACCCAGCTCCCCCACTCCCCCTAACAGGAGCTCAATGGAACGCTCACTCTGTCTGCAACAAACTCTCATACATCCATGATCATTTCATCACTAACAAAATCTCCTTCCTCAGCATTACCGAAACCTGGGTCACTCTTCTGACGCAGCTTCTCCAGCAGCTGCACTTTCTTATGGTGGATTCAATCTTTCTTACACAACACCCACCCCAGCAGCAAGCATGGTGGAGGAGTTGGTTTTCTCCTGTCTCCTTCTCCCAAATTCCACTGCCACCTTCAGTTATTCTCCCTTCTTTTGAGGTACATTCTGAGCATTGACTCCCGCTCCGATTGGCTGTATTTACCATCCCCAGGGTCAGCCATCACTTTTTCGACCACTTTACCACCTGGCTACTACATTTCCTTTCTGACTACATCTCCACTTTCATCATGCGTTACTTCAACATCCCCATTGACACTTCCCACTGAGCTGTCTCTAAGCTTTTATCTCTCACTTCCTCCTTCAGCCTCCCTCAATGGTCTTACGCAGCCACTCCGAAAAGATGGCCACACTGGACCCCATCTTCACCCGCCTCTGTTCCCTATTTAACCTTTAACTCACCTCTAAATCTAACCATAACCTACTCACAATCTCTACTCTCTCCTCTCCAGGTGCACAATTCACACTTCATAAACTTGCGCACCCTTGCAGTAAACCCACACACCTTGATATACTCCAACTTTCTGAGTCCCTTCTCGCTTTTGCAGACACTATGCAGATGCTGCTGACGCATTATACAACACCACAATAGATGCAGCTCTCTAATCGCTTGCCCCACCTCACATATACCAAAGTTGACTATGAACAGGCAACCGTGGCACACCAGCCTCACGAAAGAACTGAGGTGGGCTTCCAAGGTTGCCGAGTGGAGATGGAAAAGATTCCACTCCAACGAGCACTTCATTGCATTCAAACAAAACTGAAATAGCTGTTGCAAAAAAAAAACAAGTTTTATAAAACATTAAGCTTAAGATTAATAGGGGTGCCCAAACTTTTTCATATAACTGTATTATGGAGGACTACTCTAGGCTGCTTGTTTGGGGCCAAATTGCCAACTTACAAAACCCCCAACACATGTCACTACTAAATGGTGTTGAAAAAAAAATTTAGATGTTTTGGAAGATCAATAAACACTAGATTTTTGCTTACCCTTGCCTGATATCTGTCTGTTGCTGATCGGTAGAGAAGGCCACTGGGGAAGAGGGACGTTTTGGAGAGGTCTGAGAAGCGCGACGAGGGACCTTGGGTGACTGTGGGGCTTCTCCTAAAATATTTCCAAGGCCATATGAACAAACAGGGGTAGGACCATCAACCTGTGAGACTCCATGGAACTGGTTATTATTTTCCAGGTTTTGTAGAGCATCGCGGATGGGCATGTTTTCATTAATGTCATGATGTTTCACATCTGGGAGACGAGTCTTCCTGCTCTCTGGTCGATACAAGTAGTCGGAAACATTGTCCTTGGAATCGTCATCTTCAAAAATTCCTGACCTCTTCTCGGAGGTCTCACTGTCTTTCCTGTTTCGTGTATACCTGGACTGAAAATCTGAATCTCCCTCAGATTCAAAAGGTAGGCCATATTTTTCAGCCAGCTGGCGCCTACGTTCGGCTTTGTATCGAGCTATCCGGTCGGCTTTAGACTCCTGTTCTGGTGTCTCCATGTGTCCCGGAACGTTTGTAGTCTCGGCCTGAAGATCTGCAGGTCTAGGATGGTATCTTAACTTTGAATGTGTTTCTACTGAAGACTCTGAAGTGGCATCATCGTTTGTGTGTCCTGGATGAAGAAGAAAAAAAACAAAAAAAACAACTTGATTAGGATCAGGACTAGATTATAGCGCACAAATTGATCAATTTCCTTTGGGCACCCACCATGTACAAGTTAGTCTGCAGCTTTACTCAGATTATGTTGGTGAGCGACCCAACTGTACTTCGAGAGTGGGTGAGATCATATACTATGCGTATGAGAAGTAAGACAACATGGCCTTTACCTAATATTTTGCCCAGTGATCAGTGTCAACATTAATCCAGCCCTAAAAATAATAGATGCAGTAACAAACAGCTGGAACGCTCCACAAAGTTCACCTCCTACCTATATGATGGGTATATGCATCAGTTGCTCGCGTATATCTTGGGGTGTCTTCCTCTAATAGTCTGTTCTGTAACATTATTGGCGGTGCTTCATTTTCAATGCCTTCCAAACGTCTCGCAATTCTCTCTTTTCTGAAAAAAAGAAAGCACGTTCATGGAAACTCATTTTCTTCCAAGTCTACTGCAAAATTGTGTTCAAGGGCATGGCACGTACCGCTTCATCTCTGCAATTACCCTTCTGTTCGGCTCAAATAGCTTTCTTAGCTCTGAAACTAAAGAAAAAGGATGAGGCACCGGAATGTCATCAGAGTGTACAAAATACGACATCTTCAAACCTCATATTAAGAATCGAGATAAAATTTCACTAGCTCTGGATGCACTGACAATAAAGGACTAAAGATCCAAAAGGCATCAATATATATCCTACCATTCATTTAAAAATCTTCAAGAAAGGTCTGTGTTGTCTGATAGGTGGCTTCTTGCTTTTTTTTATTTCTCCAAGCTCAGTAACTCATGGCCTACAATGCCAATATCCACTGGGGTCGGCATACACAGGACGATCAAATTTCAAAGTAACCAAACTAATCTACTGCAAAATTTGAGCATTAACTGCAATTGGAAAAAAATCTTGCAGCCCCAGTTTTAGTGTTGACAAAGACAATAGAGGCTTGAATGCTGCACCTCCATCATTGCTTGGGTTTTCCCTTTATATAGGTGATAAATACATGGTCGATGGGGGGTAAAATCACAATCTTGAGAACAGAAGCCCCAAAGTCCTCTGTGTAAAAGGAGAGTAAGTGACCATTAAGATTGGTTAAAAAAAAAAAAAAAAAAAAACACCCACTAAGGGAAAATTCACATGCTGCAAATTTTTCTGCAGAAATTTCTGAATGAGGTTGTTTCAGATGATCGCAGTTACAGGACAATCTGCCACAAAATCTGTAGCAGATGACAACATGCCCAAGTAGTTGTATTTTTTTACATGGATTTTTTATATACGGTAATTTAAAAAAAAAAAAAAAGTTAAAATGTTCACCGAGGCCATCTTTTGGGATTCCCCCCCAAAAATTAAACCTACATAAGTCATTTTACAAGTTTGATCATGCAATACTGAACACATCACAACTTTTCTAAAAACTCGTGTAGAATTATAACTTTAATAAAAACTTAATGATATGATTCACAAGTTCTCCCCGGATTGTGATGCCAGATGGTCACCGGAGAACAAGAACTTGGACTTTCTTTATAATAAAGAGTCTAGAAATGGAATAAGAACAGACTTCCAGGTTTCCATATCTCAGAGTTTCCATGATGTGTGATGGATGAAATATTAATCTGCTACCACCACATACAGTGTGGGAAATAAGTATTTGATCCCTTACTGATTTTTTTAAGGTTGCCTACTGACAAATACAAAAACAGTCTATAATTTTAAGGGTAGGTTAATTATAACATTAAGAGATAGAAAATCAAAAATAAAAAATCAGGAAACACGGGTATTACATACCTGGTAATGTGTTTTTTCATGAGACATGACGGCACCACGAGAGAGGGGATCCGCCCATCAAGGACAGGAAACCTTCAAGATAAAAGGGGCAGCTCCTCTCTCCACATCAGTTGTTTTACAGAGTACGAGAGGAACTCCGCTGGTTAGTGTACACATAAATAATACATTCTATACGGTTCTATTCACCGATCCCCCAGGGAGTGTATAATACAAATAATGCTAATAATGCACCCAACTAAAGACGTGATCAAAAGGGTGGGAATATAAGGGTGCCGTCATGTCTCATGAAAAAACACATTACCAGGTATGTAATACCCGTGTTTTTCCATCATGCATGACGGCACCACGAGAGAGTTACAGAGATTTGTATTCTCTTCTAGGGAGGGATCACTGCTTGTAACACTCTTCTCCCAAAAGTGAGATCAGAGGTAGCAGATAGGTTTAGTCTATAATGTTTAAAGAAAGTAGACGGAGAGGACCAAGTGGCCGCCATACAGATTTGGTCGATGGTAGCATCTGCTCTCTCCGCCCACGACGTCGCCATGGCCCTCGTGGAGTGGGCTTTCAGACCCTGTGGAACAACCCTGCCTGCACTACTATATGCTAGAATAATGGCCTCTCTCACCCATCTAGCTATAGTCTGTTTTGAGGCTTTAAGGCCCTTCCTTGACCCCTGGAATGAAACAAATAAAGCCCTCTGTTTCCTCCAGGATTTAGACACCTCTAGATACTGTAGGATACATCTCCTAACGTCTAGACAATGGAGTCTCTCCTCTTTTTTGTTACTGGGATTGGGACAGAAAGAGGGTAGGGTTATATCCTGAGCTCTATGGAATCTCGATACCACTTTGGGGAGATATGCCGGATCTAATTTTAATACAACCCTATCATCCATAATTTGTGTGTAAGGGGGGTCAGCTGACAACGCGTGTAAATCCCCCATCCTACGGGCCGACGTAAGTGCCACTAACAAAGCTGTTTTTAATGTTAGTATTTTATCAGAAGTTGTATTTAACGGCTCAAAGGGGCTTTCCGTCAGGGCAGTTAACACTAGATTTAGATCCCATGGTGGAGGAGTAGGAGATGGGACAGAGTCAGCTCTACTACAGGCTCGGATAAACCTCACCACCCACCTATTACTTGCCAGGTCACAGTTGAATAGGGCTGCTAAGGCTGAAATGTGTACTTTGAGGGTACTAACAGCTAACCCCAGATCTAAGCCCTTCTGCAGGAACTCCAGTATTGCCACTATCGGGACCTCCCCTTCCCGTATTGGCCCTGAGCTGGACAGGAATTTCTTCCATATCCTCCCATAGATCTTGGTCGTTACTGGTTTTCTGTTGCTGAGCAAGGTGGATATTAACCCAGCTGAGAACCCTTCTTTCTCTAGTAACGACCGCTCAAATGCCAGGCTGTCAAATGAAGCCCGGAGTTCTGCGGGTGGTTGAAGGGACCCTGAGTTAGAAGGTCCTGGTCTTCCGGGAGAACCCACGGGTCCGTCACTGACATCACTCTCAGCCAGTAGAACCACGGTCTTTTCGGCCAGAAGGGCGCCATCACGATCACTCTGGCCTTGTCTTCCCTGATCTTCCTCAGAACCACTGGGATTAGACATATCGGTGGGAAGGCATACAGGAGTCCAGATGTCCATTTTATGCTGAAGGCGTCTACTGCCAACGGCCTGTCTGTAGGGTTCGGGGAGCAGAAGTTTTGGACTTTCTTGTTGACTTTTGAGGCAAAGAGGTCCACCCTGGGTTTTCCCCACATGTGCACTATCCGTTGAAAAACTGACTTTTTTAGGGACCATTCCCCTTGCCTCAAGTGGTTCCTGCTTAGAAAGTCTGCCTTTATGTTGTCCACACCTCGGATATGCAGGGCCGATAATGACAGGAAGTGCTTTTCGGCTAGAGACACGAGTCTTGTGGTTATGTGCATCAGTGCCCGAGAGCGGGTGCCTCCCTGGTGGTTCACGTATGCGACCGCTGTTCGGTTGTCCGATAGGACTCTCACATGATGCCCTGCCAAGTGTGGAAGTAATCTCTCTAGCGCCCTTTCTATTGCTAGGAGCTCCCACTCGTTTGAGGATAGATCTTTCTCCTCTTGAGCCCAGGGGTCTTGGACCCATAGTGTGTCTGAGTGAGCTCCCCATCCCCATGGACTGGCGTCCGTTGTGATTGCCATGGAGGCTGTGAATGTCCAGGGAACTCCTCTGGGGGATGACTATCTGTAACCACCATCTGAGAGATTGGAGCACAGAGTGTGGGAGAGTGAGCTTCGGCTCTAACTGTCCCTGAAGTTCTCGGTCGTTCTGCAGCACACACCATTGCAGTTCTCTTGCATGGAACTGGGCCCATTTTACTGCCGGTATGCAGGAGGTTAGGGACCCCAACACCGACATGGCCCTTCTTAAGGTCATTTCCGGCTTTTTTAATGTGGCCATAATCATCTGTTTGATTTTTTCTTCTTTTTCTTCTGGGAGGCGGCACTCCTGTGCCACGGAGTCCACTGTTATCCCCAGGAAATTCTGGACCATTGCCGGCTCTAACTTGGACTTCTTGAGGTTTAGTTGCCATCCCAGTGTCTGAAGAGTGCCCATCACTATCCTGACCTGCTCCTGACAGTGAGAAAAGTTCTTTCCCACTATCAGGAAGTCGTCCAAGTAGGGAATTATTAGAGTGTCCTTTTCCCTGAGATGTGCTGTGACCTCTGCAATCAGCTTCGTAAATACGCGTGGGGCGGTTGCTATCCCAAAGGGCAGAGCCCTGTACTGGAAGTGACGCAGCTGGGACCCCATCTGAACTGCCACTCTGAGGAACTGACGATCTTGTTGTCTGATTGGGACGTGATAATAAGCGTCCTTGAGGTCGAGGATGGACATGTAGCACTGGGGATAGAGAAGTTTCACCGCCGATTTTATGGTTTCCATCTTGAATGATGGTACTACAAGAAATTTGTTGAGGCCTTTTAGATTTATAATTGTCCTCCAAGAGTTGTCCGGTTTTTTTATGAGAAAAAGAGGGGAATAAAATCCTTCCCTCCTTTCGTCTATAGGAACTTCTTCCAAGACGTGCTTGTCTAGGAGTGATGTTACTTCCCCCTCCAGACTGTCTTGCTTCTCTTGGGAGGACTGTACCGGGGTCTGCATATACCTTCTTGGAGGCCAGTGGTGAAACTTTATTCTTAGGCCTGATCCTACGATCTGCCGGATTCATATGCTGGAGGAGATCCTCTCCCAGGCTGGAAGGAAGTGAGAGAGCCTCCCTCCCACCTGAGAAGGACCGTCACTGGGAGGGTTTTTTGGTGTCTCTGGGGGACTTGCCGAAATAGAAGCCCTTTCCTCCCCTGGGTCGCTTGTCCAGGTTGCTTCTGTCTCGGTCCCTGTACTGCTGTCTTCGGAATCTTTGGCCTCTCCGAAAGGAGCGACGAAAGGGCTGAAACGGCTGTCTTGGAAAGTTCTTCTTTTTATCCCCGGCCTTCTCCAGTACCTCATCTAATGCTGGTCCGAACAGGAAGTTTCCCTCACAAGGCAAAGAGCAAAGCTTCATCAGATGTCTTCCATCTTGAGGGTTCCCCGTCAAGGACAGGAAACCAACTGATGTGGAGAGAGGAGCCGCCCCTTTTATCTTGAAGGTTTCCTGTCCTTGATGGGCGGATCCCCTCTCTCGTGGTGCCGTCATGTATGATGGAAAAAATCATATTGTATAAATTATATAAATTTATTTGCATTTTGCAGTGAGAAATAAGTATTTGATGCTCTACCAACCCATTAAGACTTCTGGCTCCTACAGACCAGTTAGACATTCCTAATCAACTTGTTACCTGCATTAAAGACAGCTATCTTACATAATCACCTTTATAAAAGACTCCTGTCCACAGACTCAGTCAGACTAACCGCTACAACATGGGCAAGACCAAAGAGCTTCATAAGGATGTCAGGATCATAGACCTGCACAAAGCTGAAATGGGCTACAAAATCATAGGTAAGACTCTGGATGAGAAGGAGACATGTTGGTTATTGGTGCAATAGTAAGAAAATGGAAGAAATACAAAATGACTGTCAATCAACATCTATCTGGGGCACCATGCAAAATCTCACCTCGTGGGGTATCCTTCATCATGAGGAAGGTGAGCGATAAGTCTAAAACTACAAGGGGGAACTTGTTAAGGATCTCAAGGAAGCTGGGACCACAGTCACCAAGAAAACCATTGGTAACACATTGCGCCTTAAAGGTTTAAAGGTCCTGCAGTGCCCCAAGGTCCCCCTGCTCAGGAAGGCACATGTGTAGGCCCATATGAAGTTTGCCAATGAACACCTGGATGGTTCTGTGAGTGATTGGGAGATGGTGCTGTGGTCAGAGGAAACAAAAATTGAGGTCTTTGGAATTAAACGGAACCTGTCACCCCGTTTTTTCAATATGAGACAAAAATATGGTTCAATACGGCCTGAGATCAGCTTTACATAAGTACCTTTCATATCCCCGGATTCCCAACCTTTGCTGCCAAAATACCTTCGTAATCTCTCCGTTTTCATATGTCAATCACCCCTGTCCGGACTGTGGGCAAAGCATGAAATCATTATTGCGCATGCGCCGGCTTTTGACCTTATGCTCTGTGCCCCGAAAGCATAGAAAGACTTCCGGGGCACAGAACATCAAGGAAAATGCCAGCGCATGCTCAATAATTATTTGAATGCTTTGCCCATTGTTGGGCAAAACATACTGCGCACGCACGAGATGCCACTGGAATGCGCAGGCGCAGAAAACTACACAAAAGCAGGAAAGAAGATTTGTAGAGCAAAGCCAGAGGTGGGGAGAATCGGTGATTAGGCCACGCCCATCGGACCAGATCGGGGTGATTGACAAACAAAAATGGAGTGATTACTAAGGTATTTTGGCAGCAAAGGTGGGGGATATGAAAGGTACTGATGTAAAGCTGAGCTCAGGCCCTACTGAACCATATTTTTAGCTCATATCGAAAAAACGGGGTGACAGGTTCCCTTTAACTCAACTTGCCGTGTTTGGAGGAAGAGAAGTGATGCCTATGACCCAAAAAACACATCCCCACTGTCAAGCATGGAGGCGGAAACATTATGTTTTGGGGGGGGGGGTGTCTCTGCTAAGGGCACAGGACTACTTCACCGCATTAATAGGAGAATGGATGGAGCCATGTACCATAAAATCCTGAGTGACAACCTCCTGTCCTCTGCCAGGACATAAAAAATGGGTTGTGGCTGAGTCTTCCAGCAAGACAATCACCCAAAACATACAGTCAAGGCAACAAAGGAGTGGCTCAAAAAGAAGCACATTAAGGTCATGGAGAGGCCTAGCCAAGTCTCTAGACATTAATCCCATAGAAAACTTATGGAGGGAGTTGAAGCTCCGAGTTGCCAAGCGACAGCCTCAAAATCTTAATGATTTAGAGATAATCTGCAAAGAGGAGTGGACCAAAATTCCTCCTGACATATGAGCAGACCTCATCATCAAGTACAAAAACATCTGACTGCTGTGCTTTCCAACAAGGGTTTTACCACCAAGTATTAAGTCTTGTTTGCCAGAGGGATCAAATACTTATTTTTCACTGCAAAATGCAAATAAATTTACATAATTTATATAATGTGATTTTCTGGATTTTATTTTTGATATTCTCTCTCACTTTTAAAATTAACCTACCCTTAAAATTATAGACTGTTAATGTCTTTGTCAATGGGAAACTTAAAATCAACAAGGGATCAAATACTTATTTCCCCCCACTGTAAGGCAGTAACACTTCTTATACTTAGTGATGAGGGAGCACGCTTGTGTGCTGAGTGTTGTCGAAAAAGAGTCCCCGCAGCTACATATCTCGCACACCGAAGACACTTAGCACACAAGCATGCTTGGATAACACCTTATAAGTGGCATGTTCGCTCCACACTACTAGTGACCAAAGAGGATGAAGATCACTTATACCATCTCTAGTAAGGGCCGTCTCTGTTCAGCCAGAAAACACCATGAGTCTTACAAGTTCCTACCTTTAGGAAGGACAGCGAGGATGTGTGCATCAATATCCTTTGAGCTGTTTCTTAGGTCTCCAAAGTTTGTTGGGAAGCTAAATCCAAAAAATGAAAGAAAATGTCATCTCGGATCAATGACTTACGTTTCTAAAATTTTGGGGGTACAAGCATAGTTAAACAATATGGCTGCTAATACTACATCAGGGGGCAAAGCTGGATGACCACCACAAACTATCAATATGGTGGCACGTTTACCGAACTCTAAATTACATCCCACCATTCTTTCCTTTTACTGGTAGCTCCCCAATCTTACCCAAAAAATCACACAAGTTGCATTCTACTGAACAGATTACTAGTCATTTAATTTTCTTGGCATGCGGTGAGATGAAATTAAAAGGGTTGTTCCAAAACTGCTTCCAGTACAAGAAGGTGAGCCGGCCTCTGGTGGGTCAACATCTACCGATACCTGCAGGAACGGCCGCTGGATACCTGCCGATCGCACATGATGCCACCAGCCTTGTTCCCCGCATGGTGGTGCCTTCAGTCACTCACCTGTGCCGGCATGTGGAATAGGTCCCAGTCACTTATTCACAGAATATTTGCCCCGTAAAGAGCATAGTAAACATTTTGATGGGAATGCAGCCCCAAATCAGAACTGCGACTCCTTTCCCTTATGGTCCTCATACACAATAGAGTAACGTTGGCCAAATTCGCTCATATCGGAGGGCTTGGTTGACACGATAATGTGTATAGGGGGGTCTCCGAACGCTCCCTCGAAAGAGAATGTTGGAGAAGATGAGGATCCAAAATGTCCGATTTTGGACATGTGATAAGTCGTGGCCAGACTAATGTGACAATGGCTCTTAGAGAGCACCACCGCGCTCAGCAGAACGAATGCTCTTGTGTATGGAGGAGTAAGAAAAGATGGCTGCCGGATGGCCGATCGGTTGGGCTGACATCTATGCATCTATTATGTATGGGGTCCCTTAGACGAAGGTGGAATCAAGGGGACAGTGTCCTAAAGGTCAGACCCTCACCAATTGTAAGCCTTGTGATATGCAATCACTTAAAGTATTATAACGGAGCTGTCAATGGGTCTAAGCAAACATTTGACTTTTTGAATGTTTTAGAGAAAAATAACTTTTCACTATAAGCCTTTCATTAAATATCACAAACCGCATATTTAACAATTTTTTTTTGCCTGTTCCGATTCCTACCTATAGCTAAATAAACATGTCAAAGTATTATATAAAAAAAAAAAAAAAAAAAAAAAAAAAAAGAGAAAGGCTTTTTTTTTTTTTTTTTTTTTACACTTTTAACAAAAATTCATTTTGAAAGGTATTTGACAAGATTAACTTCCTGATACTGAAATCCACCAGAGACGCACGAGGTCACAGCAGTAATGGAACTGTTAAATGAAAACAAGCCGGGAACGTATCCTGTGGAAATATTACATCACTGCTGACCGTGTTTATTACTAGTGGGGTGGAAAGCTTTAATATATATTCTCCAGGTCACACTGCGTCCAAAAAAATGTCATCAAACCATATATAAAATGTAATCGGGGAGCAACAAAATGCCTGGAAAGCCCGGCCTGAACTTGTCACCAATTCCAATAAACCATAGCTGATTACGTGTAAAGAGGAGAACGGAGGGAGCCTGGTGAATAACTGCAGCTCGGGAACGCTGATATAATACCCTCATTATTAGAAGTGACGCGGCCTCAGGCTTTAAGAAATTCGAAAGGGAAGAAAACTCCAGGATCCCCCTTGTCTAATGAAAAGGGAAATCTCCGAGGTGCCTGGCACAATGTAAGCTCCGAAATGTGCCCAGCTAAGAGATTCCAGACCGACGTGGGGTGGAGGAATGCGTGTTGGAAGGGGATAAAACCCAAAATTGAATGTCCTTTTTGCTCAGAGAAGGAAATGGTTTTGGCTTAAACTCTCCGTGCTCTCTGGATGTCGTGACCACACACGTGAACTGCTTTTCACTTGGCTTAGTCATCAAACAAAGGGTGTGTGCTCAAAAATTGCAAACAAAAACGAAAAGAAAAATTTGAGATTTTTAGAATATTCTCACTGTAAAAAGGGCTATCCAGGATTAGTAAAGAAAAAAAAGGGTAACAATTTATCCGAGCACATTCGCTCATCACTAATAATTAACAGTCACTTTCTCCTACTGCAGACATGGCAGTGGGGGGAGGCTCCTGCTGCAGCCAGTTTTCTTACAGCCACAAATAGAACATTGAAAAGGAGGAGACACACATAAATGATTTGCGCTTGTGCGACAGCCTCAACACGTGGGGTTTGTGCAACAAACAGGCAATTCCCCCATGAGTTGAGGCTGTTTAACAGCCGTAAATCACGCAGCTGCAGAGACTCGAATATACAAGCACGTCCAGATGCTCGTTAAGCCATTATGAGAAGTGGATGATCCCAGTTTTAGTTCATGGTTTCTGTAGCACTGAGAATTGCAGTAGGGGTTTTCTATCTATTGATGAAGTCATACGGTATAGTTTTTATTGTACCTTGAGGTTTTCCTTAATTGAAGTCTTGAATTTCGATGACTGATTGGACCTTCTCTAATGAAACCTTTGGGAAAAGAAAAAAAAAGTGATCAGATAAGAATTACATTTCATTTTTTATGTAGGGTGCATTTTAAAAATAAATACAAAATTGCTGTTGTACCCCCTTCCTAAAATTACCAGGATCCTTTACGCCAAGAGCAGAAGAGTTCGAATAGCTGACATTTGCCCAAGAATGGCAACGGACCAAAGAAATACAACATGCAAAACTATTGTCAGGATGCAATTCACATCACAAACACGAGCTGGGGAGAAATTGATCGGTTTAAAGCTGGACATCTTGCAGCACATCTCCAGATATGCTAAACCAGGAAGAAAGGTAAGCGATGACACATTATATACGGTATATATAGATCTTATATATTTGAGATGGCTTTGAAATCTATTCAATGATCAATATAGATCAATTAGAAATACCATTTGCCTTTCTTTAAATGTTTTCAACAAATACATCTAAGACTCAACGCATTTTGGAGGGTAAGTGCATTAAAATGTAAACGTTTTTGCAGGCCCTGAGCTATCATATGTCTGGATGGTATAACAATACTGGAGATGTGGATTTCTGATTTTATAAATGGTAACTTTACTCAGTCACCAAGAATTGTGTCATCTCAATAAAATGTTGGCAAGAAAGTCTAAGATGCCAGGACACTGACCGCAGGGTTTGAGAACAGAAGCCCGGTACCAAGATAGACATACATCCCACAGGATAACCTTTTGCGTCCAACAGAAAAAAAACAAACATCCCCTACCAATTAGTCTACTGCATGGTTCCGTAGAAAGGTAGAACACACCCTAAGAGATATTAGACCAGATTCATTAAGGCTGAAGTTTCATTCACCAGTCTCACTGATCGGCGAGTAAGATGCACACAACTTACTAGGGGTTGTGACCCTCATCAAATTTTACTGCAGATGGGTTGGGGTAAAAGCTGTGGCCAAGTTACGTTTTAACTTTGTTCAGTCTCTCGGTGGGCTTCATCATAACACATCACTCGCCAATTCCACCAACTTTGGCCTTGGTGGACATTACACCTAAAAGTCGTGAATTTGTTTTTGCACAACTTCCTTTTGACATTTGAAGAGGTCATCTTCCTGTATTCTGGTGACAACAACTTCATGACTCTGGCTTGTTATTCTGCTACTTCATTGATTATACAAAAACAAGTAAAACATTTCCCAAATCTCCGAGGTTCAAAACCTGTTTCTATGTTCCATTTTAGGAACTGATAAAAAGGATTCATTGGGTAATGAGATCTGCTAACAAGTCGTTCCAAACTGAAGCAGAAGTGGGGGTCTTCCTGGTTTTCTCTTCTGGGTCACTTCACGCTCTACATTAAAAAACCGAAGAGCAGAACTGTAAACGATAGTGTGAATAAAGCAAAAGGAGGCAGATTGGTCCATCCAAGGTCAAAAATTAGATCTTAACTGTACTAATAACTTAGATTCATGTATAAAGGGAAATGGGGATATGGGAGAGTCAGCTCACCGCTGGAAGTCTCTTCAGGAAAGCAACTATCAATAACTTAGATTGTGGCGCTATTTGAATTGAGTCGATGGAAACAAAACAGATAACCCAAAAAATAAAATATATTTATCGGATTCCTAGTCTTTTTCTAGGTCCAGAACAAGATTCTAAGAGAACCGAAAACATTGCCTTAGAACAACAAACGAAACAACCACACAAAACATTTCACCAACATATTCGATTAGCTTGTGTTGGCCAAAGTACCAGTTACCTGACCCATAATACAGGGTTTTAGCCTGGAGCCAGTCAGCTTCACCAAATTCTGATGTGACGACATTCAGATGTACTTGGTTCACATTAGTATTTGGAACTTCTGTGCTGCAAATAAACATGTGCTTTCCAACCATATTCTTTAAGAGTTTAGTTGGTTCTTCAAAGCAGGAAAGGAAAAACCCGAAAAGCAAAATGACTATTGCCTGTATATAAACATACCCAGATCCTCCTCCATCCGTAACTTGGATACTTCGGTCAAAACTGGAAAATTTGACTTTTTTATTAGGTTCACCAGGGACACTGCTGAAATATATTGAGTCATGCGAGAGTCATTATTGCCAATTCAACAAGATGCCATTTTGGTTTCCCAAACAGACCGGTTTGTCTTGTCATGGATTAGGCAAGGAGGTGTTACAGTTCATCTGTCAAATTCCTTACTATGAAAAGACAATAATCACATCTAAAGAATATTGTATTTACCATCACATTAGTAATGACAATAGGACACCACTAAAAGGTCAAAATATACAGAAGGTTTTTTTTATTTTAATTTGGTCTTCTAAAATCTCAGTTGATCAAAGGTAGAGAACGACTTTCGGTTTGACGTTTCCGGGGTATGATTAGTATACACTGCAATTATTAATTCTTCCCTTTGACCTCTTGCTTTGCCCCTCAACTATAGGAAGGTGCTACCACTCAAACTGGTCAATAAGGAATTCCTCAGCTCTGACTCCTCTTAATACACTGTATTCATCATATTATATAGCACTGTGCACTGACCGTTGCTCATTTTGCCTTTCTACCCGGACAATTTTTCTCTTTTCCATTAGGACTATGATGTCAAGCGATTAAAAACTGACCAGCTGAATCCTTATAAGCTATGCAAAAATCCCTGGCTGGAGATAGGAGGAGCGGCTGGGTCAGGGGTTGAGGGTGATAAATGCTGGGACAAGAGACTTCCCGTTTCTACATAGAACAGAGAAAAGAATAATTATCTGGGTAGAAAGGCAAAACAAGCAATTGTAAGTGCACAGCACTGTATAATATGATGATTGCAATATATTAAGAGGATAAAAACTTTGATGGGAAGAGGAGGAGTGCTTCTTTAACTCCTCCGACATCATTTGTCAGGTGAGAGTCAGAGTCCAAATACACTTTTGGTAAGGTAAACGCATCGATATTGGCAGGTTTGACAAACGTTAGCCTGATGTGTATGGGGGCCTTAATCCCGATGGCCCTTTATTCAAGTGTATGGACAAACATTGTCAAAAAGAAAATAAATGCAAGAATTTCAAATTTTGGCTTGTGGGCCTCCAAAATAAAATAATCTAGTATAAATCAATGCATTACCAAGCAGCAGGTGACTACGAGGCTTTTTTCTTAAAAAGTAATCCCTTACTTGCACTATTGTCAAGGGAGAAACGTGTAACAACGTTAAAGTGCTGTAAAGTGTTTGCGTATGTGACAGGGAAAGAATATTTAGATTCACAAGAGACTTCAGATTTGCCTTCATATCTAGGTGAAAACATCAATACTTTATATATCACTGTGCCTCACGCTCGCTCCAGGGCTCCATTTTCTGCCCTGTTGAAGTCCATGGAAATATTCCAATTTTATTATTTATGGACTAATCAAAGGGTCAGGGTGTCCTCTAATGATTAAGTCATTTTAGCCATCACCCGCTCATTTTTTTTAATGTTGGCAATTGTTTTTCATGTCAAGCTCTTTATTTAATTTACCGAATTTAATTAATTTACTTATATTGCAAGATCTTGCAAGTGCTATTTTAGACAACTTTATGTAATTTAATAAAGATTTTTTTTAGCAGTCTCCTTATGAGAGGACATATATTACCTCTATACACAACTGATAGCACAGGATCTGATTAATAGACTTTTCCAGAATTCCCTGTGTTAGGTACAGCTCTGTACATAGAAGCACCCCTCTGAAAGTTTGTATCCCCTAATATACTGCAATCATCATTATATAGCACTGCATACTTACAATTGCTCATTTTGCATTTCTACCCAGATAATTCTTTATCCATTAGGTCTATGACATCATGTGATTAAAAACTAACTAGCTGAATCCTTCTAAGCTCTATGTAGAGACAGGAGGTCAATTTTCCCTGTATGAGTCAAATTAATGCAATAGTCCCTGGCATAGGGAGGATGGAGCAGCTGGAGGAGGTGAAGAGGGGAATGATAAATGCAGGGACAAGAGACTTAATGTTTCTACATAGAGCAGAGAAAAGAGACGAATTACCTAGGTAGAAAGGCAAAATGAGCAATTGTAAGTACACAGCGCTATATAATATGATAATATTTTACGAGGATAAAAACATTGATGGGAAGAGGAGGAGTGCTTCTTTAAGTGCCTGTTTCTGATATTGCAACTCAATGCTCCTCAGTTCTATTCAAGTGAACGAGACAGAACTGTAATACCAGGGAAAGCCACTACAAAATGTGCGGCGCTGTACCGCTGAGATATCGCTGACTGATCATGGCCAAGCAGATATTACATATCTATGCTGTAAAGTTCCTCCAGGTAAAAGGGGGTGTCCCTGTGTCACAAAAAAAATGGCTGCACTAGACCAAGAAGTGGGTGCATGTAGTAATATATTTAAGAATACAGTATTTGTATTATACCCCCCACCACACACAAACAAAAAGGCGGCAAAGATCAAAAGCGCTAGTTCAGACTAGAGGAAAATCGGCCAGCAGACTGCCGGCCGCCATCAGGTGGTGGAAAATTGGCAACAAAGGTTTAACGTGGCTATCCAGGACCTAAGATATTGATAACCCAATGTGTCAGATAGGTAATCAATATCTGATTGGCATGGGGTCTGACTTACGGCACGAGTGGTAGTAATCGGGAGTAAACCTTTATACAGAGGAGGAACATCGTAGCTGTACAATATTTTAATGTATGTTCTAATGAACCCATATCAGCTCCTATTGAAGTGAAGGTGTTGGCGTCAGGCGACTTGTTTTTTTGCTTTTGTGCAATTCTTATTTTTAAAAATTAAATATTCATCCATTTTCCTAGCCCATGACAATTCTTGGTTTCTGAAAATATAGGGAATGATCAATTCAGCTACTTAGCTGACGCAGCAGCGATCGGCCTCAGTAAGTGATTGGCTGCAGCTGATCAGGGGGTTCCCAGTCAGGACATCATCACTAGCAGAACTTAAGATGGGGGACCAGGGAGCACTAACTCGGCAAAAAGAGGATGCACTTATTTAAAATGGATGAATGGCATAAAAAGTGAACAGCCCCTTGCGGGTGCAGTCACACGCAGCGGTCGGGCAGAGCTTTGGTCACCCAGTTAAAGGAACCTGAACTCTCGCCAGCTGCTTTCTCTATTAAGGGAAAGCTTGTGTGTGCATTCAGAGTAACTGATAAGAGAATGTGTATCAACTGTTAACCTTCACTTTAAAATCCAATAGATTACCTTCTAACACCTAACAATAGCCTACAATGTCCACACGCAAAGCTGAACCCAAGAACACCTGTCACATGCACAGATCCGCTGCCGCAGCACTCCGGGTACACGTCGATGCCGCCAGCAGGAGGGAAGGAATGGACATCCCACACCGGGACAATGGAGCTGTGCAAAACACTCACAAGCCATTCACATCAGATTTAATGAAGTGGCACAGTGGCCGGCTGTAGCCCTGGCAGAAAAATGTGCCGTCAGCTTTTCCTTTGTAGGCCAGCCAGAATAAACACAACTTGGAGAAAAGAAAAAAGAAAAATGACACTTGGGTTTGAGAAATAAATCATCAAATTTTCCAGTTCTAAATTTCTCTGGAAAATATTGTGCGAGACGATTCCCCAATGTGACAGCGCTCTAATCGGATTGCAGAGTTTTTCCTTCACTTCATTAAGGAAAGCACGAATCATTACAAGGTAATGTTGCTTCTCTTCTCAGAGGCAGGCCATGCAGCTGACCACACGCAGAAGGGGGAACGACCAGCTCCCCTGCACATGAGGCATGTATGGTGGAACAACAAGTCCCTATGGAGTATGCAGAGGTCACGCAGGAATACCGCCATAATGCAGCATCTTTACTAGAGGAGCAACTCGATTCATGGTATTTTGGTGCAGCTCCAGGGTGGCATCTTCACTTCTAAGTGGGCCATCCTTGGAGCCACCCACACGGCCATCCTTGGAGCCAAAAAAAAGTAAAAAAAAAAATAATACATTTGTAACAAGGAAACGGCCACCCAGTACATACATACACACACACACATTATTTATATATATATACATAGCTCAAAAAAGTGAAGGGAACACAAACAATATAATTGAAAGGAAATCAAACTTCTGTGAAATTAAACTGTCCACTTAGGAAGCAACACTGATTGCCAATCAATTTCATATGCTTTTGTGCAAATGGAATAGACAACAGATGTAAATTATTGGCAATTATCAAGACACCCTCAATAAAGGAGTGGTTCTGCAGGTGGGGAACACAAACCACATCTCAGTACCAATGCTTTCTGGCTGATGTTTTGGTCACTTTTGAATGTTGGTTGTGCTTTCACACTCGTGGTAGCATGAGACGGACTCTGCAACCCACACAAGTGGCTCAGGTAGTGCAGCTCATCCAGGATGGTACATCAATGTGAGCTGTGGCAAGAAAGTTTGCTGTGTGTCAGTGTAGTGTCCAGAAAATGGAGGCGCTACCAGGAGACAGGCCAGTACACCAGGGGACGTGGAGGGGGCCATAGGAGGGCAACAACCTAGCAGCAGGACCGCTACCTACGCCTTTGTGCAAGGAGGAACAGGACTAGCACTGCCAGAGCCCTGCAAAATGACCTCCAGCAGGCCACAAATGTGCATGTGTCTGCACAAACGGTTAGAAATCGACTCCATGAGGATGGTCTGAGGGCCCGATGTCCACAGATGGAGGTTGTGCTCACAGCCTATCACCATGCAGGACGCTTGGCATTTGCCACAGAACACCAGGATTGGTAAATTCACCACTGGCGCCCTGTGCTCTTCACAGATGAACGCAGGTTCACACTGAGCACATGTGACAGAGTCTGGAGACGCCGTGAGGAGCGATCTGCTGCGTGCAACATCCTTCAACATGACTGGTTTGGCAGTGGGTCAGTAATGGTTTGGGGTGGCATTTCTTTGGAGGGCCGCACAGCCCTCCATGGGCTTGCCAGAGGTAGCCTGACTGCCAATAGGAACCGAGATGAGTTCCTCAGACCCCTTGTGAGACCATATGCTGGTGCGGTCGGCCTTGGGTTCCTCTTAATGCCAGACCTCATGTGGCTGGAGTGTGTCAGCAGTTCCTGCAAGATGAAGGCATTGAAGCTATGGACTGGCCCGTCCGTTCCTCAGACCTGAGTCCGATTGAACACATCTGGGACATCATGTCTCGCTCCATCCACCAACGTCACACCACAGACTGTCCAGGAGTTGGCGGATGCTTTAGTCCAGGTCTGGGAGGAGATCCCTCAGAAGACCATCCGCCGCCTCATCAGGAGCATGCCCAGGCGTTGTACAGTAGGGAGGTCATACAGGCATGTGGAGGCCACACACGATACTGAGCATCTTTTCCTTGTCCTGAGGCATTTGCACTGAAGTTGGATCAGCCTGTAATTTGATTTTCCACTTTGATTTTGAGCATCATTCCAAATCCAGACCTCCATGGGATATTTTGATTTACATTGATAATTGTTATGTTTTATTGTTATGAACACATTCCACTATGCAATGAATACAAATTTGCAACCATTCAGAGATATCTAGGATGTGGGATTTTAGTCTTCCCTTTACTTTTTTGAGCTATATGTGTGTTTTATACCACTACCCCTGGTGAGAAGACAGCAGAGACATTAAAGTGGAAGGCAGCCCATACAGCTCCATAATACACAGTACGGCCTGTGAACACATTGCTTATTTGTTTTGCTTTTTTCTGAGAAGATGTCACAAAACCTGAAAGATTTTCTAGTACCAGCAAAATAAAGGACATCCGTGAAGTCTCATGCACACGTTGCCCATTTTTTTCTTGCAAATTTAATTCTGCAGCGCATCAGTTCTTTCAGTGTTTTCGCTGCAGCTTTCACCCATTCTAATGAGTGGGGGAAAAAACGGCAACAAAAAAGCATGTTAAAAAAACAAAAACAATGAAAACCGCAAGAAACCTAATTTACATAATAGGTTCAGAAATTCTGCAACGTCAAAAACTCACCAAATACTGACAGTGGGAACACGGCATAAGGCTTTATTCAGACAGGTTTTTTCTTTTTTTATAAGTATTTGTATGCCAAAACCAGGAGTGTCTCCAAAACACAGAACAGGTGTCAATCTTTCAATTCTAGCTTTTCTCGATAAATTCACTCCTGGTTTTGGAATACAGACACTTGTGCAAAGTATTGATGTGTGAATGAGCCGTAATACTCCATATGCCGCCAAATGGTGCCATATAATGGGGATTTCTCTTTCCTGGCAGTAATGAATCTTGGCAAAAAATATCCCCTCTCCAAGATCCTATCACATTGTATAATAGGAGGTGTAATAATAATATTAGCAAAAGCCTCCAATTAGAAATGTAGCATAGTTCTACTGATTCGCCATGTCTATTACCCCATGTGCAGGGCATTGCAGCAGGTATCCATGGTTATGACCATTTGAGTGATCGTAACCATGGATATCTAAGCTACTGCAATGCCCTGCACATGGGGTAAGCAACATGGCGAATCAGAAGAACTATGGGAGATGGGAAAACAACTTTAGTACAAAATGTAGAATGTGCATGAATTTACTATGACACACATGATGGGACAATACGTCTAGGGGCGCAGTATTGCAGTAATATATAACTCGGAGGTCATGGTGCATAAGATTTCAATCAGCAGCTACTAATTAGTAAAGATCCAGACTCTGTACCCGCTGTGCCAGCAGCGACAAGGTTCACCTTCCTACTTCCTAGCACAATGCAATGACCCCTCTTTCGTGGGCTGCAGCTGTGTACAGAATGGTCGCTACCTGAAATCACATCCCCAACGCTACAGAAAAATCTCGTCCTGCTTTTTAAATAGAAATGTGCCAAAAAAAAAAAAAAACGCAAATATGGTAGATCTGGATTAAAACTTTGTGACAATCAACGTTAACGAGGCAAAGTCAACGTAATCTCGTTAGCAGATCTGTGTAATCTGTCTGTAGAGTAGAGGGGGAAAAAAAAAAGTAACGAAGATAGAAAACAACAGAACGTCAATAATAATGTGCTGGAAACTAGCGAGGCACAAAATGATAAGAAATCACATGAAGCTCATCGTGGTTAATTGCTTGAGACACAAACCTGGATCCTCGGGGCAGATGACGCTTCCCACGTAAGTGGAGATCCACCGGTTCCTAAACATGGTGTCTGGTCCGTTATCCCAAGGAGCAGAGGCACAGAGGACCCCGGCAGAAGACCCCGGCTCCAGGCCCGTTCCAGCAAGGAGACAGAGCAATTTCCCAATCCTGCACTGAAGCCGTCAGGCTGGAGACACTAAGCACAGCGAGCGCATAGCAATGGGCTGGGAAGCCGGAGCAAACCAAGCCGGTAATCAGATTACAGACAGAAATTAGGCACTCAAGTGCAGGTTGGGTCAGATGCGGCTGAAAAGTGCAGATTGGGCCAAAATTACAACAGATGCTTCAGAAAAGACAAATTAACAAAATGAAAAAAGACTAACGCAGCAGAAGGAAGTAAAAAATAAAAGGGGGGGGGGGGAAAAGTCACTTCCAGGAGAATAAACTTCAATCAGCTGCAGGATAGTGCAAAGATTGCTGTGCGAAGGAGGAGGACGCGGCTAATAAAACAGGTAGGACGGTGCAGCGCTGCACAGGCTACACAGTATGGGGAATCCGATGGAAGTCACCGCCGCACATGTGGTTCACATCATGCGTAATATCAGACAATAATCTCCACATTAAATACCAGAAATGACAGAGGTAGTCATGGAGAATGATGTAAGGACAATGCGTGGGCTCAGCTGCTCCACATAATTGATTAGGCTTCAACCTAGATTCATTCATTGACCGCAACATGGTTCACATCCTGAACAGGAGGTATTACTACAAGCTGCGTGGGTTAAAAAGGCAAAAAAAAAAAAAGTGATATATGTAATATTGTAGCCATCAGATTGGAGGAATACTTTTTGATTGTCACTTGCACAAAATTTTTTTTAGCTAAAGCCATGTAAAAATTCCTGAGCTCCTATGATTCTGCGGCCACATCACATTTGTTCCTTCTGAAGTACATTATGTGAAATCTCTGCTTTCTGGGCAATTCTTCAGTGTTGTCTGATGGGGGGAAAGGGGTATTGCCTTCACCCTTTCCTTCCAGGTGCCGCTAATCAGATACCAAGCTGTAATTGGCAGTGTCTGGGAGGGAGGGGTAAAAGCGCATAGCTACAGATTAGACTGAAGAAACGCCCAGTTGGACTGCAAGCAAAGATTTCACATACTGCACTGCAAAAGCAACAAATGTGAATATCTTTGCAATGGAGTGGCGCAGCGCAAAACGGAAAACGTGGCAGAATCATGCAAGTTCAGGGATTTTTTTTACAAGGCATTTAACTACTTTTTTTGAGCATGTGACAGATTCCCTTTAAAGAATTGGACCTACAGGGTAGGTACAATCCCGGCACGTTTTGGGGCGATCTTAGCCACGAAACATGCGGGACAGGAACTTTAGCATGGTGCATGAGCATCAGCGATACTGAGCAACCCGATGCAAATCAGAGTGGCGAGCAGGCTTACTCATCACTACTGACAAGCCAATTTTTCCCCCTCTGCATAGGTATGCAATTTTTAAGGCATGACGCAGTTTACAAGATGCATTTTTGCTGTGATTCTCCAAAAACACCGCAAAGTTGTAGTGTATTTGGGGATTTAAAGAATTTAAAAAAATGAACGTATCAACCACAGCCCTACCCTAGGATATACCTGTAAGTTCTCCGGACATGTTGATTTTAGTAGATAATCTTATTTCATAAATTAGACTTCTGGAATATCTTCCTAATAAACTAGGTGTTTGCCCCTGTACAGTGGCATGGTCAGTACTTACTGAGCAATGGCACACTGTAGGTACACCCCATTTGGGAAGGTGAATGGTTACTCCCAGCTGCTGACTTATTCATAGATTTCCAGAAGTAATAACAGAGGTACAACAGATCTAAGGGTATACTGGGATTTTGGAGCAGATTCAAAAGGATTTAAAGAGGACCTGTCACTTGCTCAAAAAAAAAAAAAAGCTAAATATATCTCCTAAAAATCCCTGAGCAGCCGCTGACTGTGGCTCTTACTTTTCGCGTCATTCCATTACAGAGATTTTGGAGCGCACTATGTGAAATCTCTGCTTACAGTGCAACTGGGCGTTCCTTCAGCGACTTCTCTGGTGTCGTGCGCTTTCACTCCTCCTGCCCAGGCGCTGCCAATGACGGATCGACAGTTGATCAAGCAACCTCAACGCTGCCAGGCTGTGAATGGCAGCGTCTGCTAGGGAGGGGACTTTTATTTCATGCTAATTTTTATGACCTTTACCAAGGGTATGTGGCCATAAAAGGACCATAAAATATATCTGGAACCACATGATGGATTTATAAAGACAAAAATCACACACAGGATTCTCAGCGGAGTAGGGGAACATATATATATATATATATATATATATATATATATATATATATATATATATATATATATATATATATATATATATATATATATATATATATATATATATATATATATATATATATATAAAATCTGTTTACTTTTGACCTCGTCTCTTTAAATAAGCTTCCTATTCATTTAAATGAAAACACACGAGTTGAGATGTATGTACTTTATATGAAAAAAAAACAAAACAAAAAAAAAACACAAAACACCAAATTTGACCATTTAATGAATTGAAACCAAAACGTCAAATCATTTTTGTCTTTTCAGCCTGAGAAAAAACCCCAGCTCCGCATGAAGCCGTAGCTGGCCATATAATCAGCAACGGGTCTGAAACAGGAATTTATTTTTTAAAATACTGCATAATCACAGTGAGAACAATACATTGGCAATGTACTGATTGATTCTTGCCATCTTCTATCATTTCAGTAGAAGTGGTGAAATTACAGGTGCATAAAAAAATTGAGTCAACCGATTGTCATATAAACCTTTCAATTCTACCATCATCATCTGAAAAAACAAACAAAAGGAACAAATGAGGTTGCAGTTTCCCCAGATGTGCGCATTTCCTTGGTGACAGCAGTACAAACCCAAATCCTCTTTTTCAGCTAGAAGTCCTCGCACCTTTACCCCTAGACTCACCTCGGCGGGCATCATACGAAGCCGCTGTAAGAAGATATCGCGTCACAGTAAATTCCTTCAATTGAAGTAATAAACATTTGAAAACTGACATCTTTTCATTTTTAGCAACTGCTAAGGATTGCTGCACCTACAAACATTCACGTATATAAGGGTATATTCACAGGTTTTTTACATGAATTTTTCACCCTGAAAATTCCATGAACAAGCTAGAGATTTTTTTTGTATGGGGTCTTTTTTCTGCTTCAATTTGCTGAGTGGTCAAATTTAAAACATTTTTCCCCTCCAACAGCAACTCCTCAAGAGTGGATAGCCTGCAGCATAGCTACCGGGAGGCACGGAGCGTGCGGTCACACTGAGACCCTTGCTGTGAAGGGCCCACCCGGAGCTAAACTCTTAACTATCGCCTTGCCCAACACGCCCAGCTAGTGTCTCCCTGCTCTGCCATTCTCTGCTCTGTAGGCAGATTTAGTCCTGTGTGTATATATATATATATATATATATATATATATATATATATATATATATATATATATATATATATATATATATATATATATATATATATATATATATATATACACATACATACATACATATACATACACATACATATACATATACATATATATATATATATATATATATACATATATATATACATATACATACATATATATATATATATATATATATATATATATATATATATATATATATATATATATATATATATATATATATATATATATATATATATAGTGTGTTATGGCCATAATGTGTGGAGGTCCTGCAAAAACAGTGGGGCTACAAGGGGGCCATAACCGTGTGGGGGCTAATAAAAGTCATGATACAGAGAGGGGGCTACTGTGGAAGCCACAATACAGCGAGGGGGCCCACAATACAGCGAGGGGGCCCACAATACAGCGAGGGGGCCCACAATGCAGCGAGGGGGCCCACAATACAGCGAGGGGGCCCACAATACAGCGAGGGGGCCCACAATACAGCGAGGGGGCCCACAATACAGCGAGGGGGCCCACAATACAGCGAGGGGGCCCACAATACAGCGAGGGGGCCCACAATACAGCGAGGGGGCCCACAATACAGCGAGGGGGCCCACAATACAGCGAGGGGGCCCACAATACAGCGAGGGGGCCCACAATACAGCGAGGGGGCCCACAATACAGCGAGGGGGCCCACAATACAGCGAGGGGGCCCACTATACAGTGAGGGGGCATTATACTGTGTATAGGAGAGCATCATACTATGAAGTGGGGGCTGTACAGGAGGGAGACTGACATTATAAAATGGTGGGCACTTATTGTTTGGGAGCCCTCTGGTTATGGTGACTGTCAAAGGGGCACACAGAGGACATTACTAATTTCTAGGGCAAAATGTGGACACTTATAGGGCACTTGATAGGTTGCTTCTTTTTAGGCTATGTTCTTTATTTAACATAAGTTTTGGGAGAAGATTCTGGTCCAAAATCCATATAACAAATACGCTTCATATTTATGTCAGTAGGAGAACGTTCACTGCCCATGGCGCGGTTTTATTTCACGTAGTAAAAGAAGAAACACGTAAATTCTTTGGGCATTTCCAACTTGGAATAAATATGTAAATTGCCTCTTGAGAGAGGAAGAGGACAAGACCTCTATAGTGCCACGTATTGTAAGCAGCCATCCTAAAAGTCAGTATCAACCCTTTAACGAGCCTTGCCGCTCGACTTAGGATAAAAGCCAAACCAGAACCTCAATTTGCAGACAGTGTTTTGGGGTGCTGCCCCTCATCAGTGCAAAGTGTGAGATCTAGTTTGGCTAGGTGAGAGGCTTCTGACCGAGATCCAAGGTGAAACGTTTTCCTTGTGGAGAGTGAGAAGTGGAGGCTTATAGGCTACACTGTTCCTCTGGGAAATATACAAATTGTCTCCTAAAAGAATAAAAGGACTGGCACTCTAGCACCACCTATTGGAAGTAGAATAAATGCTCTGAATTTAACTACCAAATCAACTAAAGCAAAAATAAAAAAAAGTCGGTAATTGAAACCATTTTTGAGCCAGAAAAACAAATTCTCCATAAAAAAAAAAAAAAGTATTCTCTTCCTTAGATTGGATGAAAATCGCCCTTTCAAGTCTGGTGTGCAAAAAACAAATAATTAAAATGAAAACATTGGATCCCATACAGAACATCCATATTGCATCTGATTGACACCTAAGCAGATATATTAACAGGTTGGTTAGGGATCAAAATCGGTATCTTAGCAAATCTAAAGAGGCATAGATAGATAAATAGACAGTGTAACAACATAAAGAAACCCGGTAAGGTAGGACTCATCCAGACTGTAGGTTGTTGGTAAAGGTAGCTGCCTCCGAGTTTCACCCTTTAGCTCATCGGGAGGCTTAGGCTACTTTCACACTGGCGTTTTTTTTTTTAATACGTCACAATGCGTCGTTTAGGGGGAAAAAACGCATCCTGCAAAGTTGTTTGCAGGATGCGTTTTTGCCCCATAGCGTAACATTACCGACGCATTGCGACGTATTGAAACACATCGCAACCATCATGCGACGGTTGCGCCGTGTTGTGGCGGACCGCCGGGAGCAAAAAACGTTAAATGTAACGTTTTTTGCTCCAGACGGACCGCTTTTTCCGACCGCGCATGCGCGGCCGGAACTCCGCCCCCACCTCCCCGCACCTCACAATGGGGCAGCGGATGCGCCGGAGAAATGCATTAGCTGCACCCGTTGTGCGGTGCTAACAACGCTAGCGTCGGAATCTCGGCCCGACGCAATGCGACGGGCCGAATTCCGACGCTAGTTTGAAAGTAGCCTTAGATAATGTCCGGTCATGTTGATGTCTGATGTGGTATATTTTTTAACCAACCCGTTAATACATCAGCTTAGGTGTGGTTAGTGGTGGAGTGACACGTGCAGATAATCTCAAGTGGCCAATTTTGACAATAGGGTGTGCCTTTGGCACGGCCATTGATCTAAGATCTGATATTTAGATATAAGGTACTGTTGTGAGGGCTGTATTGGGGTAATAAGGGACAGCCTTCATTGAGCGGGGGCGCCACATCGCCTGCAATATAGAGTGCCAACCGCCGCAGCCAGGCGGGAGCCCGCCATCAGGTACAACCAGGGTAAGGCCGTCCAACCAGCTAGATTTAATTTGAGCTATTCAGACTCTTCCCCATCTCTGAGCCCTGTAGGGTCTCTGTGGGTGGGTATACGCCCAAAAGTTTGGGAATGCTTTGATATACCATTTAGGTGGGTTACCCCTCCTTGATCATTGTTTTTTGGCTTGGTGGTCATCAATAAAAACACACCAATTCCATTAGGATGACAGATGTTGCAGTCTAATTTGGGGTTCTCACATTTAGTGCCTGCTCTTTAATTTCCGGTCTTTTCTTTCTAATATAGGGTGGAATAGGGATATCGGGGGCGCCACTGTCCTATATAGGGTGCCAACTTCCGTTGATAGGCAGGAGTACAGAGCAGGTCCTTCACTAGGGTGCCGACAGCAGCTCTATTTTTCTCTCTTATTAAACATTAGCGTACACGCGTTGTGCCTGTTTGGGATCATTATCCCTTTCGTTTCAATAACTCATTAATAAAGATATTTTTAGAGGTTAATTTATGTTCGTGGTTTGGGTTTAGACCTCTGGTTTCAAATCAGTTTTCTATATTGAAAATAATAATAAAAAAAAAAAAACTTGGAATATAACAGAACCACGCACATTTTCTCAACGAGGGGCGAAATATGAAACGAAAGGCAACACCGGTGCTTCATAATGTACAGCTTTAGGCTGTGCGCACATGTTCAGGATTTTCTGCGGTTTTTCCCCTATAAAAACTCTTAAACGCATACATATGCATCCCATCATTTATAATGCATTCCGCAATGTTTGTGCATTGGTAACAAAACGCAGCATGTTCATTAATTTTGCTGATTTTTCACGTTTTTACCGCTATTCAATTGCATTGGGAAAGCTCCGGGGAAAAAAACTCTGTAAAAACACGAAAAAAATGCATGTGGATTTCCTGCAGAAAAAGTCCGGCTTTGTTCAGGAAAATTCTGCAGAAACTCCTGACATGTGCACATAGCTTTGGGGTTAAGAAAGGCCAAGTTTACACAAGTGAAAAACAAAAACTCCTTTTTCACCCACTGAACACTGCCGATTTTTAATCTCCATTCTCATCTGCCTGCCATCCATATAAATAAATAAATCTTTATTTTTATATAGCGCTAACATTCCGCAGCGCTTTACAGTTTTGCACACATTATCATCGCTGTCCCCAATGGGGCTCACAATATAAATTCCCTATCAGTATGTCTTTAGAATGTGGGAGGAAACCGGAGTACCCGGAGGAAACCCACGCAAACACGGGGAGAACATACAAACTCCATCCAAGGTGGGATTAGAACCCAGGACTCCAGTGTTATCCACTGCGCCACCGTACTGCCCATATTGCGTTTGTTTTTATCCATCAGCAGGGAATAAAATTTACAAGACCGAACTGCTCACCTTGGTGGGATGCGATTGTAACTAGGTCAAGCCTGCCCAAAATCTTGTAAAGAAAGGACCAGCGGCCGCCCCTCCTTATGCCGGTTATGCACAATGGCCATTGCAGTAAGTACAGTACAATGTAGGAGAAAAACAAGGATTCACTGAGTGTTGATGGAAATGACGACGGCTCAAAAAGTAGGTGTCTGGTCACTGATGCTGCACTGAAAATGTGCCTTCATCAGGCCTTTGACAACTGGTGTTTGACGATGAACCGCGCAACCAGTCATCTTTTCCAGCAGCGCTCAGCGACTCCTTGCCTGTCTTCTACACTCTACTGTATCGGACCACAATTTATCTTGCCCTAAGAGCCAAATTCAGTTCTGAAAAATGGTCACAAGCCAAATTCAGAGCCCACCATTACTGGTAGAACAGCCAAAGCTTCCCCGCAGAAGTCACAACGACCTTGTGGCCCTCTCCCTTGTAGCCAGTATAATTACATCCACCTTGGAACACCCAGTATTCTCCCATCAAACACTCCCTCCGCATTATCGCTTCCAGCTTCTAGTGACCCTCTTATCTGGCAATATCATCCTATGTCCAACTTAAGATACCCCATTACCCCAGCACACATGCATCCAGATCTGACAGTCTGTGCTGGGCTGCTCACAAGTCGCCATTTGTAGCCCTTCAGGATAGCTGTTAGGTAGACCTTGTACTGATGCACCAAGCTGGCAGAGCCACAAATCGTGGGCCCGTGAGCCAAAGATTAGAATGCTCTAATATAAATAAATTGGAAGCTTATTCACAGTATTTACAGCAGTTTTTGAAGCAGAATCCAATCCAAAATTAAATTTCATGTGAACATACCCTTAAAAGCACCACTCCAACATTTTGGGTTTTTTCATCATTGGAGTGGCACTTTAAATGTAAGCCCCCAATAACATACTGCCACTCCAGAGTCTACAATTTTTTTTTCCGTGCCACTGCGCCATCTTGTGGCCATAACTTCTAACTGGCGGGAAAGTCAGACACTACGTCACAGGCTCTCAATGCAAGTCTATGAGAGTCAGAACAAGGATGTATTGAAGAGTGACCTCCATGAAACACTGGAGCTGCCGGCAGGTCACTGTTTGCCCAGGACTGACCAGAGCGACGCTGGACACTGATGACGGCGGAGGCAGGCGACTAACATTTAAAAGCACCAATCCAGTGGTGCAATGAAAAAACAGCTGGAGTGGCGCTTTGACCAGTCTCACGAAAAGAATTAATGCATTAATCTGCTAAATAAAGTAGTATAAAGCATTTTTATCTAGGATTCCTGGTATTATAATGTAGCTTTGCCACTTTATTCAGTGAGCAGGCGAGTTCCATCATACGACATACCAGGGCCACTATATGGCGGCACATAGGATGCTTATTGCTCCATCATAAATTTTAGGTTTCCTCTAAAAGCTACGTTAAAGCTGCAGCTTTTAACCATAGCATCCCTGTGCTGCTGCAGTCTCTCCAAGACGTCCCTTTATAAAAATCACAAACTAGCAGGGAAACCGGAGGTGTCGTCTGCGTGGCCATGCAATTGTGCAGGTGAAACGCCAGCTTCCGCACAAGAATCAGTGATTGTGCAGGAAACCAGTGGAAAGGCTGCTGCGGTTAAAAGCCGCACTACACATTGTGGATGTGTTCACACGTTGTGGCTGCAATGCAGAGTTTTTTCACCCCAGAGACCATAAAAACCAAACAAAAAAAAAAAAAAAACAAAAAAACAAATTTGCAGCAAATTTTTTTAAACCTGTGATTGCAGCATTAAAATTAGCTCATTGTCGCTTTTGTCAATCCCAACTCGGCCTCTCACACTTTGGGGGTCTGGCAGAAAAACCCACTTTGTGCTTTGTTTATACCTCAAATTCCGATTATTAAATCACATAATAGAAAAGCAAAATGACATGGAAATCTAAACATACAAATCAAATTAATAAAGGAATAATGCTAAGGAACAAAACCTCACTAAGCCCACAACAGGCTTCAGGATCTCAGAACTTCGGTGTTTGGCACGGAGCAAATCATGAATTTTAATACACATTTGGAAGGCATTATAGAAGTTGGGGCCTGTTCACATCATGCTTTTATTTCAGTTTTATGTATATACTTGGAAAATTCTCATCATATATAATAAAAGATCTCTACAGGGCTCCACTAATAACACAGAGGCCAAAAGAGGGACCTCTTTTAGCCACTAAAAAGAGTTTATATCGGAATAAAAGAAAAACCCGTCTATAACCTGCACACTGTCTTATACAATAGGACCTATAAGTGACATTTGTCAATAAATGCCATTCATACAGTTAGTCATCACTGTGGTCAGTGGTCTCGTGCCAGAGAGGAATCGTAGGGACCGGCAGGTGAACCTGGCCACTATTAGAGGAGGAGTGGGCATTGGTAAGGAGAGTCTGGTTTATTTAGGACCTAAAATTTCAAACTTATACTCTATTTACCATGTGGCCAGATTCGGAAGCATCAGTAAAACCATTCATACTGGAATCAGAGGCATATATACAGCGGGCGAAATAAGTACTAAACACGTCATCAATTCTCAAAGTAAATATATTTCTGAAGGCTATTTTGAAATGAAATTCTCTCCAGATATCAGTAACAACCCAACCAATCCACACAGGTAAAGAAATCAAACTATAGATGTCCATAAACTAAGCTATGTGTAATAATGAGAAATGACACGGGAAAGTACTGAACACAAGGAAAGGTGCAAAAAGCCATGAAAAGTCACGACACCAGCTGAAATCTATTAGAAATGTATTATTTATTGCAAAGCAATCCTTATTCAAAATAATATCTGGTTCAACTGATTACAAATTATAAATAGGTGGTGTCATTACCAAGGTGCTACATAATAAACATCTCATGATGGGTAAAACCAGTGAGCTGTCTCAAGACCTTTGCAACCTTATTGTTGCCAAACATACTGATTGCATTGGTTATAGAAGAATTTCTAAACTATTGAAGGCTCCATTATGCACAGTTAGTGCCATAATCCAGAAGTGGAAAGGACAATTTTACCATACACCGGCCACAACCAGGTGCTCCCTGCAAGAGAGGAGTGAAAAGAATGAAAGGGGGGTCCAAGAGACAAGGGCCACCAGTGGAGAGCTACAGAAAGACCTAGAATCAGCAGGTACAATTATTTCAAAGAAAACTATAAGTAATGCTCAACCTCCATGGCTTGTATGCATGCATGCTCATCACGCAAGACGCTTAACAAAAAACATGTTCTAGTGCTTTGAAAGTTTGCTCAACAACATTTAGCCAAGCCTGCGAAATACTAGGTGAATACAGTCTGGCCACAGGAGACCAAAACTGAACTCTTTGGATTCCATATTACACACGTTTGGAGGCCAGAAGGTACTGAATTACACCAAAAACACCATAAGGCTGGGTTCACATTGCGTTAATGGCAATGTGCTGACGGCATCCGTTACACAACGGCACTAACGCTATGTAACGGATGAGTTAGCGCATCTATTGACTGCAATTATGTAACGCATCGCTAACGCATGTCATAATCGGCATGCATTAGCGATGTGCCATCATTCTGTGACGGACCCTTGGACGCGGTCTGCAGCGTTTCGGGGTCCGTCACTGTAACACTGAAGTTTGGTCTGCAGGTGGTATCATGGTGTGGCATCATGGTGTGGCGATATTTTTCAGCATATGGAACTGGCAAACTTCATGTAATTAAAGGAAGGATAAATGGACAAATGTAACGAAGCATTCATGATAAATATCTGCTGCCATCTACAATGATAATTTAGATGCAACAAGGATGGACATTTCAGTAAGACTTTTCCAAACAACCGCGGAAACTCTCAAATTGGTTTTAGAGAAAGAAAATAAAGCTGCTAGAATTTCCGAGCCAATAATAATTTTATTTATATAGCGCCAACATATTCCGCAGAACTTTACATTATAGAGGGGACTTGTACAGACAATAGACAATACAGCATAACAGAAATCACAGTTCAAAACAGATACCAGGAGGAGTGAGGGCCCTGCTCACAAGCTTACAATCAAGGAAAAGGGGAGACACGAGAGGTGGATGGTAACAATTGCTTTAGTTATTCGGACCAGCCATAGTGTAAGGCTCGGGTGTTCATGTAAAGCTGCATGAACCAGTTAACAGCCTAAATATGTAGCAGTACAGACACAGAGGGCTATTAACCGCATAAAGTGTAAGAGAACATAATGCGAGGAACCTGATTATGGTTTAAGTTTTTTGAATGGGCCACACAGGGATAGTTAGGTTAATGCGTTGAGGCGGTAGGCCAATCTGAACAAATGCGTTTTTAGGGCACGCTTAAAACTGTGGGGATTAATCGTATTAACCTAGGTAGTGCATTCAAAGAATTGGCACAGCACGGGAAAAGTCTTGAAGACGGGAGTGGGAGGTTCTGATTATTGAGGATGCTAACCTGAGGTCATTAGCAGAACAGAGATTACGGGTTGGGTGGTAGACTGAGACCAGAGAGGAGATGTAGGGTGGTGCTGAGCCATGGAGTGCTTTGTGGATGAGGTTAATAGTTTTGTATTGGATTCTGGAGTGGATGGGTAACCAGTGTAATGACTGGCACAAGGTAGAGGCATCGGTGTAACGGATGGTGAGAAATATGATCCTGGCTGCAACATTCAGGACAGATTGGAGGGGAGAGTTTGGTAAGAGGGAGGCCGATTAGTAGAGAGTTACAATAGTCCAGACGAGAACGAATAAGTGAAACAGTAAGAGTTTTTGCAGAGTCAAAAGAGCGAATTCTACAAATGTTTTTTGAGATGCAGATAAGAGCGAGCCAGTGATCAGAAGTGGGGGGGTGAATGAAAGCTCGGAATCCAGTATGACCCCAAGGCAGCGGGCATGTTGCTTGGGAGTAATGGTGGAACCGCACACGGAGATGGCAATGTCAGGCAAAGGTAGGTTAGTGGAGGGAGAAAACACGAGGAGTTCAGTTTTTGACAGGCTCAGTTTCAGATAGTGGGAGGACATGTTAGAGACAACTAAGACAATCAGTGGTGTTACCTAAAAAGGTCGGCGTGATATCAGGAGCAGAAGTGTATAATTGGGTGTCATCAGCATAGAGATGGTACTGGAAACCAAATCTACTGATTGTTTGTTCAATAGGGGCAGTATACAAAGAGAAGAGGAGGGGGCCTAGGACTGATCCTTGAGGAACCCCAATAGTAAGGGGAAGGTGAGAGGAGGAACCAGCAAAACATACAGTGAAGGATCAGTCAGAGAAATAGGATGAGAACGGTGTCCTTGAGGCCGATGGAGCGGAGCATAGTGAGGAGGAGCTGATGATCCACAGTATTGAATACTGCGGAGAGATCCAAGAGAATTAGCATGGAGTAGTGACCATTAGATTTAGCTGTTAGTAGGTCATTAGAGACTTTAGTGAGCGCAGTTTCAGTAGAGTGTAAAGAGCGGAAACCAGATTGAAGAGGGTCGAGAAGAGAGTTATCAGAGATCGCAGATAAGACATGAGTGGACCAGGCATTCGAGGAGTTTAGAGATGAAGGGAAGATTAGAGATAGGTCTATAGTTAGCGGCACAGTTTTGGTCGAGTAATGGTTTAAGTAATGGATGTATGATGGCATGCTTAAATTAGGAGGGAAAGATACCGGAAGAGAGAGGGAGGCTGAATATTTTTGTTAGGTGAGAGATGACAGCCGGGGAAAGGGACTGGAGGAGATGTGATGGAATGGGGTCACTGGTGCAAGTGGTTGGGCGAGAAGATGCAAGGAGCCCCATTACTGGGCAGCACGGTGGCGCAGTGGTTAGAACAGCAGCCTTGCAGCGCTGGAGTCCTGGGTTCTAATCCCACCCTGGACAACATCTGCAAAAAGTTTGTATGTTCTCTCAGTGTTTGCGTGGGTTTCCTCTGGGTGCTCCGATTTCCTCCCACATTCCAAAGACATACTGATAGGGAATTTACTGTAGATTGTGAGCCCCATCGGGGACAGTAATGATAATGTGTGCAACTTGTAAAGCGCTGCGGAATATGTTAGCGCTATATAAAAATAATGATTATTATTATTATTACTACTTCTTCTGTAACTGGTTCAAAGTCAGAGAGTGAACTAGATGCAGTGGGGGAGGGAGGACAGTGCATGGTATGAAGGGGTTGGGAGATAATTTCCTCTCTGATGTGGTCAATTTTTTCTTTGAAGTAATTGGCCAGATCGTCAGCGTGGAGATCCGTGGTTGGGGCCTGCACCCTTGGGTTGAGTAGGGAATGAAAAGTGTCAAAGAGACGTTTAGGGTAATTGGACAGTGTGGTGATGAGGGTGTCAAAATAGGTTTGTTTGGAGAGGTGATGGGCAGAGTTGTAAGTTTTAAGCATACACTAAAGGTACCTTCACACTAAACGACGCTGCAGCGATCCAGACAACGATCCGGATCGCTGCAGCGTCGCTGTTTGGTCGCTGGAGAGCTGTCACACAGACAGCTCTCCAGCGACCAACGATGCTGGTAACCAGGGTAAACATCGGGTTACTAAGCGCAGGGTCGCGCTTAGTAACCCGATGTTTACCCTGGTTACCATCCAAAAAGTAAAAAATACAACCACTTCATACTTACCTACCGCTGTCTGTCTCCGGCGCTCCGCTTCTCTGTACTGGCTGTGAGCACAGCGGCCGGAAAGCAGAGCGGTGACGTCACCACTCTGCTTTCCGGCTGCTGTGCTCACAGTGAGTGCAGGAAAGCACAGCGCCGGGGACAGACAGCCGAAGGCAAGTATGTAGCGTTTGTTTTTTTTTTACTTTTAGGATGGTATCCAGGGTAAACATCGGGTTACTAAGCGCGGCCCTGCGCTTAGTAACCCGATGTTTACCCTGGTTACCAGCGAAGACATCGCTGAATCGGTGTCACACACGCCGATTCAGCGATGTCAGCGGGAGAGCCAGCGACCAAAGAAAGTGCTGGCCCTCTAGCCCCGACCAACGACATCACAGCAGGATTCTGATCGCTGCTGCGTGTCAAAATGAACGATATCGCTAGTGAGGACGCTGCAACGTCACGGATCGCTAGCGATATCGTTTAGTGTGAAGGTACCTTTATAATGGATGAAATCTTCAGGTAGATTAGATTTTCTCCACAGATGTTCAATCACAGCACCTGAATACAATAGAAAATGTATGGAAGGTATTAAAGCTTAGAATTGATGGAAGGAGCCCACAAAACCTTCAAGATGTGAAGAGTGTTTGTGTGGGAGAATATGCCAAAATCATACCTGAGCAATGCATGCAACTAGTTTCTCTATACAGGAGGAATCTTGAAACGGTTATCCCCAACAAAGGCTTTTGAGTAAAGTATTAATTACATTTCAGCAAGTGTTAAATACTTTTCCCTGTGTCATTTCTCATTATTACACAACTTTATGGACATCTATGGTTTGATTTCTTTGCGTGTGTGGAGTGGATGGGTTTTTACCGACATCTGGTGAGAATCTCATGTCACTAGCACCTTTTGAAAATATTTACTTACAAAATTGGTTACGTGTTCGATACTTATTTCATCCACTGTTGGTACACCGGCTTGTACGGGTGCTGTATTGACAGTTTGCACTGCTCATTATACATGTGCATGAAGCCTAATAAAAACCACATGTATACATTTGCATATTATAACATCTGGATCATCTAAAAATAGTAGTCAGGAGGATGGAGCATTATTCAAAACCTTGCTGCCATTAATGATCACTAATGCAACTGTAAGGCCATGTTCACACATTGCGGTTTTTACCGCGGAACCGCGGCGATTTGGCAGCTGCGGGTCCCCAGCAGTTTCCATAGCGTTTACAGTAACATGGAAACCGCAAACCGCTGTGCACATGCTGCGGGAAAAACCGCGCGGGAACACAGCGGTTTACAACCCGCAGCATGTCACTTCTTTGTGCAGAATCGCAGCGATTCTGCACCCATAGAAATGCATTGATCCGCTTACTTCCCGCATGGGGCTGTGCACACCATGCGGGAAGTAATGCGGATAATGTGCGGGTTATACCCGGGGTGGAGGAGAGGAGACTCTCCTCCAGGCCCCGAGAACCATATTTGAGTAAAAAAAAAAAAAAAAATTAAAAATCATGATATACTCACCTCTGAAGTCTCAGCGCTGCACGCGGCTGTCCGGTCTCAGGGTTGCTATGCGACCAGGACCTGCGGTGACGTCGCGGTCACATGACCGTGACGTCACGAAGGTCCTTCTCGCACAGCATCTTTGGAACCGGACCGCCGCCTGCAGCGCCGAGGAGATCGGGACGTCAGAGGGTGAGTATACCATTATTTTATTATTTTTAACATTACTATTGATGCTGAATATTGCTGCATATGCAGCATCAATAGTAGGGGTAAATCCCGCAGCGGAACCCGCAGGACAAACCGCGATAAATCTGCAGGGATAACCGCAGCGGGTTTGCTCTGCAGATTTATCAAATCCGCTGCGGGAGAACCCGCAGGGACAGGACGCTATGTGTGAACATAGCCTAATGGAAAAATGTCAGTCTTCACGCATGGAAGGAGCGTTGCTTGTCCACCAGATTATATATACATCTATATGTTTATTTTATATATGTGATGGGTACAGCCTGAGAAAAACACTAATTAAAGGAAACCACATCCACCTTTTGTGAGCAATGACATGTGTGAGCTCATGATAAGTCCGGTAAAGATTTATTACCGTCTTTATTAGCAGTAAGGTTAGTGAACCCCTACCTGTGTTATTTTTCTAGGTCTGTGTGCCAAGTCACATGGCGGCCAGGATTTAATGAAGTATATTCTCCTGGGCCTTGATCTACTCTGCTAACTAGAAAAGGCAGATGTGTGAAATTACATAAGGGATTTATTTTTCATTTTCATCATCTACCGTTAACCCTTTAGAATAATTGATTAGCACATCACGAATTTCACAACATGCAACCAATGAGAGACTATTACTTTTGCAACTTTAAATCGTTGAATGAGCATTGACCCCAGGCTGAAGCTTTATTCGCAGTTTTTCTGCACAAGCTACTGAGAAGCACAGAGCCTTAAACAGCTGTCTGAACACATACCTGTACCAGCGCCAACTTTAGCTTAAATCCAAATTAAATTTACCGAACCGCCGAGCAACAATTAAGAGATTTAGTTTATGTGACTGATCCTCCAAGTGTAAAGAAATGAAGACAAATCCAAACACATCCAGAAAGTACAGCGTGTCTTTGTGGATGGTTTATTTTACATACAGTTAACGAAAAGGATTACCGTATTTTCCGGCGTATAAGACGACCCCCAACTTTTCCAGTTAAAATATAAAATCTTCTCAAAAGTCAGGGGTTGTCTTATATGCCGGGTGTCGTCTTATAGGGTGGGTGCGGAGCAATCTGCGGTCGAAGTATATAGTGGGGGGGAGTGGTCCCGATGACGAGGTGATGGAGCGCCGCACCAGTAAGGTGTAAGTGAAGCAAACTGTCAGCGTCTGGGATGCCAGGGTTATGCAAAAAAGAGAGAGAGAGCGGTGCTGTGCCTAGAAAAACACTCCTCTCACTCATCTGGCTCACCCTTGTATCCTATTATCTCCTTCTCTGCCTCTGCTTCACTTACACCTTCCCGGGGAGGTGCCCCCTCACCTCGTCATTGGGGTCGCTCCCCCCACAATATGCAGCGACCGCAGATTACTCCGCATCTGCCCTATAAGACGACACCTGGCGTATAAGACGATACCCGACTTTTGAGAAGATTTTCAGGGGTTAAAAAGTAGTCTTATACGCCAGAAAATACAGTAATTATAGAAGTAAAGAGGTTTATCTTAAAAAGTAGTGTTTCTGGACACTCATCACAGGAATAACTTTGGGATAATGATTGTACATGTTGACGCTTTATAAAAATCAAAAAATTATTTTTGTAAACTTGTGCACTTCCTTTTCAATATGCCATTTTTATATCCATACATTTTTTTTTTTTTAATTACAATCATTGCTCCTGATTCTATTTAGTAGGCTGGAGTCACATGTCCTGATTTTGCATGGAAATTGGGCGATACAACTCCAAGGAGTCAGGTAGCCAATGTCACAGATTTTTTTTTTTTTTACTGGTGCTAGACTTTCCCCCATGTGTCACATACAACATAGCCATCAATTAGATTCATCATCTGTTAATAACGACCCCTATACACATTAGAATAGAGTCGTCAGAACCTACTGATAACGACTGATAGTGTAAATCGATAAGGGTTGTCACATCGAAATCGATAAGTATTCAAGTCACTGTGCGACTCCAGACTTATGACTCTCCATTCCTGGTCTGCTCTAGAAAATAGGAAGCAAGAATACTTAGAGCATAAATTGGCCAATTCATGTGTACCCAGCAGCCACGATAAGGCGATTCTCTTTGCTAGGACCTAACCTAATATGATTACGAGGTTTTAATCACAGCAGGCTTCTACCTAACCATTTAAATGTAGGTCATCAGCTCAGGAGAGGAATCACATTAGGTTCAATCCCAGCAAAGACAATTGGCTATCACGGCTCCTGGGTATACATGAATTGGCCAATTTATGTGCTAAGCATTATACCGCTAGAGTGTGTAACTTTTGTTAGTTATATATGGTGGTAGCTACTCTTAGTTTGTGGCTGTATACACCTGTTTGGAATTGACTGTCAGTCTTTTGTTAGTTGTTGGATTTACAATGGCTGACCTTTTTGTTCTCAGTGAGAAAACGCTGCCACAGGAGTATGGAAGTGGATTCCTCATCGAGAACACAGAAGCGTTCAGGTGAGCCAAGCGTTCCTACGTATCGGAAAGTCGGGGGAGATGGTCAAGGGAGAAGAAAAAAAAAAAAAAAAAGGTTCAAATCTGTTTGTCCACCAGTGTCTATATAAATCGATATCAGAAAATTCTAACTTAGTGAGATACATAGAGTGGATTCTTCTATCCTGGGTTAATGTGTACAACGTTCCAGGAACTTGCTCAGTAACCTTGTTAGAGGTTATTTATGTGATTCGAAAACACACTTTGGAAATGCCTGGCATGGGGATGAGATCATCTCTTCAGTAATAAATCTACTTTTAAATCTCCATATATGAAAAGAAGCCCATGTTGCATATGACAACACACAACTAGCACCAGGGAAACAATACAAGCCAGGTTAGAAAACTGATATCATTTTAGGACAGAAAAAAGAAGAAAAAAAACGGATGTCTCAGTGTCCAACACCCCTATCTAAAATTAACCTACATACCACATGGTCAATGTGAAGATCTGACCTTCTCCACAGCCTGGGAACATGACATACAACCTTCCGACACATGTCATTCTATAGGAACCACGTGATTGAGTAGCTTGTCTAAACCAGGTTTTAGCCTCTGTAACCTTCATCACAGTGTCATGGACTTGTTATTGTTGGCCATCTCTTGCAGGCCTGTAAGGTCCACCTTAAACACTGTGGAGAAGGACCATGTGGACCTGTTGACAATTTGGCCAACAACTGTTTCAAGTGGACAAAAAAAATTATTTTAAAAATTCATCAAGAACCCTAGGTACAGATATACAGTGCTGCTCATTATTGGCATCCCTTTCACTTTTTTCATAAACTGTACAATTTTTTAATTAGTGGTCCAAAGTAATACAACAATAAAACATTGTTGTTCAGCTTACATGTTGCAATTTCAAATAAATAGAATAAACAGCATGTGCAGTAATAAAGGCGCCCCTACTTAATACTTGGTTGCACACCCTTTGGCATTGATAATGTTTCTTTAAGCCATCAAAGCTTCTTGCACTTCTCAGCTGGTATTTTCTTCCACTTTTCCTTTACAGTTTGTTCAAGCTCTCGAATGTTTCCAGGGTTCTTTTCTAATAACGGCAGATTTCAGCTCACCCCAAAGATTTTCAATGGAATTGAGGTCAGCACTCATGGCTGGCCATTTTAACCCCTTAATGACTGTCAATACATTTTGTAACTGACCTGAGATTAAAGAAAATAATATCCCCATACAGGTGACAATCCAGCATCTGTCGGTTGTACACTATAGCTGACAACTTGCTGCATCAGCCACGATCAGTGCCGGCACCATCCAAATCTGTTTAACCCCTTAGATGCTGCTGTCAATAGTGACTACATCATATAAATGGTTAAGGCTACTTTCACACTAGCGTTAACTGCAATCCGTCACAATGCGTCGTTTTGCAGAAAAAACGCATCCTGCAAAAGTGAATATATATATATTCTCTAAATTAACCATTATCATAAAGTCTAATGTTTCACGAAAAAATAATCTCAAAATCACTGGAATTTGTTGAAGCGTTCTAGAGTTATTACCACAAAGTGACCCTGGTCAGATTTCAAAAATTTGGCTCTGTCACTAAGGGGTTAAAACAGTTCTCTGAAATCTCTTGATAATTCTGACTTCATGATACCTGTGATGCTGGTCAAGGCCTGCAGTGCCAGATGCAGCAAAGCAACCCCACTACATTATGGATCCTCCACCATGTTTAACTATTGGTAGGGTGTTATTTTCCCTTGTAAGCTTGATTGCGCCGTCTGTGCACAAACTTGCTTTGCACTGCCAAAAGGCTATATTTTTGTTTCATCTGTCCACAGAACATTTTTCCCAGAATGATTGCGGTTTGGTAAGGTACTCTTTGGCAAAGATCAGTCGTTCCTTTTTATATATTTTTCCAGGAATGGTTTCTTTCTTGCCCTTCGTCTGTAAAGCTCTGCTTTGTTTAGTGTATAGTGTACTGTACTTGTTCAAACCATGACCCAAGACTGCTCTAGGTTGGCTGTTTAACGTTGTGTTTTATCCACCATTCGCACCAACGTTCGAAGACATCTCTTGTCAATTTTCCTCTTTCTCCCATGTCCAGGGAGGTTGTTGATGGTACCATGCTTGGCAAACTACTTAAAGGGAACCGGTCACCCCCAAAATAGACGATGAGCTAAGCCCTCCGGCATCAGGGGCTTATCTACAGCATTCTGGAATTAAAGATGAGAAAAAGAGGTTAGATTATACTCACCCAGCGGTGGTCCCGTCGATGGGTGTCGGTCTGGTCCGGGGCTTCCCATCTTCTTATGATGACGTCCTCTTCTTGTATTCACGCTGCAGCTCTGGCACAGGCGTACTTTGTCTGCCCTGTTGAGGGCAGAGCAAAGTACTGCAGTGCGCAGGCACCGGGAAAGGTCAGAGAGTCCCGGCGCCTGCGCACTGCAGTACTTTGCTCTGCCACCTGCGCAGGAGCCGCAGCATGAAAACAAGAAGAAGAGGAGGTCATCGTAAGAAGATGGGAGGCCCCGGACCGGACCACGATGCCCATCAGACCAGACCGCCCCTGGGTGAGTATAATCTAACCTCTTTTTCTTATCTTTCAGCATACATCGGGGGCCTATCTAAGGCATTCCAGAATGCTGTAGATAAGCCCCTGATGCTGGTGGGCTTAGTTCATCGTCGATTTTGGGGGTGACCGGTTCCCTTTAATAACAATGCAAACTGTTGAAACTGGGATTCTAAGGTCTTTGGAGATGGGCTTATATCCTTTTGAAGTCTGGTGTTTGCTAGTAGCGGCAGTTCTGATGTCCTCAGACAGATCCTTTATCTTCATCATTGTGACAAAGTAACAGGGCCTATTATGTGGCTTTTTTAAAACCCTTAAGTCATCATTCATTAGCCAATTTAGGTCACATGGGCACCGACAATTAATCACACTTGCTTCTCGTTTGTGATTTACCACAGGTGAGTCGGAATGTATTTCCATACTAATTTAAAGGGTGCCAATACCTGTGTCACAGCAAGCTTTAGGTTTTTTATTTTTCCCTACCATTGATTTTTGTTTTAAATTGTTTGTCATTTGCTTTTTTGTATTTAACTCAAGTGCTCTTTACAAAAAAAAAAAAAAAAACTTTCACTTGTTTTTCAGGAAATATTCCACAAAATGCACTTAAACTTCATGGGTACCAATAACGACGAGCAGACCTGCAGATGTTAAGTCTTAAGGTCCCAATGTAGCCAACCAAACCACAGCATACATTTGTATGTTTGGTTCCGCTATCCAAGTACAGTTGTGCTTCCACTAAGAAGGGAAGACCAAGATGATTGTTAGATACCTCTGTTAGCAACTTATCTTGCCCAAGAATAAAGCACATCATACACATTAAATGGGGTGCTGACAGAACATTCGACCGGTAGCCATCTTGCAAGCTCTCCCATACAACAAAGGGTTGTTTGGTCAAGTCCGCCTGTGTTTTCTAGGAGAATGCAGCCAGATAGGTCTAGTGGCTGCATAGCTCCAGGAGAGCCAAAAGATCTGCAGTCCAAAATTGAACATGCCAGATCCTTAACTTCCCCAATTGTCCGTGGTCTTCATACACCGCGAACTAAACCAGTTCATATTGGTGATTTCAGCCAACAGTAGTGCAGTAATCCTTTATTTCTGGCATCTGTCATGGGTTAAGAGGTCTGCATACAGGTAAATCGCTGACCTGACAAATTTTCAGGTTCAGATATTTTTTTTCTAATGTAAGGTATGGGATGCTCCAATGCCTCTTTCTTAACCCTGAATTCAGCAGCGAACCTTCACTGAAGACCTTTGTAATCATAGACCAAATGCCAAGGATGTGTAGCAGGTTAACCCACAGGAAAGACGAGTTCTTATTCATTAGTCTACCCCTACCATTCAGACTGTTTGAGTCATATCTAACTATTCCAACAAATGCAAGTTCTATCGGAATTCATCTATGGTTCTTAGAATATTCCAACTTTTCTAAAAATAAATAGACACGTTTAGAAAATGCTTCCAAATGTAATTCCAGACAATATCTAAAAACCCAGTTAATCGAACAGTCTTGGAGTTCTATCCCCAATCTGTGCAACACCAAGAGCTGATGTGTTGTCAAAGCATGCACTGGTCTTGAAGATGAAAGTAAAATTTTCAGGTCAGAGGAATTCAGGTAACAAGAACACGTAGACGTCCATAACTCTGGGCAAAGGTTGAGTTTGTATGACGAAGCCAGACATACAGCCTAGGACCAAACAAACAAACAAAAAAAGCCCAGAAAGATCTTGAACCATAACGTGTCAGTAATGTGTTTCTTTTCCTTTTTTCTATACCAAACAGTAATAAAATGTAAGAGTCAAGTAAGGCTGGTTTCAGACTTGCGTTCGGCAGGGCTGCGGATGGCAGCCTTCTTCCTCTGTTAAACCCCACCCTCTGCAGCGCCTCTTCCTTCAGCTCTGCCTGTGTCCTGCGTACCCTAGCTTTAACATTGGGTACGCAGGCCATGCGGATGCCTCTGCATGCGTCGTTATGACGCTGCGCTGACCTGCGTCAAACGCAACATGTTGCATTTTGTTGCGGTCGGCGTGCCATCAAAAAGATGCATGCGGAGGCATCCGCATACATCCGACATGGCCTGCGTACCCAATGCTACAGATAGGGTAAGCAGGAGGCATGCAGACGGAGGCAGAGCTGAAGGAAGAGGTACAGCAGTGGGCAAGGCTTAATGGAGGAAGAAGGCTTTCCTCCACAGCCCTGCCGAACGCTAGTGTGAAACTAGCCTTAGGACTGCAATACAATTTGACCGGTGTGACCGAAAACTAAAAGTTTGGCGCTAGTAACTGATTTAGCGATAATGGCTACCTGGTTCCTAGTATTCGTCCATCCCCGGATCTCATCATATCACTTAAGTTAAAACAACATATTACATTTTCATATTCATTACATATGGGGCCGTCAGAAAGCTGAGCGAAGGGCTTCTCAGCCCCATAATAGATAATGAATAGGACAGCGTTGAACAAGTGCACTGTAGCTCCATTCTAAAGGGCATAAAAGAGCCCCATAGTGCTGGCTGGTGCCGGTCACCGCTACTGATCAACAAGTTATCACATATAGTGTGAATAGTTCATTTGTTTTCACCATTTGGTTACAAGTGTATTTGATATTGTAATGGAATGGTCAATAAATCAGCAAAACACAAAAAAAAATAGTCCTTTTTAAATATTATTATGGACCATGTGAGTGGCCAAATTTTGCATCTATTTATAATAAGTGGTTTTCCGGACCGAATAGTTAAACTAAAACGAACATACTCGCCCTCTTTCAGCCCACCACTGCTTTGGTGTCTGTTTTGGTAAACAAAGCCGCTGAAGTCAGTGACTGGGTGCAGGGTGATGTGTGGTCATGATATTACCACTGCAGCAACGTGAAGCTGGAACTAGACTGAGCGGGGAAGGAGGACCCTAAAATGTTGTGACTTGGCATTTTCACACCAGTCTCTCCCAGCTCTGCCAAACTGGGAAGAGCTGGGCGGGAAGGGGTTGTGACATTACAGCTAGTCTACTTCATGATGATCTGTGGCGTTCCTTGAGCCAGAGACCGGAGTAAGTTTTGTGGAGAGTCTCACGGCACTTGTTAGACACAAGATTCACTAAGAGGTGTGCATCTCTTCGTGAATTCAGAATGTCTCACCCCACCACGATCCTTCTTCAATACCGGCGCGAAAATAACCAGGCTTTATAAACCAGGCAGAAATGTGCTCCTGCAAGGATGAACCTTTTACAACTCATGAGATTTTGAGTTAGAACATTATAGAAGCCTACAGTACACCACCTCATTAGCTCAATATTGAGTCTAACACGGATGCAAAAAGCACCTGTTATACACCCATCTTAAAGGGGCACAAAAGAGGTCTTGGTTTACAATGATTATGTTTATCCAAAGAATACAAGATAACATACAGACTAAAGATGAACACATTAAAAATGGGTAAATTGATGGCTGAACAATGGTTGGACAACCAATATTCTGGTGAACAAACATGTCGTCAACACAGACGCATGCACTTTAGTCTATATTGGCCGTTACAGATGTTCAACGAAAAGGTGCAAAGAGTTACCAATCTTTCTGAAAATACTCTTTCACAAAGATATTTGCTAGCTGACAAACTACCAGTGACGCCAGCGCCGAATGGGGCGTCAGGCACCATGTGTCAAGCAACCGCACCAGAGCCCCGGGACCACGAGTGCCGACACTGCTGGAACAGCGCCAGCATAGGAGGCGAGTATTTCGCTTTATTTTATCGGGGCTAAACATTTAGATCAAATGGGGTTGTTCCAATAGTTGACAACCCCTTAAAATGTCTTTATACCAGCAAAGCATATGGAAATCTGCAGCCAAAATCTTAACACTACAAGAAACAAGTTTTAAATTTTTTTTATGGAATTAATGGCCCTATCCAAGTGTTAAATATAAATGTACAAATACAAGAAATCTGTTCTAAAAATGTATTTTCCAGTCACATAGCGGAAAATGGTCTTGAATTGTTTGTTGAGTTCTAGTACATAATTTAGAACCAAAATATCCTGAGTCAATATGGACTTGATTACTGCAGACTGGAAAGGAAAAAATACCCCAGTACACAAATTTTATTCTAATGTTGGGAATATTTGTTAAAAGTCAACATCTGTAAACGATGACACAAAGGAGACAGCTTTTATTGTGTTTTAGCGCATTTTCACAAAACTACAGTATATGTATTAAGAATTTGGTACATTTTTATTCACCAACTTGGACCTAAAGTCCTAGAAGGTAAAAGAAAAATTTGCTATATAGTCAAAGTAAAGTCTCTATTACTGCTACAAGTTATCACACACTGTGCACAACTATTAAAACATGTTGAGGGACATAAACCCTAATGAGAACTTGTGGGCCTTTCTTAAACGGGAGATTTCGGCAAAAGAAAACAGTCACCTCTTTAAACCGTGTCTGGGAAGCGGTAGTTGGTGCTGCTCAAAACGCTGATCGTCTATAGAATAAGAAACTGGCAGACTATCTCTCTATCTATATCTATATCTATATCTATATCTATATATATATATATATATACACACACACACACATATATATACACACACACATACACACACACGATTCTCCCCTATGGTGGTATAAAATTGTCACATGGCTGGTCAACAGGAAAGCAGGTGGTCAATTTACGGCCATCATGCCGAAGGCTACTCATCTCTGATATTACGCAAAAGGTTGTTTACTACTTTTACACTGATGTTAATTACTACCCCATTCAGAGGATAAACTTCACATAGGTGATCAAAAATTTCTAAATGTTGCCCAAGTTAAAGGGAATCTGTCACCCAAAAAATCGTATATGAGCTGCGGCCACCGGCATCAGGGGCTTATCTACAGCAGAGGTGTCAAACTGCATTCCTCGAGGGATGCAAACAGGTCATGTTTTCTGGATTTCCTTGTGTTGCACAGGTGATAATTTAATCACCTGCACAGAATGATTCCAGCACCTTGTGCAATGCTAAGGAAATCCTGAAAACACGCATGGTTTGAGGCCCTCAAGGAATGCAGTTTGACACCCCTGATCTACAGCATTCTGTAATGCTGTAGATAAGCCCCCGATGTAACCTGAAAGGTAAGAAAAACAGCTTATATTATACTCACCCAGGGGCGGTCCTGCTGCGGTCCGGTCTGATGGGCGTTGCGGTCCGGCGCCTCCCATCTTCATACGATAACATCCTCTTCTCATTTTCCTGCCGCGGCTCCGGCGCAGGCGCTCTTTATCTGCCCTGTTGAGGGCAGAGCAAAGCACTGCAGTGCACAGGTGCCAGGAAAGGTCAGAGAGGCCCGGCACTTGCGCAATGCAGTACATTGCTCTGCCCTCAACAGGGCAGACAAAGTACGCCTGCGCCGGAGCCGCAGCAGGAAAACAAGAAGAGGAAGTCATCGTATGAAGATGGGAGACCCCGGACCGCGACGCCCATCAGACCCGGACCGCAGTGGGACCGTCCCTGGGTGAGTATAATCTAACCTGTTTGTCCTCATCTTTCAGGATACATCGGGGGCTTATCTACAGCATTACAGAATGCTGTAGATAAGCCCCTGATGCCGGTGGCCTTAGCTCATATACGATTTTTGGGGTGACAGATTCCCTTTAAAAATCTTGCCTGTCACTCGACATTGTTTAAAGGCAGTGGTCCTCAACCATTGTGACCTTCAGAGAGGTCTGAGTGAGGGTTGCGAGCTATATCCAGATCCCATTCCCCTCACTAGTGGCAACCAAAGCCCCCATTGCGGATATAATGATAACCAAAGCTTTGCCACAGAAATCAAGCCAAAGCAGTCTGCCAAGATCCAGGGGTTCCCACAGTACCTCCATTCAGTATTCTCACATCAAGCACGCCCAACGCACTGTCGCATACAGATTCAAGTAGATACCCTGACAGGTAGTATCGTCTTATCTCCAGCGTAAAATACTTAAATCATCTCTAAACCCCTAAGGGTACGTTCCCACGGTCAGTAAACGCTGTAGTTGGACACAACATCCAGATGTTACAGCAGTGGATGGGATTTCAGGAAATCTCATGCCCACTATGTGTGTACCGACGCCCATGGATCACCCGCAGAGACAGACATGCGGCGCTTCTTCCCAGACCGCAGTATGTCAATTTAAAATTTCACCAGTACAATGTATTGGACTCGGTTATTTTGCACGGTTCAGTGAACACATGCGGAATCACCTACGCTCAAAAGCCAGCAGAGCTTTGGACGCAGCGGGCATGTGCTGCGTCCAAAGTGCTGCCAATTATTGACCATGTGCACCCGGCCTAAGACCAGTTCATGTGCATCCAAATGTGGTCTTCTGTGCAGGGCTATTCACAAAATTCACCATTTTAAGATGTGCTGTTCATACCTGTTTGCCAGATCCGGAGCGGTCAGAGCCGCGAGCCACATGTGGCTACTGATCTATAAGTTGGGAACCCCTGGTTTAGCAAGTGTGGAAAGACGAGGGGGGGTGAAGCATTACAACATTATCAGTTGACAGTGATCCCACTACATAGTCATGCCCCAGAAAAAAAAAATAGAAAAGTTGTTGATAATCCAAACAAAAGCAAGCTAATCAGAACAGAACTATAGGGAATTTAAGCCTTTCCACGGTGGTCTTCATCTGGGCCTCAAAACTGGTAGGGGAATAATAGTCACTTAGTGTCAGCTAAATGCCATTTAAAGGAGGAAATAAGAATATAGAGCACAGAAATACATCATATATGAGAACAGTTCCATACAAAACACCAGAAAGCAAAAACCATAAATTAGAAAATTAAAAAATAAATAAAGAAGAGGTCAGTACCCCAACATATCATTGCATGATTTCTATCATGTTGTGGATTGTAGCTTTGCTGGAGTATTAAATATGACAACATGAAAGGTAAAAGAAATGGCAAAGGATATATTAAACAATATAGACTTATACATTTGCTACGCTAAAGTAACAAAAGCAAAAGAGCAATAACAAAACTCGAAACTTTGAAGTTTAGCTCTATAATAAAGCAACATATGCTAAACAAGCTCCACATGAAGTCCTTCAAGTCCGACAATATGGCTGCTATTAATACGCAGTTGAGACCAAGGACTATATATAAAAAAAAACACAACAAGCAGACATCAGAAATAGCCTTACAATTAATCTCTTTTCCAAGCAATATTTAACAAGACAATAGGAAACAAACTTAAGGGTCATACTTACACGTCACAAAACAGACTCTTGATTAATTCCTAGAACCAGTCATCCACAAGAAAAAGAAATAAAAAAAAAAAAGTTTCAAGCAAAAAAAAGAAAAAAAGCCAAAAGCGAAACCTTAAAAAGTTAAGTACAATAAAAAAAAAAAGTAGAAAAAAAGAAGAAATGAGGTCACTCCCAGATGTGAGACGAAGCGTGATAATGAGAGAATATTAATAAGCAGACATTTTCTTCGACTGTTGCCAAGAAGGTTCTAACAGGAGTAATTTCAGACGGCAGCTAAAACGCACTCGCACCAGACATGTGACCAGATGACAATCCCAGCACTCCCTCGGAAAATTCTGAATTGGCTGGAGAAAAACTTTGGAAAGAAGTTTTCAGCTTCACATAGCAGAAAAAGGCTGAATTTACCAACGTCGTCTTTCTCCATGCCTGGGTTTGCCCTCGTGAAATTAGTGAATTGCTACAAGCTCCGAACACTCACAGCCAAATGCAGTGTGGTAACCTAGCAGACGAGCAACCATTTATGGCTCGGAGAGAGGAGCACATGCTCTGGGCTAATCGACCAGAAATAGCTCTGCAAACTGCTGGGATCAAATCAGCTGTTCCCATATTTACTGCCTGTGGCTACTGAGCCCAATTAGAAAGTCAACATTTTCATTGCACTGAGAGGAGGAAGCGCTTACTTTATTTCTAGGGTCAATGCGCAGTTTAAATATTATTAGTCAGAAGTGTCTACAGGTGACTGAGCAGAGAAAGTCTTGGTATCCAGATACATGGAACTCATTGCTATGTGCTAAGGTGTATTTACATGTCTCAGTCATATCGTACTTAGGAGTCATTTGGGCAAAACAGCAATTTTTAGTTTTTTTTAATTAAAAATTAATAAAACATTACAGATTTTAAAGGGAACCTGTCACCCCCCAAAATCAAAGGTAAGCTAAGCCCACCGGCATCAGGGGCTTATCTACAGCATTCTGTAATGCCATAGATAAGCCCCGATGTATCCTGAAAGATGAGAAAAGAGAGGTTAGATTATACTCACCCAGGGGCGGTCCCGCTGCTGTCCGGGTCCGATGGGTGTCGCGGTTCAGGGCCTCCCATCTTCATAAGATGACGTCCTCTTCTTGTCTTCACGCCGCGGCTCCAGCACAGGCGTAATTTGTCTGCCCTGTTGTACTGCAGTGCGCAGGCGCTAGGCCTCTGACCTTTTCCGGCGCCTGCGCACTGCAGTACTTTGCTCTGCCCTCAAAAGGGCAGACAAAGTACGCCTGCGCAGGAGCCGCAGTGTGAATGCAAGAAGAGGACGTCATCATAAGAACATGGGAGACCCAGGACCGGACCGCGACACCCATCGGACCCAGACCGCAGCGGGACCGCCCCTGCGTGAGTATAATCTAATCTCTCTCATCTTTCAGGATACATCGGGGGCTTATCTACAGCAAGCATTCCAGAATGCTGTAGATAAGCCTGATGCCGATGGGCTTAGCTCACCCTCGATTTTGGGGGTGACAGGTTCCCTTTAATAACTTGTGCCAAAGCTAGAACTGGATTCAAGAAGTGGGAAACATACTGTTAAACAAAGGACTAGCAGGTCTCCTTACAGGACTGGCGGGTCTCCTTACAACTGGTGCCACTTCTGTCTCAGATGAAGTTACATGAGAACTGTAAGGCTGTGTGCGCACATTGAGTATTTGCTGACAAATTTCTGCAAGGTTTCTGCATCTCTTGGCAGGAAAAACGATGTGGCAAAAATGAACATTTTTGTACAGCAATGAAGGCTTTTTGAGCTAAAAGTATATTTTTAAAAAAAGTTGTGATGTAATTTCTTGGTTCAACACCACCTTTTTCATGCTGATGCAATGGCATTACCCTGATAATGGGATAAGGGCTTGGTGTCAGCAGCTGTCATTGACACCTAGGCTAAGTAATGAAAAAGGTGTCAGCTTGGCACCCTTATTACTAAGGCTTCTTTCACACTAGCTTCGGAATCTCCCCGTCGCAATGCGTCGGGGAGAGATTCCGACGCTAGCGTTTAGTGCATTGCACAATGGAGGCAGCGGATGCATTTCTCCGGCGCATCCGCTGCCCCATTGTAAGGTGCGGGGAGGTGGGGGCGGAGTTCCGTCGGGAGCAAAAAACGTTACATGTAGCTTTTTTTGCTCCCGACGGTCCGCCAAAGCACGACGCATACGTCGCTCGACGGATGCGATGTGTGGCAATCCGTCGCAAATGCGTCGTCAATGCAAGTCTATGGGGAAAAAACGCATCCTGCAAGCACTTTTGCAGGATGCTTTTTTTCTGCAAAACGACACATTGTGACGGATTGCAGAAAACGCTAGTGTGAAAGTAGCCTAAGCCGATAAGTAAACAGACAAACACACACATTGTCACCAGCCTATGTAGGAGTGTTAACAAAACAAAGGTACATAACAGTTGCTGCCTGGATACAGCCTAACTTTAAAGAAAAAAAAATGAGAAAAAAAAAAAAATTGATAGAGCTCCCACGTAATTTTAACCTTTTTCTACCATTGGACGTACTATTCTGTCCAGGTGACCCGGGCCCTAGTTCCCATGGACGGAATAGTACGTCCAACACAATCAGCCGCGCTCATGCGGCCGGGTGTCAGCTGATCACAGTCAGGGCCGGACTGGGACTACAATTCAGCCCTGGCATTTGAAGTCACACAGGCCCACTTGTCACATGGTGACTGTATAATATCTTTGTACACTTGTAGGTTACAAGTAGTGAGGGGACTGTAACACGACTATATAACAATCACAGCTATATCCAGCATTACAGCTCAGTCCTATTTATTGCAGAACCAAGAAAAGCCTCTACTCTACCTACATAGCTGGATCTCGTAGATAATAATGGGGTGAGACGACCAAAGGCTGTGGAACCTCATTCTGATGCGCCATAAACTTTACCTACAACCACTTTTGGTTCCGCTGCGCAGCACGAGACCCGGTGACTGCAGAGCGGTGGCATCAGTAACGTCACCGCTCTTCAGATATTCCGGGTCTTGCGCTGAGCTCGGCGACTGAAGAACGGTATTGTTACTACCGTCACCGCTCTTCAGAGTCGCTGGGTCTTGCCAGGTCTGGGCTAGTAGTGGGGGTGTCTGATAGACACCTCTCCATTACTTACACCAGGGATTGATAGCAGCTGACACTACACAGCTGAAATCAACCCTAAAAATCATTACACATACCAGAATTAAATGCTCTGGCGGCTGGGAGAAGCAGTAGCGTTAGCGCTATTCCCAGGCGCCAGGTGCTAACTACAACTGTCATTATCCTTGCCTGGTCTCCCTGCGAAGCATTTCTGCTGTATTTACATGCGCTGATCTCAGGCCCCTAAACCAGTGTGATCGACAATACTGAAGTCTTTCGCTTGTTTCCCGGCCTCTTTACACCAACTGAGAAAGAATCAAGGGAACAGAACAATCACAATTAGATCAATCTGTCCCCATACAGTATGTTATCAGCAGCACATCTACAGTTTACACCAGCGATGTGCTGCTGAGAACAAGGATTTCTGTTCCCACAAACAATTCAATCACTTGATGAATAGGCAGCATCTTGTTTGTTTAGTAAAATACACCCCATAGTTCTCCATATATTATAATGTGCACCTCAGTCCTCCATATAGTATAACACACTCCTCAGTCCTCCATGTAGTATAATACACTCAGTTCTACATGTAGTATAATAAACTCCTCAGTCCTCCATATAGTATAACATACTCCTCATAATCCTCCATATATTAAAATACACTGCTCAGTCCTCCAAATAGTATAATACACTCCCCATAGTGCTCCATATAGTATGATGCACCGCCATTATCATCCATGTAGTACAATTCCCTTCCCATAGTATAATGCACCCCATAGTTCTTCATATAGTATAATGTATTCCCCTTAGTCCTCGGTACAGTATAATGCAGCCCACATATAGTATAATGCAGCCACCGTACAGAAAATATTGTAGCCCCCTGAGTATAATGTAACCTCCCATAGACTATAATGCAACCCCCTCATATAGTATAATGCAGCCCCTGCATATATATGGTAGCCCCCTCAGAGAATAATGCAGCACCCCATAGAATACAATGCAGCCTTCCTCATAGTATAATGCAGCTCTCCATAGAATATAATGTAGCCCCCTCAGAGTATGATGCAATCACCCCTTATAGAATGTAATACAGCCCACCTCCCCACAGAATATAACACAGCACCCCATAGAATGTAATGCAACCAGCCCCCATAGAATGTAATGCAACCAGCCCCCATAGAATGTAATGCAACCAGCCCCCATAGAATGTAATGCAACCAGCCCCCATAGAATGTAATGCAACCAGCCCCCATAGAATGTAATGCAGCCAGCCCCCATAGAATGTAATGCAGCCAGCCCCCATAGAATGTAATGCAGCCAGCCCCCATAGAAAGTAATGCAGCCAGCCCCCATAGAAAGTAATGCAGCACAGCCCCCATAGAATGTAATACAGCCGCATCCCCAATTGCCTCACAATCCAGTTCTCACTCATTGGTACAAAAAAAAAAAAAATCTCCTCACCTCTCCTCGTGCCCCGCGCTGCTCCGGGCTCAGCAGCTGCAGTCTGCCCGGCCACACAGCAGGTGCGTGATGATATGACGTCATCGCGCACCCGCAGTGTCAGAGCGGGGAATGATGGGAGAGGGAGCGACAGCGGACCATCTCTCCTCCATCATTGACGCCGGTAAAGTTGAATGCATAGACGCCGGTATAGTTGAATGTGGGGTGGGCAAATAGAGGGGGCGTGGTGAGTCTGACCTGGGCTGGGGGTGTGGGGGGCCAGGGTTTGTCGGCCCTGGATAGCGGCCCACTCCTGGCTCCGGCCCTTCTGGCATTTGCCAGAAGTGCCTAATGGCCAGTCTGGCCCTCATCACAGCTGACATCTGTGGTCACGGACTGCTTCCGGCACGTTAACCCCCAGAATACTGCGATCAAACAAGATTGCAGCGTTCCGGTGGCATAGGGAAGCATCACGCAGGGAGGTGGCTTGTCAGTGCCTGCTGAGAGCAGGCGCCGGCAAGCCTCCTGCTTGGCCTGTCAGATTGGTGATCTGACACAGTGCTCTGCAAAGTGTCAGATAAGCGATCTGACACTATATAGTGATGTCCCACCTGGCACAAAGTAAATAAGTTTAAAAAAAAAAAATTAACATGTGTAAAAATATTTTTAAAAAATTCCAAAATAAAGAAAAAAAACGAAAACTAAATAACAATAATGACATTTCTTTATGTAAATTAAAAAAAAAAACAATGAAAGTACAGTTAGCATCGCCGTGTCTGTAACGACCCGACCTATCAAACTTGGGACAGTTAACCCCTTCAGTGAACACAGTAAAAACAAAAAAACAAAACAAAAAAAAAAATAATGCTTGATCATACCGCTGAACAAAAAGTGGAATAACACGTGGTCAAAAAGACGGATATAAATAAACATGGTACCGCTGAAAACATCAGCTCTAAGCAGGCACTTGGTAAGCCACCTCCCTCCCTGCAGGACCCGGATGCCGCGGCCATCTTGGATCCAGGCCTGCTACAGGGAGGGAGGTAAGGAGACTCTCACAGCAACGCGATCACATCGCGTTGCTGCGGGGGTCTCAGGGAAGCCCGCAGGGAGCCCCCTCCCTGCGCGACGCTTCCCTATATCGCCGACACACCGCGATCATGTTTGATCGCGGTGTGCCAGGGGGTTAATGTGCCGGGGGCGGTCCGTGACCGCTCCTGGCACATAGCGCCGGATGTCAGCTTCAATAGGCAGCTGACACCCGGCCGCGATCCCCCCGTGAGCACGGCCGATCGCCCTGGACGTGCTATTCCGTCCATGGGAATTAAGGCCCACCCTACATGGATGGAATAGTACGTCGGATGGCAGAAAGAGGTTAAAGATTTTTCTGTATTTTCATGACTATTAAAATTGTACATTCACACTGAAGCCATCAAAAATATGAATTAACACATGTGGAATTATATACTTCACAAAAAAGTGTGAAACTGACATTAGGTCTTATATTCTAGGTTTTTTTAAAGTAGCCACCCTTTGCTTTGATGACTGCTTTGCACACTCTTGGCATTCTCTTGATAAGCTTCAAGAGGTAGTCATTGGGAATGGTTTTCACTTCACAGGTGTGCCCTGTCAGGTTTCATAGTCATGAAAATACAGAATAATCTTTAAATGAGAAGGTGTGTCCAAACTTTTGGTCTGTACTGTATCTCCGTGGACCAAAATATGGAAAAATTATAGCTCTCAAAATTTGGCGATGCAAAAACTATTTTTTGCAATAAAAAGTCTTTCAGTGTGTGACAGCTGCCAAATATAAATAGTAACTCAAACCCCCCTCATCACCCCCTTAGTTAGGGAAAAATAAAATAAAAAATGCATTTATTTCCATTTTCTTATTAGGGTTAGGGTTGGGGCTAAAGTTAGGGTTGAAGTTGCGATTGGGGTTAGGGGTGTGGCTCTGCGTTATAAACTTTAGTGAAACACTTGGGGTTCAAAGTGCTCACCACACATCTAAATAAGTTCCTTAGGGGGTCTAGTTTCCAAAATGGGGTCACATGTGGGAAGTTTTCACTGTTTAGGCACTTCAGGGGCTCTCCAAACGCAACATGGCGTCCCATCTCAATTCCAGCAAATTCTGCTTTGAAAAGTCAAATGGCGCTCCTTCCCTTCCAAGCTGTTGCGCCCAAACAGTGGTTCCCCCCACATATGAGGTATCAGCGTACTCAGGACAAATTGGACAACATTTGGAGTCCAAAGTCTCCTGTTACCCTTGGTAAAATAAAACAAATTGGATCTGAAGTAATTTTTTTGTGAAAAAAAGTTAAATGTTCATTTTTATTATTTTTTTAAACATTCCAAAAATTCCTGTGAAGAACCTGAAGGGTTAATAAACTTCTTAAATGTGGTTTTGAGCACCGTGAGGGGTGCAGTTTTAAGAATGGTGTCACTTTTGGGTATTTTCTATCATATAGACCCCTCAAAGTGACTTCAAATGCGATGTCATCCATAAAAAAAAAATTTTTTTTGTAAAAATGGGAAAATCGCTGATCAACTTTTAACCCTTAACTTCCTAACAAAAAAAAATTTTTGGTTCCAAAATTGTGCTGATGTAAAGTAGACATGTGGGAAATGTTACTTATTAAGTATTTTGTGTGACATATCTCTGATTTAATTGCATAAAAATTCAAAGTTGGAAAATTGGGAAATTTTTGCCAAATTTCTGCTTTTTTCACAAATAAACGCAGGTAATATCAAAGAAATGTTACCACTAACATGAAGTACAATATGTCATGAGAAAACAAGTCAGAAGCACTGGGATCTGTTGAAGCGTTCCAGAGTTATAACATCGTAAAGGGACAGTGGTCAGAAGTGGCCCGGTCATTAACGTGCAAACCGCCCTTGGGGGGGGGGGGGAAAGGGGTTAATAACCATCAGAAGGAAAGCCTACGGCTGATGTTAATATTCTGGGAAGGAGCCAATAGCCATCAAGGTTCCTTCCCAGGCTATTAATAGCTTACAGCTGTTTGCTTAGCCTTTACTGGCTAGTTAACAGGGGAATACAAGAAAAAAATTGACATAGGGTCCCCCTATAAAAATCTAACCAGCAAAAGCTAGGCAGACAACTGAGGGCTGATATTAATAGCCTAGGAAGGGGCAATGGATATTGACCCCTCCCAGACGTAAAACATCAGCTCTCTGCCACCACAGAAAAGGCGCATCTTTAAGATAATATAATATTCAGATTTCTTATTTAGTAAATTATCAAATGAAATCAAATTTTATAATGCTCATTTAAGACACTGCAGATTTATCAATAATGTTGAATTTTTTGACTGTGCAAACTTAAGACTGTACAGCATTAAATTGTGCCAAATTGTAAATGGTTTGAACCCACAATTTGAGCAAAAATTTTACTGCACAATGTAGTAACGCAAGATCGCTCACCTTTCCCCAATAAGTCATGTCCTTCTTCAATAAGTCCAGGTTTAAAAAGTGTCCAAAACTTTAATATGGTGCAAGTCAAAAACAACTTTTTGGCCCATTTAGCAAGATAAGTCTCCCCCGGTATTCATAAACCTGCCCATTGTATTCTAACCTGCGATAACTCGGTATACTGTGAGACAATCCTCCATTATTCCTCCTGTAAATAAGAAAATAAATTGACACCCGAAATAGTGTTTAACTACACGGTAAATTGACATGAGACTTTTGGGATTAATGTCCCTAGGAACGGGTTATAAATTACACCAATACATTTCTACCTTGAGCCCGTGGACTTGGTTACTGCAACTTGTAATTATGCATGGTTTATGCTCCTAGAATATATAGTAATCCTTTCAGTGAGTGTCAGTAAATCATCGCTGCAAGGAGCCAAAAGAGCGGAAAGGGAGGAGGGACACTGCAGTCTCCATAGAACAGACATCTAAAACAGCTGGGCAAAATATGCCCCGAACAATTCAATGAGCATTTCATGGATCTGATCCCCTCCTCGTGTGTTAGCGTATCCTTCTCAAAAACACAATTTGTTTTATTCATTTTACATGCCAAGTTAGCAAGATCAAAAGTTCATGAGAATAAGCAAGCGGTAACATAAATGGGCACAGAAAATTAGTACAAAAAAAAAAAAAAAATAGAAAAAATAAATAAATAAATGAATGAATGAATGAATGAATGAATGAATGAATGAAAATGTAAGATACATAGCACCGTGTAGAACAAGACCCAGATATGAAACAAGAAAGTCAATTTCAAAGGGTTATTCCCAACTCCGTAAATGAGGTCACTACTAGGATATACAATCACTAAATAATCGCCGAGGGTCCGACCTCTGGGACCCCCATTGATCATGAAGGAATGAAAGAGGTTGCGGCTCTGCACAGCGATGCACTCAGGTCCCCCGCACAGATATGTAGCTCTCACTTAAAGAGTTGACAGCCAAGAAAACCCTTGTAGAGAGAAAGAAAAAAAAACTGAAGATGACATGGCACTGTGGCCACCTTATTCTCAAGATCACAGGGGGTCTGACTTTCCACCCTCAGCAATTCTAGTGATATACCATCAATTAAAGAAGCACTCTTCCTCCCTTCAAAGTTTTTATCCTCTTCATATATTGCAATTGCTCATTTTGCCTTTCTACCCAGCTAATTCTTCTCTTTTCCATTAGGCCCATCGATGTGAATACACATCGATTTTTCTGGCTAACATGGTACCACAATACAATTTGTTATTGTACATCACCATTAGGTCTATGAAATCAAATGGTTAAAAACGGACTAGCCGAATCCTTCTAAGCTCTATGTAGAAAAAGGAGATCAATTTTCCCTGTAGGAGTCACAGGGAAAGTCCATGGCAGAGGGAAGCAGGGAGCAGCAGCATCAGGAGTTGAGGAGGATGATAAATGCTGGGACAAGAGACTTCCTGTTTCTACATAGAGCAGAGAAATGAGAAGAATTTACTGGGTAGAAAGGCAAAATGAGCAATTGTAAGTACAGTGCTGTATAATATGATAATTGCAACATACCAAGAGGATAAAAACTTTGATGGGAGGAGCGCTTCTTAAGATGGGAAAAACCCGTTAAAAAACAACCAAAAACTTGGGAGAATCTTGTAAACCTAGAGCAACCTTATTCATCGAGGAACACAACACTTTGCATTGGGACACTCCAAAGGTTCTTTCCACCAGCCAGGTATTATTTTGCATACACCACCCAATTCATAGGGCACAATTTTTTGGGGTACAAATGATTTTATTTTTTTTAAATGAACCCACTCTGAAAAGCTGCAATACAAACATTCACAATAAGGCGCCGTTTTAACAGAGGCTTTTGGATGTAAAGCACAAGGTCAAAGGATAAGGGGAAGCTTTAGTAATAGTCCTGCATTGTGTCAGCAGTACGCCATCATCGCTCCCCTGTGATGGCGATGAGAAACCTTGCTCAGCCTTCCACTATATCAGAGCTGGTCAACCTGGCAAATTCCTGAACCGTGGGAACGTCTGTGCAGCGATACATTTCATCCTCCATTATACATTAGAATTAGCCATTTATTTTCATCATAGATTCATACAGGCAGAAAGGTATAGCACTGGCACAATATTAGAGACTGGCACAATCAGGGATTTTTATGATTGAGTCCTTGAATGGGACCATGTAAAGCCCCCACCGATGACTGAAGTATATGGCGGCCTACAGACTTTGGCCCAACAGATGATCGGTCCCAGTGGAATGTCAACACCTGACATTTTTTAGTTTTCAGGGGTAATAAAGCACTGACAGGAGATTCTGGCAGTGGCTTTTTCTTTTCTCCCTGTGGAAACCACACAAGATGAGCGCACATGTGTGAGGAAGTCGGGAGAGAGAGTCTGCTAAATGAACATGCGGCAGCCATTTTGTGTGTGACCAGCTTAAATCCTGCTCTATTCCTAGTTATCACTTCATATAGTGGGAAAACTTTTTTTTTGTATTACGGTAATTACACAGGCAGTGTTTGATGCAGTCGGTGCAGTTTTCTTTCCAATTATGTTTTTACAACCCAAGCCAAAAGTGGGCAACATTTTCTACTTCAAAAACGAATAGTGATGAGCGAATATCATTTTTTTTCGAGCACGCCGAAGACACTCTTAACAACTGAGCATGTACAGATAACACCTTATCCGAGCACGTTCACGCGTCACTACAAACTAACAACAAGTCCTGCTCATTTGGGGCCTATGATCCAGCTCCAAATATCACAGCATAATGATGCTCCAGTCCAAACATGTCAGAGGGAGAAGGCGGCCATGTGCACAGGATGCCATCAAGCTGAAGTTTTTGACGTAATTTTCCAAAACTGAAAAATGCAGTGATATTACCGTGGTTTCAGAAAATCACGGCAAAACAAAGGCAGTGCAATTGTATCTTGTGAACATGGCCTTAAAGTACTTCTACACAGGAATAAAAATGGAGATTTGATAAAATCTCATACAATACGCCTACTGTAACACTGGATTTTCCGGTTGGTTCATGCAATGTTTATCCACCTCATGTGAACATTCCCTAAAAAGGGTTACAACATCTATTCTGCAAATTTGCTCACTTGTGTTATCAAAACCCATTACAAGCGAGCACCAGCATCGCCATTATAGTCAGTCAATCCTCAATTATCACAAAGTAAACACCATAGGAAACACAAAACAATCAGTGCAATAAACTCGTGGGTAACGCGCTATAAGGAATAAAGAACAGCCATTACACCTAAAAAGTACAAAAGATAAATGCAAATAATGCAGCCTCAAAGTGAAAGGTACACCACACACCAGGGCCCCGAGCCACCTGTCACACACAGTCCGGTGCCCATACACACATTTTTTTGTAACGCTTTGTCAGTGCCTGACAAGTTGACAAGGTTTGCAGCTTTTAATCACGTCATGATTTCTTATCACTTACTTTTGTTTGCCTGATGGATGCCTCTTTAGAGTCCAAATAGCGACCATCCATAAAACCAGGTGATCTGAAAAATAAAAAGGGAATAAGAGCAAGTTAATATGGTCCCTCCACCTGTACCATTAGCCCTGTAGGCATTCTTCTCACAAAATTAGAATGTCAAAAAGTTAATTTCAGTTCTTCAATACAAATAGTGAAACTCATATAGAGTCATTACTAACAGAGTGATCTATATCAAGTGTTTATTTCTGTTACTGTTGATGATTATGGCTACAGGCTACATATTTCAGTAAATTAGAACAAAAAAAACCTGCAAAGGCTTCCTAAGTGTTAAAAAAAAGTCTCTTAGTTTGTTTCAGTAGCTCCACAATCATGGGGAAGACTGCTGACTTAACAGATGTCCAGAAGTCAGTCACAGACACACTCCACAAGGAGGATAAGCCACAAAAGGTCATTGCTGAAGAAGATGGCTGTTCAGAGAGCTGTATCCAAGCATATTAACGGAAAGTTGAGTTGAAAGAAAAAGTGTGATCGAAAAAGGTGCATAAGCAACCGGGATAACTTCAGGCTTGAAAGGTTTATTAAGAAAAGGCCATTCAAAAATTTGAAGGAGATTCACAAGGAGTGGACTGCTGCTGGAGTCATTGCTTCAAGAGCCACCACACACAGAGGTATCCAGGACATGGGCTACAAGTGTCACATTCCTTGTGTCAAGCCACTCATGACCGATAGACAATACCAGAAGCCTCTTACCTGGGCCAAGGAGAAAAAGCACTGGACTGTTGCTCAGTGGTCCAAGGTGGTGTTTTCAGATGAAAGTAAATTTACCATTTCATTTGGAAATCAAGGTCCCAGAGTCTGGAGGAAGAGTGGAGAGGCCACAATCCAAGCTGCTTGAGGTCTAGTGTGAAGTTTCCACAATCAGTGATGGTTTGTGGAGCCATGTCATCTGCTGGTGTAGGTCCACTGTGCTTTATCAAGACTAAAGTCAGCGCAGCCGTCTACCAGGAAATTTTAGAGCACTTCATGATTCCCTCTGCCAACAAGTTTTTTGGAGATGGAAATTTCATTCTCCAGCAGGACTTGGCACCTGTCCACACTACCAAACGTACCAAAACCTGGTTTACAAGCAACAGGATCACTGTGCTTGATTGGCAGCAAACTCGCCTGACCTGAACCCCATAGAGAATGTATGGTGTATTGTCAAGAGGAAGAGGAGACACCAGACCCAACAATGCAGACAAGCTGAAGGCTGCTATCAAAGCAACCTGGGCTTCCATAACATCTCAGGAGTGCCACAGGCTGATCGCCTCCATGCCACGCCGGATTAATTGATGCAAAAGGACCACAACCATGTATTGAGTGCATTTACTGAACATACGTTTCAGTCGGCCAACATTTCACATTTTAACCCCTTCAAGACCCAGCCTATTTTGACCTTAAAGACCTTGCCGTTTTTTGCAATTCTGACCAGTGTCCCTTTATGAGGTAATAACTCAGGAACGCTTCAACGGATCCTAGCGGTTCTGAGATTGTTTTTTCGTGACATATTGGGCTTCATGTTAGTGGTAAATTTAGGTCAATAAATTCTGCATTTATTTGTGATAAACACGGAAATTTGGCGAAAATTTTGAAAATTTCGCAATTTTCACATTTTGAATTTTTATTCTGTTAAACCAGAGAGATATGTGACACAAAATAGTTAATAAATAACATTTCCCACATGTTTACTTTACATCAGCACAATTTTGGAAACAAAATTTTTTTTTGTTAGGAAGTTATAAGGGTTAAAATTCGACCAGCGATTTGTCATTTTTACAACGAAATTTACAAAACCATTTTTTTTAGGGACCACCTCACATTTGAAGTCAGTTTGAGGGGTCTATATGGCTGAAAATACCCAAAAGTGACACCATTCTAAAAACTGCACCCCTCAAGGTACTCAAAACCACATTCAAGAAGTTTATTAACCCTTCAGGTGCTTCAGAGCAGCAGAAGCAACATGGAAGGAAAAAATGAACATTTAACTTTTTAGTCACAAAAATTATCTTTTAGCAACAATTTTTTTATTTTCCCAATGGTAAAAGGAGAAACTGAACCACGAAAGTTGTTGTCCAATTTGTCCTGAGTACGCTGATACCTCATATGTGGGGGTAAACCACTGTTTTGGCGCACGGCAGGGCTTGGAAGGGAAGGAGCGCCATTTGACTTTTTGAATCAAAAATTGGCTCCACTCTTTAGCGGACACCATGTCAGGTTTGGAGAGCCCCCGTGTGCCTAAAAATTGGAGCTCCCCCACAAGTGACCCCATTTTGGAAACTAGACGCCCCAAGGAACTTATCTAGATGCATAGTGAGCACTTTGAACCCCCAGGTGCTTCACAAATTGATCCGTAAAAATGAAAAAGTACTTTTTTTTCACAAAAAAATTCTTTTAGCCTCAATTTTTTCATTTTCACATGGGCAACAGGATAAAATGGATCCTAAAATGTGTTGGGCAATTTCTCCTGAGTACACCAATACCTCACATGTGGAGGTAAACCACTGTTTGGGCACATGGTAAGGCTCGGAAGGGAAGGAGCGCCATTTGACTTTTTGAATGAAAAATTATTTCCATCGTTAGCGGACACCATGTCGCGTTTGGATAGCTCCTGTGTGCCTAAACATTGGCGCTCCCCCACAAGTGACCCCATTTTGGAAACTAGACCCCCCAAGGAACTAATTTAGATGCCTAGTGAGCACTTTAAACCCTCAGGTGCTTCACAAATTGATCTGTAAAAATGAAAAAGTAATTTTTTTTCACAAAAAAATTCTTTTCGCCTCAATTTTTTCATTTTCACATGGGCAGTAGGATAAAATGGATCATAAAATTTGTTGGGCAATTTCTCCCGAGTACGCCGATACCTCATATGTGGGGGTAAACCACTGTTTGGGCACTCGGCAGGGCTCGGAAGAGAAGGCGCGCCATTTGACTTTTTGAATGGAAAATTAGCTCCAATTGTTAGCGGACACCATGTCGCGTTTGGAGAGCCCCTGTGTGCATAAACATTGGAGCTCCCGCACAAGTGACCCCATTTTGGAAACTAGACCCCCCAAGGAACTTATCTAGATGCATATTGAGCACTTTAAACCCCCAGGTGCTTCACAGAAGTTTATAACGCAGAGCCATGAAAATAAAAAATAATTTTTCTTTCCTCAAAAATGATTTTTTAGCCTGGAATTTCCTATTTTGCCAAGGATAATAGGAGAAATTGGACCCCAAATATTGTTGTCCAGTTTGTCCTGAGTACGCTGATACCCCATATGTGGGGGTAAACCACTGTTTGGGCGCACGGCAGGGCTCGGAAGGGATGGCACGCCATTTGGCTTTTTAAATGGAAAATTAGCTCCAATCATTAGCGGACACCATGTCACGTTTGGAGAGCCCCTGTGTGCCTAAACATTGGAGATCCCCCAGAAATGACACCATTTTAGAAACTAGACCCCCAAAGGAACTAATCTAGATGTGTGGTGAGGACTTTGAACCCCCAAGTGCTTCACAGAAGTTTATAACGCAGAGCCATGAAAATAAAAAAAAAAATTATTTTCTCAAAAATGATCTTTTAGCCTGCAATTTTTTATTTTCCCAAGGGTAACAGGAGAAATTTGACCCCAAAAGTTGTTGTCCAGTTTCTCCTGAGTACGGTGATACCCCATATGTGGGGGTAAACTACTGTTTGGGCACATGCCGGGGCTTGGAATTGAAGTAGTGACGTTTTGAAATGCAGACTTTGATGGAATGCTCTGCGGGCGTCACGTTGCGTTTGCAGAGCCCCTGGTGTGCCTAAACAGTAGAAACCCCCCACAAGTGACCCCATTTTAGAAACTAGACCCCCCAAGGAACTTATCTAGATATGTGGTGAGCACTTTGAACCCCCAAGTGCTTCACAGACGTTTACAACGCAGAGCCGTGAAAATAAAAAATCATTTTTCTTTCCTCAAAAATTATGTTTTAGCAAGCATTTTTTTAGATTCACAAGGGTAACAGGAGAAATTGGACCCCAGTAATTGTTGCGCAGTTTGTCCTGAGTATGCTGGTACCCCATATGTGGGGGTAAACCACTGTTTGGGCACACGTCAGGGCTCGGAAGTGAGGGAGCACCATTTGACTTTTTGAATACGAGATTGGCTGGAATCAATGGTGGCGCCATGTTGCGTTTGGAGACCCTTGATGTGCCTAAACAGTGGTAACCCCTCAATTCTAACTCCAACACTAACCCCAACACACCCCTAACCCTAATCCCAACTGTAGCCATAATCCTAATCACAACCCTAACCCCAACACACCCCTAACCACAACACTAACCCCAACACACCCCTAACCACAACCCTAATTCCAACCCTAACCCTAAGGCTATGTGCCCACGTTGCGGATTCGTGTGAGATATTTCCGCACCATTTTTGAAAAATCCGCGGGTAAAAGGCACTGCGTTTTACCTGCGGATTTTCCGCGGATTTCCAGTGTTTTTTGTGCGGATTTCACCTGCAGGTTCCTATTGAGGAACAGGTGTAAAACGCTGCGGAATCCGCACAAAGAATTGACATGCTGCGGAAAATACAACGCAGCGTTCCCGCGCGGTATTTTCCGCACCATGGGCACAGCGGATTTGGTTTTTCATATGTTTACATGGTGCTGTAAACCTGATGGAACACTGCTGCGAATCCGCAGCCAAATCCGCACCGTGTGCACATGGCCTAATTCTAAAGGTATGTGCACACGCTGCGGAAAACGCTGCGGATCCGCAGCAGTTTCCCATGAGTGTACAGTTCAATGTAAACCTATGGGAAACAAAAATCGCTGTACACATGCTGCGGAAAAACTGCACGGAAACGCAGCGGTTTACATTCCGCAGCATGTCACTTCTTTGTGCGGATTCCGCAGCGGTTTTACAACTGCTCCAATAGAAAATCGCAATTGTAAAACCGCAGTGAAATGCGCAGAAAAAAACGCGGTAAATCCGCCATAAATCCGCAGCGGTTTAGCACTGCGGATTTATCAAATCCGCAGCGGAAAAATCCGCAGAGGACCAGAATACGTGTGCACATTCCTAACCCTAACCCTAACCCTAGCCCTAACCCTAGCCCTAACCCTAACCCTAGCCCTACCCCTACCCCTAACCCTAACCCTACCCCTAACCCTACCCCTAACCCTAACCCTACCCCTACCCCTAACCCTATTCTAACATTAGTGGAAAAAAAAAATTTCTTTATTTTTTTATTGTCCCTACCTATGGGGGTGACAAAGGGGGGGGGGGGGGTCATTTATTATTTTTTTATTTTGATCACTGAGATAGATTATATCTCAGTGATCAAAATGCACTTTGGAACGAATCTGCCGGCCGGCAGATTCGGCGGGCGCACTGCGCATGCGCCCGCCATTTTGGAAGATGGCGGCGCCCGGGAGAAGACGGACGGGACCACGGCTGGATCGGTAAGTATGATGGGGTGGGGGGGGACCACGGGGGGGGGGATCGGAGCACGGGGGGGGGAATCGGAGCGCGGGAGGGGTGGAACGGAGCGCGGGGGCGTGGAACGGAGCACGGGGGGGCTGGAATGGAGCACGGGGGGGTGGAACGGAGCACGGGGGGGTGGATCGGAGTGTAGGGGGGGTGATTGGAGCACGGGGGGAGCGGACACGAGCACGGGGGGGAGCGGAGCACTGGACGGAGGGGAGCCGGAGCAGTGTACCGGCCAGATCGGGGGGGTGGGGGGGCGATCGGAGGGGTGGGGTGGGGGCACACTAGTATTTCCAGCCATGGCCGATGATATTTCAGCATCGGCCATGGCTGGATTGTAATATTTCACCCGTTATAATGTGTGAAATATTACAAATCGCTCTGATTGGCAGTTTCACTTTCAACAGCCAATCAGAGCGATCGTAGCCACGAGGGGGTGAAGCCACCCCCCCTGGGCTAAACTACCACTCCCCCTGTCCCTGCAGATCGGGTGAAATGGGAGTTAACCCTTTCACCCGGTCTGCAGGGACGCGATCTTTCCATGACGCCGCATAGGCGTCATGGGTCGGATTGGCACCGACTTTCATGACGCCTACGTGGCGTCAAAGGTCGGGAAGGGGTTAAAATAATTTTTCAAGCTGGTGTTATAAAGTATTCTAATTTACTGAGATAATGACATTTAGGTTTTCATTGGCTGTAAGCCATAATCATCAACATTAACAGAAATAAATACTAGAAATACATCACTCTGTGTAATAATGACTATAATGAATTTCACTTTTTGTATTGAAGAACGGAAATAAATTAACTTTTTGATCATATTCTAATTTTGTGAGAAGCACCTGCATACGCACACATACATATCCCATGCGGCGTCACAAGCCATTACTACAGCCTAGATCCATCATCATTATTGGCACCATAAATTGGAAAAAGAAATCACAGTTTCACATTTCTATGTATTTCCCTAACCCATCATTGTTTTTACAACTCGAGACAACATTGTCAGTAAGGAGGGATTTACCAAATATAAATCACAATTACATTAAAAAAACAAAAAAAAACTATGGAATATGTGTAAGATAAAAAATATTTAAAGACAATTTAAAAAATGAATCCATGCAATAAAAAACTATTTTCATATATCCCATTAGGGCTGAGGCACACAACCAGATTTTTCATCTGTTAAAAAAAAAATCTGTTAAAAAAAAAAATGGATCACACTCCAGTCAATGTTATTCAATGGGGCAGCGCAGAAGAACTTTTTCATAAGGATCGATGTCCGGATCGATTTGTGCCCTACATCCATTCCTGGTAAAGAAGGTACACTTGTTTGTGTTCGATAACTGTTTATATTAAGGTTAAGAAATGTGCACAGTTTTATTACTCAACATTTGTCATTCACATATAAAAGTGAGTTGTATTATTATAGGGAAAAGATAGGAAACTTGGGTACCAGAGTAGGGACTAGAGTAGACAGTAGGGATAGTTAGGAATTTTTGAAGTACAGTATAGACTAGGAAATACTAGTTATAGTAAAGTAAGGGGTAAGCATAGATGAGAACAGCCTCAGGTAGGGTTTTTCCCAGTTGAGAAGGGGCCAAGGGTTATATAAAGGGAAGCATTGCCTGATTTTAGGGAGATAGGGATGCAAACAGAGTTGGAGTTAACACTGTATGAAGAAGTGCCAAAGTAGTTCAGGGCCAGTAAGCTGAAGGTCACTAGTGAGAAAAGGAGGCGAAAAGGAGGCAAAAAGGAGGAAAGAATTGGCATCATGAGAACGGCAGCGACCAACTTCAGTGAATCATCCCTTAATGTCCCGAGGGTTACGGTCTGAAAAAGGTATGGAGGAGCCAGCCTTAATTACGTTCCAAGTGGGGATACTCTGATAGGAAGTGGGGCTGAGTTCTTAGAAAATGCGGGACATCCCTGGGGCAAGAGGTGACGGTAGAGAGGGAAAACGCAGGCTACAGAGACTTACTAGCGTATTGTACCTGTGACCAAAATTGAACTGAAAAAGTAAAGTAAAACTGAGTTTTTGAAAAGGAGACAGGAGTCTGTTCTTGGCTGTGTGGCTGCATCCAGAACTGGGACTGTGGAGAGGACGGAGTACAAGAACAAACCGTGAGTGTTGTCCCAACTACAAGACAGATCGGACATCATCCTTTATTTGTGGGGTGCCAGGGCGTGGAAGAACTGCAGCCCCTCGTCACAACTACCACCCTGGCTACTTCACAGGCCCAAAGCAACAATACTTTACCCAAGATTTGTATTCTTCAGCTCAATGCAAACTTTCCACTGAGCTCAGAAAAATAAAAAAGTGGAAACGATCCTTGGCATCGATTCGTGTTGGACACATTTACAATGCAAAAAAAGGTCTGCACCATTGCCATGAATTAATTACATATGGCACCATCCAGATGTGAAAATCCAGCCTACTTCACACTGTTTGTTTCCCCCCTGTAGCCATAATACAGGTTCCTTCATACAAACATTACATAACCGTAAATGTGCCATATAAAAGGACAAACCCATACAAAAATAATGGAATGTGAAGGAACAGAGAGGAGCAATTTGTTCCTATAAATGGGAAACATTCTTTCTACTTCGTTGGAAATGTGGCAAAAGTTATTACATTTTTGTTAGAGTAACTCATGTTAGCACACAAAGAAGCATCTTTGAATGATGAATCTCGGGGGACAAAAGATTAATGACCTATCTATACAATAGCTCATCAATAGTCACTTGGTTGGGCTTGGACTCCCATCAGTTGAATGAAAAAAAAAATAAAGCCATTGATCACCGAAAGCGGCACAGCGCCACAGATTATGTATTGGCCCTGCATGGTACTGCAAGCACTCCTACATAACTGAACGGGAGAAACTTGCAGTACCACACTCAGCCACTGCAAAATGTATGGCGCTGTGCAATTTCTGGTGCATTGTAACCCCTGCAGTCATACTGATAGCATATCCTCAGCGTGAGTGTCATCAATATCATCACCCTCCTTTACAAAACAGACCAATATGACTGCTAAAAATGTAAGTGCTGACTATCTGGCTACTTCTTATAGGCAACTGGTCATGTAAAAAAACAATACACTATTAACCTGCAGATCTGGGGTTAATAGCATTCTGATACCATGCGGGCTCTGCACTGAGAGCCCCACTGCCAGGATGAAGTAAATTTTATGCCCCTCCCCGGCAGTCTCGCTCTCTCAAACATAGGGGGGGTCACCTGGCGCGGCTTCAGACACAGATCCGAGAATAGAGAGCATTATCTGTAACTACACCTTGGCACTGACTGACAGCAGCACAGCATTAGGGCCGGCTGTCAGTCAGTGCTGGGGGCGCACACTATGTACTGAGCAGTGACAGACCATGGCCGACAAATCTCTGTGACTGAAAAAGTGAGGCTGCTGGGGGGGGGGGGGGAGGGGAGGGGATCAAGTTAATTTCTTCCTGGCAGTGGGGCTCTCAGTGCAGCAACCACATGGGTCACAACGCCATTAACCTACAGGTTAACAGCAAAGAGGGGGCCTCTAATTTTATGGAGCCCAGCGCTCACCAGCCTCCCCGCTTCTTACAGAAGTGTGTTCATGATACAACGTTCAGGTCAGGGGCATTTATCATGGCCTGAACTGAGCACCCTCTGACATGACTATATGAGGCAGCTTGGACAATGGCACGGAAGCATTGGCCGGTATCTCGCCAGCTTTAGAGCAGCACTTCCAAGCTCCACTGGAAAGAGCTTGCAAGTAGAGATGAGCAAACCTGAACTGTGGGGTTCAAATAGGTGTCCAGTATTGAACTCCAAACACAGACACTTCCAGAAGTACATTTTAGTGTTCGGAGTTCCTGGCGAATTCCAGGAGGAGGGAGAGAAAGTAAGTTTGGGTGCCCATCGACTTCTATGGGATTTGAGACCTGGTTAAAGTTTGGGTAGAGTTCTGGTACAAAACTGAACTTTTGACTAAAGTTTGGTTGAGCTCAACGAACCTGAACTTCCATGGGTCTGCTCTCCCTACTTCGAAGCACTGCACTCCTTGTCTAAGAGACTGGCTGGCCACCACTATTAAAGAGTAGTGGTCGGTAACCTAGGCAACAAGCAGTAAACAAAACAAAAAAAAACATTTTTGAGAAAGGAGAGCGTTTTTAGTTTAAAAAATTTGCAAAAGGTCCTTGTTTTTACAAGAACTTTACAATTTTACCCATTTAATATAATCTACTATATAATTGTCTAAGGGTCACTTCCATCTTTCTGTCTGTCCTTCTGTCTTTCTTTCCTTCTTTCGGTCACGGATATTCATTGGTCGCGGCCTCTGTCATGGAAATCCAAGTCGCTGATTGGTTGTGGCAAAACGCCCACGATCAATCAGCATCGGGCACACTCTGGCGGCAACATGGCCGCTCCTTCCTCCCCGCAGTCCGTGCCCGCTCCATATTCCCCTCCAGTCAGCGCTCACACAGGGTTAATGGCAGCGCTAATGGACCGCGTTATGCTGCGGTGTAACGCACTCAATTAACGCTGCTATTAACCCTGTGTGACCAACTTTTTTACTATTGATGCTGACTATGCAGCCTCAATAGTAAAAAGATCCGGTGGCAAGGATGGTATGTGACAAGGACCTGCCATGATGTCGCGGTCATGTGACCGCGACGTCATCACAGGTCCTGCGCCCATACCAACCCTGGGACCGGAAGCTGCGCGTGCACCGCACACAGGGCCAGGACTTCAAAGGAGGGTGAGTATATGTTTATTTTTTATTTTAAGTCTGTATACTACGTGGCACTGTGCTGTATACTACGTGGCTCTGTGCTGTATACTACGTGGCACTGGGCTGTATACTACGTGGCACTGGGCTGTATACTACGTGGCACTGGGCTGTATACTACGTGGCACTGGGCTGTATACTACGTGGCACTGGGCTGTATACTACGTGGCACTGGGCTGTATACTACGTGGCACTGGGCTGTATACTACGTGGCACTGGGCTGTATACTACGTGGCACTGGGCAGTATACTACGTGGCACTGGGCAGTATACTACGTGGCTGGGCAGTATACTACGTGGCTGGGCAGTATACTACGTGGCTGGGCAGTATACTACGTGGCTGGGCAGTATACTACGTGGCTGGGCAGTATACTACGTGGCTGGGCAGTATACTACGTGGCTGGGCAGTATACTACGTGGCTGGGCAGTATACTACGTGGCTGGGCAGTATACTACGTGGCTGGGCAGTATACTACGTGGCTGGGCAATATACTACGCAGCTGGGCAGTATACTACGTGGACATGCATATTCTAGAATACCCGATGCGTTAGAATCAGGCCACCATCTAGTAAGCAATAATCCTTTAAAACTTTTCGGAAATAACCAGATAACTAGGAGAAGCATTTTGGAGAAGCGCGTGTTCTCTCATATTTACTAGGGTAATGCATTTAGTATGGTTGTAAGTAACCAGCACATCTAATGGCCATAGGCACAAACTGCTTTCTGCAATGACACATGACCGTACTTGACCTCCAGACTGGTCTTCTTACTACAGTTTACAAAAAGCTGTCTGTTTCCAGATTTCATGCAGATGAAAAGTGTTAACATTGTAGACTTGAAGAATGTACGAGATCATACAATCCTAGAATGTTACAGTTGGACGGGACCTCCGGGGTCATCGTGTCCAACCTCCAGCTAAATGCAGGATTCACTAAACCATCTCAGACAGATGTCTGTCCAGCCTGTTTGAAGACTTCCATTGAAGGAGAACTCACCACCTCTCGGGGCAGCCTGTCCCACTCATTGAACCCCTTAGTGAATGAAGCCATTTACCATGTAGAAAAAAAAAAAACTTACACTTAAAATTAAATTTAAGTTTTATTTAGTTTAAGATGGGCATTTATTTTTTCCACTCAATACAATTGCTTTTGAAATGGAAGCCCCTCTGATCAGTGGATCGATGCGTGTTCTAATTTCGGACATCAGGAAAGGCCGACCACTGCAGTGGACATCTAGAGCTAAATGCTGCAAAGAGGAAAGGTCTCTGAGACAACCTGCGGATTGTCCAACTTCTTGCACAAAGACCGTTCTACTACATGGTCAAATGATCAAATATACAGAATCCGAAGAAAGACGCTTTTTGCTTTTGCCATCATGGACACCAGTGTATTTAGGATGGAGATCACAAAATATGCTTGAGCCTTAAAAGGGTAAGGCTAGGTTCACACTGCGTTAGTGCAGTCCGTCTAGCGCATACGCTAACAGACTGCGTTAACGCAATTGCCGAAAAGGGACCCACTAACGCAATGTAAACCTAGCCTAATCCATCTTTATGGACTTTTTATTGTTTTAGCCCTAAACCTATTTAAAGTATTTTTTTTTTGGGGGGGGGGGGGAGGGGGGTTATAAATTTGGACCGTTTTTTCTTCTGTAGCCTACATATTACATTTCTATGGCTGACTGCTGAATGAATGCATTGCGATTCCACAGGCCACATCAAAAAGTTGAATGTGTGGAGAAACAATGAGCATGTAAAAGCCAAAACATCACAAAGTTGTTAAAGAAACACAATATAAAAGATACATATTTTTAGACCAATGCATGCATTAGAAAAAAAAAAAAGATGGATACTCCCTTTAAAGTGTACCAGTCATTTCAACCAAAACCAGATTAAAAAAAAAAATCTTGCTGCCCTGCTTTTGGTGCACATAAACAGTCTAATATGTTCAGTTTTTTTATGTTCTGTAGCAGGCCCTCCACCTCATTTCAGTGAGCATCTCTTATTAATTAGTATTCTGCCAGCACTATATGTTCTAGAAATTCCTTTCCAACACTTACGAGCCTGCAATGCGCTTTCTATGGTCCAATAGATTGATTTTTAGTTCCAGACAACCAAATTGTTTAATGCCTGTGCAAATACAACAATCGCAAAAGGTCTTCTGATATAAGTGTGAACAGTGCCAAACTACCGGTTTTATATGTGCATGATGTGAAAACTCAATCTGTGCTTATGCTTAAAATATGGAACCCACTTGTGTAGACCAGTTTGTTCTCATTTTCAGAATACGGCTAAAGGTTATGAAAACACCACTAGCATCAAGAGCTCAGTATTACACAGCTGCGGTAACATAATAGCACAAACTAACGGAAATTTCACCAACACTAATAACATGGAGCTCAGCCACATAGCGATTTACCAAATACTCAGACTTTAGTTCTAAGGACTGACCAGGAAAATATCCAGTTAAATGAAACCCACAATGTCGAGATGTGAGGAGCCGACACGGAGCAGAGAGACAATAAAAGTAAATTGACACCTAGAACCACGTAATAGTAAGATGCACGATGGGCTTGTGTGTTTTGCTCTTGTACAAAAAATTAAAGTTTGCCAAACTGTACTTGTTTGATTCCACTATAATATTATATCCATACAGTTATATTTACCACTACTACTACTACACCACCACCACCACCCCTACACCACCACTACTACTACTACACCACCACCACCACAAAAAAAATAATATTTACAAAGATCAATATATACGAGTGTTAATTTGACTAAGTTTCATCAGGCTTGCATTGTACCTTTCAATACTCCCAAATGAAGGGCTTTTTTTTTTTCTTCTTAATTTGTTGGCAGTGATGGGGAGGTCCGCAATTAGACAAACACTGCACCCACCTCGCAGAGTCAAGAGAGCATACAGAGTTTCTTATATTTGCTTATTCTAATGATTTAAGCAATGTTTGACGAAACCGTGAACATAAAAGCAAACAGAACAAAACAAACGTTTACAATAAACAACTCAGATAAAGGAATGTTGTATGCAGCTTTGTTCTTTCCACAATGGAAAATATGGATTATAGCCAGAGAGTCGTACAGTGGATCCACAGCATCACATTCAGTCATAATGGGGTCCAGTGGGTTTCAGTGAAGGTTTTGTACTTTTCACAATGGAGATGCATGCTGCACTAGTCCGGCCATCCAGGGCTGCCACTAGAAATTTCGGGGCCCCCTTGAAACTCCGCCCAGGCTCCACCCCAGCCCCGCCTCCAGGCTCCACCCCTCGAACTGTCCACAGTCCCACCGCTCTCTCTTGGAAAATCTCCACTTCTCACCTATCACACATTGACAGTTCCCATCACCAGATCACACATATAGCCCATCACCAGATCACACATATAGCCGGCAGCTTTTGTTTTGGCGAAAAGATTTTTTAAGCCGCCACCATAACACGGTAGACACTTTTGGCCGGGTCCTACTCTACTGTAACCTACTAAATATTTGTTAAAATATGCAATACAATTTAGGTATATTTTTATTTATTTTTCAATTTTTAAAATGACCTATAATACTACATACAAGGAACAAATACCACCGCACTATGACCAGATGACATATTACCACCACAGTGATCGAATAATATAAAATACAAGGAACAAATACCGCTACACCATGACCAGACCGCATATAACCACAAATGACTGAATACTACAATACTGATCAGTAATTAAAAAAAAAAAAACCACAATACTATCACCAGCAGTGCCATTATACACAGGAGATCTGTAATTAGTAAGCAGTGTCTGTGTACAGGTAATACAGTGATCACCGGTGACATTATACACAGGAGCTCTGTATATAATGTATAGGTAATACAGTGATCACTGGTGACATTGTACACAGGACCTCTGTATATAGTATACAGTGTATAGTGTCAGTGTATAGGCAACACTGACTCACCAGTGACGTCTCTAGGTGAAGTCCTTCATCTTTCATCCAGCACAGACCGCCATCACTTCATCCAGCCAGGACTCGTCTCTGCAGGAAATAAAACAGTTATCTCGAGTTCCGCTTGTAGAACACATTACTTAATTTTCCCAACTTCTACATTACACCACATGAAGAAGGCAACATAGTATCACTCTACACAGTAACAGGACCTCCCCCCCATTTAAAACAGTATACTCAAAAAATAAATACATCACTGCAATAATAATATCCCTTAATTAGCCCCTATGGTAATATTCGCCATCCTAGCCCCCATGTGTCTCATTCCAGGCTCCAGCCATATGTTCTCCCATCCTGCCCTCATGGGTATCCATCCTGCCCCATCTGTGTCCAGCACTCTGCCCAGTCTGTGTGCAATCCTGCCCCATCTGTGTCCAGCACTCTGCCCCATCTGTTTCCAATCCTGCCTCATCTCTGCCCAGCACTCTGCCCAGCACTCTGCCCAGCACTCTGCCCAGCACTCTGCCCCCCCCCCCCCCCCCCCCCCCCGTGTCCAGCTTTACTGCCCCCGGGCCCCCACCCTGTGTCCAGCTTTACTGCCCCCGGGCCCCCACCCTGTGTCCAGCTTTACTGCCCTGCCCCCTCCCCCCCCCACAGCTCTCAAAAAAACAAAAAAGTTCTACTTACCTGCCGCGCTCCTCTCTCCACGCAGCTGCACCGCGCACTCGCCGGCGACTGACGTCAGACGCCGGCGACCTGCACGCTGCGGCTGGCGGCTGTTAACTATTGACGTGCGGGTCCGCACGTCAATAGCGTACAGCTGTAGCGCCGGCCGCCGCTAAGGGCCCGGTTCAGCCTGCGGCTGCCGGTAGGGGCCCGGTGAGCAGGTAAGAGGGGGCCCGATGCGGGCCCCCTCTGCTCACCGGGCCCCATACGCCAGTCATGGCTGTAGTGCCCTGATGGCGGCCCTGCGGCCATCACCTGTGACAGACTCTCCCAAAGCCGCGTAAATCAAGACACTAAGCAAAGAAAGTAAGGTGAAAGGACTTTTCTTTATTATCTAGGCCGACCACTAGGTTACCCTCTATGACAGGGGTAGGGGGCCTCCAAGTCCTGATGTCTCAGGGGCTTCACAGCTACACAAGGGAACGGACAGATTTTGCTTAGTACTTTACATTACACAATAATCAATACATATGTCAGCCTTCACCTAGTAACAGCACACACCTCAAATAAGGATTAGAAAACAAGTCAGATGTATACCAGGCATGCATCATTTACCACCCCAAGAACAAGCTCTAAGAAGGGGTTCTCCTAACCAAATCCACCTATGTGCAGTTTTGCATGAAATTTTTTGAGCAGAAACTTAGCGGTGACTTTACAAATCTTCCTCCAAATCTCAAAACACCTAACAAACTTGTCAGTTTCTACTCAGCAAAAAAAGACCATTTGTGCACAAAGGCTTTCTTCCCACACAGGTTTTTTAGCAAGTTAGCAGAAAGTGCCATGCATTTCATGTATTCTTATTTTTGCCTTATTTTGTTATTTAGACATCAGTTTTTATTATAAAGTTTCCCAGTTCTGTCCATAGAGAAGCATACGGGGAAAAAGGGTCATGCTTGCCGTAAGGAAAACACCACAGATTCCACTCATCCTCCAGAAAAATACACCACTAAAAGGGGGGGGGAAAAAAAAAAAAAAACACTAAAAGGGTGGAAATAAAAACTTTACCAAAAACCTTTTCAGAGAGGGAGAGGACAGTAAGTCCAGTGACACCTATTGGAGGTACCAATCCTAAACGTCAATATGGACCCTTCAGGTTAAGTTCACACAATGAGGTTTTGACACACTGCAAAAAATACAGCATCTAACAGTATGTTCACACATCAAGTGAACATAACTTCTGAAATGTCATGCACAGTTCTTAATTTTTCCCCTGCAGGTGTGAAGCAGTTTCAAGTAAGCAAAGCATTTGTTCTCTAGGCCCATGAAACAAGACATCATCACAGAGGGCTGTGTATTTTCTACTGCGCATGCGTCTGTTAAGCCCGGCGCATGCTCAGTACGTGCTCCATTTCTGACATTCAGAGCGCTCCTTTACCTCCGCATTTACTGCAGCTGAACTCACAGCCTAGGAAACGGACGTCAGTGATGGCATCTCATGATATCTCGTTTCATGGGCCAAGGGAATCTTCGCTTCAGGGCGGCAAATGAAGCAGGGGGAGTGTTGGGATGTCCCAGCTTCCTCTCCCGATGGTCCTTCATTTCAGGGTGGAAAGGGAAGTGACTGCAGTTTCAGTCGGCAGATGATTTGTTTGGGGATTGGAAAACCAGTAGTCATAGGAAGTGGGGAATATAAACAGGACCTCAAGTTGCAGTACAGAATGAATGGTAGGGAAATTTACCAAGACTTAAATTAGAAAAGCTCATTTTTAACAGCTTAATTAATTGAAATTTACGTCTAGGTTTTAGACTAACCCTTTAATTTTCAGGATTGCTACCTTGTATATGTGGCATTAGAATTCCTGCCCTCTATGTATCAAGCGATTATTCAGGACTTCACGGAATTTTTAAGATTCTACCAATAGAAATAAACTGGTGTATGAACATTCAGGTAGTATAAGTAACCTACTTTAATGGGACCATTGAGATGTTGGGGTGTCCGTTTACTTGAGGCCAATAACACTGGTCAACCAACTTATATCTTTTCTATTAAGACAAGTGTTTTTTTTTTTTGAGATTATTAGACTGTTACTTGACAATGTAAAAAAGGGCTGGATGATTTCCTCAGTACACAACATTGTGGGTGATAGTTTTGTGACAATATGTACAATTGGTGGGGAGAAGTTAAACTTGATGGAACTAGGACATTGAAAAGTCTTCATATAGCCCCCAGCATCTTGGTCTTTGTGTCCAGTTTGATAACCAAAGCAACACCGCTCTATTCCGCACTATTTTTTTGAGTTTAAAAGGGAACCTTTGATTTGCAACTAGCTAATTACTACTAGGTTTCCCACTTTTAAACTGTTGCCACCTCATTTTTTTTTTTCATCTAATAAGCCTCCTATCAATTTGCCCCCCCCTACAGCGATCTCTGAGTATTGCCCCCTCTAAGCCAGTCACTGTGCCTTTAGTTAACGGATGAGAGCATTTCTTCAAGGCTCTTTATGGCCAGAAAGATTAAAAAAAAAAAAAGTGCCCGATGTTACAAAAAATTTAAAAAAATTTGGGGGAAAAGTTCTTATTACAATAACATACTATAGTTGTATATTTGTCTTGTGCATTTGCAGCACAGACAATAGTAAGCAGTTTAATAATCATTTATGACGGATCAGCACCTCTTGCCCTCACGACAACCCTTTTCTTCAGTTAGTGCGATAAAGGCAATAAGACAGAGACATCACATTGCTATGTTCTTATAGTGACACCCAATGGCTACTCGATAGCCGACATCTTTAAGACAGCAAACGGGATGGCCGACATACAGGAAAACCAAATGCCGCATCCTCTAAAAAGGACAGAATCTCCCACTGTGGGCAAAGCACAAATTACCAAACTCAAAATATATAAAAGGGGTAAAAAAGAAACAAAAAAAACTTTGTATTATTGTACATTTTGCTGTGGATACGCCACAGATTTCACCAGGATCACTGAATGGGGTAAAATCCACTGTGAAAATACACAACATAAATTGGCGTTCTGCAGAATGACAATCCGCACTGCAGCACAAATTTTGTATTTTTTTCTGTTCAGTGTGTGGATGAGATTTGGTAAAATGTGTCTTATACTTTACTATATATATATATATATATATGCAGTGTTTATCAGACAGACTGAGAAATGGCGGCAGCTTTCATAATGCAGATGATACTGGAGCAACATTGTCCACAGGCCGCAATGGCGGTGAAGCTTAAAGTGAAGGCGCGTTTATACTGGATGATAATCCGCCGGACTGGCTGTAATGGCATTGTTCACGATAATTGTGTAATGTGTATGTGTTCAGCAACTGAACAATGTGTCCCAAAACCCTCATTTTGGGAAAAAAAAAAAAAAGGCTCATCAATTTTTCGAAAATTGTGTAATCTAAATGGAGACTGCTCGCTCGTTCAACGATTATCACCAACAACTTCGTTTTCTTTGAAAGCGTCTATATGTCAGATCTGTGTGAACACTTACATCAAACGTCGTCCACCATTTAATTCCCAAATCTCGCCCTTGAAACCATTTGCTGTAAGCTACAATCGCATTGTTCAGACAATTATCCGCTTGTGTAAATGAACCTTCGTGCTCACTGTGCATGTACAATGTGGCAGTGGTCGTATGTAATGTATGTACACACACTTTATATATTCCAAGTAGAAGGCAGGACAAAGCTGGCGAGTTCTGAAAAATATATAACTTTATTCCATTTTCACAAAAATAATGAATTTAGAGCAACGCAGTGGCATGGACTTGCACGTCGACACGTTTTCATCACTCACCAGTCTTAAAATCACAATCCTGGGGCGGTAACTGGAGAAGGATTTTGCCAATTAGTGAAGCACACTGGATACTAATGATCAGGACGTGGCTTACACATGGCATCACTAGCTGTTGCGATTTGATTCAGAATAACTAGTATATCGAATGAGTTTGATATGATTTTTTTTTTGGTTCTATTATGCAATAATGAAAAATCATATGATATATCTAGATTAGGTCATCAATTGGGGAGTGGCTTGTGATTTTAAAATGGCGTTTTGGGATGATTATGCATGTAATGATCAAGAACTAGTGATTAGCGAGTGTGCTCGGATAAGGTGTTATCTGAGCATGCTCGGGTGCTAGCAGAGTGTCTTCAGTGTGCTCGAATAATACGTTAGAGTCCCCACAGATGTTCAAGAGCCGAAACACATGCAGGGATTGCCGGTTTGTTGAGCAATCCCTGCATGTGTTGTGGCTGTCGAACATCGTATTCGAGCACATCGAAGACACTTAGCACCTGAGCATGCTCAGATAACACCTTATCCGAGCACACTCGCTCATCAATATTAAGATCAGTGAGCAGTTGAAACATGGAGACGTGCAAGTCAATCCCACTCTGCTGCTGTTAACGTACCTTTACGCGCATACAACGGGCAATACTGGATTACCCCTGTGCAAGTACCCGTTAACCTCTGAACAGTTTATTTTCTCTATATACACACAAGGATGTCATCGTCGGCACTTTTCCAAACAGAGGCCCATTCCTTATTACTGGGAGGCGATGGCCAAATGCCATTCTTCTCAATAAAATATTGCCAGGACTCTGCCACAAAATATCCTGGCCCGCACTAAGTACACCGGTAAGCCCATACAACCGGTATAACAAGTCGGGAGTACATAGACGTGGTTAGGCTATGTGCACACTACACTGGGATGAACATGTATAGACAGGGAAAAGCTCCCTGCGTATGCCACCCATTCATCAGAGGCCATTAGTGCCCTTTTGGCCTCCATCTGACCGGCATATGTACAGGAAAGCACAGTAGATTGAGCGCACACATTGTATCCCCAGCAGAGGCGGCTTTTGGTGTCCAGCAGATACAGTCCTATCTGGCAAAGGAGGAAATCTCAGACTGTGTGATCCTGAACAGAACACTAATGTCCTCAGTGTTTTCTGTGGTTGATAAGACCATGAAGAACTGGACTGGAGGATTAGTACAATACACACAAGTCAGGAAGAAACTGGGGACCAGATAAAGAAAAGCCAGAGAGCAGGAACAGGTTCTGGAGGCTCCGACCTGCAGATAAAACACTGCTGACACCCACACTGTCCTCTCCTGGTTCACGGCTTAGTATTAAATACAAGGAGCCATTGTGCTCCTGACACAAGAATATGATCTTTTGTGCAAATCAGACTTTTGTGTTTACTGTATTTTATGTTGTCAATCTTTTCCTGCTTCCAATATCAATCTGCATCGAAAAAACAAAATACAGAAATCTTGCAATTTTCACACTGGCAACTAGGGCCTTTTTTTTTTTTTTAAAGACTCAAAATTGTCGTAGAAAATCCACATGTACATTATCAGCAATAAGCAGTCTCTGAACGCATCTTTTGTTTTGAGGCATCTAATAAGCATGTGCAAAACTCATTGTGAAAGGAGGGGGAGCTGTAACATCGCCTATTGTGATTGGTGGTTCCTGTGTTAGTATAGAGGCGTTACCTGTTCTTGTGATCCTTCCTTTGATAATGAGCCTGCTGAAAACTCTTCGTGGACGAACAGGAAGCACAAGTATGAATTAGCCCCAGTGGCCAGTGTTAAAGTTGGAAGAAAACTGATTATTATTAAAGTTCCAGCATGTTGACTTTTTTTTGTTCAGATAAAGAAGATCTACAGAAATGATTTATGCAGATGTGATCAGAGCATTACTAATATCAGGTGAAAATATTTTGATGTTTAGGGCGATGTTTGTGGCTGTGTTACATATATTACAGGCCAGTGTCGCACACATTTGTAATAAGGCCCACAGATAACTGGTACCTCCTGTTCCCCAATATATGTCACTCATACAGTAGTGCTGTTGCCTGCTTGTATCTGCCCCCTAAAACTAAACTGTAACCTCTACATACCTCTGTTTTTCTTCTATACAAAAGGTCACAATATAAATGGTAGCGTGTCTCATTGCATGCTCTACGATAGCGTGCCCGTGCCACACGAGTGCCCTTGGACTGGTATATGTAACCACATGGACAGTATGTGCCGCCGTATAAACTCTGTACCCACTACTTTGCATCATTTTAAAGTAGGATCTTTCATTATAGGGGTCTTTTTTTGCCCAGAACCAGCTCAGATCGATGAGATAGCATGTTCATAAAAGCTGCGAGTTGGACACTGTGTACTTGTGCAGCATCCAACCCACAGCATCCAGATGTTACAGCATAGCGGGTGGGATTTAAAGAAATCCATTGCCCCCTATGCGTGCCAAGACACCTGTGGAGACGGACATGCGGTGCGTCTTTCAAGACCGCAGCATGTCAATTTCTCTTGTGGAGATGTCAGTCTTCGCAAGATAAATCTCACCCATACAATGTACTGGACGCAGTGAATCCGCACGGTTCAGTGAACACATGCAGAATCGCCTGCGGACATGCACCTCCACCCAAAGCGCTGCTAGCTCCAGATCACGGGCCCCGGCCTTATGGGTTTGTTCCATTTCCATGGCACAATCATTATGTGGCTAAACGGATCCTTAGTGCGATTCTTTGTTCCCATACAGTATAAGGCAAGCAGCACATCCCTGAGGGGCGACATGCAGCCGACAAAAACAATACAAAAGGTGCTCAAATGGCAAATTATTGATTGCTTTTGATAAGGCCGGGGGTTGGGAGTGAACATGTTTATGCATAAAAGGCGACTACCATAGAATTCCTATTATACATGAGTAATGCATGTAGAATTGACATCTCTCCAACAATCAGTCGGCCGGCAACACCTTACAAATTAAACTGTCAGACAAATCCCTTGATTTACTATAACCAGAGGTCTACACAAAAAAAAGAAAAAGTGTTCAGGTGCCAAGGTTTTTGAATGGATTTAGGGTATTTTGAGGGTGCCAAATTCAATAATGCCAAATTCAATAACCCATTACCTTTGCTAAGTTGGTTCTAGTTTTTGAGATAATGGACATCCATGAAAATAATTAGTGATGAGCGAATATACTCGTTACTCGAGATTTCGCGAGCATGCTCGGGGGTCGTCCGAGTATTTTTTAGTGCTCAGAGACTTAGTTTTCCTCACCTCAGCTGAATGATTTACATCTGTTAAGGTACCTTCACACTGACCAACTTCACAACGATATCGCTAGCGATCCGTGACTTTGCAGCGTCCTGGCCAGCGATATCGTTGTGTTTGACACGCAGAAGCGATCTGGATCCTGCTGTGACATTGTTGGTCGGAGCAGAAAGTCCAGAACTTTATTTCGTCGCTGGATCTCCCGCAGACATCGCTGAATCGGCGTGTGTGACGCCGATCCAGCGATGTGTTCACTGGTAACCAGGGTAAACATTGGGTTACTAAGCGCAGGGCCACGCTTAGTAACCCGATGATTACCCTGGTTACCAGTGTAAATGTAAAAAAAAACAAAAAAAAAACCCACACTTCATACTTACATTCCGGTGTCTGTCGCGTCCCTCGGCGTTCTGCTTCCCTGCACTGTCAGCGCCGGCCAGCCGTAAAGCAGATTACAGCGGTGACATCACCGCTGCGCTTTACGGCCAGCCGGCGCTCAGTCAGTGCAGGAAAGCACAGCGACGGGGCAGACACCGGAATGTAAGTATGTAGTGTTTGTTTGTTTTTTTTACATTAGCACTGGTAACCAGGGTAAACATCGGGTTACTAAGCGCGGCCCTGCGCTTAGTAACCCGATGTTTACCCTGGTTACCAGGGGACTTCGCATAGTTGGTCGCTGGAGAGCTGTCTGTGTGACAGCTCTCCAGTGACCACAGAGCGACGCTGCAGCGATCGGGATCGTTGTCTAGATCGCTGCAGCGTCGCTAAATGTGACGGTACCTTTAGCCAGCATAAGCACATGTGGGGGTTGCCTGGTTGCTAGGGAATCCCCACATATAATCAAGCTGTCTAACAGATGTAAATCATTCAGCTGCGGCAAGAAAAACAATCTTCGAGCACTAAAAAATACTCGGAGGACCCCGGAGCACGCTCGGGAAATCTCGAGTAACGCATATATTCGCTCATCACTAAAAAATAATGCATTGCATAATGTGTGTGATAAATGCATCAGCTTTTGGCCTTTTGGGCTGTCTTGACTTTTTAATAAGTTCCTCGGTAATGAAATATCCCGTATCATTATTTTGTATTTCAATCTGGAGGTCTACATTGCTATAAAAGTGACTTTTTGAAGCCAGAATTCTACCATGAATTTGCAGAGGAAAGCAGTCGGCTACAGTAAAAGTTTGTCAACTCAGTCTTGTTTATACCAAAAAAGTTCTGTCTTAAAAAGGATTCTCCACTACTTGGACAACCCTTTCTTAATCTAAAGGTTTGGCCCCATTAAAATAAAGCTTATAATCCACTCCTATGCCGGCGCCGTTCCAGAACTCTCAGTCCCAGGGCTATCGTGTGGTTGTTGTGACGCGTGACCCCGGCGTCCAATCAGTGGTGGCGTCACTGTCTCCGCCGTCGGACAAATCGAACATGAAGAGGAAGTCCGGGTGACAGCTGATCTCTCACTTCCTCTTCCTACCTAATTCCACAGGAGACGGGGCCAGTGACACTAGCGCAGATTGGGCGCCAGCGTCACTTGTCACAAGAGCACGGAAGCCTCAGGGAGAGCAAATGACAACCACGCGGTAACAGCGTCAGCACGGGAGGAAAGTATAGGTTTATTTATCGGGGCCAAGAGTGGGGTAGGAGAAGGAGATGGCCAAGTAGTGGACAATTTCTTTAAATTACATAAATATGTGTAAAAATTAGGACTTCAAGAAGAGCCTGCATCAACAATCCTGATGCATTCTGCTACATCTGTGGATAGTACGTGGCTGAAAAACAAAGACGGAATATCACAGACTTTGTGCATTGAGTATACCGGGCTTATTTTGGAGTACAGCTTGGAGATCAGGATAAGTCTTGGGCTACACAGTTTGCAAAACACGTGTGGAGAACTTATGACAGTGTACAAACTGTGAAAGAAAAAGTTTAAAAATGAACAATAAATCTCAGAAACTAGAGCCAATCTGGCAAAACCAAAGTCATATACCTAATCAACACCATAAACTTTATAAAACCGTTCAGACCTCGTTGGCACCAAAATCAGTCCAACAGTGTAATATATATGGGGGGTCTTAAGAGATTTTAAATAATTGCAAACTCTCAGTATATTAAGCCAATCAATACTCTGATGGTTTTACAGCCTTTAATGATCTAGAAATGGAAAAAAAAAAAAAAAAGTGGCATCACCCATAGGAGCCTGAAAGGCTAATTTCACACCATAGCCCTTCTACGGTATACTTTTTGGTACAAAAAAAAAAAAAGTAGAAAAAGTTTGATTTTATTTTACTTTGTGCCAAGGTTTGATCCTACTTTTGCCTCTAAGCAGTCAGGCGGCTGGAGTGGCGTCATCAGATATTGCTGAAGCAGTCTGGTGACCTGAAAAATGGGACATCAGGGCAGGCAACCAGATGGGCCAATGCAGGCTCCACAGAGTATAGAGCCGGTGGGTATGCACACTGCCACTGGTAAATTTTACTTATTGGCTGGACCACCCCTTTAATTAGATGTCATAACAGCAACCAGCCATACAGAGGAAAAAACAACACAGCAAATTAATCTGTGAGAAGAAGCCTTTGGTACCCTGTAGCTGCGTGTAGAACAAGGGAGCGAACGTTTAGACGATGATGTTGAGCGTAGGAGGTAACAAAGGACAGGAATCTGTTAGGTTAAAACTGCGTTACCATTGGGAAGATGAGGAGACCGGAATCCATGTTTGTGGCTTAGGCTACTTTCACACTAGTGTTGTTCGGCGTACATCGCAATGCGTCGTTGGAGAAAAAACGCATCCTGCAAAGTTGCCCGCAGGATGCGTTTTTTCTCCATAGACTTGCATTAGCGACGCATTGCGACGTACGGCCACGCATCGCATCCGTCGTGCGACGGATGCGTTGTGTTTTGGCGGACCCTCGGCACAAAAATACGTTACATGTAACTTTTTTTGTGCGTCGAGTCCGCCATTTTCGATCGCGCATGCGTGGCCGAAACTCCGCCCCCTCCTCCCCAGACATTACAATGGGTCAGCGGATGCGTAGAAAAACTGCATCCGCTGCCCCCACTGTTCATTTCTTTCAGAACGTGCGGCAGTACGTCGGGCCGACGCATGGCGACGGCTCCGTACCGACGCTAGTGTGAAAGTAGCCTTATTGGTCAACTCGTTTCGAAGTTTCAAAACTTTTTTATCAGGACAAACCACAGCGATCACAGTATACTGTCTTTTGTCCTGATGATGAAGTTTGAAACGCGTTGACCAATAAGCCACAATCTTGGATTCCTTTCTGCCCATCAACTTACCAATGGCAGTTTTAACCTATCCGATTCCAGTCCTTTACGTTTCCATTCACGTGGGTCTGCAGCATCCTTAGGTTTTTTGTTTAGTGGCTGCGAGGACACAACCCGAACAGGTGAGCACGATCGCCCACATTTCCCTATTATCCAGGTAAGACCCAACTGCACTTTGTCCTTCCAGTTCTTCTACTTGTTATTTAAAACCCACATACTCCTATAAAATAACTCGCCTGCTACCAGTTTCCAGAACATGAACAACGTCCATTACATAGTCCTGGATGGAGCAGCTGGCTGGCCCGTAGACCGGAGAAAAGGACAGCTGGCAAATGCTGGACGTCAACGAACAAGCTGCTATTTTATCCACATTTCTGCTACATGTTTATACCCAGCACAATGGCAGACACCGAGCACGTCATCCCGGCCGCATGCAGAGCAGCTGTTCAGGCCTTCATCTACACAGCCACCAACAAGTGGCTGCAGACCAGGCGCACATACTTCACTGCTGTCTTCTCTCTCCAAAGCATGAGTTTAACCTCGGAATATGAAAATAAACAATGTGTCTCCGAATAGGACTATTCATTATGTACCGAAGAGACGTGACGGCATGTGCCTACAGGAATCAACACACGCCATGTGATATTTAAGTAGTGGAGGAACTTTATGTAATCAGTGCGGAATTCTAGGAGACTTCCCAATGATCCAGGACCAGAAGTCTCATTAGTTCTACCAGCTGTCTACAATTGTTCCACCGGACTCCCTACACGTAAACCAAGTTAGATGATTGCTAGAACGCGCAATTACTAATGGTCATTGAAGATGACCGCTATTGAGATTTTTCTTTATGGGTTATGCAAAAATTAGCCCTTCGTTTCATCATAAAAATAATTAAAATACTTCTATCCATCAGAGGTAAATATACATCTCGTGTCAGTCCAGTCTTATTAAACCGAACCCATTACCACTTTGGACACGTCGGAGTGAATGCTTGTATTCCTCACAAAGCATCAATTCTGGGGTCTCATAATTCGGGCTTGTACCTTTCTTCTCTTATTCCTCCAAGAGATGTATGAATAAACTGACAGGGTGTCACCATATATCTTAGTCAAAGGGGAATGTTCCTTTACATCAGCTGTGATTCACACCGCTTCCGTAGGACATGCCTCCAATTTCAAGAGGGAACGGCACAAGGCAGAGTTGGCGAAAAGAAGCTGTAGAATTCCTGGAGTAGTGGGTCCACATCCCTCCAAGTACAAGATATGGAGAGATGTGTATGTGCTCACCATGTTTGTGTGGGTTTCCTCCAAATTCTATTGTTTTCCCCCACACTCCAAAGACAAACGGATAGGGAATTTAGATTGTGAGCCCCAATGGGGGACAGGGATTTTGATGGCGCTATGTACCGTAAGTAAAATAAATAAATGACTTAACACAGAAAGGATAGTCCAAACCGAGCGTGCATGTGCGATGATCAGGAGAAACAAGCGTTTGGCCAACATCTCTCTATGGCATTCTCAATTAGGATGTATAAGGCTATGTTCACATTGCGTTCGTGCAGTCCGTTTAGCGCATACGCTAACGGACTGTGTTAACGCAATATCCAAAAAGGGATCGTGTTTAGCGATCGTGCTAGCGCAGATGCCCGATCTGCGCTAGCGAGAACGGACTCAAAAACGCAGACAGCGTTCGAGGTCCGTCACAAAATAACAGAGCATCGCTAACGCATGCCAAAAATGGCATGCGTTAGGGATGCGTTACATACATTGCGGTCAATGGGTGCGCTAACGGATCCGTTACATTGCGTTAGTGGCGCTATGTAACAGATTCCGTTAGCGGATACCCACTAACGCAATGTGAACCTAGCCGTAGACTTCTGTAAATAAAGTGTCCAACTATCCAGTTGTGACTTCGTCTGAGGATTAAACCATTTTACGGTGAATGTTGGCAGCAGTCACGTGCCCTCGCTGAAAGGTCATCGGTGGAGACCAGGATACAGAGACTGGGGGGGAACCCATGAAGCCACGCTGATCAGAAGGACTTAAGGGGCTTTCTCTTGTTCCACTACAGAAACAGAAAACTAGAAATTCTGCAAACACATCCATCCAATAACCGATACCAAAGATAACGACGGGACTACATTGACTACAATGAGGCACATTTGTGTGTCCGTCATTTTAAAACAGAAAAAAATTTTAAGCCCAGAATGTAGCAGATAAGTGTGAACCATTCCTAAGGCGAGTATTACATAGCCACCCTTTGTAATAAATAAATATTGTACAATCTGTATTTTTCACACGTGGTGGCACTGCAAGGATAGTTTACACTTCCTACCATGTTCCACACAGATTCGTTTATAGCTGGAGGCATCTCATTCACCACCATTTCTTACTAGACTTTGGGGTAATCCAACACTATGCGCTCTCCAGTACGAAGCGGCTGCTAATGGAGATCACTGGACACAGATGACACTCTTCAGGGTTCCTTTAGTTTGATCAGGTGTGTTTAGTGGAGGGCCAGATCTCCATCCACCAACATGCACAAGAGCGATCCAGGACCAGGATACACGAGCCGCTGTGAGCACAACCGCGACAGTCAGGGCATTGCTGCAACACACCGCAAGACTGACTGCACGACCATCCGCCGTTACATCCTTCCCCAGTCATCCCCATAACAGACATGCAAGCATCAGCCTCCACCCTACATCACTGTAGTAAAATATATAAACCATTAGAGTCAAAATTCTGTCATTTTTGTTTTGTGACAAATCTGAGCATAAAAAAAAAAAAAACCACGACAAATCTGCAATGTGTGCACAGACCCTAAAAACACGGTCTTTAAGCGCTCATCCCACACAACAGGTTAAAACTGGTTTTGGTGCAGATCAGTATAATGCACCGTCCCAATTCTCAAGCCCTGAAACTTGCCAACCATTCTGTCTGAGCAGTTAATCTTTGTAAGCATTCTGCCAGCACTATAGGAGCCGAAACTTCCCTTTCCATCACTTTCCACCTACATTGTGCAATTGTTTGCCTACCCCAAACAAAGTCTGTCTCTGTTTCGCCTGTACGCTTTTTGACAGACGAGTCTCTTGCCATTTGGCAGTTAAACATAAGACATATTAGCAGCCGCCACTTTGGAGAGATTTTTCAGGGGTAGCGTAAAATAACTTTTAAATAAGGCGATTTGCAAATTTGTATTTAGCACATTAATTATCACATTAAAAAAGTTGTTTCAATGTACAGCGATTTAAAAAAAAAAAATAAAAAAATCAAAGCGCTTACTATGTTAACTTTGCTCACATTGACAATCTAGAAAGCATTATCATCCTGACGGTCCTTTCCGTTACTAAATGATCGGTCTTTTCGTGCGTAGCATAAAGCGGCATGCGCTATCGTTTTCTGCTCTTTCCGCTCCCGATACAGAAGGGTCAGGATTTCGAGGAGCCGCCTGTGTCCCGGCAGCTGAGTAAACAGCAGGGGCACAACAGCTGAGGGCTAAATTAAACTTTTCCCAGTGGAGTCTATTGTAGGACAAACAGGTAGAAAAATCACTTTCCGGTTAAGAATGAGAATCCCCAGAACAGCGCACCGACCGTCCATGACCTGGAAATTACTGTAGATAAACAACCACATCCCTCTATGCACAGCGCAGGCAGCAAGCAAAGAGGAATGGGGAGGAAAGGCTTCATTATAGTATATACTGAAGAACAGGGACACGTCCCAAAACCCAGCAATCAGGCCTCAGAATGGTAAACGGAGAGGACTTTTTTTTTTTTTATAAAAAAAGCTATATAGTAGAACAAATCAAGATTATATTACTATACTGTGGCCACTGGGGGGCGCTGTCATTATGAAAGGGATGAGCTTAGGCCTCTTTCACACTTCCGTTTTTTTGCCAGTCACAATCAGTAGTTTTTAGAAAAAAACGGATCCAGCAGGATCCATTTTTTTCTTATAGACTTGTGACGGATGGCCTTCCATTTCATCCGTCGTTTGACGGATCCGTCATAAAGTCGGGGTCCGCTGGGAGGAGACAACGGACATAGAAACATTTTTGGGTACGTCGAAAAGTCGGACAGCGACCGATCCTGCAGCGTCCGTCGTTGGCTATAATGGAGGCCTATGGACGCAGTATCCATTGCCGTCCGTCAAAAGACGGATTCAGTCTTTTCAAACTGAGCATGCCCGGAAGAATTTCTATTCAATGTAGAAACCCATTTTTCCAGTCAGGGAAATTCACTCTCTCTCTTTTTACTATTGATGCTGTCTATGGAGCATCAATAGTAAAAAGATATAAAAAATTGTGCTATTCTCACCTTCCGGCGTCCCCCGCAGCCTTCCCGATCCTCGCGATTCTCCCGGCAGCTCCCGTTCCCAGTAATGCTTTGCGACAATGACCCCAGATGACGTAGCATCACGCGAGACTGTCTTCGTCACCACAGGTCATTGTCGCAAGGCATCACTGGGAACGGGAGCATCGCTAAGGCCTGGGCTGGATCCGGGGGCCGCCAGAAGGTGAGTATCCCATTGGGTTGGGTTGTGTTTTCGTGGCGAAAACGCATACAATCCACAACGTGTGCACATAGCAATTCCGGCAGCAACTGCCTCGACGGATCAGTCATAAAAATGGATCCAGTGCATCAGTTTTTTACAATCTGCACAGGATCCGTCATTTCAACATTTTGACGGATTGTGACTGATTGTAAAAACCAGAAGTGTGAAAGACCTTAGGAGTAGTCCAGTGAAAATAAGTTACTTATTTTACTCACTTATATAGCGCCAACATATTCCACAGCGCTTTACAGAGATCACTGCCCCATTGGGGCTCGCAATGCACATTCCCTATCAGTAGGTCTTTGTATGTTCTCATGTTTCGTGGATTTCCTCCTACATTCCAAACTCCCAAGATTCCAGTGCTTAACCACTGAGCCACAGTGCTGCCCATTCCATAAATAGGTGAAAACTTATTGATCGATAGGACCAGCACCGATCAGCAGAACTGGGCACGGTTCTTCCCATTAGAACTGGGTGACATTGTACAGGCCCAACCACCGATCCATTCATACTCTAAGGAACTAGCGGAAAAGTATGAGCGCAGCACTCCGCATCCCCATAGGGAACGCCTCGTCGGGAATTCAGCATACGCACTGACGCTCCATTGTATCAGGGATAAAAGTGCTGACGATGGGTGCGAGTCCCAGCCGTAGGACTTCTACCATTCAAAATAGAAAAGAGGGTTTGCTGACTCCCACCAGTCAATCCAAAAGATAGAGAAGGGGTTTGATGAAAATAAGTTAAAAGGGTAGTCCACTACTCCGATAACCCCTCCTCAATCCGTATGTTTCCCTCCGATAAAACAGGAACACATGCTCCCCTCCGATGCCAGCGCTAGCTCTCCCAGGCATCGATGTCATGTGATCCCTGTGGCCAATCCGTCGCCGCTTCACTCTCCCCGCTTCGAGCGTATCACAGATTTGGAGGAAGCGAGTGAAGCGGTTCTCACTTCCCCTGGATGCAAGATTTGTCCAAAGGCAAGGAGAGTGAAGCCAGCACCGATTGGCTGAAGGGATCATGTGTCAGTGTCACACAATCCCTGGGAGAGAAGGTGCAGACACCAGTGGAACGGTACTGGACGTTGGAATAAGTGTTATTTTATAACCATACCGATTTAGAAGGGGTTGGCAGAGTAGTGGACTACCCTTTTAACTTATTCCCCTCATCTCTATCTTCTGGATTGAATGGTGGGAGTCCAACGGCTGGAACCCGCACCCATCGTCAGCACTTTTATCCCCGATACAGTAAGGCGGCAGTGCACATGCTGAATTGCGGCTCCATGCATTCCCTATAGGGCGCTGAGCACAGCGCTCAGCCTTTTCCGGTACTTCCATAGGGAACGTGGTCGGGCCTGTACAAAGTCACCCAGTTCTATTGGAGGGAAAACAGTCCCCTTTAAGATGCACATTTCTATATTAATAATTGGCTTCTATATATTTTCTATAATGCAGAACCATATTAATAGCAATATAAAAGGGAACAATAATGTAGGATGTTCATAAGTGTTACAATGCATAAGGTGGTCACAAACCTGCAATAAAACACTTAATTTTTTTACTCCCATCTTTGCACTTATTTTTTTTTTTTTTTTTTTTTTTTACCATTTCTAAAATATTTGGAATTTATAATGAGAGGGTTAAACGGCGAGCCAGAAATCACTTCTAGGCCGCATTACCAATCCATTGCAGAAAGCCGCAGACGCCACCATGCCGCAGGAACAGACTAGTTACCAGATCTAAATACCCAAATCTATTCTCTCATTGCCGTCTGCTGAAGGAAAGCCATGATTCATCCTTCTATTCGGATCCATTACACATAACAGGACTACAGTCATCTCTCTCTTTATAGTTCTCCATTTATACGCGCGTACAAGCGTTCGCACCATTGTCTAATACCATGGATACTAACGTTGCTTTCCAGCTATCATGAAAACTACAAATTCCAGCATGCTCTGCCGGTACTAATGGCTGCATATAGAGAACTAGGCTAGAAGTCTGACAACAGCGGATAAAATACACAGAAAATAAAGAGCACAAACCTACTGAGCCCGACCCATTCTTGCTGGTGACCTTCACGCGCTGAGCTATTCTTGTGAAGTGCTCTCTCCACTTTGTGCTCCGCTAACTTGGAGCGGCCATTCCGCACATGACACACAGCTGCTGAACTGGATCATCACAGAGCCTTGGAGGCGGAAACGCTGGAGGTGGCGCTCTGCGGAGACTGTCAGCAGGCAGGGCGGCATGTGCCATCTATGCCATAACATCCAGGCGGCACACAATGGATCTATATCTGTGGGACAGAGATCACCGTTCCCATATTACCGCCAGAGTCCTTACAACTACACAAGGAGGGAGGAAGATGAGGCTGCAAAGTGCACGCACATTCCAGAATAGAAAGATCTACTCTACAGAAGTGGAAGGCTATGTGCACACGTTCAGGATTTCGTGCAGAAAATTCCTGAGAAAAACATGACATTTTCTGCAAGAAATCTGCATGCATTTTTTGTGAGTTTTTGATGCGTTTTTTTTTCCCAGACATTTCCCAATGCATTTTATAGTGGGAAATCCGCAAAAAAAAAACCGCTAAATTAATGAACATGCTGCGGTTTTTACCGCGATGTGTTTTTTTGCGGAAAAAAACGCATCATGTGCACAAAACATCCAGAATTCATTCTAAATGATGGGATGCTTATTGTATGCTTTTTTGCGGTTTTATAGCGCTTTTATCAGGAAAAACCGCAAAAAAAAACGCAACTTGTGCACACAGCCTTGTATGTATTACAGGGGTTGTCCATGCTTTGGGTTCAAGTCTACGTGACTGCAGACTTGTGAACCCTCACAGTGCGCGCTATCAGTACAGAGTCATATACTCCTATGGATCTGTACACCACTCATCCCTGTGGACCACCAAGGTAGGGTTAGCGGAGTACAATCATATACTCCTATGGATCTGTACACCACTCATCCCTGTGGACCACCAAGGCAGGGTTAGCGGAGTACAATCATATACTCCTATGGATCTGTACACCACTCATCCCTGTGGACCACCAAGGCAGGGTTAGCGGAGTACAATCATATACTCCTATGGATCTGTACACCACTCATCCCTGTGGACCACCAAGGTAGGGTTAGCGGAGTACAATCATATACTCCTATGGATCTGTACACCACTCATCCCTGTGGACCACCAAGGCAGGGTTAGCGGAGTACAATCATATACTCCTATGGATCTGTACACCACTCATCCCTGTGGATCACCAAGGCAGGGTTAGCGGAGTACAATCATATACTCCTATGGATCTGTACACCACTCATCCCTGTGGACCACCAAGGTAGGGTTAGCGGAGTACAATCATATACTCCTATGGATCTGTACACCACTCATCCCTGTGGACCACCAAGGTAGGGTTAGCGGAGTACAATCATATACTCCTATGGATCTGTACACCACTCATCCCTGTGGACCACCAAGGTAGGGTTAGCGGAGTACAGAGTCATATACTCCTATGGATCTGTACACCACTCATCCCTGTGGACCACCAAGGCAGGGTTAGCGGAGTACAATCATATACTCCTATGGATCTGTACACCACTCATCCCTGTGGACCACCAAGGCAGGATTAGCGGAGTACAGAGTCATATACTCCTATGGATCTATACACCACAACCCTGTGGACCACAAAGGCAGGGTTAGCGGAGTACAGTCATATACTCCTAAGGATCTGTACACCACTCATTCCTGTGGACCACCAAGGCAGGGTTAGCATAGTACAGAGTCATATACTCCTATGGATCTGTACACCACAAAGGCAGGGTTAGCGGAGTACAGAGTCATAATCCTATGGATCTGTACACCACTCATCCCTGTGGACCACAAAGGCAGGGTTAGCGGAGTACAGTCATATACTCCTATGGATCTGTACACCACTCATCCCTGTGGACCACCAAGGCAGGATTAGCGGAGTACAGAGTCATATACTCCTATGGATCTATACACCACAACCCTGTGGACCACAAAGGCAGGGTTAGCGGAGTACAGTCATATACTCCTATGGATCTGTACACCACTCATCCCTGTGGACCACAAAGGCAGGGTTAGCGGAGTACAGAGTCATAATCCTATGGATCTGTACACCACTCATCCCTGTGGACCACCAAAGCAGAGCTCAACTGCGCTGAAGATGCAGAGAGCTTAGCATAGCCCTTAGTTTCAGCGGTCAATGGGGGTCTCATGGCCCAGACTTCTCTATTCAAATCTTCTGATATGTCAACATAACTTTACATCAAAAAAAAGAAAACACCTGTGATTTTCATGTATCTGCTATAAAAATTACAGTGATCGATTACTGACATTGTAGGTGGTTTCAATTGCAGGTACACTGGGGACAGTATTGAAAGAAAGAAAAAAAAAAAAAAGATCAATGAGAAAAATCCAACAGTTAATTTCCCCCCAAATTTTTTAAAAACAATGGCGTTGAGACATCTAAAAATAAAAATTACAGGACATCCTGGAAAAAGGGAAACCTTCCCACGCGTTTCCAACCAATGCATATGTATGGTTCTTAAATCAAGAGGACAACGGTGCAGCATTCACAGCAATATGTTGTACCGGACCCCCAACTCACTTGTGCACATATGACGGGTCCTGTAGAACCGGTTCCACCTTTATTATGAGAGATCACACACGAGTGCACTTCAGGTATCCGGCTGCATGGTCTCGGTCCGGCATGAGCTCACAGCCCTGAATAGCCCATTCATACACTTGAAGGCGAGGAATGAACATGAACCGACAGTGAACAGCGCTAATAAGATTTCGCTCCGCACCGTGCTGTAGGACCTTACAACCTGCAACGGATCAGGCTTTGGCATTTATACAGAACACTTTCCCTTCATCCCAAGAGATAAAAGCATTTCATGGTTTTACCCACATGTTTACAATGAAAGGAAATCAGATGTGTAAACCAACGAGACGGAGGCCTTGTTCCCATGCGCCCGAATCAGCTGCATTTTTTTTTTACTGAATGTGAAGTGGTTAGATGCATTTTTCAGAATTCCCACAGAATTTACAGAAAACGCACAGCACCACTGCATGTATGAGTGACCCGTGGCCATGGGTTGGTGTGAAATCACATCCATACTGTTAGGGACAGAAGATTTTCTGCACATAAAACAAAAATTAGAAAAAAATAAAAAATGCAGCATTTACACCATGGTAACATAACCAGGCAACATAATAGATACAGGAGGGGGATAAGAGCGCAAAATAGTGCAAAATAACCCCCCACCAAACAAAAGAACCAACTCCATAAAATTTGTAAACAAGGAGTACGCAAGGAGCATAAAGGAAATCAAAAAGGGTAACAATGCTTTATTAAGTTACATATATAAGTGCAACATGCAAATAATAACAATACAATAGTACAAAAGATATATAGTGCTCAAGGATGGTTAAAACAAAGCATGAGTGGACATCCCCCGATGTGCACGGCCAATAGGGCCAGTGTGCAAGCATATAGTTAGAATGTACTGCTATAGGTGCACGTAAATGACTGCACCAATATATCAACAGTGCCCAGTGGCACTTGATAAAGCTAATTGATTTGTGGGCGAAACGCGCGTCGGGGGTTGCATTGGTGGATCCCACCCGGTGTGCTCTGCCTTGCATTGGTAAGTGCTGTTATTTTATATACTAAAAATTTCTTCCTTATGCCACTGGGCACTGTTGATATATTGGTGCAGTCATTTACGTGCACCTATAGCAGTACATTCTAACTATATGCTTGCACACTGGCCCTATTGGCGGTGCACACCGGGGGATGTCCACTCATGCTTTGTTTTAACCATCCTTGAGCACTATTTATCTTTTGTACTATTGTATTGTTATTACTTGCATGTTGCACTTATATATGTAACAGCATTTACACCATGCGGGAACATGGCCTAAATCTGAAGATACATGAAAAACAGCGTTCATCCAAAGGCCAAGATCTGCCAGCAAGGTCCTGCTGACTGACTCCACAAGTAATAACTGACTAGATCCCATACCAGTCTTGCATTTCCAAGAAAGATCCCAATCCTCATGCTTTGTAACTTGCAATCCATTGATTTTGGAGTAGCCAGTCCCTCTTCGTTAGCATTCTACCAGAACAATAGGTGCAGGAACCACCATTACCTCACTTTCATGCATACATAGATTCTGCCATTATCCTAAGGCTTGCTTGTCCCCCCTGCTGTGGCTACATGCAATATGACAGACAGGAGAGCCGGAGCAGAAAGAAAGACCTGCCCCAAATCCTGCAGTCCATGTCTGTGTCTCGTCTCTGCTGTAGAGATGGATTACACCTGACAGCAGGCAGTGATCAGCAAGTTATACTGTAGCAAGATACCTAAAGGCTAGTATTTTGGAGTGATTTTTAAGGACTAAGGCTGGAGACGCACCAGCGTATGGCATCGGATGTGATATGCAATGACACTGTGCTCCGGCTCTGCTGCGAGTGTGATCCGAATGTCAGTGCTCTGATCCTCTTGCATGGGGAGAATTGGGAGCACAGGTGTGGAGTAGATGGAGAAAGTAATTTCTCCATCTCCTCTGGTTCCAGTAAGCCACAGGAATCGCACTGCACTCTTGTGACATCTGAGTGCAGTCCAATGTTTCACACGCACCCATAGATTTGTATGGGTGCCTGCCATCTAAAATCTCACAGAATGCTGCGCATTTTGTTTTGTTTTTTCAGTCTGATCTCGATACAATTGAAGCTGCAAAAAAATAAAAATCGCATATGAGCACAGAAAGCATTGCATTTGGACTAATGTTATTCAATCTGATTTTATTATCGGATTGCACTGGTCCGATTTTATTCGCAAGTTTGAGCGAGACCTAAGGGTATGTGCACACTTTCAGATGGATTTTGCTTGGTATCCACCTTCTAGCAGGAGACTACCTGTTCTCTACATTTAGCAGTATAGAGAACACTGCTGCGAGAACGGCAGAAGCCTGGGAACACTCAGAGGTGCGTAAATGATGCACAGACCTCAAGGAAACAATTTGTAAAAATCATTAGCAGATTATCCAATTATCACGTTAACAGATCAAGTTGTCTGAAAGTGCAGCGACCAATAAAATCATATTCATAGAAATATCTCGACACCAATAAATGGAGCTCAATTATACTCATCTCAAGAGTCGATAAGGACACTGAAAAGGATCAATACAAAATTACCTAAAATTCAGGAGTAAAGTCAATATAACTAGTGACATAGAAATTTAAGAGAGAAAAATAATTTACAGTTTTCCCACTGGGCATTAAGCCCTAACAATAAGCAGTTTTGTAAAAATGACTTTCACTGTGAGCCAGAGCTAGGGGTCTACAATAGGAGGTGCGATATAGGGGCTGACTATTTTAGAGCCAAAAAAAGAACAGCAGAAGTCTATTCTCTGTACAAGTCCCCTCTAAAATGTAAAGTGCTTCGGAATATGTTGGCGCTATAGAAATAAAATTATTACCTGACCTTACCTTTAAGGACCGGCTATGCCTCCCAACCCCCAATTACAGGGTTAGACAACAATACAGATGGAATACATTCTTGGTCTTTGCGAGGAGCGGTAGTAACAGCGAGTATTCAAATATCACACATGCAAATCTCAGAAAGCAAAAAACGACAGAACAAAGCCGGGGTTCTCTTCTCGGCTACGGGCAATAGTGTGCGACTAGAGAAGGAACTTGTGTCCCAGGCAGTTACATTTTATGGGCAATAAGCAAATATGAGGAGCACAAAAGCCTTCTTGTTCAGATTCAGTAGATCTTTTTCATATAGCCAGCGGGGCCCGATGTTTACAGACAGGCTTCATTCACGTCCGTCCTGCCCAAGGAGCGGTCAGGGAACCTAGACAGTCTTGTGCTGCCACTGACCACTATTTGTATATAATCTTACTAAATGTAAGTGACAATTATGCACTATAGTGAGAATACACTATTTATGCCATTATGACACTTGTAACAGAATAGTATAAGGGTTCGCTCACATTCGCGTATAAATGGGACGAGGGCAACCCTAAAATTAAGAAAACGGATTGCACTTGGACCAATGTTATTCAATGAGGCTGTGCAGATCTGCGTACTCCCCGTCATCAGTTTAACTATTTTTTTTTTATTAATTTTTTTTTTTTTTTGGGGGTAGCACTGTATATGCACAGATCAGACATGGATCCATTCAAAAGTGAACAAAAGTGGAAAAAGCATTAAGCTACTTACTGGTAGCGGCATTTTTCGGAGGCCCATGACAGCACTACGAGAGAGAGGATCCGCCCTTCAGGAACAGGAAACCTACAGATACAAAAGGGCGGCACCTCTCCCCATGCATCAGTTGTATTTCAGAGCTTGAGAGGACTACCGCGGTTAGTGGTACACAAATATACATTATATACAGTTTATATACAAAACAATCCATTGTATCGAACTAGATACCACTCGTGAAATCTATCATTATATACACTATAGGAAGTGCTACCCCCACGTGAATAGGGAGGGAACTAAGGGTGCTGTCATGGGCCTCCGAAAAATGCCGCTACCAGTAAGTAGCTTAATGCTTTATTCGGACTCCCATGACAGCACTACGAGAGATTTACAGAGATGTAAGCTACCTTAGGGAGGGTCTGTAGCACCCTTAACCCAAAGGAGAGATCAGAGGAGGACCCCAAATCCAACCGATAGTGTTTAAAGAAAGTGGAAGGAGATGACCAAGTGGCCGCCTTACATATTTGCTCCACTGACACTCCAGATCTCTCTGCCCAGGATGACGCCATGGCCCGGGTGGATTGTGCCTTTAGATTCTGCGGAGCTGGCCCCCCACCTGCTGTATAAGCTAGAGAGATAGTTTCCCTAATCCATTTGGCTAGTGAATATTTTGACACTCTAAATCCTTTCCTTGGAAGGAAAGAAACAGTGCTCCATCTTTCTTCCAATTATCAGTGGCTGAGATATACTGAAGGAGAGATCTCCTAACGTCTAACGTATGAAGCTCCTGCTCTTTAGGATTAGAGGGATTAGGAATAAAGGATGGCAAAACTATCTCCTGTGATCTATGGAAACGTGTCGCTACCTTCGGCAGATATGCCGGGTCTGGTCTAAGGACTACTCTGTCTGATAAGATTTCTGTGTATGGAGGAGCTCTAGAAAGTGCCTGGATATCCCCTATCCTGCGAGCTGAGGTTATGGCAATCAGGAAGGCGGTCTTAAGTGTCAACATTTTGATTGAGGCCTCTTGCAGAGGTTCAAAGGGGGGTTTTGTTAGAGAGGACAGAACTAAATTTAAATCCCATGGAACTGTTCTATCCTTATATACCGGTCTAGATCTACTAACTGCCTTCATAAACCTCGCTATCCAATAATTGTTAGCTATATTGCATGAAAACAACTGATGCATGGGGAGAGGTGCCGCCCTTTTGTATCTGTAGGTTTCCTGTTCCTGAAGGGCGGATCTTCTCTCTCGTAGTGCTGTCATGGGAGTCCGAATAAATAATTTTCCATTTCCAATCGGATCTGTTTGACTTTTTGGGGCTTCTTTTTTTGTACCAAGCTGTTACAAATGGATACCAAATGGTCATGTGAACAGAGTCTTGCAAGCGCGACTTTTTACCGCTGCATTTTTGCAGCATTTCCACAGGTTACATGTAGGGACGCCTCCGTATTTCTATCACTTTCCATATTTGCAGTCACTACTCCCACACACTGTGTGCAGCCATCACCACCACCCAGCCAAAAATCATCATCATTGTCAAACGCAGCACTGATCACCCTCCAGAAACCACCGGAGACTAGACGGAGGTGGACATGACTTGGGGATGGGTGGACCGAGAACTCCTGCAGCTTTTGTTTGTATTGCGGTGTAGATTTTAAACAAGAGTGTTGTTGCTTTAAGAGGAAGGAGTTTAGAGGTTTGTGCAGAGGCGTATCTAGGGGGGGGCAGCCGGGGCATGTGCCCCGCACGCAGCCGGCAGGGGGGCACAGTTGGGCCGCCTAATGCGGCGGTCCAAAGTGTCTCCCCCTGAGGCTGCATTCTGCCGCCCCCGCACTGGGAGTCAGCTGTTCTGTGTGTCGCCTGTCAAGCTGACAGCCGGCACAGAGAAGCTGCAGCGCGCCGGCTCCCGGAGATCAATTGTACTCACATCTAACAGCTGCGAGTACAATTGAGGCTCTGACCGCTGGGTCAGAGTGACGTCAGCAGCGTGATCAAGTCATGTGATCACGCTGCTGATGTCACTATCCGGCGCGCAGGAGAAAGAAGAGACTCGGTGGTAAGTGCTCCTGTAGTTCTGGAGCTGAAGACACCGAAAATTCAGCGTGGGGTGGGTTTATGGGGAATAGTGTGTGTGTGTGTGTGTGTGTGTGTGTGTGTGTGTGTGTGTGTGTGTGTGTGTGTCTGCGTGCGTGTAAGGGGAGTGGATATATTCTGTGGGGGGGAGTGGGGAGATGGGGGTGGACAGTAGCGAAGGGAAAAATGTGTGCTGACAGTATTGGGAGCGAGGGTGATGGGATGGGTGAGGACAGTATGGGGAGTCGGGGGAATGTGCGAGGAGGAAACATGGAGAGCAAAGGGGTAAATAAGTGAGGAGATAGTATAGTTAGCAGGGGGATGTACATGAGGAGACTATTAGGCTACGTTCACATTCGTGTCTTTGGACGCAGCGTTGCGGACGCAACGCACGAAAAAAAGACGCATGTAAAACGCAGGCTTTTTTGATGCATGCGTTCAACTTTTTTTATATATATATAGGGTCTTTTCAGTGTCTAGACACAGTCTATACAAGAACGCATGCGTCATACAACGCACAACAACGCAAGTACTTGCGTCTTCTGCGTTGCCAATACACTTCAATGGGGTTTTTGACGCATCGACGACGCAAATGCAACGCAAGTGCGACGCATGCATTTTTTTTTTTTTTTTTTTTTGGACGCAGAAAAAATGCAACATGTTGCGTTTGCGACGCCCTGGCAGGTGCGTCGAAACGACGCATGCGTCGCGAGACGCACCAAAACGCATGACAACGCATGCACATGCGTCCCCAATGTTAAAGATAGGGACGTATGACGCATGCGTTGTTTTGCGGCGACGACGCTGCATCCAAAGACGCGAATGTGAACGTACCCTTAGAAATGTGTGCAGACAGTATGGGGGGATGAAAGTGTGAGTGGGCACAGAATAGATACTGAGTAGTGTGAGGGTAACAGCCAGGAGGAGACAGTATGCCAAGTAGGAGGAGTATAATGAAGGGGCACAGTAGAGAGAATGGGCTCTCTATGAGGGACACCGTATGAGAAGGAAGTGTGAAGTATGGAAAAGAGAGAGAGGGTAGTGTGGATGGCATGTACCATAAGAGGGACAGTGAGGGTCATATTATGTGCTGGGAATAAAGTGAGGGGCAATTATTTACTCAGGGGCTCAGCCTAGGGCAGATATTGTTATTCTGGAGCATTATAATAACACTGCTATCTTTAAGGGTGTTGTGTCGGGATGTGCTGCAGAAGACAGGAGAAGATGGAAGTCTGCAGAAACAAGCTCTGCCGGTGGATGAGAAGAGTCATTATGGCATCTGGACAAGATCAAAATGAAAAGAAAGAGGCGACTCCACAAACAACGTCATCTATCAGGTACCTGGATGTAAATGTGTTTTTTTGTGATACTAATTCTCATATTTTTATTTATGTTAGGAACATTAAAGGGGATGTCCAAGGTTGTGATGAGTCTGCAGTCATACTATGTGACTGCAGACTTCTGAATTCTCACAGTGCACACTATCATAATTCTCTGATGTTGGTGATTTACATACATGCGATCACGTGCTGACTAGACATGTGTGGCCTCATTCAATGAAAATGAATTGTCTGAGGCCGGACACGTCTAGTTAGAATGTGGCCAGAAGTATCCAAATCACATACTTTGCTGTCATGACCGTCCACTCTGGCCACCGGCAAGGGAGAATCCTAAAAGTGTGCAGTGCTTGCGCTGTGAGAATTCAGAAGCCTGCAGTCACATAGAATGACTGCAGACTTTCATCTCAAACCTGGACGCACCCTTTAATTATAAAATGAAGCCCTGTAGCCAGTCCTAACAACGTGTAATATCCTAACTGTCAGGATTAAGCTCTGCTTTCAGGTTCCAGCAGTCATCACATGGCCACTTCACTCATATGTGATTTTCATATTTGCTGTCATGTGACAATGAGGTGTTCTTCCTGCTTCTCTCAGTTTTTCACTGAACATTGAGAGAATTAGGGAGAGCAGCTCGTTGGCACGTGACAGTGTACAAATCGCGTATGTGCTGGGGGGAAGTCAAGGCCTAACAATGTTGTTGGAACTGACCCAACCTTAACCCCTCTGTGACCTTGGACGTACTATCCCGTCGAGGTGCCCTGGGCCTATCTGACCCTTGACGGGATAGTACGTCCTGCCCTTTAATGCGATACCGCGATCGCATTAAAATTCCGACGCCATCTCACCTGGGGGGAGATGGCCTCGGCATCCAGGGCATTGTCGCCGCCCACCCGCCCTCTCGATCGCTGTGATTGGCTGTTCAATTCTGAACAGCCAATCACAGCCATTCTCATTGTTTCAGCCAATCGGAGCGGCTGAAACAATGAGGTCACAGGCTAGGATCGAGTACCGATGTACTCGATCCTAGGTCCGGTGCCTGGCAACGCCAGGCACCGGCAAGAACAGCCCGGATTGGCGCGATCGCCGATCGCATCGATCGCGCCAATCGCAGGGCACCGCGCGGAATTACCGCGCTGTGCCCTGCCGGAACCTGCGTGGATCGGTGCTCTAATAGCACCGATCCTAGGATAGGACACAGTGCAGGCCCAGCAGGGCCTGCAGGAGCCGATTGGCGCGATCGATGTCATCGTCGATCGCGCCAATCACAGGGCGCAGCGGCGATCACTCTGTGACCGCTCTGTGCCCTGCAGGTGACCTGGCTGTGACCTGCCTAGGATGGCGCGAACAGATCCGATCCTAGGCAGGTCACAGCCAGGTCACCAGGAAAGCTCTGATTGGTGGGATCGATGTTATGGTCGATCCCACCAATGACAGGTCACAGCAGCAGCATGACCGCTCTGTGACCTGTCTGTGTCACCTGCCTGACCTGTGTATGACCGCTCTGCAGGGTCCTCATTCTAGCTGAGGATTCCTACAGAGCGGTCATACTGCTGGATCTCCCTGCTGGATTTTGTGCCTGGATCTCCCTGCCGTGCTGGGTATTGTGGTGCCACAGCAGCCTGTAGCACCACAATCCCTGCTAAAGAAAGAAGACAACTAAACGTAAGTTTTATCCCTGATCCCTGCCCAATCCCCGTTCATCCACCCCAATCCCCGTTCATCCACCCCAATCCCCCCTTCCCCCTCTTTTTACCCCCTCCACCCCCATTTGTGCCGCCTCCGTGCGCACATTTAGTAGCCGCCGAGCGTTGATTGGTGACGCAGTTCACCGATCAACGCTCGCGCTCGCTTTTTTTCCCTCGCCCCCGTTGCGCCAACTCCGTACACACATTCCGCAGCCGCCAAAGTTTGATAAGTGACGCAGTTCACTTATCAGAGTTTGTGCCTGCCGTTTTCCTTTTTTTTTTTTCACCCCCCTTTTGCGCCACCTGACTACAACCGTACGTTTTGATCACTGATCCCTGCCCAATCCCCACTTCCACCCCCATCTCCCTTCCCCCTCTTTTTACCCCCCTTTGCACCTCCTTCCGTGCGCCCATTTAACAGCCGCCGAACGTTGATTGGTGACGTAGTTCACCGATCAACGCTCGCGCTCGCTTTTTTCCCTCACCCCCGTTGCGCCAACTCCGTACACACATTCCGCAGCCGCCGAAGTTTGATAAGTGACGCAGTTCACTTATCAGAGTTTGTGCCTGCCGTTTTCCCTTTTTTTTTTTTTCACCCCCCTTTTGCGCCACCTGACTACAACCGTACGTTTTGATCACTGATCCCTGCCCAATCCCCACTTCCACCCCCATCTCCCTTCCCCCTCTTTTTACCCCCCTTTGCACCTCCTTCCGTGCGCCCATTTAACAGCCGCCGAACGTTGATTGGTGACGCAGTTCACCGATCAACGCTCGCGCTCGCTTTTTTTCCCTCACCCCCGTTGCGCCAACTCCGTACACACATTCCGCAGCCGCCAAAGTTTGATAAGTGACGCAGTTCACTTATCAGAGTTTGTGCCTGCCGTTTTCCTTTTTTTTTTTTTCACCCCCCTTTTGCGCCACCTGACTACAACCGTACGTTTTGATCACTGATCCCTGCCCAATCCCCACTTCCACCCCCATCTCCCTTCCCCCTCTTTTTACCCCCCTTTGCACCTCCTTCCGTGCGCCCATTTAACAGCCGCCGAACGTTGATTGGTGACGCAGTTCACCGATCAACGCTCGCGCTCGCTTTTTTTCCCTCACCCCCGTTGCGCCAACTCCGTACACACATTCCGCAGCCGCCAAAGTTTGATAAGTGACGCAGTTCACTTATCAGAGTTTGTGCCTGCCGTTTTCCTTTTTTTTTTTTCACCCCCCTTTTGCGCCACCTGACTACAACCGTACGTTTTGATCACTGATCCCTGCCCAATCCCCACTTCCACCCCCATCTCCCTTCCCCCTCTTTTTACCCCCCTTTGCACCTCCTTCCGTGCGCCCATTTAACAGCCGCCGAGCGTTGATTGGTGACGCAGTTCACCGATCAACTCTCGCGCTCGCTTTTTTCCCTTCAGCCTTTTTGCGCAACCTCCGTACACACATCCCGCAGCCGCCAAACTTTGATAAGTGACGCAGTTCTCTTATCAGAGTTTGTGCCTGCCTTTTTTTTTTTTTTTTTACAGGTTTTTCTTCTCCTTTTAGCATTTTCTTTTCAGATAAGTTTGCACAAATCACTATCCCCCCACACATACACATACAGTTATCAATAAAGTGCACCCAATCACCATATTCACACAAAAATGTCCCGCTCGTCCCGTTCGTCCCAACAGCGCTATTCATTGGAGGAGGCATATGCTTTCCTTGCCTCCGACACTGATAGCGAGGGAGAGGATCCCACTTTTCTTCACTTTTCTGATTCTTCATCCTCTTCCTCCTCCTCCTCCTCCTCTTCCTCCTCCTCCTCCTCTTCCTCCTCGGGTCCTGCGGAACCACCACGCAGACGCCCCAGGACAGAAGATGAGGCAGCCCCCACCACTCCTGAACCAGCGCTCCCCACTGCGGAACCCACATGGACCTCGCCCCCCGAAAATTACGAGCCACTGATTCCTGATTTTGTGGCAGAATCAGGAATCAAGTTTGACACCACGGGCCTCACAGAAACAGACTTTTTCAAAGTCTTTTTCTCTGAGGATTTTATTAACCTCATGGTGGAGCAAACTAATTTGTATGCTCGTCAATTTTTGGAGCAAAACCCCGGTACATCATTTTCCAACTGGTCTCCTGTAGACGCAGTTGAAATGATGCAGTTTTGGGGCCTGGTCCTCCACATGGGGATCGTGAAGAAGCCAGAAATGCGGCAATATTGGAGTGTAGATGTTTTATATAACACTCCAGTATTCCGAATGGCCATGGTTCGGAGACGTTTTGAGGCCATCCATAAATTCCTGCATTATTCCGATAATGCACAGTGTCCCGCACGAGATGACCCCAACTTTGACCGTCTGTTCAAAGTTCGGCCGGTCATCGAACACTTCAACAAAAAGTTTTCTGAAGTGTACGTGCCCAAAAGGGACATCTGCGTGGATGAGTCCTTGGTCCATTTTAAGGGGCGGCTCGGATTCCGTCAATACCTGCCCAACAAAAGGGCCAGGTACGGAATCAAACTCTACAAGCTGTGTGAGAGTGCCTCAGGGTACATCCACAGGTTTAGAGTGTATGAAGGGAAGGACAGCAGGATTGAACCCCCTGAGTGTCCTCCTGTCCTGGGAGTGAGTGGGAAGATCGTGTGGGATTTGGTGCACCCACTGCTGGATAAAGGTTATCACCTCTATACTGATAACTTTTATACCAGCATCCCACTCTACAAATCCCTCTCTGCGCGAGGTACCGCAGCCTGCGGTACTGTGCGCAAAAATCAGAGAGGCCTCCCAAAGACGCTACTTCGGCAGATGCTCAGAAAAGGTGAGAGCAAGGCCCAATGTAGCGACCACCTGCTGGTGGTCAAGTACAAGGACAAGAGGGATGTCCTTCTCTTGACCACCATACATGGTGATGGCAGAGCCCTCAGCACTGTACGGGGTACCTCTACACAGGTCTGCAAACCGGACTGTGTACTGGGCTACAACAAAAGCATGGGGGGGGTTGATCTCTCTGATCAACTCCTCCAACCATACAGTGCTTTGAGAAAGGCCAAGGTGTGGTACAAAAAGTTGGCCGTCCACATCGTACAAATGGCAATGCTCAACGCTTTCCTGCTGTTACGATGTGCACGCCACACCGATACGTCGTACCTTCAGTTCCAGGAGGTAGTGGTTAAGGCCCTGATATTTGGTACTCCGGAAGGAGAGGGCCCCAGTACTTCCGGAACTGAAGGTGCTCGTATCGTACCAGGCCAGCATTTTCCGGGGGTGGTCCCGCCAACCGGCAGAAAAGGTAAGCCGCAAAAAAGGTGCCGAGTGTGTTACAAAAGGGGAATACGCAAGGACACCATTTATCAATGCGACACCTGCCCCGAAAAACCTGGCCTGTGTATGAAGGATTGCTTCAGATTGTACCACACCTCCATGCACTACTAATTTACTTTACAAGAAAGCGTACATTAGTTCCAAAAAGGGGGCACATCTAGATAAGTTCCTTGGGGGGGGTCTAGGTTCCAAAATGATGTCACTTGTGGGTTTTTTTTACTGTTTAGGCACATCAGGGGCTCTGCAAACGGAACATGACGACCGCAGACAATTTCTGCATTCCAAAACGTCACAACTTCCCTTTCGAGCCCCAACGTGTGTCTAAACAGTTTTTTCCCACATATGGCGTACCAGCGTAATCAGGACAATTTGGACAACAACTTTTGATGTCCAATTTCTCCTGTTACCTTTGGGAAAATTAAAAATTGGGGACTAAAATATCATTTTTGTGGGAAAAAATAGGATTTTTTATTTTCACGCCTGGGCATTATAAACTTTAGTGAAGCACGTGGGGGTTCAAATTTCTCACCACACAACTAGATAAGTTCCTTAGGGGGTACAGTTTCCAAAATGGGGTCACTTGTGGGGGGTTTCTACTGTTTAGTCACATCAGGGGCTCTGCAAATGGAACATGATGCCAGCAGAACATTCCATCAAAGTCTGCATTCCAAAACGTCACTACTTCCCTTTCGAGCCCCAACGTGTGCCCAAACAGTAGTTCCTCCCCACATATGGGGTATCAGCGTACTCAGGACAAATTGGACAACAACTTTTGGGGTCCAATTTCTCCTGGTACCCTTGGGAAAATTAAAAATTGGGGACTAAAATATCATTTTTGTGGGAAAAAATAGGATTTTTTATTTTCACACCTGGGCATTATAAAGTTTAGTGAAGCACGTGGGGGTTCAAAATTCTCACCACACAACTAGATAAGTTCCTTAGGGGGTACAGTTTCCAAAATGGGGTCACTTGTGGGGGGTTTCTACTGTTTAGTCACATCAGGGGCTCTGCAAATGGAACATGATGCCAGCAGAACATTCCATCAAAGTCTGCATTCCAAAACGTCACTACTTCCCTTTCGAGCCCCAACGTGTGCCCAAACAGTAGTTCCTCCCCACATATGGGGTATCAGCGTACTCAGGACAAATTGGACAACAACTTTTGGGGTCCAATTTCTCCTGGTACCCTTGGGAAAATTAAAAATTGGGGACTAAAATATCATTTTTGTGGGAAAAAATAGGATTTTTTATTTTCACACCTGGGCATTATAAAGTTTAGTGAAGCACGTGGGGGTTCAAAATTCTCACCACACAACTAGATAAGTTCCTTAGGGGGTACAGTTTCCAAAATGGGGTCACTTGTGGGGGGTTTCTACTGTTTAGTCACATCAGGGGCTCTGCAAATGGAACATGATGCCAGCAGAACATTCCATCAAAGTCTGCATTCCAAAACGTCACTACTTCCCTTTCGAGCCCCAACGTGTGCCCAAACAGTAGTTCCTCCCCACATATGGGGTATCAGAGTACTCAGGACAAATTGGACAACAACTTTTGGGGTCCAATTTCTCCTGGTACCCTTGGGAAAATTAAAAATTGGGGACTAAAATATCATTTTTGTAGGAAAAAATAGGATTTTTTATTTTCACGCCTGGGCATTATATACTTTAGTGAAGCACGTGGGGGTTCAAAATTCTCACCACACAACTAGATAAGTTCCTTAGAGGGTCTAGTTTCCAAAATGGGGTCACTTGTGGGGGGTTTCCACTGTTTAGGCACATCATGGGCTCTCCAAACGCGACATGGCGTCCGATCTCAATTCCAGCCAAATTTAGCTTGAAAAAGTCAAACGGCGCTCCTTTCCTTCTGAGCCCTGCCATGCGCCCAAACAGTGGTTCCCCCCAAATATGGGGTATCAGCGTACTCAGGACAAATTGGACAACAACTTTTGGGGTCCAATTTCTCCTTTTACCCTTGAGAAAATAAAAAATTGGGGACTAAACGATCATGTTTGTGGAAAAAAATAGGAATTTTTTTTTTCACGCCAGGGCGTTATAAACTTTCGTGAAGCACTTGGGGGATAAAAGTGCTCATGACACATCTAGATAAGTTCCTTAGGGGGTCTAGTTTCCAAAATGGGGTCACTTGTGGGGGGTTTCCACTGTTTAGGCACATCAGGGGGTCGCCAAACGCGACATGGCGTCCGATCTCAATTCCAGCCAAAGTTAGCTTGAAAAAGTCAAACGGCGCTCCTTTCCTTCTGAGCCCTGCCATGCGCCCAAACAGTGGTCCCCCCCCACATATGGGGTATCAGCGTACTCAGGACAAATTGGACAACAACTTTTGGGGTCCAATTTCTCCTTTTACCCTTGAGAAAATAAAAAATTGGGGACTAAACGATCATGTTTGTGGAAAAAATAGGAATTTTTTTTTTCATGCCCGGGCGTTATAAACTTTCGTGAAGCACTTGGGGGATAAAAGTGCTCATGACACATCTAGATAAGTTCCTTAGGGGGTCTAGTTTCAAAAATGGGGTCATTTGTGGGGGGTTTCCACTGTTTAGGCACATCAGGGGGTCGCCAAACGCGACATGGCGTCCGATCTCAATTCCAGCCAAATTTAGCTTGAAAAAGTCAAACGGCGCTCCTTTCCTTCTGAGCCCTGCCATGCGCCCAAACAGTGGTCCCCCCCACATATGGGGTATCAGCGTACTCAGGACAAATTGGACAACAACTTTTGGGGTCCAATTTCTCCTTTTACCCTTGAGAAAATAAAAAATTGGGGACTAAACGATCATGTTTGTGGAAAAAATAGGATTTTTTTTTTTTCACGCCCGGGCGTTATAAACTTTCGTGAAGCACTTGGGGGATAAAAGTGCTCATGACACATCTAGATAAGTTCCTTAGGGGGTCTAGTTTCCAAAATGGGGTCACTTGTGGGGGGTTTCCACTGTTTAGGCACATCAGGGGGTCGCCAAACGCGACATGGCGTCCGATCTCAATTCCAGCCAAAGTTAGCTTGAAAAAGTCAAACGGCGCTCCTTTCCTTCTGAGCCCTGCCATGCGCCCAAACAGTGGTCCCCCCCCACATATGGGGTATCAGCGTACTCAGGACAAATTGGACAACAACTTTTGGGGTCCAATTTCTCCTTTTACCCTTGAGAAAATAAAAAATTGGGGACTAAACGATCATGTTTGTGGAAAAAATAGGATTTTTTTTTTTTCACGCCCGGGCGTTATAAACTTTCGTGAAGCACTTGGGGGATAAAAGTGCTCATGACACATCTAGATAAGTTCCTTAGGGGGTCTAGTTTCCAAAATGGGGTCATTTGTGGGGGGTTTCCACTGTTTAGGCACATCAGGGGGTCGCCAAACGCGACATGGCGTCCGATCTCAATTCCAGCCAAATTTAGCTTGAAAAAGTCAAACGGCGCTCCTTTCCTTCTGAGCCCTGCCATGCGCCCACACAGTGGTCCCCCCCCACATATGGGGTATCAGCGTACTCAGGACAAATTGGACAACAACTTTTGGGGTCCAATTTCTCCTTTTACCCTTGAGAAAATAAAAAATTGGGGACTAAACGATCATGTTTGTGGAAAAAATAGGAATTTTTTTTTTCACGCCCGGGCGTTATAAACTTTCGTGAATAACTTGGGGGATAAAAGTGCTCATGACACATCTAGATAAGTTCCTTAGGGGGTCTAGTTTCCAAAATGGGGTCATTTGTGGGAGGTTTCCACTGCTTAGGCACATCAGGGGGTCGCCAAACGCGACATGGCGTCCGATCTCAATTCCAGCCAAATTTAGCTTGAAAAAGTCAAACGGCGCTCCTTTCCTTCTGAGCCCTGCCATGCGCCCAAACAGTGGTCCCCCCCACATATGGGGTATCAGCGTACTCAGGACAAATTGGACAACAACTTTTGGGGTCCAATTTCTCCTTTTACCCTTGAGAAAATAAAAAATTGGGGACTAAACGATCATGTTTGTGGAAAAAATAGGAATTTTTTTTTTCACGCCCGGGCGTTATAAACTTTCGTGAAGCACTTGGGGGATAAAAGTGCTCATGACACATCTAGATAAGTTCCTTAGGGGGTCTAGTTTCCAAAATAGGGTCACTTGTGGGGGGTTTCCACTGTTTAGGCACATCAGGGGGTCGCCAAACGCGACATGGCGTCCGATCTCAATTCCAGCCAAATTTAGCTTGAAAAAGTCAAACGGCGCTCCTTTCCTTCTGAGCCCTGCCATGCGCCCAAAAAGTGGTTCCCCCTCACATGTGGGGTATCAGCGTACTCAGGATAAATTGGACAACAACTTTTGAGGTCCATTTTCTCTTTTTACCCTTGGGAAATTAAAAAGATTATTGCTGAAAGATCATTTTTGTGACTAAAAAGTAAAATGTTAATTTTTTCCTTCCATGTTGCTTCTGCTGCTGTGAATCACCTGAAGGGTTAATAAACTTCTTGAATGTGGTTTTGAGCACCTTGAGGGGTGCAGTTTTTAGAATGGTGTCGCTTTTGGGTATTTTCTGCCATATAGACCCTTCAAAATGACTTCAAATGTGAGGTGGTCCCTAAAAAAAATGGTTTTGTAAATTTGGTTGTAAAAATGAGAAATTGCTGGTCAAATTTTAACCCTTATAACTTCCTTGAAAAAAAAAAGTTTGTTTCAAAAATTGTGCTGATGTAAAGTAGACCTGTGGGAAATGTTATTTATTAACTATATTGTGTCACATAACTCTCTGGTTTAACAGAATAAAAATTCAAAGTTGGAAAATTGTGAAATTTTCAAAATTTTCGCCAAATTTCCGTTTTTTTCACAAATAAACGCAAGTTATATCGAAGAAATTTTAGCACTATCATGAAGTACAATATGTTACAAGAAAACAATCTCAGAATCGCTAAGATCCGTTGAAGCGTTTCGGAGTTATAACCTCATAAAGGGACAGTGGTCAGAATTGTAAAAATTGGCCTGGTCATTAACGTGCAAACCACCCTTGGGGGTAAAGGGGTTAATCAAGTGCCCATGAAGAAAAGATGGAGCTTCCACAGCTTAGGTCACCAATGACCTCTTAACCGCCAAGAGCAAGCGACACTACTCTGTCCTCCTCCTCCTGGACCTGTCGGCTGCCTTTGACACAGTGGACCATTCCCTATTATTACAGACCCTCTCATCCCTTGGCATCACAGACTTGGCCCTATCCTGGATCTCATCATACCTAACAGACCGGACATTCAGCGTCTCCCACTCACACACCACCTCCTCACCTCGCCCCCTATCTGTCGGAGTCCCACAAGGTTCAGTCCTAGGGCCCCTACTCTTCTCCATTTACACCTTTGGCCTGGGACAGCTCATAGAATCTCATGGCTTTCAGTATCACCTCTATGCTGACGACACGCAGATCTACATCTCAGGACCAGATATCACCTCCCTTCTAACCAGAATCCCTCAATGTCTGTCCACTATTTCATCCTTCTCCGCTAGATTTCTGAAACTTAACATGGACAAAACAGAATTCATCATCTTGCCCCTATCTCACGTGACCCCCCCCCCCCCAATGAACCTATCCATTACAGTAAATGGCCGCTCACTATCCCCAGTCCCACAAGCTCGCTGCCTCGGGGTAATCCTTGACGCTCTCTCCTTCAAACCACATATCCAAGCCCTTTCCACTTCAACTCAAAAATATTTCATGAATCCGTTCATTCCTCAACCAAGAATCTGCAAAAACCCTAGTCCATGCCCTCATCATCTCTCACCTTGACTACAGCAACCTCCTGCTCTGTGGCCTCCCCTCTAACACTCTCGCACCCCTCCAATCTATTCTAAACTCTGCTGCCCGACTAATCCACCAGTCCCCCCACTATTCCCCAGCTTCTCCCATCTGTCAATCCCTTCACTGGCTCCCCATTACCCAGAGACTCCAGTACAAAACCCTAACCATGACGTACAAAGCCATCCACAACCTGTCTCCTCCATAATAATAATAATAATAATAATAATAATAATCTTTATTTTTATATAGCGCTAACATATTCCGCAGCGCTTTACACACATTATCATTGCTGTCCCCATTGGGGCTCACAATCTAAATTCCCTGTCAGTATGTCTTTGGAATGTGGGAGGAAACCGGAGTGCCCGGAGGAAACCCACGCAAACACGGAGAGAACATACAAACTCTTTGCAGATGTTGTCCTTAGTAAGGCTTGAACCCAGGACTCCAGCGCTGCAAGGCTGCTGTGCTAACCACTGCGCCACCGTGCTGCCCTGCCCTCATACATACATCTGTGACCTCGTCTCCCGGTACTTACCTACACGCAACCTCCGATCCTCACAAGATCTCCTTCTCTATTCCCCTCTTATCTCCTCTTCCCACAATCGCATACAAGATTTCTCTCGCGTATCACCCCTACTCTGGAATTCTCTACCCCAACACATCAGACTCTCGCCTACCATCGAAACCTTCGAAAAGAGCCTGAAGACCCACCTCTTCCGACAAGCCTACAACCTGCAGTAACCACCGATCGACCAAACCGCTGCATGACCAGCTCTATCCTCACCTACTGTATCCTCACCCATCCCTTGTAGATTGTGAGCCCTCGCTGGCAGGGTCCTCTCTCCTCCTGTACCAGTTATGACTTGTATTGTTTAAGATTATTGCACTTGTTTTTATTATGTAAAGCGCCATGGAATAAATGGCGCTATAACAATAAATAATAATAATTGTAAAAAGTAAAGCTGGCCGTGCATCTTTAATAGCTAGGTCATTTGGACAACAGCTATATTCCCTCCTCCAATTATTCCCATTTTTATGAACAAAGTATGCCTTTGCATAAAGAAAAGGAAAGTAAACTGGAGCCTGAGACTACTGGCGATAAATATACCCTGAAAACAACTTATGAGGGGTCAGAGGTCCAACACACATACCACAAGGTACATCTAGAAGTGCCAACTTCGAACCCTCAATGCACATTAACAAGCACGTCTACTGACACCAGCCGACAAGTAGTAATGGGGACAAAATGATGGTTCTGTCCCCATACAGTACGTTATCGGCAGCACATCCCCTGTGCTCTGTGGACAACGTGCTGCCGATAATTATTTTTGCCATTATAAACAATCCGATCTAATGATGATGATCGAGCACATTTGTTGGGTGATCGCCGGCAGGTATACACAGGTGGGTAATCAGGAATGAGACTTCCTACAAAACGATCCCATGATCATTTACTTGCCAAAAATGCACCAGAAGTCAACTAGTGTTGGCAAAACCAGCCGCCAACTTTACCTGCACATATGGTCTGCGCTACTGAACTTCAGCCAAGAGAATGACTCGATACGTGGAGAACCTTGGGGCTTCAACACAATTGCCAAATTTTACACTAAATTATTTAGGACTGTGATCATTTTGAGACATTGACTTGAATCGGGGGGATAGAGTTGAATGTGACCTCTGATCCAAGGTTTACTGAAGTAACTAGAGCTATAGTCCAAGCTGGACATGGAATAAAGCAGGTGTGGATACAAAGACTACAAGGGCTTGGTTGTTTTAGTAGCTTCTTAGAAGTCAAACATAAATAAAATGACCTAGATAATATTAAATGGAAAATGGTTCTCGTGCGTTACTGAATCCACGGGAGTTCATGTGCTTCTGAGATTTCTGCCAAGTTCCTAATAATCCCGCATGGCCTACAGAAACACTCTCCCTTTCATCCTGTCTCAAGAAGGTCTTACTCCAGCACCTGCTTCCATTACAGCCCACCTCTCATCCTTAATCCCTCATTCATCTTGGTTTGCAAAATTATCCAGGACTAAGCACCAGCCAAAAAAACACCTTCTCTTTCCATCTGGAGGAAGCAGCTAAAATTCCCATCCCCCCATCATCTTCAAAGCAATAACTATTATTTTTGCCACCGAGCATTTCCAGAAAAAGTTGTAAGAAAAATAGTTAGAACAGGTAAAGATTCTCTAGAGTTGGAAAAATGTGCTTCACCAACAGGGTCAATATTGGTCTCCAGGAGCTTCAGATGAACCATTGTTTACCATGGTTATAATCAGTTTTACTAGGGGCTCAGTGGCGTTATCAGCACTGTCCAGCCTGCACTATTCCGGTTACTGATAATACCAGGCTATGGGAAGCTGACAGACATGTGCACTGCAATCATTACTCTGATGACAGCCTGAGATTTGCAGGAGAACCTCAAGGTTCATCAGTGATATTGTGAATTATGACAGGTCACTTAGTTATGTCACCAAGGTCCAAAAATCAAAGCACCAGAGCAGCGGCACTTTGGTGTATGTAGGTGATGACATTATTTCCAATGCCATTAAAATATTAAATTACTTATGTGCGTGCAACATATACTAGTAAATATCGGATTGATGTTTACAGTCGGCATACTTTCCAACGCAAAAAAAAAAGTGCTCAAAGAAATAAGTTTTAGGCTGTGTTCACATGTCCAGTAATTATCCGTTAGGTCAGATCCAGCAACAATCCGCAGGCAAAAAAAAGTTGTGCAGGACTCAACGTTTTTGCCAGTTTTAAAAAAAAAAAACGGATTTAGGCTGGATCAGTTTCTTTTTAACAGTGTCTATGGAAAACGTTTCCAATAATTATCCATCCGTTTTATCCATTTTAAACAGATCCTTTTTTGCTTACTGGACCAGTTTTAAATGAATGATTACTTGAAAGTTCACATGTCCAGTAGCACACCAACTATTTATTTTTCCACCTCCAATACGCAAAAAAACGGATCAGTTTGAAATGGGAGAACAGAAGGATAATTAAAGGATCTGGTCTCCATAGACATCAATGTTAAAAAACGGATTGAGTGGAAATCTTATTTTTATTTTATTTTTTTAAATGTCTGCACAACTTTTTTTGCCAACAAATGCTGCTGGATCAGTTGTAACAGATGGCTACTGGACATGTGAACACACTACTCTGGTAATCTCCAATAGGTTTGATGACAACCCGTACATTTAGTATTTTGACTGCTGAGGGCATCAATTGGCTGCAGAGCTAGGTGACTGATTGACGGGTGTCATCACTAACTGTCCAGGAGAAGATAACACCTTTCTTTACCATATAAAAGATCCCCCTTAATGATAGCCAGCTTTCAAAAAGCCAAATAAAGCCATACACCTTTAGTGAAGGGTCTGGGATTAGCAATGTTATGTCCTGCTACACTCAGACCTGAAGGGGGGAGGCTCCTGCTGCAGCCAGTTTATCTTAGGCTACGTTCACACTTGCAAAAACGCATTGTTTTGTGACGCATGCGTCCATTTTTGGCTTGGTTTTGGACGCAAAAAAATGCAACATGCAGCGTCCTCTGCGCCCTGATGCTTGTGCCAAAAATGACGCATGCGTCACAAAACGCAAGACAACGCATGTCAAAGCGCCCCCATGTTAAATATAGGGGAGCATGACGCATGTGTCGCCGCGGTTGCGCCCGACGCAACGCAAATGTGAACGTAACCTTAGGCTGTATGCACACACTGCGGATTTTGCTGCGGATCCGCAGCGGATTTGACCGCTGCGGATCCACAGCAGTTTTCCCAAAGTTTACAGTACCATGTAAATCTAAGGGGGAAAAAAACCCGCTGTGGAACATGCAGCGCGGAAACGCTGCAGATTATTTTCCGCAGCATGTCAATTGTTTGTGCGGATTCCGCAGCGGCTTTCAACCAGCACCAATAGGAAAGTGCAGGTGAAAAACCGCAGAAGAATCCGCAGAAGAAACCGCAAGAAAATCCGCAGTGAAAACCGCAGTGGTTTTGCACTGCGGATTTTCCAAATCCGCTGCGGAAAAATCCGCAGGAAAATCCGCAGCGTGGGCACATACCCTTACAGTCACATAAGGCCAACTAGGAGAAGGGAGACATTGTAACACGAATAGGATAAGAAAAAAAGACAAATTGCTGAAATGTTTGTTTGTGAATTTTCTGTTTTAGTGTTCATTTAAAAGAGGTGGCATCAATGCTTTATCAAGGCTTTTAAGTTATCGTAGAAAGGGGGTAGCGATGGGGTCCCCGCTGCAGCCATTACGGAAGCAACTATCAAAAAGTAAAACTACCAAAACATTACATAAAGGCTTGCATAAATACAAGTCAGATACATTTCATTTCAGAATTAATCTTCGAGGAAATAAGAGAAGTACATTTTGTACAAAACACCAAACACCACCAGTAGAGGAGCGCTGGCTTCTGTGCATGCTGTACGACACTGCCAGGCCATGTTGCAACACATACTTTTGAAATCGGTTACAGACCATGATGACAGAGTGAATGTGCTAATCATGGTATGCACAGAGATTATACAAGTAAGCAGACCCTGGCAGGGATGAAAGCCATGCTACTGAATACTTGTGCTATGAGTCAGCATGCCCCTTGTCCAATTAAATGAAATAACCAAAGAACACAAAAGGGGGACATAAACAATATCCATCCCAAGCACTACCAGCAAACAGGAAGAAATCATTCCATAAAGACAGGTCAACATCAAAGCAGCAGGCGACCTCTATACTCCTTTTCTGAATTCACAAAGCCTGCGAGAGGCCGGACCAGTGAGCCCATCATGGCAGGACTAGGATCTCCAGTCTGAAGACATTCATCCTACAATGGCAACATTACTCCATTCAATCTAATCCTCTACCAGGAGCGGCACTGGCCCCATCTGGTCTCTGCTCCTGTGAGGGGTGCTGGTGATGTGCCCTAACATTCTACAGAGGGAAGTACAGATATGTTCAAATAGTTTAGAATATGGATTTTGGAACGGATGTAGATTTAAATACTTTTCAAATTCGCTTCTTGTCGCGTTTAATGGGAAAACTCCTGTATAGTGCCCATGGTGATGTTTATTTGTCCGTGTGCTTTTTTTCAGCAGAAAAAGAAAAAGCTAACATTAATTCTTAAAAAAAAATATATATATATAGAAATTTGACCACTGAACAGAAAAGTGCACAATGCGTAAGCCAGGACCGGGGTGGGCTCCCCAGGATACAGCAAAGCCGTGGGCAAGGAAAGCAATTAACACTAACCTTTTACTGTTAGACTGGTTACACTTCCACCAACCAACAAAATGTGACAGGTTAATTCACGCACCAGGACCACTGCGCTGCGTCACTCACAATGTTACTATAATTTACCTAATTAAGTAAATAATTTAGTAACTTGTCTTTTACACGCCAGTTTTTCCTAGCTCCGCCAAAGTGTGTGGAGCTGGGGTAGATGCGAGGCACAGCTTGTCCAAGTCATCATAAGCTATGGCCGTCCTTACATTAGATATCTCACTCCAGACCGTGACTGGCGCAAAAATTTCTAGTGTAGCGCTTGAGGCGCACGTCACTCGTCAAACGCTCCAGATTCATGAAGAGGCCTCACGATGAATAAGGAGCGTCTGGCTCCACCATGCCCCCTCATCAAGTCTGGCGAGGAAAATCACCGGTGTCGATGAATTGGGCACGTTCAGTGTTTGGTCAGTATTTTACATCAGTATTTGTAAGTAGAAATCAGGAGTGGAAAAATCCGAGGAAAAGTGTAATATAAACACGTCACCACTTCAGTATTTGTCACCTACTCCTGGCTTTGGCTTACAAATACTGAAAAAATACTGACCAAATACTGAGCGCGGATTTAGGCTGTATTACAGTGGATGACATTTTACCCAATTACAGTGATATGCTGCATAGAAGAGGAAAAAAAAATAAAAATCTAAACATATTAAATGTCAGAAATTAGAATGTTGACCACAATCTGGTTTTTACGTTTCCTAATGTTCTGAATATATTCATATCATGCGACTATGCTGTAAAAACCTAGTAGTTAGATTAAAAAAAAAAAACATTTCCAGAAAAAAAATGAATAAAGACGATCTTGGGGCTCATTTTTCCAGCTAAGAGACTTTTATTGGTGCAACTACTTGACGTGTGCACATAGCATAAAACAGCATTTCATCAGTCAGAGCATGTTCACACAGAAAAGCATTGGCACATAGTCTTAAAATGTTTGGCCACGACTGTAGGGATTGTAAGGGCCATGTTATGTACAACATACTAACTGGTATTTTTTTCTTTTTCGCTTTTGATGTAGAACTTGATTTTTTTTTTTAAAGTTGTATTTCTTTTAAACAACGCTATGTATGAAATGATCACGATAAAAATAACATAAAAAAATCCAAGGATATTGGCCATCATTATGTGCAGGACAACATATAACATGGCATTTTTTTTTTATTTATTTATTTATTTTTTTTTTACACAGCAATTTTTTTGCTTGCAAACTGCTTGCAGGCCTAGCTTTTAGCTAAACCTCAGCAATAACTTTGGCCTTTACTTTATAGACTTTCTGTTTTATATCAAATACCATAGGTGTATTAGTTGTATAAGGAAAACGTCCTTTTGTATACACAGTTTCACTTCCATAAAAATCTGTTCGCTATCAGCAAATAATATCTCTGACCTTTCCCGGCGCCTGAGCACTGCAGTACTTTGCTCTGCCCTCAACAGGACAAAGTACGCCTGCGCCGGAGCCGCAGCATGAAGACAAGAAGAGGACGTCATCGTAAGAAGATGGGAGGCCCCAGACCACAACACCCATCGGACCAGACCACAGCTGGACCGCCCCTGGGTGAGTATAATCTAACCTCTTTTTCTCATCTTTCAGGATACATCGGGGGCTTATCTACAGCATTACAGAATGCTGTAGATAAGCCCCTGATGCTGGTGGGCTTACCTCATCTTCCATTTTGGGGGCAACAGGTTCCCTTTAAAGACGACTTGTCACCAGGTCAAAAATGTTTAATTTTTTTTATTTTTTTAATCCCTCCATAAAGGTTACGGAGATTTGAGCAATTTTTATTTAGTGCTACTTTTTCTTGTCTTTGCTAAGGGGGTGTGGCTCAAAGAGAGACAATTCAGATCAGCCTAAAAACACACCCCAAAGGATCCTGTGAGCCACACACCCTTGTAAGACCATAAAAAATTGGCACAAAATAAAAATTAAAATATGTTTTTAACCATAGGGTGGATTTTTATTTTCTATTAGAAAAAGAGGAAAATACTCAAACAAAATAACAAAAATTGGACACTTTGGACCTAGCGACAGCTTCCCCTTAAAGTGAATTTGTGACCATGATTATACTTTTCAATCTGTCAGTATAAAATAGGGACAGAAACCCCAATTTTGGTGCAAGGTTACTTACCGGACTCCTTGCTGTGGCTTTCATAATATCACAGTTTTACTTGCTTCAGCTCTGCTTGTCCTCTAAGGCTATGTGCACACGTTGCAGATTCTCTGCGCAGCGTTTTTTGAGGTGCAGAAACGCTGCAGACCCGCAAATGATTTACAGTACAATGTAAATCAATGAGAACAAAAAAATGCTGTGCACACTTTGCGGAAAATCCACTGCGGAAACGCTGCGGTTTAAAAGAAGTAGCGTGTCACTTTTGTGAATCTGCAGAGTTTTTGTACCCATTGCATTATAGAAAACCGCAGGGGTAAAAAACAAAGCAAATCCGCAGAAAAACTGCAGCAAAAATGCACAAAAAACGCTGCGGAACCGCACATAAAAACGCGACAAATCCACAGGTGTGTTTTCTGCCAGGAGAGGCAGAAACCGCACCAGAAATTCCTAAGGCTAATCCGCAACGTGTGCACATAGCCTAAGTGAGATCGTTCTAATCCCAGCCACACATTTGACCGATGGCCATCAGTCTACACCAGGGGTCCTCAGACTACGGCCCGAGGGCCACATACGGCCTGCCGAGGACATTTATCCGGCCCCTGGGCATGGCCGACATTGGACTTCACTACAGTTCAATGCAGACGGGCCCTGAAATCGACAAGGCGGCGAAGAATGGCGATGAGCGGCCCTCCGTATGCAGCACAGATGACGTGATTTTCATGTCGCCTGTGCCAGAAGAAGACTGAGTCGAGCGGACGCCTCTTCAGAGCAGCGGGTGACATAGGTGAGTACTGAGGGGGGTTGTTTTGTTTTTTTACGCTGGGTCTGGTCTATCATGCCTAATGGGGACCTTTACCTGCCTAATGGGGACCTTTACCTGCCTACTGGGGACTTTCGCACTACAGCAGTCTGAGCCTGAGGTAAAAGCGGAGTTCCACCAATATGGGCACTGGTGAGGCTGAAAATATACGGACTGGCAAGGCTGCGTCTGTATGTCTGTGTGGGCAATTTTATTGCTGGTATATTGTTTTTGTAGCGATTATATATATATATATTGATATTTTACTAATCGCAATTTGGAATCCCTAGGAAGCCATGATATCAAGAAAGAACAATTGCTTCACTTGTTACAACTAGCAGTGACAAATATGGAACCGGACATTGACCATCTCATTAGACAAAAGCAGGCCCATAGTTTCCATTGAAATACCAGGCAGTTTGTTGATTTACTTGTTCTTCATTTTAAATATTGTATTTGTTCCTGTTTTGTTTTTTTACTTCAAAATAAGATATGTGCATAGGAATTTGTTCATAGTTTTTTTTTTTTTTAAACCATTTTCCGGCCCTCCAATGGTCTGAGGGACGGTGAACTGGCCCCCTGTTTAAAAAGTTTGAGGACCCCTGGTCTACACTGTGCATGGGAAGAAAGCTGCCAGTCAGTGTGGAGGGCAGATATAAAACTGAACTTAAGGCTACGTTCACACTGCAGTATTTAACATCAGTATTTGTAGCCAAAACCAGGAGTGGGTGATAAATACAGAAGTGGTGCGTATGTTTCTATTATACTTTTCCTCTGATTGTTCCTCTCCTGGTTTTAGCTTACAAATACGGATACTGATGTCAAATACTGAGCAAAATACCGGTGTGTGAACGTGGCCGTATAGCAAGAAGCCAAGTGACACATGCCTGGAGCACAAACGTGGGGACAGATCCTATTTACAACTTTTATATACCTAACTTAAAAGATGGATAGATCCGGTCTAAACTAAACAGCGTTGACTCCAGATACATCTGCCTACGCTGTTAGCGTCAATGTCGCATAGCCTGGAGTTATGTTCCCAGACATGGCGCCCTTCCTTATAAAATATTAGCATACACGGTGCTGCTGATCAGGACTCGTACACAGTCACTGCAGATTTCCTTGTATCTGCGATTTGCCACACAAGATGAATCAATCAGAAGATAAATTATACCCTGCGATGGCACACGACTAATTAGTAATTACAGATGTATTCTCTAGAGCAAGTGTTGTCGTACTTACTGGCATCATTTAGTGCAAAGTGACAACGGCGTTCTATCATGACCCACGAGGCCGGCGATTGTGTACAGAAAACACAGATGTAACTCCAGACGGGAAATAACTGTATCCACCTCTACAGTATCATACTGGCAAATCCACCGTCGCACACTGTTCACAAAGAGCTTTTTAATCGCCGACAATCCTACAAAACCGCGAGGCATAAACATGGCTGGTAAAAGAAGTACAGTTTGTCAATAAAAAAAAAAAAATTGAATGCAAAAATTACTGGCAAAATTGGATGGACAATTATTTGAAAAACCCCACGAGGGCATTGTTTCTTCTGCACGTGGTGGCTTTAATGTGTGAACACGGCTTACGGGTTTTCGTTCATATACAGTCATCACTGATTGGGTTGCGTAGAAAGACTCCGCAATAACATGGGAATGATAACACTGGAGACAAACGGCACAACAAAGTCCTAAGAAAAAAATGCTTCTTCATTACTATTCTACATGTAATAGCAATTACTTGAATGAATAGGTGATGAATGGGTTGTCCGACATGCACCTGACTGTTGGACGGTGGCACTCCCTAGCGCATAATCGTGAGCGAGCGTTCTTAAAAATGCTCATTTCACAATTAATTTTCCAGTGTAAACAGACTGCCGGTCACCTGATGATGGAGCAAAATTGTTCATCGGGTGAAATGATCTTTTGCACAGTGAATCGCCTGGTGTAAACAGGACTTGCACTGCCGCGACTGTATAAACAGGCACTTACCGTAAATGACCAAATCGGTAAAGACTTACCAATCAGCGGTCATTTCCTGCTGCCGGTCAGTCCGTTGTGTATGGAGCCCACCGGCTGATAGATGGTCTTAGGCTGGTTTCACATTTGCGGGTTTTTTTTTGCGTTTTTGCGGTAAAAACGCAAAAAAAGCATGCGTTTTTTTCCCTATACTTAACATTAAAAACGCATGCGTTTTTTTGTGTGCGTTTTACTGCATTTTGACGACGCATGCGTCGTTTTTATGCATGCGTTTTGTTGCAGAAATGCAACATGTAGTAATTTCTAGCGGCGTTTTTTTGCCGCAAAAAAAACGCATGAGTTTTTTTCGCGGCAAAAAAACGTATTGATGTCTATGTAAACGCATGTGTTTTTAAGCACATGCGTTTTTTATAGAAAAACACATGAAAACACACTGATAAGCCAACCCCCAACCCTAACCCTAACCCTAAGGGATCCTAACCCTAAGGGATCCTAACCCTAAGGGATCCTAACCCTAAGGGATCCTAACCCTAAGGGATCCTAACCCTAAGGGATCCTAACCCTAAGGGATCCTAACCCTAACCCAAACCCTAACGGATCCTAACCCAAACCCAAACCCTAAGGGATCCTAACCCTAACCCTTAGGGTTAGGATCCCTTAGGGTTAGGGCTAGGATCCCTTAGAGTTTGGGTTTGTGTTAGGGTTAAGTGTAGGGTTAGGATCCCTTAGGGTTAGGGTTAGGATCCCTTAGGGTTAGGGTTAGGATCCCTTAGGGTTAGGATCCCTTAGGGTTAGGATCCCTTAGGGTTAGGATCCCTTAGGGTTAGGATCCCTTAGGGTTAGGGTTAGGTTAGGGTTAGGATCCCTTAGGGTTAGGATCCCGATCCCTTAGCGTTTGGGTTTGTGTTAGGGTTAGGATTCCTAGGGTTACTAGGGATCCTAACCCTAACCCTAGCTATTTCTGTTTATAGTGGGTCTTCTTGTTGATTTTGATGATTGGCAGCTGTCACACACTTATGCGTTTCAAAAACGGAAACGCAGAAAAAAAACGCATGTAAATGCGTCAAAACGCCGCGTTTGTATTAAAACATACTAAAACGCTCGCATTTAAAAAAACGCATCGTTTAAACGTGTTTTTTCACCAAATGCGTTTGCGTTTAAAACGCTGCGTTTTTAAACGCAAATGTGAAACCAGCCTAAAGGTACCGTCACACTAGACGATATCGCTAGCGATCCGTGACGTTGCAGCGTCCTCGCTAGCGATATCGTCCAGTGTGACAGGCAGCAGCGATCAGGCCCCTGCTGCGCTGTCGCTGGTCGGGGAAGAAAGTCCAGAACTTTGTTTCGTCGCTGGACTCCCCGCAGACATCGCTGAATCGGTGTCACACACGCCGATTCAGCGATGTCTTCGCTGGTAACCAGGGTAAACATCGGGTTACTAAGCGCAGGGCCGCGCTTAGTAACCCGATGTTTACCCTGGTTACCAGCGTTAAAGTAAAAAAAACAACCACTACATACTTACCTACCGCTGTCTGTCCCCGGCGCTCTGCTTCTCTGCTCTGGCTGTGAGCACAGCGGCCGGAAAGCAGAGCGGTGACGCCACCGCTCTGCTTTCCGGCTGCCCGGCGCTCACAGCCAGACCAGAGAAGCAGAGCGCCGAGGACAGACAGCGGTAGGTAAGTATGTAGCGGTTTTTTTTTTACTTTAACGATGGTAACCAGGGTAAACATCGGGTTACTAAGCACGGCCCTGCGCTTAGTAACCCGATGTTTACCCTGGTTACCGGGGACCTCGGGATCGTTGGTCGCTGGAGAGCGGTCTGTGTGACACCTCTCCAGCGACCAAACAGCGACGCTGCAGCGATCCGGATCGTTGTCGGTATCGCTGCAGCGTCGCTAAGTGTGACGGTACCTTTAGTGTGACGGGGCCTTTACACCTACCCGGGCTTTATCCTCTGCAGTATGAACAAACTAAACTTTTCTTCCAGATACGCCCACATACAGAGAGGAACTGATGATCTGATCTTACCCAACCATGACAAGCACTTTCCTATTATTCCAGATCCTGGTGTATCGGAGCAGGCACAATGCACATATTGTCATTTTACCAGCCCTGTGTTTCATCCAAGTGATAACTATCACCTTCAATAGCATCGCAGGATCAGGTAGCACTCAGGATTTGTCTTCCATGACATCACCAGAAGCCTGATCTCCGGGGAGTGCCACCTTCACTGTCCAAAGACAACCTGCAAACCTGCCGATGTCAGGACCACCCACTCATATTACAGGCTCGCAGCGAGCGCCGTGCAGTATTATGTGACAGTTGCACTTTTCAGCTCCTCTTCACAAGAGGGATTAAGGATCATTTCTTGGTGACCCTTTTCGCTTCAGTGCAGACGCTCCACTGCAATCACTGCTGAAGCGGCCGAGTACAGAAAATCTGCTGCTTATCAGGCTGAACGCACAGATTTGTCAGGTGCAAATTCGTGTTTAGTAAATTTTTCTGCAGCAAAATCCACGAATTGCATGCACATTGCATTGTGTATATGCCACAGATGAGATCACAGAGCAGAGATTAAGGCTATGTGCCCAAGTGGAAGAAATGCTGTGGAAATGTCTGCAGCATTTCCGCAACTCCCTGCCTCGGAAAAAACGCATGCGGAATTCGCATGCGTTTTCCCGCAAAAGACAAGCGTTTTTAGCTTGCAGAATGCTTGCGTTTTCCAAGCAGTTTGAAGCATCGCTCAGAAAAGTGATTGACAGGTCGGTCACATTTATTAAGCATAGTGCTTGACAAGTGCGATCAACTTTTTACTATTGATGCTGCCTATGCCTATGCAGCATCAATAGTAAAAGATGTTAAAAATAATAAAAAAAATATATATATATGGTTATTCTTACCTTCCGACTGCCCCCAATCTCCTCAGCGACGCCCCAGGTACGTTCCGTTCCCAGGGATGCTTTGCGCAAAGGACCTTTGTGACGTCACAGTCACATGACCGCGACGTCATCCCAGGTGATTCGTGCAATGCATCCCTGGGAACGGAAGCCGCAGCGTGCACTGCTGAGAGGCGGGAGGACTCCGGGGGCCATCAGAAGGTACGTATATTCATATTTTTTATTTAAATTTTTTTTGTTTTTTTTTTTTTACAGAAGTATGGATCCCAGGGCCTGGAGGAAAGTCTCCTCTCCTCCAGACCCGATTACCATGAAGCACTCACTTTACGCATGGTGGGCACAGCCACATGCGTAAAGTGAAAGTTTCAATGCAATCCTATGTGTGCGGAATCGAGGCAATTCCACAGAAATAATGAACACGCTGCGGATTTTACCGCCATGCGATTCCGCAGCGGGAAAATCGGCAGCATGGGCACAGCAACTGAGGAATCCCATAGGATTGCATGGGAAGGCGGTTTTTAAGCGTTTTTTTATGCATTTCCGCTGTGGCAAAAGACGCGGCAGAAACGCAACGTGGGCACACCGCCTTAATCTGTTCTGAATTCTACACAAAGAATTGTCACAGCGATATTAAAATCTGCACAGCATGTCTAATTCTGTGTGGAGAGTGACATACCAGCTCTGACTTGTCAAGGTAAGGAGGCTAATTTGCCGTGCAATGCTCCTCTGGGAAATTTAATAAGCAAATTGCCTCTTCAGAGAAAAAGTCATATTGCAAGACTCGTTAAAGGGTTGATTATGACTTGTAGGATCACTACTTCCAATAGGTGGCGCTATAGAGTTTAAGTCCTCTTTCTCTGAAGAGGCAATTTGCATATTAATTCTGTGTGGAAATTGTCAGCAACATGTGGCTGGTGATGTATTAACGAGAACCCACCAGCAGGATTTTGAACAGAAAAGGACATATTTGCACCATTTTATTGGAGATATAGATGCGACCACGCATGCACCAACGACCATGCACGCACAACCGATGGCACCATTTTATTGGAGACCAATATGGATGCTACTGTGCATGCACCTACGGTGGTACCATTTTACTGGAGACCAATATGGATACGACCACGCATGCACCAACTGCGCCATTTTATTGGAGACCAATATGGATGCGACCACACATGCACCAACTACGGCACCATTTCAGTGGAGACCAATATGGCTGCGACTGCACCAACGACAACTCATGCACCAACTATGGCACCATTTTATTGGAGACCTAACCCAGGCACTAGCGCAATATTTAAGATAGGAGGCAGGCCACTGGCGGATCATGTACCAGTCATTCAAACAGTTGGCCCTGATGCACAATTCCATCATAACAAGAAAACTTCAAAAGAGGATTATACAAAAACGGATTTTCTTCAGCACAGGTATCATTATAATCAGTATCCCAGCACCAATATGGTCAGGTCTTTACTTCTCAAAATCCTGCTGACAGGTTCTCTTTAAGCTGCAGATTTTCCACAGTGCAAATCATTTCAGAAAATCCACAGGAAATACGCAATTGTACGTATTTACCCTAAGGGAATTCTCCTCAACTGTGGATCTGCAAGAGGAAAAAAAACACTACATAGCACAGTATCAGTGTGGTGAATGGAGTACACAAAATCTCCAGCACATGCTGCAGAGAAAAGAAGTAAATTGACCAACGCTGAAAGTTTGAAATCTATAGATTATCAATTTATGCAGTGGATTTTCAGAGCTAATTTTACAAATTGAAGTTCAATTTTATTTTTGCGGCAGGGGCGGTTGACTGCAGACGTGTGCAGCAGTTTAGGCTACTTTCACACTAGCGTCGGAATTGGCCCGTCGCATTGCGTCGGGCCGAGATTCCGACGCTAGCGTTTGATGCGCCACACAACGGGTGCAGCGGATGCATCTCTCCGGCGCATCCACTGCCCTATTGTGAGGTGCGGGGAGGTGGGGGCGGAGTTCCGGCCGCGCATGCGCGGTCTGAAAAAGCGGTCCGTCGGCAGCAAAAAACGTTACAGTTAACGTTTTTTGCTCCCGGCGGTCCGCCACAACACGGCGCAACCGTCGCACGACGGATGCTGCAAACAACTTTGCAGGATGCGTTTTTTTACCCTAAACGACGCATTGCGACGTATTAAAAAAAAACGCCAGTGTGAAAGTAGCCTTAAGGTACCTTCACACATAACGATATTGTTAACGATATCGTTGCTTTTTGTGACGTAGCAACGATATCGTTAATAAAATCGTTATGTGTGACAGCGACCAACGATCAGGCCCCTGCTGGGAGATCGTTGGTCGCTGAAGAAAGTCCAGAACTTTATTTCGTCGCTGGACTCCCTGCTGACATCGCTGGATCGGCGTGTGTGACACCGATCCAGCGATGTCTTCACTGGTAACCAGGGTAAACATCGGGTAACTAAGCGCAGGGCCGCGCTTAGTAACCCGATGTTTACCCTGGTTACCATCCTAAAAGTAAAAAAAACAAACAGTACATACTTACCTACAGCCGTCTGTCCTCCAGCGCTGTGCTCTGCACTCCTCCTGTACTGGCTGTGAGCGTCGGTCAGCCGGAAAGCAGAGCGGTGACGTCACCGCTCTGCTTTCCGGCCGCTGTGCTCACACAGACAGTACAGGAGGAGTGCAGAGCACAGCGCTGGATGACAGACGGCTGTAGGTAAGTATGTACTGTTTGTTTTTTTTACTTTTAGGATGGTAACCAGGGTAAACATCGGGTTACTAAGCGCGGCCCTGCGCTTAGTTACCCGATGTTTACCCTGCTTACCGGCATCGTTGGTCGCTGGAGAACGGTCTGTGTGACAGCTCTCCAGCGACCAAACAGCGACGCTGCAGCGATCCGGATCGTTGTCGGTATCGCTGCAGCGTCGCTTAATGTGAAGGGGCCTTTAGTGCCTTGTGAACTAATACCCAATAAGACAGAGCTCTAATCTACGGGAAGAGAGCACCCGCCCTCTATAACCTCCAAACAGCTCCAGAATATCTGCGGATGTCCAAAGGAACCAGAAACTTGGCAGACATATGGTTCGGCATGGTCCCCCCCATTTAATTAGTTAAAGGGAACCTGTCAGCAAAACAAAACGCTATTAACCTGCAGATTAAACCCATATCTGCAGGTTAATAGCTTTTTTTTGGCAACAGGTTCCCTGTAAAGGGGTTGTCCAATTTAACTCTTATTTATAAAAAAAAAAAAAAAAAGTAGTCATTTAATGTGTGTCAAGAAGGACCTGGAAGGAGAAACCTGCGGAGAATCAACCTTAATCAACCTTAGGGCTCGCTCCCACTTACGACGTAATCGGATGAGTGCACTCCGGGGAAAAAAACAACAAATCGAATAGAACTCGGCCCAATGTTACCCTATGGGGCAGCTCACATCTGCGATTATCTGTGATCACATCCATGAATCGGATCACGCTGCACTCAGATTTCACCCAAGTGCAGTGCGATTCCCGCGGAAACCGGCAATGGAGGAGATGGAGAAATGTATTTCTCCGTCTCCTCCGCAGCGGTGCTACGATCCTCTCATGCGGGCGGATCGGAGCATAGAGCGCTGACACTCGACTCCTGATCGCAGCAGAGCTGGAGCGGACTACTAGAATATCGCATCCGATGTGATACGCTTGTGTGTCTCAGGCCTTAAAGGGAGTCTGTCAGTAGGATCAACCCTTCTATGTGGCCAGGTAGGTCATAGGCAACCGAATATAATGATACCTTGTTATCCGCGATCCGATGCCTTATTCCGGAGGAATCCACATATATCTTATATGTAAATGAGCAGTTCAGGACTAGGGGCCGGACACTGATCTGCATGAGGATCTACCGTATGAGATTATATTACATGAAGGAGGCGTTACCAGGGTGACGGCCGCTCTCTGCTCTCACTGCAGAGCTGTGCGTGATTATAACTGACACATCCGCAGGTTCCTCCCAGCTCACAGGCAATCAGTGCTGTAATACAGCAGAGCTGTGAGAGCTGCAGCTGCAAACGTGTTTGTAAGGAGACTAAGTTCAGCTCTCCTGATCTGGGTTACTTACCTGGCTCACACTGGTAACTCTCCCTTTCATTTACAATAAGCTCTGGAGGCAGATTCTCAGGGAGATCTATGTCCGGCCCGTAGATCTTAACAGCTCATTTACATATAAGAAAAGTGGATTTCTCTGTTATAAGACATCAGGTCGCAGATGTCAAAATATTTTATTCAGCTTCCTATGACCTACATGCCCACATACAAGGCTTAGGAGGGTTGATCCTACTGACAGATACACTTAAAGTGTAGTGGAACAACCCTTTAAAGCAAAAACTGAGCATGACTATTGTAGAATTAGTTACAGATCCATCAATAATTTGAATGAGATTATCAGGCGGTTGGAAAGAAATGCAAAATACCCAACAAGGACTGGAAGCAACAAGGGTTATATCCATCCTATCAGGCGACAGGTTCAGCTACACGATGCACAAAAGCTCAAAGACGTTATCCGGGATGTGGAAGTGACAGGATGCGTCCAATAAAAGTTATAAATAATAAAAATAGCTATAAAATATTCTACATTAATACCGGATTTTATTTTCATGCAGCTACATAGAGACTGGTTTTCATTTTTATGATTTGCTATAAGTGGGGGATTATTGGTCCCTACAGGGGAAGCTCCTACATAGCCCCCCGCTGCGGTCAGCACGTCTCATCACTGGCAGGTAAGACCCCAAATCTGAACACCCACCTGCTGCACGGTGCCCGCCTTCAGCCAATGTCAGACCTCCTAGGGTTAAGGGGCTCACACCCCAACAGGCACTCCATAGTGCTGGAGAGAGAAAGAGGGGACCCCCAAATAGCCACTTCCCTCTGTGCCTGCTGCAGACGCCATGCCCACCTGTGCATATACCTGACAGCAGGACGCCCCCTCAGTACTGACCCTGCTCCCGGCCACACTGCCCCCCATCCTCAGTACTGACCCTGCTCCCGGCCACACTGCCCCCCATCCTCAGCACTGACCCTGCTCCCGGCCACACTGCCCCCCATCCTCAGCACTGACCCTGCTCCCGGCCACACTGCCCCCCATCCTCAGTACTGACCCTGCTCCCGGCCACACTGCCCCCCATCCTCAGCACTGACCCTGCTCCCGGCCACACTGCCCCCCATCCTCAGTACTGACCCTGCTCCCGGCCACACTGCCCCCCATCCTCAGCACTGACCCTGCTCCCGGCCACACTGCCCCCCATCCTCAGCACTGACCCTGCTCCCGGCCACACTGCCCCCCATCCTCAGTACTGACCCTGCTCCCGGCCACACTGCCCCCCATCCTCAGCACCGACTCTGCTCCCGGCCACACTGCCCCCCATCCTCAGCACTGACCCTGCTCCCGGCCACACTGCCCCCCATCCTCAGCACTGACCCTGCTCCCGGCCACACTGCCCCCCATCCTCAGCACTGACCCTGCTCCCGGCCACACTGCCCCCCATCCTCAGCACTGACCCTGCTCCCGGCCACACTGCCCCCCATCCTCAGCACTGACCCTGCTCCCGGCCACACTGCCCCCCATCCTCAGCACTGACCCTGCTCCCGGCCACACTGCCCCCCATCCTCAGCACTGACCCTGCTCCCGGCCACACTGCCCCCCATCCTCAGCACTGACCCTGCTCCCGGCCACACTGCCCCCCATCCTCAGCACTGACCCTGCTCCCGGCCACACTGCCCCCCATCCTCAGCACTGACCCTGCTCCCGGCCACACTGCCCCCCATCCTCAGCACTGACCCTGCTCCCGGCCACACTGCCCCCCATCCTCAGCACTGACCCTGCTCCCGGCCACACTGCCCCCCATCCTCAGCACTGACCCTGCTCCCGGCCACACTGCCCCCCATCCTCAGCACTGACCCTGCTCCCGGCCACACTGCCCCCCATCCTCAGCACTGACCCTGCTCCCGGCCACACTGCCCCCCATCCTCCTCAGCACTGACCCTGCTCCCGGCCACACTGCCCCCCATCTCTGTACACAGCGGGTACCCGCGCCGCTCCCCCCCATAGTGCACACCTGCGGGGCTCCTCTCACTCCACAACTAGAAAGTTTGGCGGCCGAGTCTGCAGCCGGCTCCGGCCTCTCCGCCCTGCAGGGTCACTCACCCCAGTGATGCCCGCTCCTGCGCCCGACCCGGGACACCGCCGCCTGCACTTGTGGCTCGTCCTCCTCCCTGATCCTCCCGCACTACGTGCCCGCGCAGCACTGATAATGCCGGAGTCCACAGGCGCGGCCCCGAGACCTGAGGCTTCCGGGCGACTGCCGAGGGCGGGCGGGGCGGATCATATACGGCAGCGGGGGTATATGAGGAGAAGTCACCGGAGAGCAGCGGCCACAGTACGGGGAGGCACCGGGTGTGAGAGGAGTGTACAGGGGAGCACTATATAGGGCTATGTTATATATGTGCAGTATACAGGGGAGCACTATATGGGGGTATGTTATATATACGTGCAGTGTATGGGGGTATGTTATATACAGGGGTGCAGTGTATGGGGGTGTTATATATATAGGTAGTAGGTACAGTATACAGGGGTGCAGTGTATGGGGTATGTTATATATAGGTACAGTATACAGGGGTGCAGTGTATGGGGGTATGTTATATATAGGTACAGTATACAGGGGTGCAGTGTATGGGGTATGTTATATATAGGTACAGTATACAGGGGTGCAGTGTATGGGGTATGTTATAGGTACAGTATACAGGGGTGCAGTGTATGGGGGTATGTTATATATAGGTACAGTATACAGGGGTGCAGTGTATGGGGGTATGTTATATATAGGTACAGTATACAGGGGTGCAGTGTATGGGGTATGTTATATATAGGTACAGTATACAGGGGTGCAGTGTATGGGGTATGTTATAGGTACAGTATACAGGGGAGCAGTGTATGGGGGTATGTTATATATAGGTACAGTATACAGGGGTGCAGTGTATGGGGGTATGTTATATATATAGGTACAGTATACAGGGGTGCAGTGTATGGGGGTGTGTTATATATAGGTACAGTATACAGGGGAGCACTATATGGGGGTATGTTATATATAGGTACAGTATACAGGGGTGCAGTGTATCTGGGTATGTTATATATAGGTACAGTATACAGGTGAGCAGTGTATGGGGTATGTTATATATAGGTACAGTATACAGGGGTGCAGTGTATGGGGGTATGTTATATATATAGGTACAGTATACAGGGGTGCAGTGTATGGGGGTGTGTTATATATAGGTACAGTATACAGGGGAGCACTATATGGGGGTATGTTATATATAGGTACAGTATACAGGGGTGCAGTGTATCTGGGTATGTTATATATAGGTACAGTATACAGGGGTGCAGTGTATGGGGGTATGTTATATATATAGGTACAGTATACAGGGGTGCAGTGTACGGGGGGGTGTTATATATAGGTACAGTATACAGGGGAGCACTATATGGGGGTATGTTATATATAGGTACAGTATACAGGGGTGCAGTGTATGGGGGTGTTATATATATATAGGTAGTAGGTACAGTATACAGGGGTGCAGTGTATGGGGGTATGTTATATATAGGTACAGTATACAGGGGTGCAGTGTATGGGGGTATGTTATATATAGGTACAGTATACAGGGGTGCAGTGTATGGGGGTATGTTATATATAGGTACAGTATACAGGGGTGCAGTGTATGGGGGTATGTTATATATAGGTACAGTATACAGGGGTGCAGTGTATGGGGGTATGTTATATATATAGGTACAGTATACAGGGGTGCAGTGTATGGGGGTGTGTTATATATAGGTACAGTATACAGGGGAGCACTATATGGGGGTATGTTATATATAGGTACAGTATACAGGGGTGCAGTGTATCTGGGTATGTTATATATAGGTACAGTATACAGGGGAGCAGTGTATGGGGTATGTTATATATAGGTACAATATACAGCGGTACAGTGTATGGGGGTATGTTATATATAGGTACAGTACACGGGTGCAGTGTATGGGGGTATGTTATATATCGGTACAGTATACAGGGGAGCAGTGTATCTGGGTATGTTATATATAGGTACAGTATACAGGGGAGCAGTGTATGGGGTATGTTATATATAGGTACAATATACAGCGGTACAGTGTATGGGGGTATGTTATATATAGGTACAGTATACAGGGGTGCAGTGTATGGGGGTATGTTATATATAGGTACAGTATACAGGGGTGCAGTGTATGGGGGTACGTTATATATAATAGGTACAGTATACAGGGGTGCAGTGTATGGGGGTATGTTATATATAGGTGCAGTATACAGGGGTACAGTGTATGGGGGTGTTATATATAGGTAGTAGGTACAGTATACAGGGGTGCAGTGTATGGGGGTATGTTATATATAGGTACAGTATACAGGGGTGCAGTGTATGGGGGTATGTTATATATAGGTACAGTATACAGGGGTGCAGTGTATGGGGGTATGTTATATATATAGGTACAGTATACAGGGGTGCAGTGTATGGGGGTGTTATATATAGGTACAATATACAGGGGTGCAGTGTACGGGGGGGTGTTATATATAGGTACACTATACAGGGGAGCACTATATGGGGGTATGTTATATATAGGTACAGTATACAGGGGTGCAGTGTATCTGGGTATGTTATATATAGGTACAGTATACAGGGGAGCAGTGTATGGGGTATGTTATATATAGGTACAATATACAGCGGTACAGTGTATGGGGGTATGTTATATATAGGTACAGTATACAGGGGTGCAGTGTATGGGGGTATGTTATATTTAGGTACAGTATACAGGGGTGCAGTGTATGGGTGTACGTTATATATAAGTACAGTATACAGGGGTGCAGTGTATGGGGGTATGTTATATATAGGTGCAGTATACAGGGGTACAGTGTATGGGGGTGTTATATATAGGTAGTAGGTACAGTATACAGGGGTGCAGTGTATGGGGGTATGTTATATATAGGTACAGTATACAGGGGTGCAGTGTATGGGGGTATGTTATATATAGGTACAGTATACAGGGGTGCAGTGTATGGGGGTATGTTATATATAGGTACAGTATACAGGGGTGCAGTGTATGTGGGTGTTATATATAGGTACAATATACAGGGGTGCAGTGTACGGGGGTGTGTTATATATAGGTACAGTATACAGGGGAGCACTATATGGGGGTATGTTATATATAGGTACAGTATACAGGGGTGCAGTGTATCTGGGTATGTTATATATAGGTACAGTATACAGGGTGCAGTGTATGGGGGTAGGTTATATATAGGTGCAGTATACAGGGGTACAGTGTATGGGGGTGTTATATATAGGTAGTAGGTACAGTATACAGGGGTGCAGTGTATGGGGGTATGTTATATATAGGTACAGTATACAGGGGTGCAGTGTATGGGGGTATGCTATATATATAGGTACAGTATACAGGGGTGCAGTGTATGGGGGTACGTTATATATAGGTACAGTATACAGGGGTGCAGTGTATGGGAGTACGTTATATATAATAGGTACAGTATACAGGGGTGCAGTGTATGGGGGTATGTTATATATAGGTGCAGTATACAGGGGTGCAGTGTATGGGGGTATGTTATATATAGGTACAGTATACAGGGATGCAGTGTATCTGGGTATGTTATATATAGGTACAGTATACAGGGGTGCAGTGTATCTGGGTATGTTATATATAGGTACAGTATACAGGGGTGCAGTGTATGGGGGTATGTTATATATAGGTACAGTATACAGGGATGCAGTGTATCTGGGTATGTTATATATAGGTACAGTATACAGGGGTGCAGTGTATCTGGGTATGTTATATATAGGTACAGTATACAGGGGTGCAGTGTATGGGGGTATGTTATATATAGGTACAGTATACAGGGGTGCAGTGTATGGGGGTATGCTATATATATAGGTACAGTATACAGGGGTGCAGTGTATGGGGGTACGTTATATATAGGTACAGTATACAGGGGTGCAGTGTATGGGAGTACGTTATATATAATAGGTACAGTATACAGGGGTGCAGTGTATGGGGGTATGTTATATATAGGTGCAGTATACAGGGGTGCAGTGTATGGGGGTATGTTATATATAGGTACAGTATACAGGGATGCAGTGTATCTGGGTATGTTATATATAGGTACAGTATACAGGGGTGCAGTGTATCTGGGTATGTTATATATAGGTACAGTATACAGGGGTGCAGTGTATGGGGGTATGTTATATATCAGTACAGTATACAGGGGTGCAGTGTATGGGGGTATGTTATATATCAGTACAGTATACAGGGGTGCAGTGTATGGGGGTATGTTATATATCAGTACAGTATACAGGGGTGCAGTGTATGGGGGTATGTTATATATCAGTACAGTATACAGGGGTGCAGTGTATGGGGGTATGTTATATATAGGTACAGTATACAGGGGTGCAGTGTATGGGGGTATGTTATATATCAGTACAGTATACAGGGGTGCAGTGTATGGGGGTATGTTATATATCAGTACAGTATACAGGGGTGCAGTGTATGGGGGTATGTTATAGGTACAGTATACAGGGGTGCAGTGTATGTGGGTATGTTATATATCAGTACAGTATACAGGGGTGCAGTGTATGGGGGTATGTTATGTATAGGTACAGTATACAGGGGTGCAGTGTATCTGGGTATGTTATATATAGGTACAGTATACAGGGGTGCAGTGTATCTGGGTATGTTATATATAGGTACAATATACAGTGGTGCAGTGTATGGGGGTATGTTATATATAGGTACAGTATACAGGGGTGCAGTGTATGGGGTATGTTATATATAGGTACAGTATACAGGGGTGCAGTGTATGGGGTATGTTATATATAGGTACAGTATACAGGGGTGCAGTGTATGGGGGTATGTTATATATCGGTACAGTATACAGGGGTGCAGTGTATGGGGGTATGTTATATATTGGTACAGTATACAGGGGTGCAGTGTATGGGGTATGTTATATATAGGTACAGTATACAGGGGTGCAGTGTATGGGGTATGTTATATATAGGTACAGTATATAGGGGTGCAGTGTATGAGGGTATGTTATATATAGGTACAGTATATAGGGGTGCAGTGTATGGGGGTATGTTATATATTGGTACAGTATACAGGGGTGCAGTGTATGAGGGTATGTTATATATAGGTACAGTATACAGGGACCTCAACAATATATTCTACGCAATGGCCAGACTGTCCGACCTTAAAAAAGTCGACTACAAGAGACCAAAAGAAACACAGGTCAATGGCTGGTTTGACAGAGAATGTAAAGCTGTACGGAAGACCCTGAGAACAGCCTCCAACAAGAAACACAGAGACCCCAACCACCTGGGTCTGAGGGAAGCCTATGACTCCATACAAAAGCAGTACAAAACCATCCTCAGGAGGAAGAAGCAGAGTTACATCTCTACGAAGCTCAATCAACTCCAAGACGCCCTCCAAGACCACTCCTTCTGGGAACTATGGAACCACATGGACACCAAAGACAAGAAAAACAACAACCATATCCAAAATGGCAACCTCTGGCTCCAATACTTCAGAGACCTCTATAAAGACATTCCAAAGGAAGGACTAAGCCAAGAACAGGAAAATAAAATGGCGAAACTAAAAGCAATGGAGGAAAAAATCAAAAACTTCCAAAACCCGGTGGATACACCTATAACACTACAGGAAGTAACCGAGAGACTCTCCTCCATAAGAAGTAGAAAAGCCGGTGGCCTAGATGGAATCCTACCAGAAATGCTGAAGTACAGCCCACCAGAAATACAGGCTGCAATGGTTAAACTCTTCAATATTGTACTGAGTGCCGGCTACTTCCCTCGTACCTGGAACCAAGGCCTCATCACACCCATCCACAAGAGTGGGGACAGGTATGACCCAGCTAACTACAGAGGCATATGCGTCAGCAGCAACCTGGGAAAACTGTTCAACAGTACCCTGAACAAGAGGATCCTCACCTTCCTCACCGAGCACAACGTCCTCAACAAGAGCCAAGCAGGGTTCATGCCGAACCACCGCACCACTGACCACATCTATACTCTGCACAGCCTCATTCAGAGACACATCTACAATACAAAGAATGGGAAGATATACGCCTGCTTTGTGGACTTTAAAAAGGCCTTTGATTCAGTGTGGCACCCGGGCTTATTCCTGAAACTGCTGGAGAGTGGAATAGGAGGAAAGACCTACGATGTCATCAAAAGCTCCTACACCGAGAGCAGCTGCAGCGTGAGTGCGAGCGGCAAAAGAACGGCTTTTTTCCAGCAGAGCCGCGGAGTAAGACAAGGCTGCAGCCTAAGCCCAACGCTCTTCAACATCTACATCAACGAGCTGGCTACCGCCCTGGAATCCTCCTCAGCACCAGGACTCACCCTCCACGACGCTCAGGTGAAATTCCTGCTGTATGCAGATGACCTGCTGCTGCTGTCACCAACCGAGAAAGGCCTCCAGGACAACCTGAAAATCCTAGAGAAATTCAGCTCCACCTGGGCCCTACCGGTCAACCTAAAGAAAACCAACACCATGGTGTTCCAGAGGAGAAAGAGAAGATCAGACCAACACCCATCATTTATCCTCAACAACTGCGACCTCACAGGAACGGACAAATATACCTACCTGGGCCTAGAGATTCACCGGTCAGGGAACTTCAAACAAGCCATAGAGACCCTGAAAGACAAGGCCTGCAAAACCTTCTATGCCATCCGAAGGACACTCTACCATCTGAAGCCACCAGTGAGGGTCTGGCTAAAAATCTTCGACTCCATCATCGCCCCAATCCTCCTGTATGGCAGCGAAGTCTGGGGTCCTCACACCTACCCAGACTGGTCAAAGTGGGACTCCAGTCCAACAGAAATATTCCACCTGGAATTCTGCAAGCACCTTCTCCAGGTCCATCGGAGCACCTCCAACAGTGCTTGTCGGGCCGAGCTGGGCAGATTCCCTCTACACCTGACAGTTCTAAAGAGGGCGCTGTCATTCCGGGCTCACCTGCATAGGAGCAATCCAAGCTCCCATCACCATAAAGCCCTGATACATGAAGGTGAAACAGAAAAACCAGAACCCCCGGAACAGCCCAGCCAAACCCAACCGGAGCAGAACACCAATCACAACAACCTGACAAAAGCCGGAATTAGGAAGATGGCAGATGAAGGCCAGGAGAGGTATGTCAGTGACTGGAAGAATGATATCATCAGCTCACAGAAACTGACCATGTACCGGAGCCTACAGAGAGACTACAGACTGGCCCCATATCTGGAGAAACTCCCGGACCCCAGAGACCGCCAGATCCTGAGCCGATATAGACTCAGCGCCCACAGTCTGGCCATCGAATGTGGCCGACACAGGCAGAGCTACAAGCCCAGGGAGGAAAGACTGTGCCAACACTGTGACCAGGAGGCCATAGAGGACGAAACCCACTTCCTGCTACACTGCTCCAAATACTCAGCAGTGAGGGACACTCACTTCAGGAGACTCTCACATCTCTTCCCAGACTTCATCACCATGAAGGAGGAAGAGAAAACATATATCTTGCTGGGAGAAGAAGAGAGAGCGGTGGAGATAGCAGCGCGGTATGTGAGCGAATGCCATAGACTGCGAGAAAGAGAACTATGATGCCATGGACTATAGCCCCCAACCTGGACCTGCCCCATCCACCTCCCCTATGCCATGGACTATAGCCCCCAACCTGGATCTGCCCCATCCACCTCCCCTATGCCATGGACTATAGCCCCCACAATGGACCTGCCCCATCCACCTCCCCTATGCCATGGACTATAGCCCCCAACCTGAACCTGCCCCATCCACCTCCCCTATGCCATGGACTATAGCCCCCAACCTGGATCTGCCCCATCCACCTCCCCTATGCCATGGACTATAGCCCCCAACCTGGATCTGCCCCATCCACCTCCCCCCACAGCTCCTACCCAACATCCCCTCAGTCCCTATCCCTATTGCCTCTATACACTTGCTTTGGCAAAACTGATGTGTATTTGGTCCTGCCAATAAAGCTTCTTTGAATCTTGAATCTACAGGGGTGCAGTGTATGGGGTATGTTATATATAGGTACAGTATACAGGGGTGCAGTGTATGGGGTATGTTATATATAGGTACAGTATATAGGGGTGCAGTGTATGAGGGTATGTTATATATAGGTACAGTATATAGGGGTGCAGTGTATGGGGGTATGTTATATATAGGTGCAGTATACAGGGGTGCAGTGTATGGGGTATGTTATATATAGGTACAGTATACAGGGGTGCAGTGTATGGGGTATGTTATATATAGGTACAGTATACAGGGGTGCAGTGTATGAGGGTATCTTATATATAGGTACAGTATACAGGGGTGCAGTGTATGAGGGTATGTTATATATCTGGTATATCTGGTATAAAGAGGAGCTCCACCAGTACATCAAACCGGTGAAGAAAGGAGGCAGCCACATATGGATCAGAATCAGCAGCTCCATCCTCACCTGTCAGTCTGATGTCCACCTCTGTGCCACCTATATACCACCGCCAGAGTCCCCCTACTTCAATCCAGACTGCTTCGAAATCTTACAAAGAGAAGCCGCCCATTATCAGGCCCTGGGCAAAGTTCTCATCTTTGGAGACCTCAATGCAAGAACAGGGAGAGAGAGAGACTTCCTGACCACGGATGGAAACATCTACATACTTGGAGCAGAGAATGACGGCCAAGACCCTGTACACACTGAGAGAAACAGCTATGACAGTACAGTCAACAAAAGTGGCAGAAAGCTCCTGAACGTATGTAAAAGTTTAGGACTTCATATCCTTAATGGACGACGCAAGGGTGACTCCTTAGGAAGGTATACACTAAACTCCCATGTAGGGAGGAGTGTAGTTGATTACGCCATTACAGACATGAACCTGGCAGATGTCAGCGCCTTCATAGTCACCCCACAAACGCACCTGTCAGACCACAGCCAACTTCTTCTGTACATGAAATCTACAGAGAAACCATCCACTCAGAAGCCACAGCAGAGCGGCCTCTTCACCCGGCCTCCATCCTATAAATGGTCCAAAATATCGGCACTAAGATATAAAGAAGCTTCCAGAAGACCTGAAATACAGCGGATGCTCCACCACTTCTACAACCTTGAGTACATGCCAAACCCAGAGGGAGTGAACCAAGCAGCAATGGACCTCAACAATATATTCTACGCAATGGCCAGACTGTCCGACCTTAAAAAAGTCGACTACAAGAGACCAAAAGAAACACAGGTCAATGGCTGGTTTGACAGAGAATGTAAAGCTGTACGGAAGACCCTGAGAACAGCCTCCAACAAGAAACACAGAGACCCCAACCACCTGGGTCTGAGGGAAGCCTATGACTCCATACAAAAGCAGTACAAATCCATCCTCAGGAGGAAGAAGCAGAGTTACATCTCTACGAAGCTCAATCAACTCCAAGACGCCCTCCAAGACCACTCCTTCTGGGAACTATGGAACCACATGGACACCAAAGACAAGAAAAACAACAACCATATCCAAAATGGCAACCTCTGGCTCCAATACTTCAGAGACCTCTATAAAGACATTCCAAAGGAAGGACAAAGCCAAGAACAGGAAAACATAATGGCGAAACTAAAAGCAATGGAGGAAAAAATCAAAAACTTCCAAAACCCGGTGGATACACCTATAACACTACAGGAAGTAACCGAGAGACTCTCCTCCATAAGAAGTAGAAAAGCCGGTGGCCTAGATGGAATCCTACCAGAAATGCTGAAGTACAGCCCACCAGAAATACAGGCTGCAATGGTTAAACTCTTCAATATTGTACTGAGTGCCGGCTACTTCCCTCGTACCTGGAACCAAGGCCTCATCACACCCATCCACAAGAGTGGGGACAGGTATGACCCAGCCAACTACAGAGGCATATGCGTCAGCAGCAACCTGGGAAAACTGTTCAACAGTACCCTGAACAAGAGGATCCTCCCCTTCCTCACCGAGCACAACGTCCTCAACAAGAGCCAAGCAGGGTTCATGCCGAACCACCGCACCACTGACCACATCTATACTCTGCACAGCCTCATTCAGAGACACATCTACAATACAAAGAATGGGAAGATATACGCCTGCTTTGTGGACTTTAAAAAGGCCTTTGATTCAGTGTGGCACCCGGGCTTATTCCTGAAACTGCTGGAGAGTGGAATAGGAGGAAAGACCTACGATGTCATCAAAAGCTCCTACACCGAGAGCAGCTGCAGCGTGAGTGCGAGCGGCAAAAGAACGGCTTTTTTCCAGCAGAGCCGCGGAGTAAGACAAGGCTGCAGCCTAAGCCCAACGCTTTTCAACATCTACATCAACGAGCTGGCTACCGCCCTGGAATCCTCCTCAGCACCAGGACTCACCCTCCACGACGCTCAGGTGAAATTCCTGCTGTATGCAGATGACCTGCTGCTGCTGTCACCAACCGAGAAAGGCCTCCAGGACAACCTGAAAATCCTAGAGAAATTCAGCTCCACCTGGGCCCTACCGGTCAACCTAAAGAAAACCAACACCATGGTGTTCCAGAGGAGAAAGAGAAGATCAGACCAACACCCATCATTTATCCTCAACAACTGCGACCTCACAGGAACGGACAAATATACCTACCTGGGCCTAGAGATTCACCGGTCAGGGAACTTCAAACAAGCCATAGAGACCCTGAAAGACAAGGCCTGCAAAACCTTCTATGCCATCCGAAGGACACTCTACCATCTGAAGCCACCAGTGAGGGTCTGGCTAAAAATCTTCGACTCCATCATCGCCCCAATCCTCCTGTATGGCAGCGAAGTCTGGGGTCCTCACACCTACCCAGACTGGTCAAAGTGGGACTCCAGTCCAACAGAAATATTCCACCTGGAATTCTGCAAGCACCTTCTCCAGGTCCATCGGAGCACCTCCAACAGTGCTTGTCGGGCCGAGCTGGGCAGATTCCCTCTACACCTGACAGTTCTAAAGAGGGCGCTGTCATTCCGGGCTCACCTGCATAGGAGCAATCCAAGCTCCCATCACCATAAAGCCCTGATACATGAAGGTGAAACAGAAAAACCAGAACCCCCCGAACAGCCCAGCCAAACCCAACCGGAGCAGAACACCAATCACAACAACCTGACAAAAGCCGGAATTAGGAAGATGGCAGATGAAGGCCAGGAGAGGTATGTCAGTGACTGGAAGAATGATATCATCAGCTCACAGAAACTGACCATGTACCGGAGCCTACAGAGAGACTACAGACTGGCCCCATATCTGGAGAAACTCCCGGACCCCAGAGACCGCCAGATCCTGAGCCGATATAGACTCAGCGCCCACAGTCTGGCCATCGAATGTGGCCGACACAGGCAGAGCTACAAGCCCAGGGAGGAAAGACTGTGCCAACACTGTGACCAGGAGGCCATAGAGGACGAAACCCACTTCCTGCTACACTGCTCCAAATACTCAGCAGTGAGGGACACTCACTTCAGGAGACTCTCACATCTCTTCCCAGACTTCATCACCATGAAGGAGGAAGAGAAAACATATATCTTGCTGGGAGAAGAAGAGAGAGCGGTGGAGATAGCAGCGCGGTATGTGAGCGAATGTCATAGACTGCGAGAAAGAGAACTATGATGCCATGGACTATAGCCCCCAACCTGGATCTACCCCATCCACCTCCCCTATGCCATGGACTATAGCCCCCACAATGGACCTGCCCCATCCACCTCCCCTATGCCATGGACTATAGCCCCCAACCTGAACCTGCCCCATCCACCTCCCCTATGCCATGGACTATAGCCCCCAACCTGGATCTGCCCCATCCACCTCCCCTATGCCATGGACTATAGCCCCCAACCTGGATCTGCCCCATCCACCTCCCCCCACAGCTCCTACCCAACATCCCCTCAGTCCCTATCCCTATTGCCTCTATACACTTGCTTTGGCAAAACTGATGTGTATTTGGTCCTGCCAATAAAGCTTCTTTGAATCTTGAATCTTGAATATATAGGGACAGTATACAGGGGTGCAGTGTATGGGGTATGTTATATATAGGTACAGTACACAGGTGCAGTGTATGGGGTATGTTATATATAGGTACAGTATACAGGGGTGCAGTGTATGAGGGTATGTTATATATAGGTACAGTATATAGGGGTGCAGTGTATGGGGGTATGTTATATATAGGTGCAGTATACAGGGGTGCAGTGTATGGGGTATGTTATATATAGGTACAGTATACAGAGGTGCAGTGTATGGGGTATGTTATATATAGGTACAGTATACAGGGGTGCAGTGTATGAGGGTATGTTATATATAGGTACAGTATACAGGGGTGCAGTGTATGGGGGTATGTTATATATTTGTACAGTATACAGGGGTGCAGTGTATGGGGTATGTTATATATAGGTGCAGTATACAGGGGTGCAGTGTATGGGGTATGTTATATATAGGTACAGTATACAGGGGTGCAGTGTATGGGGTATGTTATATATAGGTACAGTATACAGGGGAGCAGTGTATGGGGTATGTTATATATAGGTACAATATACAGCGGTACAGTGTATGGGGGTATGTTATATATAGGTACAGTATACAGGGGTGCAGTGTATGGGGTATGTTATATATAGGTACAGTATACAGGGGTGCAGTGTATGAGGGTATGTTATATATAGGTACAGTATACAGGGGTGCAGTGTATGGGGGTATGTTATATATTTGTACAGTATACAGGGGTGCAGTGTATGAGGGTATGTTATATATAGGCAGGGCCGGACTGGGACTAAAATTCAGTTGAAGTTACGCAGGCCCACTTGTCACATGGTGACTGTATAATATCTTTGTACACTTGTAGGCAGGGCCGGTTTTAGGCAAAGTGGGGCCCTAGGCAGAGTTTAAAATGGGGCCCCAAATGCTAACATATTGCACATCACACAAAAACATTTTGGTTGTATTTACATGCGCTGAGTTCAGGCCGCTAAATGAGTTTGATCGACAATACTGAAGTTGTTCAACACTTGTTTCCCGGCCTCTTTCCACCAGCTGAGGAATAATGATGGGACAGAACGATCACTAACAGATCACCATACAGTATCATGTTATCAGCAGCACATCTACAGTTTACACCAGTGATGTGCTGCTGAGAACAAGGATTTTTGTTCCGGCAAAAACAATCTGAATATGCAGCATTTTACTTGTTTAGTAAAATACACCCCATAGTCCTCCATATATTATAATGTGCACCACAGTCCTCCATATAGCATAATACACTCCTCATAGTGCTCCATATAGTATAATGCACCGCCATAGTCATCCATGTAGTACAATTCACTTCCCATAGTATAATGCACCCCATAGTCCTCCATATATAATGTGCACCACAGTCCTCCATATAGTATAATACACTCCCTATAGTCCTCCATATATTAAAATACACTGCTCAGTCCTCCATATAGTATAATACACTCCTCATAGTGCTCCATATAGTATAATGCTCCGACATAGTCATCCATGTAGTACAATTCACTTCCCATAGTATAATGCACCCCATAGTTCTTCATATAGTATAACGTATTCCCCATAGTCCTCAATACAGTATAATGCAGCCACCCCAGAGTATAATGTAACCCCCCAAAGAATATAATGCAGCCCCCCATAGAGGATGATGCAATCACCCCTCATAGAATATAAATATAATACAGCACCCCATAGAATATAATGTAGTCCCGAATAGAATAGAATGCAGCCCACCTCCCCATAGAATATAATGCAGCCCCATCAAAGAGTATGATGCAATCATCCCTCATAAAATCTAATACAGCCCCCCATAGAATATAATGCAGCCCACCTCCCCCTAATATATAATGTAGCCCCCCATAGAATACAGGTCCTTCTCAAAAAATTAGCATATAGTGTTAAATTTCATTATTTACCATAATGTAATTATTACAATTAAACTTTCATATATTATAGATTCATTATCCACCAACTGAAATTTGTCAGGTCTTTTATTGTTTTAATACTGATGATTTTGGCATACAACTCCTGATAACCCAAAAAACCTGTCTCAATAAATTAGCATATCAAGAAAAGGTTCTCTAAACGACCTATTACCCTAATCTTCTGAATCAACTAATTAACTCTAAACACATGCAAAAGATACCTGAGGCTTTTATAAACTCCCTGCCTGGTTCATTACTCAAAACCCCCATCATGGGTAAGACTAGAGACCTGACAGATGTCAAGAAGGCCATCATTGACACCCTCAAGCAAGAGGGTAAGACCCAGAAAGAAATTTCTCAACAAATAGGCTGTTCCCAGAGTGCTGTATCAAGGCACCTCAATGGTAAGTCTGTTGGAAGGAAACAACGTGGCAGAAAACGCTGTACAACGAGAAGAGGAGACCGGACCCTGAGGAAGATTGTGGAGAAGGACCGATTCCAGACCTTGGGGAACCTGAGGAAGCAGTGGACTGAGTCTGGTGTGGAAACATCCAGAGCCACCGTGCACAGGCGTGTGCAGGAAATGGGCTACAGGTGCCGCATTCCCCAGGTAAAGCCACTTTTGAACCATAAACAGCGGCAGAGGCGCCTGACCTGGGCTACAGAGAAGCAGCACTGGACTGTTGCTAAGTGATCCCAAGTACTTTTTTCTGATGAAAGCAAATTTTGCATGTCATTCGGAAATCAAGGTGCCAGAGTCTGGAGGAAGACTGGGGAGAAGGAAATGCCAAAATGCCTGAAGTCCAGTGTCAAGTACCCACAGTCAGTGATGGTGTGGGGTGCCATGTCAGCTGCTGGTGTCGGTCCACTGTGTTTCATCAAGGGCAGGGTCAATGCAGCTAGCTATCAGGAGATTTTGGAGCACTTCATGCTTCCATCGGCTGAAATGCTTTATGGAGATGAAGATTTCATTTTTCAGCACGACCTGGCACCTGCTCACAGTGCCAAAACCACTGGTAAATGGTTTACTGACCATGGTATTACTGTGCTCAATTGGCCTGCCAACTCTCCTGACCTGAACCCCATAGAGAATCTGTGGGATATTGTGAAGAGAAAGTTGAGAGACGCAAGACCCAACACTCTGGATGAGCTTAAGGCCGCTATTGAAGCATCCTGGGCCTCCATAACATCTCAGCAGTGTCACAGGCTGATTGCCTCCATGCCACGCCGCATTGAAGCAGTCATTTCTGCCAAAGGATTCCCGACCAAGTATTGAGTGCATAACTGAACATTATTATTTGATGGTTTTTTTGTTTGTTATTAAAAAACACTTTTATTTGATTGGATGGGTGAAATATGCTAATTTATTGAGACAGGTTTTTTGGGTTATCAGGAGTTGTATGCCAAAATCATCAGTATTAAAACAATAAAAGACCTGACAAATTTCAGTTGGTGGATAATGAATCTATAATATATGAAAGTTTAATTGTAATCATTACATTATGGTAAATAATGAAATTTAACACTATATGCTAATTTTTTGAGAAGGACCTGTATAATGCAGCCCCCCATAGTATATGACAGCCTCCCCCATAGAATATAGTATACCCCCCATAGTATATAACACAGCCTCCCCATAGAATAGAATATACCCCCGCAATAGTATATAACACAGCCACATAGTATATAAGGCTACTTTCACACTAGCGTCGTGCACTGCACGTCGCAATGCGTCGTTTTTGAGAAAAAACGCATCCTGAAAAATTGCTTGCAGGATGCGTTTTTTCTCCATTGACTAACAATAGCAACGCATTGCGACACGTCGCATCCGTCGTGCGACAGTTGCATCGTGTTGTGGTGGACCGTTTGCAGCAAAAAACGTTACATGTAACATTTTTTGCTGCGTTGTGTCGGCCCCCACCTCCCCGCAACTCACAATGGGGCAGCGGATGCGCTGGAAAAATGCATCCGCTGCCCCCGTTGTGCAGCGCTTGCACAGTATGCGTCGGGCCGACGCAGCGCGACGGCCCCGTACCGACGCTAATGTGAAAGTAGCCTAATACGGCCTCCTCCATAGACTATAATATACCTCCCATAGTATATATCAAAGCCCGCATATAATATAGCACAACTTGCATAGTATATAGCACAGCCCGTGTAGTAGTACACAGCACAGCCCGCGTAGTAGTACACAGCACAGCCCGCGTAGTAGTATATACAGCACAGCCCGCGTAGTAGTATATACAGCACAGCCCGCGTAGTAGTATATACAGAATAGCCCGCGTAGTAGTATATACAGAATAGCCCGCGTAGTAGTATATACAGCACAGCCCACACAGTGGTATATACACAGCACAGCCCACACAGTGGTATATACACAGCACAGCCCACAGTGGTATATACACAGTACAGCCCACACAGTGGCATATACACAGCACAGCCCACACAGTGGTATATACACAGCACAGCCCACACAGTGGTATATACACAGCACAGCCCACACAGTGGTATATACAGCACAACCCACATCTCATCCCCCCAATAATGGCTCCACAGTCCAGTTAAAAAAAAAAACACTCTCCTCACCTTTCCTCTTGCCCGCGCTGCTGTTGTATATATAGGTAAAGTATACAGGGGTGCAATGTATGGGGGTATGTTATATAGGTGTATACAGGGGTGTAGTGTATGGGGTATGTTATATATCGGTACAGTATACAGGGGTGCAATGTATGGGGTATGTTATATATAGGTACAGTGTACAGGGGTGCAGTGTATGGGGTATGTTGTATATAGGTATAGTATACAGGGGTGCAGTGTATGGGGTGTTATATATAGGTGCAGTGTATGGGGTATGTTATATATAGGTACAAGGTGCAGTATATAGGGGTGTTATATATATATATAGGTACAGTATACAACGGTGCAGTGTATGGGGGTATGTTATATATAGGTGCAGTGTATGGGGGTATGATATATATCGGTACAGTATACAGGGGTGTAGTGTATGGGGTATGTTATATATCGGTACAGTATACAGGGGTGCAGTGTATGGGGTATGTTATATATAGGTGCAGTGTATGGGGTATGTTATATATAGGTACAAGGTGCAGTATATAGGGGTGTTATATATATATATATAGGTACAGTATACAACGGTGCAGTGTATGGGGGTATGTTATATATAGGTGCAGTGTATGGGGGTATGTTATATATCGGTACAGTATACAGGGGTGTAGTGTATGGGGTATGTTATATATCAGTACAGTATACAGGGGTGCAGTGTATGGGGTATGTTATATATAGGTACAGTATACGGAGAGCAGTGTATGGGGGTATGTTATATAAGTGTATACAGGGGTGTAGTGTATGGGGTATGTTATATATAGGTGCAGTATACAGGGGTGCAGTGTATGGGATATGTTATATATAGGTGCAGTACACAGGTGCAGTGTATGGGGCTACGTTATATATAGGTACAGTATACAGGGGTGCAGTGTATGGGGCTACGTTATATATAGGTACAGTATACAGGTGTTCAGTGTATGGGGGTACGTTATATAAAGGTACAGTATACAGGGGTGCAGTGTATGGGGCTACGTTATATATAGGTACAGGGTGCTCTATTGACGACACCCTCGAGGGCTCCTGCATGTTAGGAAGGAATCCTGGGAGGTTGCAACCACCCCCTATAGAAGTGTTGTAGAGCATGTCACCCAGATGCAAGAGAGGATTGCCAAGGTGATGCCCATTGTGAAGGAGCACCTCAAGTCTCGGAAAGCACAGTTCAGGGTGTATAATAATAATTATATTTATATAGCGCCAACATATTCCGCAGCGCTTTACAAATTATAGAGGGGACTTGTACAGAGAATAGACATTACCGCATAACAGAAATCACAGTTCAAAATAGATACCAAGAGGAATGAGGGCCCTGCTCGCAAGCTTACAAACTATGAGGAAAAGGGGAGACACAAGAGGTGGATATAATAGGTCAGCCAGGGTAAGGGTATGTTCACACGTTCAGGATTTCCATCCTTTTTTTTTCCTGACTGTTTTTTAAAAAACTGCAGCTCTTGGCAGAAAACGCAGGTCCTTTTTTTGGTCCTTTTTTGGTCCGTTTTTGATGCGTTTTTTGATGCGTTTTTTTGATGCAGTTTTCTAGCCAGAGTCTGTGTGTTTTCTAGGAATTTTTTTAGGGTTAAAATGGCTGAAAATACCCTACCCCTACCCCTAACCCTACCCCTAACCCTACCCCTAACCCTACCCCTAACCCTAACCCTACCCCTAACCCTACCCCTAACCCTACCCCTACCCCTATTCTAACCTTAGTGAAAAAAAAAAAAAAAAAATTCTTTAATTTTTTTATTGTCCCTACCTATGGGGGTGACAAAGTGGGGGGGGTGTCATTTACTATTTTTTTATTTTGATCACTGAGATAGGTTATATCTCAGTGATCAAAATGCACTTTGGAACGAATCTGCCGGCCGGCAGATTCGGCGGGCGCACTGCGCATGCGCCCGCCATTTTGCAAGATGGCGGCGCCCAGGGAGAAGACGGCCGGACGGACACCGGGACGCCGGGTGAGTATAAGGGGGGGAGATTAGGGCACGGGGGGGGCATCAGAGCACTGGAGGGGGGCATCGGAGCACTGGGGGGGGGCATCGGAGCACGGGGGGGCGGGATCGGAACACGGGGGGGGGCAGCCACACTCCGCCCACGCACTTCCGCCCGCTCCCCGCACTTCCTGCTGCAGCGGTTCTGCACATCAAACCGCAGTAAAACCCGCAGATATATTTTTGATCTGCGGGTTTTACTGCGGTTTGGACCTCACAATGGAGGTCTATGGGTGCAGAACCGCTGCGGCTCCGGAAAAAGAATTGACATGCTCCTTTTTTCCGGGAGCTATTCAGCGCGTCTTTTTTTTTACAATTTCCGGACCATGTGCACAGTGTGTCCTGTTTTCCATAGGGTACAGTGTACTGTACCCTGCATGGAAAACAGCTGCGGAACCGCAGCGGCAAAACCGCCGCGGTTCCGCGGTAAAAAACGCACTGTGTGAACATGGCCTAAGGCAGTTCAACCCAGGGGATCGAGTACTTGTGCTGGTGCCCATGGTGGAGACCAAATTCCTGGCCAAGTAGCAGGGTCCCTATGAGGTGGTGGACTAACTTGGTGAGATCAACTACAAAGTCCACCAACTGGGGAAGCGGAAGCCCTACTGGGTTTTCCACGTGAACCTGATAAAACTGGCAGGACAGAGAACCCGTCGAAGCTCCTTGTCTGATGTCGGTGAGGAAGATGTTAAGGTGGCAGACACCTTGTCATGCTCGAAGAAGCAGCAGTGCCGAGAGTTTCTTCAGTGTAACAGAGACCTGTTCTCAGATCTTCCAGGTTGTACGAAGGTCATAGAGCATGACGTCCTGACGGGGCCTCATGTTCGGGTCAACTTGAAGCCATACCAGATTCCCGAAGCATGCCAAGAGGTAATCTCCAGAGAGGTGAAGTGAATGCTGAGCCTGGGAGTCATTGAGGAATCCAAGAGTGGCTGGTCCACCCAATAGTCCTAATGTCGAAACCAGATGGTGAATGGTGATTTTGCAATGACTATCGGAAGCTAAACGAGGTTTATAAGACCGATGCCTACCCAATGCCCTGGGTTGATGAATTGAGAGGCTAGGGCTGGCTCGGTACATTACTACCCTTAACCTCACAAAAGGGTATTGGCAAATCCCCATGTCCCAGGGTGCCAAAGAAACAACTGCGTTCTCAACACCAGATGGATGCTTCCAATACACAAGGATGCCGTTTGGGTTACAAGGCGCTCCAGCAACATTCCAGAGAGCCATGGACCGTATCCCAGCTCCCCACAAGAGGTATGCAGTGGTCTGCTTAGACGATATTGTAATCTTCAGCCAGGATTGGGGAAGCCATCTGAGCAAGGTCCAGGCGGTATTTGATGCTCTACGGAAGGCGGGGTTTTCCAAAAACCCGAAGTGTGCCTTGGGAATGGAGGAAGTGAGATACTTGGGCTATGTTGTAGGCAGGGGTGAAATAAAGCCCCAGATAAGTAAAGTTGAGGCAATCCAGGGCTGGCTACAACCCATTTCAAAGAAACAGGTCAGGGCTTTCCTGGGAATTGTGGGATATTACCGCCGGTTCATCCCGAACCTCGCCATGGTAGCTGCCTCTCTGATGGATTTCCTTAAAGGGACAAAGTCGGCAATGGCTAAGTGGTCTCCAGAAGCTGAGACGGCCTTCCAGGAACTGAAACTGGCACTGTGTAAACAGCTGGTGCTGGTAGCACCCGATTTCTCCAAGGAGTTTGTGGTCCAGACAGACGCGTCGGATGTCGTGCTGGCTGCTGTATTATCTCAAGGAAAACGGGGAAGAGTACCCCATAATGTATCTTAGCTGTAAGTTGTCATCTTGCGAGAAAAACTATTCTGTAGTGGAAAAGGAATGATTAGCCATGAAGACCTTCTTCTTTCCTCCCCACTTATTCACTCCTCACCCAACCGCCTCCAAAACTTCTCCCGAATATCCCCCATCCTCTGCAATTCTTTGCCCCAACACGTCCGACTATCAACCACATTCTGATCCTTCAGACGGAACATGAAAACCCACCTCTTCAGGAAAGCCTACAGCCTGCACTGACCACACTGCCTCCTCACCACTACCGAAGCTACCGCCTCACCACTACTGAAGCTACCGCCTCACCAACACCGGAGCTCCTGCAACCTTCATCCTATTGTCTCCTTCCCCACCGTCCTGTAGAATGTAAGCCCTCAAGGGCAGGGTCATAGCCCCTCTATCTGTAATTGTTAGTTTGCTTACTGTAAGTGATATCTGTAATTTGTATGTAACCCCTTCTCATGTACAGCACCATGGAATCAATGGTGCTATATAAAATAATAATAAAAAAAGTGGGCCTTGGACTCTCTAAGGTACTATCTCTTAGGCAGGAGGTTCAGACTAGTATCAGACCATGCCCCACTGAAGTGGATGAGGGAAAAGAAGGAACATTGCCCGAGTGATCAGGTCATTCCTAGCACTTCAGAATTTTAACTTCCATGTGGTGCTTAGGCCTGGGAAATTGCATGGCAATGCTGACGCTCTGTCAAGGATCCACTGTTTATGGGCAGAAGGTGCCAAGCCCCCTAGCTTTGGACAGATGTGTAAGATGGCCGCCGGACGAGTCCTTGAGGGGAGATATGTGTTATCACAGCTACTAGCTGCGGTGATTTGAGCTCGAAAGTATGCTTCAGCACGTATAGTGCTGAGAGTTATTTGGCCATTCCAGGGCTGGATTTTACGAGCGGTCATAAGAGATGGGTGGGAATGACTGCTCACATATCCCAACCTCAGGGGCGAGGTCTGGCTAATAAAATGGAGGGCAAATGCCTCATTCAGTGTTTGTGGCTGGAGGTGTGGAGACCTTCAGTGTGTGTGCCAAAGACACTGACCTGAGCTGACGGACCCACAGTATTATATGGACTGTTTATTTTTCTGTTTGTTTTTCTCTTTGTGCCGCAAAAGGCTGTTCATTTGTTTTGACTATCCAGAGGAGTTTATGCAGTTTTTAATAAACTTGCCTCGACATTTCAACAATACTGCTTCCTGTGCCTACCTCAACTGCAGCCGAGTGAGTACTGGTGCCTAAAATAGGTACAGTACATGGGGGTGTTATATGTACTGTAGGTACAGTATACAAGGTGTAGTATAAGGATTAAGGATGGTGTTATACAGTGGGTGCGGAAAGTATTCAGACCCCTTTAAATTTTTCACTTTTTGTTTCATTGCAGCCATTTGGTAAATTCAAAAAAGTTCATTTTTTTCTCATTAATGTACATTCTGTACCCCCATCTTGACTGAAAAATAAAATCAAATGTAGAAATTTTTGCAAATTTAAGAAAGAAAAACTGAAATCACATGGTCGTAAGTATTCATACCCTTTGCTCAGTATTGAGTAGAAGCACCTTTTGAGCTAGTACAGCCATTAGTCCTGGGAATGATGCAGCAAGTTTTTCACACCCGGATTTGTGGATCCTCTGCCATTCTTCCTTGCAGATCCTCTCCAGTTCCTTCAGGTTGGATGGTGAATGTTGGTGGACAGCCATTTTCAAGTTTCTCTGGAGATGCTCAATTGGGTTTAGGTCAGGGCTCTGACTGGGCCAGTCAAGAATGGTCAAAGTTGTTCTGAAGCCACTCCTTTGTTATTTTAGCTGTGTGCTTAGGGTCATTGTCTTGTTAGAAGGTGAACCTTCGGCCAAGTCTGAGGTCCAGAGCACTCTGGAAGAGGTTTTCATCCAGGCTATCACTGTACTTGGCCGCATGTATCCTTCAATGACAACCAGTCGTCCTGTCTCTGCAGCTGAAAAACACCCATAGCATGATGCTGCCACCACCATGTTTCACTGTTAGGATTGTATTGGGCAGGTGATGAGCAGTGCCTGGTATACTCCACACATAACGATTAGAATTATCATCAGACCAGAGAATCTTATTTCTCATAGTCTGGGAGTCCTCCATGTGTTTTTTTTTAGAAAAAGCAATGCAGGCTTTCATATGTCTTGCACTGTGGAGAGGCTTCCGTCAGGCAAATCTGCCATAAAGGCCCGACTGGTGGAGGGCTGCAGTGATAGTTGACTTTGTGGAACTTTCTCCCATCTCCCTACTGCATCTTTGGAGCTCAGCCACAGTGATCTTGGGGTTCTTCTTTGCCTCTCACCAAGGCTCTTCTCCCACGATTGCTCTGTTTGGCTGGATGGCCAGGTCTAGGAAGACTTCTGGTGGTCCCAAACTTCTTCCATTTAAGGATTATGGAGGCCACTCTGCTCTTATGAACCTTGAGTACTGCAGAAATTCTTTTGTATCCTTGTCCAGAACTGTGCCACAATTCTGTTTCTGAGCTCCTTGGCCAGTTCCTTTGACCTCATGATTCTCATTTGGTCTGACATGCACTGTGAGCTGTGAGGTGTTAGATAGACAGGCGTGTGCCTTTCCAAATCAAGTCCTATCAGTTTAATTAAACACAGCTGGACTCCAATGAAGGAGTAGGGGGGATTACAAGGAAATGAACAGCATGTGACTTAAAGGGAATCTGTCACCCAAAAATCGTATATGAGATAAGGCCACCGGTATCAGGGGCTTGTCTACAGCATTCTGTAATGCTGTAGATAAGCCCCTGATGTAACCTGAAAGGTAAGAAAAACAGGTTAGATTATACTCACCCAGGGGCGGTGCCGCTTCTGTCCGGGTCCGATGGGCGTCGCTGTCCGGGTCCGCACCTCTTATCATACGATGACGTCCTCTTGTCTTCCTGCTCCGACGCAGGCGTACTTTGCCCTGTTGAGGGCAGAGCAAAGTCCTGCAGGTCGCAGGCGTCGGGCCTCTCTGACCTTTCCCGGCGCCTGCGCACTGCAATACTTTGCTCTGCCCTCAACAGGGCAGACAAAGTACGCATGCGCCGGAGCCGCGGCAGGAAGACAAGAAGAGAACGTCATCGTATGAAGATGGGAGGCACCGGACCCGCACCGTAAAACCCATCGGACCCGAACTGGGACCGCCCCTGGGTAAGTATAACATAACCTGTTTTTCTTACCTTTCAGGTTACATCGGGGGCTTATCTACAGCATTACAGAACGCTGTAGATAAGCCCCTGATGCCAGTGGGCTTATCTCATATACAATTTTTGGGGTGACAGATTCCCTTTAAATATGAGTGTCTGAGCAATGAGGCTGAATACTTATGACCATGTGATATTTCAGTTTTTCTTTTTTATTACATTTGCAAACATTTCAATTTTTTTTTTTTTTCAGTCAAGATGGGGTGCAGAGTGTACATTTATGAGAAAAAAAAATCAACTTTCTTTGAATTTGCCAAATGGCTGTAATGAAACAAAGAGTGAACATTTGAAATGGATCTGAATACTTTCCGTACCCACTGTACTCCATAGAAACGTACCTAAAACCAGAATCCCAATTTAGAGTCTGGAGATTTTCAGTACAATGCTGTTAATATTACCCACATTTATAGAAGTCCATTAATGCCACGTGACATCTCGCTCTTAGATCTAGCAAACAATATTGTAACATGAAAGCCTGTTTGCACATCATTCAGATACTTCTGTTGTGATAATATACTTTTTATATTGATGGAAGATTTATTTGGCGCTATTAAACCATCCAGTTATAGTGGCTGAGTCACTAATTGCAAACCACTTCTGAGAATGTTATTCCCAAGTGTCCTTTATTGAAACACACAGCTGTCCCCAGTGACTGTTGTGTCTGCCCCGGCCGCCGGCGTTGCTCATAGCTCAGGTGCTGGAGAATCTTCTGATACAAGGCAGAGCTCACAGGTACAGATAGCTTTCATCACATTCTACAATCTCTGTATGCAACATTAGATAGATATTAACAGAGACTATGTCCGCTTATAGGACTATTCCAGTCTAACCGTTTATCACCTGACTACAACATAAGGCTGCCGTCACACGAGCAGTATTTGGTCAGTATTTTACATCAGTATTTGTAAGGCTACTTTCACACTAGCGTCGGAATCTCCCCGTCGCAATGCGTCGGGCAGAGATTCCGACGCTAGCGTTTAACGCACTGCACAACGGAGGCAGCGGATGCATTTCTCCGGCGCATCCGCTGCCCCATTGTGAGATGCGGGGAGGTGGGGGTGGAGTTCCGGCCGCGCATGCGCGGTCGGAAAAAGCGGTCCGTCAGGAGCAAAAAACGTTACATGTAGCGTTTTTTGCTCCCGACGGTCCGCCAAAGCACAACGCATCCGTCGCACGATGGATGTGTCGTGTGGCAATCCGTCGCAATGCGTCGTCAATACAAATCTATGGGGAAAAAACACATCCTGCAAGCACTTTTGCAGGATGCGTTTTTTCTGCAAAACGACGCATTGTGACGGATTGCAGTTAACGCTAGTGTGAAAGTAGCCTAAGCCAAAACCAGGAGTGGGTGATAAATACAGAAGTGGTGCATATGTTTCTATTATACTTTTCCTCTAATTGTTCCACTCCTGGTTTTGGCTTACAAATACTGATGTAAAATACTGACCAAATACTGCTAGTGTGACGGCAGCCTAAGTGTCAGATGGTGAAAGTCAATGTCTCTTCCCGTAGGCTTGTCCCACATCACTTATTCATGATTTTTTTTGCATTTAGTGCCTGAAAACCCATTTTTATCATGCTGCTTGTAGGATAAAGTGAAGAATGTATCATGAAAACTGTGAAGAACAGATTCTTAGACTACGTTCACACATAGCGTTTTTGCTTCCATTTTCCTCGTAGGCAAAACCTGCTTTCTTGGCAGTAAAGAAGCTGCTTACAAAAAGCAGGTTTTGCTGCTTTTTTTTTAATGATACTTTTTTTTTGCGTCTCTTGTGTATGTTGATAAAGTTTAGCTAGTGGTCCCCCAAAAAAGCCAAAGTTAGTTTTTTTCACCAAAACCGCAGCAAAAACAGATACAGTTTTTTTGTTGTTTTTTTATGCGTTTTAACCATTGTTTCCTATGGGTAAAAAAATTCACTGAAAGAAGTGACATGCTGCAGTTTGCGAAAATGCAGCAGATTTCCAAATGAGTTAGAAAAATGAACCAATGTGTGTTAACGAGATTTCTGAAATCTCATAAACTTTGCTGGTCTATATGTACAGTGGGGCAAAAAAGTATTTAGTCAGTCAGCAATAGTGCAAGTTCCACCACTTAAAAAGATGAGAGGCGTCTGAAATTTACATCATAGGTAGACCTCAACTATGGGAGACAAACTGAGAAAAAAAAATCCAGAAAATCACATTGTCTGTTTTTTTAACATTTTATTTGCATATTATGGTGGAAAATAAGTATTTGGTCAGAAACAAAATTTCATCTCAATACTTTGTAATATATCCTTTGTTGGCAATGACAGAGGTCAAACGTTTTCTGTAAGTCTTCACAAGGTTGCCACACACTGTTGTTGGTATGTTGGCCCATTCCTCCATGCAGATCTCCTCTAGAGCAGTGATGTTTTTGGCTTTTCGCTTGGCAACACAGACTTTCAACTCCCTCCAAAGGTTTTCTATAGGGTTGAGATCTGGAGACTGGCTAGGCCACTCCAGGACCTTGAAATGCTTCTTACGAAGCCACTCCTTCGTTGCCCTGGCGGTGTGCTTTGGATCAGTCATGTTGAAAGACCCAGCCACATTTCATCTTCAATGCCCTTGCTGATGGAAGGAGGTTTGCACTCAAAATCTCACGATACATGGCCCCATTCATTCTTTCATGTACCCGGATCAGTCGTCCTGGCCCCTTTGCAGAGAAACAGCCCCAAAGCATGATGTTTCCACCACCATGCTTTACAGTAGGTATGGTGTTTGATGGATGCAACTCAGTATTCTTTTTCCTCCAAACACGACAAGTTGTGTTTCTACCAAACAGTTCCAGTTTGGTTTCATCAGACCATAGGACATTCTCCCAAAACTCCTCTGGATCATCCAAATGCTCTCTAGCAAACTTCAGACGGGCCCGGACATGTACTGGCTTAAGCAGTGGGACACGTCTGGCACTGCAGGATCTGAGTCCATGGTGGCGTAGTGTGTTACTTATGGTAGGCCTTGTTACATTGGTCCCAGCTCTCTGCAGTTCGTTCACTAGGTTCCCCCGCGTGGTTCTGGGATTTTTGCTCACCGTTCTTGTGATCATTCTGACCCCACGGGGTGGGATTTTGCGTGGAGCCCCAGATCGAGGGAGATTATCAGTGGTCTTGTATGTCTTCCATTTTCTAATTATTGCTCCCACTGTTGATTTCTTCACTCCAAACTGGTTGGCTTTTGCAGATTCAGTCTTCCCAGCCTGGTGCAGGGCTACAATTTTGTTTCTGGTGTCCTTTGACAGCTCTTTGGTCTTCACCATAGTGGAGTTTGGAGTCAGACTGTTTGAGGGTGTGCACAGGTGTCTTTTTATACTGATAACAAGTTTAAACAGGTGCCATTACTACAGGTAATGAGTGGAGGAAAGAGGAGACGCTTAAAGAAGAAGTTACAGGTCTGTGAGAGCCAGAAATCTTGATTGTTTGTTTCTGACCAAATACTTATTTTCCACCATAATATGCAAATAAAATGTTAAAAAAACAGACAATGTGATTTTCTGGACTATTTTTTCTCAGTTTGTCTCCCATAGTTGAGGTCTACCTATGATGTAAATTACAGACGCCTCTCATCTTTTTAAGTGGTGGAACTTGCACTATTGCTGACTGACTAAATACTTTTTTGCCCCACTGTATACATATGTACATAAAGTTCTGTTTCCAAACCCATAGTGTATATTTGTCATGTCCAAGTAAAGGGATGAGCTGGGATGTTGGACAATCAGCAAACACCCAAAGAGAATTCTTTGGACAAGGGATGAAGGAAAATGTAGCTCATAAGTGGAGAAAGGAGCAGACTTCTCTGATAAAAAGCTTCTTATACTTTCTTGCACTATTGATTTATGCAAAGTTTGTTGACTATTAAAGCTTTATTACATGAACTAGATGTTAGCCCGATTCTAACGCCTCGGGTATTCTAGAATATGTATGTAGTTTGTTTATGAAGATTTTAGAATAATACATTGAATACACAGGATTCGGCCGGCCGCGACCAATTAGCGAAGCGTGGTTCATATCCCGCGCCAATTCGTGACCGGACTGCACCTGTCGCTGATTGTTCGTGGCCGGCCACGTAGTATATAGCACAGCCACGTAGTAAATAGCACAGCCACGTAGTAAATAGCACAGCCATGTAGTATATAGCAGAGCCACGTAGTATATAGCACAGCCACGTAGTATATAACAGCCCACGGAGTATATATTGCACAGCCACGTAGTATAGAGCACAGCCCACGGAGTGTATAACAGCCAACATAGCATATAACACAGCTCACGTAGTATATAACAGCCCACGCACGCAGTATATAACAGCCCACGTAGTGTATTACACAGGCCACGTAGTGTATAGCACAGCCCACGTAGTATATTGCACAGCCCAAGTAGTACATTGCACAGCCCACATAGTATATTGCACAGCCCATGCAGTATATTGTAAAGCCCACGTAGTATATTGCACAGCCCACGTAGTATATTGCACAGCCCATGCAGTATATTGCACAGTCCGCGCAGTATATTGCACAGCCCATGTAGTATATTGCACAGCCCACGTAGTATATTGCACAGCCCATGCAGCATATTGCACAGCCCGCGCAGTATATTGCACAGCCCGCGTAGTATATTGCACAGCCCACGCAGTACATTGCACAGCCCACGCAGTATATTGCACAGCCCACGCAGTATATTGCACAGCCCGCACAGTATATTGCACAGCCCGCGCAGTATATTGCACAGCCCACGTAGCATATTGCACAGCCCACGTAGTATATAGCAATGTGGGCATCATATCCCTGTTAAAAAAAAGAATTAAAATCAAAAATAGTTATATACTCACCTTCCATTGGCCCCCGGATCCAGGAAGCGTTTACCGACGCTCCTCGCGCGCTCCGGTCTCCAGAGTGCATTGCGGTCTCGCGAGATGAAGACGTAGCGGTCTCGCGAGACCGCTACATCATCATCTCGTGAGACCGCAATGCATGGAGCGGTCACCGGAGCGTCGCGAGTGGGAAAGGCCTGTTCCTGATCCGGGGGCCGACGGACGGTGAGTATCTTAACGATTTTTTTTTATTATTATTATTTTTAACATTAGATCTTTTCACTATTGATGCTGCCTAGGCCGCATCAATAGTAAAAAGTTGATCACACAGGGTTAATAGCAGCGTTAATGGAGTGCATTACACCGCGGCATAACGCGGTCCATTAGCGCTGCCATTAACCCTGTGTGAGCGCTGACTGGAGGGGAGTACGGAGCGGGCACTGACTGCGGGGAGGAAGGAGCGGCCATGTTGCCGCCGGACTGTGCCCGTCGCTGATTGGTCATGGCAATGGTCGTGGGCGTTTTGCCACGACCAATCAGCGACTTGGATTTCCATGATAGACAGAGGCCGCGACCAATGAATATCCATGACAGAAAGACAGACAGACGGAAGTGACCCTTAGATAATTATATAGTAGATATTTAACCTAGAAGCCTTTGTTGAACATATAGAAAAATGATTATAGAATTATATAAATATATTTCTTAATATTTATTTTAAGAAACACTCTTGTTACAGGATTTTTTGAGCTGAGTACGCCCCATTATGACATTGGTACCCCTTTAAATTTTAGTATAGTCAATGGGGAGTTCAAGTCCGTTCCCTGGTTTATCCCATACTGAGGCTGTGGTTATCAGCTAGCTGCAAAATATATTGAGGAAAAGAGCCTTTAAGGAGTTTTCTTTTCTTTTAAAGGTTACCAACAAGAAGTAAAAAATATAATAAAAATACACATGATGACATCCCGAGCACCGGTGGTTTGTAAAGTCATCTCCTTGGGTCCAGTGCAGACCATGTAAGCAGCAGTGCTAGAAGTATAGGGTGAGTTTCAAGTTTATGTAAAGCTTTTTGTATCATTGTTGGATTCTATTTGCGCCTCTTTGTAAATATCAGCCAAGCCCTTTAATAAGTAAAGACTCAATAGAGATAAGGCTTAAAAGATTTTACAAAATTTAAGAAGAGTAGAGAATGTTGTAAAATAAAGAAGTAAGCACTACTGACCAGGAGAATCCTCCATGGTCCCCACTAGTCTTGCAAAAATACCGTATTATAGATATGAGAATGCTGCAGTAATGCCCAGGGCAGAAGTACTGGTCTACTTTTCTACTCACAACTTTGTAGAAATCCTATGAGACCTCTTTAACTTACTGTAATACAGTTTAGATTAAGGCTATTGCATACAAAGATTTTGCCACCACAAAGTTCCACCCTCTGTTAATATGATCTAAATTATAATGTGTTGCCCATGTCGCCCTAATATTGCAAGCGTCATATAACAGAATTGTTGTTTTGTTTATTTTTAAATAAACAAACATGTAAATTGTTGTGACAGGAGGTCAATGAATCAAAGCAAAGGCGTGTATTCACCTTCATGATGACCTCGGTGTAACAAAGGATTTAAAGATCTGCCACTCCCTAACACAGGTGCCAATCTTACCCACATCAGAGAACACGAATGTCTCTGCCTTCCTGTATAATTCTGCAGAGGTATGACACTGGTGTTTTTTTTTTTAACTTGGGAACATTCCATTATTGTAGGAAAATCGCGAGAGCCATGCAACTCTAATGTTTCACTATGGGGAAAATGTTACAAGTATTTGCCATATTGAAATATTAAGTTACATTGCAATGGTAATGTTACACTGTGGATCTGGGCTACTCTGTGTCTCTGTAGAGCCCTAGCCTCAGCCACGGAAGCTGTCTAAGAAGGTTTTCTTGGAAATGTACCTATTAGGCTACGTTCCCACGATGAGCTTTTGGTGAGTTCTTGATGTTGCAGAATTTCTACATCATTTCTGCCTATTAAGTTACTTGCGTTTTTGTGTCTCTTGTTGGTGTGCCAAGGTTTTCACAAAACTTTAGAGATATACTCGTGCAAGGATTTAGTATGTTGTGAAAACAGACTAAAAACATGTGTTTTTCACTTGTGGATTTTCAGTATCTAATGCAAGTCGATGGGAAAAATCTGCATATAAAACTCCAGCGTACCTGCAAGAGAAATTGTTGCCGATTTGAAACACACTGTTGGGGTTAGCGGAACGTACCGAGTAAATATAGATGTTTATTATTGGGGCGTTTGCAGCCCGGGGTCCACCGTACAGGAGGAACCTGCTGCTAGTGAATGGTAGCACTATTTGGCGGTATAAGCGAGCTCTGTTACTTCGCCGTGAAAGGAAATAACTGCGCCCTGTTAGACTCACAGGAGCGCAAGCTAACTGCCGAACTGATAGCAGTCAGTGGTCATGCAAACACACAATCTCCTCACCGGAGGAGCCGGTATTCTAGTGGCTTATTTCAGCCGGGTCCCTGAATACATACACAACACACAATCTCCTCACCGGAGGTGCCTGTATTCTAGGGGCTTATTTCAGCCGGGTCCCTGAATACATACATACATAACCACACTGGCACAAAGCACATAACTTAGATTGATACTAGCGCATGGCCGTGCGGTCATGCGAACCTTTTATAGGTGCAGCAAGTACAGGACCTTCCCAGAAGGACCAATGGGAGGCTGCCACAGAAGTTGAGCACCTTCAGGACCTTCCTAGAGGACCAATGGGATTTGCTGCAGTATCTAAGCATGCGACCCTTGATCTCCAACGAGAGATCTTGCCCTGGGCATGCTCAGAAGGGGAAAAGCAGGACTTATTCCCAAAAGCGTCTGCTCGCCGCTGCCCAGTACTGGCTACAATTGGCAGAAGCTGGAAAGGCAGCAGTAACCCTTTGCACAGGGTCAGACTGAGCGAGACGCTGGGACCGACGTCTCCGCTGAGCAGGCTCTACTGTGGCTGGAGAAGAGTGGGAGACCACAGGGGAGATGACCCGAGATTCCCCCTGTGCAGAGGCGGGAACTCGACCTCTAACACACACACCGCAGGTCAGTTTTGCGCTGAGTACTAGATTTCTATAAATCCCATCTACATTTTAGATACAGCAAAAAAATATGCAGCATCAAAAACTAATTGTTGGCATCGGCCTAACTTTTTTGGGGGTGGTTGCCCTATTCGGAGCTCACATGGACTGATCATGCTAATATACAGTGTAATAAGGTCACTGGTAAAGTACTGGAGAGGAGATATGTATCACTGAGGATGTTGGCTTCAGTGATATAAACCTGGGGAAAAGGCTACAGCACACTAAGTGCTGAGAGTGGATAAATGGTCATGTTAAGGGCTAGATTTTTAGTGAACAGCTGAAGTGTGAGTGGGAGGCTGTTCACCATACCTACACCCCCGGGTGGGGTCTAGAAGATAGCCTTCTGTTTCATTCAGTGTGCCTGGAGACGAGAGCGCCAGCGCTGTTTATAGTGAAGAAAGCTGAACCATGTTGTTCACCCTGAGCGTGCGGATCCCCACAGCCACATAGACTGTGCTATGTTATTTTTTTGTTTTCTCCTTATACCAAAAAGGCCATGTTTATTTTCCTGAACTTTGCACTGGTTTATGCCGCATTTTAATAAACCAGTAGAAGATTCAAACGAGAACCGTTCCTGTGTCTACCTCTGTGAGCAGCCGATGCAGCAGTTTCGTAACATTCCTTTCATGCCACCTGACTAATTTGTTCAAGTACATAACTGATGGTGTCATCGTGATCGTTCGGCCAAACAGCCATCTCAGCCAACATTAGTCTGTGTATTGGGCCTTAAGGCTCCTTGGGCATGAAAACAAGGATATTATATTTGGCTGAGGATAGCATATGCAAATTAAAAATATTATGGTATTGGGGATGAATCTGTATATCTTACTATACATCGACCTATGCTGGTGTATATTTTATATATAGCACGAATATGTTTCATTGTGCTTTACAATCAGGAAAAAAAAGCATGAAAATGACTTTAATTCCATATATGCCTATTTTATTTTGCTCCCAAGAACCTACCTCTAGTAAGTGCCAACACAAAAATCGCTTTTGAAGCAGTCATGTTTAATCACCGCGTCCTATTAGACGGGGACTCGCACTGTTTTGTCCTCCATGTTAAGCTTCATTGATTTCAAGTGGATCAAAAGGACCCATGTGGTCAAGATTATCAAAGTAGATTCTAGAGAAGTATTTCATAGGAAACCGGCAGGTGACATTGATGCAGAATTTTTCCCATCCTCTCCAGTTACATAGGACATTATTGTTATGTAAAAATGGGTCTGATCTGAGCAATAAAGGATAAGTCAAGGGGTTTAGTGAAATTTACCAAGTTTCCTGAATGGCTCTCACCCACACAAAAGAAGAAGTTTATTGAATATTTTAATTAGATTAAACAACCATGCCACCAACATAAGAACTAGTGTAGCTAGCCAGTAAATGTATCAAGAGCCAAAAAAAAAAACATGTTTATTACTTTTCTCATGTGCTGTAACTTTCTGCTGACTTTTTCATAGGTGTTCGGCTGTTAGAGATCTAGACTTACTTTTTTCAATTAATGGGACGGGATATAGCCGTTTGACTACCATTGCCAGCCATTTTTGCTTTTCCTGAACCTTTTTTCTTCCTTTCTCAACTTTTGCTGGCATAAGTTCTGTATATGTGGCCTTCATGGTACAGTGTATTTTTAAGTAAGCTGAATAACAAACCGTGATAAAAAATAGAGTCTAATGATTATAATATTAGTGAGGTAGGAAGTAGCTAGCCTCCTCTCTAATTTGGATTTTAGTAACAATCAGTACATCTCACTACTTGGGGCATAACTGCATAAAAGTTAAGGTCCGTATAGTTTTTGCTTATGTTTGGGGTAAATGTCAGAAAAGGCTTCCAAATTATATATGTTACAGAGACCATGATTAGTGATGGGCGAACATACTCTGATAACATCTTATCGGAGCATGCTGGGGTGTTATACTAATATCTTGGGCGTGCTCATATATTATGTTCGAGTCCCCGTGGCTGCATGATTTGCTGTTAGACAGCCTGAAACCGTGGGGATTCCCTAACAAACAGGAAATCCCTGCATGTGTTCAGGCTGTCTAACAGCCACAAATCAGGCACCCACAGGGACACGAACATAATATACGAGCATGCCCAAGATACTTAGATAACACCCCAGCATGCTCCGATAAGATGTTATACGAGCATGTTTGCTCATCAATAGCCATGACAGATGCCTATGGGATCCCACACATTAGATTAAAAAAAACTGTGCCATTTTGACCACAACGAGTGGTTGGCATTTGTTATCGTCCAAAACACCAGTTGGTCATGTTGGATTTTTCTCCTTCCCCCATAACCGCACACGGAGAGAGGGAATCCGACCTTCAAGTACAGGAAACCTACAGATAAAAAGGGCGGTACCTCTCTCCCATATCAGTTTGTTTCCTGTCCTTGACGGGGGACCTACAGTCGGCATACCTGCAAAGGAAGGCATACCTGGGATACCAGGCTGATCCAGGCAGCAGGGGTTTCCTGCCTCGGCTGGCACAGTATCCTGACGTGCCATCACTGGGGTCAGTGAGCCTTTTGGGTGTGCGGGAAGAGGAGCAGAGAAGAGGGACCACTGGGTATGCTGCCTCTCCCGGAATCCTCGTCGCCTGCTTTGCAAGACACTGGGGCTGATGCTGGATAGATGCACGCTCCGGTACGTCCAGGGTCTAGTGCACATGTGCAGCACGGAAGCGTCCCTATGGCTGAGCGCCGCAAGGGAATGACGAGAAAATCAGTCGGGGAGTGTGCGTGTCCTTGCCCTCGGTGTATGTGCTGGATTCTGACTGCCTGCATGCCGCACCCACTCCTCGTAGGGGCCCTATGGAGGGCATACGGGGGTCTAGGATGACATGCTGAAGCAGCAGGTGTGCCGATGTTGGTGCAGAGGAAGTGCCAGGGCTTATTTAAATGCCAGAAAGCACTAAGGACCATGCTTCTAATAGAGTTTTGGCAGTCTTCCCCCTAGCCATGAGCGAACAGGAGCACCAGGAGGTGCAGACTCTGCATGGCCAGTCACCACAGCAGCGGCTGCCGCAGCCACAACTACGACAGCAGAAGAAAAAATGAGCGGGACATTAAGAGGGCCCTTCCCATCATCGTGAGTATGGTATCAGTGGGAGTAGGCATTCGGGTAAATTGTCCCAGCGCAGAAAGGACTCCAGTGTTTTGTCAAGCACAGGAGAGAATCCATCTACAAGAATGGTACCTCCTAACCCGGTACCCCTTCTTCTGTCAGAATGGTAAGTGATCTACGTGAAAGTCCACCTTTTAATTCGTGTTCCCCCCTGTTTTCTTCTCTTCTTCAGGGAAGGAAAAGTGCCGGCGAAACCAAACACAGGACTTGTGCACTTTGCACTACATGGGAAAAAGGCTCTGCAGCCCTTGAACAGAACAAACAATCTGTGAAGAGACCCCGAAGTTTGCCTCAGATCTTAGGTCCTTAATAAAATCACAGTTAGAAAATACCTTTAGGTCCCTTCAGAATAAGGGGAAAAACAGAGGAAGTCCAGAGACAGGTCCCCAGAGTTCGGGTCTAGCAGTTCAGAGGATGAAGAGAGGGACTCTGATACATCCAATTCATCTTCATCCGGGAGCTGGGGTGGTCATCGTTGTTTCCCCTTTACCTCGTAAAAGAATTAGGGCCACTATGGGGCTGTAGACCCTCATCCAAAAAGATTAGTTCAGGACATAATGTTTGGCGGACAAGAACAAAAAAAGAGGAGATCTTTCACCCTAAATGAGAAAATCCAATCCCTAATTAAAAATGATTGGAAGAAACCAGAGAGAAAGGGACTTTTATCCCCAAAGAGGTAATATCCATTCAATGACCCGGCATGTTCATTTTGATAGAAGGCGCCAAAATTAGATGTGGCAATTGCCAAGGCTTCCAAAAAGTTTTCCCTTCCCTTTGAGGACATGGGGGTATTGAAGGATCCCATGGACAAAAAAGTGGATACCTTCCTGAAGGGTTCATGGGAGGCCACCGGGGGTACTAAAACCTGCGCTAGCTGCCACTTGTATGGCCAGGTCACTGATGGTCTGGCTTTACCATCTGGAATCACAGCTAAGAAAGAAAACCTCTAGGGACCCTATATAAGACTCCATCCTAGTAATGAAGCTTTCTTGGCTGACACATCGGCAAACTCAGTCAGGCTGGGAGCCAGATCGGCAGTCTTCTTTAATGCAGCCCGGTGCGCTCTCTGGCTTACATGTTGGCCAGTAGATCTCCAGTCAAAGTCAATCCCTGTGAGCAGGACTCATCGTGGGACATTATGGATTATCTGCTTGGCGGACAGGTATGGTATGCTGTTGCTTTTTTATTTTACTTCTCTTACAGGAGATCGAGGGCTTCGGTGGAATGGGCGTTTCAGTAAGTATGGTTTAATTTAGAATATTAAAGAAGTCTGTGTCTTTATTTCAATTAAAGGACTTTATTGTGGCCGTGTCTTTATTTACCATACAACTATAGGATTAGACACCTCTCCATTGCTAAACCGTGTGCTTGATGTCACCGGACAATACAAAGGTGACATCAACCCCAAAAATATTACCCCAGTTGCCACCGCTACAGGGTAAGTGGGAAGAGTGCCACAATTGGCGCATCAATTGGATGTGCCAATTGTGGTGAGGCTGCTATTTTTAGGCTGGTGAGGGACAAAATCCATGGGCCTTGCCAGTCTGAGAATACCGGGCCACAGCTGTCTGCTTTTTTCCTTGGCTGGCTAGCAAATATAGGGAAACCCCACGCTTGGTTTTGTTTTGGAGGGGATCCCACTATTTTTGTTAACCATCCAAGGTAAGCAGACTGTTGTGGCAACGTATTATCAGGCTGGTAAGGTTCATGGATATTGGATCCTTACCAGCCTGAGAATACTGGGCTGCAGCTGTCTGCTTTTTCCTTGGCTGGTTAACAAATATAGGGGGACCCCAAGCTGTTTTTTTGGAGGGGATCCCACTATTTTTGCTAACCATCCAAGGTATGTAGACTGCTGTGGCCTGGTATTATCAGGCTGGTAAGGTTCATGGTCATGGATATTGGATCCTTACCAGCCTGAAATACCAGTCCCAGTTGTCTGCTTTACTCTGACTGGTTAACAAATATAGGGGGACCCTACGCCATTTTTATTTTAAAATTATTTATTAAAGAGGGGGCCTCCGTGCTTTCCTTCACTTCCTGTGTCGTGTATGTCCGGCTGTGTCACAAGATTCACCATTATTTAAATTAGTACACATGCATAGTAAGCTGCGTTCCCGCACTTAATACGCATGTGATTAGGATGATAATGTGGTTTTACCGCATCTAATGATAGTGAATGAGTAATTTACGTAGCGGAGACTGAGCGTCACCACTACATAAATAGACATGCTACCGTCTGGAAAGACGTGCCACATGTCCGTTTAAAAAGGGATGCCAGGGGCATCTCTGAACACATAGTGGAGTTGGGATTTCTTGAAATCCCATCCACTATGCTTAACATCTGGCTGCTGCGGGTTGAACACTGTGGATGTACAGTACAGACCAAAAGTTTGGACACACCTCATTTAAAGATTTTTCTGTATTTTCATGACTATGAAAATTGTAAATTCACGCTGAAGGCATCAAACCAATGAATTAACACATGTGGAATTATATACTTAACAAAAAAAAGTGTGAAACAACTGAAATTATGTCTTATATTCTAGGTTCTTCAAAGTAGCCACCTTTTGCTTTGATGACTGCTTTGCACACTCTTGGCATTCTCTTGATGAGCTTCTAGAGGTAGTCACCAGAAATGGTTTTCACTTCACAGGTGTGCCCTGTCAGGTTTAATAAGTGGGATTTCTTGCCTTATAAATGGTGTTGGGACCATCAGTTGTGTTGTGCAGAAGTCTGGTGGATACACAGCTGATAGTCCTACTGGATAGACTGTTAGCTGCTTTTTTCTTGCCATAATACAAATTCTAAGTAAAGAAAAACGAGTGGCCATCATTACTTTAAGAAATGAATGTCAGTTAGTTTGAAAAATTGGGAAAACTTTGAAAGTGTCCCCAAGTGCAGTTGCAAAAACCATTAAGCGCTACAAAGAAACTGGCTCACATGAGGACCGCCCCAGGAAAGGAAGACCAAGAGTCACCTCTGCTTCTGAGGAAAAGTTTATCCGAGTCACCAGCCTCAGAAATCGCAGGTTAACAGCAGCTCGGATTAGAGACCAGGTCGATGCCACACAGAGTTCTAGCAGCAGACACATCTCTACAACAACTGTTAAGAGAAGACTTTGTGCAGCAGACCTTCATGGTAAAATGGCGGCTAGGAAACCACTACTAAGGACAGGCAACAAGCAGAAGAGACTAGTTTGGGCTAAAGAAATCAAGGAATGGACATTAGACCAGTGGAAATGAAATCTGTGCTTTGGTCTGATGGGTCCAAATTTGAGATCTTTGGTTCCAACCACCGTGTCTTTGTGCGACGCAGAAAAGGTGAACAGATGGACTCTACATGCCTGGTTCCCACCGTGAAGCATGGAGGAGATGGTGTGGGGGTGCTTTGCTGGTGACACTGTTGGGGATTAATTCAAAATTGAAGGCATACTGAACCAGCATGGCTACCACAGCATCTTGCAGCGGCATGCTATTCCATCCAGTTTGATTTTAGTTGGACCATCATTTATTTTTCAACAGGATAATGACCCCAAACACACCTCCAGGCTGTGTAAGGGCTATTTGACCAAGAAGGAGAGTGATGGGGTGCTACGCCAGATGACCTGCCCTCAGGGCCGGCTCCAGGTTTTTGAGGGCCCCGGGCGAAAGAGTCTCAGTGGGCCCCCCCTTTAACACAGCGCAGTATATAGCACAGCACGCGCACTATATAACACAGCACGCACACTATATAACACAGCACGCGCACTATATAACACAGCACGCGCAGTATATAGCACAGCCACATAGTATATAGCACAGCCACGTAGTATATAACACAGCCCATGGCCCCATGCAGTATACAGCACAGCCCAGTAGTATATAACACAGCCCATGTAGTATACAGCACAGCGCACGTAGTATAGCACAGCCCCGTGACGTTGTATATAACACAGCCAGCCATATATATACAGTAGTGAGTAGTCTATGACTATAACTACAAGTCCCACTCCCAGCATTGCTAACATACCAATACCATAGATAGCAGGCTGCATCCCTCCTGCCCCTGCAATGTGTTGGGACCGAAGACTCACTCACTGCTTCACGCGGCGCTGCTGCCCCCGTTGTGGACACAGGGTGCATGCACCGACCGTGCACCGTCCGCACCTGACTGCAGCTCATCTGCTTGGCGCTGCCGCTGGACTTATCCTGGACGGTGAAAGTGGAATTCTTCTCTGAGCTCTAGACACTCTCACTGACCGGAAGTGACACAGGACAGATGACCGCCGGCCCGGAAGTGACTCTTCGTATCCATGGTGACGGCGGAGGTGAGTATTGCAGCTGTGCAGCGCCTGCGAAACCCTCAGAGAGCTCTGTGCCGCCTGCTGCCGGGACGCCGGCGCGGCGGGGATGATGGATGTGCTCCGCCATGTAAGAGTCACACACAGCAGGGATGTATTCTGGCTGCGGGGCCCCCAGGAGCGCTGCGCATGAGTGTGTACAGACTCAGTACTTGTACGTTACTACCATAAATGGGCCCCCCCGTCTCGCCAGGGCCCCGGCACTTGCCCGGGTACGCCGGGTGCTGACGCCGGCCCTGCCTGCCCTCCATAGTCACCAGAACTGATCTCAATCGAGATGGTTTGGGTTGAGCTGGACCGCAGAGTGAAGGCAAAAGGGCCAACAAGTGCTAAGCATCTCTGGGAACTCCTTCAAGATTGTTGGAAGACCATTCCCGGTGACTACCTCTTGAAGCTCATCAAGAGAATGCCAAGAGTATGCAAAGCAGTCATCAAAGCAAAAGGTGGCTACTTTGAAGAACCTAGAATATAAGACATATTTTCAGTTGTTTCACACTTTTTTGTTAAGTGTATAATTCCACATGTGTTAATTCATAGTTTTGATGCCTTCAGTGTGAATGTACAATTTTCATAGCCATGAAAATACAGCAAAATCTTTAAATGAGAAGATGTGTCCAAACTTTTGGTCTGTATTGTACACAGCGTCCAACCCGCAGCGTTTACTGACCGTGGGAACATTATTATTATTATTTATTATTATAGCGCCATATATTCCATGGCACTTTACATGTGAGGAGGAGTGTACATACTAAAAACAGGTACAATAATCTTGAACAATACAAGTCACAACTGGTACAGGAGGAGAGAGGACATACCCCAATATATCTGCAAACAGGAAATCACTTTTTTTTTTTACTTCCCAGAAGCCAAATTTCAATTAGCTTTATTTCAAGTGACAAAAAAATGCATGCGATGAAAAAACACATAAAAAATTCAGGTGACCTGCCAGTGACCTCAGATGCAGATTTGGTGCAGATTTCACCTGTGTCAAATCCTGAGCTATTCCTGACCATGGGAACATACCCTTAGTGACTACATCTACTCCAATATTTTGATGCTTTTCTTTGTATTTTCTTTATTTATAATTTGTTTTCTACATGTTGATGCTTTTAATTTGCAGAAATACATGTGCTGCGATCTGTAGAACCACATTGTAAATAGTCGGTAAACACAATATTGAATTTTTGTTTATTTTCCACTGCTTTGATTTAACTAAAATGCCCGGTTAGATCAAAGATAAATGTGGGCATAAATAAACTGAAATGAACATACAGTATATACATCTAGCCACGTAATCTAAGTATAGTAACACACACTATGGTAGAGTTGGATGTGTTCAAAAGTTAATAAAAAACAGAAGTGCGGGCAACTTTTTAGAGAAGAAAGCCACACACATACACAAACATGAAGGACATAAAGATTGAAAAGTGGTAACCAATATAACTGCCATTTTGTGCCTTCCACATATCCAAGGAAAGAATCTCCAACAGATCTCCTAATTATCCTGGTTTTTGGGGGGATGACAAAGTTGGCAGCATTCTTTTTATGCTTCCAATTCCAGTAGGAGGTCCTACATAGTAACTGACAGCTATAGCCCTATGCACATTCATACTGGGAAGGCTCTGTAACAGGGTCACTGGAGGGCCGGACTGGGACTAAAATTCAGCTCTGACATTTGAAATTACACACTTGTCACATGGTGACTGTATAATCTCTTTGTACACTTGTAGGTTACAAGAAGTGAGGGGAGTGTAACATGACTATATAACATATAATCACAGCTGTATTCAGCATTACAGCTCAGTCCTATTTATTGCTTTTAGTTGCAGTACCAAGAAAAGCCGCTACTTTACCTACATATCTGGATCTCGTAGATAATGAAGGATGAGACGACCAAAGGCTATGTAACCTCATTCTGATGCTCCATAAACTTTGCCTACAGCCACTTTTGGTTCCGCTGTGCAGCATGAGACCCGGTGACTCTGAGGAGCGGTGACATCAGTAACGTCACCGCTCTTCAGATATTTCGGGTCTTGCGCTGAGCCCGGCGACTGAAGAGCGGTATTGTTACTACCGTGACCGCTCTTCAGAGTCGCTGGATCTCACCAGGTCTGAGCTAGTAGTGGGGGTGTCTGATAGACACCTCTCCATTACTTACACTAGGGATTGATAGCAGCTGACACTACACACCTGACATCAACCCTAAAAATCATTACACATACCAGAATTAAATGCTCTGGTGACTGGGAAAAGCAGTAGCGTTAGCGCTATTCCCAGGCGCCGGGTGCTAACTACAACTGTCATCATCCTTGCCTGGTCTCCCTGCGAAGCATTTCTGCTGTATTTACATGCGCTGATCTCAGGCCACTAAACGAGTGTGATCGACAATACTGAAGTCGTTCGCTTGTTTCCTGGCCTCTTTACACCAACTGAGAAAGAATTAAGGGAACAGAACAATCACAATTAGATCAATCTGTCCCCATACAGTATCATGTTATCAGCAGCACATCTACAGTTTACACTGGCAATGTGCTGCTGAGAACAAGGATTTCTGTTCCCACATAAACAATCCAATCACTCCATGAAAAGGCACCAATTTGCTTGTTTAATATAATACACCCCATAGTCCTCCATATATTATAATGTGCACCTCAGTCCTCCATATAGTATAATACACTCCTCAGTCCTCCATATAGTATAATACACTCCTCAGTCCTCCATATAGTATAATACACTCCTCAGTCCTCCATATAGTATAATACACTCAGTCCTCCATATAGTATAATACACTCCTCATAGTTTTCCATATAGCATAATGCACCGCCATAGTCATCCATGTAGTACAATTCACTTCCCATAGTATAATGCACCCCATAGTTCTTCATATAGTATAATGTATTCCCTAAAGTCCTCAATACAGTATAATGCAGCCCACATATAGTATAATGATTATAATGATGCCAGAATGTGATGCCCACAGAATATATTGTAGCCCCCTGAGTATAATGTAACCCCCAGAGAATATAATGCAGCCCCCTCATATAGTATAATGCAGCTCCCCATAGAATATAATGTAGCCCCTCCATAGAATACAATGCAGCCCTCCTCATATAGTATAATGCAGCTCCCCATAGAATATAATGTAGCCCCCTCATAGAGTATGATGCAATCACCCCTCATAGAATATAATAAATGTAATACAGAGTACATTTAATACATAGAATATAATACAGCCTGCCTCCCCATAGAATATAGTGTAGCCCCATAAAAGATATGATGCAATCCTCCCTCATAGAATATAATACAGCCCCCCATGGAATATAATGTAGCCCCCCAGAGAATATAATACAGCCCCCCCATAGAATGTAGTACAGCCCCCATAGAATATAATACAGCCCCCCATAGAATATAATACAGCCCCCTATAGAATGTAATACAGCCCCCCCACAGAATATAATACAGCCCACTCCCCAATAGAATATAAAACAGCCCCCCATAGAATATAATACAGCCCACTTCCCCATAGAATATAATACAGCCCCCCATAGAATATAATGCAACCCTCTCATAGAATGTAATACATCCCCCATAGAATATAATAGAGCACCGTATAGAATGTAATACAGCCCGCCCATAGAATGTAATACAGCCCCCCATAGAATATAATGCAACCCCCCATAGAATATAATACAGCCCCCATAGAATATAATACAGCCCGCCCATAGAATGTATTACAGCCCCCATAGAATACAATACAACCGCCCATAGAATGTAATACAACCCCCCCATAGAATATAATGTAGCTCCCCACAATCCAGTTATCACTATATATTAAAAAAGCACACAATCCTCTCCTCGTGCCCCGCGCTGCTCTTGGCACCGGTCTCGGCAGCTGCAGTGACAGAGGCAGAGTGAGGAATGATGGGAGAGGGAGCGTCAGCAGACGCTCTTTCCTCCATCATTGTATTGACATGTACCGGCGTCTGAGACGCCGGTATAGTTGAATGCAGCGGAGCTGGCGGGGGGGTGAGTCGGCACTGGCGCCGCTGACAGCGGCACAGCGTGCAGGGATCGAGTGGCCCACTACTGGCACCGGCCCTTCTGGCATTTGTGTCGCAAAGGATATTATCCTGCGTGATGTGAAAGCCATAAGTTTTCCGCCAGCATGATGTGTGCTGAGAGTAAATCTGTCATTTAAAAGGACTGGCTTTCATGGTGGGTAGGTCAGAGATGGGCAGGATGCCTACTCACCATATCTCCCATTTAAGGGTGTGGTTGGAGGGCGTTAATTGACCAGCCAATGTATTTTTTCTGTCTGTGCTGTTTTGGAGGAAGGAAGCCTCCAGGCTGAATCTCCAGAGAGAGCTGTGTGTTTGTCCCAGAAGGCGGGAGCCATACTTGAGAAGGCCTTTTTATGGACTTTTTATTTTCATTTGTGCAGGAAAGGTTGTTTTTGTTACGATTTTGGGCTTTACGGTTTATGAAGTAATAAACTACCCAGAGACTTTAACTTAAAAGTGTTCCTGTGTCTACCTCGGGGAGCAGCAAAGTGAGCCGACCCTCCACAGCTCCCAATCACTGAGCAGGACCACCCAGTGGACTCCTAAGCATAGAACGGGCAGTAACTGAAATAAATTACAAGTTATATTGAACTTACACAAAGATATGTTCGAGTCCCTGCTGTTGCATGTTTCGCGGCTGTTCGACAACTGCAACACATGCAGGGATTGCAGTATGCCGCCATGTAGCCCTGACGGACTCGGAAACGCTGTAGCCCGCGTCTCAGGGTCCGTCACTTAATGACGGCACATCCCTAGCGCACGCCCGACATTGCATTCAATGGCGGCGCTAGCGGACTACGTTATGCCGCGGTGTAACATAGTCCGTCTAACGGACGCCAGGAAGGCAATGTGAACCCAGCCTAATACATAGCTCTTAGCTATATGTTCTCTGTTCTGTAATACATAACGGAGCCATGAATCTAAGCTTTGTGTTCAGAGGAACAATAAGTATTGTGCGAACACTAGCAGAGGTATAATGAACAATCCCATACTAAAGGTACGTCACACATAGCGACGCTGCAGCGATACCGACAACGATCCGGATCGCTGCAGCGTCGCTGTTTGGTCGCTGGAGAGCTGTCACACAGACAGCTCTCCAGCGACCAACGATCCCGAGGTCCCCGGTAACCAGGGTAAACATCGGGTAACTAAGCGCAGGGCCGCGCTTAGTAACCCGATGTTTACCCTGGTTACCATCCTAAAAAGTAAAAAAACAAACGCTACATACTTACCTACCGCTGTCTGTCCTCGGCGCTCTGCTTCTCTGGTCTGGCTGTGAGCGCCGGGCAGCCAGAAAGCAGAGCGGTGACGTCACCGCTCTGCTTTCCGGCTGACCGACGCTCACAGCCAGAGTAGGAGGAGAGCAGAGCACAGCGCTGGAGGACAGACGACTGTAGGTAAGTATGTAGTGTTTGTTTTTTTACTTTTAGGATGGTAACCAGGGTAAACATCGGGTTACTAAGCGCGGCCCTGCGCTTAGTTACCCGATGTTTACCCTGGTTACCAGTAAAGACATCGCTGAATCGGTGTCACACACGCCGATTCAGCGATGTCTACGGGGAGTCCAGCGACGAAATAAAGTTCTGGACTTTCTTCCCCGACCAGCGATCTCCCAGCAGGGGCCTGATCGCTGCTGCCTGTCACACTGGACGATATCGCTAGCGAGGACGCTGCAACGTCACGGATCGCTAGCGATATCGTCTAGTATGACAGTACCTTAAGACTGTATGTGCAGCTTGTTGCGGACATTGCTGTCTTTGCTTCAGAGGACGTTGTGCTGGTTATACTCCGCATAGCAGCTCATAGTCTGGAGATTCCTCACTAATAGGATTTGTCTGCTCGGCACAATGGGATGAGTATATCTGTTTATGTGCAGACATTCATTTTCTGTCTCTTGTAGTCACAACAAACATACCAGTATTCAGAGGGTAAAAGTGCATCAGAACCATGAGAATGAGATGGCAGGCATCAATATGAATTCAAGAAATCAAAATGATAAAAGACCAGCTTCACGTATGGTAGATATTTCTCAAGTTCTGGTTCACAAAAGAAGCCACTGTTTATTCTATCCCGATTGAGGTTTGACTATTTTAGTAAATCACTAATTACAAAAGCACAGGGAATACAAACCTCTATCTAGTAAATATTTATAAATATTTACAGAAAGTGGTTAATTGTTAGGTGTCAATAGGTTGATAGGTGGTAAATAGTGATGAGCGAACGTCCTTGGACAATGTCTCATCCGAGTATCTTGGGCGTGCTTGTATATTATGTCCCTTCGGCTGCATGATTTGCGGTTGTTAGACAGGAACTTGAACATAATATAGGATCACGCCCAAGATACCCGGATAATACCCAAGCATGCTTGAATATGACGTTATCCAAGCACGTTCGCTCATCCCTAGTCCTAAACTGTTTACCAATAAAACTATGATCAAAATGACCCTTTTTCCTTAATTCTTAGACAGTACCTAGAAGCATGGATGACTTTATCTTGTTTAAAGTGCCCGGTTCTTTATTGCAGGCCAAACACATTAGATTTATGCTGTATGAACCCTCCAATATTGACAGGTTTGGCTGATGGTCTAATATGTGTGGGGGCACCGGCCAACAGAGATCTTGATCAAGCATGTCCAGTTGTTGACTGACGATCGCATTGTTCCCCCTGAGATAAGACACCAGCCAACGTGTCAGTTGGCGGCATTCTCATACAGAATCCAGCAGTGGTTGGCTGAATGAGCACTCCTGTATTTAGGGGAGTCAACTGATAAGGCTGTCGGCCGAATGATCTTTCAGCCAACAGCCATCTCGGGAGTGGAGACATAACATTGGCGTAAACTGTGCAGCCGCACAGGGGCCCAAGAGGCTAACGGGCCCACTGCCAAAGCGGCAAGCAGCTTCTGTCACTGATGGAACTATTCACCCATATAACAAACAGGCTCTCCATGCATGTGCTGTGACTGTGACACAGCCGCGACACATGCAGCTGCGGCGCCGATCAGCTGATGAGGCGGCGCGATCCAGGAAGCCGGGTTCCCTCTGTAGCTTATTCGGTATGCACTATAGCTTGCCGATTAAGTGGGAACCCGAACATATTCGCTGAACTCTAGTGTCCACCTCCAGTAGGCGTATACTCTTAAAAATAATGCACGACAAAGCATAAGTTGACGCTGTCAGCACCATTATAGATTATGACCCCGCTGGCCTATAAGCTCCGCCCGCGATTGTTAACCTGTTAAATGCCGCTGTTAGTCTCTTGACAGCGGCATTTAAGACGTGCCGAAGTGCGCACATCTAAGTACTTCCGCCCATTGTTGCGCCCGTGATGTTGTCATGAGACCCCTGCGCTTGTCATTTCAAAACTTCTTTGAAACCCTGCCAGTGGCCAAGCTTCAAAGAGACTGAGATTTTTGCTATATGCAGCGTTGAATTGAAAATATATTAAAAAAATAAATAAAAAATACACATATGTGATATCACTGCCTTCAGAAAAGTCCAATCTATCAAAATATGAAAACCATTTTAGCCTGATCGGTAAACACAATAAACGGAAAAAATTTGAGAATGCCAAAATTACATTTTTTTTGGTCACCACAGTTCTACAAAAAAATACAGTAACAAGCAATCAAAAAGTCACATCTTTCCCAGAATGGTACTAATAAAAGTTTTATCCCTCCCCACAAAAATAATCCATCAAATAGCCCCATCGGACGAAAAAAAAAAAATGTTACAGGTCTCAGAAAATGGCGACAGAACTCCAAAAAATGTTTTGTTTTTGCATACTTCTGATTTTTTTCATCTTTAAAATAATAAACAAACTGGATTTGTTTCGTATCGCCATAATCGTATTGATGAGGAAAATCATATTGTATGGTCATTTTTACTACAAAATGTACACCGTAAAAACAATTCCCAAAATACAATGTCAGAATTGTTTTGTTTTTTTAACAATTTCATTGCACTTGGAATTTTTTCCCATTTTCAAGTACACTTTGTGGTAAAATGAATGGTGTCATTCAGAAGTACAACTCATCCAGCAAAAAAACAAGCCTTCATATGTCTATGTGAGCAGAAAAAAAAAAAAGTTATGGGTCTGGCAAAAGAAGGGGAGGAATAAAGGGAAATGTAAAGACGAAAATGGGCTCCATTGTGAAGGGTTAAGATAAGTCATCAATATCGGGTAATTTAGGGATTTGGCACCTGGAACTGATCAGCTGTTATCACCTCTGTTGGAGGTTGGATGTAAACAGGGAATGGAGCTTGAACAGCACAGTTCCATACATTGTGTAATGGCCGATCTCCAATACTGCTGCTCAGATTCTATCTACTTGAATTGTAGCTGATCTGCAGTACCTGGGAACGGCTGCTACACAGTGTATGGAGTTGTGCTGCTCTGACTCTGTTCACTATTTACCGGAGCTGAGTGGTTGGGATGCCAGCTGTAGAACCACCACCGTTCTGATCACCGTTCTAACCTAAGATACAATATCACACTCCTAGACAATCCCTTTAACCTCACGCTTTTGCCACAGCTTTTTATCTATGAACTGTAGATTCTTTTCATCAGTAAATAATGGCTTGAATATAATTTACAGAAGAGTCTTTATCTTACATACGTAGCTATTACCGTATGTATCAAGTCACATGTGTGGAGTGGTCATCACTTAGTCATATGAGAACCAAGTCTATTCACAAACCTCTTTGTAGATAAATTTAGCCTCTGAAGCAACACAAAAGTTTTCACTACTCGTTCCTGAGTTCAGAGATGTTTTCTGTCTAGTTAGTTACTTATTGCCAATTACTTATTGTAATTTTAATATGCTGAAAAATGCGTCTGACAAGCTAGAGATCTAATTTTGGTTGTAAAGACAATTCTTTTGGCGCATGTGTATATGAAGTGTATGGCTAGCTCCTCTTGGCTCCGTTATAAACATGCATGTTTGAGTCACAGTGGCATATAAAACTTTGGGCACCCCTGGTGAAAATTTCTGATATTGTGTACAGTTAAGAAAGTTGAAGATGAAATGATCTCTAAAAGGGATAAAGTTAAAGATGACACATTTTACTTGTATTTCAAGCAAACTATATATATTTTCACCTTTTACATCTTAAAAATCACAAAAAGGAGAAGGAGCCAATGCAAGATTTTGGGCACCCTGCATGGTTAGTACCTACTTGCACACTCTTTTGCATGTATCACATCTTGCAAACACTTTTCATAGTCCGACAAGAATCTTTCAATTCTTGTTTGAGGAATTTTCAACCATTCTTCCTTGGAAAATTCTTCCAGTTCTGTGAACATTACTGATCCACCCCCATGCTCAATGGTTGGCGAGATGTTGTTTTCCTAAAATTCTGTGCCCTTTTTTTTCTCCACACATACCTTTTGATCATTGTGACCAAAAAGTTCTATTTTAACCTCATCTGTCCACAGGTCTTGTTTCCAAAATGCCTCAGGCTTGTTTAGGTGTTGTATCCATACTTCTGATGCTGACTTTTATGATGAGAAAGCAGGAGAGGTTTTCTTCTGATGACTCTTCCATCTTTTCCTTCAGCCCTTTCAGGGATCATTTCATCTTCAACTTGTTTAACTGTTCACAATAACAGAAATTTTGATCAGGGGTGACTAAACTTTTACATGCTACTGTAAGCATCCGTGATTTTAGGCAAAGGCTTATTTCTGGTAAAGGCAAAGGATCAGGCATGTTGAAATCCAACATGCTCGATACCTATTTTCCTGATATCTGTTGATTGCTGGGAAAGCCTCACATAATAGATAATCATCTGATCCATCTATAATTATTTGGTTCAGAAGACCTTTATGCTTGACCTTTGTGCTTGACCAGGGTAATCCACCATAGGAATGAAACAGTGGCAGAGCATGCGTGCCACTGCTTCAGTCAATGTCTAGGGGACTAGCAGCCAATCAACATTCTTTTCCTATTCGGGCACTTCCGGCCCCATCACAGCCATTTCAAGTATTGTCATGGCTGTGATTGGCCGGCGCACTATGCCAAAAAAAAAAAAAGGCGTGGGGTCCTCTCTATTTTTAATAACAAGCACAGGTAAAACAGACAGCTGCGGGCTGCAGAATTTTTTCACACTGTGAGCAGTGTCGTCAGTAAAGTTACCGCAATTCATCGGCTGTGAACTGCGATAACCTTAGTGACGTCAGTGCTCTTCGCAGCAGCCGAATTCACATGCTACTGTCAGTCTGTTCCAGCTGTCATGCGGAGCGGGTACATTACTGATGTGACTGCTCAGCATTGCATCTGGATGTAGCAAAGTCAGGGGATCGTCATTGGACCTAGTCATTATGAATTAACAGTGGACAGGTGAGGATTACTTATATTTTTTATTTTATCTTAATAAAGGAGTAAAAGTGGGATTTGTCGGGGAGTGTATTGTTCAATTAAAGGACTTTTCTCTGTGTGTGTCTTTATTACTTTTTACTACGGAGTTAGAAATGGGGGTGTCTGACAGATGTCTCTTCATTACTGACCCCAGAACTTGATGTCAGCTGATATTACAAAGCTGACATCAACCCCAAAACTATTACCCTGCTTGCTAATGCTGCAGAGCCAGAATTGGCTCATTTAATGGATGCACCATTTCTGGGGTGTCTGAGGGCTGGTGTTATTAGTATGGGAGGGGGCCAATATCCATGGCCCCTTCCCAGCCTATTAATATCAGCCCAATGCTGTCAGCTTAACCTTTGATGGTTATTATAAATAGGGGGTACCCCCTGTTTAAAAACCAGTAAAGGCTATGCAGATAGCTGTGAGCTGGTATTAATAGCCAGGGAAGCTCCATGTTTAATGCCCCTTCACAGAATAATAACATCAGCCCCCAGCCCTTAGCTGGGTATTAAAAATAAGAGGGACACCACAAATTTTTTTCTTTTATTTCTTTATTAGCTAAACACATTTACAGTAAGCTACACACGCACTGCACTAATTATATATCTCACTGACATATTTGTTACTATGCACAGGCACCGGCGGATGAATATTCTCACCATCGTATGCCTGCTCTCACTGCTATTAGGGAGACCAGGCATACACTGATTAGAACACAAAACCTACAAGAAACAGAATGAACACAAAACCCTGCTGTAACTAAATAAGTAAAAGCAAGTGCATTTAAATAACTGCGGGTTCTTAGTAATACAGTTTTTGATCAAAAGTAGCATAAAAGCCATCCCACCGTCGTCAAAGTGGCCCTGATCGGGACGGTCCTACACTGTCTAATATTAAAAACTTTATCATGTGTCGAAGTTGACCTCAGTGTGTGAATAAGGGCAGACAAAAGGACCAGGTCCCAATCTATGGACACCAGTCTGGGGAAGCCTTTAAATATAATTTCCAGCTCAGGAAAGGGAGGCCACGCCCGGCTTGCACAAAATGCAAAAATACAAAGAAAAAACACAAAAATTGAGCTTGGATTACGTTGGTATACATACAGCACATAAACACATGTTCACATTGGCCATAAAGCACACAAAACCTACAAGAAACAAAATGAACAAAAAACCCTGCTGTAACTAAATAAGTAAAAAGCAAGTGCATTTAAATAACTTCGGGTTCTTAGTAATACTGTTTTTGATCAAAAATAGCATAAAGGCCATCCCACCATCGTCAAGGTGCCCCTGATCGGGACAGAACCTACACTGTCTAATATTAAAAACCTTACCATGTGTCCAAATTGATCCCCATTCACTGGAATGGGTCCGGGTTTGGAATCAAGTTTGGGTACCATTCTGGCACTCAAACTAAACTTTTCTATAACATTTGGCAGAACCCGACGGACCCGAACATCCACGGGTCCGCCCATCCCTATCTATAACTAGTTGTTACAGATGGATTGTAATTACTACTTTCAGAAACTGGTACATTTGTATTTTTTATGATGTTTTAGTACTTGATACAGAACATATCTTTGTAAAAGGTGATACACCGCAGAAGTAATAGCAATGGCACAATACTTGGAATATCAATAGTAACAATCCATTTGTATACCCAGTACTCATGCAACTTGTGTGATTTTGATTATTTTTATTATGGAATGTTTTATTTTATACTGCATATTTTATATCGGTAACTTAAAACATGAGTCTTTACAAGATCTGGCAATTTGAAACACCTGGATAAAGCGTCACTTTACATGGTGCTGGATCTTGATTGAGGGAGCCCCCTAAAGTCTGTAAGTTGCAAAATGTCTTTTATGTGAAACTTTCAATAAGGATCAGGTGAGTGCGTGTTGTTACTGTCTATCCAATGGATTTATATTAAACATTTAATTTTGGATTTTTTGTCATGGTCTGATGTACTTATTAAAGGGGCACTGGAGCTGCCCATATCCGGTGCTTACAAGTTCTATAGTAAACAGTTTGCAAATGCACACTGCTTAGAAAACCTGTCAGCTATAAAATGTACAATTCCTCAGTTCTCGAGAATGGAGAGGATCTTTTATAAGTAAAAAATTGCTAATAAGTAAAAGTCCTTTGCTTTTGGGAACACTTTTTTAATTGTATCCATTTAAGAAATTGAGATAACCCCTCTAAACTTCCCGCTGCACATCTCCATTCGCAGCCAGTCTTAAAAAGATTATTTTTACTTCATTTACTTTAGGCTAGGTTAGCATTGCGTTAGTGCTGTCCGTTCAACGCATGCGTTAAACGGACTGCGTTAACGCAAGTGCCGGAAAAGATTGCGCTAACGCAGATGCTCTATCTGCGCTAGCGGTGACGGACCCAGAAACGCTGTAGCCCGCGTCCGTCAAAGAATGCCGATTATGGCATGCGTTGGCGGGCGATGTGCCTGATAATAGGGGTTAATGGCAGTGTTAACGGACTGCGTTACACCGCGTTATGCCACGGTGTAACGCAGTCCATCTAACGGACTGCCATAACGCAATGTGAACCCGGCCATAGACACACTGGGGCTGATTTACTAAAGTCATCTAACTTTGAGACAGAGCAACCTTAGACAGTCTTAAAATTTAGCAAAGAGTCTAATGCTGTTTGATTAATTTGGTGCATCTATAGCGTAGGTTTGCACCACCTATGAGTTGTCTTACTTTGATCAACTAATCTGCATTAAATTGTGGCACAAAAGTTTGGCGCACAGGATCGCAATGTGGACCGCATCCTTTCTCTGGCCTTTTCCCGTTAGGCCGTGCCCATATTTTGCACTTTGAAAAAGTGTCTAAAACACATAATCAAAGAGTTACAAGGTTTAAAAGACACTTTTTTGGCGTAAATTAAGCTTTATAAATCATCCCCAGTGTTTTACTACTGCTTACCTCTACATAGTTGTTTTTCCTCTTCGATCACTGCCAGGCGATACTACTTGGTGGTAATATATTCCCACTCCTTTTCTCCTTAGGCTTCAGATAATAGAGATCATTTTAGAATATCTTGTTCTTTTTATTTCGGGCAGCTCCAGCACATACTTGTTCTAGTGTTTTGATAAGTTGATTTATATTGGATGATAACGTATCTCCGTGCCTAAACTTGCAAGACCAAAGATAGGAGCAGATTTCCACTGTGATTCAAGAGAACTGAAAACATGAGTTTTGTAGTTAAGGCAGCGTTTAAAAAATCTGGTTCTGTAGCCAAAAGATTGGAAATACAAGCAACTCTTACGTTATTCCATGGGGCTGTGCACAAGTCCAATTTCCTAGTGGTCCAAGGAAAAAATTGGAGACATGTCGTCTAATTTGTATCCGAGTGTCTGAAGTGCAAGTCTATGGGTCCGTGGAAAACATCGCACCGCCCTTGGATGATATCTGGGTGCTGTCCAATTTTTATGGACTGACATAGTGGAGAAACTTTTGTTTTTTCGATCCACCTCCGAGAACAATTTATCGTATTCTGATCCCAGAGTCTGATCAGAAACATCTGATCATATTATATTGTAGTCTTGTTTTATATATGTCATTGTTTTCTGGTATTGTGATGTTCTAACAGATATAAACCTGGCCATAATAACAGCATTCTATCTTGGTATGAGGATAGCCCTCACAATCATTATCACCAAAGATCCTTATTTGTCTTCACACATGAATACCAGGAAGATAAGAACCAGGCCTCCTCATACAAAACATTTACTTGGTGTCTGTTTATGCCTTGTGAATCGGGTTGTAGATATTAAAACTACAGATCTGCAGATTTCAACTACAAGAAAGCCCCATAACTCTTATATAGCATATACATTGTGATGTTGATCTTGCTATATACACATTATTATAAACATATCCCGTTTAATTTTTCATGACTGTGCATAAAATCTAATAGATTTTTAATGAGGCTTCCAAATATAAGCCTAAAAGCCCCTTTCTGTAAATAATTTAGTTAAAAACTTATTATAAGGAGGATGAGAAGGGAAAACTTATACAGTACAAGTCCCTTATCCTAATGGCTGATTGTCCACAAATGCAGCTGGTCAGGTCACGGATGGGGTGAGTGCTCGTGGTGCTCAAAGTGTAAGGTGGCGGAGGGCGATAGCCGTGGACCACCTACTGCTCCATATCGCCGTGGCAATTTCCAGGCACATCGTGTCCCTGACCCAGTGTACTGTCATGTATGGGGGGCTTTGTAAGGGGTGACTGAGACTGGTATATGCCCCCACCCCTTTAAGCACGTTCTGGTTGAAGCTAGTACTAAATTATGTATGTTCAATGTTGTAGTTAAATGCTGTATCTAGTGCTGTTTAATGAAGAAGGTTACTTAGGGAAAGTGCAGTAACTTAATTGGGACACTAGACGGGGCACAGCAGGATTAGGTAATAGAAGCTTAGTATAGCAATTAGTTAATATAGGAGAGGCCAACTGTGGTTAAGACAGGAGCATTTCCTGAAAATGTACAGTGAAGGCTCGGAGCTGATACAGCTCAGAGGGGCAGGGAGCCCCAGGCATCCCGAAGGGCTTAAAAGCCCGAGAAAGCGCAGCAGCTACGCAACGTTTAAGGAAAAGGGCCAAGCCGTCCAGTGCCAGTGGGTCAGAAACTTACAGCTAAGAAATTGCAACAGGATAAAGACGCAGATCGCTCCAACATGTATGTGGCAGCTTTCCACATGGGCAGACGTCCTTCTGTCTGGCTCGAAGCAGATGAGGGAATTCCTAAGAGTAGTCATGCAAAACAGGGAGGATGCTGCAGTACCGAATGGTTCGGTACATCCCGGGGAAACCCTGGGAGGAACAAGTGAAGACAGAGGGAAAGTAAGGGATGCGAACAATGTCGTACTCTATGTTGATGCTGTAACTGATGTGGATGTGCTGAGATTGAAACCAAGTAAAGTTCTTCATTTACAGTTTGAAATGGACTCTGTCTCTTTGTGCTCAACAACACCAGCAGCCGAACTTCAGCAGCCCAGATGGGACCCTTACAGTACAGAGGGTGCAGCAGTAGGTATGCAAGAAAAGGGACATTGTTTATATGTGACAGAAGGCCAGGGCACGTGTAACTAGATATGTTCAGCTACGACTACGGCTCTGGCTCTGCCTTTCACATCCCTGACCCAGTGAACTGTCATGTATGGGGGGTGTCACATTCACTTGTAGGCCACAGGCCTCAGCTGTCTTTAGTTTTCCATATTCAGGAACAGGCGCAAACAAATCGGGAAATCTGGTTTGTTCCAACACAAAAGTTTACTGGACAGTTCAAGTACATCAGATTGTGACACGCAGCATCGGGTACAGCACCCTCCATTTCTTGTTTCCTTAATACAGTACATTTCCAGCTTTTCTTTCCATTCTGCTTGGATCCCTATGCTTAATATTCCTCTCAGCGCCAGGGATTTCCCATCCGGTTTAGCAGTATTGCCGAGATCCGTTACCTCTCCCTCGCGCTGTTCCACATCCATCTTCCTCTTTACAGAAGGGATTAAGGTGTTCTCCATAGCACCTGCTTTGAGCCTTAAGCCACGGTTGTTACAGGAATGTCCACGGGGAGTCTTGTAAGGCCTCATACCGCCCAGAATAATATGTACTCCTCGTTCTTTCTGCCACTGCACCTTGAATTTGATCTTGTCACACGACTCAACAAACTATCTGATCTACTATCAGGAAGTAATCTCCTTTTTACTAGCACTAGCTTCCTTCCACTATGGGCTAGTCTCAAACATTAATTGTATCTGTCCCTAATGTCCTAGCTTACCTACAGTTACAATCTATCTTTAATAGTCCAAAAAAAAGGTAGAAAAGAAGTGCACTTACCTGTGTATGCTAGTCACAATATTTATTCGGACATAATACAAAACGTGCAGGGAGGGATGTGAAAAAAGTGGACAACGGCCGTTTCGTGCCTCAGCACTTCAACGGGTCCAAACACTGAGAGGAAGTAAGGAGGATCTATATCCAAGTCCAAACGGCCTTCTGACCGTCCTCCCACTCCTATCAGTGAGGTAATACAATCACCTGTTACTCCAATGTGAACAGTGGAAAATAAACACAAATATACGGTTAAAACATCATTAAAAAACCAAGACATACAAAAACATGTGGAACATAGACACAACAGTAATCATTTTATAAATCTCTACATTTCTAAAGAAAGACTGTCATATCGATCCTTTCATTGAGGCCAAGGGGACCTAATGCATCTGCGCGCAAGATCCACCTCCCCTCTCTCTGCAATAGCAAGCGCTGCAGATCTCCGCCTTCTCGCGGTAGAGTAACTTTTTCCAACCCTGCAAATCGCAATGTCTGCACATTGCCTTCATGGTGAGTCCTGACATGGTTAATAAATCTTGGAACCCCCTTGCCAGTTTTAACAGAATTAAAATGTTCTCTTATTCTGATGAATAACGGGCGGATTGTTTTGCCGATATAGAAAAACCCACAGGGGCAGAGAATCACATATACGACATAAGTAGGTCTGCATGAAATAAATTCCCGTACTACATGTTGGATTGGGCCAATTCTAATATGCTTGCCAATAAGATGATAATTACAAAAATTACAATGACTGCATTTAAAATTTCCTTTTGGAGTACCCGCCATGAGCCAATTATTTTGGTCAGAAGAAAACCTGTTGCGTACTAAATGATCCCTAATATTTTTTTACTTCTGCGGCATGCAAAAAGGGGGCCTCTTTCTACCACCTCCCTCAGGTCCGCATCCTGATTTAGGATCTGCCAGTTCTTTCGAATCGCAGTCCTAATAGCAGCGTCCATCGGGCCAAATTCAAAACAAAAAATGAACCTTTTTTCTTTTTTCTTAGATCTATTTACGGACATTTCTTTTGAATCGGTATTAGTCGCCCTTTTTAACGCCCTATCTAAGACTGGCTGCGGATACCCTCTTTTTGTGAATCTCCTATACAACTCTTCTGATTGCTGTTTAAATCCTGCTGGATTACTGTTGATTCTTTTAACACGTAAAAACTGACTAAAGGGTAAAGCCTGCTTTGTGTAGCGGGGGTGGGCACTATTATAATGCAACAGTGAGTTTGTTGAAGAAGGCTTTCGATGTACTTCAGTGTGAATTGTGCCTTCAACTATCCGCAATTTGACATCTAGAAAAACCAGCTCATTACCCCCAAATTGTGACGTAAATCTCATATTCATGGTATTAAACGTCTCTAGATACTCCACAAATTGTGTGAAAGATTCCTGGTGTCCCTCCCATACTATGAAAATATCGTCCACAAATCTTGCAAAGAATTTTATGTGCTTGAGAAAAGGATTATACACAGAATAAACGAATTCTTCCTCAAATTTAGCCAAAAATAAATTCGCTAGAGTGCAAGCTACTGGGGTGCCCATGGCAACTCCCTCAATTTGTTTATTATCAAATTGAAATGCATTGTGTTCAAGGATAAAGGATATACCTTCACAAATGAAGGCAATGGTGTTAGTATCCGTGGGGGTGTTTTCCAGGATGTTTCTAATTGTATCGACACTCAACTTTTGGGGGATTCTGGTGTATAGACTTTCAATGTCAATTGAGGCCAGACAAAAATCTTCCTGCCATACAAAGTTTTTAAATGTGCCTAGAAAATCTCCCGTGTCCCTAACATAAGAGGGTATATCCCGCAAAACAGCGGGCGTAACAGCCAATCTAGGTAGGCAGACAGCGGCTCTGTGATGGACCCCACACCGGACACAATAGGATGGCCGGGTGGCTGCGTTAAAGACTTGTGAACCTTCGGGATATGGTACCAATGAGATATGGTACCAATGTAAGGGTATGTGTTCACGTTCAGGATTGCATCAGGATTTGGTCAGGATTTTCCATCAGTTTTTGTAAGCCAAAACCAGGAGTGGATGATAAATGCAGAAGTGGTGCATATGTTTCTATTATACTTTTCCGCTAATTGTTCCACTCCTGGTTTTGGCTTACAAATACTGATGAAAAATCCTGACCAAATCCTGATGCAATCCTGAACGTGGACACATACCCATACCATTAAGGTATGTGCACACGTCAGGATTTCTTGCAGAAATTTTCCTGACAAAAACCGGAGATTTCTGCCAGAAATCCGCATGCGTTTTTACCGCGATTTTACCGCGATTTTGATGCGTTTTTGGTGCGTTTTTTGTGCGTTTTTTTCCCAAATGCATAGAATTGCAGGAAAAACGCAGAACATCAACAAAAATAATGAACATGCTCATTTTTTTACCGTGATGCGTTTTTTTTTCACGGAAAAAAAACGCATCCATTCTAAATGATAGAATGCATAATGTATGCGTTTTTAATGAGTTTTTATAGCGATTTTAGCGTGAAAAAACGTGGGAAAAAAACGCGAAAAAACCTGTACGTGTGCACATAGCCTAAAGGTGGCCATGCAGCTATCAGCTGTCGGCTATCTCTCCTGACTTCCTCATACACATAAATGCTTGCATAGTGTTCCTGTGTTCTCTCTACAGAGCTGCTGCCAGAATCATCTGGCAGCTGCTTGTCTCCCTGACAAACAAAAGTATTGGGTGATGGAAATCCAACTCGTGACCCTTATGTCCTCGAGAGTTCAGCCATCTTTTATTTAATGTTTATCAGGGTCTTAAGAAACACAATGTATTTAATAATGTAGTTTACTTTTTCTGTGTATTCTAGATTTAAATTGTAAATTGACAAAGAAAGGTGAAAATATTCTTTAACATATTACTGAATAAATCTCACAGTATTTTGCCCTTAACCCCTTTGCCCCGAAGCCTGTTTTCACCTTCCTGACCTGGCCAATTTTTACAGTTCAGACCACTGTCACTTTATGAGGCTATACCTCTAGAACGCTTCAATGGATCCCCCTGATTCTGAGAATGTTTTCTCGAGACATATCGCACTTCATGATACTGGTAAAATTTCTTTAATATTACTTGCATTTATTTGTGAAAAAAAAGGAAATTTGGCGAAAATTTCGCAGTTTTCAAACTTTTAATTTTTATGCTGTTGAATCAGAGAGTCATATCTCACAAAATAGTTAATAAATAACATTTCCCACATGTCTACTTTACATCAAAACTATTTTTGAAACATAATTTTTATTTTGTTAGGTAGTTATAAGGGTTAACCCCTTATCGACATTGGGAGTGACAGAACGCCGATGTCGGACTCCCTCCCTTTGATGTGGGCTCCACGTCTTTCCCGGGACATGTCAGCTGTTTTGAACAGCTGACATGTGCCCACAATAGCCGCGGGTGGAATTGCAATCCAACCACAGCTATTAACCAGTTAAATGCCTCTGTCAAACACTGACAGCGGCATTTAAATGGCGCTTCTGATAATCGCGCCGGAAATATGCACACCGGTGACCTGCAGCACATGATTGTGGGTCACGGGTGTGTCAGCATGACAACCCGAGGTCTCCTGGAGACCTCTATGGTTGTCAGTGCCAGATTGCTGTGAGTGCCACCCAGTGGTCGGCGCTCATAGCAAGTCAGCAGTCTACTATATAATTGTCTAAGGGTCACTTCCGCCTTTCTGTCTGTCTGTCTGTCACGGATATCCCAAGTCGCTGATTGGTCACGGCAAAATGGCCACGACCAATCAGCGACGGGCACAGTCCGGTGGCAAAATGGCCGCTCCCTACTCCCCTGCCATCAGTACCCGCTCCATACTCCCCTCCAGTCAGCGCTCACACAGGGTTAAAGGCAGCGTTAACGGACCGCGTTATGCCGCGGTGTAACGTGATGCTGCTATTAACCCTGTGTGACCAACTTTTTACTATTGATGCTGCCTATGCAGCATCAACAGTAAGAAGATCTAATGTTAAAAATAATAAAAAAAATAAAAAATCATTATATACTCACCCTCCGGTGGCCCCCGGATCCATCCCAGGCCTTTCCTGCTCCTCGCGACACTCCGATGACCGGTCCATGCATTGCAGTCTCGCGAGATGATGATGTAGCGGTCTTGTGAGACCGCTACATCATCATCTCGCAAGACCGCAATGCACTCTTGGGACCGGAGCATCGCGAGGAGCATCGGTAAATGCCTCGGCTGGATCCGAGGGGCCGACGGAGGGTGAGTATATAACTTTTTTATTTTAATTCTTTTATAACAGGGATATGGTGCCCACATTGCTATATACTACGTGGGCTGTGTTAGATACTGCGTGGGCTGTGTTACATACTACATCTCTGTGCTATATACTATGTGGGCTGTGCTATATACTACGTGGCTATGGTATATATTATGTGGCTGGGCAATATACTACATCACTGTGCTCTTCTATACTATGTGGTCTGTGTTATATACTGCATGGGCAGTGTTATATACTACGTCTCTGTGCTATATACTACGTGGCTGTGCAATATATTACGTGGCTGTGCAATATACTACGTGGCTGTGCAATATATTACGTGGCTGGGCAATATACTACGTGGCTGGGCAACATATGACGTGGCTGGGCAATATACTACGTGTCTGTGCTATGTACTACGTGTCTGTGCTGTATACTACGTGGCTGGGCAATATACTACGTGGCTGGGCAATATACTATGTGGCTGGGCAATATACTATGTGGCTGGCCAATATACTACGTGTCTGTGCTATATACTACGTGGCTGGGCAATATACTATGTGGCTGGGCAATATACTATGTGGCTGGCCAATATACTACGTGTCTGTGCTATATACTACGTGGCTGGGCAATATACTATGTGTCTGTGCTATTCTCTACATGGGCTGTGCTATATACTACGTGGCTGGGCAATATACTGCGTTGTATACTACGTGGCTGTGCTATATACTACGTGGGCTATGTTATATACTACGTGGGCTGTGTTATATACTACATGGGCTGTATGCTACTTGGCTGTGCTATATTTTTCTGCTGTATCTGTGCATCATGAATCGTGGTATGTGTTAAAGAGGGACCACTGAGACTCTTTCACCCAGGGCCCTCAAAAACCTGGAGCCGGCCCTGGCTTCACTGGTTGGTCACACCCAGCAGCGAACAATCAGCGACAGGCGCAGACCGTCTGCGAATTGGCGTGGAATTTGAACCACACTTCGCTAATTGGTCACGGCCGCCCGAATCCTGTGTATAAATTGCATTATAATGAAAACTTCATAAATAAATTACATTTATATTCTAGAATACCCGATGCGTTAGAATCGGGCCACCATCTTGTTTTACTACATAAAGGCGATCTGAACATCGCATCTATGTAGCAGAACCGATCGGCCTATGGCAGCTTCTAGTCTCCTATGGAGACTATTGAAGAATGCCAAAAGAAAAAAAAAAGAAAAAAGAAAAGTTCAAATCACCCCCCTTTTGCCTCATTCAAAGTAAAACAATAAAAATAAAATGAAACATACACATATTTGGTATCGCTGAGTTCAGAATCTCCCGATCTAGCAATAAAAAAAGGATTAACCTGATCGCTAAACGGTGTGACGAGAAAAAAAGTTAAAACGGCCAAATTACGTTTTTCTGGCCACTGCGGCATTGCAATAAAATGCAATAATGGGCTATAAAAAGAATGTATCTGTATTCAACGTGTTTCTGAGTTTCAAAAAGAACTCCTTCATCAGGAAATGCCACATTTTTATTTCAATGATTTTTATGTGGCATTTCCTGATGAAGGAGTTCTTTGAAACTCAGAAACGCGGTGAATTAAGACCACTTTTAATAATACTTTTGGACTACATGATTCAGCAGCACAGAATTTGACCACGCTCCCCCTCATTGTATTTTTCAGACTATAAGACGCACCGGACCATAAGACGCACCCCAAATTTTCAGAAGGAAAATAGGGAAAAAAAAGAACGTGCCATATGGGGGTCCATCTTTCAGTCCAAATTCTGCTTACCAGTGAAGGGATCAGCACAGGTGGAGGATTAGTCACAGAAGTCGTTTGGTGGTCCAGGTTGGTGCGGTGGCCTCCGGGAAATCCCATTCCAGGTTGGTGCGGTGCTCTGTGCTGGGGCAGAGGTGGTGGCTCTGTGGTCCGGGGCAGGGGCTCTGTGGTCTGGGGCAGTGGCTGTGCTCCGGGGCAGGGGCTGTTCTTTGGAGCAGTTGCTGTGTTCCGGGGCAGGGGCTATTCTCCTGGGCAGGGGCTGTTCTCCGGGGCAGGGTCCGTTCTCCGGGGCAGGGGCCGTGTTCTGGGGCAAGGGCTGTACTCTGGGGCAGTGGCTGTGACAGCGGCTCTCTGTGCTCCATGGGGGCTCCGCCAGCATTTTGTCAAAGCCTGGAGGCCCCCACTCATCCATTAATGTCGTTGCGGTGGCCTCCGGGAACATGGCCTCCAGGAACATGGCCGCCGGGAAGATGGCCGCCGGGGCCGGTGCATGCTCACATTCAGATCTTGTTGCCGAGATCTCACCCCGAGATCTCAGGACGAGATCTTGTTGCCAAGATTTGAACCTGAGCGTGCATCGGCACTGTGACCATCTTCCCGGCAGCCATGTTCCCGGAGGCCACCGCAACATGGCATTAACGGATGAGCAAGGTCCTCCGGGCTTTGACGAAAGGCAGGTGGAACCTACATGGAGCACAGAGAGCTGCTGCCACTGTCCCGGAGCACAGCCTGCCACCACCACAGGGCCCAGCCACACCGCCACAGCCGCACCAGCCTGGGAAGGAGGCTGCATCGGGACCGCCGCTGCTGCCACTGCCACATGATTTGTAAGAATATCGCGACCATAAGACGCACCCCCATTTCCCTCCAAAAATTTTTGGGGAAAAAGTGTGTCTTATAGTCGGTAGACGGTAGTTTTTTTATGTTTTGGCGCTTTTACACAATAAAAACTATTTTATAGAAAAAATAATAATTTGTATCTCTTTATTCTGAGAGCTATAACTTGTTTATTTTTCTGCTGATAGAGCTGTATGGTGGTTGCTTTTTGTGGGACAAGATGACGTTTTCAGTGGTATCATTTTTATGTACAGTACATTCGTCTTTTTGATTGAGTTTTATTGCACTTTTTGTTCGGCGGTATGATGATAAAGCATTGTTTCTTGCCTCTTTGTTTTACGGTGTTCAAAGAAAGGGTTAACTAATGAGACAGTTTTATAGAGTGGGTCGTTACTAACGTGGAGATACCAAATATGTGTACTTTTATTGTTTGTTTATTTTTTTATTTACTTAAATAAATGTATTATATTTGTTTCTTTTTTTTTTTCTTTATTTGGGGATTTTTAAAAATATTTTTACACTTTCTAATATATTTTTTTTACTTTTTTACATTAACCCAGGATGGGACATTACTGTATAACATCAGATTGCTGATCTGATGTTCTGCAATGCATCTGCACTGCAGAACATCGAAGCAACAACTGACAGGCACAGTCACTACTGACAGCGGCATCAGAGGGGTTAAATGCCTACAATCGGTGCTAGCACCAATTGTGGGCGTTGCTGCAGGGGTGTCAGCTGTTACATACAGCTGACACCCGCATCCGATCACTGTGGTGCTCAGCCTGAGGCCACCCGATCGGTGTGCCACACTAGTACTGCTGTTTTGAAAGATAGGAGACAAAAAAAGCGCAAATAGGGTCTTATCCCCAGGATTGTTCTTAATCAATTGTGAGAGAACTGCTCACCTGGTAGTACACAGTACAAGCGTGTAGTTGTCAGCTGCTGCAGATCCACAGGTCGGCGTTGCGACCTCTCAGAAGATATCTTTGTGTGGAAACTTCCTGAAGAAGAAGCCTTTGAGCTTCGAAACGCGTTGAATAAACCACCCGAACACCCTAACAGTATATCTGGATCTATTATTTGTCGCAGCAGCGCGGATGTAATCCACATTTCATTTATTATAATAGTACTGCTGTTTGCAAGAACGTAGTTCCTGCAGAGCAGTACTAGTACGTCGCATGTTGGGAAGGGGTTAAACAAGCACTCCTCCTCCCTTCAAACTTTTTATCCTGTTAATATATTGCAGTCATCATATTATATAGCACTGTTGCACATACAATTGCTCATTTTGCCTTTCTACCCAGATAATTCTCTTTTCCATTAGGTCTATGACATCACGTGATAATAATAACTGACTAGCTGAATCCTTCTAAACTCTATGTAGAAACAGGAGGTCTATTTTCTCTGTATCAATTATAAGTCACTGCAAATGTTCCTGGGAGAGGGAGAAGCTGGGTCAGGACTCAGAGTTGAATATGGGAATGATAAATGCAGGGACAAGAGACTTCCTGTTTCTACATAGAGCAGAGAGAAGAGGAAAAATAGCTGGTTAGAAAGGCAAAATGAGCAATTGTATGTACTCAGTGATATATAATATGGTGATTGCAATATATTAAGAGGATAAAAACTTTGATGGGGGAGGAGGAAAGCTTCTTTAAGCACATATAATAAGACGTGAATGGAATCATGTTCATTAACATATTAGGGCTACATGCCCATACAAGTTTCATTGACTAATCTACCAAGAAACATCTGTAGGATAATGAATTTAATTCTCCAGGAAAAGTTCTGGTGTTACAGAGCTTTGAAGCTCACAGCCCTGTAAACACATGTGGGGTGTGGGGTCATATGAAAGGGGCTGCAAACCAGACCCTGATACACAGCCGATTGTAATGTAATACTGCAATAATCTAACCTCTGCACTGGATATTTCCCTCTGTGACTATTGCTTTGCATACATACGGATCGCCGATAGCTGCTACTGCGCAGGCGTGGCCGGACCCATTTTCAAACTGATTATTTTTTTTCTATATGCAAATTGCCTCTTCTGAGAATTTTCCTCTTCTAGGAAATTATGGATAACTTAAAAGAAAAGGATTAGATACTCATTATAGATGTAATCATGCTGCAGCGCAGGTGTCAGCGCTTGCCTGCAGAAGGGGATTATTTTTTCAAGAAATCTAATATTCATCATGCAAACTAAGGGGCAGGTCAGCGAGGGATCAGTGACCTGTCAGAAGCCATATTGATGAATACCTAATCAGAGTGGATCGCCCCCCTAAGGGCAGTGGGGTACTCGGTACCGGGTCCTTCGGTTCTCAAAGGGGGTTGTCACGGTGGCTGACCCGGTCCATGGCCCTCGGGACGTCCGTAGTAAAAGGGGAAAGGTCTTTAAAGGGGAAATGTTCGTGACGCCACCTGTGGTATTCGGTCAGGGTGACCGACGCTGCTTAGGGTTCCGCTGGGGTGATATTATGGCAGCTAGATGGTATACCTTCCCACAGGTGAAGTATGTCCCCAGGGCTTCCCAAAGTGTAGATGGTGGATGGTGTGAGGCGCTGTGAAGAGCGAGGACACAAGGTTGCAGTCTCTTTACCTTTTTACTGAAGATTTCAGCATCCACAGTCCAGAGCACCAGATCACAGGGCAGGCAGAGTCCAGCCGGTTTGGAGGCAAATCCAGAGTTCCCTTATCAGGTGGAAATCAGTAGCCTTCCTCTAACGCCTGAGTGTTGTAGTACTTTATTGCTGAGCCTCTCATAAGGTCCTCACAACTATTGTTGATTTTCTAGATGTTGTGTCTCTCTCTGTCCCCAGATGGATAGGACAAACCCATATGACCGGTGGCATGAGGCTTTTTACAGGGACTCTATCACGCCCCAGCCTCTCGTGGGTGCAACCTTGCCTCCTGGGTATAGGGCGGGCAGGTAACATGGAATTAGCTGTCCTGCCGGTCTCTGGAGCAAGGCGTAGAGACTGTTGCTCCCTCGGTGTTCCAGATACCGGGATCCTGCACCTCAGAAGGAGGCAGCCTGTGTAGGGCAGAACTCCTTCTGGTTTCCTCTCCTTTTGCTATGACTTCTTCTCACTGTCTACAATACAATTCTCTGTTCATGTCTCTTTCTTAGGATGCTGCCGCATGTGGGGCAGGCGCAGCTCCGTGTCCTTCTGTCTAGGCCTCTGACAGGATCCTACCCCTATCAGATGCAACTCCCTGAATGGAGCTCAGGCAGCAGCTAACTGGGAGAAGCCCAGCCAGCATCTGACTAATTTCCTTTCCAGACCACCAGTTTTACCTAATTGTGAAGAGTGCCCTAATAAATAGGAGCATAGCTCCCCCCGGTGGACTGGAGTATGAAATGTGTTGTGTGTTGGTGTTACCTGGTAGTGAGATCTCCTTTATTGTCTCCAAACGTAACATAACTCCCCCTTAGAGGAGAATGATATCACTGCAACGACCAGGACACTGGGGCGCTGCAAGAGCACCACATGAAGCCCACCCTACTATCCATCACGGGGCACAAGCATATCATTAACTGAAAACTGAAAATAAAGATTAAACAACAACCACAAGATGGATTTCATCAACGAAGGAATCATTTTAATCAGTATAATCAATTTTTGCTTTCTTGGCCTTTTTTCAGCAAATATGAATGATAGCACCAAAACTTTGTGGTTGGGTCAAGCCATTTATTGTCAAACTACTGTGTTTACTCTTTTTAAATCATAATGACAACCCAAAACATCTAAATGACCCTGATCAAATGTTCACATACCCCATTTCTTAATACTGTGTATTGCCCCCTCTAACATCAATGACAGCTTGAAGTCTTTTGTTGTAGTTGTGGATGAGGTTATTTATTTTGTCAGATGGTAAAACTGCCCACTTTTCTTGGCAAAAAGCCTCTAGGTCCTGTAAATTCCTGGGCTGTTTAGCATGAACTGCGCGCTTGAGATCTCCCCAGAGTGGCTCAATGATATTGAGGTCAGGAGACTGAGATGGCCACTTCAGAACCTGCACTTTGTTCTGCTGTAGCCAATGACAGGTCGACTTGGCCTTGAGTTTTGGATCGTTGTCATGTTGGAACGTTCAAGTATGTCCCATACGCAGCTTCCGGGCTGATGAGAGCAAATTTGCCACCAATATTTGCTGAAATCATGCTGCATTCATCTTTCCTTCAACTTTGACCAAGTTTCTTTTTCCTTTGTAGCTCAAACATCCAAAAAACATCAGCGATCCACCTCCGTGCTTTACAGTAGGAATGGTGTTCCTTTCATCATAGGCCTTGTTGACCTCTCTCCAAATGTAACATTTATGGTTGTGGACAAAAAGTTTAATTTTGGTCTCATCATCCAAATTACCTTGTTTCAGAAGTTTTGAGGCTTGTCACTGTGCTGTTTTGTATAATGTAGGTGAGATACTTTGTGGCATTTGCGCAGTAATGGCTTTCTTTTGACTCGACCATGCAGACCATTTTTCTTCAAGTGCCTCCTAATTGTGCATATTGAAACTGGCACACTGCTAGTTTTCAGAGAGTCCTGTATCTCAGCTGATGTTATTTGTGGGTTTTTCTTTGCATCCTGAACAATTTTCCAGGCAGTTGTGGACAAAATTTTAGTTGGTCTACCTGACCATAGTTTTGTTTTTTACAGAGCCCCTGATTTTTCATTTGCTAATCACAGTTTGCTGACTGGCATTATCAATTCCTTGGATATCTTTTTGTATCCCTTTCCGGTTTTATACAGTTCAACTACATTTTCCCGTAGACCCATTGACAATTATTTTGCTTTCCCCATGACTCACAATCCAGAAACGCAAATGGCTGGATGAAAGATGCAAGAGTCTGTCTGGATCCCAGAAACTCACTCAGCTTTTATGCACACACACTGATTACAAGCAAACCGGTCACAGGTGAGGATGACACCTTTAGTAGCCATTCAAACAATTTGAGTCAATTTGTGTCAAATTTTATCAGGCCAAAATCACCAGGGTATGTGAACTTTTGATCAGGGTCATTTGGATGTTTTAGGTTGTCATTATGATTTAAAAAAAGAAACCACAATAGTTTGACATTAAATGGCTTCACCCAACCACTAACTATGAGTGGAGAACAAGTTTTGGTGTTATCATTCATATTCACTGAAAAAAGGCAAAGAAAGCAAAAAATTTGCCAGAGTATGTAAACTTTTGAGCACAAGTGTATTTGTTTTGCCTAAAATACAAACAAAGGCTTTTTAGAGATCATTTCATCTTCAACTTGCTTAACTGTTCAGAATAGCAGTAATTTTGACCAGGGGTGCCCAAACATTTACATGCCACTGCCGGTCTCCATTCTCCCTATGATGGCATACTCTTTCTTAGCTATATATTGTAGGATAAAATTAGTCACTAGACTGAATTTTACTATGCAGTGGATCACCCCACATTAAATGCTTTTTAACATGCTTGCCAATGAACATCAGCGATCTGCGCACATATCCATGGTGGAGAATCTATTCCACATCGTAGCTGCTCTCCCCTTTGGTTAGTAGATAACTGTCTGCCATTCAGAACTGCTATGTAATAATAATGCCGCAGATATTTATGAACAGGACAGGATGGGATTAATATAACATGAATTATCAGGAGGAATATTTAGTTATTGTGTTAGTTCTTTTCAGTAATTTCATCATTTCCTGAACAGATGCTGTATTTTACTGTATATGGCATTCTTCAAAACCTGTCAAGTCTGTTGAATTACATATGTTTCAGCTAATAACATTCTCGTAGTTAAGTCGTAATGTCCCCAGTAATGTTAAACCCATTATTGTGCCAACCTCTGGTCTCCAGGTCTATTCTCTCAGAAAGAATAGGTCATCCACTAACCTCCAGTATAAGATAACTGAATAAAGACACAAATTAAAAATGGGAATTGTACTCTCATGCAAGTTGACAGTCGAAGAATTGACTTTGTATACAGCTCTGGCAAAAATTGAGAGACCATGCAAAATGTTCAGTTTGTCTGATTTTTCTCTTTATAAGTATATTTTTGAGTAAAATGTAAATTGTTCTTTTATTCTATAAACTTCTGACAACATGTCTCCGAATTTCCAAGCAATAAATTTTGTATTTTTTTCTGACAAAGAAAAGTGGTCAAAATAAAAAAAAAAAACAGTGCTTTCAGACCTCAAATAATACAAAGAAAGCAAGTTCATAATAATTTAGAAACAACAATACTAATGTTTTAACTCAGGAAGGGTTCAGAAATCAATATTTTGTGGAATAACCATGATTGTTAATCCCAGCTTTCATGCGTCTTGGCATGCTTTCCTCCAGTCTTTCACACGGCTTCTGGGGCAGAAATGTAAGCAGTTCTTCTTTATTTGATGGCTTGTGACTATCCATCATCCTTTTGATTACATTCCAGAGGTTTTCAATGGGGTTCAAGTCTGGAGATTGGGCTGCCCATGACAGGGTTTTGATGTGGTGGTCTCTTAATTTTTGCCGGAGCTGTACATTGAATGGGAGTGTACTCGGGACTACAGAACAGGAGAAGGACTTGAGTATTCTGGTTACAAGTAACTAATCAGGGAACCTTGTCGACGGTGGGATGGGTTTTATGCTATTTTTGATCAAAAACAGTATTACTAAGAACCCTGTGTTATTTACAGTAGGGTTTATGTTGTTTTGCTTCTTGTAGGTTTTGTGTGCTTTATGGCCAAAGTGAACATCCGTTGATGTGCTGCTTGAATACCAACTTAAATCAAGCTCAATTTTTGTGTTTTTTTAACAAGTCAGCTGAGCAGCAGTACTCAATGTCAAGCAGCAGCCGCAAAAGCAAATACGATTTTAGGGTGTATAAAAATAGATAAAATCCCACGACTCCAACATATTATTACCTCTTTATAAATCACTGGTGAGGCCACATCTAGAATATGGGATCCACTTTTGGGCTCCACATTTTAAAAAGGATATTCAGAAGTTAAGAGTCAGTACAAAGGTGGGCAACTAGATTATTACAAGGGATGGAAGGCCTCTCGTGTGATGAGAGGTTGGAAAAGTTGGGCTTGTTTAGCCTGGAATTAAGACACCTCAGAAGAAATCTAATTTATATGTATAGATACATGTGTGGTCAGTACAGAGGACTGGCACATAACTTATTCCTTCCAAAGACCATTCTAAGGACCATTGGGCACTCATTACAGGTGGAAGAACGGTGATTCCAACAGCTAAATGGGAAAGGGTTCTTTACAGTTGGAGCAATCAGAATGTGGAATGCCCGACCACAAGAGGTAGTAGCGGCAGACACTATAACAGCTTTTAAAAAAAGGCCTGGATAATTTCCTCGATACACATAACATTGTGGGTTATAGTTAAATTAGTGACAAAATGTACAATTGACGGAGAAAGGTTGAACTTGATGGATGCTTTTCAACCTATGTAACTATGAATGTTTTTGCCATGTCACCAGTCCTCTGAGCACATCATAAATCAAGTCAGTAACATATGAACTCCAGTGGCCATTAAGCCTATATATCTCTGACTTTATGATGAGTTCACTGGACTGGTGTTGTGACAGAAACACTAAGTCCTGTGATAAAACAGACAGGGAAATGTTTTACTTCAGAAATTAGCAGCTGTGAGCCCGTTTTGTCATTATACTTCCATATCATAAGTGACTTATACCCCCTACCCTGGCTAGGAGATGTGGTATGTGTCGACCATGAACTGTAGCAGCTCTACATGGTCAGACACAGCCATTACACAGTACATAGCAGGGGCACATTTATAAGATTATCTCGGCACAGGAACATTTTTTAATACATCCAATTGTAGAACTTATTCTTATTCCAAGATCTATTATTTTAAATGTACTTTGTTCTTGGGACAACCTCTTTAAGGATCCTTATCTATTAGCCAGAGTGGAAAGCAACCACAAGGAGCTGAGTTCTCAATTTGGAGCACCCAACACATCCATGCATTACACCTATTGCCCATAGGTTTGAGTTATTACCATGCAATACCTTTCTTTTCTTTTGTAGCCCTGCAGGAGAATTGAACACTTGCACATTTTACAACCAATCACTAAGGATCCCCATGGTCAATATTATTGGAAGTCACTGTTAATGGTAAATCTCTTTAATCATTCTCACAATCTTATACTTTGTAATTTGACATTTATATTTCCACATGGCTCTTTCTACATTTTTTCTTCACAAAAGCTTATGCAACAGTTTACTCAATTATTGATAATTTAATCTAACAACCTCTTTGGGATCTGACCTGATTTAACAGGAATATATGAAAGGTGTATCAGCCGATTTCAAAGCTCATAGTGGATCAACATTCATCCTTGTGTTTATGTTGGAGGTGTCTGAAAATATGAAAGGAATATTGACATGAATACGATGTAACTCCAGAATATTATTATGCCTTCAGGCAAACAATAAACCTGGCAACAACCCAGCTTTCTTCTTTCATCCTCAACACCAAGAACCGTATTACAATGTACAATTTTGACTTAGATCAGTTTCAGAATTGATTTGCCATGATTGAACGAGATGTTGAAAATTCTTGGAGGGGAGATAGCCTCGGGGAGAGAATTTCAACATTCTACTACTTGAAAGAGTTTCCTCTGTATCAGAATACTTACTGTAAATCTGTAGATTGATGTGCATAAAATAATACCTAACCTTGTCATCATCTGTGATTACATCCATGTTTCTCAAGAGTGTGAATAGGGTAAATTATCAACAGATGGGTTCCAGCTATATGATTCACCTTTGTGGAAGATCTCAATTATAATTGTAAAAATTCCTCAGATTCTTTCAGTTGCAGGAGATGGCATTGCACAGAAGGGATGACACTACTGAATAGTATAGAATAAAGCAATGTGTCTAAGGTAACTTGGAGGAGGATTTTACTACTGAAACTAGTGGTATAGATGTATAGGACAAAAATAAAAATGATATCTGTCTTGTAGTAATCTGATTTGCCAGAGCTGAGACATCAAGCTTTGAAGCCACATTAGCCCTGAAGCAGGGCCGGACTGGCCATCGGGCAGTTCTGGCAAATGTCAGAAGGGCCGATGGCAGTCGTGGGCCGCTCGCCAGCGCCGACTCACCCCCCCCCCCCGCCAGCGCGGGGTGTATTATACTAAACAAGCAAAATGCTGCCTATTCATCGAGTGATTGGATTGTTTATGTGGGAACAGAAATCCTTGCTCTCAGCAGCATATCGCCGGTGTAAACTGTAATGGTGCTGCTGATAACATGATACTGTATGGGGACAGATTGATCTAATTGTGATTGTTCTGTTCCCTTCATTCTTTCTCAGTTGGTGTAAAGAGGCCGGGAAACAAGCAAACGACTTCACTATTGTCGATCCCACTCGTTTAGTGGCCTGAGATCAGCAGAAATGCTTCGCAGGGAGACCAGGCAAGGATGATGACAGTTGTAGTTAGCACCTGGCGCCTGGGAATAGCGCTAATTCAACTGCTTTTCCCAGCCACCAGAGCATTTAATTCTGGTATGTGTAATGATTTTTAGGGTTGATGTCAGCTGTGTAATGTCAGCTGCTATCAATCCCTTGTGTAAGTAATGGAGAGGTGTCTATCAGACACCCCCCACTACTAGCCCAGACCTGGCGAGATCCAGCGAATCTCAAGAGCGGTGACGGTAGTAACAATACCACTCTTCACAGTCGCCGAGCTCAGAGCAAGACCTGGAATATCTGAAGAGCGGTGACGTTTCTGATGTCACCGCTCTTCAGAGTCACCGGGTCTCGCGCTGCGTAGCGGAACCAAAAGTGGCTGCAGGCAAAGTTTATGGAGCATCAGAATGAGGTTACATAGCCTTTGGTCGTCTCAATCCTTCATTATCTACGAGATCCAGTTATGTAGGTAAAGTAGCGGCTTTTCTTGGTACTGCAACTATAAGCAATAAATAGGACCGAGCTGTAATGCTGGATACAGCTGTAATTATATGTTATATAGTCGTGTTACGCTCCCCTCACTTATTGCAACCTACAAGTGTACAAAGATATTATACAGTCACCATGTGAAAAGTGGGCCTGTGTAACTTCAAATGCCAGGGCTGCATTTTAGTCCCAGTCCGGCCCTGTCCTGAAGTAACTTATGGGCATGTTGAATGGAGACAGCTGATACACTCAAGTGCATCGACAAGCCCCCAATGCACTTCCAAGCTAATTTGTATTTTTCAGTACAATTTAATGCACATTATTTTACTATAGATTTATGCGAATATAATCATTCTGAATCTAAGGGCTACAAATCTTTGAAAATAGCCTAGACAGTAAATGATAGAAGAGCAAAAGGGTAACAATGTTTTGAACGTTTCACTTTCAGGCTCCATGTCTCATTATTCACTTCTGCTTTGAACTTGAGACTGCCATCATTTTATAGACAATCATCTTGGGTATCTCATACTTAAAATTGACTTGCTGCTGTTTAGCACATGATTAGTTATACAGATTCTTGTCATGTCACTGCATTGTTAATGTTTTGCTGCTAAAGATCTACATTTTAATTTACAGTATTTTGGTTGTATTTTGTAAATCCACCTTTGGCTTTCAACACTGCCTGAATCCTTCTGGACATGCTCTCCATCAGATTAAAACATGTGTCCACCAAAATCATATCCCAGGTCTCTTCTACACTTTCCCCAAATTAGTGCATACTGGTCGACTCACCTGGGTATGTTTACAGGTTTTTCTCCCATTCTACCCACAAGTGTTCGATTGGGTTGAGGTCTGGGGACTGTGGGGGCCATTCCAGCACCTCTACTTCATTGTCACTGAACCGTTTCTTCGCCAGTCTTGATGTATGCTTCGTATTGTCCTATCGGAACACTCTGTCGTCCTTTTCATACTCGCAGTACTTGCGTGCATGAAGTAACTCATCTTGTAGGATACTCACATATAGCTCATCAATAGTGGTCAAGTATCCAATGCCTTTGGCTGTGAAACAACCCCATATCATCAGGCGTCATCCACCGAACTTGACATTTCTTTCAATTTCTCAATCGATTAGCCCGTTTCCCTTGTTTCTTTTAGACCCATTCGCACCTCTTATAGCCTAGTCTATTGACTTTCATGTCATCGCTCCAAATCACACGTTTCAAATCTTTAAATGTACAATTTTTGTACTTGTTTGCAAACTCAAACCAACACTTTTTGTGACAGTTTTGAAGTTGAGGCTTCTTCACCTTTTTTCGGGCCATCATTCCAGACTTGTGTAATGTGAGTCATGCTGCGCTTGCATTGACATCTGTGATCTCACTATTACGAAGCATACGAGCCACCTCCACTTCCATGTTTGTCGCCCCAGAACTGATAGACCTTGGGATGTGCCGACTTGCTGACTCCGATATTTTGCCTGGATGTCCATGTTTTGGCTTCTGAATGGATGGATGGATGGATTTCATTTTGTATTCTTCCAACTATCATGGCACTCACATGATGCAGTTTGACAATTTTCTTGGCCAAGAGACCGCTATTGATGAGCTGGATGATGCTGTTTCTCTTTTCTTCAGAAATCTTCTTCATGGCTGCTCCTCGATTCGAACCAATGACCGTTCACTTGGGAATCAACCTAATAACACACTGAGCTATTAGGGAATGCAAGAACAGGTTGTATTTTGTAGTATTCAGGAAGAAAAATATTTTTCCACCACCAGGAGCAAAACAGTAACAATGCAGTGACATGACAAGAATATGCATAGCTAATCATATGCTAAATAGTTGCAAGTCAAATTTATGTATGATATAGCCAAGATGATTGTCTATAAAATGATGGTCATCTCAAAGCAGTAGTGGATGGTGAGACATGGAACCGGAAAGTCAAAAGTTCAAAACATTGTTACCCTTTTGCTCTTCACTGCATACTGATCAGACTGAACCCCCGTTGCTCCAATGCAGGTTGCCCGGTGATCTCCTGTGATAATTTGCAACGATCAGGTGCCTGGAACGGAACATCCCCATCATTTCATCTGATTACGTTCCATTCCAGTCTCCTCCTATACTAGCAGAGAACACCAGAGTAGCTTGTTCCAGAGATAACAGTTTAACCTGGTGAATTTAGCTTCACTTTTCTTTTATATCATTTACTGCCTGGAGATAGTTTTTTTTTACAAACTCATTTAACCCCTTCCCGACCCATGACGCCACGTAGGCCTATGTGGCGTCATGGAAAGATCGCATCCCTGCAGATCGGGTGAAAGGGTTAACTCCCATTTCACCCGATCTGCCGGGACAGGGGGAGTGGTAGTTTAGCCCAGGGGGGGTGGCTTCGTGGTTACGATCGCTCTGATTTGCTGTTGAAAGTGAAACTGCCAATCAGAGCGATTTGTAATATTTCACCTATTAAAACTGGTGAAATATTACAATCCAGCCATGGCCGATGCTGCAATATCATCGGCCATGGCTGGAAACACTAATGTGCCCCCACCCCACCCCACCAATCGCCCCCCCAGCCCTCCGATCTGTCCGGTACACTGCTCTGGCTCCCCTCCGTCCTGTGCTCCGCTCCCCCCGTGCTCTTGTCCGCTCCCCCCGTGCTCCAATCACCCCCCCCGTGCTCCAATCACCCCCCCTGCACTCCGATCCACCCTCCCGTGCTCCGTTCCACCCCCCCGTGGTCCGTTCAACCCCCCGTGCTCCGTTCCACCCCCCCATGTTCCGTTCCACCCCCCTGCGCTCCGATCCACCTCCCATGCTCCGATCCCCCCCCCGTGCTCCCCCCCACCCCATCATACTTACCGATGCTGCCGGGGTCCATCCATCTTCTCCCTGGGCGCCGCCATCTTCCAAAATGGCGGGCGCATGCGCAGTGCGCCCGCCGAATCTACCGGCCGGCAGATTCGTTCCAAATACCTTTAGAATTAGGCTATGTGCACACGGTGCGGATTTGGCTGCGGATTGGCCACTGCGGATTCGCAGCAGTGTTCCATCAGGTTTACAGTTCCATGTAAACCTATGGAAAACCAAATCCGCTGTGCCCATGGTGCGGAAAATACCGCGCGGAAACGCTGCGTTGTATTTTCCGCAGCATGTCAATTCTTTGTGCGGATTCCGCAGCGTTTTACACCTGTTCCTCAATAGGAATCCACAGGTGAAATCCACGCAAAAAACACTGGAAATCCGCGGTAAATCCGCAGGTAAAACGCAGTGCCTTTTACCCGCGGATTTTTCAAAAATGATGCTGAAAAATCTCACACGAATCCGCAACGTGGGCACATAGCCTTAGGGTTAGAGTTGGAATTTGGGTTATGGCTACAGTTGGGATTAGGGTTAGGGGTGTGGGGGGGTTAGTGCTGGAGGTAGAATTGAGGGGTTTCCACTGTTTAGGCACATCAGGGGTCTCCAAACGCAACATGGCGCCACCATTGATTCCAGCCAATTTTGTATTCAAAAAGTCAAATGGTGCTCCCTCAATTCCGAGCCCCAACGTGTGCCCAAACAGTGGTTTACCCCCACATATGGGGTACCAGCATACTCAGGATAAACTGCGCAACAATTACTGGGGTCCAAATTCTCCTGTTACCCTTGTGAAAATAAAAAAATGCTTGCTAAAACATCATTTTTGAGGAAAGAAAAATGATTTTTTATTTTCACGGCTCTGCGTTGTAAACGTCTGTGAAGCACTTGGGGGTTCAAAGTGCTCACCACATATCTAGATAAGTTCCTTGGGGGGTCTAGTTTCCAAAATGGCGTCACTTGTGGGGGGTTTCTACTGTTTAGCCACATCAGGGGCTCTGCAAACGCAACGTGACGCCCGCAGAGCATTCCAAAAAGTCTGCATTTCAAAACGTCACTACTTCAATTCCGAGCCCCGGCATGTGCCCAAACAGTAGTTTACCCCCACATATGGGGTATCACCGTACTCAGGAGAAACTGGACAACAACTTTTGGGGTCAAATTTCTCCTGTTACCCTTGGGAAAATTAAAAAATTCTGGGCTAAATAATTATTTTTGAGGAAAGAAAACGTATTTATTATTTTCACGGCTCTGCATTATAAACTTCTGTGAAGCACTTGTGGGTTCAAAGTCCTCACCACACATCTAGATTAGTTCCTTTGGGGGTCTAGTTTCCAAAATGGGGTCATTTGTGGGGGATCTCCAATGTTTAGGCACACAGGGGCTCTCCAAACGTGACATGGTGTCCGCTAATGATTGGAGCTAATTTTCCATTTAAAAAGCCAAATGGCGTGCCTTCCCTTCCGAGCCCTGCCGTGCGCCCAAACAGTGGTTTACCCCCACATATGGGGTATCAGCGTACCCAGGACAAACTGGACAACAACATTTCGGGTCCAATTTCTCCTATTACCCTTGGCAGAATAGGAAATTCCAGGCTAAAAAATCATTTTTGAGGAAAGAAAAATTATTTTTTATTTTCATGGCTCTGCGTTATAAACTTCTGTGAAGCACCTGGGGGTTTAAAGTGCTCAATATGCATCTAGATAAGTTCCTTGGGGGAACTCCAATGTTTAGGCACACAGGGGCTCTCCAAACGCAACATGGTGTCCGCTAACAATTGGAGCTAATTTTCCATTCAAAAAGTCAAATGGTGCGCCTTCCCTTCCGAGCCCTGCCGTGTGCCCAAACAGTGGTTTACCCCCACATATGAGGTATCGGCGTACTCGGGAGAAATTGCCCAACAAATTTTATGATCCATTTTATCCTATTGCCCATGTGAAAATGAAAAAATTGAGGCGAAAATAATTTTGTTGTGAAAAAAAAGTACTTTTTCATTTTTACAGATCAATTTGTGAAGCAACTGAGGGTTTAAAGTGCTCACTAGGCATCTAGATAAGTTCCTTGGGGGGTCTAGTTTCCAAAATGGGGTCACTTGTGGGGAAGCGCCAAAGTTTAGGCACACAGGGGCTCTCCAAACGCGACATGGTGTCCGCTAACGATGGAGATCATTTTTCATTCAAAAAGTCAAATGGCGCTCCTTCCCTTCCAAGCCCTGCCGTGCGCCCAAACAGTGGTTTACCCCCACATATGAGGTATCAGCGTACTCAGGACAAATTGGACAACAACTTTCGTGGTTCAGTTTCTCCTTTTACCATTGGGAAAATTAAAAAATTGTTGCTAAAAGATAATTTTTGTGACTAAAAAGTTAAATGTTCATTTTTTCCTTCCATGTTGCTTCTGCTGCTGTGAAGTACCTGAAGGGTTAATAAACTTCTTGAATGTGGTTTTGAGTACCTTGAGGGGTGCATTTTTTAGAATGGTGTCACTTTTGGGTATTTTCATCCGTATAGACCCCTCAAACTGACTTCAAATGTGAGGTGGTCCCTAAAAAAAATGGTTTTGTAAATTTCGTTGTAAAAATGAGAAATCGCTGGTCAAATTTTAACCCTTATAACTTCCTAGCAAAAAAAAATTTTGTTTCCAAAATTGTGCTGATGTAAAGTATACATGTGGGAAATGTTATTTATTAACTATTTTGTGTCACATAACTCTCTGGTTTAACAGAATAAAAATTCAAAATGTGAAAATTGCGAAATTTTCAAAATGTTCGCCAAATTTCCATTTTTATCACAAATAAACGCAGAATTTATTGACCTAAATTTACCACTAACATGAAGCCCAATATGTCATGAAAAAACAATCTCAGAACTGCTAGGATCCATTGAAGCTTTCCTGAGTTATTACCTCATAAAGGGACACTGGTCAGATTTGCAAAAAACGGCAAGGTCTTTAAGGTCAAAATAGGCTGGGTCATGAAGGGGTTAAGAGAATCTGCCTAAAGAACCCTAAGGAAATCCTGATAAATCCCAAAATGTCTTAAGTGTTTTGGCAAGAAGTGTTTTGGTGAAGACTTTTTTCTTGTCCCTAAAATTAGTATAGTTTAGACTGAGATCCCCGGAGTTTCGGATTATCTACGTTAATGGACCATAATAAAGGCTGTGCATGACTGAACCATAATTAAGGCTGTGTATGAGTAGATCAAAAATTAACTTGCAGATTTCTTGCATACATGGTTGACAGTAAATTGAGGCATTTCTACTCAAGTGTAAAAAAATTAAAGAATAAAGTTGTTTTACACGCATTTGAATACATTTATTTGTTATGAAAAATACACTGATAGCAAAATGTTCTTATCTTCAAGACATTCCCTGAAACTCCCTAAAAATCTATTAGGGTCAGTAGACAATAGCAGGATGGCTCAGTGGTTAGAATTATTGTCCTGCGGCACTGACTTCCTAGGCTTGAATTAGACAAGGTACATGACATGTATGTTCTCCCTGTGTTTTTTTTTTGGGGGGGTTTCTTTGGGTACTTTGTGAAAATAAATTTGATGTTGTGTCTCTTTCAACATATAAAGAGCTGATCATTGACCTCACCAGAAATGTGAGAGTGAAACAGATAAAGCACAGTGTGAACTTTACATTTTTTTGAGAAATATGTAAATAAATAGTACGGATATGTTACTGTGAAAATGACAACAATGTGATTTTTCCGGTATATTGTTGATACATTTGGCATGCAAAACACAGTTATGTGACTTTATTTCCTTGATAGTTGTAGCTTTAGTCGTTAGCTCGTCAGTGAGGGGGATGTTGCAGTCACTTTCCAGATACTGTATACTGGGATTTACTAGATGAAATAACTTATTCTTCCACATGATAAACATAACGCAGATCAAGAAATGCACCTTATTTTCTTGTAAGATCTACCAAAACATACATTTGTCTCCATACGACAGAACTAGTTAATGTGGTTCTAATACACAAACATTTGCAGCCATTATAGTTTGTAGAAAATGCTGAAGCTAACAAAAGTATTCTGCCATTCTCAAATCCCTCTCCAAACCTCTACACATCCAATCTGAGACAGGGAGGCGCTGGCTGTCTCCGTCTCCAGGTGTTCATTATCCCAGGTGATTGCCAGGCTACTTAACTGAGCTGCTTTTCCCAGATCTCTAACAGTCGTAGGTTCAGCTATTGTGTGACTTGTGTTCTGTATCTTGATCTTTCGTTGCCTGACCTTGGACCTCGTTTTCACCATCCATCTGTTTAACCCCTTCTCCACTGACCCACCATCCTCTGGGTATTCTGACTTCACAACATTATCTGACTATGCTTTTGTCTCTTCCTTCTGTTTATGATGTACCCTTCTGTCTTCTGTCCTTGGACTCCTTGACTATCCTAACTCACGGCTTGGCAGTGAGAAGTGACTAGCGTCACATATACTCTCAATTTGTAAGGCTTCATCCGGGATATATTGTGTAAGATAAATTTCTTTATGCTAACCTGTGGGCATTATTAGAAACTGTCTTCTAGCTATGTTATCAGAATTAGTTCTATGTTCTTTAGTTTATAAAGTCCCTGGAGCTATATAGGCGCAGAGATAACACTCAAACTGGTTTGACACTACCGTTATTATTCGAGAGCAGATGAGTGTGAACAGACAGGAGAGCACCTAAATAAAAGGTTCCGCCTCTGTAGCACTTGCGGGAGCAGCAAAAACTAGATTCAAATACTATACTATTAGTCATGCTGTAAAGAAAATGGTACAGTAAAGTAAGTTTAAGCACGTCTCCTGTCTATCATTGTCAGCAGTTTTTCAGGGTCAAAATTGCTGACAGACTCCCTTCAAGCAAGCGGAAGTCAGAGTTAAGTGCATCGTAATGTACATTGCAATATTGTGTATGTCTATATAAAAGGTACAAACATCTTTTATCTAATAGATTACAATTGCAATTGGTATCCACACCTAATAAAAAAATGCTACCTGTGTAATTATTGCATTCTGAAGATACATTAGCTGAGTGCTTAGTGTTTGAAAGTAATTTCTGGGCACTTTTCTGTTGCAAAGATGCATCTAAGTGCATTCTCTGGGTAGATAATTCTCTTAATGTAATGTTCTTTATAGAGTTCCTTTCTATCCTTTTGCCTATTTTTGAACAGTAAAAGCTTCTTAGAATAGGCGATAAGGAGGGCTGCATTTAAGAAGGAAAAGTTTGAAAATGACTTGTAATTTTTACATATTTATATTGGAACATATTTTTATACAATTCCTTGAAATCTTCCAGTTTTCTGTCTAACCACTGAGCCTCATAGTAGGCTGACATGTCCTGTTCTGTAGAGATGAGTTATTATCATCACAGGCCAAATTGCAATGAAAGATTACACTATTATTATAAAGCAGAAGGAAGATAACACAGGATTCAATATTGCTAATATGTGATAAAAGTAGCTCATCTTCTCCTCCCTCTTCAACCCTTCCTGCACAGTGGCTTGTGCAAATGTCACAGAGCATGACCAATGAAATCCCCTATAGAGGTCGATTGGTCTTGATGTTCTGATGGTCTTCTTGTTTGCTGTTGGTAGTGTTTTCCTGTAAAAGTGACCATTCACACAAAAAAAGTTGTGACCATTGAGTATACTGTGGAGTAAAGAGGACTTGCTCATGGTGATAGGCCAGAAGAATCCGTATCTCACTAGATGGAAATGTAGAATGAAAATATCCTGACACAGTTTCACATAACATTTGTAAAAAACAGTTTTCAGCATGTCTTTTCACGCAGACTAATCCAGACAGAAAATGACAGTGCAGAATATTAAATTATGGAAGACTGCTAATGTCTAAGTACTGCTTTAAAATATCCCTAACAGATGTATAGATCATAAAAAATAAAGATTGTAGCTTTTCTAGAAAAACTAATGCAAATGATAATGAGAGCAACTTGTACTGGAGAGCTGTCAGGAGACTCTCAATGGTTGTTACATTACAAGTCACAGTCACGTTCTCTAATTTTCATGCAAACTTTTTTGAATAATTGATGTGTCATTCTGTCACTGTCTTCTGTAAGGAAGGGGGCCTCAAACTATCTCTGGAACTGGGACTCTAACTGTCCTGGGGGTACTCTTGAAGGTAGAGAGGCCTGAGTCTCGGACCCTACTATTCTCCTGTTAATGTACTAAGCTGTCCCCTCCCCCAGGAGGCCTGGGAGAGATGTGTTAGAGTATAAAAACATATGACAAACAGGGATAACAAAAAGAAACTTACATACAAAAACACTCACCAAGGGTAGAGAGGAATTTAGGTAAGGATAGAAAAGTACAAACCAAATGGGAATAGGATAATGGAGAAAGCATACACCCCAAAACAGCATACAACAATCTCCAGCAGCAACTACGAACTCCAACTTCAGCACACCAACTCCAGCAAGCCAGGAAGTAAACTTTCACAAGCAGGGATGAGTAGGTCTGGCCAGGTTTTATAGAGAAAGAAAATGAGTAAGTCAGGAGTAGTTGTGATATGGAGCTGCATGTTTCTAACTAGCATACAAAGAGTAGTTAGCCTCTTCCGCAACAAAGGATACGAAGTCCATTTAGTATCAGGAACAAAACACACAGGCTAAATGGAAGACCTGCGATTCACAATACTTAATGATCGCCTTATCCCAGATCTGCCAGGAGGATGTGACACACTTGTGACATTATGTCACTCAAAGGAAATCAAATTATCAATGTTATGCATTCATAATTTACAGGATATTAATATTGTTTGCAGTAGGTAAATTAAAGGGGTTTTCACAAGAAAAAGGTTAATTTTAAAGTTGATTTTAATCAATACATCTTGGAATTATAATAACCTGACTCGGACTGGCCCATAGGGTAACAGGGGAATCCACCGGTGGGCCCCTGTGCAGATCTGGGCCCCCAACCCCACTATATGGACATTATGTGGCATAATTAAATTGATTCACTCTGTACATAAAAAAGCAGCATCTCATCATTCATTACCCAAACTACACAGTTTATTATTATATAGAGATATAGGTAAATTTGTATGCATGTGAAAAGTGGACCCCCACAGTCAGTTACTGGTGAGCCCTTAGCACCCCAGTCCGACACTGATAATAACTTCCACAATTGAATGTGTTTAAACAAAATGTTCCTGTGCTGAGATAATCTTATAAATGTACCCCTGCTGTGTACTGTGTAATGGATGTGTCTGACCGTGCATACCACAGGATGTGTCTGACCGTGATCATACCACAGCTCCAGGAAAGCAAAAGAGAGTATACAGATAGCACAGCATGGGATCACAGCTGATTCTTTTTCTGAGATAAAGAATTTCCTTGACTGTTTTAAAAATTTTTTTTACCTCAATGAATTATTTGCAATCCCATGCTGTAATGTCTGTATACTCTCTTTTGCTTCCTCCCCTGCCTAGGAGATGTGATCAGACCATGTTCCTGCATGTTCAGACACGGCCATTACACAGTACACAGGACACATTTATAAGATTTTCTCAGCACAGGAACATTTTTTTTTTAAACACATCCAACTGTGGAAATTATTGTTATTCCAAGATCTATTGGAAAACACCTCCAAGTAGCTTTACATAAGATTAAGTTTGTGCCTGGTAATTTACTGCAGTCCTATTCACTTGATTTGGACTGAGCTTTTGTAAGTTGCAGTACAACCAGGTTTATGGTGCCCTGCCTGATAAGCCTTAATGGAAATGCGGATAACCAAAGAAGCTGGGACCCTCATCAATATTAAGTTATAATATTAATGTCCAGGCAAATCCCTTTGACTATCAGATTCTACAGAGATCAAGTGAGGTGAAACGTGAATATTTTGAGTAGCATTTTGCATTTCTCATCGTTTTTATAGAATTAACATGTGCTCGATACTTATGTTTACTTTTTAATATCTGATAAAAGGGGCTTGCTACTTAGTGTAAAGACCATTAGCATAGTTATTTGTAAGTTTTATCCTTTTATCCCACTAGTCTTCATAGTCATCTACTCTGGTGTGCACATAATATAAAACCTGGGTGATCAGGAGTAGTTTGCATTGTAATTTAATCTGCCATATATGCATTATTAATACTGTACTTTTCAACCCTGCTGTGCTTTCCTTTGTGTAATTTCCCAATTGTATGTAATGGTTTTATTATCATTATTCATTAATAACAATAAGATCAATTTTTATATTCCAGTTATCCAAACTGTTTTTTTTTTTGGTATAGTATAAAAGTCTTGGATCGGACACAGCAGCAACATGACTATGCAAATCTTTTCTAATTGTACTTGGACATTTATTGGCTGTCCCTTTAAAGCTGGTAGATTAAAGGGGATTCCAAAGAAAACCAAGGGTGATAATTACTGATCATGACGATATGATCAATCCTCTGTCTTCTGATTCTAAAACTTGGTTGCAACCATGAGAGCAGGTTGACAGTATATAGACAGTATAAAAAGTAATTCCGAGTTCCATCCATAAATGTGAGTCGATTTTTTTTCCTCACTCGTCATCCATGTGCTGTCTGTATGGAATACATTTTTTATAGCAGCAGCTATTAATCATTTACAAAACCATTTACAGTTTTACATGTTACAGAATTGCAATGTATTAAAATCTGATCCTATACTGTGACATCGGATTTTTTTTTCTCACACCCATAGACTTGAATGGCTGAGTCTTATACGATTTCCAGAGGAAAAAATGTGCATGTTGTGATTTTTTTCATACACAGATTTGGTCAGTGAAAAAAATTGTTCCTCTGCACTGGCTCATGGAATAACATTGGTCCGAGCGCGATCTGTTTTTTTTAACGGATAGCGCTTGGACCGAGACTGCTGTGTGCAAGCCCCTAAGTGGGATCTAGGAGGATCTGCTGTGCATTAGCTTTAAGGGTGTTTCCGGAACATTATGAAAAACAACAAATGTGCCTAAGCACTAAGAGGCAGGTAGTTGTTACTTACCTGCCTGTTGTGTCCATTCTTCCCCGGCACAGAGAGATCACAGAGCACTCTTGCCGGGAATTCAGCTTCCTCTGCTGACGTCAATATAGCAGCGGCTTCTTTTCCGCCTTGCTCTGTTGATGGGACTACAGATGATGACACAAAGACTTTCCTCACTATCTTTGAAAGGGCGGCCCAAAGGAAGCAGCTCCCCATGGGAGAGTTGGTGGATGTGCTTGTGCCTTATTTGATAGGAGAGTCTCAAAAAGCCTATCATGACCCAAGTGAGCAAGACGTGCAAGACTATTCAAAGCTGTAAGCTGAAATTCTTGCTCACTTAGGAGTTACGGCCGCCATGTGAGATAGGCGGGTGCAGGCCCGGTAACAGGGCTGCCACCAAGAAATTCAGGGCCCCATACTGGCAAAATTTTCCACCCAAGCTCCACCCCAGCACCACCTCCACTCCAGCTTTGCCTATCTCCCCTCAAACCTTCCACAGTCCCACTGCCCACTCTTTGAAAAACTCCACTTCTGCACCACAACATGCACATCTTCACCAATCACACATTAACAGTTGCCATCAAACACCAGATCACAAAAACCAGCAGCTTTTCATTAGGCCAAAAGCTTTTTTAAGCCTGCCTCCACAACAAGGTAGACTCTTCTGGCCAGACCCTACTCTATTCTAACCTTTAAACATTTCTTAAAATATTCAATTCCCTTTTTAAGTATATTTTTCTTTAAGGGAATGTGTCATATATATTTCTATATAATTAATAATACCATATACAAAGGATAAATACCATCACACCATGACCAGATCACATATTACCACCACATAGTGACCGTATAACACCACATACAAGGAACAAATACCACCACACCATGGTTTGACCACATATTACCACCACTTAGTGACCGAATACTACAATACTGATCATTAATAAATAAAATACTAATATTACCATAAGTGCCATTATACACAGGAGCTGTGTACATAGTATATAGTGTAAGTGTAGAAGTTATATAGGGACTCAGCAGTGACATTATACACAGGGGTTCTGTATATAGTATACAGTGTATAGTGTCAGTGTACAGATAACACACTGATTCACCAATGATATTACACACAGGAGTCCTTGTTTGCTGCTCTCTCCTGTGTGGCCACACCTGGAGTAGAGACTGAGCAACAAGTATGTAAAATCGGCTGAATGATTGTCCTGTCACTGCCCTACTAGATTCAGGTAGGCTTGTGATACTAGGGGTTCATATACCCGACAGGTTCATAAGTGTGGTGTGTATGCATGGTGACACCAGAATGTATCTTGTGGCCCTCGCGAAAATAGAGACATCATATGGGATAATGGACTATGACATGGGGATAGTAAAAACCCTTATGCATAATGTAATTTTGTGCCCCAATTTTCCCTTGTTTTGGAAGTTATGAAGAAAGGTGCAGACGCTGAGGGTAGTCTGAGTACCGGCCAAGTGGAAGAGGGTGAAAATTCTCCCTTGCAGGTCTTTGCTGGAGAAGACACAAAATTCTATCTGATTCCCCAGTGATACTTGAGGTAAAGGAAACAAGGGATAAATTTGGCATGGCTCAATTGAAGGATTACACCCTTAGATATGCAAGGGAGAATGTCATCAATGTTAATGAGAGTTTCCCAATATCCAGGAACTGACCAACAATTTCCCCGCTTTGCTATGAATAATGAGCTATTGTATAGAGAGGTCAAGAAATATCTGCAATTGCTTGTCCCCAAGGCTTATCGGCACTGTGTGCTTGATATGGCTTATAGTCATGTTCTAGAATGACACTTGGGGACCATGAAGACTCAGGAAAGGATTCACTGGAGGTTCTTCTGGATGGTGATGTACAAGGAGATTGAGGATTATTGTAAATACTGAAATAAAAAGGAGTCAGCTCACCTTTAGGGTGAAGTAGTTTGCTGGAACTTCTGGAGCCACGCACGGATCAAGTCAGAGCAACTAATGGAGGCAGGACCTATACTAATGCCCTTTTATTAGGAGCTTTCTATTTTAACAAGATGAATAAAAACTGGTTTACATTATAATGATGACAAGCCTCTTTTCGCAGGATCGCAATCTTTTTTCCTACCTGCCTCCATTTATTGATAGTCCTTCCCCATATGCCAATTAACTGTGCCCGTGACCCATTTTCGTAGCCCGCTAATACCTCTCACCATCACTGAAATACCCATTGAGAGGATTGGGATGGATTTGGTGGGGGAAAATGTAAAATCAACTTTGGGGCACCAATATGCTTTCAGTAGTAGATTATGCCATGTGCTATCCTGAACCGTTTCTCTGAAGAAATACTGCATCCAAAAGCATTGCCTGCGAGTTATTTTTTATGTTTTCTTGGTCGGCGATTCTGAAGGAAATCCTTACTGACCACGGCACACACTTCATGTCAAAGGTAATGAAGGAATTGTGCCAAATGCAGAAGATGGCACACATACGTACCATGGTATATCATCCACAAACAGATGGAGGAGTCGAGAGGTTCAATAAGACACTAAAGAACATGTTAAAAAAAGTAGTGGAAAAAGACGAATGCGATTGGCATAATTTTTTATATGTTTAATGTTCTCCATGAGAGAAGTAACGCAGGCCTCTACTGGTTTCTCACCATTCGAGTTAGTGTATGAGAGGCACCCAAGAGGCCTACTTGTCATAGCGAAGGAAACTTAGGAAGCTGAAGCTATCCCATATAGAAGTGGTATTGAACACTTAGCGAAAATGCAGGACAGAATCAAAACAGTGTTACCTATTGTCACAGGGAACATGCAAAAGGCCCAAGAGGCACAAAGCCGAGTCTATAAAAAGTCAGCCAAAATGAGAAACTTCAACCCAGGAGATAGGGTCTTGTGCTTAGTGCCAACATGTGAAAGCAAGTTTTTGGCAAAGAGCACCCGCCACCTTTCAGAGATTTATGTACTTAATTTTGAAGCCACATAATAGTTACACAGCAGCTTACCTAGATGATGTGGTTATCTTCAGTGCAGACTCAGGAAGTCATCTGTGTAAAGTGTAAGCCGTGCTAGATACGATCAGTGGGGCAGGTCTCACAATAAATCAGGAAAAATGGGCTTTAGGGCTAGAGTAGGTCAAGTAGCTAGGGTATGTTATTGGCAGGTGCTTGATCAAACCTCAAATTAATAAGGTTGAGATCATACAGAGTTTGCCTAGGCCGGTTTCTAAGAAACAAGTACAGCCTTTTTTATCAGAGATTCGTACCAAATTTTGCCTCAAAGGCTGCCCATTCATTACAAGATACAATTCAAAGTACTTGTTCTCACCCACAAAGCTCTCCACAGTGCGGCACCCCCTTACATCTCCTCCCTCATTTCTGTCTATCGGCCTAACAGACCACTGCGCTCTGGAAATGACTTTGAACTAACCTCTGCACTAATCCATACCTCCCACTCCCGATTCCAAGACTTCTCCTGTGCTGCGCCAATCCTCTGGAATGCTCTACCCCAAGATATTAGGACCATCCACAATTTGCATAGTTTTAGGCGCTCGCTCAAAACACATTTGTTCAGAGCGGCCTATCACGTTCACTAATCAAAGTCATTTTATGTGTGTGTGTAGCCCATTCACTATCCCCATCTATTCCCCAACCCCTGAAGATGGCTGGACCATCATTGTAAATACATAATTGTAAATACACACCTGTACTTTGTATCTCCCCACCTCATTGTAGATTGTAAGCTCTCACGAGCAGGGTCATCTTATCACGCTTTAATTATTGTATTGTTAACGTTGTTACTTATGACTGTTGTGTTTGAAACTGTTAAACTGTAAAGCGCTGCGGAATATGTTGGCGCTATATAAATAAAGATTATTATTATAAGATATTAGATGGTGCTGAAAAATGCAGTTTATGTGGTGCCAAAAATTTGGCATAATTCTGCGGTGCAGCCTTTCTGTTTAATGGCTCATAGATCAGTAGTGGTTACAGCCGAGTGAAGGGGAGAGAAAGTTATAGTAAGACGGTGCGTTGACATGTAAGGTATAAAAGCGCAGCAATAAAACTGGATCATTTTAGAATAAACGTACAATAATATCAAAAGAGCAGCGGTTATTCTACATAGCACAAAGCTCAAGGGGCTTTTATTTTTTTTTCAAAGAAAATATTTTTCATCCAAATCAAAATTAAATACAATTCAGAAATAATGACTGTAATAATTCTGAAAGCTTAAGGGCCCTTGGAAGGAGAATGCCATGTGAAAGAACAACCTGTGTAACTTCAGCAATCTGGCAGAAAATGGAAGTAACAGGCTTTGAAAGCGAGGGGACTGATTTTTTTTCTCTCCTCCTTAAGGCGGCCATATTCCCAAATCCGAGTTTGCATCTCAGCTTCAGGAAAATGGCCGCGATCTCCATCTGCGCACGCGCGGCATCCCGCGGCCATTTTCCTGAAGCCCCGTGCAGCAGAGCACTCCATCTGCGCACGCGCGGCCTCAGGAAGATGGCCGCCCCACCGATGACAAGGATAATAGCGCAGATCGCGCGCTTTTTCTTCACCTGCGCGCAGTGGATTTGGCACTTGGACATGCGCACACCACTACGCCACCAACGGAAAGCTGGGGAAGAAATAGCGCTGTGAACACGCCCACCCGACCTGACCAGCCTGATTGACAGGCGAAAACGGCGACTTTGGTAATGTATTTCGCAACATAGGTGGGGAATCAGGGTACACTACATACACTATAGTAACGCACCGAGCAGGCCTTATTTAACAGTATTTTTATCTCAATCTGAAAAAACGGGGTGACAGGTTCCCTTTAAGGAAGGCGAATGTATTACTTAATGTGTTCAATGATCTTGAGGGCATACTCTAACTACATAGGAAATAAGTAAGCAATCACTGTCATGGACTTTTAGGGGAAAATAGCTCTGTGCATACAGCATTTTATGGTGCATGATATATCCGCGGCACATTATGGGAGAGTCCCTGCAAATTTGCCTCCTTTTATGAGCACATGAGTAATGCTGGAGTCTAGAAGTTTGCATAATAGATTGAGTGTTGCTGTTATCTGCCTATAGGTTCATGCACACAAGTGGATTACATTCAACTTATAGAACTGCCTTATTGTATTGGAACTTCCATATCCATGTCTTATTTTTTTTTAAAGTGAGCTCAAAAACTAATAAATCCTCAAATACTTATGATCACCTACTAATTTTCCACCATCCCTGCATTCACATTAGGTTTCCAGAGAGATGTAGACTGTCTAAGAGAGGATTGGCATTGTTAGGTCCTGGTATACGAGAATCGCCTTAACGTGGCTTCCAGGTTCTCATGAATTGGCCAATTTATGCGCTTGGCATTCTCAATTTGTCATATTTCTAGTGCAGTAATGCAATTCAATTTTCATATTTATGTTTGGGCAGCACGGTGGCTCAGTGGATAGCACTGCAGCCTTGCAGCGCTGGGGTCCTGGGTTCGAATCCCACCCAGGACAACATCTGCAAAGAGTTTGTATGTTCTCTCCGTGTTTGCGTGGGTTTCCTCCGGGTACTCCGGTTTCCTCCCACATTCCAAAGACATACTGATAGGGAATCTAGATTGTGAGCCCCATTGGGGACAGTAATGATAATGTGTGCAAAACTGTAAAGCGCTGCGGAATATGTTAGCGCTATATAAAAATAAAGATTATTAAGATTATTATTATGTTTGCATGCTATAGCACTACAGAGTGCTGCCTTATCTGTTTCACTATCATTGGTTTTTGTCCAGGAAATATCAGAGAAATGAAATGTTATGTGACACCTTTATGGAAGTGTTAGGGATTATCAATAGAGCCTGGTCTGTGTTCTTCCAAGAAATAATAAACGATGAGTCACAAAATGAGATAAACCACAGTCTATGCACTCTTCACCTGTGAGTAAGGCTACATTTAGACAGGCCAATCACCTCGGACCACTCGCTGTCAGAAAAAATTGGAGACATGCACAGCCCCATAGAATAACATGGATACAAGTGCTATCAGTGAAAACCACAGATAGCACTCATCCGATATAATCGGTTGCATGCACGACACCTTAGCATAACTGAAAAGACTCTTGCTATAAGATAATAAGAAAGGGAGGTAAAAAAAGATTTCATTGTCAGATGCCATAGGGGGGCTGAGATTGATGTCCAGAGACTGCGCCCTGCAACACAGATTATCAGTGGCAGCAAGGGTTACACAGTAAAGCAAACATTTATAAGGAAGATTTTTTTTTCTGAAATACGGAAAATTTCTTTACTGTATAACCTCTTCAAAGGGATTACTTTCTGTGGATAATCCTCTTTGTTAAAAGCGTCCTCAGATAATCAGCTAATTACCTTTGCACATGCTCATTAGATGCTTAAGTATAAAAGAAAGGGACCATATCTATTCAGTGCTGCTAATGTACATATGCATTTTTCAGAAACAGGAAGTTAAAGTCTAAAAAAGCCCTAGTGGCCAGTGTAAAACTTGCAGGATTCCAATTTTTTTTATTTTAATACAGAGTATCATATGGAAAAAATATAGCCACCCCATAGACCGCCATATAGTATAATGCACTCCCCATAGTATAATGCACCCACTAGTGTTCTATATTGTATAATGCACCCCATAGTCCTCCATACAGAGGAATGCACTCCACATAGTCTTCCATATAGTATTATGCACTTCCCATATTCCTCAATATAGTATAATACATCCCATAGTCCTCCATATTGTACAATGTACTCCCCATAATATAATGCATTCCCCATAGTCCTGCATACAGTATAATGCATTCCCCATAGTCCTTCATACAGTATAATACATTTCCCACAGTCCTCCATACAGTATAATGTAGTCCCATATAGTATAATGCACTCCCAATAGTCATCAAGAGTATAATGCAGCCCCCATATAGTACACAGAGTATAATGCAGCCCCCATATAGCACCCATAGTATAATGCACTTCCCATAGTCCTTGATAGAGTATAATGCAGCCCCCATAGAGTATTACACATGCCCCATAGAGTATCACGCAAGCCTCAAATAGTATAATGCAGCCCCCATATAGCACCCATAGTATAATGCACTTCCCATGGTCCTTGGTAGAGTATAATGCAGCCCCCATAGAGTATTACACATGCCTCATAGAGTATAACGCAAGCCTCAAATAGTATAATGCAGCCCCCATAGAGTATAATGTTGACTCAAATAGTATAATGCACACCTCATATTACTCGAGTATTATGGCCACCATGTACTCACTGATTTAAAAATAAATAGACACATACCTCTCCTCGTTTCCCTGCTGATCTGGTTTCTGCAGCTCGCCTACTCAGAAGCTTCACTGTTTGGCACAGCGTGATGCGCAATGAAGTGATGTTATTGAACCAGCCACATCAGAAGCAGAGGGGGAATGATAGGAGAGGGAGCGTCAACTGACACTCTCTCCTTCATAAATTTCAAATGTATCGGCATCCATGATGCTGATTCAGTTGAATGATCGATGCGGGGGGATGTAGCTGGTGTTGGCACCAGGCTCCCTTGACTCAGGGGCCCCATAGTAGCTGCATAGTGTGCCACTATTAGCGGCACACTACCGGATGGGGTCCCTGAGGGAGTGGAAGCCCTAGGCAAAAGCCTTGTTTGGCTGCCCTAACAACAGCCCTTCCTCTTACTACAAATCCTTTCTTCCCTTGGCATCAAAGACCTTGCCCTTTCTTGGATCTCCTCATACCTTTCCAACTGCACATTTGGTGACTCCCACTCCCATACGACCTCCTCTTCTCGCCTTCTCTCTGTTGATGTGTGTGAATGCTCTGTCCTGGGACTCCTACTCTCCTCCTTTCATACCTTTGGCCTGGGACAATTCTTAAAGTCCCATGGCTTCCATTACCATCCATACGCTGATGACACTCAGATCTACCTCTCTGGCCCAGACGTCACCTTTCTGCTGTCCAGAATCCCAGAGTGTCTATCAACCATATCCTCCTCCTTCTCCTCTTGCTTTCTAAAGCTCAATGTGGACAAAACTGAGCTCATCTTCTTTCCTATATCTCACCTAACTCCCCTACCCGATCTACAGTATCCATCACAATTATTAACAGCACGCTTTCTCCAGTACCAGAAGTCCGCTGCCTTGGAGTGACCCTTGACTCTGCCCCGTCCTTTAAACTACACATCCAAGCTCTTGCCCTCTCCAACTTAAAATATTTCCAGTACCCAGCCTTTCCTCAACTCTGAATCTACTAAAATGTTAGTATATGCCCTCATCATCTTCTCCCTCAACTACTGCAATATCCTCCTCCTGTGACGTCCCTGCTCACAATCTCGCACCTCTCCAGTCCATCCTCAACTCCATTGCCTGAGTAACCCACATCTCTCAATGCTACTTTTCTGCTTTTCAGCTCTGAAAATCCCTTCATTGACTCCCAATCCTGTTCAAACTAATAACACTGACCTACAAAGCCATCTATAATCTGTCTCCTCCATACATCTCCAAATTAATCTCCCGATATCTTCCAACTGGCAACCTCCAGTCCTCCCAAGACCTCCTTCTCTCCTCCATACTCATATGTTCTTCACCAAATTGCCTTCTCCTGATTATCTCCTATCCTCTGTAATTCGGTGCCCCAACACATCCGATTATCTGCCACACTTGGAATTTGCAGACAGAACTTGAAAAGCAATCTCTTCAAGAATTCTTACAGACTGCAATGACCCCGCTGCCACTTCACTACCGGAGATGTCGCAACCCCCCAACCTACTGTCTCCATCCCCATTATCCTATAAAATGTATGCCCACAGGGACAGGGTCCTCACCTGTCTGTACCAGTCTGTCATTGTTTAAGTTTGTTCTCTGTAAGTTTGTACAGCACCATGGAATTAATGGTGCAATAAAAATAAATAACTATAACGATAAGACGAGTGATGCTAGATCACATAAAACCTCTGAGAATAATGACGTTCTGCCCTCTTATGTGGCAGAGCATCTTTATTAAATGTGCAATACACTTCATGAACTGTGAGAATACATTCAGCTGTGGCACAAGGCTTGGGATCATTATCTGCTACCTCTCTGACATGTTATTTTCCCACATTTCTGAGTCATCATTTCTATGTATTGTGAGACGCTGAGACCGTACAAGGCTGGGATTTATTTCTTCTTATTTACTCTATTCAGCAAAATTGGATCTGTATTAACTGATGTAGAAAAACACTAAAATGTTGTACTTGGGTAAAACTTGTCAGTTTCCACGAAAATTAACTCAGTTGTGTAGAATCTGTTCATGAGAATCTCTTTGGTAAAAGGAAAATAGTGAATTTATAAGGTTTATGTGTACTAACTAGAGCTTCACTGACCATTCAGACATTAGGGTAGTGTAGTGCCCAAACCCCAAAGTCAGTTATAACACTGCTCAAAGGGGTTTTCCTGGCTTATCATACTAGGATAGGATTACAATATCCGGGAATTTCCACTACACAGTAAACGCAGATGTGCTATTCCAGCTTTGTACATTGTGCACATCTGTCTGCCGCCGGAACTGAAAAAAACAGCAGATAGATGGGGGTGTTGGCCAGAGCCGCCATCAGGTGTATGGGGCCCGGCGAGCAGAGGGGGCCCAGAGCGACCCCCTCTCTTCTGCTCACCGGGCCCCAGAGGCAGGATTCTGCCAATTTATTAACTGAATATGCATCCTCAGACGCATGTTCAGTTATAATCCATTGTCATGCGGGAGGATGCCCGCACGGCAACAGTTAACAGCCAATCACAGGCCGGCAGCTGACTGAGGGAGCATTATACTGCTATGTATGACTATGGGGTGTTGGTGCATTATATTATTGGATATGACTATGGGGTATATTATACTTTATGTATGACAATGGGTGTGCATTATACTGCTATATGTAACTATGGGGTTGCATTATGCTGCTATAAATGACTATGGGGTACATTATACCATATATGACTATGTGGTTGCATTATACTATTATATATGACTATGGGGGTGCATTATACTACTATGGATGACTATGGGGTACATTATATTATTATTTATGACTATGGAAGTGCATTATATTACTATATATAGCTACAGAGTGCATTATACTACTATATACAGTTGTGCTCAAAAGTTTACATACACCGGCAGAATTTTTGTTTTCTTGGCCTTTTTTCAGAGAATATGAGTGATAACACCAAAACTGTTTCTTCACTCATGGTTAGTGGTGGGGTGAAGCCATTTATTGTAAAATTACTGTGTTTTCTCTTTTTAAATTATAATGACAACCCAAAACATCCAAATGACCCTGATCAAAAGTTCACACACCCTGGTGATTTTAGCCTGATTACATGCACAAAAGTTGACACAAATGGGTTTGACTGGCTACTAAAGGTAACATCCTCACCTGTGACCTGTTTGCTTGTAATCAGTGTGTGTGTATAAAAGCCGAGTGAGTTTCTGGGATCCAGACAGACTCTTGCATCTTCCATCTTCCATCCAGCCACTGACATTTCTGGATTGTGAGTCACGGGGAAAGCAAATGAATTGTCAATGGATCTACGGGAAAAAGGTAGTTGAACTGTATAAAACCACGGTCATGTAGACCAACAAAAATTTTGTCCACAACTGCCAGGAAAATTGTTCAGGATGCAAAGAAAAACCCTCAAATAAAATCAGCTGAAATACTGGACTCTCTGAAAACTAGCGGTGTGGCTGTTTCAAGATGCACAATAAGGAGGCACTTGAAGAAAAATGGGCTGCATGGTCGAGTCTCTAGAAGAACATCATTACTGCCCAAATGCCACAAAGTATCTTGCCTACAACATGCAAAACAGCACAGAGACAAACCCCAAAACTTCTGGAACAAGGTAATTTGCAGTGATGAGACCAAAATTGAACTTTTTGTCCGCAATCATAAACGTTACATTTGGAGAGAGGTCAACAAGGCCCATGATGAAAGGAACACCATTCCTACTGTAAAGCACAGAGGTGGATCGTTGATGTTTTGAGGATGTGTGAGCTACAAAGGCACAGGAAGCTTGGGCAAAGTTGAAGGAAAGATGAATGCAGCACATTATCAGCAAATACTGCTGTGCATGGGTCGTACTTGGAGGTTCCAACATGACAACAATCCAAAACATATGGCCAAGTCGACCTTTCATTGGCTACAGCAGAACAAAGTGAAGGTTCTGGAGTGGCCATCTCAGTCTCCTGACCTCAATATCATTGAACAACTCTGTGGAGATCTCAAGCGTATAGTTCATGATAGACAACCCAGGAATTTACAGGAACTGGAGGCTTTTTGCAAAGAAGAGTGAGCAGCTTTACCATCTGAAAAAATAAAGAACCTCATCCACAACTACCACAAAAGACTTCAAGCTGTCATTGGTGTTAGAGGGGGCAATATATGGTATTAAGAAATGGGGTATGTAAACTTTTGATCAGGGACATTTGGATGTTTTGGATTGTCATTATGATTTAAAAAGAGAAAACACAATAATTTGACAATAAATGGCTTCACTTAACCACTAACCATAAGTGGTGAAAAAGTTTTGGTGTTATCATTCATATTCTCTGAAAAAAGACCAAGAAAGCAAAAATTCTGCTGGGATATGTAAACTTTTGAGCACAACAATAAAACTATGGGTTTACATTATACTGTTATATGTGACTGTGGGGTGTATATATATATATATATATATATATATATATATATATATATATATATATACAAAGCTCCTGTGTATAATGGAACTTATGGTAATATTAGTATTTTTGTTTTATTATTAATGATCAGTACTGTAGTATGTGGTCACTATGTGGTTGTAATATGTAGTCTGTTCATGGTGTGGTGGTATTTGTCCCTTGTATGTGGTATTATTGGTCACTATTTGGTAGTAATATATGGCCGGCCAGGGTGTGGCCATATTTGTCCTTTGCATGTGATATTATTTATTTTCTAAATGGTGGTGATATGTGGTGTGGTCATGGTGTGGCAGTGTTTGTCCCTTCTATGTGGTATTATTCATTCACTATGTGGTGGTGATATGTGGTCTGGTCATGGTGTGGCGGTATTTGTTCCTTGTATGTGGTTTTATTTGGTGGCAATATATGGTCTGGTCATGTTGTGGCGCTATTTGTTCCATGTACAGTATAGACCAAAAGTTTGGACACACCTTCTCATTTAAAGATTTTTCTGTATTTTCATGACTATGAAAATTGTACATTCACACTGAAGGCATCAAAACTATGAATTAACACATGTGGAATTATATACTTAACAAAAAAGTGTGAAACAACTGAAATTATGTTTTATATTCTAGGTTCTTCAAAGTAGCCACCTTTTGCTTTGATGACTGCTTTTCACACTCTTGGCATTCTCTTGATGAGCTTCAAGAGGTAGTCACCGGGAATGGTCTTCCACCAATCTTGAAGGAGTTCCCAGAGATGCTTAGCACTTGTTGGCCCTTTTGCCTTCACTCTGAGGTCCAGCTCACCCCAAACCATCTCGATTGGGTTCAGGTCTGGTGACTGTGGAGGCCAGGTCATCTGGCGTAGCACCCCATCACTCTCCTTCTTGGTCAAATAGCCCTTACACAGCCTGGAGGTGTGTTTGGGGTAATTGTCCTGTTGAAAAATAAATTATGGTCCAACTAAACGCAAACTGGATGGAATAGCATGCCACTGCAAGATGCTGTGGTAGCCATGCTGATTCAGTACGCCTTCAATTTTGAATAAATCCCCAACAGTGTTGCCAGCAAAGTACCCCCACACCATCACACCTCCTCCTCCATGCTTCACGGTGGGAACCAGGCATGTAGAGTCCATCCGTTCACCTTTTCTGCGTCGAACAAAGACACGGTGGTTGGAACCAAAGATCTCAAATTTGGACTCATCAGACCAAAGCACAGATTTCCACTGGTCTAATGTCCATTCCTTGTGTTCTTTAGCTCAAACAAGTCTCTTATGCTTGTTGCCTATCCTTATCAGTTGTTTCCTAGCAGCTATTTTACCATGAAGGCCTGCTGCATAAAGTCTCCTCTTAACAGTTGTTGTAGAGATGTGTCTGCTGCTAGAACTCTGTGTGGCATTGACCTGGTCTCTAATCTGAGCTGCTGTTAACCTGTGATTTCTGAGGCTGGTGACTCGGATAAACTTATCCTCAGAAGCAGAGGTGACTCTTGGTCTTCCTTTCCTGGGGCGGTCCTCATGTGAGCCAGTTTCTTTGTAGCACTTGTTGGTTTTTGCCACTGCACTTGGGGACACTTTGAAAGTTTTCCCAATTTTTCGGACTGACTGACCTTCATTTCTTAAAGTAATGATGGCCACTCGTTTTTCTTTACTTAGCTGCTTTTTTCTTGCCATAATACAAATTCTAACAGTCTATTCAGTAGGACTATCAGCTGTGTATCCACCAGACTTCTGCACAATACAACTGATGGTCCCAACCCCATTTATAAGGCAAGAAATCCCACTTATTAAACTTGACAGGAGGGCACACCTGTGAAGTGAAAACCATTCCCGGTGACTACCTCTTGAAGCTCATCAAGAGAATGCCAAGAGTGTGCAAAGCAGTCATCAAAGCAAAAGGTGGCTACATTGAAGAACCTAGAATATAAGTATATAATTCCACATGTGTTAATTCATAGTTTTGATGCCTTCAGTGTGAATGTACAATTTACAATACAGAAAAATCTTTAAATGAGAAGTTGTGTCCAAACTTTTGGTCTGTACTGTATGTGGTATTATTGTTCACTTTAAAAATGTATGTGACACATTTCCTTAAAGAAACATAAATAACAATAGTAATAAAACAATTATATCCTCCAGCAGTAACCAAAAATATATAAAAAGTAAGGTTTATTGATCACATTAAAAACTTTAGTAGCAAATCACCAAAGGAGATCCATAGAAAAATATACCTAAAAAGTACAGGATATTTTAACAAATGTTTAATAGGTTACAGTAGGGCAGGGCCCGGCCAAGAGAGTCTACCTTGTCGTGGCGACGGCCAAAGCAAAAGCTGATCACTATGTAAGTGATATGGTGATCAATGGGAACTGTTAATGTGTGATTGGTGAGGATGTGGTGCAGAAGTGGAGTATTTCCAAGATTGGGTGGTGGGACTGTGGAAGCTTGGAGGTGGGGCTAGAGCCTGGGCCGAGCCTGAACGGGACCGAAAACTTTGCCACTATGGGGCTCTGAAATTCCTGGTGGCAGCCCTGTTTAAGAGGTTAGATAGCCAAGTTCTCGGCGGCAGTCGTGAGGGCAGAATTCCTGTGCCGACATTATTGACATGACGTAAATATGCTTCATTTTGCAATTAGCCAATTAACCCTTGAGGTAAACTTACATTAAATGTTGTGAAGGGGTTAAAAAGAATCTCACCAGGTTTTTGCCACCTGATCTGAGAACAGCTTAATGTAGAGACAGAGACCTTGATTCCAGTAGAATGTGACTTAATAGACTGGTTGGTGTAGTTTTGATAAAATCACTGTTTTATCACCAGAAGGTTATCACTAGAGGACTAGTAAGCCTAATAACATGTAGTCCTTCATATTTATGAGCTTTGAATAACCTCAGCTGTACTCCTTATTGGCAGCTTCCTGCCTATGCACATTGTACACTGAAATCTGCCAATCAGTGGCGTGGGTGGGGTTATACATGGCTCAGCATTAGAGAACTGCTAGATCTATAGCAGATAAAACAGTGATTTTATCAAAAATACAGGAAGCAGCCCAGTAAGTAATTCATAACTGGAATCAGTCTCTCTGCCTCTATACCATGCTGCTTTCATATGGGGTAGCAAAAACCTGGGTGCAGAATCCTTTTAAAAAATAACATGTTCACTGCCTGCAGCTACCACTAGAGGGAGTGCAGGAAGTTAATGAATACGGCTTTACAATATGTTTTACAGTAACATGGTATTTAGTGAGCTCCCTCTAGTGGCAGTTGCAGGCAGTCAGAATGGTTCCTTATTAACCTTTGTCAGTGCACATAATTTGTAACTCTGTACACAAAAATGTTCTATCAAATCAGCAGCATTTTCTTCCTACTTAGAAAATGGTATGAAAGAGCCCAAGAGCTTTAACACCTGGGTTTCCAGATTATTCTCAGCTAGGACATGATTCAAAACAAGTAGGTTTCTGAGATTCCATGATGTAAGGTAGAAATGGTAAATGATTCTCATCTATTATACATTTACAATAACATACAAATGTGACAATTCTTGTAAATTTTACTCTTCCATGTAAAAAGAAATTCTATTGATATGTATGTAAATAACTGTTAAGGGTCAAGTTCCCGCTTCTGCACAGGTGGAATCTCGAGCCACCTCCGCTGCGGTCTCCCATTCTTGTCCAGCCGCAGTGGAGTCTGCTCAGCAAAGACGTCGGTCCCAGCGTCTTGCTCAGTCTCACTCTGTTCTGAGAGTTACTGCTGCTTCTCCAGTCTCTGCCATTAAAGTCAGTGCTGGTCAGCAGCGAGCGGACTTCTCTGGGACTAAGTCCTTGTCTGCACGTACTGAGCATGCCCAGGGTAAGATCTCCCGTTGGAGATCGAGGGTCATGTGCTCAGGCTCTGCAGCACATTCCATTGGTCCTCTTGGCAGGTCTTGGAAGGGCAAAGGTGCTGTGGCCACTTCCTGTGCTGCAGCTATATAAACTGCGCATGACCGCACGGCCATGCGCTAGTATTGTCTTACAATTGCTAATGTGTGTATGTTGTGAGTGCAAGTCGTCCTTGGATACCCCTACCCTATTGAATGACTGTTCGTGGAAGTTGTATGGCTGCTACCTAGCGCCCGACTTATCCTACAGCACTAGTCACACATTATAGCGTCCAGTTGCTGTGACCGCCAGTACGGCGCCGTGCACTTCCTCTGTGCTTTCCTTACCCAAGCCTGGGTGGTTAGTGGCGTTCGTCAGTGCGGCACTGCATGCACTCTTGTGCCTTAATATTGCTCTTCAGTTTCCTTACACACCCAGTTGCGGTGTTGTGCCAGCAAGGGTCTAATCGGACTTCAATTCCTGTTGGGGTTGAGTTCGCTGACTACTTGCTCGCGCTTTAGGTGCGGTACCGCGGTCCTGTGCCTTAACAGGATTGCTTCTTTCACGCTGGGTGAGGTTAACCCACGCGTGTATACTTTAGTGTACCGCCATATAGTCTGCTAATTGCTAGCAGCAGGTTTTCACCTGCACGGTGGACCCCGGACTGCGAACGCATCTATACCATCTGTCTTGGTGCGTTCCGCCAGTCCTAACAGAATACTAGCGCCAGGGTCTGGCTAGTAAAATGGCGGACGACCAGCATTTACAGCAGTACATCCAGCAGCTGGAGGGAAGGTTGGCGGCTCTTGAGCGTTCAACCTCAGCTGTGGATGTTACTGCTGTCGCTGTTCAGGCTGCAAGTGTGGCTGCAGCTACCTTGTCCACTGCCGCCCCTGTACCGACGCTATCTCGCCTCCCGCTACCAGAGAAATTTTCTGGTGACAGTAAGTTCTGTAGGGGTTTCGTGAGTCAGTGCTCAATACATCTCGAGCTTCTGGCCTCTCGTTTCCCTACAGAGCGGGCTAAGGTGGGCTTTAGAATTTCCTGATTGTCGGACAGGGCGTTGCAGTGGGCTACGCCGCTGTGGGAGCGTGGCGATCATGTGGTGCATTGTGCTCCGTTATTCCTGAGCACTCTGAAACAGGTCTTTCTAGGACCTCGTGTCACCCATGACACGGCGCTCCAACTGTTGGCACTGACTCAGGGCTCGTCCTTGGTCAGCCTTTTTGCCGTCCATTTCCGCACTCTAGCATCTGAGCTGGAGTGGTCGGATAAAGCCCTTATCCCTATATTTTGGAGGGGGCTGGCTGACCACGTTAAGGATGCTCTGGCCACTAGGGAGATTCCCGCCACACTGGAAGAGTTAATAACAGTATCTACTCACATTGACCTCCGTTTTCACGAGCGGAGGTTAGAGCGAGCCCAGTGTAGGCAGAGGTTTCGGCTGGCTCCCACCTTCGCCAAACCTTTGGAATCTCCAGTCCAGGCTCCTGAGTTCCTGGAACCTAAGGTGGTGTCACGAGCGGGATCTAAGTCCCAGACCGCTCGTGCACTCCAGGGTTGCCATGTATGCCAGCAGTCAGGACATCTTGCCACCAGATGTCATCAGCGGTTGAGGAAACATCAGCGTCTAGTGGTAGTAGGTGGAGGTGCACTAGACACTGCGACGTTTGCCTCCAAATTGTCCTTTAAGAGGACAATTACCTTTGGCTCATCCTCCCACTCGGTAGACCTCTGCGTGGATTCTGGGGCGGAGGGCAATTTTATGTCTTCTGCCTTCGCCCAACGTCACGCAATACCCCTGGTTATGCTATCTCAACCAGTAACGGTACGAGTGGTGAATGGGTCGACACTCCCCGCACAGATAACACATCAGACCATCCCTGTTACCCTGTCCATGTCGCCATCCCATCAGGAGATTATTTCTCTGCTCATCATTCCTGAGGGTATTGATGAGGTCCTGTTGGGGATACCTTGGCTACGGTACCACTCTCCTCACATCGAGTGGTCCTCAGGCAGAATTCTGGGATGGGGCGAATCTTGTGGGGGTAGGTGTCACCGAGAGTGCGTTCAGGTTGCTACTACTGAGGTACCCGCAGATCTATCCTCTCTCCCCAAGCAATATTGGTCTTACGCAGACGTGTTCTCCAAAAAGGCGGCGGAGACCCTTCCGCCCCATCGCCCCTATGACTGTCCTATCGATCTCTTGCCTGGTGCGGAGCCTCCCCGGGGTCGAGTTTATCCATTATCTCTCCCGGAGACGGAGGCCATGTCTCAGTACATTCAAGAGAATCTGGCAAGAGGGTTTATCAGGAAGTCAGTGTCACCTGCTGGGGCAGGGTTCTTCTTCGTGCAGAAGAAGAATGGGGAACTACGTCCATGCATAGACTACAGGGGTCTTAACGCTATCACCGTTAAGAACAAGTATCCTTTGCCCTTGATATCCGAGCTCTTCGATAGGCTTCGGGGAGCTAGAGTGTTTACTAAATTAGATCTGCGGGGTGCTTACAACCTGATTCGCATCCGTAAGGGGGACGAATGGAAAACGGCGTTTAACACCAGAGATGGGCACTATGAGTATCTGGTGATGCCCTTCGGGCTCTGCAATGCCCCAGCCGTTTTTCAAGACTTTGTCAACGACATCTTCCGGGATATGCTTTCCACCTCAGTTGTAGTCTATCTGGATGATATTCTCATCTTTTCTCCAGATATTGACTCCCACCGGAGAGATGTTGGCAGAGTCTTCGACCTCCTACGGGCAAAACTCTCTTTACGCTAAGTTGGAGAAGTGTATGTTTGAGCAGGAGTCTTTGCCGTTCCTGGGCTATATCATCTCCGCCCAGGGATTGGCTATGGATCCTGCCAAACTACAGGCTGTGATGGACTGGCAAGAGCCCCATTCTCTTAAAGCGGTGCAGCGCTTTATGGGGTTCATTAACTATTACCGCCAGTTCATTCCCCACTTCTCAACTCTGGTAGCTCCCTTGGTAGCCCTCACCAAGAAGGGAGCGAATCCTAAATTGTGGTCGGAAGAGGTCTCCAAGGCCTTCACTTCTATTAAGTCCCATTTTGCTAGCGCTCCCATCTTACATCGTCCCGATGTGGATAAACCATTCCTAATGGAGGTGGATGCCTCATCCGTTGGTGCTGGAGCAGTCCTCTATCAGAAGGATGCTCAAGGTCGGAAGCATCCATGCTTCTTCTTCTCTAAGACCTTCTCGCCAGCGGAGAGAAACTACTCCATCGGGGATAGGGAGCTGCTAGCAATGAAGTTGGCCTTTTCAGAGTGGAGACATCTTCTGGAAGGTGCGCGGTTTCCCTTCAAGGTTTACACTGACCACAAAAATTTGGTCTACTTACAAACAGCCCAGCGGCTAAATTCTCACCAAGCCAGATGGTCCTTGTTCTTTTCCCGGTTCCACTTTTCTCTTCATTTCCTCGCCGGGGAGAAGAATATTCGTGCTGATGCTCTCTCTCGCTCCCTTATGTCAACTGAAGAGGAGGAAGAGGAGCCTCGGCTTATTGTTCCTTCTGAGAGCCTGAGAACCGTAGCGCCGGTTTCGCTTGAGTCTGTGCCTCCGGGCAAGACTTTTGTGCCCATTAATTTGCGACCGGAGGTTCTCTCTTGGTCTCATTCGTCCAGAGTGGGTGGACACTTTGGGACAAAGAGGACATCTGAGCTACTGGCGAGGACTGGTGGCCGCATATGGTCCGGGATGTCAGGGATTATATTCTGGCGTGCGTCTCCTGCGCCAAAAATAAATCTCCGCGTCAAAGGCCAGCTGGGTTGCTCTATCCCTTGCCGGTGGCAGATAGGCCCTGGGAGATGGTCGGGATGGACTTTGTCGTGGGTTTGCCCAAGTCTCGCTTCTGTACCATCATTTGGGTCATCACCGATTATTTCTCGAAAATGGTGCATTTGGTGCCGCTACCACGGTTACCTTCTGCACGGGTCTTGGCTGCGTTGTTCATTAAGCACATCTTCCGCCTACATGGTATGCCTGACAAAATTGTCAGTGACCGGGGTCCCCAGTTTGCGTCTCGGTTCTGGAGAGAGCTGTGTCGTCTTCTCAGTATTGAGTTGAATCTCTCTTCCGCTTATCATCCCGAGACGAATGGGTTGGTAGAGAGGGCCAACCAGACCTTGGTCACATACCTGCGACATTTTGTTTAAGCCAGGCAGGATGACTGGGCATCTTTGCTATCATGGGCAGAGTTTGCGTTGAACAACGCCGTAGCCGACTCCACTGGACAAACCCCATTCCTCCTCAACTATGGTCAGCATCCACGGGTACCTGTGCCTATGCCCGTGTCTTCCGCAGACTCCAGGGTGGCAGACTGGGCTGTGGAGGCACGGGATATTTGGGACCGCACTCAGGATGCCATTCGGGCCTCTAAGGAGAGAATGAGGTCCTCCGCCGATGCTCATCGGCGCCCCGACCTTTGCTCCTGGCGACTTGGTGTGGCTCTCCGCCCGTAACATCAGGCTGCGAGTTGAGTCCACTAAATTTGCTCCTCGCTACTTGGGTCCCTTCAAGGTCCTCGAACAGGTTAATCCTGTGGTCTACCGTCTGGCTCTTCCTCCACGCCTTGGTATCACTGACACCTTTCATGTGTCCCTCCTTAAGCCCGTATACATGTCCCGGTTTTCTGAGTCATCTGCCGGGACATCGGGTTCGTCTACGGACGATTTCGAGGTGAACGCTATATTGGGGTGCAAGGTGGTACGTGGCAAAAAAAATTTTTTGGTGGACTGGAAGGGTTACGGCCCTGAGGATAGCTCCTGGGAGCCTGCTGAGCACATTTGGGCTCCGCAGCTCATTGCTGCCTTCGAACGTAGCGAGGCCCAAGGAGGGGGGGGGTCATGTTAGGGGTCGAATTCCCGCTTCTGCACAGGGGGAATCTCGAGCCACCTCCGCTGCGATCTCCCATTCTTGTCCAGCCGCAGTGGAGTCTGCTCAGCAAGGACGTCGGTCCCAGCGTCTTGCTCATTCTCACTCTGTTCTGAGAGTTACTGCGGCTTCTCCAGTCTCTGCCATTAAAGTCAGTGCTGGTCAGCAGCGAGCGGACTTCTCTGGGACTAAGTCCTTGTCTGCACGTACTGAGCATGCCCAGGGTAAGATCTCGCGTTGGAGATCGAGGGTCATGTGCTCAGGCTCTGCAGCACATTCCATTGGTCCTCTTGGCAGGTCTTGGCAAAGGTGCTGTGGCCACTTCCTGTGCTGCAGCTATATAAACTGCACATGACCGCACGGCCATGCGCTAGTATTGTCTTACAATTGCTAATGTGTGTATGTTGTGAGTGCAAGTCGTCCTTGGATACCCCTACCCTATTGAATGACTGTTCGCGGAAGGTGTATGGCTGCTACCTAGCGCCCGACTTATCCTACAGCACTAGTCACACATTATAGCGTCCAGTTGCTGTGACCGCCAGTACGGCGCCGTGCACTTCCTCTGTGCTTTCCTTACCCAAGCCTGGGTGGTTAGTGGCGTTCGTCAGTGCGGCACTGCATGCACTCTTGTGCCTTAATATTGCTCTTCAGTTTCCTTACACACCCAGTTGCGGTGTTGTGCCAGCAAGGGTCTAATCGGACTTCAATTCCTGTTGGGGTTGAGTTAGCTGACTACTTGCTCGCGCTTTAGGTGCGGTACCGCGGTCCTGTGCCTTAACAGGATTGCTTCTTTCACGCTGGGTGAGGTTAACCCACGCGTGTATACTTTAGTGTACCGCCATATAGTCTGCTAATTGCTAGCAGCAGGTTTTCACCTGCACGGTGGACCCCGGACTGCGAACGCATCTATACCATCTGTCTTGGTGCGTTCCGCCAGTCCTAACAATAACCTGTAAAATAATTGCCTTCTGATTTAAATAGATATCAACTTCATGTGTTTACAAATTAACCCCTTAAAGAGGCGCCTTGAAGTAACTACTTCAAAAGTGGCCAGTTTTTCCACTTATTTTATTCCTGAAGATTTTGTTACAAAATTGATATTTGGAATTGTTCATAATTCCCTTTATCTTGACTAAAGCCCCATTTCCAGCTGCTAAAAAAATGCCCTAAGCAAAATGCTCCCTCCACCATGCTTCATTGTGGGTATGGTGTTCTTTTGGTGATGTGCAGCTTTGGTTTTGAGCCGAACATATCTTTTGGATTTATGTCCAAAAAGTTCAACCTTGGTTATCTTCAGACTATAATGCATTTTCCCCATATGCTTTTGGAAGACTTGGTGTAGTTTTTGCAAAACAAAGTTGAGCTTGAATGTTTTTCTTTGTAAGAAAAAGCTTCCATATTGCCACCCTACCCCACAGGGGAGACACATGAAGAATATGGGATGGGCTCCCCCGTTCCTAGGCCATTCATATACCATGCGCCGCATTGGGTCTGTATTAGCCACCTAATTATCTTGCATAGCACGGTTTTGGATTTGTTCCATCTGCTTTTGCATGTTTTATTAGTGATGTCTGTATTGTTTGGATATATTACCAAGTGGCTACCTATGTATTATAAGGTTGATCTGGCGTACCGTTGTAGTGGTATAATGTAATGTGGCTTACTGCTTTCAAGAGGTTTCTATTTTGGAATATTATCAATGTTTATAGCTTGTATTTTTACATAGTTATTATTGGTACCAGCACACACTGATTTAACCTTCATCATCAGCATTTGCCATACTAACCTAGTGTATCAACTACGATACTAAATCTATATATTGGCCTTGGGAGGGGCAGTCCTAAGCTTTATTATAAGCTCTTTGGGTTTCTATCTGTCATGTTGTTTGACTTTTAATTGTTTTTATTATGTGTGTTGGCTTTGTATTCAATAAAATTATTATTTTTGTAACCTTTTTTTGGTGATCCCCAGTTCTTGGTCTGCAGCTTTTTCTTTGTATATTTTCTGTAATTTTTGTATTGACCCTGGGTGTATCCCTCTATACCTGTTGTGGTGCCCTCCCAAACAAACTTCGTTCATGTGTATGTAAATAACCTGTAAAATAATTGCCTTCTTATTTAAATAGATATCTACTTCATGTGTTTAGAAATGAACCCCTTAAAGAGGCGCCTTGAAGTAAGTAGTTCAAAAGTAGGCAGTTTTTCCACTTATTTTATTCCTGAAGATTTTGTTGCAAAATTGATATTTGGAATTGTTCATATTTCCCTCTACTTTGACTAAAGCCCCAGTTCCAGCTGCCGAAAAAAAGGCCCTAAGCAAAATGCTCCCTCCACCATGCTTCATTGTGGGTATGGTGTTCTTTTGGTGATGTGCAGCTTTGGTTTTGAGCCGAACATATCTTTTGGATTTATATCCAAAAAGTTCAACCTTGGTTATCTTCAGACTATAATGCATTTTCCCTATATGCTTTTGGAAGACTTGGTGTAGTTTTTGCAAAACAAAGTTGGGCTTGAATGTTTTTCTTTGTAAGAAAAAAGCTTCCATTTTGCCACCCTACCCCACAGGTGAGACACATGAAGAATATGGGAGATTGTTGTCGCATGCAGTAGACAACCAGTACTTGACAGAAATTCCTGCAGCTCCTTTAATGTTTCTGTAGGTCTCTGACCAGTCTCTTGGACCAATTTTCTTCTTGTCTTTTCATCAATTTTTGAGCTATATCCAGTTGAGGTAATGTCACTGTTGTGCCAAATTTAAGCCACTTCTTGATGACCATCTTCATAGTGATCCTTGGAAACTTTTTGTGTATCATTTGCCTGACTGATAAGTATAAACAATGAGATCCCTTTACTGTGCTGTAAGCAGTTTACAGACCATGGCTTTTGCTGTAAAATTAAACTAAAAAACCTCAGGAAACTCCTACTAGAACAACAAAACTTTATATGGGGTTAGTCAGAATCCCTGTAAATGGCAGGTTCTAGGATCTCTTATCACTTGTAATTGTACCAAAGGAAAGACAGAGACCTGCTGAGAGAACAGTCAAATGTTTAAAAATGTCTCTGATAAAATAAAATACATAATGTACTTTATAGTAAAACAAATATTTTTACATTTTTTTCTAATCCAAACTAGGGCTACGGTTCAAATTATGGCCAGGGTTAAGGTAACAGCATTATGACTATAGTTAGGGATCAGGCTGCATAATAAAAACATTAAAAAGTAATACAGAAATAAAAGGTGAAAAAAGTTTTACATTTTTGTATATTCTTGTTATTTTATATTATAATATTGTATTATGTGATATACGTTTGATAATTCCAAGTATAATTTACAGCACACAACAAGTTTGCTCCATTTCTTGCTCTGATTCAGGCAGGGACACATAAGCTGCTTCAAAGGCAAAAATTCTATGGAGTGACACCGCAAGTGTTACTGTACTTCTGACATTAGGAGGAAACCGCAGTTACAGAAGTTGCAAGTAATAAAGAGAAAAGCAGCCTTTATGTAGTTTGACCAAATATTTTTTGGGAACCAGCAACATCTTGGGCTCCTCAATATACAGGCATAAGCATAGATGTTGCAAATTTTGTAAAGAAATCTGAAATCTCGAGACCTGTAACTCCTTAACGACTGCTGATACACCTTTTAACTGCGGCAATTAAGGGTAGTTATTCCTTCATTTTTAATGGTGCTGAGAAATAAGGGTAACGGCGACACGCGTAGGGTTTACCCCCACGCTGATCCTTGCCGTCCTTTTTTCTTTCCCCGTGTGTGTGCCCATTTGTGGACTGGATCTTTTTCATCTGGCATAGGCCGTTTGGTGCCGGTCTTTCTCCAGGGCCATGTGAGCAGTCCATTCTTCTGCTATTGGGTCTTCTATCCATGCCTGACCATAGGTTTGTTTGAGCCTTATCATTTTCTGCCCATTTCACTATATTTCCCATGCAGGGAGCCTGGTGTGTATTACATCGCTATTGATTTCTTTGGCATATAGGGGCCCTTTTTTTACCCCCAGGCATTGGTGAGTGTAGCCAGTTAGTACACATTATATGAGGGTTCATTGCTGTTGTCATGGGCTACCCCCGCGGGGAGAATTTAGTTGTATCTATATTATAACCATGGTAATGTGTACAGGTTATTTTGGCATTATATTGTGTCGTATATATTTATATGTTTATGTTATGAACGTCTTGACTAGTGATATTTTCGGCAGGATCTCTCGGGTTTTTGTGGGGATGTTTTTATAATGTTTTTAATGTTATTGCATCAATAAAGTTTTCCTTTTTATATATATATATACCTATGAGTGGTGTGCGGTACTATATAGAGTGGTGCTTTTTTCTTCTTTCAGTGGGTATGTTATTTTACCATCTCTCTGCACCCCTCATCAACTATTTACAGATTGGTTGTGCGCCGGCACCCTTTTTCATTTATGAGAAATAAGGGTATAGCGCTCCCCAGAGTTGGAAAATCTCCTGGGTCTTGGCTACCAGGGTAGCTGAAACACCGGAGAACATGATTCAGGTTGGTTTTTACCGTCTCCAGTCTAGTGTTCACCATTATTCACCGAATAGCTGCAATCTAAAAAAAAAAAAACAAAAGCCCGATTTCCCATTCATTTCTATCTCTTCTGATATGATCTAGGATACCAGAGGAGAAAGAGATGGGGTCCCCCGAGCCCCCAACCCTGGTACCTCCGCCATTTCCAGACCCTCCTGCTCCATCCCCGGGTCCTCTGCATCTTCTTCATGGACGCATGCGCAGTACACCCGTCGAGATCTGCCGGCCGGTACTCGGCAACAGTAGTAGTTTATGTTCAATATGGCTCTTGATTATGTGAATAAACTTTTGATATTTGTTTATATCTATTGTATAGCACTCAAATTTTTTTAGATATCAATAGCACAGAGGGAGAAGCACCTGTGTCGGTCTCTGATTCCGCTGCGCAGACCTTGAGTACTGTGTGGATGACGTCATCTACTTCCATCCAGATAGAAGAGCTTGAAGGGATCGCGGAGGCGCCGAGCGTGATCTGGATTCACCCATCAGACCAGACCACACAATTTGCGTGCAGCGTTGATGGTATAAAGGGGAGGTAGGAATCCAATTTATATTATTTTAAAAGTGATGGCCATGGACTATAAGCAAAAAACTGGTGACGGGTTCATGCAAATGAACCTGTCACCAGAAATAGCACTATAAACCTGCTGATATATGGCTAGTCTGCAGGTTAATAGCATTACTAACCTGCCCGGCGCCTGCACGTAGCCGGATGAAAATGAACTTTATTCTCCTCAGCAGCATTTGGTTTCAGTCATAGGTGCGCAGGTTTAGGCATCGCTCTTAGTATAGAGAGCAGCCGCTGTACCCGTGCCCCCGGCCCTGACTGACAGCTGACCGCAATGCAGAATGTCAGTCAAGACCGGAGGCGCGGTTACAGTCGCTGCTATCTATACTATGGGCAATAACTGATCCACTTCGGCTATGTGCAGGCGTTGGGCAGCATAACAACACTATTTACCTGCAGATTAACCTCATATCTACAGGTTAATAGTGTTATTTCTGGGGACAGGTTCCCTTTAAAGACTTTTACCCTTTCAGGTAATGTCTCATACACACCCTGTTTCTTCCACCTGAATGTTTCCCCTCATTATTCCATTGCATCCCCTTCAAAATGACAAAAATTAGGCTAAAAGTGCATTGACGGAGGGCCGATGTATGGCTAGTACATAGCACCAACTCCTTTCTCGCTGTCTAGCAGTATCAGGTATTAAATTGACATCTCATCGGCGGTGCTACATCACCGGTATGGCCTGTAAGATCCTGCGCATGCGCAGTTTAAGTCCAGTCTAGTACTTTGTTGATGCCCACAGAAGGAACAGTACTGCCTGTGATCGGGGCATGAACAGCACATGTACAACATTCACAGGTGATACTCGGAACTTGACCATGGTGATGGAATGTCCATCTTGGGCTTGGTGGTGTGCTAGGTGAGGACACATGAGGATGACTGATACAGCAGCCATTCATCTGCCCATTCACTATGCACTACCAGCCTAATTTACCTGTTTGAAAGTGGATTTCCTGTGCATAGGACTATCACTTTGGGACAAGAAAAATGTATTGGAACCTACCTAACAATGTATTAGGTTTTCTAACCCAAACGTTTTAGCTTAAGTAGTTCTCCAAGAGCCTCGTGACCTCGATTCAATCTGTACAATGCTACAGTGATCGTCACGCTATAAACATGTATGTGGTTCATCTGGGTAAATCTGCTACTGGAGTTGATCTGCTTCTTCTGTCAAATTCACAATATATCATAAAAGTGAGATTACCATCAATCACATGATGGAATAACAATGGCTCTCTGTTCAGGAGGCTTGGGGCTATGTTACATTCTACACTTGGATGTCTCCCAACACAAACAGCTACAGTGTTGGCTCTTACATGATGTAGGTGTTTGGAAAGTGGAATGCAAACTGTGAAAGTCAAAAGTGCACTGGTTTACCTCTTACTGGGGAAAACATACACATCTGGTATCAGTTTATATCCATAAGGTATGACCACGTACAGTATGCCCCTCGTGCTCTAGTGATGGTCTGGATGATGCCACTTTCTAAGATACTTTTTGCTCTGTGCCAGCTTCCATTTTACTGGGTATTCAATAACAGTGATGGAAAGTGTGCTGAATTACGAAAGGACAGGCTATTATTTAACATGTAATGAGATACTATGGCCATGTACTGCCTGTACAAGCAAAATAAATCAAGCTTGCAGGGTGGGTGCAGCTTTTGCTGCCTATATGCCATTACCAACCACTTGTAACTGATGCTATTCCTGAGATAAGTAATGTAAACATAGTAACAAAAGAAAAGTACATAATAAACAATTGATCGCCATATAGTGCATGGGAAGAGATTCGCCCACATTGCTGTCAGATGGAAAGCACATTTAGGTCATGTGCAAATGAACGTATTCGCTTTCCACATGCGATCAGACAAAACATCGAATCGAATCGCACTTGGACCAATGTTAGCCTATTAGGTTGTACATATGTCCAATGTTTTCCTTCAGAAAGGGGTTAACTCTTAACATCCTAGCCAGCTCTCCCCAGTCCATTGATTTCTACACAGAAATTGTCTACTTGCCTCCCTCTCAGCTTCTAAATTAGAGATAATTTTTAACTTTATCAGCCCTAATCATGATTCTCTACTGTCCGGAGCTGTGTGCTGATTCAAGTTCCCTGAACAAACCACTGATAGCTGAAGGTGTTATAGCAGAACGTGTGCTGAGCTTTATAGTTCTATTAATACTACAGTTCTATTCATCAGAGCTGTCGAGCCCAGCCTGCTAGAAACCAAAAAGTAAGGAAACTCTGTGAGAAAACTCCATTGTTCTTAGCTGCTCAAGATACATACCCCCTTTAATATTATTATTCTTAATCTTTGTTAGAAAGGTTTTGTAAATAAGGTGTTAATATTCTATGCAGAGAGGAAGAGGACTAGACTCGAGTGCTCCCTATCGTGAAAGTCAATGTAGACCTAATAGAATAAGATGATCACAGATTATCTGACTGTTGGGACCCTATAATCAATAGCTATCTGGGGGGAGGAAACTGGTAATAACCACCTAATATCCCTACAGTGCCTCCACTGGAAACGTTAAGTATTACATAATGTACATTGGAAAACAAAGGCTTGTCTTGTCTATGTGATGTACAGTTAGGACAGTCTTCCAAAGGCAGATGTTACTCTAGGAATTCTCATTAACTAAATCATTTTGATATTTTAATTATTATTTTTTAATCTTTTTTTTCTCTATTAAACTATTAGTTTGTGAAAGTATTCTTATAGTGCCTTTAACAGGTCTAGACTGGCTTAGACATTAATACTTAGCATTGTTTTGTTCTAAAGTAATGACAAAGTTTAACTTAATTTTGGTTTTCATTTCAGCCACTTAGGGTATATGCACACAACGTCTTTTTCAGTCGTGTCCGCTCCAAGACCCACCTGAGAAAGCACATAGTAAATGCTAAACATAATGCACATATGCACTGCAAGGTCAAAATTACTTCAGTCTGTTTGATCTCTTTTTTAACCACTTCAGGCTTCAAAAACTACAAAGGGGTTAAAGAAGTGACTTGACCATTCTTCAGGTGGTTTCGCTTGGAAGCTACTCACTATTGTATACATAATGGGAAATAGAAAATACTGGCGGCTATGCCATAATAAAGTTCAATGTAAAAGACCAAAAAAAGGCACTTCAAGGAAAACACTGCAAGCGTTTTCCTGAAGCATCTTTCTGTAATAAAACTTGGTGGTTACAAAAGTGTCTAGCAGACATCCTGTGTACATACACTTAGAGAAGAGCTCTGGATATTAGGAATCCTCCACTGAGTTTGGCAGGTATGGACTGGATGCACTGATATACAGATGAGCACTGGCAGGTGCAGATTGGATCAGCTGATATACAGATGAGCTTTGGTTGATGTGGACTGGATCAGCTGATACACAGATGAGCACTGGCATGTGCGGACTGGACTGGCTGTTGTACAGCTGTGGACTGGAAAGCAGATAGACAACCAGGTACGGACAGACGGGTGCTGAACTGTCTGGTGGTACTGGAGACCTGACAACTAGCAAGCGTGTTATGTGCTAACCAATCACGTTGCTCAGGCACCTCCATTCTGGAGGAGGTGCCTTAAATAGTAGGTATCCTCCAGCTATTGGCTGGGGACACTTTAGGATGACGTGCCTGGTCCCTTTAAGAAAGATGGTGCTTGCACATGCCCTAAGCACAGTGCTTGGGAATCTGCGCACCATGCGTGCAACCTGTGCATCAGTAGAAATGGAGGAAGGCGGTAAGTGTGGAAACGGGGCTGCGGCTGTGAGTAAGCTACAGTCTCTGCCAGGAAAGAGAGGCAGCATGCAGAGACGCCGGTGCTATATAGTGCCTGTTTGAATGCTACCTAATGTCTACCTGAGAGTGAATCCCTACAAACACTAAGAGCAGTGAACATAATAATTTACAACAGCATAAAACTGGTTCATGTACAGGGATTATCGGTGGAATATCCTGACTACTTGAGCCCTAATACTCAATTTTACAAAAAGTCTCATGTTTATAGGTGGCCAAGTGGGGATTTTTGCATTCAAAAGAGTGGATTTTGTGTTTGTGAGGTCTAAGTTACTAGGTATTTTAGGGCCTACTGAGTTGCCCGCCAGGGCCGTGGGGTACCCGGTACCGGGTCCTGTGTTCACAAGGCGATGTCACGGTGGCGACCCGGTCTATGGCCTTGGGCACCCATGTAAAAGTGGGTATTGATTAAAGTTTATGTTCGTGACACCACCTGTGGTATTCGGTCAATGAGGACCGACGCTGCTTTAAGGGGTCCTCTGGGGTGATGTTATGGCAGCTAGATGGTATAACTTCCCACAGGTGAAGTATATCCCCAGGGCTCCCGCTGTGTAGATGGAAGATGGTGAATGGCGCAGTAAAGAACGAGGACACAGGTTTGCAGTCTCTTTACCTGGTTTACTGAAGACTTCAGGCAGCCACAGTCCAGGGCACCAGATCACAGGATAGGTAGAGTCTGACCGGCTTGCAGGCAAGTTGGGAGTCCCCTTATCCAGGTGAAGTTAAAAGCCTTCCCTCTAGCGCGGTGGTGTTGTAGTCCCTTACTGCCTATGGCTTCTGATAAGGTCCTCACAGTTCTCTCTGTGCCCCATACAGGATAGAACACAAACCCTTATGATAGGTGACTCGAGCCTTTTTACAGGGTCTCTATCACGACCCGGCTCTATGTGTCACTGTGCCTCCGGGGTATTGAGGCGGACAGGTAACGTGCAGTTGAACTGTCCTGCCGATCTCTGCTGTAAGTCTTAGAGTCCCTTACAACCTTGGTGTTCCGGTTACCGGTGATCTGCTCCTTAGAGGGAGGCAGCCCTTTAGCAGCTGGTCTCCCCTGATATCACTCTCCTGTGCTTCGCTCTCCTACACGCTCACTGCAATCTGTTCTGCTTTCAGTATCATCTCTCTCCAGGAGCTGCAGCACTTTTTTGTGGCTGCACGGCTCCTCATACGTTTTTTCCTGCCTCAGACTGCTCCAGTCTGCTCTCCGGCACTATCTGTCTCACTTTCCCTACAAACCACAATATATATAGGGGAGTCACCTAGAAATAGGATGAAAAGCTCCCCTTTGTGGCCTGGAGTGTGAACATGTTGCATGTTTGTGTTTACCTGGTGAGAGTTATCCTTCCTTGCCTCCAAGTGTAACACCACTCTTCCCGTGAGGAAAGCAATGTCACTGTGACGAACAGGACCCTGGGGCGTCACACTACCTTATCCTATCTAACATTTAAACAGTGCATAACTAAGGTCTTCATGCAAATTAGGCTGAAGTTGGCTGAACGCACCAATACTGCTGATATAGTATCCTCCTGACTATCCCCCACTAGATGATATTTAGTAAGAGATTTGAATAGCTGACATATGCCCCTAACAGCCGCAGGTGGAATGGCGATCCACCAGCGGCTGTTAACCTGTTAAATGCCACTGTCAATCTCAGACAGCAGCATTGAACACTAACCCCACCCATCAGCACCTATGTCACATTGAACAATGCCTAATTTATAGCATTTTCACTCAGGAGCAGCTTTAAAAAGTGACATCCACTTCCTTCCTTTTCTTTTCGAAAGCCTAAAGCATTTCAAAGATGCTAAAAAAACCTGAACATTTGAACAGAAAGTAGTTTTTGCATAGAAATGAATATGCAGAATATTTTAAGTATTTTTTAAGTGCTTTCTACGTTGTTTTTAGGAGTGAACCCACTTGAAAAAATACAGGAAAAAGTTGAAGTATGAACAAACCCCCAAGGCCATGTGCACACGTTCAGTATTTTGGTGAGCTTTTACCTTAGTATTTGTAAGCCAGAATCAGGAGTCAAAATACACAAGTGGTGACATGTTTCTTTTATACTTGTCTCTGATTGTTCCACTCTTGTTTTTTGGCTTACAAATACTGATATAAAATACTGACTAAATACTGAACGTGTGCCCGGGGGCCTAAGCATTTTGTGAATAGTTTTCTGATGAAGAGTTTTGGAGTAATTTTTTCCCCGAAGCATATTTTGAGAAGGATCTACTTCAAAGAACTGATGTCCGCTTTCTTGTTTTTTTTTCCACCAGGCCTTTTTCAAGATGACTCCTAGAAAAAAAAATCTCCTCATATGAACACTGAAGTTTATTCCCAATAGAAAAAAAATAGTAAGAGTTTTCCAAAATTTTTTAAAGCAGTTTTTGAGAAGGATTTTGGAGGTGATGCACTCTAAAGAACTCCTAAAAAAATTCCCCACCGTGTGAACACAGCCTTACATTCATAAGCTGGTTTGAAATTCAGATATGGAAACAATTTAGAGAACATTCTAGAGCAATATTAAGTGATTTTAATGATCTTTGTAAATACACAGATGTATTCTTACATTTTGTATACAGTCAGCACAGAGAATCCTTTGAAGCTACAGTCCAAAACCTCTTTTCTTAAGATGAACTCGGGAAAGACGCCAAGCACAGTAACCGTATATTAGGAGCCACTTTTGTGAGCATTGTAGCTCTGATTAGCCTCCTCTATGTATTACAGCTGTTCTACTGGTGTCATTGGATTATTGTAAGTCTGATTGTTATGTTAGGATTATTTTCATACATAAGTGTCCTGGATGGAAAATCTATTATTTGTCATTTGATGAACATCATACTCTTCTTTTACTAATGGTATAATGAGGCTGCCGGCTACACAAATCAGAGGGCAATTGGAGAACGAATGAGTCTTTGGTCAGGAAGTCAATTTTAATCAGATAGTTCCTCAGTTCTGTATATTGTGGGGTAATTTAAGACTGAGGTCACGATGCATTCATAATAATATCTAACCTTTTGTGATGAGCATCTGGGAATGAAAAGGAACGAATGGAGCTAAACATCTGCACAGACAGTAAAGAGGGTGGTCGGATGCCGAATATGTGATATAATGCAAAATATTGTCGGTTTTAGGTCAAGATTACTTTGCAGAACCCTAGTTTTGACTTAAATGGAACCTGTCAGCAGGATTTTGCCAAGTAAACTACAGACACTGTCAGGTTGGCTCTGTTACACTGATTAAAATGATACCTGAGGTGAAGAACTCTGTCTTGTGGTTCTTGTGTAATCAGTGTTAGAAGTTTTCAGTTAGTGAGATATTCGTGCTCCAGGGCAGGACTGTAGGCAAATTATTATCATCCCACTCTAGGCCAGAGAAACCAAAGAAAGACTAAGGAAAGACCTGCCCACAGGCCTCCACGAAGCACAAACATGTTCCTTATAAGAGACAGAATGTTTGTGCTCCCGGGCGGCCTATGGCTTAGAGCAGGAAGATAAGACTCTGCTTACAGTCCCGCCTATTTCTAGCACTCATTACTCAAGAACCACAAGACAGGTTTCTTCACCCCAGGTATCATTTTAATCAGTGTAACAACAGCAACATGACAATGCCTATAGTTTACTTAGCAAAATCCTGCTGACAGGTTCACTTTAAAGTGAATCTGTCAGCTCGGAAATCCATATCAAAGCACAGGTGCTAATAGAATACCTTATGGTACCGTCACACATAGCGACGCTGCAGCGATACCGACAACGATCCGGATCGCTGCAGCGTCGCTGTTTGGTCGCTGGAGAGCTGTCACACAGACAGCTCTCCAGCGACCAACGATCCCGAGGTCCCCGGTAACCAGGGTAAACATCGGGTAACTAAGCGCAGGGCCGCGCTTAGTAACCCGATGTTTACCCTGGTTACCATCCTAAAAAGTAAAAAAAACAAACGCTACATACTTACCTTCTGCTGTCTGTCCTCGGCGCTCTGCTTCTCTGGTCTGGCTGTGAGCGCCGGGCAGCCAGAAAGCAGAGCGGTGACGTCACCGCTCTGCTTTCCGGCTGACCGACGCTCACAGCCAGAGCAGGAGGAGTGCAGAGCACAGCGCTGGAGGACAGACGGCTGTAGGTAAGTATGTAGTGTTTGTTTTTTTACTTTTAGGATGGTAACCAGGGTAAACATCGGGTTACTAAGCGCGGCCCTGTGCTTAGTTACCCGATGTTCACCCTGGTTACCAGCAAAGACATCGCTGAATTGGTGTCACACACGCCGATTCAGCGATGTCTACGGGGAGTCCAGCGACGAAATAAAGTTCTGGACTTTCTTCCCCGACCAGCGATCTCCCAGCAGGGGCCTGATCGCTGCTGCCTGTCACACTGGACGATATCGCTAGCGAGGACGCTGCAACGTCACGGATCGCTAGCGATATCGTCTAGTGTGACAGTACCTTTACACTATAAGGATCCATTTAAAAATGAATGCCAGCAAGCCATTTTTTTCATTCTATCTATCTCTTCTCTTGTATTATGATTGTTCATGTTTCGCATTTACTGTACTAGGTTGATGAAATGTCGGGTTTTCTATGACATGGGTGTGTACAAATCACATGGAACACACATGGTCTGTGTGTTGTGGAATTTTTTTTCTCTCACACCCATTGACTTTCATTGGTAAGTCTCGGTAATTTCATGCCGCCATACGCAGCATGCTGCAAATTTTTCTTCACCCCATTTCTAGGTGAGGAAAAACTCGCAGATGAGCACTCCCTCATTGACTAACATTATTGCAAGTGCAATGCGAGGTTTTCTCACATTGCATTCGCTGAGTTTAAGCGCTGATGTGAGTGAACCCTATGTCAGACAGCTCCTTTTAAAAGTCTTACAATTCAAAGTGATCTGACCAAGATATTACATTAAAAGGAATTTGTCACCCGGTTTTACCAATATAAACTAAGGCCACCACCTTTAACTGCTATTACTGCAGTCCATCAACTGTATATAAGCCACTAGCATATCCTCCAAAAAGTTTCCCGCGCCATATACTAATCAGCATTGTTCGGTCCAATGGACATCGTTGGTCTTTGGTTTGTGCCTCCTTTATTTTAGTGTGATATAATAAAGTTATAAGTTTACACTTTCTTTGAGTGCTGGGACTTCTCTAATTTCGCTACAGTTGAGTGCCGATAACTTTGGAATCCTCAATCTGCAGACTTGTTTTCCTTCGGGCTTGATTACTGTCTATGACACATCCTACGTCATCCACAGATCTCTGCAAATCTTACACCTGCGCACTATGCAGGCGTAGTGCAGGCGCACTATGCTTTGCCATCCTAAGGACAAAGCAAAGTCTTGTAATGTGCATGCGCCAGCGCTGACTTCACTTTCAGATGATAGGTGCTTGTGCCTACTAAGGGCAAAGAAAAGTCCTGGAATGAACTGTCGCCTATTGATTGGAAGTGAAGTTGGTGCCTGTTATGTTTGCTAATGACAGGTGTTATGAAGGCAATCCAGAAACACAGTGTGCTTAGCGATCAGAGCGCACACAGTGATCTGACAAATACCCAAAAATACAAGAACGAGCTCTGAGACGTGGAAACTCTGTAGACTGCACACCTGATCCTATCCTAAACACAACTAAAAGCGGCTGTGGATTGCGCCTAACAACTACCTAGGCAACTCGGCACAGCCTAAGAAACTAGCTAGCCTGAAGATAGAAAAATAGGCCTGACTTGCCCCAGAGAAATTCCCCAAAGGAAAAGGCAGCCCCCACATATAATGACTGTGAGTAAGATGAAAAGACAAAACGTAGGGATGAAATAGATTCAGCAAAGTGGGGCCCGATATTCTAGGACAGAGCGAGGACAGTAAAGCGAACTTTGCAGTCTACAAAAAACCCTAAAGCAAAACCACGCAAAGGGGGCAAAAAAAACCCACCGTGCCGAACTAACGGCACGGCGGTACACCCTTTGCGTCTCAGAGCTTCTAGCAAAACAAAAGACAAGCTGGACAGAAAAAAAAGCAACAAAAAAGCAAAAAGCACTTAGCTATACAGAGCAGCAGGTCACAGGAACAATCAGGAGAAGCTCAGATCCAACACTGAAACATTGACAAGGAGCAAGGATAGCAGCATCAGGCGGAGTTAAGTAATGAAGCAGTTAACGAGCTCACCAGAACACCTGAGGGAGGAAGCTCAGAAGCTGCAGTACCACTTGTGACCACAGGAGTGAATTCAGCCACAGAATTCACAACAGGTGCCGTAACCAGGCCCAGATTTAGGGGTGGGCCCAAGGGGCTCGGGCCCTGGGCCACCCATCAAGCGGGGGCCTCCCACCAATAAAGGGATAAATATCTCAAAACATGTAAAATACGCGTCTCTTTGCTGTGAACCATTTCTAATGATAAGGTATATTTAACAAAAGAGAAACTATTGAAAGTGTAGGGACCTGGCTACGGTCCTACATCTCAGTGGCTGGCGCAGAGCAGCAGAGTCATGGCACCTGACCTGTGTCAGCATCCACTGACCTGGCTATCCAGACTTCCTTAGTACCCTCCCTGTACCCTAATGCTTATCTTATGGCATGCGGCAGTCTTCTCCGATCCCAATAGAAGCTTCTAGGCACTCCCTATTCAGCTATATGATCGCTCCCTCGGATTAGATCAGATGAGAGTTTGTTCAGCTACCTTTGAGGAAGGAGGTGGAGCCACGATGTCAGTGTGAGAAGAGGATTCTCCACCGCAGAGCGCGGCAGGACTTCACTCTGGATCTTCAGTCACTGAAGATCCAGTGGTGAAGTGGTTCAATCTTCACAGTGTCGTGGTGGGTGAGTATGATCTCTGTGAGTGTCTATGTGTGTCTGTCTGTGTATCTTTCTTGGTGCTCCTGTCCTACACAGTACCATACTGTATATACAAGTCCACACTATATCCTGCATTACAGTGTGTCTGTGTATACTGTATGTATATAGTGTGGACCTGTTTACAGTATAGTGCTGTGTATACACTTTATACAGCCCCTCAGCCTCTATTCTATATACAGCCAGCACAGCAACAGCCTCTGATATATACAGCCCGGCAGCAGCCCCTCATATATATACAGCCCAACAGCAGCTTCTAATATATACAGCCCAGCAGCAGCCCCATATATAGCAGAAGCCTGTCATACATATACAGCCCAGCAGAAGCCTCTCATGCATATAGAGCCCAGCAGAAGCCTCTGACATATTGAGCCCAGCAGAAGCCCCTCATATATATACAGCCCAGCAGAAGCCTCTCATACATATACTGCCTAGCAAAAGCCTCTCATACATATACAGCACAGCAGAAGCCCCTCATACATATACAGCCCAGCAGAAGCCCCTCATATATATACACAGCCCAGCAGAAGCCTCTCATACATATACAGCCCAGCAGAAGCCTCTCATACATATACAGCCCAGCAGAAGCCTCTCATACATATACAGCCCAGCAGAAGCCTCTAACATATAGAGCCCAGCAGAAACCTCTGACATATAGAACCCAGCAGAAGCCCCTCATATATATACAGCCCATCAGAAGCCTCTCATACATATACAGCCAAGCAGAAGCCTCTCATACATATAGAGCCTAGCAGAAGCCTCTGACATACAGAGCCCAGCAGCAGTCTTTGATATAGATAGCCCAAATTTCTACAATATACATACATATGTACATATTTTAATCTTTTACGCCCTTTCAGGACTTCAAGGGTTGACAAGGTCAGATATACTGCGTGAATTGGAATTTAGTGACTTCATTAGTGATTTTGCAGCACAAAAATCAAGGAAAGTGCCCGGATTGTAAAAAATGAATGATTTTACTTGAATTACTCTGTGTAAATGATTTTTGTAAATAAAAACTTGCATTCGTTTGTGTTTTTGCATTACATATTGCAGCACCTTGAAAAATGGGCCTCCCTCCAAAATGGGCCCCGGGCCACCCACCTCCTAAATCCGGCCCTGCTTATGCTGACATTACCTCCAGTGGACAAGCGCTTGTGCACACTAAGGGCAAAATCAAAGTCCTGCAATGAACTGGCGCTTACTGGAAGTGAAGTTGGTGCCAGCACATAACAAAACCTACTATGGCAGAGCGAAGTGCGCCTGCACTTTAACTGTGCAGGAATAATATTCGCATGTTTTTGTTTTTGGGATATGCAGGGGGAGATAGTGGCTTACATACAGGAGGCTTTTGATTATATTGTGAAAAACGTGTGACAGGTTCTTCCCTTTAAAAAATAATGCAAGTCATTTTGGCATGATCCAGGTCGGGGTTTGCTTCTTGCTTTTCTTTCCCCGGCCTGGTTATGGTGGGGTTAACCTTTCCTGCCTCTTTTTGGTTCGTGGGTGGCTATTTATTGGTGCCATTTCTGGTAGCATTTATCAGTGATAGTTCGAGTCTCTGGCTTGAGCAGCTGACCCGTATACCCTAGTGATCCTTCTGCCTCTGCCTACCCGTATTTGTGCCTGACCCATCCCCTGTCCCTGACTTAGTGTTTGTTTGGTGGTTTCCTACAGTGTATGACTCGGCTTGAATTCTGAACCCTGCTTCCAGCTTTCCGTTTCTGTTACTACGTTTCCCGTCTGGCTTTGACTCTTTGGCTCGTACCCCGACTATGTCTTCTGTCTCAGGTTTTGCATCCCATGCTCCCGTCTGGTTCTGACTTCTGGCTTGTCTCTGACCACGTGCACTGCTGTGACCTCTGGTACTTCATCTTCCTGTTTGCTGCTGACCGGCCTGTCTGACTTCTCTGCCACCTCCTAGTGGCACTCCACGCCTTGCACTGTGGTGTTACACAGTGAGTGCTACCTTTTCCCCCTTACCTGTGCCCCCTGGTGGAGGTTGCGTGCAACTGCTTTGCAGCTGCATTACACATTTGCATTGTATTGTGTTACACAATATGAGATTGTACAATGGATATGACGGCATCATCATGGCATTATTATACTTAGAGGTTATATGTAAGAACGTGTATTTACAAGCTCCGACTGTGAGATCCAACTTTCTGCCTTTTTCTTACAGCACACACTGAAGGCTGACAACATATTTTATAGCACTGAACAGAGACACAAGTAAATTAGTTGAGCTGTTTTACATAGCTTATGTGCTTTCATGTAACCAAATTGATACTTTCTGGCAACTGATGAATATTTTTGATTTTTAAATGTTTATGTTCATATTGTTGGACAATCCCGCACAGATAGGTTAGCTGGCCGAGAATGGAAACAAGATTATATATTTAAACATGGAACATATTATTGTTATAAAAATGTTTTTAGTACTTCACCGATCGCCTGGGTTTTGTCAGATGGATGTTCTTTTTTGCTTAACCTGACCAGCTGCTTTAAATAAAGCTAAAGCTATTGAAAATACAAGAAGATGGATGATGATATCATGACTTAACTAAGGACCCTTTGGATCATTGCCACTGCAGATGAACCTGGACTAAATCACTCATAAAATAACACTCTGGGTTTTTTTTTTTTACCTGGGTAGTTTAACTCACCAGTGCAGGCTGGGTCTCTCTCACAATATTGTATCTGAACTGTTAAAGGGGTCGTCTACTGTATATGGGCGAACTTACAACAACTGTAAAAACAAACAACTTTGCAATTTAACTCGTATTAAAAATCCCATTTGTTCTCAAGAAAGGAGATTTTTTTATTTCTATAGTTTACTACTCGTTTGCTAGCTTACCGACCACCTCTGCAGTCGATCAGGGGTAGACATCTTCCTTCAAACCCATTTTTACTTGATCCACCCAGCTTAAGTGCCCCTTTCCATCTTCGATGCTGCACAGGACAACATTGAAGGATGTGCAGTTTGGGCCAGCGGCACAGCCATGACGTTGGCCTGTATTGTCAATCTTTGGGAGCACACCGCTATCCTAAGCAAGCAGGAAGCTGGAAGTAGCAGAGCGCTCTTAAAGGCAGAATAGGAACATAACCGTTTAATAATGCAGTTTGGGGTAAGACTTATAATAACTTGCAAAAAAGAGGACATGTAGGAATACTAAAGTCCTAAAAATAAATGTTAACAGGTTCTGACTCCAAACACTTTGGGTCAGTTGCAGAGATCAAAAGCAACAGGGTTGAACTCTGCATTCTAAAGAGCTGGCAACATGTTCGTGGGCGACAGGCATATTTATTTTTCCTTACTTCATATAGTTTCAATTCCAAGCAACAGTAGTAGTTGATTATTTTACGTCAGCATAAAATATGCAATCAATGACAAGTGGATGAATTATTATTTGTGTTTAAGTCATTGGATAAGTTTACACTGGGAAATGATTGTAGAGTATTATTAGAATGATTGTGGCCCCGTGTAAAAGTATTTTATTTTTTTTTTACTATTTTGTCTTATCTAGGATATTGGCAGTACAGTAAAGCTTTTATCAGATGATATGCCCTCTAATTGCAATGAGATGACTCTGCTTATTCTGTCCTAGTCTACACAATATTGCTGAAAACCCCATTGTGTCTGCTCTAGTTGCCAATTTCACTCAATGAATGTTGCAAACTATAATCAACAGCATCAGTACTTTTCAACTATGTTTAGAATAATCAATCCAAAGTTCTTGTGTGCATGTGTCATGGAAGGCACCTATTGATGCAACGATATACTGCCCAATGCAGAAGTGAGAGGTGCAAGAGAACATTTAAACAACCTATCAAGTAAATATTTCATTAAATAGAAGTTAAATTGTTTTTAATTGGCAAGAACCAGAAGGGGGAAATTGAAACAGATTTCTGGTTTAGAAATTTTTTAAAAAATATCCTTATGAGGCATTAAATAATAATAATGCAAATTCTCACACATATCAGCCACAGTAAAAAAAAAGAGAAGAGAACAGAATATGTGTCTTCTATTGGGGGAACAACATGTTTTATTTATTGATTATTTATTGATTATTTTTTATCAGTATCAGCTTTTTTCCCCAGAAACAGTTCCATTCTGTGTTGGTGCGTGGTCTGCGTTGGCATTGCATCTCAGCCAATGGCAAACACTGACAGAAGAGGCCCCATTCAAGACCAATATATGGACCTTTTTCAGCCCAATAGCTCATCATAATGCACAATTCCACCTACTTTGGTGCTTGAAATGAGCCCCCGTGACCTCCTGGACCCCCGTGCGGCTGCACAGGTTGCACCAATGATATGTCCGTCCCAGATCTCAGCCTTAATGTAATGAGGACAGACCATGGATATGTGGGAAGATCTGGATGGGACAAATGTGCATTGACAGATCAGTACTATGAGGTATAAGATGGAGGTGGGGTTAATGGTGGCGCTCACCTGTAAGGATTGCGTAAGGAAACAACAGCTGTAGAAGTCTGAAATGTGAATTTGTCTTTTTACCTTGAGAAAGATGTCTGTCCGGAGCCGAAACACGTTGGTGTGTATAAAGAAATCTTACTTGTATCTCCGGATCTCATCCTTTCCATGACTGCAGCCCGCACATCATGATAATCTTTGCTTTGCCAGCTATGAGGAAGCAGACTCTTTTTTTATTTCATATCCTGGCTTTTTCTAATAGCAGCTTGTTTATATTCTTGAGTTGTTTGCATTCTTGGAGTTTATGGAGCTAATTCACATTCTTATCTAATTCTTTTAAATATTAACTACACTTCAATAATGTTATGTCATCCTCGGCTATAAAATGTATTTGAGTAACAGTGATCTGCGTAAATGAAACCTAATTTCACGTGTCCTCCTTTCTTTACCTTTATTTAGAGTGGAAGCATTATAGGTGCAGGTCCCCATGTGTTTCTGAGCCCGTCTGTTTGTCTTTATGAGCTCTGGTAAATCATGGCGTATCATGCATGAACCAAACAGTCATATTGATGATTACATGGTGGCGAGCCGCAGTAGTGATGCAATGCTCTAAATTGTTATATAATCCACGATGAGAATCAAGCTGATTAGGATGATGATGGGATTGTTTATTTCGCATACATCTTGTCCATAGATGATGGATTCGTCCATCGGGATCTCGGAACATATCCTGTCCATATGGAAAAAATATCTGTAAAAAGAGAACATCTCTCGCCCCTCACCCCTCAGTCATAGATTAGTACTCGGGAACTGAACGCCAACAAAAATTATTATAGAAATTTAGAACACCACATGTGCTCTTCACGACCATACAAACCCTCTAGGCCTTATTCATAATCTCTAGGTTGTATGGGGTTATAATATTGCACCCATAGAAGTTTATTGGAGCTATACATTATAACTATATATTTTTTTTCTCATGGGATCTGACAGAAAATGATAACAGCATACTCCAACTGAAAATATTCAATACTACTAGAGGAAAAGATCTGCTGCCATATGGTGGGAAACTTAGAGTAGTCAACACATAGGCCCCAATTCATCAAGACTGGCATTGTTAATGCAATACTCCCCTTTCCCCAGCCATTACCTGTTCCATTGAGTAGTTCCCTCCGGCTCTGATAATTTTTCAGTAATTTTTTGGGGTCTTTGGCACCTGTAATGTTGACTAGGCCAAAGTCGAAAAGGAGCCCAGAGCCCGAGGTAGCTGTGTGGCTGGACAGGTGAGTACAAGGGAGAGGTGATTATTACAATTTAGATTTATTTATTTATTTTATCCCTTCTTGGCCCTAAAACAAATTCAGCAAATTGGTGTCCATAAGTCTGTAATTTTGCTGAATTTCAGAATATAAAATGGCAAAAAATTCAGATTATGGAGAATTCTCTTTCAATTAATTCGCTCATCTCTACTGACTGGTCAACAAAATTTTAACACACATGAGTAGTGGCACAACTTGAAGTCATGAGCCCCAATGCAAAAGCTCCAACGGGGCCCCCAAGTCAATAATAGTATTGTTCTTTTTGTATTGGCAAAAGGAACTTTAGGGGCTCTCGAGGCTCCAGGGCCCCTGCACCTATTGTAATTAAAACCCATTCTTTGCCAAACGTCTTTGTAGTGAAGGAAATCCACACTGTGGTTCCTGGCAAAACCTAATGTGTTTTCATTTAGATCCATTTTAGTACTTACCCAGCTCATGTCCTACTGTTACCCTGTCCCCCGAATTTTGTAAATTAATAGGTTATGGAAAGGTAACTTTAGATAATGAAAAAATAATTAAGAGAAAAAAAATAATTAAAAAAATAATTAAGAGACCATAAAGTTCTGTATGTGCTAATGAAATACTGGATTAATTTGCGAAATTTGAAAAAGACGATTTGATTTACTACTACTATTTATTTGATGGGATTATTAGGTTCCTTTGCTGAACTTTACTTACTTTATAAGGTGATTTTATGTTCACTAAGAAAACAAATATATTTAGTTGGAAAGACAAAATGAAATGTGATCTTGGGCAAATAACACAACACGTTGGCCTCAGTTTCTGCTCTAATAATGTATTTTCACAAGGAATCGCAGTTTTCATATGAGCTGTTGCTGAACAACATGACATCAATATAAATAACAGCTTTTGCTGAGATTCTAGTTCACGTCTTTTCCAAAAGATTAAGTGAAAACACTTCATCGCTGCAATGTCCTAATCAGGTTATAATGTTAGCCTCGAGCAAGAGACATAAGTTACAGCGTAGTTTGTAATATTTCTCGCTCGTTGTATATTCACCAGGGTTCCCACAGATCCGGTAATTATGCTGCATTGTAAGTAAAATAGGACATTTGGAAACACTGACCGGTAAAGATGTCGTATGAGAAACTTTTAATTATTCATACATGATTATTAATTCCAGCTTAACCGGGATGCTAGATGAAACATGAGCACTTTCCTGCTTAAGAATTGCTGCATTGTAAAAAAAACAGACTTAAAGGAATTGTCCCCTTTCAGAAAACTAATTTCGTTTGGAAAAAACAAGTAGAAGTTTACTACCATTCCCAGGTCCAGAACTGTGTCTCTGATGCTGCCCTATTCCCTGTTGTTTGGCTGCAGCGACTTAATGTCATCAGCGCTGCCACAATCACTGAGCTCAGCTCCCTGTGCTGACTACATCATTGTGACGTTACCGCAGAAGCCCATAAAAAATTCCTGGAGCAACGCTGGTGAAACAGAGCTGAACCCGGAAGGATAAATAAAGCGTGGTTAAAGATTAAAGCTGTAAGGTTAGAAAAACAGGTCTGTCTTTACCCCACAAACAGCGACATTTTTGTCCATGGATTTTTTTTTAGTATTATAGTATTCAAGAGAATAGGACAGAGCTACAGCACCAGACTCAATCTATGGACAACTGTGGTTCTATTTTTGAAAAAAAGGTAGTTATTTTTTCTAATTTTGGACAACTACTTCAAAGTTAATCTATCATGAGAATAGAGTGGACTATCTAAGGTCCAGAATATCTGACTAGTTATTATACCAAATCGCACAAATCAGATTATGCTGCTTGGATAATAGATTATAAGGAAAATATTTAGAATTGAGAGTCCTCAGTGGTTGATACATTTTAATGGCTAACTGAAAAGATGGTAACAAATTGCAAGCTTTCGAGACTACATACGTCTCTTCATCAGGCAAAGACTAAAACAAATTCTGAAGAATCACATATTTATGCACAACATAGTCAATCACATACTATGTTGTGCATAAATATGTGCACCTCGGTGGTCCGGCTACCGGTTATCTGCACCTCAGAGGGAGGCAGCCTGCTCTTAGCTGGTCTCCCCTGATGTTACTCTCCTGTGCTTCGCTCTCCTGCACGCTCACTGAACAATGTTCGGCTTTCTGTCTCTATCCAGGAGCTGTGGTACTTCAGACCACACGGCCCCTTCAGACTTTCTGACCCTCTAGGTCGGTCTGCTCCCTTCTGTCTCTCTGACAATCTGATCTCTCTTTCCCTCCAAACCACAATATATATAGGGGAGTCACCTAGTAAATAGGATCAAAAGCTCCCCCTTGTGGCCTGGAGTGTGAACATGTTGTGTGTATGGTGGTTACCTGATAAGAGTTATCCTTCATCGCTTCCAAACCTAACATCACTCTCCCCGTCAGAAAAGCAATGCTACCGTGACGACCAGGACCCTGGGGCGCCACAACAACATTGCACCATATTACACATCATCACATCAAATGTAGGATTATATATTGATTGTGTAGTCATTACAATCTATACAAATTGTGAGGTTGCTTTTCTAATTCAAGTGCTTCAGAATTCTGGCAAAAATCGAGTAAAAAAAGGGATACCCATGCCTTCTGCTACTTTTAAACCAATTTCTGATTTTTTTTTAATACAAAAAGGAAAAAGAGGAGCTTTATACTGAGTGTAGTAAGTAAAAAAATATAAAACCAAGAGTATAAAAGGTTCTCCCCTAGCAAAGTTTAACTCCAAATGTATTAAAGTGGATTCCTCCATGAAGAGTTCCAGCAGATCCAGATAAAATAAAAATAAAAAAACAGAGAGCGCTCCTAACGTGAGGAAAAGATGCAAATCAGTCCAATGAGTGCAAACAGGTTAAAAGTTGTATAAAAATATAAAGTTATTATTTAAAAAGCAGTACTTGTTTCGGCTGTGTTTTGTCTTCTGCAGGTGTATTTTTTTTCTTCTGCTACTTTTGTGTGTCATATACATAGATTTTGGAGCGGTCTCTGGCTCACTCGTCCAGAAGAGCATTTGTGAGTTCAGACACTGACGTTGGAGGAAAGGGTTTGACTCACAATCTCCGTTCTAGTTCAATGCAAAGGTATTTGATGGGGTTGAGGATAGGGCTCTGTGTGTGCAGTTAAGTTCTTACACCACAATCTCCCCCAACCATGCCTTTATGGACATTGTGCACTGGGCACAGTCATGGGGGCAGACAAGGGCTTTCCCCAAACTAGTCTCACAATGCTGGAAGTTGTCCAAAATGTCTTGTACTGAACCATTAAGATTTAAATTCAATGCAACTAAGTGGCCTAGGCCAAACCCTGAAAAACAAATCCTGCCCTCTGCTCCTCAGCACTCTGTGTCCTCGCTCTGGAACATTACGTGGTCTCCACTCTGTGGTTGAGCTCCTGCGGTTCCTTCCTATTCTTAATAAGATCAATCACAAGTTTTGGGTGAAGATTTAGCAGGGAAGAAATGTCATAAACTGACTTGTTACACCTGTGACTCTTATTACAGGACGGTGCTGGTATCGGGAGCTCTTTACCACCAAGCATTCTGTCACACGTTAGTAAAGACACATGACATGACGATGGGTCGGATGTTACACACCGGGGCCGGAAAACCAGATGTTATACCACGGGCCAATGGTTAACATGTTCCCAATACACTTGCCAATATACTGTATATTACTTAGTTTCTTATATTGGCTTCAACTATTGATTTATGCAAAGTTTGATAAAATGACAATGACTGTTTATTTCTGACAGAGCCCTGCACATACAGGTCACATCCTGACGTTATTTCACCCAAATGGATCACCGATACGTGGTATTTACCTGGGGATTGAGAGCTATAAATCATCTGCATTATGGTGTATATTAGTCGTATTGATGTTAATGGTAAGTGTGATAACTCCGAAGTTATTCGCCAGGTTGCTGTTACCTTCTAAAGACCGGGGTCATACGAATGTATAAAAAAAAATCGGTCCGATTTTCATCCAGAAAAGTGTAACATTTTTCCATTTTTTTTTTACTCAGCAGGTATTAATCATTTACAAGACCATTTGCAGGTTTCTATTTAACAGAATTGTAATATACCCATAATGTTATGTATCAGATGCCACTCAGATGGCCCGTATGGTTTCCAAATTCTTATTTCTTGCACCCATCCGATTTCGGAATAAAATCGCGGCACGCTGCCATTTTTTTCGTCATGCTGTTTGCACAGGTGACCCCACCCCCCCGCAAATCTACATAATAAAATCCGGGAGTGAATGGATCTCACACTGAGTGCAGTGTTTTCCCTGCAGAGGAACAGCAAAAATTCTCATTCGCAGCATCTGCATCAGATAAATCAACGATTCCTAAATTGTACTGCAAAGACTTATTATGTTTTATCACAATCATCCTACAATTTGCAATCTCCGTTTCAGATGAATGTGATTTTCACTTTAAGAATGACCTGGATCCCACTTCTATGGCCGGAGTCACACCTGCGTGTTGCATTGGATGCGATATGCTAATGACACTCGGCTCCTGCTCTGCTGTGAGCGTGATCCGAGTGTCAGTGCTCTGTGCTCCCGTCCTCTCACATCAGACAATCGGAGCACAGCTGCGGAGGAGACAGAGAAAGTAATTTCTCCATCTTCTCTGCTGCCGGCGTCAGCAGGAATGGTACAGCATTTGGGTGACATCCGAGTGCAGGGTGATGTTTCACATGCACCCATAGATTTGTGTGAGTGGGTGCGATCCGAATCTCACATGTAATCGCAGCATGCTGCGTTTTTTTTTTCAGTCTGATCTCAATCCAATCTGAGCTGAAAAAAAAGCACAGATGAGCACACAATCATAGAATAACATTGATCCGAATGCAATCCGATTTTTTTCTTATCGGATTGCATTAATCTGATTTATTCGTAAGTGTGAGCGAGCCCTATCTAAGACCTTCACTGCTGCTTGCTTTAATCAAAGGGCAAGTGGTGCTGCTGCCTTCAAAACCACCAGCCCCTCCTTTACCACTAGACGTGGCGTGAGGCAGGTGATCTGAAGGAGCCTGACCTACTTGTAAGGGATATAATGAAGGATATATCTGTGGTTCGCTCTTTTGGGAGTATCTGAGGCTGAGGCACTTTTGGGAGCATTAGAAGCTTAGGGACTTAGGGGGCTTTGTGATTTGTGTTAAGTGTTAAGGGAAACAAAGACAATTGTGCTATTGTGTCAGGTTCAGATCAGTGATACCTCAGACTTATCTTTATTTTAACAGATATGTTGGGGACATGATTTTGCGGCACTTCCATAAAGTATTAAATATTCTCCTCTTGCACACTGCAGTACAGCTTTCCTTACAAACTGCACAGCTCTCCTGTCCTGAAAGTGGCTGCTGATGAAGAAGCATCTGACCAGACCTGTCCTTCAGCCTCCTATCACTTACAAAGTGTTTTTCAATTGGAAGAGAGACTGAAGGATTGTCTGTCTGCTGTCTCTAACATCATGTCCTCCCTCTATCTGACACTAAATCTCTCCAAAACTGAACTACTTGTGTTTCTCCCTTCTACTAACCTCACTCTACCGAACATCGAAATTACCCTGGAGGGTTCATCCATAACTCCCAAGCAGCATGCCCGCTGTCTTGGGGTGATATTCGACACCGAACTTTCCTTTACTCCCTATATCCGATCACTCACTCGCTCCTGTCACCTGCATCTTAAAAACATCTCCAGAATCTGACTTTTTCTCACCTTTGAAACTGCTAAGACTCTTACTGTCGCTCTTATTCATTCTTGTCTGGACTACTGCAACTCTCTTCTAATCGGTCTCCCTCTTACCAAACTTTCTCCTCTCCAATACATCTTGAATGCGGCAGCCAGGGTCATATTTCTATCCAGCCGCTTCACCGATGCCTCCATCTTGTGCCAGTCATTACACTGGCTACCCATTCACTACAGGGTCCAGTATAAACTCATCTCTCTCACCCACAAAGCTCTCCACAGTACTGCACCACTTTACTGTATATCTCCTGTCTCATCTCTGTCTATCGCCCTACACGTGCCCTCCGTTCTACAAATGACCTAAGACTAACATCCCCCGTAATCCGAACCTCGCACCTCCGTCTCAAAGACTTCTCTCGTGCTGCGCCAGCTCTCTGGAATGCACTTCCCCAGACGATCAGACTGATACCTAGCCCCGACCTATTCAAGCGCGCTTTGAAAACCCATCTCTTCAAACAAGCCTACCACATCAACTACTCAGTAAATTAACTTTGTCCTGTTCCCTCCTTCCAAATATTATCTGCATGTGAATCTGCACCCTACTATTCATCTGTCTCCACACCCTCCATGCACACGATAACTGCACTTGATACTTGACTATTGCACTTAAACACATGGGCTGATGACCGGATCATGCAGCTTTATATGAAAATCCCTATTTATTATAATTGCCAGACCTGAAATAACAAGCACTTTTCACCTATTGTGTCCCCCCATTTCCTTGTAGATTGTAAGCTTGCGAGCAGGGACCTCACCCCTAATGTCACTGGTTAAATTGTCTTAACTTGTACTGAATTTATTGTCTGTACATGTCCCCGCTTAATTGTAAAGTGCTGCGGAATATGTTGGCGCTATATAAATAAAAATTATTATTATTATTATGGACATGTCTGATCATTCCCCCCCATCGGTGCCACTAGAGGAGCAGAAGACAGGAGCACCTGCTCCCCCAATCAGTGCTCACTTCACGTCACTCTAAAGAGGAGAGCAAAAAAATATTGATCGTCTCTATCCCTGTTGCTTCCATGCTACCTGTACATATCCATTTCCCTTCCTACCAGCCTGACAGATTGTGGTTTTAATAGGAAGTATAGCAAAGATGGGGTTGTTAATGAATAAATAATAGAACTATATATATATATTTTTTAACAGTTGGTGCTGCCCAATGCAATGAGCTACCCCATGCAATGATGAATTTTCTGAATATGTTCTATAATTTTCAGCATAATATGTGGAATAACACTATTTCTAATTAGTTACAAGACTTTTATCAAGTTTTCTGCTCTGCGGGCTCTTTATATGATTTTCATTTGTCACTGAGCTAGTGGGTGGAGAATAGCTGTTATGATGTCTCCCATACATAGTACACACAGAGACATTTCCTGCTCTCTTGCCTCTATGCAGCGTTATGTTCAAAAGCAGCTGCATTAAGGAAATTATACTGGGCCCAGTGGTCGGCGTTCATAGAAAGTCAGTAATTCTGTTACATACAGGCGATCTGATCATCGCCTGTATGTAGCCGAGCCAATCAGGTTATGGCAGCTTCTAATCTCACATGGAGGATATTGTAGCATGCCAAAAAATTTTTTTTTTTTAAACATTAAGAAAATAAAAAAAAATAAAAGTTCAAATCACCCCACTTTTGTCCCATTCAAAATAAAACAATAAAAAAGAAAATCAAATATACACATATTTGGTATCATGTTCAGAATCGCCCGATCTATCAATAAAAGGATTAACCTGATCGCTAAACGACGTAACGAGAAAACAGTAAAAACGCCAGAATTAATTTTTTTTAGGTCGCCACAACATTGCATTAAAATGCAATAACGGGCAATCAAAAGATGGTAGCTGCACCAAAATGGTATCATTAAAAACGCCCTCACCCAACCTGAGATCCCAAAAAATGGAGATGCTATGGGTCCCAAAAATTGATACAATTTTTTTTTTTTTTAACAAACTTTGGATTTTTTTCACCATTCAAATAAAAAGGAACCTAGACATGTTTGGTGTCTTTGAACTCGTAATGACCTGGAGAATCGTAATGGTGGGTCAGTGTAAAAAAAAAAAAGACAGTTGTAGAATTGCACTTTTTTTGCAATTTCACTGCACTTGGAATTTTTTTCCCGTTTTTGAGTACACGGTATGGTAAAACCAATGATGTCATTCAAAAGTACATCTCATCCCACAAAAAAACAAGCCCTCACATGGCCATATTGATGGAAAAATAAAAAAGTTATGGCTCTGGGAAGAAGGAGAGCGAAAATCTGAAACGGAAGTGACGCAGCTTGGTCTGTGACGTCACGGGGGATTTTCCCCAGATCCACCTCGCCACGAGAGATGCTGGGAGTGTCGCAACTTCCGGGACCTGAGGTACAGAGTGCATGCGCCGTTCATGATGCTGATTATCTTGGACACCTGTCTGACATGTTTTTAAACTCTCCTAGGCACACATTCAGTTACAGCCCTCCAAGGAAGCCTACGCGAAACGCTTGGGGATGCAACGGACATCACATTGGCAGGCAATAGACTGGGTAAGCAGGGCACCTTGTGATATCTCTTTTGGGTAATTGTGATGCTTGATGCTAGATACAGATCTTTACAGTAGTCACTACATGTGACTTTAAGGTTTTTGGAGTCATCTCCATGGTCTGACTCTTACATTGCACTTGCTATGCACTTTTGAATATCATGAATCATGGTTTTTTGATGATCTGATTGCCCAGCCTTTCCCTACCCTGGGATACAATTAATGTTATGATGTCCTTTACACATGAGTCTTTTTCTGTGCCTTGTTTATTTTATTTGCTATATGTATAATTCCTTGCATTTTTTGAATAAACTTTATGATATTTTTTATTACATTCTCAGTTGGACAATGACTCCGTGATTTTTTTTTGTAGGATTTATTGTTTTTGGAGTTTCCTGATGTACTTATTCTGGTCCTTTATACAGGCATATTGCCAGTTTGATGGTTATATAGTATGTATCAGTGGATTTTGATTCCCATTCTTCGTAACCTGCAGCAGAGGCATAAAAATTCTGCACATGAATGCCAAGGCGAATGACAATTAGTGGGGAGGGATAGAGGAATCATTCTGGTGGTGGAAAGCCCCCTAATGTATAAAGAAATTACAATTGAGTGAAATACTGATCCGCAGGGAATCTCAGAACTTTTTGTCTAAATAACAATTTGTTAATTATGTTCTGCTCCTATGAAGCCTCGAAGTCTTAATGCTCTAAATGTTCTCTTAAACTCCAGATGTTTCCTAGAACTGGAATACATAACATTGAAGAGGAATCGCACTGGAATTTTATTTCATTGTTCTGTTTTTTTGGCACTAAACAATAGGAAACCAATAGTTTGAGACAGGAAGTGAGGCGTGCTCTGTGTCGATGAAAACTAGGCTCAGTCTCAATATTGTTAGAACAATAAAATTTATAATGCATTTTCTGGGAGTTAAATTTCAAAATTAAAATCATTGTTTCATTATTTGGGATTTGTGTTACTTCAAGTTCTGGTTGATCTACTTGTCTGAATTTTTTAGGAGTGGCCTCCTCCTGACAAAGCTGGAAAACTTCTTGCAAAACAATGCTAGCAGCTGCCACTTGGGGATCTAGCTGCTTAAAGAGGACCTTTCACCAAATGTTTAATGTTGAGCTGGACACCCGACGTAATAGTGGTTACAGAGCAGAATAAAACTTTTATTTTTAATTTATCCTCTCCATTGCGAAGATCTTAGAAATCAAAGAATTTGACACCTAATGAGTTAATTTCAGTAAAGTCCAAGTAGGTGGGTGTTAGGAGATACATTTCACTGAGGGCGTGAACTTCTTCCAGTATGAGTTGCTATCTGATGACACCCACTTAGACATCACTTTTGCTAACTCATTAGGTGTCAAATAATTTGATAGCTATCATCTCTGCAACGGAGAAATGAAATTAAGAAAAACTAAATGTTTTATTCTGCTCTGCAGCCACTATTACATCATGTGTCCAGTCCAACATGAAAACTTTGGTGAAAGGTCCTCTTTAAAAATTTCTTATAGACCTGCTCATACAAATTCAGTTAAACATCCCTGTAAAAATCCCTGAGCACCCCTGATTATGCCACTCTTTACTGTTTTGCCCTGTTGCTTCATTGCAGAGACATTTGTTCCTTCTGGGAGGCAATATGTGAAATCTTTGCTTTGCAGTCCAACTGGATGTTTCTTCAGAGTTTTCTTTGGGGGGGCAGGGGGGGGGGTGTTTTCACCCCTCCCTGCCAGACACTGCTAGTCACTAGTGATGAGTGAGCATGCTCGCCACTACTCGGTACTCGCCCGAGTATCACTATGCTCGGTGTACTTGGCGAGCACCAAGCATTTCTGGGATTATTCGGCGGGAGGTCGGGTCTCCTCCTTTTAATTTTGTCGCTTTTTAGAGCACTAATCAACATGCAGGGATTGTCTGCCATGCACTGTAATACCGCAGCCATCTTTGATGTGGTATTACAGTGATTGGTTGGCCGCACAGCGTCATCAGGTCTACAAGAGACCTGGTGCCGCCCTGCTCGCCGCATTCTGCTCCAGACTCAGCTAGTGTAGGGAGAGCTGCTGCTGAGATAGGGTCAGATTCGTTCTTTTATTAGTTAGTGTGGGTCTACTAGTTATCAAGGGAAACTGTCAGGAGAAACCACCAGATGGTGAGAGCCCGGAGCGTCAGATGGTCTGTAAAAGCTGTACTCACAGCGCCCGGGAGCTGGGCAAGAATACACCAATACAGCAGAGCGGGAGTGACCAGAACGCCAGGTGGTGAGTGAACTGACAGGACCTGTGGTCACATGACCACAGGGGGCAGGGCTTAGCGTCCTGATGCCGGAGAATGCAGGATACTACAGGGACTCTGAGCAGAGGAGAAGGGAAAGGGAGTAACCAGACACCAGGGAAAGGATGGGGCACGAGAGAGAGAGGCAATCCAAGACAAGCTGAGGTCAGTAAATGAGAGAGGTAACGTGGTAGACAAGGAGTAGGCTTAAACAAGAATAGTCAGGGACGTGGCAGGAGTCAGAAAACCGGAGAAGCAGATACACAGTACAGAATCAAAACTCAGAATCACGCCGGGGAATAGAACCAAGTCAGAACCATACAAGCAAACTAGAATACAGGTACAAGGCACAGGCACACAGGGGTCAACACACTCAACTAATAGCAAACGTATAACTGAGAGAGATTGGAGCTTCCCAGGGCTATAAGAAGCTCTTCCCGAACCAAGGAGAGGCCACAATAATAAGCCCCAGGTGTGCAGGTCAGAGCCTGCACTGTGATCAAAACATTAACCCCTGGCATGCAGGTCAAAACCTGCACTGGGATCATGACACTAGTGTTCAATGCACAAATCCTGATAAACCAACAGTCCTTTTTAGGGCTACTTTGGGGGTACATAGATTGCAGTGCTAGGTAGGCAGGGGAGTCTATGTGCTCATATCCACATCAGTGCAAGGCATGCAGGCACTGTATGTGACTATATAGATCTCATTGCATACATCAAAAGGCTCCATTACTGTCTGCTGCTGCGCATTTTATATATACGTAGCTGCAGGTATCCATGGCTATATATTTTTTTTGCACCTTATACCTGCTAATTTTATTACAAAGGAATCCATAGCCCCCTTTTTTCTACATTTATTTGTTTGGTCACACTGCAGACTACAACCAGGTCATTTCAATACAAGAGCGTGAAAATCTACTTTTTTGTCTGTTTGCTACCCTTGGTCTATACAGTATTTTGGGGTAAAAAAATTTTTTTAATAACTCCAGTCCACATATTGAAACAGTCTATTATCTCCGTCAGATGCCCGGTCTATCTGTGGTGTCCAAATCCTTATGCAGCGCCCCAGAGTCCTGGTTCGTTGCAGTAATGTTATTCTTCCACCAGGGGGAGTGATGTTACATCTGAGGGCAATGAAGGAAATCTTCTGTCCAGGTATCACAACCACAAAACACACTTCACACTCCAGTCCGCCAGGGGGAGCCATGCTTCTATCTATCAGGGCACTCCTCACACTTAGGTAAAACTGGTGGGTTGGTTAGGAATTCAGAGAGAAGCGAGCTGGAGTCCATCCAGTGAGCATTAGACAGAAGCTGACTGGAGGGAGAAGGAGAGAGTCAGTGAGTCCCGACCGAGTTTGGCAGAGGCTGGTTGGAGTGGGTTCCAGCCAGCTCCAGACTGCGGCATGTGGAAGACGAAGGTACACGGAGCTGCGCCTGCATCCCATGTGGCAGCATCCTAAGAAGGGACACAAAAGGAATTGTGTTGCAGTGAGTGAGCAGCAAAGTCATAGCAACAGGAGAGGAACATCAGTGGGAGACCAGCTAGAAGCAGGCTGCCTTCTTCTGAAGCGCACTACCAGTAGCCAGAACACCGAGGGAGTAAGGATCTCTATGCCGTTACTTCAGAGACTGGCAGGACAGTTAATTCCACGTTAGCTGCCCAACCATTTACAAAGGAGGCAGGGTGGCAACTTGTGGGGGCTGAGGCGTCTCTAGGGTCCCTGTAAAAAGCCTCAGGCCACCAGTCATACGGGTTTGTCCTATCCGTCAGGGGGACAGAGAGAAGAGACTTAACATCTGAAATAGTTGTGAAGACCTTACCGAGTTGCTCAGCAGGGAGGTACTACAATGCCCAGGCGCTAGAAGAAGGCTATTGAATTCTACCTGGATAAGGGGACTCTGGATTTGCCTTCAGACCGGCCTACCCTGTGGTCTCTACCCTGAACTGTGGATGCTGAAGCCTTCAGTAAAGGTAAAGAGACTGCAACCTTGTGTCCTCGTTATTCACTGCGCCTTACACCATCCACCATCTACCATCTACACTCTGGGAAGCCCTGGGGACATACTTCACCTGTGGGAAGGTATACCATCTAGCTGCCATCACATCACCCCAGCGGACCCCTAAGCAGCGTCGGTCACCCTGACCGAATACCACAGGTGGAGTCACGAACATTATCCCTTTAAAGACCTTTCCCCCATTTAATCAACGGACCTCCCGAGGGCCACGGACCAGGTCAGCCACCGTGACATCCCCACTGAGAACAGCAGAAGGGCCCGGATCCGAGTACCCCATAGCCCTTGGGGGTGCTCCACTTACATTTCAGGCGTACATTCCAGTTTTTTGTCTGTCTGCTACCCTTGTTCTATATAGTAATTTGTAGTAGGGTTAAAAAAAATTTTTAAAATCCAGGCCACATATTGAAACAGTCTGTTATCTCTGTCAGACGCCTGGTCTATCTGTGGTGTCCAAATCCTTGCTTTTCAGGCATACATTCCAGTTTTTAGTCTGTCTGCTACCCTTGTTCTAAACAGTAATTTGTGGTTGGGTTAAAAAAATTTTAAAAAATCCAGGCCACATATTGAAACAGTCTATCTGTGGTGTCCAAATACTTGCTTTTCAGGCATATTAGTTTTTAGTCTGTCTGCTACCCTCAGGCTCGAACTGGCCCACAGTGTAACAGGGGAATCCCCCGGTGGGCCCCTGTGTAGATCTAGGCCCCCAACCTCACTGTATGGACAGGACTTGGAAAAAGCAGCATCTCATAATTCATTAACCACGCTACCAAGTTTATTATTATATAAAGATATAGGTAAATTTGTGAATGAAGGTAGTATAATTTTTGCATGCAGGTGAAAAGTGGGCCCAACAAAGTCAACGTTATTGGTGGGCCCTTGTCACCCCAGTCCTACACTGGTTGTGCCATCCTTTGTCATTACTTGTGGGTGCCATCTTCTACAGCATGTGACAGTTGCACCGTTGACCCTGCTCAAAGGCAATAAAATGTACAGGTTGGTTAAAGAAGTTGTCAACTACTTGGACAACTCCTTGTCATACCCCAAACTTGGCCCCGATAAAATAAAAAGCTTATACTCACCTCCCGCGATGTCAGCACTTGCTTTTCTCGGGGCTCTCGTGCTGTTGTTGGCACATATGACTGCAGCGCATAATCAGCACAGGCGTCACTGTCCCCGCCTTCTGTCGAATTGTACATGGAGAAGAAGTCATGAGATCAGATGCAACCCGGACTTGCTCTTCATGTTCAATTTGACAAGAGGCGAGAACAGTGACGCCAGCGCTGATTGGGTGCTGGGGTTACTTGTCACAACAACTGCACAACAACCGCATGGAAGCACAGGGACTGTGAATGCCGACTGTGAATGTTCTAGTAGTGTACAACCCTTTTAAGTGTTTGGTGCATAAATTTCTGCACCATTTCTGCATGTCTTAGCAGGAAAAATGATGCAAAAATAGAAGTGTTTTGGCAGGTTTTATCACTTTTTTAATGCATTTTTTAACATACATTTTTGGTGTAGATTTTTCCCCAATCATTAGAATGAGTGAAATCTGCAGCAAAAACACTTAAAGAATTGACATGCACCAAATCTGAGAGTAAAAAATAAGCAATGTGTATATGAGACTTCAGGATTCTCATTCACCTTTCTGGCATCAGGAAGCCTTTTCGGGCTTTAAATATGTGACAAATTAGCAAAGTGTGCACAGGCCCAAAGATGGCTTTCTCATTATGCTTTTCAACTATCACTGCGTACTTTCTCTATGTATCTACCTGTGAAAAGTTAAACATTTTTTGATTATCTGCATGCGCTCTTTTCCTCAATACTATGTATAAAGTGAGTACGTCTATAGAAAAAAATATAGAAATGAATGAATTGCTCTACCAGTGTGCAGATACAATAAAATAGGTGATGATATTTGATTAGGACATTTTCTTCATTGTGTCACCTGAGGGATGGGGTTTATAAATATGAAATGAAAGGTCGTCCTAATAACTTTTGACTGAGACCTGTGGTTGACATTCTGGTAACATTTAGTACGAGAAGGGTCCCATGCTCTCTGCTAACACAGACAGTGGTAAATGTCAGTGAACAGACTGTTCATCACATGCACCAAATGTTTCTAGTTATTGTTTTTGCTGAAGAGAACAACACTGCAGAACGGCCGAGTATTAATCAATTTTTTATAAAGCGTTTAAATGTCAACAAGTAATGCATTGTTCCTTCGTTTCCTTCCATGACGTCTGCTTCAGTAGCAAAAGGTCACAAGACGCCTCTAAAAATACTCATTACGGTTAAATGAAGGGTCTGCACAAATGAAAGGATTTATTTTTTTTATTTTCAAAACTCACTTTTGACTTTGACCTTACGTTTCTATCAATTTATTAATGGAAATTCTTTGAAGAGCTATTTTATTTTCATAAAGACTATAAATATGATTCTATTGGCAAAACAAAACTTACACACAATTTCTGATCAATTTTAACAAACGGGGCTAACAGTTGAGAACTTTTATGAAAAATTTAGATTTTTAAAGGACATGTATGTAGCATTAATGCTGGAGTCCCCAGATGGCTCTCATCCTTCCCCCATGCATGGGCGCCGACATAATCACCACTGCGATTGCGCAGTCACCGCCTCCTGCTTGTGATTGCCACACTTAGCGTGGGCGGGCGTGCACTCCCCTATAGCTGTGAGGTATTTAGTATCAGGGTTCCCCTGCAAGATGGCTCCCGTTCGATCACTGGGAGGCATCTTGCATAGAAGGCTCTACAGCGCCCCAGGGTCCTGGTCTTTGCAGTAATATCATTTTCCTCTAGGGGGGAGTGATGTTACATTTGGAGGCAATGAAGGACAACTGAATCCAGGTATCACAAACATTCAACACATTTTGCACTCCAGGCCACCAGGGGGAGTTATGCTCCTATTTATTAGGACACTCTTCACACTTAGGTAAAACTGGTTGCCTGGATAGGAAGTTAGACAGTTGCTGGCTGAGCTTCGCTCAGGTAGTTGGTCCCTCACAGGGGTGGGATCCTGTCAGAGGCTGAGACAGAAGGACACGGAGCTGCGCCATTGAAAGAGAACTGTATTGTAGAGAGGGTGAAGAAGTCGTAGCAAAGGAGTGGATACCAGGAGGGTACACAGCCATACACAGGCTGCCTCCTTCTGAGGCGCCAGATCCCGGTAGCCGGAACACCAAGGGAGCAACAGCCCTTTATGCCTTGCTCCAGAGACCGGCAGGACAGCTAATTTCACGTTACCTGCCCGCCCTATACCCAGGAGGCAAGGTGGCACCCACGAGAGGCTGGGACATGATAGAGTCCCTGTAAAAAGTCTCAAGCCACCGGTCATACAGGTTTGTCCTATCCATCTGGGGGACAGAGAGAGAGACATTACATCTGAACATCTTCAACAGTTGTGAGGACCTTATGAGAAGCTCAGCAGTAAGGTACTACAACACACGGTGCTAGAGGAAGGCTACTGATTTCTACCTGGATAAGGGGACTCTGGATTTGCCTCCAAACTGGCCGGACTCTGCCTGCCCTGTGGTCTGTGCTCTGGACTGTGGATGCTGAAGCCTTCAGTAAAAAGGTAAAGAGACTGCAACCTTGTGTCCTCGTTCTTTACTGCGCCTTACACTATCCACCATCTACACACTGGGAAGCCCTGGGGACATACTTCATCTGTGGGAAGGTATACCATCTAGCCATAACATCACCCCAGCGGACCCTTTAAAGCAGCATCGGACCACAGGTATAGGAACAAACCCGTATGACTGATGGCCTCAGGCTTTTTACAGGGACTCTAGCACGCCCCGGTCCCCACAAGTTGCCACCGTGCCTCCTGGGTATAGGGCGGATCAGTAACTTGAAATTAGCTGTCCTGCCGGTCTCTGGAGCAAGGCATAGAGACTGTTGCTCCCTCGGTGTTCCGGCTACCAGATCCTGCGCCTCAGAAGGAGGAAGCTTTTGCAGGGCAAAACTCCTTCTGGTTTCCTCTCCTTTTGTTATGACTTTGTTTCTCACCCTCTACATGACAATCCGCTGTTCGTGTCTCTTTCTTAGGATGCTGCCGCACGTGGGGCAGGCGCAGCTCCGTGGCCTTCTGTCTAGGCCTCTGACAGGATCCCACCCCTGTCAGGGACCCACTACCTGAACGGAGCTCAGCTAGGAGCTCACTGGGTGAAGCCCAGCCAGCTTCTGCCTGTGAAGAGTGCCCTAATAAATAGGAGCATAGCTCCCCCTGGTGGACTGGAGTGTGAAATGTGTTGCATGGTTTGTGATACCTGGTAAAGAGATCTCCTTTATTGCCTTCAAACGTAACATCACTTACCCCTAGAGGAGAATGATATTTCTGCAGCGACCAGGACCCTGGGGCGCTGCATTCCCCCCGTTAAATCCAGTACTCTGGGACTGGGAAAAGAAAACAACAATACATTAGCAAAAAGACATGCAATTTTTAAATGCTATAAAACAAGTTAATGTATACTAAGCTTCCCTTTATCGGAGGTGAGGACTCTTGAACGTTGCATAACAAGAAACATATTTACATTGCCAGCCTACTTCTAAGAATTGACCAAACCAATAACAGATGTACTAGCCAACTATGAAATCTAATTACCTGTATGGGTTTACTATCTATTAAGTGCAAAGGTAAACATTTTCTATTTTTATTGAAGTGCAAACAATTATTCTTTTCTAAGTGCAAAGTTGTAACCAACTAACTAGCTGACTAACGCACTAACCCCCACGGGTTCAGCACTTGTAAAGCAGCAAAAAGATAAACAGTTAATTATTTACATTCAGTGTTCAGATTTCTAAATTACTGGAACAGTTCTGGCGGTAGCACTGGTGGGGCTGTCCTCTTGGATACCGACGGCCGTCAGGTGCTACATATGATGATATAGAAAATGCAAAGCACAGCCGAGGGGGGAGGTGCACAGTCGATAGGTGCCCAAACCTTGATATATAGAAAACAAGTGACTAGCACACTCCTAGGGATTGTGATGCAAAATGGAGGGGTTTATTTACATACAAAGTCACAAACGTTTCGGTCAACTCTAGACCTTCATCAGTGTGCTACAAAGAAAATAAATACAAAACAGAAATATATGTAAACAAAAACAGGGAGTGTAAACAAAATAGGACACAGTGATAACAAAAATTAACCAAATAAACAGAAGTATATACATCATATGAATACAAAATGTCATGGGACGTCAGATAATATATAATCGTAGAATACAACCAGCATAACCGCCGTTTGTGTACTAAAAAGGCTGGGAAATAGAATGTGGACATAGAACCGCAAGAAGTAGAACATAAGTGCCAGTGTGGGACTAGAATCAGAACCTACATAGATCGTATAGGGGCCAGGGAACCGGAGAATAATATAAATATATAATAAGATGGCAGTGGAGTAAGTGTGGTGAGGAAGGAGTAAAGTAGTAAGAGGATGGAACACATACCTAAGTACACCTGTATGTAAGGTTGAGCCCCAAATGGAATGTAAATAAATGGCATCTAAAATTGGACATGGGAAACGTATCAAAAAAATGACACAGCTGGAGTGTCGTGACAGTGTAACCATATAGTTGGACTATACGCCAACATTGGCATATTCTCCAAACAGCATTTCCAACTGTACAAGAGTTCCAACACCCTTTTCTCCCGTGCTTCAAACGATCCCGTAATATTAAAGATAATCTGGTTCGTGCCGACATAGGCCCCACACATCCTGGGTCATCACAGCGTTTTTTGAGCAATCCAAAAATGGGTACTTTTCCTTGTCTCAGCTGTAACCAATGTAACAATGTAATTAAGGGTAACAACATTCACCATCCACACACTGGGAAAAGATACCAGATCAATGGTTTTTTTACATGTAACACCAATTTTGCAGTGTATCTTATTAAATGTCCCTGCGGTCTGTTATACGTAGGTGAGACCACCCAACCGGTCAAATCACGTATATCCAAGCATAAATCTACAATTCGTTGCCAGAACCTTCTACTCCCTCTTCCATCACACTTCATAGAAAAGGGTCACAACCTGGCACAATTGAAATTCCAAATCATTGAGCAAATTACACCACCTAGACGCGGTGGGGATCGTATTTCCATGCTCAAACGTAGGGAGGCATATTGGATCCATGAGCTCAACACCCTCACCCCTAAAGGGCTGAATAGGGACTATGACCTATTATCCTTTATGTAAGTTATTCTATACAGGACATTGTCAGCTTGTAAATCTGATTGATACATGTGTCGCTACTATCAAGTTGTTATTTGTCTTCACCAGTATCTTATAACCTACAGCCGTTCCCTTTGAACAGAAGAATTGTTCTTGCTGGGGACCATATATGACGTCCTAATGTCAGGTCGTTCTTTGATGCTATCTGGCTTTTTTACCTTCCTGTTTGTACATCCAATACTGGGGTTACTGTTTTGACCCTGTTGAGATTTTTAACTTCTGTCTTATATCAACTATGCCACTTGCCTAGTTCTCCATATGTTTTAGTATAGCACCCAATACTTTGGGGATGATTGACAGGTTTGCCCCTTTATAACTTTGTACCAGCGGTTTTTTGGTCTACTTTATTATATGTTGTTCAGCTAGCTCAATGATTGTATAACATACATGGCCTTATTACTAATCATTTTTTCCGTTTTACAGAACCGTCCTTTCTGATCTTTCGCTCCTGCTGCCTGTGACACTTCACTGCCACCCGCACAGCGATCGTTCCACTGGAATGCACCTTTCTCCTATAAGATCTTCTGTGGAATGCACATTTTCCTGCCCCCTGTGGCTGAAAGGCACCGACGTCATCACCATTTTCTCCGCTGGAACGCACCTCCTCCTCCTTTGTTGTAGTAGTATGCATGTGTCTCCGCCTCTGTGACCTATTGACACCGGCCTGTACTCTGTTGGAATGCACCTCTTTTTTTTTTTTTTTTTTCTCATGTTGGCTCCGCCCATCCAGCTGACATTGTGCTCCTCCCCATCCCCTATATATAGCTTTACCCAGCATAGCCACACACTCCTCCTGGCGGTGGACACCGTGGAGTTTGGTCTCTCCTGTGCGCTTGTAAGAATAGTTCTTTTTTCCCCACACCCATCCTATATGGCATCTTTATACCGGGCCGTTCTCCTTAGCCTTATGGTTAACTTACATTTTGTTGCTTCCTTGTAGATTTGCGTCATAGCTCTTTAGCTATAAGGGTTTTCTCCCCTCCCCTTGGCTTAACCCTTTCCATTAGGTATGTATCTCTGTGGGTAACTTATGCAACAATAGTTATTACATATACCATATTGTCCATTTTCCCGGCCTGTTTTTACTCCTGGATATACTGAATACCATATCTTTTTTATATAGACATCTCCAATTTGTTTGTCCTGGTTTGAGTTTACCAGTTATATTTTTTGGTATGTACCTGCTCTAGTCCAACTATATGGTTACACTGTCACGACACTCCAGCTGTGTCATTTTTTTGATACGTTTCCCATGTCCAATTTTAGATGCCATTTATTTACATTCCATTTGGGGCTCAACCTTACATACAGGTGTACTTAGGTATGTGTTCCATCCTCTTACTACTTTACTCCTTCCTCACCACACTTACTCCACTGCCATCTTATTATATATTTATATTATTCTCCGGTTCCCTGGCCCCTATACGATCTATGTAGGTTCTGATTCTAGTCCCACACTTGCACTTATGTTCTACTTCTTGCGGTTCTATGTCCACATTCTATTTCCCAGCCTTTTTAGTACACAAACGGCGGTTATGCTGGTTGTATTCTACGATTATATAATATCTGACGTCCCATGACATTTTGTATTCATATGATGTATATACTTCTGTTTATTTGGTTAATTTTTGTTATCACTGTGTCCTATTTTGTTTACACTCCCTGTTTTTGTTTACATATATTTCTGTTTTGTATTTATTTTCTTTGTAGCACACTGATGAAGGTCTAGAGTTGACCGAAACGTTTGTGACTTTGTATGTAAATAAACCCCTCCATTTTGCATCACAATCCCTAGGAGTGTGCTAGTCACTTGTTTTCTATAGGTGCTACATATGAGGCTCCCTCACACCAGATGGGGGTCTGAGTGCCCACTGAGTTCTGTTCAGGAGTAACCTTAGCACAGGTTACCATTGGAGTTGGTTCTGTGGCCATAACAGTTTCTGTGGTAGTAACAGTGCACACCGTGGTCCTTGTGAAGGTGTAGGTAGGAGTGACAGTAGTAGTGGTTGTAGTAGCAGTTGTCTTGACACATTGCGGTGCTGTTGTCACAGGAGATGGCATAGCAGGGGTTTTAGTATGGTGTGTCATAGGGCTTCTTTGCTCATGCACATTTAGAGCAAACCATCCTTTTTCACCAAAGTGCCTGGTGTAGGTGACACTATCCCCTGGATACAAGTCTCTATCTGGATGTCCTTCCCAGAGATGAGATTCTGCGTCTCTGCGGTTAACAAATATTTCGGCATACAGTCCTTGTTCTTTTATGAAACCCCATCCTCCTTGGAGTTTGAAGGTGACTACTGTGCCCTGCTTACGCGGGGCCTGGTTAGCAGGCCGGTCCTTGCGGGCCTGGGCTTTGACCTGTAGGTCGCGTTTGTCAAAGGCCTGATGTTTTTCCTCTGTTTCCTCCCACTTGCGGGCGAGCTGGGCCTGGTAGTCCTCCCAACTTAGGACTTCTAAGGTCTCTCCTTTCTGCTTTTATGCCCCGGGGAACTCCATAAAATCTGGTCCGGGATTCACCCAGCGGTACACTGTCCGCTCTGCATATAACTCACCCGGCAGGGTGGTGGGTGTAATTGGGGCCTTCATGAATTGCTCCATTCTCGTGGCCTGGTCCTAAGGCTCAAGACATTGGAGCAGGTGGGTACCGTGGGGAGGTGGCGCTGCTACGGGGCCTATCAGAAGTTCCACTGTCACCGGGGCAGGGTCGGCGCCCTTACCTGCCACAGCGGTGTCTTAGATGTCGGTTGGTTCTGCTGGCGGCGGCATCTGCAGCGGTGCTGGCAGCGGCTCTGGGAGCCGTGGCGGTGGCGGTGGCGGTGCCGGTGGGTCCTCCGCAGGCGTTGTCCGGTATGTGGCCTTGGTGTTCACCCGCAGCTGCAGGAGCTGGTTGATTAGCTGTTCCACTCCGGCCTGCAGGATGTCAGCGCCAACTGTGGATGCCTGGTTGCGGTGCCTCTTCAGGTGGCTGGATGAGTCCTCTGCTCCGACCCTATGCTCTGGGTCCAGGCTGCTGGCCATGGCGTCTTCCACGTGGCTCGCTCCTTCCTGGTCCTTTTCCCGCTCTCTTCTCTGGGGGTGGTTTCTTGTTCTTTGTCTCCGGCCGCCACTGACGATCAGGAAGTGGATCTCGGCTGCTGACGGACACATCCTCAAGGTACAGAGATATTTAGACTGGGTCGCCATTATTTTTCATGCTTCTCAGTTTGTTCACACCCACGACGACACGCCCTTCTTCTCCTGCATTCCTCGTGGCGCGGTAATAGCGGCAGTTTTGGCGGGAATTTTGGCGGTCTTTTGTAATACACAGTCCTTTAGCACAAAACAGTTCAAGCACAATTCTGTCGCAGTTCTTTGGCGCACATGATCCGGTTTTCAGGCTTAAGTAGATCCTGTTCGTGACGCCAAAGTTTGGAGCGCCCCCGTAGGGCAGTGGGGACTCGGTAGCGGGTCCTTCGGTTATCAATGGGGATGTTACAGTGGCTGACCTGGTCCGTGGCCCTCGGGAGGTCCGTTGTAAATGAGGGAAAGGTCTGTAAAGGGGAAATGTTCGTGACGCCACCTGTGGTATTCGGTCAGGGTAACTGACGCTGCTTAGGGGTCCTATGGGGTGATGTTATGGCAGGTAGATGGTATACCTTCCCACAGGTGAAGTATGTCCCCAGGGCTTCCCTGTGTGGTGGATGGTGTGAGGCGCTGTGAAGAACGAGGACACAAGGGTGCAGTCTCTTTACCTTTTTACTGAAGGCTTCAGCATCCACAGTCTAGAGCTCCAGATCAAAGGGCAGGCAGAGTCCGGCCGGTCTGAAGTCAAATCCAGAGTCCCCTTATCCAGGTGGAAATCAATATCCTTCCTCTAGCGCCTCGGTGTTGTAGTACCTTACTACTGAGCCTCTCATAAGGTCCTCACAACTGTTGTTGATGTTCTAGATGTTATGTCTCTCTCTGTCCCCCAGATGGATAGGAACAAACCCGTATGACTGATGGCCTCAGGCTTTTTACAGAGACTCTAGCACGCTCCGGCCCCCACAAGTTGCCACCGTGCCTCCTGGGTATAGGGCGGATAAGTAACTTGAAATTAGCTGTCCTGCCAGTCTCTGGAGCAAGGCATACATAGAGACTGTTGCTCCCTCGGTGTTCCAGCTACCGGATCCTACGCCTGAGAAGGAGGCAGCCTTTGCAGGGCAAAACTCCTTCTGGTTTCCTCTCCTTTTGCTAAAACTTAGTTTCTCACCCTCTACAATACAATTCGTTGTTCATGTCTCTTACTTAGGATGCTGCCGCACGTGGGGCAGGTGCAGCTCCGTGGCCTTCTGTCTAAGCCTCTGACAGGATCCCACCCCTGTCAGGGACCCACTACCTGAGCGGGGCTCAGATAGCAGCTCACTGGGTGAAGCCCAGCCAGCTTTTGCCTAACTTCTTATCCAGAACACCAGTTTTACCTAATTGTGAAGAGTGCCCTAATAAATAGGAGCATAGCTTCCCCCTGGTGGACTGGAGTGTGAAATGTGTTGCATGGTTTGTGATACCTGGTAAAGAGATCTCCTTTATTGCCTTCAAACATAACATCACTCCCCCCTAGAGGAGAATGATATTACTGCAACGACCAGGACCCTGGGGCGCTGCACTTACTGATAGGGAATTAATATTGTGAGGCACAGTGATGATGTCTGTAAAGCAGGGGTGGGCAATTAATTTTGCCATGGGGCCGCATGGAAAGTGGGATGGTTTTAGAGGGCCGAACTAATATAATTACCGTATTTTTCGGACTATAAGACGCACCGGACCATAAGGCGCATCCCAAATTTGGGGTGAAAATTGCAGAAAAAAAGATTTTTTATAAGATGGGGGTCCGTCTTATTGTCCAAATTTACAGTATCTTACGTTAAGATTCTTACCTGAGGGCTGGCGGTGGCAGAGCAGGGTCACAGGAGGCATGGTGTCTGCAGAGGTGGGGTGATGCAGTGTGGCGTGCACCTGAGCAGGGTCCCTTCCTGCTTAGGCGGGCGACGCCACGGCCTGGTGTCTATGGGGGGGTTGCAGCAGTGGTGGACAGCGGTGGACACCACGGAATCAGCCATCTGCAAGACTGCATCAGGAAACTCTCATTTTAATTGGCGCTGCTCTCAGGAAATTATTGGCAGCTTATATAGCCACTAGCATTTACCTCCATTCCAGTTCTTGTTACTGACGAAGGTCCCATGTGTGACCGAAACGTTTTGCTTGGGATACAATAAAGTACCTGTTTTTCTTCTCACAACAAAGTTGAGTGCTGGGTTTTGTTATTGCTTGCAGCAGTGGTGGTGTGGCGGCAGAAGTGCGGTATGGCGTGCGCAGGGTTCCTTCCACCGGTGAGGTGACGCAGCGGCCAGGAATGCAATGTGAGCAGCAGAGCCAGGTTGAATATCGGTGGCGGCGGCCATCTTCCCGAGGCCGCGCGTGCGCAGATGGAGTGCTCTGTTTCACGGGGCTTCAGGAAAATGGCCGCGGGAGGCCATACGTGTGCAGATGGAGATCTTAAGCCGAGATCTAAATCTGCAAACTCGGCTTCAGGAAAATGGCCGCCACGATCTCCATCTGCGCACGCGTGGCCTCCCGCGGCCATTTTCCTGAAGCCCCGTGAAACAGAGCACTCCATCTGCGCACGCGCGGCCTCAGGAAGATGGCCGCCACCACCGATAAACAGGTAATCAACCCGGCTCTGCTCCTCCTCAGAAGCGGCTGGCCGAGCGGTGCCGAGGGCGGCTGTCAGAAGTGACAGCTAGCTGGCAGGCCGCTTAAAATCATCAGGCGGGCCGCAACTTGCCCAGGTCTGCTGTAAAGTGCTGCAGGAATTATTGGTGCTATATAAGCAAGTAAAATAAATTACGGATGGTCACAGCAAATTTAGATTTCTCATTTGTTCACTCACTCACTCACAATTTGTTAACTAATAAAAATAAACAATTTTACTTTTTAAAGCATTCTTACTTAGCAGCATATTTTCCACACCTGCCTAAACCATGTATACAAGGTGGCCCAAAATGTATACACACTTCAGCATGAAAAATATCTGTACAAAAGCTTTATTACTAGATTGTAATATAAACAATAAAGGGTAGCTTTAAGTCATGTTTTACTTCTGCAATCACATTAGGTGATCAGCGTGATCACCATGAACATCCAAACACTTCTGATTTCGGGAAACTACTGCATGAACAACTTTAATTGCAAGGTCAATAGGGATTGCTCTAGACAACATTTCAGTTTCTTCCCATAGTGCAGCCCGTCCCATAGGGTTCAAACAAAATCACAAATGCGTGCGATTGTCAAGCGTGTTGGTGGTTCCATTTCAAACTTATGTCGTTATTGTCATTGTAATTCACATACATTCTCAAATTTCCAATACAAATTCAAAGTGTCCTTGCGTTGCTCTAATGTGAAGCATGCCTCCGCCATTTTATTTGACTCTCCTAACGGGCACTTATGGGATCTAACAATCATGCGATGACTAGTGTTGAGCATTCCGATACCGCAAGTATCGGGTATCGGCCGATATTTGCGGTATCGGAATTCCGATACCAAGTTCCGATATTTTTGTGATATCGGGAATCGGTATCGGGATTTAGATTAATGTGTAAAATAAAGAATAAAAAAAAAAAATATTGATATACTTCCCCTCGGACGGGCCCTGGTTGTCACCGCTGCAATCGCCATGTTTTCCTTCCTATGAATGAGCTTGTTAAGTACCTTCGATGACGTCGCGGCTTGTGATTGGTCGCTGAGCGGTCATGTGACCGCTCACGCGACCAATCACAAGCCGCGACGTCATCGAAGGTTATTAACGCGCTCATTCCTAAGAATGAGTGCGTTAAGGACCTTCGATGACGTCGCGGCTTGTGATTGGTCGCGTAAGCGGTCACATGACCGCTCAGCGACCAATCACAAGCTGTGACATCATCGAAGGTCATTAAAGCGCTCATTCTTAGGAAGAAAAGCATGGCGATTGTAGCGGTGACAACCAGGGCCCGTCCGAGGGTAAGCATATCAATATTTTTTATTTTTATTCTTTATTTTACACATTAATATGGATCCCAGGGCCTGAAGGAGAGTTTCCTCTCCTTCAGACCCTGGGAACCATTACGGATACCTTCCGATATTTGTGTCCCATTGACTTGTATTGATATCGGATATCGGTATCGGCGATATCCGATATTTTTCGGATATCGGCCGATACCATCCGATACCGATACTTTCAAATATCGGACGGTATCGCTCAACACTAGCGATGACCTAAATATTTAAAGACAGCATAATAATACATATTGCCATATTTCAATTTTTTTTAAAAAGGGCATACATAACCACTATTGAAGTGTATTTTTTAGCTACCATATGTTAGTGCATATGTTAAAGAAATAGATTGTATTGTTCATGTATTTTATATTCAAAGACTTGTGCAAAATTTACGTTCCCATCAGTTTTTTTTTTATATTTTTGCACCATTTCTGCACCCTTTAAGTGAAATAGGTTATTTGCATTTTTTTACGCAGAAAAAAAACTCGCCAAACCTTATTGTGGGAAAGTAGCCTTACGAACAAGATAAAAGACACATACAGAATGCAAAAACTACAGTAATCAAGTGCAACCTCTGTAACACAACACAGACATGTTTCTGGTGAGCTTCCAAATCTGGCAAGAATATTAGAATATCATCCAGGTAAATCGTAACATGTCTTCCAATGCAATCACAAAAAATATCATTCATAAAATTTTGAAACACAGCAGGTGCATTAGATAATCCAAAAGGCACGGCAAGGTTTTCAAAAAGAGCCTCAGACTATAAAAACACCATTTTCCACTCCTCACCCATCCGGACGCGTATCAAATTGTAAGCCCCTCTAAGATCAAGTTTAGACAACACCCTGGCCCCCAGAAGCTGCTTATATAGGTCAGGGATGAGTGGAAGCGGGAAAGTATTTTTAATCATGATTTTGTTTAGCTCTCGGAAATCAAGGCAAGGACGGAGACCCCATCTTTCTTTTTATAAGAAAAATCCAGCAGCTACTGGGAAGGAGCAAGGATGGATATGATCCTTGCGTAAACTTTTGTTAACATATTCTTTCATGGCAGTCCTTTCAGGATTTAACAAATCGTAAAGGCGATCTTTAGGTAATTTGGCGCTAGGAATTAGATCAATAGCGCAATCATAGGGATGAGAGGGAGGTAGTATCTCCGCCTCTTTTTCCAATAACACATCTCTGAAGTCCTTCAGGTACCCCGGAAAACCCTTCAGACTAGCGGCGCATATTTGTACGTTTTTTAGACATTTCTTGTAACAATTGGGGCTCCATTTCACAATCTCCATCTGACACCGATCAATAACTGGATTGTGAATCTGCAACCAGGATACCCCCACTTACCACACTTATCGGAATACACGTACCATTAATACCCAGCAGCTTATTGACAACCTCCACACATCTTTAGCCCCCATCTCCTCCCTCTCCTGTCCAGACTTAGCATTGTCACACTTCAATATTACACTGAAGAATGCCCTGGATGAAGCAGCACCTTCTACACGCAGAAAGACCCGACACAGACAACGGCAGCCCTGGCACACTATGCAAGCACGCTTTCTTCAGCGTTTCTCAAGGTGTGCAGAGCGGCAGTGGAGAAAATCTCTCTTAGCAGAAGACTTCATCCACTATAAGTTCATGTTCAAAACCTATAACTCTGCCCTTTCTCTGGCCAAACAATCCTACTTCACCACCCTCATCACCTCACTATCCAATAACCCAAAACGACTTTTTGAAACCTTAAACTCCCTCCTGAAACCTAAAGTACAGGCCCCCATCTCCAATCTCAGTGGTGAGGATCTGGCCACTTATTTCCTAGAAAAAATCAACCACCTCCATCAGGATATCTCAGCCCAATCTCCTCAGTGCCTGGATCCCCTTCCCTGTCGCACCTCAAGCTCATTAGACATCTTTGAGCCTCTTTCAGAAGAAGAAGTTTCCAAGCTCCTCACTTCTGCTCGGCCTACTACCTGCAATAGTGACCCCATTCCTTCACCTCTCCTGCAGTCTCTCTCACCAGTGGTCACCACTCACCTGACTAAAATATTGAACCTCTCTCTTTCTTCAGGTAGCTTTCCCTCCTCATTTAAACATGCTATCATTACCCCTTTACTTAAAAAGCCATCCCTGGACCAGAACTGCACGGCTAACTAAAGACCTGTCTCTAACCTTTCCTTCATCTCTAAACCCCTGGAACACTTGGTCCACTCCCGTCTAATCCGCTATCTCTCGGATAACTCTCTTCTCGACCCCTTACAATCTGGTTTCCGCTCTTTACACTTCACTGAAACTGCCCTCACTAAAGTCTCTAATGATCTAATAACATCTAAATTCAAAGGTCATTGCTCTATGCTGATTCTCCTGGATCTCTCTGCCGCATTTGATACTGTAGATCACCAGCTCCTTCTCACTATTCTCCGCTACATAGGCCTCAAGGACACAGCCCTCTTATGGTTCTCCTCCTACCTCTCTGACCGCTCCTTCACTGTATCTTTTGCTGGCTCCTCTTCCTCTCCTCGTCCCCTTACTATCGGGGTTCTGCAGGGCTCAGTCCCGGGCCCCCTCCTTTTCTCTCTATACACTGCCCCTATTGGACAAACAATCAGCAGATTTGGGTTCCAGTACCATCTCTATGCTGACGACACCCAATTATACACTTCTTCCCCTGACATCACCCCCACTCTAATTCAAAATACCAAGGATTGTCTATCTGCTGTCTCTAACATCATGTCCTCCCTCTATCTGAAACTAAATCTGTTATGAAAGGTAATTCAGTTCCACAATGGACATAGAGGTCAGCGCACATACAGTGACCTGGCAATAACCCAAAAAACAAGAACGAGCTCTGAGACGTGGGAACTCTGTTGACCGCAATCCCTAATCCTCTCCAACCACACTAAAGGCAGCCGTGGATTGCGCCTAACGCTCCCTATGCAACTCGGCACGGCCTGAGAAACTAGCTAGCCTGAAGATAGAAAATAAGCCTACCTTGCCTCAGAGAAATACCCCAAAGGAAAAGGCAGCCCCTACATATAATGACTGTGAGTTAAGATGAAAAGACAAACGTAGAGATGAAATAGATTTAGCAAAGTGAGGCCCAACTTTCTGAACAGAGTGAGGATAGGAAAGGTAACTTTGCGGTCAACACAAAACCCTACAAAAACCACGCAAAGGGGGCAAAAAGACCCTCCGTAACGAACTAACGGCATGGAGGTACACCCTCTGCATCCCAGAGCTTCCAGCAAGCAGTAAAAAACAAATTGACAAGCTTGACAGAAAAAAACAGCAAACAAATAGCAAAGAGGAACTTAGCTATGCAGAGCAGCAGGCCACAGGAACGATCCAGGAGGAAACAGGTCCAATACTAGAACATTGACTGGAGGCCAGGATCAAAGCACTAGGTGGAGTTAAATAGAGCAGCACCTAACGACTTCACCACATCACCTGAGGAAGGAAACTCAGAAGCCGCAGTACCACTTTCCTCCACCAACGGAAGCTCACAGAGAGAACCAGCCGAAGTACCACTTGTGACCACAGGAGGGAGCTCTGCCACAGAATTCACAACAGTACCCCCCCTTGAGGAGGGGTCACCGAACCCTCACCAGAGCTCCCAGGATGAGCCATATGAAAGGCACGAACAAGATCGGGAGCATGGACATCAGAGGCAAAGACCCAGGAATTATCTTCCTGAGCATAACCCTTCCACTTAACCAGATACTGGAGTTTCCGCCTTGAAACACGAGAATCCAAAATCTTCTCCACAATATACTCCAACTCCCCCTCCACCAAAACCGGGGCAGGAGGATCAACAGATGGAACCATAGGTGCCACGTATCTCCGCAACAATGACCTATGGAATACGTTATGTATGGAAAAAGAATCTGGAAGGGTCAGACGAAAAGACACAGGATTAAGAACCTCAGAAATCCTATACGGACCAATACAACGAGGTTTAAACTTAGGAGAGGAAACCTTCATAGGAATATGACGAGAAGATAACCAAACCAAGTCCCCAACCCGAAGTCGGGGACCCACACAGCGTCTGCGATTAGCGAAACGTTGAGCCTTCTCCTGGGACAAAGTCAAATTGTCCACTACATGAGTCCAAATCTGCTGCAACCTGTCCACTACAGTATCCACACCAGGACAGTCCGAAGACTCAACCTCAAAGGACACCCAGTCATCCTGATCAGCAGAAACAAAGCATCTCAGATATGTTTCCAAGGTCTGATTGGTTCGTTCGGTCTGGCCATTAGTCTGAGGATGGAAAGCCGAGGAAAAAGACAAGTCAATGCCCATCCTACCACAAAAGGCTCGCCAAAACCTCAAAACAAACTGGGAACCTCTGTCAGAAACGATATTCTCTGGAATGCCATGTAAACGAACCACATGCTGGAAAAACAATGGCACCAAATCAGAGGAGGAAGGCAATTTAGACAAGGGTACCAAATGGACCATCTTAGAGAAGCGATCACAGACCACCCAAATGACTGACATCTTTTGAGAGACGGGAAGATCTGAAATAAAATCCATAGAGATATGTGTCCAAGGCCTCTTCGGGACCGGCAAGGGCAAAAGCAACCCACTGGCACAAGAACAGCAGGGCTTAGCCCGAGCACAAATCCCACAGGACTGCACAAAAGTACGCACATCCCGCGACAGAGATGCCACCAAAAGGATCTAGCCACTAACTCTCTGGTACCAAAGATTCCAGGATGACCAGCCAACACCGAACAATGAACCTCAGAGATAACTTTATTCGTCCACCTATCAGGGACAAACAGTTTCTCCGCTGGGCAACGATCAGGTTTATTAGCCTGAAATTTTTGCAGCACTCGCCGCAAATCAGGGGAGATGGCAGACACAATTACTCCCTCTTTGAGGATACCCGCCGGCTCAGATACACCCGGAGAGTCGGGCACAAAACTCCTAGACAGAGCATCCGCCTTCACATTTTTAGAGCCCGGAAGGTATGAAATCACAAAGTCAAAACGGGCAAAAAACAACGACCAACGAGCTTGTCTAGGATTCAACCGCTTGGCGGACTCGAGATAAGTCAAGTTCTTATGATCAGTCAAGACCACCACGCGATGCTTAGCTCCTTCAAGCCAATGACGCCACTCCTCGAATGCCCACTTCATGGCCAGCAACTCTCGATTGCCCACATCATAATTTCGCTCAGCAGGCGAAAACTTCCTGGAAAAGAAGGCGCATGGTTTCATCACCGAGCAATCAGAACTTCTCTGCGACAAAACAGCCCCTGCTCCAATCTCAGAAGCATCAACCTCGACCTGGAACGGAAGCGAAACATCTGGTTGACACAACACAGGGGCAGAAGAAAAATGACGCTTCAACTCTTGAAAAGCTTCCACCGCAGCAGAAGACCAATTGACCAAATCAGCACCTTTCTTGGTCAAATCGGTCAATGGTTTAGCAATACTAGAAAAATTGCAGATGAAGCGACGATAAAAATTAGCAAAGCCCAGGAACTTTTGCAGACTTTTCAGAGATGTCGGCTGAGTCCAATTATGGATGGCTTGGACCTTAACAGGATCCATCTCGATAGTAGAAGGGGAAAAGATGAACCCCAAAAATGAAACCTTCTGAACACCAAAGAGACACTTTGATCCCTTCACAAACAAAGAATTAGCACGCAGGACCTGAAACACCGTTCTGACCTGCTTCACATGAGACTCCCAATCATCCGAGAAGATCAAAATGTCATCCAAGTATACAATCAGGAATTTATCCAGGTACTCTCGGAAGATGTCATGCATAAAGGACTGAAACACTGATGGAGCATTGGCAAGTCCGAATGGCATTACTAGATACTCAAAATGGCCCTCGGGCGTATTAAATGCAGTTTTCCACTCATCGCCTCGCTTAATACGCACAAGATTATACGCACCACGAAGATCTATCTTGGTGAACCAACTAGCCCCCTTAATCCGAGCAAACAAATCAGATAACAACGGCAAGGGGTACTGAAATTTAACAGTGATCTTATTTAGAAGGCGATAATCTATACAAGGTCTCAGTGAACCATCCTTCTTGGCTACAAAAAAGAACCCTGCTCCCAATGGCGACGATGACGGGCGAATATGCCCCTTCTCCAAAGACTCCTTCACATAACTCCGCATAGTGGCGTGCTCAGGCACAGATAAATTAAACAGTCGACCTTTTGGGAATTTACTACCAGGAATCCAATCGATATCACAATCCCTATGCGGAGGTAGGGTACAGGACTTGGGCTCATCAAATAAATCCCGGTAATCAGACAAGAACTCAGGAACCTCAGAAGGGATGGATGACGAAATAGTCAGAAATGGGACATCACCATGTACCCCCTGACAACCCCAGCTGGACACAGACATGGATTTCTAATCTAAAACTGGATTATGGACTTGTAGCCATGGCAACCCCAACACGACCACATCATGCAGATTATGCAACACCAGAAAGCGAATAACCTCCTGATGTGCAGGAGCCATGCACATGGTCAGCTGGGTCCAGTACTGAGGCTTATTCTTGACCAAAGGCGTAGCATCAATTCCTCTCAATGGAATAGGACACTGCAAGGGCTCCAAGAAAAACCCACAACGCCTAGCATACTCCAAGTCCATCAAATTCAGAGCAGCGCCTGAGTCCACAAATGCCATGACAGAATATGATGACAAAGAGCAGATCAAGGTAACAGACAGAAGAAATTTTGACTGTACCATACCAATGGTGGCAGACCTAGCGAACCGCTTAGTGCGCTTAGGACAATCAGAGATAGCATGAGTGGAATCACCACAGTAGAAACACAGCCCATTCAGACGTCTGTGTTCTTGCCGTTCAACTCTGGTCAAAGTCCTATCGCACTGCATAGGCTCAGGTTTAAGCTCAGGTAATACCGCCAAATGGTGCACAGATTTACGCTCGCGCAAGCGTCGACCGATCTGAATGGCCAAAGACATAGACTCATTCAGACCAGCAGGCATAGGAAATCCCACCATGACATCCTTAAGGGCTTCAGAGAGACCTTTTCTGAAAATAGCTGTGAGCGCACCTTCATTCCACTGAGTGAGTACGGACCACTTTCTAAATTTCTGACAATATACCTCTATTTCATCCTGACCCTGACACAGAGCCAGCAAATTCTTCTCTGCCTGATCCACAGAATTAGGCTCATCATACAGCAATCCGAGCGCCAGGAAAAATGCATCGATATTATTTAATGCAGGATCCCCTGGCGCAAGGGAAAATGCCCAGTCCTGAGGATCGCCACGCAAAAAGGAAATAACGATCCTAACTTGTTGAACTGGGTCACCAGAGGAGCGAGGTTTCAAAGCCAGAAATAGTTTACAATTATTTTTGAAACTCAGAAATTTAGTTCTATCTCCAAAAAACAAATCAGGAATAGGGATTCTCGGTTCTAACATAGAATTCTGAACCACAAAGTCTTGAATACTTTGTACTCTTGCCGTGAGCTGATCCACACATGAAGACAGACCTTTAATGTCCATTGCTACACCTGTGTCCTGAACCACCCAAATGTCTAGGGGAAAAAAAAGGCAAAACACAGTGCAGAGAAAAAAAAATGGTCTCAGAACTTCTTTTTTCCCTCTATTGAGAATCATTAGTACTTTTGGCCTCCAGTACTGTTATGAAAGGTAATTCAGTTCCACAATGGACATAGAGGTCAGCGCACATACAGTGACCTGGCAATAACCCAAAAAACAAGAACGAGCTCTGAGACGTGGGAACTCTGTTGACCGCAATCCCTAATCCTCTCCAACCACACTAAAGGCAGCCGTGGATTGCGCCTAACGCTCCCTATGCAACTCGGCACGGCCTGAGAAACTAGCTAGCCTGAAGATAGAAAATAAGCCTACCTTGCCTCAGAGAAATACCCCAAAGGAAAAGGCAGCCCCCACATATAATGACTGTGAGTAAGATGAAAAGACAAACATAGAGATGAAATAGATTTAGCAAAGTGAGGCCCAACTTTCTGAACAGAGCGAGGATAGGAAAGGTAACTTTGCGGTCAACACAAAACCCTACAAAAACCACGCAAAGGGGGCAAAAAGACCCTCCGTACCGAACTAACGGCACGGAGGTACACCCTCTGCGTCCCAGAGCTTCCAGCAAGCAGTAAAAAACAAATTGACAAGCTGGACAGAAAAAAACAGCAAACAAATAGCAAAGAGGAACTTAGCTATGCAGAGCAGCAGGCCACAGGAACGATCCAGGAGGAAACAGGTCCAATACTAGAACATTGACTGGAGGCCAGGATCAAAGCACTAGGTGGAGTTAAATAGAGCAGCACCTAACGACTTCACCACATCACCTGAGGAAGGAAACTCAGAAGCCGCAGTACCACTTTCCTCCACCAACGGAAGCTCACAGAGAGAACCAGCCGAAGTACCACTTGTGACCACAGGAGGGAGCTCTGCCACAGAATTCACAACATAAATCTCTCCAAAACTGAACTACTTGTGTTTCTCCCTTCTACTAACCTCACTCTACCCAACAGCGAAATTACCCTGAAGGGTTCAACCATAACTCCCAAGCAGCGTGCCCGCTGTCTTGGGGTCATGTTCGACACCGAACTTTCCTTTACTCCCTATATCCGATCACTCACTCGCTCCTGTCACCTGCATCTTAAAAACATCTCCAGAATCCAACTTTTTCTCACCTTTGAAACTGCTAAGACTCTTACTGTCGCTCTTATTCATTGTCGTCTGGACTACTGCAACTCTCTTCTGATCGGTCTCCCTCTTTCCAAACTTTCTCCTCTCCAATCCATCTTGAATGCGGCAGCCAGGGTCATATTTCTGTCCAGCCGCTTCACCGATGCCTCCATCTTGTGCCAGTCATTACACTGGCTACCCATTCGCTACAGGGTCCAGTATAAACTCATCTCTCTCACCCACAAAGCTCTTCACAGTTCTGCACCGCCTTATATCTCCTCTCTCATCTCCGTCTATCGCCCTACACAAGCCCTCCGTTCTACAAATGACGTAAGACTAACATCCCCCGTAATCCGAACCTTGCACCTCCATCTCCAAGACTTCTCTCGTGCTGCCTCAGCTCTCTGGAGTGCACTTCCCCAGATGATCAGTCTGATACCTAGCCCCGACCTATTCAAGCGCACTTTAAAAATCCATCTCTTCAAACAAGCCTACTACATCAACTACTCAGTAAACTAACTTTGTCCTGTTCCCTCCTTCCAAATATCTGCATGTGAATCTTTACCCTACTATTCATCTGTCTCCACACCCTCCATGCACACGATAACTGCACTTGATACTTGACTATTGCACTTAAACACACGGGCTGATGACTGGATCATGCAGCTTTATATGAAAATCCCTATTTATTATAATTGCCAGACCTGAAATAACAAGCACTTTTCACCTATTGTGTCCCCCCATTTCCTTGTAGATAGTAAGCTTGCAAGCAGGGATCTCACCCCTAATGTCACTGTTTAAATTGTCTTAACTTGTACTGAATTTATTGTCTGTACATGTTCCCGCCTAATTGTAAAGTGCTGCGGAATATGTTGGCGCTATATAAATAAAAATTATTATTGTAAATAAAAATTATTATTATTATTATTATGGAAACCCCAGTACCAATCCAGTAGGTAAATTATCCAACACAAAACGGAACATGGATTCAGAGTGGAGTGCTCCCACTTGTAAAGTGAAATCCACCGTTGTTCTCTTGACCAAATTGTGAGCTAACGGTGTCTTATCCAGGGCGATGATTTGAATGGGTCTTTCTAAACTAACTGTCCCTAGCCCTGAATGCCATTGTTGATAACACCTCGTTCTCGAAGGATAATATTGTATTTATCAGTACTTTATCAGAGGAAGAAAAAGGTACCTGGGAGTCTGGGTGACCTCCTCGGCTATCACCCCGACTGAGATATTCTCCTAATGGTTTGATAGCTTGAGGACGAATTGGGCAATTCTAAAGAAAATGACCAGAGAGATCACAGTATAGACAGACGATCTTGTCTACGTCTTCTATCAGCAACATGAAGACTGGCAGCTCTAACCTCCAATGGCTCCACCTCAGGTAAATGAACCTGCTCTAGGGAAGTTTAATGAGCAGCCTGCTGTTCACCACATCTCTCACAGATTCTGCGGTTCATTTGTATGGCCTGAGTCATGGCCTCCACAAGAGAACAAGGGGTATCATGAAGGATCAGAGCATCCTCGAGGGTTTCAGAAAGGCCTTTTTGGAACTAGCACCTGAGAGCAGAATTGTTCCATAGTACTTTGGTGCACCACTGCCAGAACTCAGTACAGTAGTCCTCAGCTGTGCGACCCCCATGTGGCAGGTTCATGATCTTGGCCTCAGCAACCTGGATTCTGTCGGGTTCGTCATATATCAGACCTAAACTGTTAAAAAAAAAGTGTCAACAGAAAACCATTCTGGGGCTTGTGGGGGCAAAAAAATTGGCCAGGTCCGAGGACCCCGTCGAAGTAGGGACATGATTATTAATAACTAGTGTTGAGCGATACCGTCCGATATTTGAAAGTATCGGTATCGGATGGTATCCAAAAAATATCGGATATCGCCGATACCGATATCCGATACCAATACAAGTCAATGGGACACAAATATCGGAAGGTATCCGTAATGGTTCCCAGGGTCTGAAGGAGAGGAAACTCTCCTTCAGGCCCTGGGATCCATATTAATGTGTAAAATAAAGAATAAAAATAAAAAATATTGATATACTTACCCTCGGACGGGCCCTGGTTGTCACCGCTGCAATCGCCATGCTTTTCTTCCTAAGACTGAGCGCTTTAATGACCTTCGATGACGTCGCAGCTTGTGATTGGTCGCTGAGCGGTCATGTGACTGCTCATGCGACCAATCACAAGCTGCGACGTCATCGAAGGTCCTTAACGCGCTCATTTTTAGGAAACATGATCGCAGTGTTCCGGCGGTATAGGGAAGCATCGCGCAGGGAGGGAGCTCCCTGCGTGCTTCCCTGAGACCCCCGAAGCAACACGATGTGATCGCATTGCTCCTAGGGTCTCTTACCTCCTCTCTCCTGCAGGCCCCGGATCCAAAATGGCCGCGGGGTTACATCCGGGTCCTGCAGGGAGGTGGCTTACCAGCGCCTGCTCAGAGCAAGCGCTGGTAAGCCTGCAGGAGTGTACGTCATTGCTGATCTGACACAGTGCACAGCAAACTGTCAGATTAGCGATCTTACACTATAACATGATGCCTCCCCCTCCCCCCCCCCCCCATCCCGAGGCAATGTTGTAGTGTAAAAAAAAAAATATTCACATGTGTAAAAAAAAATTAAAATAAAAATTCCTTAAAAAAAAATATATATATTCCCATAAATACATTTCTTTATCTAAATGAAAAAAACTATAAAAGTTCACATATTTAGTATCGCCGCGTCTGTAACGACCCAACCTATAAAACTGTCCCACTAGTTAACCCCTTTAGTGAACACCGAAAAAAAAAAAATGAGGCAAAAAACAATGCTTTATTATCATACCGCCAAACAAAAAGTGGAATAACACGCAATCAAAAGGACGGATATAAATAACCATGGTACCGCTGAAAACGTCATCTTGTCCCGCAAAAAACAAGCCACAATAAAGCTTCATCAGCAAAAAAATAAAGTTATAGTCCTCAGAATAAAGCAATGCAAAAATAATTGTTTTTTCTATAAAAGAGTTTTTATTGTATAAAAGCGCCAAAACATAAAAAAATTATATAAATGAGGTATCGCTGTAATTGTACCGACCCGAACAATAAAACTGCTTTATCCATTTTACCAAACGCGGAACGGTATAAATGCCCTCCCCTCCCCCCCCCCCCCCAAAGAAATTCATGAATAGCTGGTTTTTGGTCATTTTGCCTCACAAAAATCGGAAGAAAAAGCGATCAAAAAGTGTCATGTGCCCGAAAATGTTACCAATAAAAACGTCAACTCGTCCCACAAAAAACAGGAGCTCACATGACTCTGTGGACCAAAATATGGAAAAAAAATATAACTCTCAAAATGTGGTAACGCAAAAAATATTTTTTGCAATAAAAAGCGTCTTTTAGTGTGTGACAGCTGCCAATCATAAAAATCCGCTAAAAAACCCACTATAAAAGTAACTCAAACCCCCTTTCATCACCCCCTTAGTTAGGGAAAAATTTAAAATTTATAAAAAATGTAGGGTTAGGGCTAGGGTTAGGGTTCAGGTTAGGGCTAGGGTTAGGGCTAGGGTTAGGGTTAGGGTTAAGGCTACAGTTAGGGTTGGGGCTAAAGTTAGGGTTAGGGATTGGATTACATTTACAGTTGGGAATAGGCTTGGGATTAGGTTTAGGGGTGTGTCAGGGTTAAGGGTGTGGTTAGGGTTACCGTTGGGATTAGGGTTAGGGGTGTGTTTGGATTAGGGTTTCAGTTATAATTGGGGGGTTTCCACTGTTTAGGCACATCAGGGGCTCTCCAAACGCGACATGGCGTCCGATCTCAATTCCAGCCAATTCTGCGTTGAAAAAGTAATACAGTGCTCCTTCCCTTCCGAGCTCTCCCGTGCGCCCAAACAGGGGTTTATCCTGTTGTGAATTCAGCTTTTGGGCTCCCTCCGGTGGTTGTAGAGGGTAATGCAGTTGTGCCTGGATTGCAGGAGTGGACATGTGTATCTACTAATTGTAGGACTGACTGGGGAATATAGCTTTGCAGGATCCTTTAGTCAGTGCCAGTTGTCCATTGTTCTTGAAGGATTCACTTCCCTGCTGGTCTCTCCAGTTTGCTGTGTTTTTCTACAAAGATAAGTCCTGGCTTTGTTTTTGCTGTCCACCTGCAGTGGACCTTATAGTTCTGTGCATTTTCATGTTTTTGTCTTGTCCAGCTTGGTCTGTGAAGGATTTTTTGCAGCCTAGCTATTTCTCTGGAGATGCAGATATACCCCTCATGTCTTTAGTCAGATGTGGTGATCCGTATTTTCTGCGGTGGATATTTTCTAGTGTTTTTATACTGACCGCATAGTACTCTGTTCTATTCTTTCTTTTTAGCTAGTGTGGCCTCCTATGCTAAAATCTGATTTCATATCTGCGTATGTTTTTCCCTCTCCTCTCACAGTCAATATTTGTGGGGGGCTATCTATCCTTTGGGGATTTTCTCTGAGGCAAGATAGGTTTCCTGTTTCTGTTTTTAGGGGTAGTTAGATCTTAGGCTGTGCCGAGGGGTCTAGGGAGTGTTAGGTACCCCCCACGGCTACTTTTAGTTGCGCTGCTAGGTTCAGGGTTTGCGGTCAGTACAGGGACCACCTTCTCCAGAGTACGTCTCATGCTGCTCCAAGGCCACCAGATCATAACATTACCCCAACATATGGGGTATCAGCGTACTCAGGACACATTGAACAGCAACTTTTGGGGTCAAATTTCTCCTATTACCCTTGGGAAAATACAAAACTGGGGGCTAAAAAATAATTTTTGTGGAAAAAAAGATTTTTTATTTTCATGGCTCTGCGTTATAAACTGTAGTGAAACACTTGGAGGTTCACAGTTCTCACAACACATCTAGATAAGTTCCTTAGGGCAGGGGTCCCCAACTCCAGTCCTCAAGGCCCACCAACATGTCATGTTTTCAGGATTTCCTTAGTCTTGCCCAGGTAATAATTGCATCACCTGTGCAATGCAAAGGAAATCCTGAAAACATGACCCGTTGGTGGGCCTTGAGGACTGGAGTTGGGGACCCCTGCCTTAGGGGATCTAGTTTCCAATATGGGGTCACTTGTTGGGGGTTTCTACTGTTTAGTTCAGGGGCTCTGCAAATACAACGTGACGCCTGCTGACCAGTCCGTCTAAGTCTGCATTCCAAATGGCGCTCTTTCCCTTCCGAGCTCTGCCATGTGCTCAAACGGTGGTTCCCCCCCACATATGGGGTATTAGCGTACTTAGGACAAATTGTACAACAACTTTTGGGGTCCAATTTCTTCTCTTACCCTTGGGAAAATAAAAAATTGGGGGCGAAAACATCATTTTTGTGAAAAAATATGATTTTTTATTTTTACGGCTCTGCATTATAAACTTCTGTGAATCACTTAATGGGTCAAAGTGCTCACCACACATCTAGATCAGTTCCTTAGGGGGTCTACTTTCCAAAATAGTGTCACTTGTGAGGGGTTTCAATGTTTAGGCACATCAGGGGCTCTCCAAACGCAACATGGCGTCCCATCTCAATTCCAGTCAATTTTGCATTGAAAAGTCAAATGGCGCTCATTCCCTTCCGAGCTCTCCCATGCGCCCAAACAGTGGTTTACCCCCACATATTGGGTATCAGCATACTCAGGACAAATTGTACAACAACTTTGGGGTTCAATTTCTTCTCTTACCCTTGGGAAAATAAAAAATTTGGGGCAAAAAGTTCATTTTTGTGAAAAAATTTGATTTTTTATTTATACGGCTCTGCATTATAAACTTCTGTGAATCACTTAATGGGTCAAAGTGCTCACCACTAGGGTTGAGCGAAACGGGTCGAACATTTTCAAAAGTCGCCGACTTTTGGCTAAGTCGGGGTTTCATGAAACCCGATCCGACCCCTGTGCGGGGTCGGCCATGCGGTACGCGACTTTCGCGCCAAAGTCGCGTTTCAATGACGCGAAAAGCGCCATTTCTCAGCCAATGAAGGTAAACGCAGAGTGTGGGCAGCGTGATGACATAGGTCCTGGTCCCCACCATCTTAGAGAAGGGCATTGCAGTGATTGGCTTGCTGTCTGCGACGTCACAGGGGCTATAAAGAGGCGTTCCCGCCGACCGCCATCTTACTGCTGCTGATCTGAGCTTAGGGAGAGGTTGCTGCCGCTTTGTCAGAAGCAGGGATAGCGTTAGGCAGGGTCCATTAACCACAAAACCGCTTGTGCTGCAGCGATTTGCACTGTCCAACACCACCCTCGGTGTGCAGGGACAGTGGAAGTTTTTTTTTTTTTTTTTTTTCCCCTCAGCGCTGTAGCTCATTGGGCTGCCCTAGAAGGCTCCCTGATAGCTGCATTGCTGTGTGTACGCCGCTGTGCAAACCAACTGCTTTTTTCAAAGCACAAATCCTCTTGTTCCTTCCTTTCTGCACAGCTATCTTTTTTGTTTGTCCACACTTTTTATTTCATTTGTGCATCAGTCCACTCCTTATTGCTGCCTGCCATACCTGGCTGAGATTACTGCAGGCAGGGAGATAGTAGCTGCCTGCCATACCTGGCTGAGATTACTGCAGGCAGGGAGATAGTAATTGTAGGACATTCCCTGTTTTTTTTTTTGTTTTTTTTTTGGTGGGAGATTAAGATTGGCAATTTGGCATTTCTGCTAGAGTGCCATCCCTGTGTGTGCCATCTCTCTCACATAGTGGGCCATAGAAAGCCTTTTCATTTTTCTGTATTTTTTTTTGTGGGGTGTATAAATTCTCCCTGATAAAAATACAGTGGGAGATTAATATTGGCCTTTGGGCTTGTGTGCCAGTCCTGAGTGTGCCATCTCTCTCACAAATAGTGGGCCATAGAAAGCCTATTTTATTTTTTTTGGGGTTTTATAAATTCTCCCTGAAAAAAAGGGAGATTAATATTGGCCTCTGGGCTTGTGTGCCAGTCCTGAGCGTGCCATCTGTGCCAGCCCTGAGCGTGCCATCTCTCTCAGAAATAGTGGGCCATAGAAAGCCTATTTATTTTTTTTTTTGGTTTTATAAATTCTCCCTGAAAAAAAGGGAGATTAATATTGGCCTCTGGGCTTGTGTGCCAGTCCTGAGCGTGCCATCTCTCTCACAAATAGTGGGCCATAGAAAGCCTATTTAATTTTTTTTTTTGTTTTATAAATTTTCCCTGAAAAAAGGGAGATTAATATTGGCCTCTGGGCTTGTGTGCCAGTTGTGAGCGTGCCATCTGTGCCAGTCCTGAGCGTGCCATCTCTCTCACAAATAGTGGGCCATAGAAAGCCTATTTAAATTTTTTTTTGGTTTTATAAATTCTCCCAGAAAAAAAGGGAGATTAATATTGGCCTCTGGGCTTCTGTGCCAGTCCTGAGCGTGCCATCTGTGCCAGTCCTGAGCGTCCCATCTCTCTCACAAATAGTGGGCCATAGAAAGCCTATTTTTTTTTTTTTTTGGGTTTTAGAAATTCTCCCTGGAAAAAAAAAGGGAGATTAATATTGCCCTTTGGGCTTGTGTGCCAGTACTAAGCGTTCCATCTCTCTCTCTCTCTCTCTCAGTCAGTGGGCCATAGAACGCCTATTTTTGGTTTTATTTGTTTTCTAAATTCTCCCTGAAAAAATCATTTTATTTTATTTGGTTTCTAAATTCTTCCTGATAAAATCACATTTTTTTTATTATTTTTTTTTCTAAAGTCTCCCTGAAAAAAAAAAAAAAAAACAGTGGGAGATTAATATTGGCCTTTCTGCTTGTGTGCCAGTCTTGACTCCTGGGTGCGTCATCTCTCAGTCAGTGGGCCATAGAACGCCTATTTTTGGTTTTATTTGTTTTATAAATTCTCCCAGAAAAAATCATTTTATTTTATTTGGTTTCTAAATTCTTCCTGATAAAATCATATTTTTTTTATTATTTTTTTTTCTAAAGTCTCCCTGAAAAAAAAAAAAAAAAAAACAACCAAAAAAAACAGTGGGAGATTAATATTGGCCTTTCTGCTTGTGTGCCAGTCTTGACTCCTGGGTGTGCCATCTCTCTCTCTCTCTCTCTCTCTCTCTCTCTCTCTCTCTCCAATTGTGGTCCATAGAAAGCCTATATTTTTTTTCCTTGATTTGGGTTCTAAAATCTACCAGAGAAAATAACTACATCAATCATTGGTAGAAAAATATTGGCCTCTGGGTTTGTGTGCCACTCCTGACTCCTGTGTGCGTCATCTCTCAGTCAGTGGGCCATAGAACGCCTATTTTTGTTTTTATTTGTTTTATAAATTCTCCCTGAAAAAATCATTTTATTTTATTTGGTTTCTAAATTCTTCCTGATAAAATCATATTTTTTTTATTATTTTTTTTTCTAAAGTCTCCCTGAAAAAAAAAAAAAAAAAAAAAAACAGTGGGAGATTAATATTGGCCTTTCTGCTTGTGTACCAGTCTTGACTCCTGGGTGTGCCATCTCTCTCTCTCTCTCTCTCCAATTGTGGTCCATAGAAAGCCTACATTTTTTTTCCTTGATTTGGGTTCCAAAATCTACCAGAGAAAATAACTCCATCAATCATTGGTAGAAAAATATTGGCCTCTGGGCTTGTGTGCCACTCCTGATTCCTGTGTGCGTCATCTCTCACTCAGTGGCCCATAGAAAGCATATAGTTTGTTACATTTGTTTTCTAAATTCTCCCTGCAAAAATCTTTTTTTTTTTTTGGGGGGGGGGTTTCTAAAGTGTTCCTGAAAAAAAAAAAAAAAAAAAAAAAATAATAGTGTGACATTAATATTAACATTTGTGCTTCAGTGACAGTCCTGCGTGTGGGGCATCTCTCTAATTTGCAGCCACCAAAAAAAGAGTGTGTAACATTGGGCCTGATTTTCGCTGTGGTCTCACCAACCTGTAAAGGGGTAGCTAAATCATACTGAAGTTATAGCTCACCGTGTAAGTTGTGTGACTGCAACAAATAACGTTAGTTTGGTTACGTTTTTAAAACAATGAGGAAGTCTAGTGGAAGAGGTCGTGGCCGGGGGCGTTCATTGTCAGCTGGTAATGAGGGTAGTGGTAGTGGTGGAGCATCAGGTGGTCGTGGGGGAAAAAATATTGCACCTAAGTCTGGAGCTGTGGAGCCAGGTTCGTCGTCCGGCTACACAAGGCCTCGAACGCTCCCTTTTCTGGGATTAGGAAAACCGCTTTTAAAGCCGGAGCAGCAAGAGCAAGTTTTGGCTTATCTTGCTGACTCAGCCTCTAGCTCTTTTGCCTCATCTCGTGAAACTGGTAAAAGTAAAAGCAGCGCGTCGTTAGTGGATGTTCACGGTCAGGGACAAGTCACTTCCTTGTCCTCTTCAGCAAAAACAACAACAGAGAAGAATGCAGCAGGCGACACAACGGGTTACTCCATGGAGCTCTTTACACATACCGTCCCTGGCTTAGAAAGTGAAGCAGTTAACAGTCCATGCCCATTACAAATTGAATCTGACATGGAGTGCACTGACGCACAGCCACAGCCAGACTACTATGCTGGTCCTTTGACTCAGACCACAACATTGCCCTCGCAGGGTGCTGATCAAGAATCAGACCCTGATGAGACTATGTTGCCCCATCACGAACGCTATACCACCGAACGACACGGTGACACAGACGAAGTTGCGCAGGAGGTACAAGAAGAGTTATTAGATGACCCAGTTCTTGACCCCGATTGGCAGCCATTGGGGGAACAGGGTGCAGGCGGCAGCAGTTCTGAAGCAGAGGAGGAGGAGGGGCCGCAGCAGGCATCAACATCGCCACAGGTTCCATCTGCCGGGCCCGTATCTTGCCCAAAACGCGTGGCAAAGCCAAAACCTGGTGGAGGACAGCGTGGCCATCCGGTTAAAGCTCAGTCTGCAATGCCTGAAAAGGTATCCGATGCTAGAAAGAGTGCAGTCTGGCATTTTTTTAAACAACATCCAATTGATCAGCGCAAAGTCATCTGTCAAAAATGTTCTACTTCCTTAAGCAGAGGTCAGAATCTGAAAAGTCTCAATACTAGTTGCATGCATAGACATTTAACCACCATGCATTTGAAAGCTTGGACTAACTACCAAACGTCCCTTAAGGTTGTTGCACCCTCGGCCAATGAAGCTAGTCATCAACGCAACATCCCTTCCGGCAGTGTAGGACCACCATTTAGCGCACCACCTGCTGTATCTGTGCAGGTATCTTTGCCAGGCCAAAGCAGTCAGGGTCAGGGAATCACCAGTTTCGTAGTAGGAAACACTGCATCTAGGGCACCGGCGGCAACAATACCATCTCCCACCGTCTCTCAGTCTGCCATGTCCACCGGCACCCCCGCTAGTTCCACGATCTCCAGCTCTCCAGTCCAGCTCACCCTACATGAGACTATGGTTAGAAAAAGGAAATACTTAGCCTCGCATCCGCGTACACAGGGTTTGAACGCCCACATAGCTAGACTAATCTCGTTAGAGATGATGCCCTACCGGTTAGTTGAAAGCGAAGCTTTCAAAGACCTGATGGACTACGCTGTACCACGCTACGAGCTACCCAGTCGACACTTTTTTTCCAGAAAAGACATCCCAGCCCTCCACCAGCATGTTAAAGAGCGCATCGTCCATGCACTCAGGCAATCTGTGAGCACAAAGGTGCACCTGACAACAGATGCATGGACCAGTAGGCATGGCCAGGGACGTTACGTGTCCATCACGGCACACTGGGTAAATGTGGTGGATTCAGGGTCCACAGGGGACAGCAAGTTTGGGACAGTTCTGCCTAGCCCACGGTCTAGTAAACAGTTGTCTGTAGCCGTTCGCACCCCCTCCTCCTCCTCCTCCTCGTCCTCCTGCAGAAGCAAGAGCTCGTCCACAGACCGCAGTCGCACAAACACTCCATCCGCACCTGCCACTGTTGCACACCAGGTCTCCCATTATGGGGCAGCTACTGGCATACGTCAGCAGGCTGTATTGGCTATGAAGTGTTTGGGCGACAATAGACACACCGCGGAAGTTCTGTCCGAGTTCTTGCAGCAAGAAACGCAGTCGTGGCTGGGCACTGTAGATCTTGAGGCAGGCAAGGTAGTGAGTGATAACGGAAGGAATTTCATGGCTGCCATCTCCCTTTCCCAACTGAAACACATTCCTTGCCTGGCTCACACCTTAAACCTGGTGGTGCAGTGCTTCCTGAAAAGTTATCCGGGGTTATCCGACCTGCTCCTCAAAGTGCGTGGACTTTGCGCACATATCCGCCGTTCGCCTGTACACTCCAGCCGTATGCAGACCTATCAGCGTTCTTTGAACCTTCCCCAGCATCGCCTAATCATAGACGTTGCAACAAGGTGGAACTCAACACTGCACATGCTTCAGAGACTGTGCGAACAGAGGCGGGCTGTTATGTTTTTGTGGGAGGATACACATACACGGGCAGGCAGTAGGATGGCAGACATGGAGTTGTCAGGTGTGCAGTGGTCGAAGATTCAAGACATGTGTCAAGTCCTTCAGTGTTTTGAGGAATGCACACGGCTGGTTAGTGCAGACAACGCCATAATAAGCATGAGCATCCCCCTAATGCGTCTGCTGATGCAAAGTTTGACGCACATAAAGGATCAGGCGTCTGCACCAGAGGAAGAGGAAAGCCTTGATGACAGTCAGCGATTGTCTGGTCAGGGCAGTGTACATGACGAGGTACCGGGCGAAGAGGAGGTGGAGGATGAGGAGGATGATGGGGATGAGTATATTTTTAATGAGGAAGCTTTCCCGGGGGCACGGGAAATTGGTGGCGTGGCAAGGCCGGGTTCTGGTTTTTTGAGGGACACAAGTGACGTAGATTTGCCTGCAACTGCCCCTCAACCAAGCACAACCGCAGATTTGACAACGGGAACTTTGGCCCACATGGCGGATTATGCCTTGCGTATCCTCAAAAGGGACACACGCATTACAAAAATGATGAACGATGACGATTACTGGTTGGCCTGCCTCCTTGATCCTCGCTATAAAGGCAAATTGCAAAATATTATGCCACATGAGAACTTGGAACTAATATTAGCAACAAAACAATCAACTCTTGTTGACCGTTTGCTTCTGGCATTCCCTGCACACAGCGCCCGTGATCGTTCTCACACGAGCTCCAGGGGCCAGCAGACCAGAGGTGTTAGAGGGGCAGAAATCAGAAGTGGCGTTGGCCAGAGGGGTTTTCTGACCAGGTTGTGGAGTGATTTTTCTATGACCGCAGACAGGACAGGTACTGCAGCATCAATTCAAAGTGACAGGAGACAACATTTGTCCAGTATGGTTACAAACTATTTTTCATCCCTTATCGACGTTCTCCCTCAACCGTCATTCCCATTTGATTACTGGGCATCCAAATTAGACACCTGGCCAGAATTGGCAGAATATGCATTGCAGGAGCTTGCTTGCCCGGCAGCTAGTGTCCTATCAGAAAGAGTATTCAGTGCTGCAGGTTCAATACTAACAGAAAAAAGGACTCGTCTGGCTACCCAAAATGTAGATGATCTAACCTTCATTAAAATGAACCACAACTGGATTTCAAAATCTTTTGCCCCACCCTGCCCGGCTGACACCTAGCTTTCCTATGAAAAGGTCTTGCCTGTGGACTATTCTGAATGACTTTTCCAATCTCGTAATTTTCTTCACCTGATTGTCCAGCATACGACATGTTTCCACCTCACGAAATGGCCAAACTCCCCACACGGGGCCGTGCTATCGCCACTTTGCGCTTGGACCCTTGAGAGTGCTGTTTGTCTGAAGAGGTGGGTGTGGCCGCTTTTGGTCGACGGCACTGCCACTGGGTCCCTCATAGTACAATAAAGTGTCTCTGGCGGTGGTGGTGCGCACCCAACGTCAGACACACCGTTGTAATATGAGGGGCCCTGTGCCTGTAACGCCGGCCACAAGACAGTTCCCCCCCCCAGCTCAAACAGTGCTCTACCACTAGCAAAATTATCTCTCACAGCTTCACCAATGTGTAGTCTAGGCGCTGACATCCTTCAATGCCTGGCACTGACAATACCATTGTTTTGACATTTTTGTTATGTTAGGCCTTCGAAGCCTGTCTGCGGTCCCTTCTTTCTACAACTACTACACTGACCAGGCCACTGCTGGCCGTGTTACCCTGGAACCAATTTAAAAGTGCCTACAGTCAGCCCAATTTTGTTATGTTAGGCCTTCGAAGACTGTCTGCCGTCACTCCTTCCACTAGACTTCCACTGACCATACACTGCTGCCCATGTACCCCTGGAACCAATTTAAAGTGCCTACAGCCAGCCCAATTTTGTTATGTTAGGCCTTGGAAGCCTGTCTGCGGTCACTCCTTCCACTAGACTTCCACTGACCAGACCACTGCTGCCCGTGTACCCCTGGAACCAATTTAAAAGTGCCTACAGCCAGCCCAAGTTTGTTATGTTAGGCCTTGGAAGCCTGTCTGCGGTCACTCCTTCCACTAGGCCTCCACTGACCACACCACTGCTGTCCGTGTACCCCTGGAACCAATTTAAAATTGCCTACAGCCATGTGTTATTATTTTAGGCCTTCGATGCCTGTCTGCGGTCACTCCTTCCACTAGGCCTCCACTGACCACACCACTGCTGTCCGTGTACCCCTGGAACCAATTTAAAATTGCCTACAGCCAGCCCAATTTTTTTATTTTAGGCCTTCGATGCCTGTCTGCGGTCCATTCTTTCAACTACTACTACACTGACCAGGTCACTGCTGCCCGTGTACCCCTGGAACCAATTTAAAATTGCCTACAGCCATGTGTTATTATTTTAGGCCTTCGATGCCTGTCTGCGGTCACTCCTTCCACTAGGCCTCCACTGACCACACCACTGCTGTCCGTGTACCCCTGGAACCAATTTAAAATTGCCTACAGCCATGTGTTTTTATTTTAGGCCTTCGATGCCTGTCTGCGGTCCATTCTTTCAACTACTACTACACTGACCAGGGCACTGCTGGCCGTGTTACCCTGGAACCAATTTAAAAGTGCCTACAGTCAGCCCAATTTTGTTATGTTAGGCCTTGGAAGCCTGTCTGCGGTCACTCCTTCCACTAGGCCTCCACTGACCACACCACTGCTGCCCGTGTACCCCTGGAACCAATTTAAAATTGCCTACAGCCATGTGTTATTATTTTAGGCCTTCGATGCCTGTCTGCGGTCACTCCTTCCACTAGGCCTCCACTGACCACACCACTGCTGTCCGTGTACCCCTGGAACCAATTTAAAATTGCCTACAGCCATGTGTTTTTATTTTAGGCCTTCGATGCCTGTCTGCGGTCCATTCTTTCAACTACTACTACACTGACCAGGGCACTGCTGGCCGTGTTACCCTGGAACCAATTTAAAAGTGCCTACAGTCAGCCCAATTTTGTTATGTTAGGCCTTCGAAGACTGTCTGCCGTCACTCCTTCCACTAGACTTCCACTGACCATACACTGCTGCCCATGTACCCCTGGAACCAATTTAAAGTGCCTACAGCCAGCCCAATTTTGTTATGTTAGGCCTTCGAAGCCTGTCTGCGGTCACTCCTTCCACTAGACTTCCACTGACCAGACCACTGCTGCCCGTGTACCCCTGGAACCAATTTAAAAGTGCCTACAGCCAGCCCAAGTTTGTTATGTTAGGCCTTGGAAGCCTGTCTGCGGTCACTCCTTCCACTAGACTTCCACTGACCAGACCACTGCTGCCCGTGTACCCCTGGAACCAATTTAAAAGTGCCTACAGCCAGCCCAAGTTTGTTATGTTAGGCCTTCGAAGACTGTCTGCCGTCACTCCTTCCACTAGACTTCCACTGACCATACACTGCTGCCCATGTACCCCTGGAACCAATTTAAAGTGCCTACAGCCAGCCCAATTTTGTTATGTTAGGCCTTGGAAGCCTGTCTGCGGTCACTCCTTCCACTAGACTTCCACTGACCAGACCACTGCTGCCCGTGTACCCCTGGAACCAATTTAAAAGTGCCTACAGCCAGCCCAAGTTTGTTATGTTAGGCCTTCGAAGCCTGTCTGCGGTCCATTCTTTCAACTACTACTACACTGACCAGGTCACTGCTGCCCGTGTACCCCTGGAACCAATTTAAAAGTGCCTACAGCCAGCCCAAGTTTGTTATGTTAGGCCTTGGAAGCCTGTCTGCGGTCACTCCTTCCACTAGACTTCCACTGACCAGACCACTGCTGCCCGTGTACCCCTGGAACCAATTTAAAAGTGCCTACAGCCAGCCCAAGTTTGTTATGTTAGGCCTTGGAAGCCTGTCTGCGGTCACTCCTTCCACTAGGCCTCCACTGACCACACCACTGCTGTCCGTGTACTCCTGGAACCAATTTAAAATTGCCTACAGCCATGTGTTATTATTTTAGGCCTTCGATGCCTGTCTGCGGTCACTCCTTCCACTAGGCCTCCACTGACCACACCACTGCTGTCCGTGTACCCCTGGAACCAATTTAAAATTGCCTACAGCCATGTGTTTTTATTTTAGGCCTTCGATGCCTGTCTGCGGTCACTCCTTCCACTAGGCCTCCACTGACCACACCACTGCTGTCCGTGTACCCCTGGAACCAATTTAAAATTGCCTACAGCCATGTGTTATTATTTTAGGCCTTCGATGCCTGTCTGCGGTCACTCCTTCCACTAGGCCTCCACTGAGCACACCACTGCTGTCCGTGTACCCCTGGAACCAATTTAAAATTGCCTACAGCCAGCCCAATTTTTTTATTTTAGGCCTTCGATGCCTGTCTGCGGTCCATTCTTTCAACTACTACTACACTGACCAGGTCACTGCTGCCCGTGTACCCCTGGAACCAATTTAAAATTGCCTACAGCCATGTGTTATTATTTTAGGCCTTCGATGCCTGTCTGCGGTCACTCCTTCCACTAGGCCTCCACTGACCACACCACTGCTGCCCGTGTACCCCTGGAACCAATTTAAAATTGCCTACAGCCATGTGTTATTATTTTAGGCCTTCGATGCCTGTCTGCGGTCACTCCTTCCACTAGGCCTCCACTGACCACACCACTGCTGTCCGTGTACCCCTGGAACCAATTTAAAATTGCCTACAGCCATGTGTTATTATTTTAGGCCTTCGATGCCTGTCTGCGGTCACTCCTTCCACTAGGCCTCCACTGACCACACCACTGCTGCCCGTGTACCCCTGGAACCAATTTAAAATTGCCTACAGCCAGCCCAATTTTTTTATTTTAGGCCTTCGATGCCTGTCTGCGGTCCATTCTTTCAACTACTACTACACTGACCAGGTCACTGCTGCCCGTGTACCCCTGGAACCAATTTAAAATTGCCTACAGCCATGTGTTATTATTTTAGGCCTTCGATGCCTGTCTGCGGTCACTCCTTCCACTAGGCCTCCACTGACCACACCACTGCTGTCCGTGTACCCCTGGAACCAATTTAAAATTGCCTACAGCCATGTGTTTTTATTTTAGGCCTTCGATGCCTGTCTGCGGTCCATTCTTTCAACTACTACTACACTGACCAGGGCACTGCTGGCCGTGTACCCCTGGAACCAACATCAGAAAATATAAAAATAAGTATTTTGCTTATAAAAAAGAAAATACTGGTGAGATATCAAATGCAGACATTTTAACATTAAAAACAAACACACAACTAAAATCTGGTACAGTACTAAAAATGGCCACCAGCTACAATTACTTTCTCCTGCAAGTAGTTAACTGAAAGTTTTTTTAAATTGAAAACACACATATGGCATCCACCGAGTGTTGTCCTGTCGCGTCTTCTTTATATTATTGCCGAGAAGATGCAAAATAATGAAAATAATAAAATCATTAATTACCAAAATAATAGAGAAAGTCAACACCACATTGCAAATAAACATTCATTCCAAATAAAGAAGCAGGGCGCGTCCGAGGGTGAGTATATACCTAATAAGAATCTAATCACCCTCGGACGCGCAATGCTTATTTCCAACAGCCTTCCTTCCTAAGAATCATCCCTTCCGTGGTGTAGAGAGACGTTGTGTTACACTCCAAGGTGTTCCCCAGGTTGCCTTTCCTGAGCTTCGATCTACCGGCTCTCGTTTAGTAGTTGTTGGATACTACGCTGCATTAGGCCTTCAAATTGGGTATGGGGTGTAGAGAGATGGTGTGTTCCACTCCAAGGTGTTCCCCAGGTTGCCTTTCCTGAGCTTCGATCTTCCGGCTCTCGTTTAGTAGTTCTTGGAAACTACACTGCATTAGGCCTTCAAATTGGGTATGGGGTGTAGAGAGAGGGTGTGTTACACTCCAAGGTGTTCCCCAGGTTGCCTTTCCTGAGCTTCGATATTCCGGCTCTCGTTTAGTAGTTATCGGAAACTACGCTGCATTAGGCCTACAAATTGGGTATGGGGTGTAGAGAGAGGGTGTGTTACACTCCAAGGTGTTCCCCAGGTTGCCTTTCCTGAGCTTCGATATTCCGGCTCTCGTTTAGTAGTTGTCGGAAACTACGCTGCATTAGGCCTACAAATTGGGTATGGGGTGTAGAGAGAGGGTTTGTTACACTCCAAGGTGTTCCCCAGGTTGCCTTTCCTGAGCTTCGATCTTCCGGCTCTCGTTTAGTAGTTGTTGGAAACTACGCTGCATTAGGCCTTCAAATTGGGTATGGGGTGTAGCGAGAGGGTGTGTTACACTCCAAGGTGTTCCCCAGGTTGCCTTTCCTGAGCTTCGATCTTCCGGCTCTCGTTTAGTAGTTCTTGGAAACTACACTGCATTAGACCTTCAAATTGGGTATGGGGTGTAGAGAGAGGGTGTGTTACACTCTAAGGTGTTCCCCAGGTTTCCTTGCCATTGCTTCGGTCTTCCGACTCTCGTTTAGTAGTTGTAGAAAAGTACACTGCATTAGGCCATACAAAATGGGTATGGGGTGGAGAGAGATGGTGTGTTACACTCCAAGGTGTTCCCCAGGTTGCCTTTCCTGAGCTTCTATCTTCAGGCTCTCATTAAATTGTGGTTAAATGGAACAACTGCATTTGGCGTACTAGTTGGTTTGGGGCCTACTATCGGTGTCTGCCACTCCTTGCTGTTCTCCTCCACTGAACAAAGCTGTGCCGCCTGTTTACTACGGTTGCCAATTTTGAACTGCATTTCGACTACTTACTGATTTGGCCCTACTCTCTGTGTCAGCCTCTCATTCCAGTTGTCCTCCACTGCAATGCCCCCTGGTTATTCCTGTGTTACCAATTTTGAACTGCATTTAGCCCACTTTCTTCTTTGGGCCTATATCTGTGTTTCCACTTCATCGTGCCCATTGCCCAGCCAGTGATAGATGAGTCTGCTGGTACATTGACCCATAACGCAACATTCCCCGTGCACGCTACACAACAACATTGTGACCCTGCTGAAAGTCAGGTTGCTCTTCCCGCATACCATACCACCTTACACGGGGACAAAGAGGAAGGTGCAGATGAAAGTGCAGGTTCCTTCATCAGGTGGGGGGAGGAATACTAGTTGGCGACGTCACTGGCACAGGGCCTCTCATAGTACGCAAAAGTGTTGCTGCCGGTGGGAGGCGCCCCCGCCGTGCAAACACACCGCTGTACTTTGAGGGGCCCTGTGCCAGTGCCAATGCCAACGAGTGGGCCCCCCCTGCTTGCTCAGGTTCACAGCACTTGCAAAGTTGAAATACTTACCTCTCCCTGCTCCACTGCCGTGACGTGGTCCAGATTTCCTGGGCCCACTAATTACTTGAACCAGCCCTACCCCCCACAACTTTAGCCAAATGACCCCCAATTTCAAATGCCTTCCAATTATTATAAGGTAAATTACGCTTGACAAGCTTCATTAAGAAGAATGGATGGTTTTGACATTAAAATGGGCACTCTAGGTGTTTTCCTGGCCCCCACTCACTGCCGACTATGCTGCCCCATTGACTTGCATTGGGTTTCGTGTTTCGGTCGATCCCGACTTTACGTCATAATCGGCCGATTTCACTCGACCCGACTTTGGACATAGTCGGGTTTCGCAAAACCCGGCTCGACTCTAAAAAGGTCAAGGTCGCTCAACTCTACTCACCACACATCTAGATAAGTTCCTTAGGGGGTGTACTTTCCAAAATGGTGTCACTTGTGAGGGGGTTTCAATGTTTAGGTACATTAGGGGCTCTCCAAAAGCAACATAGCGTCCCATCTCAATTCCAGTCAATTTTGCATTGAAAAGTCAAACGGCGCTCCTTCGCTTCCAAGCTCTGCCATGCGCCCAAACATTGGTTTACACCCACATATGGAGTATCCGTGTACTCAGGACAAGTTGTACAACAACTTTTGTGGTCCATTTTCTCCTGTTACCCTTGGTAAAATAAAACAAATTGGAGCTGAAATAGATTTTTTTGTGAAAATAAGTTAAATGTTCATTTTTATTTAAACATTCCAAAAATTCCTGTGAAACACCTGAAGGGTTAATAAACTTCTTGAATGTGGTTTTGAGCACCATGAGGGGTGCAGTTTTTAGGATGGTGTCACACTTAGTTATTTTCTATCATATAGACCCCTCAAAATGACTTCAAATGAGATGTGGTCTCTAAAAAAAATGGTGTTGTAAAAATGAGAAATTGCTGGTCAACTTTTAACCCTTATAACTCCCGAACAAAAAAAATTTGGTTCCAAAATTGTGTTTATGTAAAGTAGACATGTGGGAAATGTTACTTATTAAGTTATTTTGTGTGACATATCTCTGTAATTTAATTGCATAAAAATTCAAAGTTGGAAAATTGCGAAATTTTCTAAATTTTTGCCAAATTTCCATTTTTTCACAAATGAATGCAGGTAATATCAAAGAATTTTTACCACTATCATAAAGTACAATATGTCACGAGAAAACATTGTCAGAATCACTGGGATTCGTTGAAGCGTTCCAGAGTTATAACCTCATAAAGGGACAGTGGTCAGAATTGTAAAAATTGGCCTGGTCATTAACGTCCACCCTTGGGGTAAAGGGGTTAAAAAAAAATTTTTTTCTACAAACTTTGGATTTTTTTATTGTTGCCACTTAAATAAAATATAACCTATACATGTTTTGCATCTACGAACTCCTAATGACCTGGAGAATCATATTGCCAGGTCAGTTTTAGCATTTGGTGAACATGGTAAAAAAAAATCCAAAATACTGTTGTGTATTTGCACTGTTTTTGCAATTTCACTGCACTTGGAATTTTTACCCGTTTTTCCAGTACACTATAAAGGTAAAATCAATGGTGTTGTTCAAAAGTGCAAAACACCCTGCAAAAAACAAGCCCTCACATGGCCATATTGACAGAAAAATAAAAATGTCGTGGCTCTGGGAAGAAGGGGAACAAAGAACGAAAACACAAAAACGGAAAATCCCAAGGTCATGAAGGGGTTAATATTTTGTATAAATTTTGTACACCAATATGTATCCTAATATGATCATAATTACCATTTCTGCTGTCATGCGACCTATTATGAAATATTCTTCTATAAAGAGACGTGAACAGATTGCAACCTATCAATTATTTTTGGAAAATGTTATTTTTGGCTATTGTGCTGATTTTTCTGTAAAATGGAGCAGAATGCCAACACACTACTGTTATGCTGGCTGGGCATTAGATGATATTATAAGCTGCATTGGATGATCTTCTCAATATTGACTCCTATGTGGCATTGACATAATTATTCAATAATCAACACACAAAATTTTTTGGAAAGAGTAGTGTACATTTGTGCGCTCAATTGTGTCTAAATATATGTTGAGAGATTTTCCTACTAGATTAGATGAACGTGGAATTAAACTGAAGCAGAGTGGAATTTAAAGAACCCCCTACAAGATATTTTCACCTATACATCAAAAAGGGAATCTATGATGTTCTAAAATGCTACTAACTTGCAGATATGAGGTTAATCTGCAGGTTAATAGTGTTCTGAAGCCATTCGTCTGCCACACTGAAAGCCAGGCTATCAGGAGCAAATGAACTTTATTCTTCCCGGCAGCCTCCGGATTTCAGTTATAGAGGCGCGGCTTCAGTCACTAGTCTGTACATAATGAGCGGCGCTGGTAACTCCACCCCAACACTGACTGACAGCTCAGTATTGATGCACTGCCGAGTTGACTATCAGTCATTGCCAGGGTGTGGTTACAGACACCACTTACTATGTATAGAGGTGGCTGAAGTCACACCTCTATGACTGAAAGCTGGAAGCTGCCAGGAGGAATAAAATTAATTTCCTGTCAATACTCAAGCTTTCAGTGCAGCATCCACGTGGCTTTAGAACTCTGTTAACCTGCAGATTGACCCTGTATATGCAGGTTATTAGCGTTTTAGGACATGACAGGTTCCCTTTAAGAAATATGCACCATGTTGAGGAATATGGCACATGTTGCACTCACTTTAAAGACTGGTCCACTTCTTGGTCTGGACAATAACTCCGACTTGAGTTTATTTGTATAAATTAGAAGCTGGAAGATGCAAGTCAGACATGAATATCAGTTTTGGATGGGTCCATCATTGGGTGATAGACAGCAGATGATGGACACCTCAGTAAACATTATAGCTGCTATATTGGTACTTGTCTCATTCACCTCTCGTAAGTTCAGTTCACCTTTTTCATTTCAGGTGTAGCACCCTTATCCATGATGTTCAAATGGCAATAAAAAGGCCCCGTAAAGTATGAGGTGGCTGGTAAGTAGCTGGTGTATCTATCTGCCATTCATAACATGGAAGGAACATATACAGTATATTACGCATGTCCTGAAAGGATAAGTTTAAGCAGACATTGTTGTGTTGAGCACATCATTCTCACTTAATCCCATAATAGCCTGTGTGGGAGGATGGGACTCTTAATCCTCTTATTACCTGTAAACAAGAATGTAATTGTTACAACCCTTGATTTCTCGGACTGTGAAGTTTTTTCCCTTTGACACTGTATTACTCCATAATATACAAAACTTTAATCTGGCGCCAAATAACCTTGCGTTGCAGGAATTACCGACCTGTTCACAATGATACAATTGAAGGCAAAGAAATGTGTCAGCTAGAAACAGTCATTCCTCTGATTAAGAGATCTGTTTATTTTTGCGTTCATACAGATAAAGAAACCTAGAATCAATAATGAATGACTTTATTGTGAGTGGAAATATGCAAAGTGGAGGTGAATTTAATGGTTCAAACTAAGGGAAGAGTCAGACGGCCATGTAACTTGGACGGGCATCACAACGCAATGCACGGACTGGCCGGCAGCTCTCCTGACCCAAGCGTGACAGTAAATGACACCACCGGATCCGTTTTTTCCCAAAGACTGGTATTAGTGCCAGATTGCACTGGATGGCCTTCCCCTTCGTCCGTTTTTTGCCGCCAAAAATTGTTGATCCGGCGGCCGGACAAAACGGACAGAGGAACGTTTTTTGTGTCCGTCGAAAAACCAGACAGTGCCTGATCCGGCGCGGTCCAGCTTTTTCTATAATTGAAGCCTATTGTTTTTTAACACTGCACATGCCCAGAATTTGTATTTTCGATTCTGCTCTCTCTCTCTCTTCCCCAGAATCCGAATCGAAAATAGCCGGCAGATGAACATAATCGGATCCGGCGAAAAAAAACGGATCCGTTGCATCAGTTTTTTACAATCTGCAATGGATCTGTTTTTTCAAAAATTCGCTGGATTCTGCCTAACGGCGAAAAACGGATGTGTGAAAGTAGCCTAAGTTACCTAAGAGTAGCTATATCTTCTATAGCTCAAAACTAGAGATCAGTTAAAATTCTTCTTACATCTGATGTAAGTATGAAAATAAACATCAACTACAAATATTAATGTGTTTGCCCGTAACCAACAGAGATGTGCTAATTTCTGTGCTGGACCGTGTTCAAGCCTCATAAAGTGACTGTAAGCATATAATAGATGGAACGTTCCTTCTTTACCACTGCCACATTTTCAACTTATTTTTGTTCATTTTTCTTTTTCTTCTTTTAATTCTTTCTTAATTTTTGGAAAAATATTTTAAAAATGACATAGGGAACTATACTTTCCAATTCATAGCACCTACTCAACACATTCTCAGTCCAATGACTAGGACACAGACTGTTATAGACACCGTACTATACAGTTTATTCTTTAACTATTAATCATTGGTAATTGAATGTTTTTTCTTTGTTATTTTTACTTTGAAAACTAAAAAAAAATCTATTGAAACAGTTTAGGTTTGTGGCATCTCTGTCTGCGCAATACTTTTTGATGAGGGAGTAGTAAGATTTCCTTGTAAGGCCCCCATACACATTAGACTATGGATCCGTATACACGGTCCAACCGTTGGCACTAAACAACAAACATTTACCGATCGTCGGTCGTTTAATTAGCTTTTTACACAAGCAGAGGTAAACAATGCGCACTGAAATTATGATCCAATTAGTGCGCATAGGCTGACATTGTTCTTCCCAGTTCTGTTTACACAGGATGGTGCACCACTGAACGATTGTCTATTATACTGCAATCATTTCACCCAATGAATGAGCAATATGTGATCGGCAGCCTGTTTGCAATGCAAGGAAATCATGAAATGAGCGTTCACAATAATCTTTCAGGGTAAACGCAGCTTAAACTTTGCCACATGAAATTGTCCATCAGTTAATGTGTATGGGGACTTGTTGGATTTCCAATAGCTGATCCTTTTGTTCTCCCTGAAGATAAGCTGCTGCCAGAGAAATGTTCATGTGTATGGGGGACCAGGGAGAGGTATTTGATGTGTACACTAACCTTAAGACATTATTCAGACGTACGGGTTGTATCCGTTTTTTCACGGATACAACACATATCCATTATTATCTATGGTCCTAGTTTAATGGACTTTTTTTTCTGGTATCACAGATCAAAATTATCAATACAAATCTATGAGTCCGTGAAAAACATGTACAGCACATGGATGTTTCCCTACCTGTCTGCATGTTTTTAGCGTCTTTACCCCCCTTTATCTCCTCTTCATGACCAGGCCAAGTTTTACAATTCTGACCAGTGTCATTTTATTAGGTAACTAGATGGTGGCCCAAATCTAATGCATCAGGTATTCTAGAATATGCATGTCCACATAGTATATTGCCCAGCCACGTAGTATATTGCCCAGCCACGTAGTATATTTCTCAGCCACATAGTATATTGCCCAGCCACGTAGTATATTGCCCAGCCACGTAGTATATTGCCCAGCCACGTAGTATATTGCCCAGTCACGTAGTATATTGTCCAGCCACGTAGTATATTGCCCAGCCACGTAGTATATTGCCCAGCCACGTAGTATATTGCCCAGCCACGTAGTATATTGCCCAGCCACATAGTATATTGCCCAGTCACGTAGTATATTGCTCAGTCACGTAGTATATTGACCAGCCACGTAGTATATTGCTCAGCCACGTAGTATATTGCCCAGCCACGTAGTATATTGCCCAGCCACGTAGTATATTGCCCAGCCACGTAGTATATTGCCCAGTCACGTACTATATTGTCCAGCCACGTAGTATATTGCCCAGCCACGTAGTATATTGCCCAGCCACATAGTATATTGCCCAGTCACGTACTATATTGTCCAGCCATGTGGTATATTGCCCAGCCACGTAGTATATTGCCCAGCCACGTAGTATATTGCCCAGTGACGTAGTATATTGCCCAGTCACGTAGTATATTGACCAGCCACGTAGTATATTGCTCAGCCACGTAGTATATTGCCCAGCCACGTAGTATATTGCCCAGCCACGTAGTATATTGCCCAGCCACGTAGTATATTGCCCAGCCACGTAGTATATTGCCCAGCACGTAGTATATTGCACAGCGACGGAGTATACAGCACATAGCCATGTAGTATACAGACTTAAAATAAAAAATAAACTACTCACCCTCCATTGAAGCCCTGGCCCTGTGTGCGGTGCACGCGGCAGCTTCCGGTCCCAGGGTTGGTATAGGCGCAGGACCTGTGATGATGTCACGGTCACATGACCGTGATGTCATGGCAGGTCCTTGTCGCATACCATCCTTTCCACCGGAACCTGCCGCTTGCATGGAGCGGTTACCGGAGCGTCGCGAGGAGCGGGAAAGGCGCCGGAATGTGAGTATATGATGATTTTTTATTTTTTTATTATTTTTAACATTAGATCTTTTTACTATTGAGGCTGCATAGGCAGCCTCAATAGTAAAAAAGTTGGTCACACAGGGTTAATAGCAGCATTAATGGAGTGAGTTACACCGCGGCATAACGCGGACCATTAGCGCTGCCATTAACCCTGTGTGAGCGCTGACTGGAGGGTAGTACGGAGCGGGCACTGACTGCGGGGAGGAAGGAGCGGCTATGTTGCCGCCGGACTGCTTGGTCGTGGCAATGGTCATGGGCGTCTTGCCACGACCAATCAGCGACTTGGATTCCATGACAGACAGAGGCCGCGACCAATGAATATTCGTGACAGAAAGACAGACAGACAGTAGGACGGAAAGACGGAAGTGACCCTTAGACAATTATATAGTAGATAACTCCTTAACGCTGTAATGGATCTCACTGACTCTGAGATTTTTTTGTGGCATATTGTATTTCATGAAAGTGGTAAAATTTGTTTGATATTACTTGCGCTTATTTGTGAAAAAATCGCAGATTTGTGGATAATTTTGAGATTTTGCAATTTTCAATCTTTTCATTTTTATGCCTTTAAATCAGAGAGTTACTGTATCTCACAAAATAGTTAACATAAATAAATAACATTTCCCACATGTCTACTTTACATCAGCATAATTTTTGAAACATAATTTTCTTTTGTTGGGAAGTTAGAAAGGTTAAAAGTTGACCATCGATTTCTCATTTTTCCAACAAAATTTACAAAACCCAACGCAAACAAAGCATGGCGATACCCAAAATATGGGGGAAAAGTACTGTTTAAGTGCACAGCAGGGCTCGGAAGGAAAGGAGCACCACTTGACTCTTTGAACACAAAATTGGCTGGGATCATTAGCAGATGCCATGGCGCGTTTGGAGAGCCCACAGTTTATAATGATGAGCTATGAAACTAGAGCCCTCAAGCAATTTATCTAGATGTGTGGTGAGCGCCTTGAACCCCCAGATGCTTACAGAATTTTACAATGTTGAAGTGTGAAAATGAAAAAACATTTTTCCCCACAAAAAAAGTTGTTTTAGCACCAACATTTTTCATTTTTACAAGGATAGCAGGAGAAAGTAGACCCCTAAATTTGTTATGCAATTTCTCCTGAATACACTCATACTCCATTTGTGGTCGAAAACTACTTTTGAAGCACAGTGCAAAGCTCAGAATGGTAGAATAGCCATATTCGATTTCAGATTTTGCTGGAATGGTTTGAGGGTGCTATGTCACATTGGTATCGCCTCTGTGGCGCCAACACAGCAGAAACCCCCATGTGATCTCATTTTACAAACTACACCCCCCAATGAATTCACCTAGGGGTGCAGTGATCATATTGGCACCACATGTACTTCACAGAATTTTATACCATTGGGCAGTGAAAAACGATTAATTGCAATTGTACCACTAAAATGTTGTTTTAGTCCGAAGTTTTTAATTTTTCTATGGGCTAATAGGAAAAATGGACTTTAGTTTGCTTTATAAACTTCGCCTGAGTGCGCCAATACTCTACATGTAATCGGGAAATACTTTTTAGGCGCAGTGCAATGCTCAGAAAGGAAGGAGCAAGGATGGTGCAGATTTTACTGTTATGATTTGAGGTTGTCATGGCCCACTGGGAGAGCTCCTGAGGTTTCAGAACAGGAGAACCCCTCATAAGTGACCACATGGAGACTCTTTTTAGAAATAGCAGCTCAAAACAATTAAAAGGAACTTGTAACTTTGGAAAACTCAATTTACCAGCAGATATGGTGCTAGTCTGCAGGTAAATATCATTACAATACTGCCTTACGGAAAATGCGACTACTGGATAAAATGAACTTATTTCTTCCAGGGAGACGCCGACTTAAAGTTATGGGACTGGTGCAGGGAGCGATTAGTCAAGCAACGGACTGTTCCCAAAACGCATAGTCCAGTAAAACATTTCTCCTATCTTGACTAAGCCATCGATAGCAGCGCCCGGACGACATCGCAACTTTTTTCTGTCTGGCCCTTTAATGTACTTGTGGATAGACAAACACTGATGCATAAATGGGAAACTTAGTGCATAAATTATTCAAAGTTTTTATTTATTGAGTCTTCGCTATCTTCTTTCTAATGTCCGTGCAGGACAGGTAAGACATTACGTAGTGTGGAAAATGAAATCTGCTTTATGCTTTGGGAATAAGTATTTATGTGGATGATTGTAAAAATAATGTACTGGCTTCATTTTCCTAAAAAGAATAATATATTCCTATGGGGGGAGTAAGAGCAGATCTGCGGTGAGGTCATTGAATGTACAGTGTAATTCACTGCAGATGTGAAGCCATGTTGAAGAACTGGTACCCCGAGTTTTACACTTAGTGAAATTACCAAGGAATCCCTCTGGCCACAACTTGTGTTTATGTTTCTGTTGGCAAAACTAACATTAGAAAGTGATGTACAGTGCAATATTATTATATTCTTGCCAATTATAGGATCAGGCCATTATGACATCTGGAATGAAAACATTTTGTAATGTGTTCCCCTTAATGGAGGTAGATGACGTCTTATGGGTTTCCACAGTTTTTTGTTACACCGGAGATTACATGGAAACAAAGATAATGTTAATATTAAACATGAATATTAAATGCAGATGGAAGAAATAGCAACACAATAAGATTTAGCTTTAGATTCGATAAAGTTTTCATAAAGTGTTTATTTTTTATCTGCTTTATTACACATGTGGTTAGAGGCCACAAAGACCTTTACTCAGCACATGAGAGTTGAAGGGGACACATTATTCAAATTCAATAGATTATTCTATGATTTTTTTACATTTCTTACAAGATTAAATAGGGTATTCCATGACTAAAAAAAAATCTTAAGAAAAGTTAGAATCCTAGGGAAAAAAAATACCTTATTGATTCTTTGCCACTCCTTTTCCAATACTGCACATGATTGTCTGTCTCTCTACTTACAGTCTCATCAAGTAAGACATATGTCCGCTGCAACCAATCACGGGGATATGGTGTTCGCCGCTGAGGTCAGTCATTGTCTTCAGCGGTCACATGTTGATCTGAATAGAACAGGAAGTACAGAAATGGCTTCTGTAATTCCTACTTGTTCTACAAAGACATGTTACTACTGCTGCCGATTATGGCCATAGCAGTGACAAACTTTCTTCTGCTATACCCCTTACTTACTGGGGTGTCCCTAAACTGAGAGGAGACAGAATGAGGGAGATAGCGAGATCTGAAGCAAAAGAGACTAAGGGTACCGTCTCACAGTGGCACTTTGGTCGCTACGACGGCATGATCCGTGACATTCCAGCGATATACTTACGATCTCACTGTGTCTGACACACTACTGCGAGAATCGTACGTCGTAGCAGATCGTTTGAAACTTTCTTTCGTCGTCAAGTGTCCCGCTGTGGTGGCATGATCGCATCGTGTAACAAAGGTGTGCACGATATTGTATACGATGTGCGCATAGTAACCAACAGCTTCTACATCGCAAACACGTCATGAAATTATCGCTCCAGCATCGTGCATTGCGAAGTGTGACCGCAGTCTACAACGCTGGAGCGATAATGGAGCGATGCTGGAGCGTCACGGATCGTGCCGTCGTAGCGACCAAAGTGCCACTGTGAGACGGTACTGACAGATGGGTTCTGGGAGAGGACGCCTAGAAGAAAGGCCCAGAGTTTATAACTCCTAAAGGCAACATGCCTAAACAGGACTGAGTATGTGAGATGAATAGATGATACTGGGAGTAATTCCAGAGCTTCAGCACTAGAGAAGCTAAGGAAGACCAATACTGGGACCCTGAGGGGAAAGAAGACGCAAGTCAAGTAAAGGGCTCTTGCTAAACAAGACTATAGTGTCGAGCTGGGTTGTTGTGAAGTAGTGAGAAATAGTGGATACACAGGACAGGTCGAGAGAATAAAGAGGAAAGGTGAAAAGGGAGAAAAGAAGGAAGAAAACTGTGTGAAAAAAAGCTTTGCGTTATTACGGAAACATTTATAAGACTGTCTATCTATTGTATATATTCCATACCAAGTTTCCATTAAGCAAACAGTTTTTTGTTTGACTGGTGGTCTTCCTCATTGAACTGTAAAACACCTGGTCCTGGCATACCAGCAACATCGGTTATATGCGACCCGCATGGGTGCAGCACCTTCACAACACAAGTCCGCACACCCAGCCCATACCCACATCCTTCATATAAAATTCCAGGGCTCACCCACAGCTACTGCTATATGCCACATTACACTTGGTGTAGTCAGCAGGATCCAGTCTTCAAGTCGGAAGAACAGAGTGATACGGAGAAGACTCAAGTTTCAAAGAAGATGGCAACTGTTACGCGGACTAAGATATTGCGAAACATGAACTTTGTAATGGTGGTTAGTGGTGCAAAACTACAAGTAGTTCCTGCCCATTGTGGGAGTAGAAGGAACAAAAGGGTGCAAAGAGTTGTTCAGCCCTCCAGATGTTACGCCTACCAGAAGGAGTGTTGGTACTGGAAGTGTCAGCCTACAGCGAGGAGTGGCCACTGTGTTGAGACGAAGAGGAAGGAAAAGGCCTGCCCAGTAAGGTGTGACCTAAATAAACATGTGGGGGAGATAGAGAAATTGGATACTGAGTCAGAGAGAACCTCACCCAGTGAGATATGGAGCTGCGACAGGCACCAAGTGGTGGAAAAGACAACACAATTTTTGGATTAGAAGTCAATGAGAGTACAGTGTGATATGGTGATCAAGTGGTGAATGATAATGGGGAAGTGGGAGTATCTGTTTGCAAGAGAAGGCCTGGCACTTAGTGAGCCGTCCGAAGAGAAGATCGCGCAAGGATGGTCTCACCAGTTGATGGTACTGTTGGAGGAAGAGATGAGGCCATGTGGCCTGATGGGGAAGGTGACCAGGTCCACTGAGGAAAAGTCAGAGGCTAGACTTGAGCCAGAGATTGGACCCCTGACCATGGCTTCGTTCATTGCCCACGGAAGGGCCAAGCACCTGGAGGCTTTATGGGCTTAGACACTGGTGTTGACCTCAAGATTTTTCCCAATCATGGAGAAACTATCCCAGACATGATTCGGAACAAAAAGGGGAAGAGAAGTTACAAGGAAAAGAGAGGAGTCATCTCCACATTCCCAGGAGGAAGTAGTAGGCCAGTGAATGAAGATGGAGTCGGGAGCTGAAAAAAGTCTTTGTTGTGCTTGTTGCACCCTCAAGTCTGGAGAAGTTCCGAAGTTCCAGGAGGACCAAGCCCAGTGGAATAAATGAGTACTTTGCCCGCGGCTACTGCCCAGAGCCATGTTACACCGATCCCACACCCAGTCTTAGCACTACTAAAGTCCGATTGAAAACCCCATCATTTGTATAGCTTTTCAAACTGCAAAAAAATGGGTCTGCTGAACATCCACGATGATTTTATGAAATATATGAATAGCTGCTAGATGCTTCTGTAGCCACATAATGCTTAATATTTCTGGAGTTCTAGAATAGTTTATAGGATAAACCCTGCATAGTTATATTATCCTGGAGATGGGAGTAAATGTTATAAAATAAAAAAAAACCATTACCCACTTTGTTAGTCCCTCGCAGATCCAAGCACATTCACTGACTAGTTTGTTCACATGCTGCCAGCAATGATGTACTCTATTCTGCAGTGATGCCAGTCATACACCATGTGACTGATGCGGGCACTAATTGATTGCAGTGGTAATGAGCCAGATCGCAGGTACGCATCACACAAAGACAGACGGGAGTCACTAGAAAATTTCCCCAATTTGTATTCTGGTGAATCTGAAAAATGGTTCACTGCTTTAAAAAAAAAACACAGGATATTCACTAGGCTGTGATCTCAGATCTTACACCGACTCTGCTGCTGCCACACCTTCCCAGTCGTCCACATAGGTCTTCAGTTGTTCCATTACTGAGGCCAGTGTTTGGCGTCACACAGTCACATGTGGGGAGACAAATCTCATTGACTTCAATGAAGGACATGGCCACTCACACAACTGTCTGAGGATCGGGGAGCTGCTGGAGCTGCGGAGGCGGTGTAAGGATTCAGGTGAGGGCCATGAACAGGTGAGTAAAAGGTGTTAAGGTATTTTTTATTTTTTATTACTCCCCTCCATTTATTATACTTTGGGGTTGACGAGATTTGATCCCAATACGGGCACTTTAGCTTCACATAGATTTTATTGAGACTGATGAGAATCTGTCAGCCAAATTAAATAAATCTGCCTGAAACTCATTTTGGGAGATTTTTCCATCTAAGGAGAAACCTAATTTTAAGAAAGTATCACAATCTGGTAAAGTCATGGAGTTTTTTTTCTTCATATAAATACATTAGGTAGAACATGTGGTCACATAAGGAATTAATCATATCTTATGTTTCCATCGTAAAATAATCCTGCAGGTTTAATCACATATCTGATTCACTGTAAATATCATTCATTTTCAGCCCCGCTCAGATCTGTCTTGTGGTCATTATCCAAAATGACTCATGTCTGTGATAGATTTCTACTCTTCATTGCATTTGCAGGATTATATGAAATAATCGGACATATACGGTTATTATGTATCGCTTGCACTCTTCTCTCTGATTGCTCATCTCAGATTTTCTGTCATCCATTACGGTAATACGATCACTTCAGAACACCTTAGTATCCACTATATATACCCGAGCACATTACTAACACGTGCAATGGATTTACACATACGAGAGACATATGGAAATAATTTAATTCGAAAACATGGAAATATTTACAAGAAATGTCATTTTGTGACATTTAGTCTCAATGCGCTCATATTGATTTGGATTTCACAATCTTGATTGCAATGCCAAGGGCAATTATTATTGACTGACATGTTTTTGAGTCAGTCCCAGTAACTAGCTTTAACTAAACATACTCTTATTTTACCCTATGTAGGGAGTATTAGGCCATGTTCACACAGTGCGTTTTTTACTGCGGAACCGCAGCGTTTTTGCCGCTGCGGTTCCGCAGCTGTTTTCCATGCAGGGTACAGTACAACGTACCCTATGGAAAACAGGAACCGCTGTGCACATGTTCCTGAATTTAAAAAAAAAAGCCGCGCTGAATAGCTGCGGGAAAAAACAAGTACCATGTCACTTCTTTTTTCGGAGCCGCAGCGGTTCTGCATCCATAGACCTCGATTGTGAGGTCAAACCCGCAGTAAAACCCGCAGATCAAAAATATATCTGCGGGTTTTATTGCGGTTTGTGGTGCCGAACCGCTGCAGCAGGAAGTGCGGGGAAGCGGGCGGAAGTGCGTGGGCGGAGTGTGGCTGCCCCGATCCCACCCCCCCATGCTCCGATGCCCCCCCGTGCTCCGATGCCCCTCCCCCGTGCTCCGATGCCCCCCCCGTGCTCCGATGCCCCCCCGTGCCCTAATCTCCCTCCCTTATACTTACCCGGCCTCCCGATGTCCGTCCGGCCGTCTTCTCCCTGGGCGCCGCCATCTTGCAAAATGGCGGGCGCATGCGCAGTGCGCCCGCCGAATCTGCCGGCCGGCAGATTCGTTCCAAAGTGCATTTTGATCACTGAGATATAACCTATCTCAGTGATCAAAATAAAAAAATAGTAAATGACACCCCCCCACCCTTTGTCACCCCCATAGGTAGGGACAATAAAAAAAATTAAGAATTTTTTTTTTTCCACTAAGGTTAGAATAGGGTTAGGGTTAGGGGTAGGGTTAGGGTTAGGGGTAGGGGTAGGGTTAGGGGTAGGGTTAGGGGTAGGGTTAGGGTATTTTCAGCCATTTTAACCCTAAAAAACTTCCTAGAAAACACACAGACTCTGCATAGAAAACTGCATAAAAAAAAGATCAAAAAACGCATCAAAAAACGCACCAAAAAAGCACAAAAAAAGGACCAAAAAAAGGACCTGCGTTTTCTGCCAAGAGCTGCGGTCTCAGGATGGAAATCAGGAACGTGTGAACATACCCTTAGAGTTTTGCTCAAATATCACATTAGGCGCTATGTTTACAGCTATGATTCAATCTCCTAATGTATATTGTGAAAGGCCCTGATACACAGACTAAAGCCAGTTGATGTTGACGATGTTGAATTTCAACAACTGATCCTTATGTTGCCTCTGGAGATAAGTCATTGCCAGATGAGTCTGGCTGTAGCTCTCTCATAGAGACCACAGTAGAGCTTGGTTGAGCATTTCTGTGTATGGGGGGAGTTGGGAAAAATATTGTACAAATAATCATTTGGCCAACAGCTATACATTTATATGGATAGGTAAGATCTGACTGTAATTAACAGCCTGTGGGAGTTTTAATTACAGCAGAATTCTACCTACCCTATCCGTATCTTCATTTTTTCCTATTTCTAGAGCAATTAAAATTACTTCTATTTCATGCTTACATAAAAATTACATACTATAGCACTACAGAATGCAACTCTATATGTTAGTTATGCATGGAAATGGCTATTCTTAATAAACACCTGTAGAAACCACTTTTCTGTTGGAAGTGTCGGTCAGTCTTTTGATCTTTATAGATAGGATCTCTGACTGAGCACTCCGCCCATCAGCCTGTGGCGGTTTTAATTACAGTAGGATCCCACCCATATAAATGTAGGCTTGAGTCTAGGAGAGGAATCACATTAGGATAGGTTTCCAGCAAAGAAGATAGCCTTGCCATGGCTGCTGGGCATGCATGAATTGGCTAAATTATGTGATAAGTATCTTCGGCCAATGGTTCCGCTATCTCTCTTGACTCTCCCTTAAAGGAGCTCTCGCTCTACTGTGTTCTCAACAAAGAACCATTGTCAGACTTACCTTGCGGGAAAACAAAATTATTGGTAGTCCGAACTCAAACATGCAGGATCTTAATCTTTCCTAACACAACATGTTATCGAAGAGTGGGGAGGCACCCATACGCAGTAGACTACAGTGAGTTTCACAGAATGGTGGCACCACTGGAGAAGTCTTGAAGATTCAGCTAAGATGTAATATGGAAGAGTCAAAATCATACTTCACTGGTTGAATGAAGTGGATTAGTAGACAATGAGGTTTAAGATGTTAAAGGGTGCCGTTGAGTGCAGAGCTTTGCAGGCTAATTCTGAAATTAATCTTACAAGAAGCAGGCAGCCCGTGTAATCAGCAATGGACATTAGAGTAGGTTAAGTAAATCTGTCACCAGATTTCTCATTAGAATGACTGTTTAATCCTGATATTAAGATGAACATTTTAGGAATCCATTGAGAGCTTTACTCGTTTTAATATCCGACAAGTACAAAATTTTAAAAAATTATACCGCCAACACGGATTTTCACGGTAAATTCACCAGCATCATCACGTCTACAGATCAGGTTAATAATTATGCAGTGTGTATTGAATGAATCTAGTAATAACTGCGCATGATCATGCACAATGCGCCTCTCTGAAGTCGGCACGCGTACACCCGGCTTCAAAGGATCAATGCAGGTGGGGAAAGAAGTTGCACGCATGCGCAAGGTATATATAGTGCTGGCAATGATGCCGGCACTTGTAAGTCATGTTATCAGGCCCACAGGGGTGTAATAATATGCTAATTGGGCCAAGTCCGACTAACGCCCCCTCGACTAGTCAAAGCTTTCATTTACATACCATAAACTGACTTTAGAAATACTTTTCCTAAAGATCTGCTTATGTGTGTAATGTAATAAAGGGACTGTTAGGCAGGGTATTTAGCTATGCAGACACAACTGTTGGTGCTTCTGGGGGAACTGGGGACCTGACAAGTTCCCGTTAAACAAGTCATTGTGAAAAACTGTAGGTATTCTTAATGAGCACTGAAGAGGATTTGGTGTTTTACCTCTTTGTGTTGGTAAAAGCCGGATTACGTACCGGTAATGCTCTTTTAATGAGTCCACGACAGCACCCCACATGAGAGAGAGGGATCCGCCCATAGGAACAGGAAACCTACAGAATAAAAGGAGGCGGTCCCCTCTCCTCCTCAGTTTAGTTACAGAGTATAAAAAGGGGAACCGCAAAAGTGTTAGTATTCATTCTTATTCAGTCACATAAATTTCTTAACTCTATACAACCATTATTTGTGACCTTAAAGGAAAGAGCTGTGCATAATTTAGGGAGGGTAATACATGGGTGCTGTCGTGGACTCATTAAAAGAGCATTACCGGTACGTAATCCGGCTTTTTACCCTTCGCCACGACAGCACCCCACATGAGAGATTTTCAGAGAGTCATTATTTGGGTGGGATTACTGTATTAAGAACAGCTCTACCAAAGGTCAGATCAGAAGACGTGGACAGATCAAGTCTATAATGGTTGTAGAAGGTAGAAGGTGTAGACCAAGTTGCAGCCTTACATATTAAATGGATCGGTACATCTGCTTGTTCCGCCCAGGAGGAAGCCATGGCTCGTGTTGAGTGCGCTTTTATACCCACTGGAGGAATCTCGCCTTTTGACGTATAGGCCAAGCAGATAGCCTCTCTGATCCACCGAGATATGGTAGCTCTCGTGACCCCATGTCCTTTCTTGTGGCCCTGAAAGGAGATAAACAGAGCCCTACTCTCCCTCCATGTCTGACACCTTTCTATATAAGTCAGGATGGCTCTTCTGACATCTAAGGTGTGGAACTTATGATGTTCTGGAGTTACAGGTGAATCAAAAAAGGAAGGGAGAAATATTTCTTGTGACCTGTGGTAGGTGGACGCTACCTTAGGGAGGTATGAGGGGTCTGGTTTCAGGACTATCCGATCATGAAATATCAGTAAGAAAGGTGGGTCTACTGATAGGGCCTGGATGTCACTAACCCGTCTAGCTGAGGTTAGGGCTACTAGTAAGGCTACTTTATATGTTAGGATTTTTAAAGGTATTGAATCTAATGGTTCAAATGGAGAGCTTGTTAAGGCCTCTAATACTAGATTTAAATCCCACGGAGGTAGACGGGGAATATGGACCGGTTTACTACGTTCACAAGATTTTATGAATCTGGAGATCCACCTATTAGCTGCTATATTGCATCCATATAGGGCTCCTAATGCCGAGACCTGAACTCTTAAGGTATTTACAGATAGTCCTAACTCTCGGCCTTTTTGCAAGAACTCTAGGATAGGTGTGAGTGGAACTTGCTTAGTGAACGGTACCGTGTAGAAGTCTAAAAATTTATTCCATACCCTACTATATATTAGGGTGGTAGATCTTTTCCTGCTCAATAAGAGGGTGTTTACTAGTTCTGTTGAGAACCCTCTGGAACTTAATAGTTGCCTCTCAAATTCCACGCCGTCAAGTGAAGACCTTTCACTTGCGGGTGGAAAAAGGGGCCTTGGTACAGCAGCTCCTTGTCTGATGGGAGGATCCAAGGATCGCATAGGCACATGGTCTGGAGACAAGAGAACCATGGTCTTTTCGGCCAGAATGGTGCAATGAGGATTACTCTTGCCTGTTCCCTCCTGATCTTTCTGATCACTAGAGGAATCAGAGACATTGGAGGAAAGGCATATGCCAGTCTGAACCGCCAAGGATGGTGGAGAGAGTCCAACATATCTGGGTGATCCCTGGTGTTCAGGGAAGCGAACCTTTGTACTTGCCGGTTGTCTCTTGTGGCAAATAGGTCGATTTGTGGTATCCCCCATGCTTCTGTTATCCTTCTGAATATGGATTTGTTTAAGGTCCATTCTCCTTGACGCAACTCGTTTCTGCTGAGGTAGTCTGCCCTGATGTTCTCTACACCTTTGATGTGCAGGGCTGTTAAGGATGTTAGATGAGCCTCTGCCAGCTGAAAGATGTTTGCAGCTATGGTCATCAGACTTCCTGACTTTGTACCACCCTGACGGTTCAAGTATGCCACTGCGGTGGAATTGTCTGAGTAAATTCTTACATTTGTTCCATGAATCTGCGGAAGAAAATGATATAAGGCACATTCTATTGCTTTTAACTCCTTCCAGTTGGAGGAACATATTAATTCTGTCTGATCCCAAGTATTTTGGGCCAGATTGTCTTCCATATGTGCTCCCCACCCAATAGGGCTGGCGTCGGTGGTAATTATTTTAGACGGGTCTATTATCCATGGCACACCCCGTGATAGGTGGTCCATGTCTAGCCACCAGGATAGCGATTCTAAGACATTACTGGAAAGAGTTATTCTACTTTCTAAATAACCGTCTTTCCCCTGAGCCGACAATACTTCGTACTGCAATTGACGGGTATGGAATTGTGCCCAAGGTACAGCAGGGATACATGATGATAATGACCCCAGTAAGGACATGGCCTTTCTTAGTGTCATGTAGGGTTTGCGTATTGCGTCTGATACCTTTGATTGTATAGTCAACCTCTTTGACTGAGGAAGAAAGCATTTCTGACTTACGGAGTCTAGCTGGATTCCTAGAAATGTCTGAACGGTTTCTGGATTCAGCCGAGATTTTTCGAAGTTGACGATCCAACCTAACTCCTGTAGGGACGAGATCGTATTAGATAAACGAGTTTTACATTGAAGTGCAGAGCTTCCTACCACTAGAAAGTCATCTAGGTAGGGTATTATCAAGGTATCTCGTTGGCGTAGATGAGCCATCACTTCTAGTATCACCTTAGTGAAGACGCGGGGAGCCATAGAAAGCCCAAATGGCATTGCAACATATTGAAAGTGACGAACCTTTCCCTCCAGGGTGACTGCTACCCTTAGGTACTGCTGATGTTCGGCATGTATGGGAAGATGGTAATAGGCGTCCTTTAAGTCTATTCCGGCCATGACACACCTAGGGAATAAGAGTTTTATGGTAGAACTAATGGATTCCATTTTGAAGGTATGATTACGCAGGAAAGAATTTAATTTTTTAAGATTTATGATGGTTCTAAATGAACCATCTGGTTTATTAATCAGGAATAAAGGGGAGTAGAACCCTTTCCCTTTTTGATCCTGGGGAACTTCAATCAGGACTTTCTTAGATAGAAGAGATAGGATCTCTATTTCTAGAGCCCTCTGTTGGTCCTGACCTTTTGGAGATGTTATTATGAAGGAATCCCAAGGGATTCGATCAAATTCTAATTTAAGGCCGTATTGCACAATGTCCAGAATCCACTGGCTGGATGTTATCTGTCCCCATTGGGGAAGAAAAAATTTTAATCTGCCGCCTACTTCCTGGTTAGCGGTATTTACGTCTCGGATTATGGGACCCGCTAAAAAAGGCACCTTTTTGCTTTGGGTCCTTCGACTCCCATCGCTCTCTTTGTTCAAGCGGCTTGTTCCTAGTAAAGGGGCGTCTCCTGAAGGCTCTCCTGTAGGATGGAAGATACTGGTTAGGGAAGCCTTTCTTCCTTTCACCTGCTTTATTCAGGAGTTCATCCAGCGTCTTCCCAAAAAGGAACTCACCCTGACAGGGAATCGCACAAAGTTTTGCTTTAGCTTGTGCGTCCCCCTTCCAATTCTTTAGCCAGAGTGCACGCCGGGCTGTGTTGACTAGGCCGGCTGACCTGGCTGCAAGACGTAGCGAGTCCACTGAGGCATCAGCTAGGAATGCTACTGCTTCTTTAATTTGAGGCAATTTCAGCAGGATAGATTCCCTCGAAGTTTTGCCTCTAATCTGTTCCTCCAATTGCTCCGTCCATACTAGTAGAGATCTTGCAGTACAGGTACTAGATATGGCGGGCCTGAACGCCCCCGTATTGACTTCCCATGACCTCTTTAGTAAAGCTTCTGCTTTACGGTCCAGCGGGTCTGTTAGGACCCCTGAATCCTCCACTGGTAGGACCGACTGTTTGGTTGTGGAGGCTACCGCAGCATCAACTTTTGGCACCTTTGACCAGGTGTTTAGGTCTTCATCGCTGAAGGGATAGCGCCTTTTAGAGGATGATGGTAAAAACCCTCTATTCTGCTTGTCCCACTCCTTTTTAACAATATCTTTGATGGTTTGTATGACGGGGAAGGACCTACGTTTCTTCTGTCCTAACCCCGCAAACATTATGTCCTGTGCTGATTTCTTTTCTTTCCCATCTGGGCACCCCATCGTGCTCCTGACAGATTTTATTAAATTGTCCACATTACTGTTGGGAAGACAAAGTCCCCCTTCAGTCTCGGATGAGCTCGGCTGAGATCCCTCTTCGTCTGAAGAAATACATACACCCTCTGACTCCGAACTAACCGGAGACCGGGACCTGCTAGGCTGACGGGTACTGGCGCTACTTGTCTGCGCCAAACCCTGCATCTCTTCTCGGATAATAGCTCTGACATCTGAGGGAGTCATGATATTTTCCTGCCGTAGAGTTTGCATGATACACTCTGCACACAGTTTTTTGGCATAATCATCCGGGAGGGGCTGCGTACATAAAGCACACTCTTTATGCTTAGATTTGTGTGTCCTTTTCTTAGTCTAGAGGAAGGATACAGGAGGAACATATATCAGCATATAGGAAGAGACTCTTTCAAAAACTCACCCAGTGAAGCTGACAGGTACCGGTTCTGGAGGCGGAATTCGTTTGGTGGTAGAACTCTTCTCTGGAGGTCGGCCACCACTCTTTGTGCTGCTCCTCGTGCTTCTCTCCCTGCTGGGAGAGCGCTGTTGCACTGCGGGCAGGTGCGCTTCGTCGGCCGGTGAAGCCATTTCACACACACCGGCCCGACGCTAGCGCTGCATTTTTAAAACTTGCCGCCCATTCTCCTGCCTCCCCGGACCAACCCGGAAGTGCTCCCGCGACTTCCGGGTTAGACGCGCCGCTCTCACCACCATGCGGCCGCCAGAGGCTATTAAGCCGGCCGCTGCAGCGCGCGCGTCCTCACAGTGCCGGCCGGACCTACGGTGACCGGACCCGGACCGTGGATGTTTGGCCAGACGAGGGGGGAGGCTGCAAGCAGGGGCTCCCCCGCCGCTGCTTCTGGTACCGCAGCCCCTGCCGTTCCCACAGAAACCGGCGCAGGCGGGTGCATGGCCCAGGGATCCTCTTCATCTGTAGGTAAGCCGGGTCCCTGTAGGAACAGGAAACCTAAACTGAGGAGGAGAGGGGACCGCCTCCTTTTATTCTGTAGGTTTCCTGTTCCTATGGGCGGATCCCTCTCTCTCATGTGGGGTGCTGTCGTGGCGAAGGGTAAAAGAGTAGGTGTCCTCTATTGCTATTTGTAAGGTGGGGGTGTTATTCTGTTATTGATCTTTGTAGAATATTTTGTTAATATGCAGTATCTTGCAGTAAAGAAATACATTTTGGAACAAATCAAGCCACAAATGTCACTCGAAGCAAGGATCATCCAACTACAACTTGCCTACTTTGAACACATTACACGAAGAGAGAAGTCATTGGAAAAGGACATCCTGGTTGGAAGAATAGAAGGAACAAGGCAGAGAGGAAGACCCGCATGATACTACCAAGATAAAGACGGAGACCTTGTTGGACCTATGTTGGCTTGCACAAGATCGATCTTCCAACAGTTTGTTCATCCATCAAATCTCCTTGGCTCGAGATCAAACCAAAGTCCATTACAATAAAAAATAAAATTGTGAGATGACACATAATGGGATAAAAGAAAATGTGGAGATTAAGTGGAAGCTCTAGAACATTTTTGTTTGTCTATTCTGTGTTTAGTTTTCTTTGAAGTTCTAAAAATGTTTGTCCTGTGCAAGTGTCAGTCATATGTTTGCATTTAAAAAAAACCCCCCATTATATTCCACCTGCAAAAACTAAAAATTCATCAGCGTTTACAGGGATTGATGCTGCCACCTAATGACTGGCAGCAAAGTAAGTAGATCACATGAAAGCAATGTCATAGGTGATTTTCTGTATACATAAGCATAAGTATAATGAAATTATTGTATAGGTTTACAGTATAATAACCTTCTCGTGAAGAAAACTTCTGTTCTTGTATATCTGGATGTCCAACCTATGAACCACTGAATAGTGCTACAGGGAATTCGTAATACCAGACACAATTTTGTAGGGCATAATATTGTTTGCTTTTTTATATGTGAGACAACCCTTTTAAATTAGAATTCCATAATGTTTTCTCTATTTTTTTCCCTATGTTTTCTGTGGAATCACCAGTTTAATTTCTTAGCAGAGAATACTTTATCGTGCTACTATAGATTATGACAAGCTGAAAGTTGGTAGTAAGGCTAGAGTGACTTTTGCATTTTGCAAGTGAGAGTATTCCCTGGTAACAATGAAAAACAATGCCACAGACAACCCTTTAATGGTGGGATGTTTGGTAGATATCCATGACTGTTTCCCATAGGAAAACTTGAAGCATAGGTGTCCTTCACACATCTGTATAAAACCCATATGTGAAAAAACGGTAGCGGTACTATCAGTGTTTACCATCAGTGTGTCCGTTTTTACCATCAGTGTGGTCATCAGTGTTATTCTGGTATGGATAAATAAATAAATAAATGACAAAGCTTCTCCTATTCTTTGCAAAGTTAAATATGGACGGCACGTGAATTCCATCCCTGTGCTGTACGTGTTTTTCACGGACCCATAGACTTGTATTGGCCCTTGTCATCTGTGCTGCCGATAGAAAATGGAAATTTGAGCAGCATCATAGGTTATAATTGATACGTGTGGTATCTGTGAATGCACGGGTGTCTGAAGGAGGCCTAAATTAAAGGTGTAGGTAGCGGCTCAGTGAGCATAGGGTGGATGGAGGGCAAAACACATCTGAGTGGGTCCCTAACCGAACATTGCTACCAGTTCTGTTGTAGAATATATGAGATTACAGTACGGTACAGTATGGTGACTTACAGTTGGAGTCACTCACTTTGCCCATCTTTTCCATGTGTTCCAGACCGCCACGATGACTTCTTCCAGCCATGAGCCGTCTGCAAATTTTACAATAATTTCTTACATTTTCGGCACCGTGCCCATCTATTCCCAACCTCCACAAACTGCACATTCTGTTGATTCCCGAATACAGACATTGTTGCTGCTCTATTTGTCCCTATTACTGCACCTTCTGTGCAGCAGGGTAACAGCTCTCCTCTTAGTTCCCTACATATTAATAATGCCCACCACTGTGCCCCTTACATAGCAATAATGCCCCCTAGTACTCTCTAGACAGTAAAGCTGTCCCCTAGGAAATATTAAATCCCCATTTAAGCACAATGGAAAGAAATAGTGCTCCCATTTTTCTCCTAGAATGTAATAATGCCACCTATTTACCCCTTTGATGGATATAACAAAGTCAGCTAGAGTTATAATACCCCCTTAGTTCCCATCATATATAATAATTCTTCCTAAACATCCCCCATTTCAAATATTAATGCACTAAGTGTCCCACCAAAAGTTAGAATGCTGCATGATTCCCCCCACATAAACTAATAATGTCCCCTTACAAAAAAGTAATGTGCATCAGAAAATTAGAAAAGCAAAACATCATATTAACATAACTAAACCCCAGATCTCTGTAAATGAAGTAGGCACTGAAAATAATGCCATCTTGTCTCCTTCAAATATGTAGGCACAAGTTATTCTGCATCCTTATCGCTGTTACTGATACAGGCACTGATAGTCCAACCTCCGAGTCTCTGTCACTTACAGTCATGGCCGAACGTGTTGGTACCTTTGAAATTGTTCCAGAAAAAGTATTTCTCCCAGAAAATTATTGCAATTACACATGTTTTGTTACACATTTGAATGAAATTAAAAGCTTCGGCAGGAGATCCAGGAAGACCTCACTTCTGACACAGACATAAAAAAGCCAGACTGCAGTTTGCCAAAATGTAGGTGAGTAAGCTAAAATCCTTCTGGGAAAGTGTCTTGTGGACAGATGAGACTAAGAAAGAGATTTTTGGTAAAGCACATCATTCTACTGTTTACTGAAAGCGGAATGAGGCCTACAAAGGAAAGAACACAGTACCTATATAGGATACTGGGCCAGGGCTGTAGTCATGGACAAACACTCTGGTACATCAGTGCCCTGGCCTTTTCTCACCGCAACACATTCTCCATTTGTCAGCATACCTGTACCTTCAGGTCCAGCTCCTTCAGACTCCCTTTCCTTCTGTGGGAGATCCTCTCCAGATGTGTCAGGAGAATCTGAGACACAGTCCAAGTAAACTTCAACAATAACATCTTTTCTGATTCCACTACCCAGCACATCCAAAGACTTCACATTCTTGACAACGGGTTTCACAATACAACATTCCTTTTCTTTCCCTGCACTTCTCTCGTGAACACAAAGCGGGGGCCCGGGTTGGACCGTTATTGACGGTCCCTCAGTATTTTCTCCATGCAGATCTGCTACGGGAATGCTTCCCACAGTCTGTTTCGCCCCAGACACGAGATCATTAATCACTGGAGTATTATGCCACTGAAAGAGAGTACTGCCCTTCTGTTCTGCCTTCTGCCCTTGTACCACGTCTTTACTGTTCGTACTCACTGCTTCCATGGGGACCCTTAACCGCTTCGCACCGGTTCTAAGGGTTTCTGCCCAGACCGTGAGTTGCCACATTCTGAGTTAATCTTGCTACTCTTGGGAAAATAAAAAATAGGGGGCGAAAAATCATTTTTGTGAAAAAAAATAAAAAAATTTATTTTTACGGCTTTACATTATAAACTTCTGTGAAGCACGTGGGGGTTCAAAATGCTCACCACACATCTAGATAAGTTCCTTAGGGGGTCTACTTTCCAAATTGGTGTCATGTGTGGGGGGTTTTCACTGTTTAGGCACATTAGGGGCTCTCCAAATGCAACATGGCGTCCGATCTCAATTCCAGCCAATTTTGCATTGAAAAGTCAAACGACACTCCTTCCCTTCCGAGCTCTGCCATGCACCCAAACAGTGGTTCCCCCCAACATATAGGGTATCTGCATACTCAGGACAAATTGCACAATAACGTTTGGGTTCCAATTTCTCCTGTTACCCTTAAGAAAATAAAAAAAATTGGATCTGAAGTAATTTTTTTGTGAAAAAAAGTTAAATGTTCATTTTTTTTTAAACATTCCAAAAACTCATGTGAAGCACCTGAAGGTTTAATAAACTTCTTGAACGTGGTTTTGAGCACCTTGAGGGGTGCAGCTTTTAGAATGGTGTCACTTTTGGGTATTTTCTATTATATACACCCCTCAAAGTGACTTCAAATGTGATGTGGTCCCTAAAAAAAATGGTATTGCAAAAATGAGAAATCGCTGGTCAACTTTTAACCCTTATAACTCCCTAACAAAAAAAATTTTGGTTCCAAAATTGTGCTGATGTAAAGTAGACATGCGGAAAATGTTACTTATTAAGAATTTTGTGCGACATATCTGTGTGATTTAAGGGCATGAAAATTCAAAGTTGGAAGATTGCAAAAAGCACAAAGGGAACATAATCCTTCATCCCCTTACACCTACAGTCAAACATAATGGAGGTTCAAAGATGTTTTAGGGTAGTTTTGCTGCCTCTTGCACTGAGTGCCTTGATTATGTGAAAGGTATCATGAAATTTTAAGACTACCAAAGGATTTTGGGTCTCAATGTAGCGCCAAGTGTGTGTCATGGGTCTTTCAGCAGGATAATTACCCCAAACATACTACAAGAAGCCCCGAGAAATGGATGGAAACAAAGCAATGAAGAGTTCTAAAATGGCCAACACTGAGTCCAGATCTAAATCCCAGTGAACACCTGTGGAGAGATCTTAAAATTGTAATTGGGAGAAGGAGCTTTCAAATATGAGAGACCTGGAGCAGTTTGTAAAAGAAGAGAGGTTTAAAATTCCAGTTGAGAGGTGTAAGAAGCTTGTTGATGGTTATAGGAAGCGATTGATTGCAGTTACTTATTCCAAAGAGTGTAGAACTAAATATTAAAGGGAACCTGTCACCTGAATTTGGCGGGACAAGTTTGCGGTCATATGGGCGGGGTTTTCGGGTGTTTCTTTCACCCTTTCCTTACCCGCTGGCTGCATGCTGGCCGCAATATTGGGTTGACGTTCATGCTGTGTCCTCCGAAGTATATGCCTGCGCAAGGCGCAAGATTGCCTTGCGCAGGTGTGTACTTCAGAGGACACAGCATGAACGTCAACCCAATATTGCGGCCAGCATGCAGCCAGCGGGTAAGGAAAGGGTGAAAGAAACACCCGAAAACCCCGCCCATATGACCGCAAACTTGTCCCGCCAAATTCAGATGACAGGTTCCCTTTAAGTTGTGGGTGCAAACAATTTTGGTGTTTGGGGTGAAATTATGTCCAATTTTCCTTTTTATTCTTTGCTTTTTTGTGCTGTTCTAATACACACAAAGGAAATAAACATGTGTATAATAAAAGGTGTAATTGCAATCATTTTCCTGAGAAATATTTCTTTTTCTGGAACAATTTCAAGGGTGAGAACACTTTCGGCTATGACTGTTTTTCTTTTTCCCTGTTAATGATGTGAGCACTGTTTGCATTGCCTTCTTGTCTATGTCAATAACCCAATAACTCCCAACAACTCCCCCGTTGTTACATTTGTCATTGTGTATTTTTCATGATCTCGTGTGAACTTTTTGACCTGAATAGTCTCTTATTTTCTCAGACATAAAAATCATTTTACACTAATTAATTTGATCAAATTACCATTTTTTCCTAAAATGGTTTTAGGATTTCAATTATGTCTTGCATTGATGACCTTGAACATTTTGCATTGTTCATGCTTCTGTGGTGAAAATAAAGTAGAACTTTGGCATCCTAAAAAAGATAGCAAAAACGCAACGTGTGAACATAGCCTAATTGTTGTAATGGAAAGTCATCAGCTATTTCGAATACACAAAATACCCAGGACAAAGCCACTCCACTGGAAACACAGTCATGAGAGGGTCCCTGTACAACAGAAATATATGAGTGATTTGCAGCCAAATAGCTCATCATAATGCACAATTCCACCTGCTTAGGAGGTGCAGATGGGCCCCCTTACCTCTTGGGCCGCTGTGCGGCCACACAGGTTGCACCAATGATATGTCTGCCCCTGATCAGCTCTAACAGTTTTAGCCACAACTACCACAAATCTTCTTGACTGTCTGGGTAACCCTGCCTAGTTTCCTCACAGAGCAGCAGATGAGAGAGGCCTAAATCCCTCTTTGGAGCCAACTTTGTTAAGCAGATACCGCATTTTTCGCTTTATAAGACGCTCCAGAATATAAGACGCACCCCAAATTTTGAGGAGAAAAAAAACTTTTTTTTAATAAAATGGTGGTGCTTCTTATAATCCATGTGTCTTATTGCTTACCGGGGTGGTGGCTGTGGTGAAGCGGGGGTCCCAGGTGGTGAAGGAAGCAAGAGTGGAGCGTTGCCGCAGGCTGGGATGAGTGGGTGTTCCAAAGTGTGGCACGCCACTGCGGGTGTCCTGGTGGCGGTGCTGTGTCCTGGTGACGGTGCTGCTCTGTGTCCCCAGTGGCGGTGCTGCAGTGTGTCCACTGTCCACGGTGGCGGAGCTGTGCTGCGCTGTGTCCCCGGTGCTGGCGGGGGGCTCTGCCGACATTTTGTGAAAGGCCAGAGCGCCACGCAAGTTCATGGTATCCTGACTCCTGTGCGGCGGTGGACTCCGGGAAAATGGCCGCCGGGAGGTGGCGCATGCGCAGATCGAGATATCGGCTCTGAGATCTCGGGAGATGAGATCTCAGCGCTGAGATCTCATCTCCCGAGATCTCGCCGCTGCGATCTTGATCTGCGCATGCGCCTCCTCCCGGCGGCTATTTTACCGGAGTCCACCATAGAAGAACTTGCGGGGGACTCTGGCCTTGCACAAAATGTCGGCAGAACCACCCGCAGCACCAGGGACACATCGCAGCACCGCACCACCACTGTGGACACAGCGCAACACCGCCACCTGGACACCCGCAGTGGCACGCCGATGAGGTACAGTCATGGCCAAAAGTATTGACACTCCTGCAATTCTGTCAGATAATACTCAGTTTCTTCCTGAAAATGATTGCAAACACAAATTCTTTGGTATTATTATCTTCATTTTATTTGTCTTAAATGAAAAAACACAAAAGAGAATGAAGCAAAAAGCAAAACATTGATCATTTCACACAAAACTCAAAAAATGGGCCAGACAAAAGTATTGGCACCCTCAGCCTAATACTTGGTTGCACAACCTTTAGCCAAAATAATTGCGACCAACCACTTCCGGTAACCATCAATGAGTTTCTTACAATGCTCTGCTGGAATTTTAGACCATTTTTCTTTGGCGAACTGCTCCAGGTCCCTGAATGGTGCCTTCTCCAAACTGCCATTTTTAGATCTCTCCACAGGTGTTCTATGGGATTCAGGTCTGGACTCATTGCTGGCCACCTTAGAAGTCTCCAGTGCTTTCTCTCAAACCATTTTCTAGTGCTTTTTGAAGTGTGTTTTGGGTCATTGTCCTGCTGGAAGACCCATGACCTCTGAGGGAGACCCAGCTTTCTCACCCTGGGCCCTACATTATGCTGCAAAATTTGTTGGTAGTTTTCAGACTTCATAATGCTATGCACACGGTCAAACAGTCCAGTGCCAGAGGCAGCAAAGCAACACCAAAACATCAGGGAACCTCCGCCATGTTTGACTGTAGGGACCGTGTTCTTTTCTTTGAATGCCTCTTTTTTTCTCCTGAAAACTCTATGTTGACGCCTTTGCCCAAAAAGCTCTACTTTTGTCTCATCTGACCAGAGAACATTCTTCCAAAACGTTTTAGGCTTTTTCAGGTAAGTTTTGGCAAACTCCTGCCTGGCTTTTTTATGTCTCGGGGTAAGAAGTGGGGTCTTCCTGGGTCTCCTACCATACAGTCCCTTTTCATGCAGATGCCGACGGATAGTACGGGTTGACACTGTTGTACCCTCGGACTGCAGGGCAGCTTGAACTTGTTTAGATGTTAGTCGAGGTTCTTTATCCAACATCCGCACAATCTTGCGTTGAAATCTCTTGTCAATTTTTCTTTTCCGTCCACATCTAGGGAGGTTAGCCACAGTGCCATGGGCTTTACACTTCTTGATGACACTGCGCACGGTAGACACAGGAACATTCAGGTCTTTGGAGATGGACTTGTAGCCTTGAGATTGCTCATGCTTCCTCACAATTTGGTTTCTCAAGTCCTCAGACAGTTCTTTGGTCTTCTTTCTTTTCTCCATGCTCAATGTGGTACACACAAGGACACAGGACAGAGGTTGAGTCAACTTTAATCCATGTCAACTGGCTGCAAGTGTGATTTAGTTATTGCCAACACCTGTTAGGTGCCACAGGTAAGTTACAGGTGCTGTTCATTACACAAATTAGAGAAGCATCACATGATTTTTCGAACAGTGTCAATACTTTTGTCCACCCCTTTTTTTATGTTTGGTGTGGAATTATATCCAATTTGGCTTTAGGACAATTCTTTTTGTGTTTTTTTTATTTAAGACAAATTAAATGAAGATAATAATACCAAATAATTTGTGTTTGCAATCATTTTCAGTAAGAAAATGAGTATTATCTGACAGAATGGCAGGGGTGTCAATAATTTTGGCCATGACTGTATATCCGCATTATAAGACGCACCCCCATTTCCCCCCCCCCCAAAAAAAAAAGTGAGTCTTATAATCTGAAAAATAAGGTAAATCACTCCATCTAGTCTTACTTCTCCACTCTCTTATCGCCTGCGAGCTGTACGGGACCTCATTCAAAAGGACTCCTGCGCCCTTCCTTATACCTTACAGATTGTAGGGATTCCTATCATTGTGGAGAATGTCACGGCATCTGTCTATTTACAACAGTGCTGGTTTGGTTTTGTAGACTGACTTGCGCCAGGAGTTGGGCTGTTTGAATAAGGCTCATACCAGTTGTTTTCCCGGCCAATAGTGCCTTTCCTCTGAGATTTACTTCACTATCTCCCGCTGTGACCAACCCCCGTCCATTAAAAAGTTGTGTTTTATACATACCTGTGTGCATTTTTTTATTCCAAAGGAACATTTGAGGTTTAAAGGGAACCTGTCAGCAGGATTGTGCACAGTAACCTACAGATAGTGTCAGGCCGGTGCCGTTATACTGATTAAAATGATACCTTAGTTGATGAAATCCGTCTCGTGGTTGTTGTTTAATCTTTATTTGTAGTTTTCAATTAATGAGATTCTCGTGCTCCGGGGCGGCCTGTAGGCGGGGCTGTGGGCGGTCTGTGGGCAGGGTTGAGGCTGTGGGTGGGGCTTTATGTGGTGCTCTGTTTATGTATTCATCTATGTGGCTTATAACTGGTCAATGATCCCTCAGTGACCTGCCCCCTAGTTTACATACTGTACAGTATATCTTATTGTTTGGAAAACAAATTATGTTCATCGTTCTCCCCCAACCCCATCTCCCTGGCTGGCGAGTAGGGGCCACAGTGTCCTCTACAGTGTAAACAATTAGGTGTCAAGTCCCACTCTATTCTAAATGCCTTATCGTGTCATGTGGTCATCCAACCATATGGTGGCAGTATTTTGGTTACAAACTGACACAGGGCACACAAAGCTATATATAGGCACAGATAGTACTGCCTCCTTGTCTCTCTCAGTCTCTGTGTTATAGATACAAATTGTGCTGCCTCCTTGTGTCGCTGTTATTATGCAGTAGCTTTTCATTCAGTCACAAAACACTAAGAAAGCAGAAACTTTTAGGTATAAATCTTAGTAAAAATATGACTTTTGAGCTTAACTGTTGAAAAATGAATATTTCCTGAAGTAGAAATCTATATGCTTACAAATCGGCAATTAATATAACATTGCAGCTGTTTGACGGCTGCTGCGAACGTACTTTCATCTACCATATGGGTCTTATTATTCCTCATGATGCATATTTTCACACAACTGACTTACACAGATGGCTCATTTTATTTATGAAATAAAACATCATGTTTCTGGCTTCTTAGACAGAAAATGATGTGTTATAAACGGTATAATCTAATGGATGGCTCAGTGCAGGCAACTCACCTCATATAACTCCTTCTTATGTAGGGTAAGTATACATTTAAGCAGAATATTCTCATGGATAGAATAATACATAATTACAAATTAACAGACAAGTTTCCTGCCTGGGACACAGCCTGGATCCAATAGTACTTAAAGGGAATCTGTCAATCGATTTTTGTCACCTAATCTGAGAGAAGCATATAATGTAGAGACAGAGACCCTGATTCCAGTGATGTATCACTTACTGGGCTGTAGTTTGGATAAAATCACTGTTTCATCAGCAGGAGATTGTCATTAGTTGAAAAGTAGACCTGCTGTCAGGTAGTGGGACCACTCCCCCACCTCTGTTTGGCAGCTTTCTGTCTATGCACAGCGTACACAGAAATCTGCCAATCAGTGTTGTGGGCGGGGCTATACACAGCTCAGCTTTCAGAGAATTGCTAGATCTGCAGTAGATAAAACAGTGATTTTTCTCAAAACTGCAGCAAGCAGCCCATTAAGTGACACATCATTGGAATCAGGGTCTCTGCCACTACATCATGTTGCTCTTAGTTGTGGTAGCAAAAAAAACTGGTGATAGATTCCCTTTAAGAGATAATTTCATTGGAAATTGACAGCTAGAGCAATAACGAACATCTATTGAAAATTAGGTTATCAGATATTAAAGGGACTCTGTCACCTGAATTTGGAGGGAACAATTTTCAGCCATAGGGGCGGGGTTTTCGGGTGTTTGATTCACCCTTTCCTTACCCGCTGGCTGCAATATTGGATTGAAGTTCATTCTCTGTCCTCCATAGTACACGCCTGCGCGAGGCAAGTTTTACATTGATAATTGTTAGGTTTTATTGTTCTGAACACATTCCACTATGCAACGAATAAAAATTTGCAACTGGAGTATTTCATTCAGAGATATCTAGGATGTGGTATTTTATAGTTACATTTATTTTTCTGAGCAGTGTATGTATTCTATGTGTATACATCTATTCTATCTTTTCTATTCTTAACCTGTCAGTGTGATTTTACTGTACACCGCACATGAATTATCGGCTTTTCAAAGGAGACCGGTGCGTAAAAGTATGAGCCCTTTGAGACATAGTGGTGCGGTCGGTGCGGCTTCAGATACCACTCTGTCCCATGCTCAGCACCATCTTGTATTAGCCACAAGTAAGGCTTGTAATCTGCAGAACTATTTTCTATATACAATACTAGTTTTCTTCTACACCCCTCCTGCTACTCTTTATTTTTTTAGGGTGACTCAGTCTCTACCCAACAGTTGAAAAAAGTTTCTCTTAAAAGTCTTTCATTTAATCACTATAAAGGCACAGATGATTGGCCTCGGGGAGACCAAAACATCCAACACCGCGGAGACACCATCACGTGTTTCTCAACACAGTGATTCCAGAACACTGCCCCCATCCCTTATGGGAAATATGCAAATGCAAGTAAACAAGCTGCGGAGACACCATCACGTGTTTCTCGACGCAAGTAAATAGCCAGGCCTTTCCCCGGGAAGGAACAACCACGGGAAGGGCAGCATCCAATGAAGGAAAGCCACCTATGCCAAGCATGGTATCCATCCACAGACAGCTGTTTCGGGGTTTTTGCCCCTCATCAGTGTGGAGTAGGAATCTGGCTATTAGGAGCAGTGCCTAGTAAAAAGCTCACTGCTTGCGTCGAGAAACACGTGATGGTGTCTCCGCAGCTTGTTTACTTGCATTTGCATATTTCCCATAAGGGATGGGGGCAGTGTTCTGGAATCACTGCGTTGAGAAACACGTGATGGTGTCTCCGCGGTGTTGGATGTTTTGGTCTCCCCGAGGCCAATCATCTGTGCCTTTATAGCCTTTTTACTAGGCACTGCTCCTAATAGCCAGATTCCTACTCCACACTGATGAGGGGCAAAAACCCCGAAACAGCTGTCTGTGGATGGATACCATGCTTGGCATAGGTGGCTTTCCTTCATAGGATGCTGCCCTTCCCGTGGTTGTTCCTTCCCGGGGAAAGGCCTGGCTATTCACTGCTTGCGTCGAGAAACACGTGATGGTGTCTCCGCAGCTTCTTTACATGCATCTGCATATTTCCCATAAGGGATGGGGGCAGTGTTCTGGAATCACTGCGTTGAGAAACACGTGATGGTGTCTCCGCGGTGTTGGATGTTTTGGTCTCCCCGAGGCCAATCATCTGTGCCTTTATAGCCTTTTTACTAGGCACTGCTCCTAATAGCCAGATTCCTACTCCACACTGATGAGGGGCAAAAACCCCGAAACAGCTGTCTGTGGATGGATACCATGCTTGGCATAGGTGGCTTTCCTTCATAGGATGCTGCCCTTCCCGTGGTTGTTCCTTCCCGGGGAAAGGCCTGGCTATTCACTGCTTGCGTCGAGAAACACGTGATGGTGTCTCCGCAGCTTGTTTACTTGCATTTTCATTTAATCACATCATCAGTCATACAAAGTTTGCAGCATTGCGGCAGGTGCTGTTGTATGCACCCATCATGGTCACTGGAGTCTGATGAAGACTATGGTATTGCTGCGTATAGCAAAAGAAATCAATCGCAGGTCTCTAACGGCACTAGCAAATACAGTAAATAGTGGAAAATAAAGTTAAAAAAAAATATGAATAAAAGATAAAAAAAACCTAAAAGTTCAAATCAACCCAACTTTCCCCCATTAAAAATTAAGAAATTATTAATTATTTTTTTAAATAGCACATAACTGTTTAACTCCATATCAGCATGGGTTTATGAGAAATCGCTCCTGTCAAACCAATCTAATCAGTTTTTATGAAGAGGTAAGCTATAGGATGGACCACGGTGAGTCATTGGACGTGGTATATCTCGATTTTTCCAAAGCGTTTGATACCGTGCCGCACAAGAGGTTGGTACACAAAATGAGAATGCTTGGTCTGGGGGAAAATGTGTGTAAATGGGTTAGTAACTGGCTTAGTGATAGAAAGCAGAGGGTGGTTATAAATGGTATAGTCTCTAACTGGGTCGCTGTGACCAGTGGGGTACCGCAGGGGTCAGTATTGGGACCTGTTCTCTTCAACATATTCATTAATGATCTGGTAGAAGGTTTACACAGTAAAATATCGATATTTGCAGATGATACAAAACTATGTAAAGCAGTTAATACAAGAGAAGATAGTATTCTGCTACAGATGGATCTGGATAAGTTGGAAACTTGGGCTGAAAGGTGGCAGATGAGGTTTAACAATGATAAATGTAAGGTTATACACATGGGAAGAAGGAATCAATGTCACCATTACACACTGAATGGGAAACCACTGGGTAAATCTGACAGGGAGAAGGACTTGGGGATCCTAGTTAATGATAAACTTACCTGGAGCAGCCAGTGCCAGGCAGCAGCTGCCAAGGCAAACAGGATCATGGGGTGCATTAAAAGAGGTCTGGATACACATGATGAGAGCATTATACTGCCTCTGTACAAATCCCTAGTTAGACCGCACATGGAGTACTGTGTCCAGTTTTGGGCACCGGTGCTCAGGAAGGATATAATGGAACTAGAGAGAGTACAAAGGAGGGCAACAAAATTAATAAAGGGGATGGGAGAACTACAATACCCAGATAGATTAGCGAAATTAGGATTATTTAGTCTAGAAAAAAGACAACTGAGGGGCGATCTAATAACCATGTATAAGTATATAAGGGGACAATACAAATATCTCGCTGAGGATCTGTTTATACCAAGGAAGGTGACGGGCACAAGGGGGCATTCTTTGCGTCTGGAGGAGAGAAGGTTTTTCCACCAACATAGAAGAGGATTCTTTACTGTTAGGGCAGTGAGAATCTGGAATTGCTTGCCTGAGGAGGTGGTGATGGTGAACTCAGTCGAGGGGTTCAAGAGAGGCCTGGATGTCTTCCTGGAGCAGAACAATATTGTATCATACAATTATTAGGTTCTGTAGAAGGACGTAGATCTGGGGATTGATTATGATGGAATATAGGCTGAACTGGATGGACAAATGTCTTTTTTCAGCCTTACTAACTATGTTACTATGTTACTATATTTGATATTGCTACGTTCGTAAAAGTCTGTTGTATCAAAATATAAAATAAAATGAATCTGTTCAGTAAACGGTGTAAAAAGAAACAACATCAAAACTCCAAATTTGTGTTTTTTTAGCCGCCGCAACAACACAAAAAAATGTAATAAGAGGTGATCCAAACATTTTATCTACTCCAAAATTATATCAATAAAAACATTGTCTCTTGGAGCAAAAAATAAGCCCACACACAGCTCCGTATCTTAAAAATTAAAACTGTTATGGCTCTCGGAAAGTGATCTCACAAGCAAATTTTTTTTTTGTTTTACAAATTTTTTGCACTACTTAAGTAAAACAAAACCTATGCATTTTTGGCATCTATGTACTGAAATGAAAAATTATACTGCTAGGTCATTTTTAGCATAAATGAACAATGTAAATAATTTTTTTTTTACATTGTGAAATTTTGCTTTGTTTGCTATTTCCCCACATTTGTCATTTTCCCCCCCACTTTACAGTACATTACATGATAAAACGGATTGAGTCAATCAAAAGTGCAGCTCATCCCGCAAAAAACAAGACCTCGCATGCAGCTCATTCACTGCAAAGACACAGGAGTGTCCACATCCTCCACTGCGCCACCAATAACTCAAGCCCGTATTCCCTGGAAACCGGCTCCTCCTGAACCCATTGCTTACACTGGGCATTGACTCTACTGAGGCTTAATATGCTCTATGACAAATTTCATTGCGGTAACGCGACTTACCTGGTTTTCCCATGATGCTTATTTGAAAAGGCGACTATATGATAAAGGCCATTAATTGACCGAAACGTCTTAAATTGTCGCTTCACCTATCAGCATGAAATAAATACTCACCTGAAGCATTATTTTTCTTGTACGTGTGCAGTGAATTTTTTCTGAACTTATGCCTATGGGACATTTGGTTACTTTCACTAGCACCGTTTTACAAAAAGTCGAGTGCTAACCATTTGTCTTTCCTATCCAGCAGCTAGAGCAGACCTTTGGTCTGAGTACTCTGCAGGACCGCATGGATTGAGTGTCCCAAAAGTGAGCGGAGACCGAGATGGAGGAGAGAGTGATCCAGAGGGGGAGACGAGGAATAGTATTAGAAGAAGTGAGTGATTCTCTGGAAATGAGGTCTGCGGCAGGAAGCTTAGCAGGACGGTACGGAGTTATCTGACAGTTAAGTGATGGAGCGGCACTAAGGGCTCCTACTCACTTGCGCGAGACTCGGATAAGTCTCGCATGTTAATACCTGCCGGCACTCAGATCGGAGCGTGCGGCGGCATAGGAATACATGCAGCCACACGCTCCGCTCCTCTGTGCCAGGTGCAGTGCCGGGTATTGCCCTGCGAGTCTCATCCGAGTCTCGCGCAAGTGAGTAGGAGCCCTAAGAAAGAAAGTGGGAGGAAGAGAGAGTGCCTCGGGCAATAGGTCCAAGGCGTCGGCAAGCAGAGAAGCTAAATAACGGCCATAGTGGTATAAGTAGCTCCCCTGAAGAGAAATGGATGCGGAACCCGTGGGCTGAGAAATACATACCAGTTAGTAGGGCTGTTGTTGGAGACTAGGAAAGTTCCTGAAGTGTTGTGCTGGGTGGTGGTGAAGCCAGAGAGAGAGGATAATGGAAAGAGAGCTGAGCGAGCTCAGGAGGGGACGGAAAGTGGATGAAAATTCCATCTGTTCTAAGAGAAACGTTCACATTTCGTACCCGCTATCCACTGTACATATTCCTCCCTACATTACTGTTCAGAAAAAGACAGTTTTCTGTTGGCTGGTGGTCTCCTTCATTGAACTTTTCGGCATCTGGTCCTGGCCAGCTGAAGTCAATGGCATCATATGGCCTGCAAGAGCATAGCGCCCCAAAAGGATCCTTGCCTAGCCAGGTGATGTGCTACCACTGAGCAGGTCCAGAGTAATCCGCAGTAGGCTTACAGTAGGGAAGGGATTAGTGGCTGTGATATGAGATATGGGTGTACAATCTGGACAGCTGGGTGCCACACTTGGGTGAGATCTGTAAGAAGGACCATGGTGCTGCACACAGACCTTAGGAGTAAGTGCTAATATGGTCCTGCTGAAACAGGGGAGGGAAACTGAGATACAGTATACAGTGAATACCTGCTGAAGCACCAGGATCTCTGGTCTAAAGGTCCATACGGTATATCAGTGTCACCAGGTTTCAGTCACCATCTAAGAGTAGCATAATGCAGGGGCAGAGACTCTAATTTCAGAGATGTGTCACTTACTGGGCTGCTTGCTGCAGTTTTAATAATATCACTGCTTTATCTATTCTCTGAATCCTGAGCTCTGTATAACCCCACCCACACCAGTGAGTGGCAACTTTCTGTGTACACTGTGCATAAGCAGAAAGCGTCCAATCAGTGGTGGGGGCATGGTTGGATTAGTGATAATAATCTCCTGCTGATAAAACAATGATTTTACAACAACTACACTAAGCAGCCCAGTACCTAACCCATCGCTGGAATCAGGGTCTCTGCCACTACAACATGCTATTCTCAGATTAGGTGCCAAAAACTTGGTGGCAGATTCCCCTTAAGTTCCTATGTCTTGCACCTGAGTCCCTATGTTATGTCACTTTGTGGACGATAAGAAAATTGTTCCTCAGTATACCCCCGCTGGCACCTTCCTCCCTCCTTGAATCTACCAGTATCAGTTTCTGACCCACATCTTTCTTTTTAGCTCTAAATTTCCCTCAAGAAACTATAAAGACAGATGGTGATTACCTCAGCAGTGACAGCTGATTACAGAGGTAAGGGAAGCCGGATGGGTGGCGATCTGCTGGGGTGTATGTCAAAGAGGGTTATCTTTGTGAAATAAACCCTGGAAAGTATGTGAACTGAAGGGACTAAAGGTACCTTCACACATAACGATATTGTTAACGATATCGTTGCTATTTGTGACGTAGCAACGATATCGTTAATGAAATCGTTCTGTGTGACAGCGACCAACGATCAGGCCCCTGCTGGGAGATCGTTGGTCGCTGAATAAAGTCCAGAACTTTATTTCGTCGCTGGACTCCCTGGAGACATCGCTGGATCGGCGTGTGTGACACCGATCCAGCGCTGTCTTCACTGGTAACCAGGGTAAACATCGGGTAACTAAGCGCAGGGCCGCGCTTAGTAACCCGATGTTTACCCTGGTTACCATGCTAAAAGTAAAAAAAAACAAACACTAGATACTTACCTAACGCTGTCTGTCCTCCAGCGCTGTGCTCTGCACTCCTCCTGTACTGTCTGTGAGCCGGAAAGCAGAGCGGTGACGTCACCGCTCTGCTTTCCGGCTCACAGACAGTACAGGAGGAGAGCAGAGAAGCAGAGCGCAGCGCTGGAGGACAGACGGCTGTAGGTAAGTATCTAGTGTTTGTTTTTTTTAACTTTTAGCATGGTAACCAGGGTAAACATCGGGTTACTAAGCGCGGCCCTGCGCTTAGTTACCCGATGTTTACCCTGGTTACCGGCATAGTTGGTCGCTGGAGAGCGGTCTGTATGACAGATCGTTGTCGGTATCGCTGCAGCGTCGCTTAATGTGAAGGGGCCTTAACATGTGCTGATATGTTCTGGATAAAAACTGCAGCAGTCAGTGACTCATGTTACTGTCGTGTGAGACATTGTGCTGGTGGTTAGGTAGAGTAATATTGGGCAGTACTAGCGTCTTGGGTTCCAGCTGTGACCCCGGATTATTTTTACATACTGTAAATACAGTTTATGACCAGTAAATCATATTTTCCTCTTGGCCGATGTGGTAGGCAGATCTCATTTCTCCTAACCACAAGCTGCTTTGGGTCCAAGGACATACTCTATTTATGGGATGATTGTAAAATTTAAGGCCTGTTAATGATTTCCATTCTAATTCTTTCGGATGTTAAGATTATAAAGTTGTCAAACAACTTTGTGTCTCTTGTAGCGCAAGCAATTCTTGTTCTTTGGGTTTTAAAAAATTGATTTGAAGATATACAGACATGAAAAAATGAATTTTCCATATTATTTTCTCCTCCACTTTTTGTTAAAACAATTTTCTTCTATGTCTGTTCCATTGGCAGAGGGGTTCATTGCACGTGACACAGGAGATCTTCATAAGGGTTGTGGAGCTTAAAAAAAAAACCTTTAACAGATTCTTTAGGGAATCGTGAATGGCAATTGACTGGCGAGTGATGAAGGAAGCCGCAGTTGCTTCCACTAGTAGGTCAGTTATTGGGGATCTCACAGTGAGCGTATGTGATATACATGGAGCGCCCGTTAGGACCGTGGGGTACTCAGAACCGGGCCGGTTCTTAAAGAGGAAGTCACGGTGGCAGCGGTGACCCGGTCCGTGGCCCTGGGCGTCCAATAAAAGGGATGAATGGACGTGGAAATAAAGTCTAATTTAGGAGTGTTTGTGACACCACCTGTGGTACTCGGCCAGACAGATGGTCTTTGGAATCCGGGCAGCCTGGAAGCGATTCGGAATCCCCCTAGCCAGGTGGGGTTGGAAGCCTTCCTTACTGTGCTGTGTTCTCAGTCCCTTGCTGCCTGAGGCTGCACACAAGGTCCTCTCTCAGTCTGTCCCTTTAGGTGGACACTAGCCGCATGGCAGGCAACTCAAACCTTTTCATAGGTGTCCTTTCTCGTGGTGACTCCGTGCTCTAATCTGCTGCTGTGCCTTTGGGTGTAATTGTGGCCAGGAGACTTGGAATCTCCTGCCCTCCGGTTTCTGCTGTGGGGCATACAGTTCGGACTTCTGGTCTTCGGTATCTTGCGCTTGAACCTGGAGGGAGCCCACTTGCAGCTCCACTCCAGTTTCTCTCTCCTCCTTTGCTCCTTCTCCCCTCACTGACTCCTGCAGACTGACTGCTAACTCCTCCTCCAGTCAGAATATATAGGGAAGCTACCCTGAAACTGGGTCTAAAGCTCCCCCTTCTGGCCTGGAGTGAGAACAGTATTGTATGTACGTGTTACCTGTTAGGGATCCTTATCGCTTCCCAGCATGGCATCCCCCTCCCCGTGAGGAAGGCAATACCACTGTGACAACCGGCTTCCTGGGGTGTCACATACACCTCCGATTCAAACACATGGAATATACAGTATATTGAGGTAGATCAGTTCACTTGGCTGTACACTGAAGTAGACACAGGAACACAGAGGCTTTAAGAACTTCCTTTGGTTTATTATGGACAGAATAAACCTAGGTGTAGTAAAACAAATATTGCTCTCTGGCCAAAAACAGGTAAACAAAACAAAATGGTAGCAGACAGCACAGTCCTTCTGCGAGCAGGGTTCCTCCCGCTTACCGTTAGCAAAACACACAATGATCAGGTTGGTTCCAGCACAAAAACTTCTCTGGAATGTTCCTCTCCAGATACTAAACACTGCTGCCCTTGTAGACCAGCTACTTAAGCCCCAGACCACACCCTGGGGTGGAGATAAGGTAGACATCCTCCCACTCACTATTATGTAAATTGACTTAACCCCTCAAAATACTTAGTAACTTAGTGTGCTGGAGTAAAAACTTTTGGTTTTATATCACTGACACCATTAGGTGTAGTGAAACATATCTCCCCTTTAGCACTTTACCAGTAACTTTGTCACTATATATATATATATATATATATATATATATATATATATTTAGATTTATATATATATATATATATACCCCCATACGGTCACTGTCAACTCTACAATAACTATAGGAACTACTAGCTGCTACCTCCAATTGTTTATACAGGTCGATTGTAAACCGATTAGTGTACGGCTTCAAGGGTGTAGTTTACAGAGCAAGAGGAACAGAACTATTACATTTTATATATTTAATCCAGAAAAGTAGGCAGTGTTTATAAAAAATATACAAAGATGATGCAAAATGAGAACAAAACAATACTTTATATACAATTACATACAATAAAAAGGAATACCGAAAGAGGAGTACTAAACTTCATGTCACGGACCCCCCCCCCCGAGGAAGTAAACCTGTGTGTTTGTGAAACGTACGTCGGGGTTGACCGGTGCTCCCGTGCTGCTACTGCAATGGGTAAATGCTAATTTGATATTATTGTGATATTGCATTCATGTATCTTGCATTAGTGCCCCCTCCAGTGGTTCTTTTTGACGGCTGTCATTGTATGCAAATTTTGCATTGTGCAAACACATGCAGGTTATACCTTATTAGCAACTTACCACCGAACTGCTCTCTGCTGCTTCTCAGTGGGGGATTGCAACCTTCCGAGTCCCATAGTGGATTAATGATAAAGCAGTCAGTGACTGTTTGTGTGGCTTGTTTACCCTTGTCCTTTTACATTTGGGTCTGCATTGGTCTCTATCATGCTTGGGTGATGGTCATTTTTTTCTCCTCTATTATGATATTAGATATGGGGTTAATCCGCAGGTTGATAACATTTTTAAGCTGCCCGGCGCTCGCACTGAGAGCCATACTGCTACTGTATTGTATTTTTTCCTCCCGGCAACCTCGGGCTTTCAGTCAAAGAGGTGTGGCCAGGGCACCATTCATCATTAGTGGATTCTGAAATAATAATAAAAATGCTGAAAATAATAGACTAATCATAATGAAGTAAAGTGTAATATACCTAATGCAAGATTAAGGATCTGGATAACCTGAAAAAGATAAAGATCAGAAAAATGGAAGCGTAAGTAACAAAAACATGAGTGAACATATACATGACAAAAATAAAAAGAGAAAACATATAACACTCTTGTCAAACACATGACGTCCCAAAAGTCTGTCAAGGAGGCCAAAATGCGGATTTGAGTCCTGGTGATCCAAAAGGAAGGCGTATAGTGTTTGTTCAATACAGTCCAAAACTAATAAACAACTACTAAAACTATAAATAATAAAAACACACAATTAAATCCAGAAACAGAGACAATAACAAGAAATCGGTGAAACCCAGCTTCTCATTTAAGCCAGAGGGTGTCATTGTGCCCAAAGTGACAATCCAATGGCATCCAAGTTGTGCCATAATGAGATCTCCTACCCTGGCATCCCAGGGTACCTTGTCAATACCACGTCTTTTCAAATCATTGGGATTGCAATTATGGCACAGCTTGAAGTGTCTAGGGATGGTCAGGACTAGAGTGCTGAAACATCATCAATTTCATGTGCTGCCATTATATCCGTGATGCGTTTTCTGGTGCGGCTGCGTGATGTAAGACCAACATATATTAGTTTGCACGTACATGTGCATAATAAACCACAAAACAAGTTCTGGAAGAAATATAGTTGGTGATTTGGAATTCTATGCTGTTGTCAGCCGACACAAATAAGGTTGCTCGTAGTATATTATTGTGTGCCATACAAGAACCACAGGGATGGCAGCCTCATTTTTTTGTTTCCTGGTATTAAATGACCTGGAGATTTGGCACACACCACAACATGCTTAAGCACTTGTCACTTTATATACTGTATGTCTATTTATAGGACTTCATTGTAACTGTTGGTGCTTTATGACATCTTCTCCTTGTTCCATGATTTTGGATGGTACAATATTTCCTGTGACCCTTGTGCCATATGGTATTTGCCATTTAGTGGTCACACCATAACAACACATCTGCCTCTTTCCCCATGTGTTTCCCTGTCCCTATATTTGAGTCCTCACCATTGACCTACCTTTATACTATATTTTGTTGATCAATCCATTTTTGCTTACTAGATGAATTAATATTTAGAATTTAGAGTCCTCAGTGGTTGATACCTTAAGGAACTAGATGAATTATTTTACCCTGGGGTCATCCACTCCTTGTTTTTGTAGGATATATTCATTTTGGGACTATGGTCCCTTTTGTGTCCAGATTCCCAATGTTTGAAGATATATTATATTTTTTTTAATATACTTTAATTTAAAAATCCCTACCATTCCCTAACTTTACTATCCAACTGATGTACTTATTTTACACTACCTCCTCTTTGATAACGCTTTGTTTAAGAATCAACTTGCTTGCTGGGATACTCAAACGAAGCATCATCGGTGGCAGAGGTTGTGGTCACTGCCGCAGTCTCTGTCCCCTCCATGAAATGAAGTGTCTTCTGTGGCCTCTGTGTAAAAGGCTTGGCTAGTCCCTGCTCTTGTATTGTGCAAACGACACAGTGACAGTGCACTCTCTTGCTGGATCAGATCATAAGTAACTAGCAGGCAGGAGAGCGAACTGTCAGTGCGCATTGTAAAAATACACAGTGGGCAGAGACCACCGCTGCCCCCATACTTAACATGAACTCTTTAGACCCTTTTACACTGAGCAATGATCGGAAACAATCATTCCCTATTATAGTCTGTTAGGACTGGCGGAACGCACCAAGAAAGATGTTATAGATGCGTTCGCAGTCCGGGGTCCACCGTGCAGGAGAAACCCTGCTGCTAGTAAATAGCAGACTATATGGCGGTACACTAAAGTACAGGTCCTTCTCAAAAAATTAGCATATAGTGTTAAATTTCATTATTTACCATAATGTAATGATTACAATTAAACTTTCATATATTATAGATTCATTATCCACCAACTGAAATTTGTCAGGTGTTTTATTGTTTTAATACTGATGATTTTGGCATACAACTCCTGATAACCCAAAAAACCTGTCTCAATAAATTAGCATATCAAGAAAAGGTTCTCTAAATGACCTATTACCCTAATCTTCTGAATCAACTAATTAACTCTAAACACATGCAAAAGATACCTGAGGCTTTTATAAACTCCCTGCCTGGTTCATTACTCAAAACCCCTGTCATGGGTAAGACTAGCGACCTGATAGATGTCAAGAAGGCCATCATTGACACCCTCAAGCAAGAGGGTAAGACCCAGAAAGAAATTTCTCAACAAATAGGCTGTTCCCAGAGTGCTGTATCAAGGCACCTCAATGGTAAGTCTGTTGGAAGGAAACAATGTGGCAGAAAACGCTGTACAACGAGAAGAGGAGACCGGACCCTGAGGAAGATTGTGGAGAAGGACCGATTCCAGACCTTGGGGAACCTGAGGAAGCAGTGGACTGAGTCTGGTGTGGAAACATCCAGAGCCACCGTGCACAAGCGTGTGCAGGAAATGGGCTACAGGTGCCGCATTCCCCAGGTAAAGCCACTTTTGAGCTACAGAGAAGCAGCACTGGACTGTTGCTAAGTGGTCCCAAGTACTTTTTTCTGATGAAAGCAAATTTTGCATGTCATTCGGAAATCAAGGTGCCAGAGTCTGGAGGAAGACTGGGGAGAAGGAAATGCCAAAATGCCTGAAGTCCAGTGTCAAGTACCCACAGTCAGTGATGGTGTGGGGTGCCATGTCAGCTGCTGGTGTTGGTCCACTGTGTTTCATCAAGGGCAGGGTCAATGCAGCTAGCTATCAGGAGATTTTGGAGCACTTCATGCTTCCATCGGCTGAAATGCTTTATGGAGATGAAGATTTCATTTTTCAGCACGACCTGGCACCTGCTCACAGTGCCAAAACCACTGGTAAATGGTTTACTGACCATGGTATTACTGTGCTCAATTGGCCTGCCAACTCTCCTGACCTGAACCCCATAGAGAATCTGTGGGATATTGTGAAGAGAAAGTTGAGAGACGCAAGACCCAACACTCTGGATGAGCTTAAGGCCGCTATTGAAGCATCCTGGGCCTCCATAACATCTCAGCAGTGTCACAGGCTGATTGCCTCCATGCCACGCCGCATTGAAGCAGTCATTTCTGCCAAAGGATTCCCGACCAAGTATTGAGTGCATAACTGAACATTATTATTTGATGGTTTTTTTGTTTGTTATTAAAAAACACTTTTATTTGATTGGATGGGTGAAATATGCTAATTTATTGAGACAGGTTTTTTGGGTTATCAGGAGTTGTATGCCAAAATCATCAGTATTAAAACAATAAAAGACCTGACAAATTTCAGTTGGTGGATAATGAATCTATAATATATGAAAGTTTAATTGTAATCATTACATTATGGTAAATAATGAAATTTAACACTATATGCTAATTTTTTGAGAAGGACCTGTATATACTCGTGGGTTCAACCTCACCTAGCGTGAAAGGAGCAATCCTGTTGAGTCACAGGACCGCGGTACCGCACCTAAAGCGCGAGCAAGTAGTCAGCGTACTTAACCCCAACTGGGATTGAAGTCCGATTAGACCCTTGCTGGCACTACACCGCAACTGGGTGTGTAAGGAAACTAAATGGAAATATATAATGCACAGGAGTGCGAGCAATGTCGCACTGACGGACGCCACCAACCACTGAGGCTTGGGTATGGAAAGCGCAAGGCAAGCACACGGCGCCGTACAGGCGGACACAGCAAGAGGACGCTGTAATGTGTGTATCGTGCAGATGATAAGTCGGGCGCTAGATAGCTACCAACATCCGCGAGCAGACAACAACTCTAGGGAGGGATATTTAGGAGCTTTCATCCATCGACATACATCCATCTACACACACACATATATCATTATTGAACAATACTAGCGCATGGCTGTGCGGTCATGCGCAGTTTATATAGTTGCAGCACAGGAAGTGGCCACAGGACTTTTGCCCTTCCAAGACCTGTCAAGAGGACCAATGGAATGTGCCGCAGAGCCTGAGCACATGACCCTCGATCTCCAACGGGAGATCTTACCCTGGGCATGCTCAGTATGCGCAGACAAGGACTTAGTCCCAGAGAAGTCCGCTCGCTGCTGACCAGTACTGGCTTTAATGGCAGAGACTGGAGAAACAGCAGTAACTCTCAGAACAGAGTGAGAATGAGCAAGACGCTGGGACCGACGTCTTTGCTGAGCAGACTCCACTGCGGCTGGATAAGAATGGGAGACCGCAGCGGAGGTGGCTCGAGATTCCCCCTGTGCAGAAGCGGGAACTCGACCCCTAACATTACCCCCCCTCCTAGGGCCCCCCCCTCCTTGGGCCTCGCTACGTTCGAAGGCAGCAATGAGCTGCGGAGCCCGGATGTGCTCAGCAGGCTCCCAGGATCTATCCTCAGGACCGTAACCCCTCCAGTCCACCAAATAAAATTTTTTGCCACGAACCACCTTGAACCCCAAGATAGCGTTCACCTCGTAATCGTCCGTAGACGAACCCGACGTCCCAGTAGAAGACTCAGAAAACCGGGACATGTAGACGGGCTTAAGGAGGGACACATGAAAGGTGTCGGTGATACCAAGGCGTGGAGGAAGGGCCAGACGGTAAACCACAGGATTAACCTGTTCGAGGACCTTAAAAGGACCTAAGTAGCGAGGTGCAAACTTGGTAGACTCAACTCGCAGCCTGATGTTACGGGCGGAGAGCCACACCAAATCGCCAGGAGCAAAGGTTGGAGCGGGGCGCCGATGTGCGTCGGCGGAGGACCTCATTCTCTCCTTGGAAGCCCGAATGGCATCCTGAGTGCGATCCCAAATGTCCCGTGCCTCCACAGCCCAGTCTGCCACCCTGGAATCGGCGGAAGACACGGGCATGGGCACAGGTACCCGCGGATGCTGACCATAGTTAAGGAGGAATGGGGTCTGTCCAGTGGAGTCAGCTACAGCATTGTTAAGAGCAAACTCCGCCCACGGTAGCAAAGATGCCCAGTCATCTTGCTTAGCAGAGACAAAATGTCGCAGATATGTGACCAAGGTCTGGTTGGCTCTCTCCACCAACCCATTCGTCTCGGGATGATATGCCGAAGAGAGATTTAACTCAATAGTGAGAAGATGACAAAGCTCTCTCCAGAACCGAGACGCAAACTGGGGACCCTGATCACTGACAATTTTGTCTGGCATACCGTGAAGACGGAAGATGTGTTTAATAAACAACGCTGCCAAGGCCCGTGCAGAAGGTAGCCGAGGAAGCGGCACCAAATGCACCATTTTAGAAAAATGGTTGGTGATTCCCCAAATAATGGTACAGCCACGAGACTTGGGCAGACCCACCACAAAGTCCATCCCGACCATCTCCCAGGGCCTGTCTGCCACCGGCAGAGGGTATAACAAACCAGCTGGCCGTTGACGGAGAGACTTATTCTTGGCACAAGAGACACATGCCCGAATGTAGTCTCCGACGTCACGAACCATATGTGGCCACCAGTACATTCTCGCCAGCAACTCTGATGTCCTCTTTGCCCCAAAGTGTCCACCCACTCTGGACGAATGAGCCCAGGAGAGAACCTCCGGTCGCAAATTGATGGGAACAAAAGTCTTGCCCGGAGGCACAGACTCAAGCGAAACCGGAGCTACGGTTCTCAGACTCTCCGAAGGGACAATGAGCCGAGGCTCGTCCTCCTCCTCCTCAGTTGACACAAGGGAGCGAGAGAGAGCGTCAGCACGAATGTTCTTCTCCCCGGCGAGATAATGTAGAGTAAAGTGGAACCGGGAGAAAAACAAGGACCATCTGGCCTGACGAGAATTCAGCCACTGGGCTGTCTGCAAATAGACCAAATTCTTGTGGTCCGTGAAGACTTGGAATGGGAACCGAGCACCCTCCAAGAGATGTCTCCACTCCGAAAAGGCCAACTTCATTGCCAGCAACTCCCTATCCCCGATGGAGTAATTTCTCTCCGCTGGTGTGAAGGTCTTTGAGAAGAAGAAGCATGGGTGCTTCCGACCTTGAGCATCCTTTTGATAGAGGACTGCTCCAGCACCAACGGATGAGGCATCCACCTCCATAAGGAATGGCTTATCTACATCGGGACGATGTAAGATGGGAGCGCTAGCAAAATGGGACTTTATAGAAGCGAAGGCCTTGGAGACCCCTTCGGACCACAATTTGGGATTCGCTCCCTTCTTGGTGAGGGATACCAAGGGAGCTACCAAAGTTGAGAAGTGGGGATGAACTGGCGATAGTAATTTATGAACCCCATAAAGCGCTGCACCGCTTTAAGAGAATGGGGTTCCTGCCAGTCCATCACTGCCTGTAGTTTGGCAGGATCCATAGCCAATCCCTGGGCCGAGATGATATAGCCCAGGAAAGGTAAGGACTCCTGCTCAAACACACACTTCTCCAACTTTGCATATAAGGAATTCGCCCGTAGGAGTTCGAAGACTCAGCCAACATCTCTCCGGTGGGAGTCAATATCTGGAGAGAAGATGAGAATATCATCCAGATAGACTACAACCGAGGTGGAAAGCATATCCCGGAAGATATCGTTGACAAAGTCCTGAAAAACGGCTGGGGCATTACAGAGCCCGAAGGGCATCACCAGGTACTCATAGTACCCATCCCTGGTATTGAAAGCCGTTTTCCATTCGTCCCCCTCACGGATACGAATCAGATTATAGGCACCCCGCAGATCTAATTTGGTGAATATCTTAGCTCCCCTTAGCCTGTCAAAGAGCTCCGATATCAGGGGCAACGGGTATTTATTTTTAATGGTGATAGCATTGAGACCCCTGTAATCGATGCAAGGACGTAACTCCCCGTTCTTCTTCTGTACGAAGAAGAATCCCGCCCCTGCCGGAGACACCGACTTCCTTATAAACCCTCTTGCCAAATTCTCCTGAATGTATTGAGACATAGCCTCCGTCTCTGGGAGAGAGAGGGGATATACTCTTCCCCGAGGAGGTTCAGCTCCAGGCAAGAGGTCTATAGGACAGTCGTAGGGGCGATGAGGCGGTAGGGTCTCAGCAGCCTTCTTAGAGAATACGTCTGCATAGCACCAATAGCACCTAGGAAGAGATGAAAGGTCTGCGGGTACCTCGGTAGTAGAAACCTGTAGACACTCACTCACACACCTGCCCATACAAGACTTACTCCAACCCAATATTCTCCCTGAGGACCACTCAATATGTGGGGAGTGGAAACGGAGCCAGGGTATTCCCAGCAAAATCTCATCCATTCCCTCGGGAAGAACAAGAAGGGAAATAATCTCCTGGTGGGAAGGGGACATGGACAGCGTGAACGGAACTGTCTGGTGTGTGATCTGCAGTGGAAGTGTCGCCCCATTCACAACTCTAACTGTAACTGGTTTGGCGAGCATGACTAGTGGTATAGCATGGCGTAGAGCAAAAGCAGAGGACATGAAGTTTCCCTCTGCTCCTGAATCCACACAAAGCTCGACTGTTAGAGTGGAGGAGCCTAACAGGATTGTCCCTTTAAAGGACAGTTTGGAGGAAAATGCTGCTGTGTCTAGTGAACCTCCCCCAATGGTTACTAGACGCGATCGTCTTCCCGACCGCCGCGGACATTTATTGGCGTAATGTCCAAGTTGATGACAGTTTTTACAAACCACGGGTACTCGAGCGGCCTGAGACTTAGGTCCCGCTCGAGAAACCTCCATGGCCTCATGGGAATCTGACTCCAAGACAGGAGATTCAAGAGGTCTGGCGAAGGTAGGAGCCAGCCGAAACCTCTGCCTACACTGGGTCCGCTCCAACCTCCGCTCGTGAAAACGGAGGTCGATGCGGGTAGATACTGAAATAAGTTCCTCCAGTGTGGCGGGTATCTCCCTGGTGGCCAAGGCGTCCTTCACATGGTCTGCCAGTCCCCTCCAGAACACCGGAATAAGAACTTTGTCTGGCCACTCTAACTCAGAAGCTAGAGTCCGGAACTGGATGGCAAACTGGCTGACCACGGACGTGCCCTGAATATTAGTCAACAACTGGAGCGCGGTATCGTGGGTAACACGAGGTCCTAAAAAGACCTGCTTCAGAGTGTCCAAGAAGAGAGGAGCACTCTGTACCACACGATCATCTCGCTCCCAAAGTGGCGTTGCCCACTCCAACGCCCTGCCCGACAAGAGAGATAGAATAAATCCCACTCTCGCCCGTTCCGTAGGGAAACGTGACGCCAGGAGCTCAAGATGTATGGAGCACTGGCTCACGAATCCGCGACATTGTTTACTGTCGCCAGCAAACTTGTCAGGAAGCGGGAGACGGGATAAAGTCGGAGCAGGGGTGGCAGCGGATAAACTGGCTGCGGCTACACTAGCAGCCTGAACAGCTACAGCAGTGACATCCACAGCTGAGGTTGTACGCTCAAGAGCCGCCAACCTTCCCTCCAGCTGCTGGATGTACCTCTGTAAACGCTGGTCGTCCGCCATTTACTAGCCAGACCCTGGCGCTCTCTGTTAGGACTGGCGGAACGCACCAAGAAAGATGTTATAGATGCGTTCGCAGTCCGGGATCCACCGTGCAGGAGAAACCCTGGTGCTAGTAAATAGCAGACTATATGGCGGTACACTAAAGTATATACTCGTGGGTTCAACCTCACCCAGCGTGAAAGGAGCAATCCTGTTGAGTCACAGGACCGTGGTACCGCACCTAAAGCGCGAGCAAGTAGTCAGCATACTTAACCCCAACTGGGATTGAAGTCCGATTAGACCCTTGCTGGCACTACACCGCAACTGGGTGTGTAAGGAAACTAAATGGAAATATATAATGCACCGGAGTGCGAGCAATGTCGCACTGACGGACGCCACCAACCACTGAGGCTTGGGTATGGAAAGCGCAAGGCAAGCACACGGCGCCGTACAGGCGGACACAGCAAGAGGACGCTGTAATGTGTGTATCGTGCAGATGAGAAGTCGGGCGCTAGATAGCTACCAACATCCGCGAGCAGACAACAACTCTAGGGAGGGATATTTAGGAGCTTTCATCCATCGACATACATCCATCTACACACACACATATATCATTATTGAACAATACTAGCGCATGGCCGTGCGGTCATGCGCAGTTTATATAGTTGCAGCACAGGAAGTGGCCACAGGACTTTTGCCCTTCCAATACCTGTCAAGAGGACCAATGGAATGTGCTGCAGAGCCTGAGCACATGACCCTCGATCTCCAACGGGAGATCTTACCCTGGGCATGCTCAGTACGTGCAGACAAGGACTTAGTCCCAGAGAAGTCCGCTCGCTGCTGACCAGTACTGGCTTTAATGGCAGAGACTGGAGAAGCAGCAGTAACTCTCAGAACAGAGTGAGAATGAGCGAGACGCTGGGACCGACGTCTTTGCTGAGCAGACTCCACTGCGGCTGGATAAGAATGGGAGACCGCAGCGGAGGTGGCTCGAGATTCCCCCTGTGCAGAAGCGGGAACTCGACCCCTAACATAGTCCAGTGTTAAATGCTGAAACAAAATAAGCACAAAAGAAAAGCTATAGTTTCATTGTCTGACTTTTCCATAGCAAATAATATGGGCTATGAGCAGAACCACTATTAGCTTTCTTTTTTTTTTTAACGAAGCAAGTATCTTATGTTAGCATTTCTTATACAACATGTAATTTCCTATTTACCATATTGTTGCACCTCAATGCTAGTCGTAAGTGGTTGATATATGAGTTGAAATACTGTATATGTTCAAATACCTCTGCTAATGAAGGAACTTTTTTTTTAAAGAAACTTGATAGGAATTCATGTGACTCTCAGCACAACTTCTTACAACATCTGCAAACCAGATAGAATAATTTCTTAACGGTTTTATGACTCAATAGAATAAAAGTTTTGTCCATTTTCCTGGGAAAGACATAAATATTGTATAAATAAGAGGGAAGCGCATGTTATCAGACTCCGGATGGCTCGCTATTAATATGTCTGCAGCTGTAGCTGGGGGCGAGCAACGCAGATCAGTCAGAGAAATGTTCACGATATTACGCCGTGGCCTAATCTGAGTTAAGGAGGGTAGAAGTTTGAGCATTGGGTTAGGACTATCACCATGTGAATATTGTCCAAAGTCTATAAAATGTAAAAAAATTGAATTAATAGAAGTAAACTAAACTAGTGTTTCTTAACCCCAGTCTTCAAAAAGCCCAAACATATCATGCATTAAAATGAATATGTAAGCAGGTGTTGTAATGCAGATCGAGTGCAGAATAATACAAAAGCAACTTTTTGTGGAGTGATCATTTTCTGCTGAAAAACACTGATTTTATTGGAACAACAGCAAACACATTGCTGGAATCAAGGTCTCTGCTCCTACATGATGGTGCTGTCAGATGACATATTATAAGCCTGCTGACAGATTTTCTTTAAGGATTTCCTACAGAAAGAGCACCTCAGACAATTACTGTAGCAACGACATTGACAAAGTTAACTGTAAGTGGGGCAGTTGTAGTTGGGTGGTGGTATGCCCCTATAATGTACAATGCAGTGACCATTAGGTAATACAGAGATGTGCATGAGTTCTAAGACTGTGTATTAGTTTTTGCCCAAAATCTAAGTTGAAAGGGGTTTTCTCAGAATGACAAATCTTGTATATACAGTGGTGTGAGAAAGTGTTTGCCCCCTTCCTGATTTCCTATTCTTTTGCATGTTTGTCACACTTAAATGTTTCAGATCACCAAACAAATTGAAAGATTAGACAAAGGTAACACAAGTAATCACAAAATGCAGTTTATAAATTAAGGTATTTATTATTAATGGAAAAAGAAATCCAAACCTACGCTGCCCCCATTAATGATTTGTGGTTTACCTCATCTTTGGGAAGTTGAGTTGAAATTCCCTAGCCATGCCCAGGCCTGATTATTGCCACACCTGTTCTCAATCAAGAAATAACTTAAATAGCACATGCCTGACAAAGTGAAGTAGACCAAAAGAACCTCAAAATGTAGACATTATGCCAATGTCCAAAGAAATTCTGGAACAAATGAGAAACTAAGTAATTGAGATCTATCAGTCTGGAAAAGGTTATAAAGCTGTCTTACCGCTGTCTCTAACATCATGTCCTCCCTCTATCTGAAACTAAACCTGTCAAAAACTGAACTCCTCGTGTTCTCTCCCTCTACTAACCTACCTTTGCCTGACATTGCCATCTCCGTGTGCGGTTCCACCATTACTCCAAAGCAACATGCCCGCTGCCTTGGGGTCATCCTTGATTCTGACCTTTCATTCACCCCCTACATCCGATCACTGGCTCGCTCTTCTTACCTGCATCTCAAAAACATTTCTAGAATTCGCCCTTTTCTTAATTTCGACTCTGCAAAAACTCTGACTGTTTCACTTATTCATTCTCGTCTGGACTATTGTAATTCTCTACTAATCGGTCTCCCTCTTGCAAAACTCTCCCCGCTCCAATCTGTCCTGAATGCTGCAGCCAGGATCATATTCCTCACCAACCGTTACACCGATGCCTCTACCCTGTGCCAGTCATTACACTGGCTACCCATCCACTCCAGAATCCAGTACAAAACTACTACCCTCATCCACAAAGCACTCCATGGCTCAGCACCACCCTACATCTCCTCCCTGGTCTCAGTCTACCACCCTACCCGTGCCCTCCGCTCCGCTAATGACCTCAGGTTAGCATCCTCAATAATCAGAACCTCCCACTCCCGTCTCCAAGACTTTACACGTGCTGCGCCGATTCTTTGGAATGCACTACCTAAGTTAATACGATTAATCCCCAATCCCCACAGTTTTAAGCGTGCCCTAAAAACTCATTTGTTCAGACTGGCCTACCGCCTCAATGCATTAACCTAACGATCCCTGTGTGGCCCATTTATAATAAAAAAAAAAAAAAAAGGTTCCTCGCATCATGTTCTCATACACTTTATCAGTATTAGCCCTCTGTGTCTGTACTGCTACATACTTAGGCAGGTAACTGGTTCATGCAGCTTTACATGAACACCTGAGCCTTACACTATAGCTGGTCCGAATAACTAAAGCAATTGTTACCATCCACCTCTCGTGTCTCCCCTTTTCCCCATAGTTTGTAAGCTTGCGAGCAGGGCCCTCACTCCTCCTGGTATCTGTTTTGAACTGTATTTCTGTTATGCTGTAATGTCTATTGTCTGTACAAGTCCCCTCTATAATTTGTAAAGCGCTGCGGAATATGTTGGCGCTATATAAATAAAATTATTATTATTATTATTATATTATTAAAGCAATTTCTAAAGCTTTGGGAATCCAACGAGCCACAGTGAGAGCCATTAGCCTCAAATGGCAAAAACATGGAACAGTGGTGAACCTTCCCAGGAGTGACCAGCCGACCAAAATTACCCCAAGAGCACAGCGAAGACTCATCCAAGAGGTCACAAAAAAAACACAACATCCAAAGAACTGCAGGCCTCACTTAAGGTCAGTGTTCACGATTCCACCATAAGAAAGGGACTGGATAAAAGTGGCTCGAATGGCAAAGTTCCCAGACGAAGACCACTGCTCAGCAATAAGAACATAAAGGTTTGCCTCAGTTTTGCCAGAAAAACATTGATGATCACCAAGATTTTTCGGAGAATACTCTGTGGACTGATGAGACAAAAGTTGAACTTTTTATGGAAGGTGTATGTCCTATTACATCTAGCGTAGAAGGAACACAGCTTTTCGGAAAAGGAACTTCATTCTAAAAGTAAAATATGGTGGTGGGAGTGTGATGGTTGGGGCTGTTTTGTTGTTTTAGGACCTGGAAGACTTGCTGTAGTAAATGGAATCATGGTATTCTGCTGTCTACCAAAAATCCTGATAGAGAATGTTCAGCCTACTGTTCGTGACTTGAAGCTGAAGCAAACTTGGGTTATGCAGCAGGATAATGATCCAAAACACACTAGTAAGTCAATCTCTGAATGGCTTAAGAAAAACAAAATGAAGACTTTGGCGTTGCCTAGTAAAAGTCCTGACCTTAATCAGATTATGTGTGACATGGCCTTAAAACTGCAGTTCATACTCATAAATCGTTGTCAGGATTCGAACCCAGCTGTCATGATCCATTCCAGGGTTTATTAGTGTCTGCCCTTTTTTTGGACGGATCATGTCAAGGGTTAACTTTGCTCTGCCTCATTCTGGGTTCAGGTTTGCTATTTAGCTCCCATGAATCTTGCTGGCAGTGTCAGCTATAGTTCTGCCTTCGGCATGTGAACCTGACCCTGCTGGTAGCTCTTGATTTGCCCTGCTGTGAACCCTGACTTGTCCTGTGTCTGTTAACTCCCTCTGTCTGCCCCTTTCCCAGTATTTCTCTGTCTGTTTATCTGCTTGATTCTCCGGTTCTGATCTCCTGGCTTGGCTATTTACTTTGTTACTGTTTGTCCCTATTGTACCGTATATTGCCCGTTCTGGTTTACTGATCTCTGACTACGTCCTGACTATCCATCTGTCTAATCCTATTATACTGTCGTGCTATCTCGTGCTTTTGACTCGGCTTGTCTGACCACTCTCTCGCCACTTGGTGGCGTCTGTTCTGATGTCCTGTGTGTGCAGTCTCACTTTCCTCTCAAGCTCCCCCCTGGTGGAGGTTGCCCTGTACTGCTCTGCAGCAGCCTGACACCAGCAGCTCTTGTGCACCAGGTGGCAGCTCTTATCTTTGAGATGTTCAGCTCGCTGGACTGTACCTTGCTAACCTTGATATTAATACCTGTGTTGTTCCTGATTACCTTCACTCTGAGTTCCTGATTGGCTCCACCTTGGAATCTCTTGATTGAACTCCCTACTTAAACCTGGCATTGCACTTCCTTCCGTGCATGATTATTGAGCTCTCAGCCATTTGTCAAGCTTTCATTTCACATGCTTATCCTTGAAACTATACTGCTGCTCTCATGTCCCGACCTCTGGCTGATTCCTGACTGCGCTACCTGCCGGAGCTGCCTCTAATGGTTGCAATACCACTGCTCCAATCCAGGTCAGTTCTTAACAACCTCCAATGTGGCTGAACTAAAACAATTTTACACAGATGAATGGTCCAAAATTTCTACAGAGCGTTTTAAAAGATCATTGCGAGTTATTGCAAATGCTTGATTGCAGTTGTTCCTGCTAAGGCTCGCCCAACCAATTATTAGGGTTAGGGGGCAATCATTTTTTTACACAGGGCTCTGTAGGTTTGGATTCCTTTTTCCCTTAATAATAAAGACCTACATTTAAAAACTGCATTTTGTGGTTACTTGCGTTATCTTTGTCTAATATTTAAATTTGTTAGGTGCTGAAAAATTTAAGTGTGACAAACAAAAGAATAGTAATTCAGGAAGGGGGCAAATACTTTTTCAAACCCCTGTAACTGCAGAGAAGTCCTCCGCTCAGGACCTGAGGGTCAGAACGGTGAGACATTCAATAAGAGCCTCTCCACCTCTACCGGACCTGCCATATACAGCTCAATTTTCCAAAAAATAAAATTGCATTAAAGTGTCTGGTTGTCTTCAGAAAACTAGTAATTGTTCCTTGTTAAAACATGAAGCAACCAAGATTACTTGTCAGTAACCTCATGGGTTTTATTGATTCTCTTGTCTATACACAGGTACAAAATGTATGCTTGAACTTCACTTCCTCAGTCACTATTTAGTTTTAGCATGGAAGTCTTAGTGGAAAAGTCGATGGTAATGAAATACATTCGAGGCTCAAAAAGGTTCTTAACTACTGTCACTAGGCATATAAAATATGCCATCTTCTTTGGAAGGTTCTTGAAAGGAAATCAAGCTAAGGAATGTACAGTTGAAAAATAATCCTTAAAACTACAGAGAAACCCAATTTATTGGACCCTCTGCAGGAGATGGTGAAGACATTTAGTTACCTAAGAGAACATAAGTCATCCATCTCCAAGAGTATTGTTCGAGATCTTGTGCCAAAACTCATACCTCGTAACAGCTGAAAAGCCTAGAAGTTCTCTTAAAATGTAAAGTTGGATGAAAGATGAAATCATAACATAGAATTCAGCTTACATCGCCACATCCCAAATTTAATGCAATTGTATCATCAGTAAAATAGCAGTTTGCAATTGGAGCATTTTCTTCAATGGGCAAATAATTTTAAAAAAATATATATTTGACTATAGAAAACAAATCTACTAAGACGTTCTAAATTATGCTTGCCAGGTTTACAAGGAAAGCATTTGGGAGGGGTATACATTTGTGAAGCGCAAACTGTGGCTCCAATTCCTCAACGTTGGTGATGTTCACACCAGTTTTGATGAGGGGGTGCCTGATTCATTAAGGGGTGCATGAATTAGCCAAGTTGTGGCGTTTCACCCCCATCACACCCAAGCTCCCCCATTTTGGCAGAAAAGGACGAAACTTGAGTGAAAATGACAAAAGTCCAACATTTTTGCAATGCGCAAACATCTTGAGATTTACAACAGAATTTTGGCATCATGTCTTTGACGAATTGAGGCTTTCGTCTATAACCACACACTTTATTGTAGTCACACCTTTCCACTTTCCCTTCCCTCTTTGTCAATGCCTAGTCCCCCACCTCCTTGCATAAAGACAGTTCCCTAAGTTGTTTTATGCAGAAGGGCCTGGGAGCTTTGCTGACTGTTTAAGGAGTCTGAGAAGTCTTCCTCTGCCTATTTTTGGAACCTGATGGACAACTATGTTCTACACCGAACCTGCTCTACTAGACTGATAGCCGTTATAGCCTTACCTGCTCCTGCTCCAGCCACTTTAATCTTCGTCACCAAGTGGTGCCACACTTACTCTGCAGGCGGCACTGACAATGGAGGAAGTGGCAACACCAGCATCGCTGGGTGATGCAGACACTGTCCAGCCAAATATATTGCTGTAATTGGGACTTGTGGTGCTGGTCAGCCAGGAAGTGTGTATTTCTGCAGATTAGCTAGTCAAGGTAGGGGGCAGTACCACTCCCTATTTAAACTCCTAGCAGTCTGTTGGGAGTGGGAGCTGCCATTTATAGGTGTATACTGATCCTAGTTTGTTAACCCTGTTTATCTTTGCTATATTACCAGACCTTGATTTTTACCAGTGACTATGTCTGGACTAATTTAACCCTCAAATTGCCATAGTATTTTAGGGTAAAACATACCCGGCTGCAATTACGAAGCCAGTGTCTGATTCATTTTGTCTGTGGTTTGAGCAGTATATATTAATTTTACAAGGTAAATTAGTGCTATTCTACACCCCCAAAAAAATTTCCCAAAATACTGATATCAGCTACCCATGTGTTCTTCTGTAAAATTATAAGCAGAGACAAAGTCTGATCCATTTTTTTATGTTTAGTTCCTATAGTCTTCTGCTCAGTCCATCATATGGTACTTTGGCTCCATCTTGTGTTACTCTAACATATAGCAGCTACATTGCTCTCGTGTTCAAAAGGGGATTCCTATTAATAATATAGTGATCCATATCTCACCTTAAACTGCGCTATTCACCATATCTACATAACGATAAACATTTCCAATTCCATTTGTAGAAGCCTTAAAATTTTCAGACCCTTAAGTTATGGGGTGCGCCAATGATTAACTCCTTTACAATCATTCTGTAGGGTCTAAGTTTATCCTACAAGGTTCACAGACATTTAATGGTATATTATCATCTCAGAAATTTATGGCACGGTAACAGGATGTTGAAAAAAGGATGTTCCAGCATCAGGAGCTTCATAAAATCATCAAGTTTATTAGGTAAGTATAAAAATATATGACAAGCAAGTCACAACCCCATAGGAATATTTTATCGTAGCAAATGCATTTCAGACTGAGCCTCTTTAATCATTGCATATTTAAGACAAGTCGGTTGGCCTTATATGTCATGTCCTGATTAGACCACATGACCAAAACGATCCAATCAAGAATGACTATATAAAGTAAGAAAAAAATGAGCATTGTAATGCAGTGGCTTTCACAACAGTGTGGTAATGAGGCAGTGACCTAGGTTAGTCGAACTTAAATATCTTTATTTTGGTAATTTACAAAAATACCTCAAACTTTTTCCTCCAGTTCACAGCAATATCGTCCATAACAGTCCATATCAAATTTGTTGACGTGGGTGACTGCACCACCGTATCACTCATGGGTGTATCAATGGCTTTGCTTTCACTGTCTCTGGCCTGTGTTCAGTCTTACACAGACCTGTCCTGCACAGAGTCTTCTGCTCTGATACTTGCCAAACTAAAATGAACACACCTGGACCTTAACTGAAAGTTTAAATAGGAACTGAGGACATGGGCCACTCCCAACACCAGGAGTTGAGGGAGAGATACGTCCCACTACCATCCTACAGATCTCTCCAAACATAAAAGCCAATGTCAGGTTTTTTCTTAAATCTGATTTGGTCAAATAGCTTGACTAAGTCCACACTATTTTGCATTGTAACCACAGTTGTGGCTGTAATTACAATGCTCTCCAGCAGGTTTATAACGTTTCTATCCACATCCTGGGGGACCGTAACGACCCTCGTATATGATTCCCTTCACTACCTCACATACCCCCCTCTGTTCAACCTTGGAGGGTTGAACACCTGATACCATACAGTGTGACCATGACAGAGCATCCACATTTCCTTGCTCCTTTCCAGTTTGCAATGAAAGAAACAATTTGGTAACTCGGGCATTCTTATCTTTGGCATTTCTCATACAGACCAAGGGTGAATGGCCCATTGCCAAGTGAAAATGTTGCCCAAGTAAATAATAATGTGGATATGTGGGGGGTCAACGGGTGCCCCGGTCCGCAAGCCACTAGCCGAAACTGCATGGACCAGGGATCGTCCCACCAAACACCCACTCTCCTTTTGACGTGGGCATAATGCTACTCAGACAACACAGGGTGATGGTAACCACAAAACAGGCAGATAACACGTAGAGCAGTGCCAGGAAAATACTTCAATGTGGTGCACATTACAGAGTCTCACCCTTCTGCTGATTCGCTGGGATAAGAGCAGTTGTTACTTCAAAGCTTCCTGGGCCAAATACCCCACCAGTGGCATGCACACAGAGAGGAGGTAATGACAAGAATAGGAAGATGACAGTCCATTCAGGTACAAGGCACCTGACTTCGTCTTCCATGGCTGACTACCCCACCTGTGGCACACACAGAGAGAAGGTAAGGTAACGACAAGCTTAGGAAGATAACAGTCCATTGAGGTACAAGGCCAGTTGACTGGATGGTCACAACCTGGCTACTCTGAACATCTCCGTGAAGCCAGGCGACCTGTCTTTCTCCCAATGTATCCATTGGTTCCAGGTGACCGGCAGGTCCCAACCTGGTTTTCACAAATGTATCCATGGTGCCAGATGACTGGATGGTCCCAATCTGGTTTCTCCAAACGTATTTTTGGTGCCAGGTGACTGACGGGTCGCAATCCTGGCTTTCTCCAAACATATCAATGGTTCAGCAATGGTCAATGGAGCAGATCTGTATTGATCCACCTGGGGCCGAGGTCCCCTAAGCTGGCATCTTGAAGAATGATAAATTTGTGTCCCTCGTGATGGAGCCATGATGTCTTGGCTGCTGTTCTCTAGAGTCTCTGATTGTTTGGATGTCTTGGCTGAATTTCTGTCTCTCTCTGTCTCTCTATACAGAGCCATGTATCCTCTTTTTATAATTATCAAGTGTCCTTCATTCAATATTTACAGGTAATTCTGATAAGATCAACTCGCATTGTTTGATCATGTAATTTATTTGCATAGGTTTTTCTCCTCTGGTTTGAATGCTAACAATCTGGCTGGCATGGAAAATGTATAATTAGCATATCAGCAAACATCACTAGTCATCCAGGATAACAGCATAGTATGTTACATCAAATGTCAACTTACAAAACTATATTACAGGCTTACACAAGCAAAATTCTGTTTTCATGACCAACCAGAAAGAAATACATAAATTCAAAAGTCAACATATAGATAACAGTCTATTTTTTCTGGCGTGCTGAAAATAAACATCTGGTTAGTACAATGCTGTGTCATCACATTGCTCCCCCATCTTAATTAGCCAGACGTGATAAGATTCCGATCATCCTTCTCCACTTATCGGGGACAGTCCATTAGCATGTCTTCAAGCACATTCACGAATGTAAGTGGTCTCATCTTTATGACAACAAAATTTTGTATCATCCAGGTTGCTCAAAGCATATTCCGTGACTTCCTTGCGAAAATAAACGCCACACGTTATTGAGAGAAATGACTCCACATTCCATAGTTCCTTGATGAAATCCCATTCAGTCTGTCGAAACTGGCACAGCTCCTGCAGTTTCCATTTCCCGTTGAGGTCATACATCCACTCTGGCCTTCTTCCCAATGCCGAGTGGGTGTCATGGGACATAGTGATGTCCGAAACCTGCTGTGCATGCCTCATCAATGGTCTGCTGGGTCTGTCTGTATACCTCTCACGTTGTGGAGCTCTGGACTGTGCCTGTGAACACCAGTCCCCTGCAGCTCCCTCGGATCTGCCGGACTGAGTAGTATAATAATAATAATAATAATAACAATTTTTATTTATATAGCGCCAACATATTCCGCAGCGCTTTACAAATTATAGAGGGGACTTGCACAGACAATAGACATTACAGCATAACAGAAATACAGTTCAAAACAGATACCAGGAGGAATGAGGGCCCTGCTCGCAAGCTTACAAACTATGAGGAAAAGGGGAGACACGAGAGGTGGATGGTAACAATTGCTATAGTTATTCGGACCAGCCATAGTGTAAGGCTCGGGTGTTCATGTAAAGCTGCATGAACCAGTTAACTGCCTAAGTATGTAACAGTACAGACACAGAGGGCTATTAACTGCATAAAGTGAATGAGAACATTCATTTTTTATTTTTTTTTAAATAGGCCACACAGGGATCGTTACGTTAATGCATTGAGGCGGTAGGCCAGTCTGAACAAATGAGTTTTTAGGGCACGCTTAAAACTGTGGGGATTGGGGATTAATCGCATTAACCTAGGTAGTGCATTCCAAAGAATCGGCGCAGCACGTGTAAAGTCTTGGAGATGGGAGTGGGAGGTTCTGATTATTGAGGATGCTAACCTGAGGTCATTAGCGGAGCGGAGGGCACGGGTAGGGTGGTAGACTGAGACCAGAGAGGAGATGTAGGGTGGTGCTGAGCCATGGAGTGCTTTGTGGATGAGGGTAGTAGTTTTGTACTGGATTCTGGAGTGGATGGGTAGCCAGTGTAATGACTGGCACAAGGTAGAGGCATCGGTGTAACGGTTGGTGAGGAATATGATCCTGGCAGCAGCATTCAGGACAGATTGGAGCGGGGAGAGTTTGGTAAGAGGGAGGCCGATTAGTAGAGAGTTACAATAGTCCAGACGAGAATGAATAAGTGAAACAGTAAGAGTTTTTGCAGAGTCGAAAGTAAGAAAAGGGCGAATTCTAGAAATGTTTTTGAGATGCAGATATCCCACCGCTGCCACCATAATGTGGAGATACAGGGGTATTGGGGGCACCCCGGCCACTAACCGAAACCGCATGGACCAGGGGGTTGTCCGACAACACGTCTGTTTTCCTTTCACCGTGGGCATAATGCTACTCAGACAACACAGGGTGAAGGTAAAACAGTGTGACAATACTTTATACAACCTAGCTTTATCTTTCAGGGCCGACTACCCCACCTGTGGCACACACAGAGAGGAGGTAACGACAAGCTTAGGAAGATGACATTCCCTTCAAGTGCAAGGCCAGTTGACCAGAGGGTCACAACCTGGCTTCTCTGATCATCTCTATGGAGCAAGGCGACTGGCGAGTCCCAATCCTGGCTTTCTCCAAAGGTATCCATGGATTCACAATGGTCAATGGAGCAGATCTGTATTCTTATGACGTCCCCTAAGCTGGCATCCTGTAGAATGATAAATCTGTGTCCATTGTGATGGAGCCATGATGTCTTGGCTGCTGTCCTGTAGAGACTCTGAATTTCTGTCTCATTCTGTCTTTCTATACAGAGGCATATAACCTCTTTTTGTAGTTAACATGTATCCTTCACTCAGTATTTATAGGTAATGCTGATAAGATCAACACGCATTGTTTGATTATGTAATCTACATAGATTTTCCTCCTCTAATTTGAGTGCTAACAAACTGGCTGGCTTGTACAATGTATATTTGACATATCAGCAAACATCACTAGTCATCCAGGATAACAGCATAATATGTTTTATCAAATGTCAACTTACAAAACAATATTACAGGTTTGTAGAAGCAAAAGTCTGCTTTGGTGACCTACCAAAAAGAAATACATAAATTCAAAAGTCAACATATAGATAACAGTCTATTCATTCTGGCGTGCTGAAAATAGACATCTGGTTAATTAAGATGCAGCACTGTGTCATCACAAATAACACAAGCACTCCAAGGCCCACTTAATGGCCAAGCACTCCTTCTCCACTACGCTATAATTTTTTTCTGCCGAGGTAAGTTACCCACTCAAGTACGTGACTGGATGTTCTTCTCTGTTCACTTCCTGTGACAGAACTGCTTCTAGGCCTACCACAGAGGCATCTGTTTGCACAATAAAGCCTTTCTTGAAGTTGGGGCTGGTGAGGACAGGCTGTCCACACAACGCCAACTTGTTGGCAATCCGCTTAAAAGGTTCCTCTATAATAAACAGAGGAACGGATAGACTACGGAAACTTGTGGTAGGTGTGGTCAGCTGACACTCTGGGCAGGATTCACAAAACCTCTAAATCTTGGCATAAATCCTGGGTCAAAAGAGCTGTTGAAGAATACACTCTTTTTAACCTCTAGGTGACCACTGAGCATGTGATTGTGGGCCATCTTAAGCACCACCCCGCGGTGTGATTGGAGTGCTAATACTTCATCCCGCATTTTGTCAACGTAATATAGCAACTCTTGGTTGACCGCAATATGTGGAAAAAACATTTCTGCTCCCGGTTGCTGAGCCACCCCATTTATCTCTATCACCCTTTCCATTGCCCGGGTCACAGTGGAATCTTGGAGCTGAGGTGTCCCAAAAAAACCCTTGGATACTTCCAGTACCAGGACCGACATGGTCTCCTCTAACTCTCCTGCCAACATCTCTAGAGAAAATCTGTCCAGTTTACTCTCTTTCCCTATGAGGGTGACTTCCCAACAAGAGGAATCCCCGACTCGGAATCTTCGGGTTCCACACGTGGAGAGACCTTTATCCTGGGAGGATTAATTTTATTCTCTCACAGGGACCAGAACAGAGGCAAATCTCTTCCCAAAATCAAACCCATAAGGAAGGGTCTTCATCATTCCCTCCACATGTTTAACCTCCCCGCATGGAATGGAAAAGGATGGTGCGGTGCAGTGACATCATCACGCCATCTAGTGTTCACTGCTGCTCAGCACAGAGGAGATGGAGGACGGGAGCCTGGATTACATGGGTATGAGATTTTTTTTAATTCTTATATTACTGTGCAGGGTTATATAAAGTGAGGGGAGAGACTGTACTAATGGGGGAATAAAATGAGCGGATGGGCTGTGCTGATGGGGGACTAAAATGAGGTGAGGGGCTGTGCTGATGGGGAATAAAAGAAGATGAGGGGCTGTATTGATGGGGAGTATAAAATGAGGTGAAGGGTTTTCTAATGGGGGAATAAAATTAGGTGAGGGGTTGTGCCAATAAGGGGAATACCATTAGGTGAGAGGCTGTGCAGTTGGGGGAATAAACTGAGGGACTGTGCAGAGGGGGATATAAACTGAAGGGCTGTGTACTCTAGATGGGGTAATAAACTGACTGGTTGTGCAGATGGGGGAAATAAACTGATGGGCTGTGTAGATGGGGAAATAAAGTTGCAGGCTGTGCAGACGGGGGAGTAAGCTGAGGAACTGCAAAGGGAGGGAATAAAATGAGGGGCTTTGCAGATGAGAAAAAAGCTTAGGTGCTAGGCAGAGGGGGAATAAAATGAGGGGCTGCACAGATGCGGGTGATTAAACAGAGGGACTGTGTGGATTGGGGATAATAAACTGAAGGGCTGTGCAGATAGGGGAATAAGCTGAGGGGTTGTGTAGATGGAGGAATATGCTGAGGGGCTGTGCAGAGGGGGGTAAAATGAGGGGCTTTGTAGATGGGGAATAAACCGACGGGCTGTGCACATGGGGGAATTAAACTTGCAGGCTGTGCAGATTTGGGGAATAAACTGATGGGCTGTGCAGATTGGAGGAATAAGCTTAGGGACTGTGCAGATGAGGGGAATAAGCTAAGGGGCTGTGCACGTACATTGGGGAAAAAAGTATTTAGTTAGCCACCAATTGTGCAAGTTTTCCCACTTAAAAAGATGAGAGAGGGTTGTAACTGACATCATAGGAAGACCACAACTATGAGAGTCAAAATGAGAAAATAAATCCAGAAAAATCACTTTGTCTGATTTGGCAAGATTTATTTTGCAAATTATGGTGGAAAATAAGTATTTGGTCATTAACAAAAGTTCATCTCAATATTTTGTTATATATCCTTTGTTAGCAATGACAAAGGTCAAAAGTTTTCAGTAAGTCTTCACAAGGTTGGCACACACTGTTGGTGGTATGTTGACCCATTACTCCATGCAGATCTCCTCTAGAGCAGTGATGTTTTGGGCCTGTCGCTGGGCAACATGACCATTCAACTACCTACAAAGGTTTTCTATGGTGTTGAGATCTGGAGACTGGCTAGGCCAATCCAGGACCTTCATATGCTTCTTATGAAACCACTCCTTTGTTGCCGTGGCGGTGTGCTTGGGGTCATTATCATGCTGAAAGGCCCATCCACGTTTCTTCTTCAATGCCCTTGCTGATGGAAGGAGGTTTGCACTCAAAATCTCACGATACATGGCCCCATTCATTCTTTAATGTACACGGATCAGTCGTCCTGGTGCCTTTTCAGAGAAACAGCCCTAAAGCATGATGTTGCCACTCTCATGCTTCACAGTAGATATGGTGTTCTTTGGATGCAACTCAGCATTCTATCTCCTACAAACATGACAAGTTTTATTTCTACCAAACATTTCTACTTTGGTTTCATCAGACCATATGACATTCTCCCAATACTCTTCTAGATAATCCAAATGTTCTCTAGCGAGCTTTAGATGGGCCCGGACATGTACAGGCTTAAACAGGGGGACATGTCTGGCACTAGAGGATTTGAGTCCCTGGCGGCGTAGTATGTTATTGAAGGTAGCCTTTGTTACGGTGGTCCCAGCTCTAGGCAGGTCATTCACTGGGTCCCCCCTGTGATTCTGGGATTTTTGCTCGGTTTTGTGATCATTTTGACCCCATGGGGTGAGCTCTTGTGTGGAGCCCCAGATCGAGAGAGATTATCAGTGGTCTTGTACGACTTCCATTGCCTTATTATTGCTCCCACAGTTGATTTTATCACACCAAGTTGCTTGCTTATTGCAGATTCAGTCTTCCCAGCCTGGTGCAGGGCTACAATTTTGTTTCTGGTGTCCTTCAACAGCTCTTTGGTCTTCAACATAGTAGAGTTTGCAGTGTGACTGTTTGAGGTTGTGGACAGGTGTATTTTATACTGATAACAAGTTCAAACAGGTGCCATTACTACAGGTAATGAGTGCAAGACAGAGGAACCTCTTAAAGAAGAAGTTACAGGTCTGTGAGAGACAGAAATCTTGCATGTATTTAGGTGACCAAATATCGTATATACTCGAGTGTAAGCCGACCCGAGTATAAGCCGACCACCCTAATTTTGCCACAAAAAACTGGGAAAACTTATTTACTCGAGTATAAGCCTAGGGTAGGAAATGCAGCAGCTACCGGTGAATTTCAAAAATAAAAATAGATGCTCCATACCGTTCATTATTGCCCCATAGATGCTCCATATAAAGCTGTGCCCCATATAATGCTCTGCACCGTTCATTATGGCCCCATAGATGATCCATATATAGCTGTGCCATACACAATGCTCTGCACCGTTCATTATGGCCTCATAGATGCTCCATATAAAGCTGTGCCATATAAAATGCTCTGCACCGTTCATTATGGCCCCATAGATGTTCCATAGAAAGCTGTGCCATATGGAATGCTCTGCACCGTTCATTATGGCCCCATAGATGCTCCATATAAAGCTGTGCCACATATAATGCTCTGCACCGTTCATTATGGCCCCATAGATGCTCCACATAAAGCTGTGCCATATGGAATGCTCTGCACCGTTCATTATGGCCCCATAGATGCTCCATATAAAGCTGTGCCACATATAATGCTCTATACCGTTCATTATGGCCCCATAGATGCTCCATATAAAGCTGTGCAATATGGAATGCTCTGCACCGTTCATTATGACCCCATAGATGCTCCACATAAAGCTGTGCCACATATAATGCTCTATACCGTTCATTATGGCCCCATAGATGCTCCACATAAAGCTGTGCCATATAGAATGCTCTATACCGTTCATTATGGCCCCATAGATGCTCCACATAAAGCTGTGCCATATGGAATGCTCTGCACCGTTCATTATGGCCCCATAGATGCTCCACATAAAGCTGGGCCACATATAATGCTCTATACCGTTCATTATGGCCCCATAGATGCTCCATATAAAGATGTGCCATATGGAATGCTCTGCACCGTTCATTATGGCCCCATAGATGCTCCACATAAAGCTGTGCCATATAGAATGCTCTATACCGTTCATTATGGCCCCATAGATGCTCCATATTAAGCTGTGCCACATATAATGCATTGCACCATTCATTATGGCCCCATTGATGCTCCACATAAAGCTGTGCCCTATATAGAATGCTATGCACCGTTCATTATGGCCCCATAGATGCTCCACATAAAGCTGTGCCATATATAATGCTCTGCACTGTTCATTATGGCCCCATAGATGCTCCATATAAAGCTGTGCCATATATAATGCTCTGCACCGTTGATTATTACCCCATAGATGCTCCATATAAAGCTGTCCAATATATAATGCTGCTGCTGCTGCAATAAAAAAAAAATCACATACTCACTTATCTTGCTCAGGACGCTGGCTGTTATGTCTGCTAATGAAAGGTGTAATGAAGGCAATCCAGAGACACAGTGTGCCTAGCGATCAGAGCGCACACAGTGATCTGACAAATACCCAAAAACAAAAGAACGAGCTCTGAGACGTGGAAACTCTGTAGACTGCACACCTGATCCTATCCTAAACACAACTAAAAGTGGCTGTGGATTGCGCCTAACCACTACCTATGCAACTCGGCACAGCCTAAGAAACTAGCTAGCCTGAAGATAGAAAAATAGGCCTGACTTGCCCCCAGAGAAATACCCCAAAGGAAAAGGCAGCCCCCCACATATAATGACTGTGAGTAAGATGAAAAGACAAAACGTAGGGATGAAATAGATTCAGCAAAGTGGGGCCCGATATTCTTAGACAGAGCGAGGACAGTAAAGCGAACTTTGCAGTCTACAAAAAACCCTAAAGCAAAACCCACGCAAAGGGGCAAAAAAGACCCACCGTGCCGGACTAACGGCATGGCGGTACACCCTTTGCGTCTCAGAGCTTCCAGCAAAACAAAAGACAAGCTGGACAGAAAAAAGGCAACAAAATAGCAAAAAAGCACTTAGCTATACAGAGCAGCAGGTCACAGGAACAATCAGGAGAAGCTCAGATCCAACACTGGAACATTGACTAGGAGCAAGGATAGCAGTATCAGGTGGAGTTAAGTAACGAAGCAGCTAATGAGCTCACCAGAACACCTGAGGAAGGAAGCTCAGAAGCTGCAGTACCACTTGTGACCACAGGAGTGAATTCAGCCACAGAATTCACAACAGTACCCCCCCCCTTGAAGAGGGGTCACCGAACCCTCACCAGAGCCCCCAGGCCTACCAGGATGAGCCGCATGAAAGGCACGAACAAGATCGGGAGCATGAACATCAGAGGCAAAAACCCAGGAATTATCTTCCTGAGCATAACCCTTCAATTTAACCAGATACTGGAGTTTCCGTCTAGAAACACGAGAATCCAAAATCTTCTCCACAATATACTCCAATTCCCCCTCCACCAAAACCGGGGCAGGAGGCTCAACAGATGGAACCATAGGTGCCACGTATCTCCGCAACAATGACCTATGGAATACATTATGTATGGAAAAGGAGTCTGGGAGGGTCAGACGAAAAGACACAGGATTGAGAACTTCAGAAATCCTATACGGACCAATAAAACGAGGTTTAAATTTAGGAGAGGAACCCTTCATAGGAATATGACGAGAAGATAACCAAACCAGATCCCCAACACGAAGTCGGGGACCCACACGGCGTCTGCGATTAGCGAAAAGTTGAGCCTTCTCCTGGGACAAGGTCAAATTGTCCACTACCTGAGTCCAGATCTGCTGCAACCTGTCCACCACAGAATCCACACCAGGACAGTCCGAAGACTCAACCTGTCCTGAAGAGAAACGAGGATGGAACCCAGAATTGCAGAAAAATGGAGAAACCAAGGTAGCCGAGCTGGCCCGATTATTAAGGGCGAACTCAGCCAACGGCAAAAAGGACACCCAATCATCCTGGTCTGCAGAAACAAAACATCTCAGATATGTTTCCAAGGTCTGATTGGTTCGTTCGGTCTGGCCATTAGTCTGAGGATGGAAAGCCGAGGAAAAGGATAGGTCAATGCCCATCCTACCACAAAAGGCTCGCCAGAACCTTGAAACAAACTGGGAACCTCTGTCAGAAACAATATTCTCAGGAATGCCATGCAACCGAACCACATGCTGAAAGAACAAAGGTACCAAATCAGAGGAGGAAGGCAATTTAGCCAAGGGCACCAGATGGACCATTTTAGAAAAGCGATCACAGACCACCCAAATGACTGACATCTCTTGAGAAACGGGAAGGTCAGAAATGAAATCCATCGAAATATGTGTCCAAGGCCTCTTTGGGACCGGCAAGGGCAAAAGCAACCCACTGGCACGAGAACAGGAGGGCTTAGCCCTAGCACAAATCCCACAGGACTGCACAAAAGTACGTACATCCCGTGACAGAGATGGCCACCAGAAGGATCTAGCCACTAACTCTCTGGTACCAAAGATTCCAGGATGACCAGCCAACACCGAACAATGAAGTTCAGAGATAAGTTTATTAGTCCACCTATCAGGGACGAACAGTTTCTCCGCTGGACAACGATCAGGTTTATTCGCCTGAAATTTTTGCAGCACCCGCCGCAAATCAGGGGAGATGGCAGACACAATGACTCCTTCCTTGAGGATACCCGCTGGCTCAGATAAACCCGGAGAGTCGGGCACAAAACTCCTAGACAGAGCATCCGCCTTCACATTTTTAGAGCCCGGAAGGTACGAAATCACAAAGTCGAAGCGGGCAAAAAATAACGACCAACGGGCCTGTCTAGGATTCAAGCGCTTGGCAGACTCGAGATAAGTCAAGTTCTTATGATCAGTCAATACCACCACGCGATGCTTAGCTCCTTCAAGCCAATGACGCCACTCCTCGAATGCCCACTTCATGGCCAGCAACTCTCGGTTGCCCACATCATAATTACGCTCAGCGGGCGAAAACTTCCTGGAAAAGAAAGCACATGGTTTCATCACTGAGCAATCAGAACCTCTCTGTGACAAAACCGCCCCTGCTCCAATCTCAGAAGCAACAACCTCGACCTGGAACGGAAGAGAAACATCTGGCTGACACAACACAGGGGCAGAACAAAAACGACGCTTCAACTCCTGAAAAGCTTCCACAGCAGCAGAAGACCAATTGACCAAATCAGCACCCTTCTTGGTCAAATCGGTCAATGGTTTGGCAATGCTAGAAAAATTACAGATGAAGCGACGATAAAAATTAGCAAAGCCCAGGAACTTTTGCAGACTTTTCAGAGATGTCGGCTGAATCCAATCCTGGATGGCTTGGACCTTAACTGGATCCATCTCGATAGTAGAAGGGGAAAAGATGAATCCCAAAAATGAAACTTTCTGCACACCGAAGAGACACTTTGATCCCTTCACAAACAAAGAGTTAGCACGCAGGACCTGAAAAACCATTCTGACCTGCTTCACATGAGACTCCCAATCATCTGAGAAGATCAAAATGTCATCCAAGTAAACAATCAGGAATTTATCCAGATACTCACGGAAGATGTCATGCATAAAGGATTGAAACACTGATGGAGCATTGGCAAGTCCGAACGGCATCACTAGATACTCAAAATGACCCTCGGGCGTATTGAATGCAGTTTTCCATTCATCTCCTTGCCTGATTCTCACCAGATTATACGCACCACGAAGATCTATCTTAGTGAACCAACTAGCCCCCTTAATCCGAGCAAACAAGTCAGATAACAATGGCAAGGGATACTGAAATTTAACAGTGATCTTATTAAGAAGGCGGTAATCAATACACGGTCTCAGCGAACCATCCTTCTTAGCTACAAAGAAGAACCCTGCTCCCAGTGGTGATGACGATGTGCGAATATGTCCCTTCTCTAGGGATTCCTTCACATAACTGCGCATAGCGGCGTGTTCGGGCACGGATAAATTAAATAATCGACCTTTAGGGAATTTACTACCAGGAATCAAATTGATAGCACAATCACAATCCCTATGCGGAGGTAGGGCATCGGACTTGGGCTCTTCAAATACATCCTGATAATCAGACAAGAACTCTGGGACCTCAGAAGGGGTGGATGACGAAATCGACAAAAATGGAACATCACCATGTACCCCCTGACAACCCCAGCTGGATACCGACATGGAATTCCAATCCAATACTGGATTATGGGTTTGTAGCCATGGCAACCCCAACACGACCACATCATGCAGATTATGCAACACCAGAAAGCGAATAACTTCCTGATGTGCAGCAGCCATGCACATGGTCAGCTGGGCCCAGTACTGAGGTTTATTCTTGGCCAAAGGTGTAGCATCAATTCCTCTCAATGGAATAGGACACCGCAAAGGCTCCAAGAAAAACCCACAACGTTTAGCATAATCCAAATCCATCAGATTTAGGGCAGCGCCTGAATCCACAAACGCCATGACAGAAAACGACGACAAAGAGCATATCAAGGTAATGGACAGAAGGAATTTGGACTGTACAGTACCAATGACGGCAGACCTAGCGGACCGCTTAGTGCGCTTAGGACAATCTGAGGGGCGATCTAATAACCATGTATAAGTATATAAGGGGACAATACAAATATCTCGCTGAGGATCTGTTTATACCAAGGAAGGTGACGGGCACAAGGGGGCATTCTTTGCGTCTGGAGGAGAGAAGGTTTTTCCACCAACATAGAAGAGGATTCTTTACTGTTAGGGCAGTGAGAATCTGGAATTGCTTGCCTGAGGAGGTGGTGATGGCGAACTCAGTCGAGGGGTTCAAGAGAGGCCTGGATGTCTTCCTGGAGCAGAACAATATTGTATCATACAATTATTAGGTTCTGTAGAAGGACGTAGATCTGGGTATTTATTATGATGGAATATAGGCTGAACTGGATGGACAAATGTCTTTTTTCGGCCTTACTATGTTACTATGTTACTAATCAGAAATAGCATGAGTGGAATCACCACAGTAGAAACATAGCCCATTCAGACGTCTGTATTCCTGCCGTTCCACTCTGGTCATAGTCCTATCGCACTGCATAGGCTCAGGTTTAACCTCAGGCAATACCGCCAAATGGTGCACAGATTTACGCTCGCGCAAGCGTCTACCGATCTGAATGGCTAAAGACAAAGACTCATTCAAACCAGCAGGCATAGGAAATCCCACCATGACATCCTTAAGAGCCTCAGAGAGACCCTTTCTGAACAAAGCTGCCAGCGCAGATTCATTCCACTGAGTGAGTACTGACCATTTCCTAAATTTCTGACAATATACTTCTATATCATCCTGACCCTGGCACAAAGCCTGCAAATTTTTCTCAGCCTGATCCACTGAATTATACTCATCGTACAGTAATCCGAGTGCCAGGAAAAACGCATCGACACTACTCAATGCAGGGTCTCCTGGCGCAAGAGAAAATGCCCAGTCTTGAGGGTCGCCGCGCAAAAAAGAAATAATAATCAAAACCTGTTGAATAGGATTACCAGAAGAATGAGGTTTCAAGGCCAGAAATAGCTTACAATTATTTTTGAAACTTGGAAACTTAGTTCTATCTCCAAAAAACAAATCAGGAATAGGAATTCTTGGTTCTAACATAGATTTCTGATCAATAGTATCTTGAATCTTTTGTACATTTATAATGAGATTATCCATTGAAGAGCACAGACCCTGAAAATCCATGTCCACACCTGTGTCCAGAAACACCCAAATGTCTAGGGGAAAAAAAAAAAAAAAAAGTGAACACAGAGCAGAGAGAGAAAAAAAAAAATGATGTCAGAACTTTTTCTTTCCCTCTATTGAGAATAATTAGTTGGCTCCTAGTACTGTTATGTCTGCTAATGAAAGGTGTAATGAAGGCAATCCAGAGACACAGTGTGCCTAGCGATCAGAGCGCACACAGTGATCTGACAAATACCGAAAAACAAAAGAACGAGATCTGAGACGTGGAAACTCTGTAGACTGCACACCTGATCCTATCCTAAACACAACTAAAAGTGGCTGTGGATTGCGCCTAACCACTACCTATGCAACTCGGCACAGCCTAAGAAACTAGCTAGCCTGAAGATAGAAAAATAGGCCTGACTTGCCCCCAGAGAAATACCCCAAAGGAAAAGGCAGCCCCCCACATATAATGACTGTGAGTAAGATGAAAAGACAAAACGTAGGGATGAAATAGATTCAGCAAAGTGGGGCCCGATATTCTTAGACAGAGCGAGGACAGTAAAGCGAACTTTGCAGTCTACAAAAAACCCTAAAGCAAAACCCACGCAAAGGGGCAAAAAAGACCCCCCATGCCGGACTAACGGCACGGCGGTACACCCTTTGCGTCTCAGAGCTTCCAGCAAAACAAAAGACAAGCTGGACAGAAAAAAGGCAACAAAATAGCAAAAAAGCACTTAGCTATACAGAGCAGCAGGTCACAGGAACAATCAGGAGAAGCTCAGATCCAACACTGGAACATTGACTAGGAGCAAGGATAGCAGCATCAGGTGGAGTTAAGTAACGAAGCAGCTAATGAGCTCACCAGAACACCTGAGGAAGGAAGCTCAGAAGCTGCAGTACCACTTGTGACCACAGGAGTGAATTCAGCCACAGAATTCACAACAGTTGGCGCTTTCAATATTTACCTGCTCCTCGTGGAGCCGCATATTCATGACTGTAATGAGCGGTACCATGTGACCGCTCAATACAGGAAGAAGATGCAGCGCTGGAAGAAGCCGGGACTGCAGGGACCATGCCAGCAGTAGGTAAGTACAACTAGACAGCCCCGCTCCCCCTCCCCTGCCGACCCCGGGTATGACTTGAGTATAAGCCGAGAGGGGGACTTTCAGCCCAAAAAAATGGGCTGAAAATCACGGCTTATACTCGAGTATATACGGTACTTATTTTCCACCATAATTTGCAAAATAAATCTTGCAAAATCAGACAAGGTGATTTTCTGGATTTGTTTTCTCGTTTTGACTCTCATAGTTGTGGTCTACCTATGATGTCAATTACAGGCCTCGCTCACCTTTTTAAGTGGGAGAACTTGAACAATTGGTGGCTGACTAAATACTTTTTTTCCCCCACTGTATAACTAAAATCTAGATTTTGTTTCTGTGCTAGACAAATAGTGTTGGTTCTGTGTTAGACAAATAGTGTTGGTTGACTACTACTTCATACTCATTGTTTGTGTTGTTGCGTACAAGTGACTTGGTCACACTGACTGCAGATTGAACATCATAGCTAATGAGACAGATTCCCTTTCAGACAGCCTCCCTACAAAATTAATGTATTACACGTCATGCATATGAGGATAGATGATGATAGATTTATTATTTAGTCCTTTATAAAAAGTATTTATAAATAGTCATCCTTAATAGACACATGTGAACGTGACCTAAGCATGGATGGTTATGTTTATATACAGAACTGGGATGTATATATTACCTCTCCAAGGCACCGGGCGTTGTTTGTCTATCTTTTTCCTGTTAGCTCTTATGTCTATCTTCGGCCATCTCATTGTACAAGTCATCCACCCCCCTCGTACTCCTGCGCCATCACTGAGTTCTGCACTCTGAGAAAACTGAAGACACCATGAAATATAAAGTTCCAGAGGATTTCCTGAATTCTGCACAGACAAGATGTTGAATAAGGACAATGCCGCTGTTTATAAGCATATTATGTTCACATCTTGTTTTTACCATACAGTCCAACATATTGTGAGTTTTTTTTACTACTTCCTGCAAAGAAAAGTTTACTGCTAATACAGCTGCAGATCAGCAACTTGACTTTCGATGGGGGCATATTTGGGCTGATTCAGACACCGAGGCCCTTATGGGAATGCTATCTCTGAATCCTCCATAGCTATATAGTGTATACTCTTGTTTCGTTAGATATGCAATTTCTTCAATATTGATTATTGGAGGCAACTCTTTTTAATGGCAAGATGTTTGAAGACAGCTAACATAGTTATTGCGAAGGGCAGAAGAGGAGAATACAAAATGTTTATGGTACAACTGAAGTTAGGACTCCTGTTGGTGGTTTGGGACCTCAGGAGTGAAGAGAAGGGCAGTATGGATCAATGGGTTCCCTTGGGTCAGTTGAAGGCTGGTAAGGGCAAATGGTGTTGATCACACTAGACATATTGCCAAGTGATTAATGCCTCCATTGACTGCTGATATCTAATGTGTATTGATATATAAAATATGCTTTTTTTATGTTATATAATTGGTGATATGATTAATTGAGATTTCATAAATTTGCTGCAGGCTTTTCAACCAAAACCTTGGAATATGTGCTTTTTTTAGGTTTAAAATGAAAAGTGTTTGGAGGAGAACTAAAACCCTGCAGTCATACAGTTGGGTCACTGCAACCTCCGATATGTGTCCTCATATAAATCTTCTCTAAGCATTTCACTGTTAATAGTGATCAAATGACCAGCAGGCATCAAAGGGGTTGTACAGTCATAACATATTGATAACTTATCCATAGGATAGGTCATCAATATCTGACACCAGTCACCTCTATTCATAAACTGTTTCAAGCTCCGGCAGTGGCCAGATGTAAACACTTTGTCACAGCAAAACACAGCTCCGTTTAATGGTAGTGGCCACAGCAAGGTACTGCAGAACAGGTCCTACTCAAAAGAATTATTGCACAGTATCGGACTTTGGCTGCTACACATTAAATGAAGCTTGCTTTGCGAATAAACAAAAAACTCAGGATGGTGCTTCAAAGATCTAGTGATTTCAACATTTGTGATACAGAGAAACATACTTTAAACATCAGATATTGGCAACAGGTATAGTGGATTGGGGGTCGACTGTACAGTGTTCCTCAAGGGCAGGCCTTAGGCTCTGCAGCTATCTCCTTGGGACTTGAGTGCACATGCATCAGTTGTCTTCCAAGCTATATGATGCATCTCCACCCAAGTTGGCATCAATTCTCAAGCAATCTGACAAACCTTTACTAGGGCAGTGGAGTAGTACTCCCCTTATTTGCTTCTCTTCTTGCCCCATCCATTTTCCTCTAGGGCAGCTCCCTCTTTAGAAAGTTTTCCTCTTAGACAGGTATACAGGTGACTTGTGAACCTAATTTTTTTTAGACTAAACTGCTATCCCTGCCATCTTTCTTTATTCAAAGTACACTTCTTCTCAACAGCTACAAGTCCTCTTCTGAGCAAATTATCTACAACTCTGAACTCTAACTGTGGCTGGGGCCTATGTTTAACTTTTACTTCTCCTACCACGAACTAAAATCTTCTAAATAAATTAATTAGTTTAATGTGACAAAAGGGTAACTGTTTTTTCAAGCAATTTTTCAGAATTAAGGTACCTTCACACTGACCAACTTCACAATGATATCGCTAGCGATCCGTGACGTTGCAGCGTCCCGGCTAGCGATATCGTTGAGTTTGACACGCCGCAGCGATCTGGATCCTGCTGTGATATCGCTGGTCGGAGCAGAAAGTCCAGAACTTTATTTCGTCGCTGGATCTCCCGCAGACATCGCTGAATCAGCGTGTGTGACGCCGATTCAGCGATGTCTTCACTGGTAACAAGGGTGAACATCGGGTTACTAAGCGCAGGGCCGCGCTTAGTAACCTGATGTTTACCCTGGTTACCAGTCTAAATGTAGAAAAAAAAAAACACTACCTACTTACATTCCGGTGTCTGTCGCGTCCCTCGGCGTTCTGCTTCCCTGCACTGTCAGCGCCGGCCAGCCGTAAAGCAGATTACAGTGGCTGGCCAGCCGTAAAGCAGATTACAGCGGTGACGTCACCGCTGTGCTTTACGGCCAGCCGGCGCTCACAGTCAGTGCAGGAAAGCACAGCACCGGGGGACAGACACCGGAATGTAAGTATGTAGTGTTTTTTTTTTTTACATTTACACTGGTAACCAGGGTAAACATCAGGTTACTAAGCGCGGCCCTGCGCTTAGTAACCCAATGTTTACCCTGGTTACCAGGGGACTTCACATAGTTGGTCGCTGGAGAGCTGTGTGACAGCTCTCCAGCGACCACACAGCGACGCTGCAGCGATCGGCATCATTGTCTAGATCGCTGCAGCGTCGCTAAATGTGACGATACCTTAACATTATTTCTGCCCACTAAACCAGTTTTGCCAGTTCTATCTCTGATTTGCAATCCAGTGTGAGCTGGAGGGAGGAGACTAGATGCAGTGATTTATCCTCTTCATTCATTTTTAGCACTGAGAGACAAGCAGCAGCATGGATAACATTATACAGCTGAGCAAAGCTGCAATGTAAATCAACATTGGTGTGAGGTAAATGACTTGTTAGATAGCTCACCATGATGGTTGTCTGCCTCTTTCTGTCTACTCTCCCTGCTCATCTGCTCTAAGGGGCTGTGTGACATAAAAGCACTGTTTCTACAGGCCCTCTTGTCTGACAAAGATGAATTTAAGATGTTTTTTTCCAAGTGGATGACAAGTCAAGTAGTCAAGTGGGAGAGGAAGAAATGACTAATAAGTGAAGATCACCCTCTTGCCTCCTGCATGTGACCATCCTAAAGGTTGCTTGCTGGAAAAAGGTGCCTGGTGACTCAGAAGGAAAGATAGGTGTCCCCCTTGAAGTTGCTGGTGATATCAGCCATGGCATGGAGCAGTTCGTCTATGAGAAGATGCTATACAAACTGCTCAGTGATGACCCTATAACCAACCTAAAAGTGAACTTTTTCCCCCAATTTTTAGTTGCTGCTTAAACTAATCTACAAAACTCTTCTTGTTGTGCTGAACATAATTTGTTTTTCCAATTCTACAATTAGAAAATATTTTTTACAAGGCTTACATGTTCTTGAGACTAATTGAAAAAAAACCAATTCGGAGTACAAGGCTGTCACTGGAGAAATATGTTGTTTTACTTGGTAGAGTAGCAGGTAGAAAAATAAAAGAAAGTTATATGTAATCTCCATATTTGTTATTTCTTCCACTGTAACCTCAGGACATAACTGTTGAAGGAACAAGCTACACCCTAGAGACAGATGGATGAAATTAATTACTAGAGGATAACATGCTGAATTACTCTACAGACCAGCTATGGCAATAGTCCAATTACAGGGTAGCTATGTACATGGGTGTTATAGCATGTGTATAGATATCGTGCACCTTAGAAATGTCGCACCTTTTATCCCCTTTTCATATAAAACTTGCCTGCCGAATGGAATTGGATTTAAAACAAAGACATCAAGATGTAATTAAAGTGTAGATTTTTCATTTTAATTTAAAGGGTTTTACAAAATTATCGCATTAAATGTCAAATATTTACAGACACTTTTTACGTTGCTGTTGAAATTTCACCAGTGTGAAAGTAGTTCGATAAATGACCATAATTATTAGTGATCTCCGAGTATTTGTAACTGCTCAGAGATTTAGTTTTCATCGCGGCAGCTGAATGATTTACAGCTACTAGCCAGCCTGAGTACATGTGGGGGTTGCCTGGTTGCTAGGGAATCCCCACCTGTAACCAAGCTGGCTAGTAGCCGCAAATCATTCAGCTGTGGCAAGGAAAACTAAATCTCTGAGCAGTCACAAATACTCGGAGACCGCCCGAGCGTGCTCAGGAAAACCCGAGCAACGAGTACACTCGCTCATCATTAATAATTATACATAATTGTACCACTGTCAGTGTAGTCTGTCCCAGGTGGAGAAGAGTTATGGCTCACATGATGAGGTGGATTCTCTGAGCCGTAGGTGTGGATGTGCAGCATGGTCAGATGTACTTTTTGCAGAGTTGGATACGATGGACTTCACATAGAGCAGCGCTGATCAACAGGGCTGTGTATGCTGGATGGGAAGTGGATCAATGTGAAATAGCAGAACTGGATTTGTTGAGGAGCACGTGAAACATCATAGAACATCGCTCATGGATTTGCTAATCGGCACCTTGCAACAGCAGAACTGGGTATGCGAACAGGCACATTGGAACAACAGATAAAAGTATGCGGATCGGCATTTTGAAATAACATTGTGGAGTATGCAGACAGACACCTTGGAATAGTAATGCTGAGTATAGAGGAAGGCTCCTTAGCCGAGGAACGACCGCGCTGAGTATTGCACCTTGAAACAGCAGTGCCAAAAAATGAAGACAGGTTTATTGCAAAAGCAGAACTGAGTAGTCAGACAAGCACCTTGGAACAGCAGAGCTGGGTATGCAGACAGGCACATTGGAAGTGCACATCCAACTATGCAGACAGGTATTTTGAAATAGCATCGTTGAGTATGCAGACCGAAACCATTGTAATCGCAGAATCAAGTGGGTGTAGCAGACCTTGGTTTGTCTGAAGGCTACTTGTGGCTATGCTGCAGAATAGCAGAGCTGGATATGATTGGAGGCTCACTATGACAGAGTAGAAGAGCTGGGAAAGTCGGAGGGCATGGCTTGCAAAAGTCCAGAAATGTGATAGCGGAGTGGATGACCATATTAGAGATATGTATCTAGTTACCAGTGAACAGGAGCAAATAGAGGAAGAGGATGGAGCCAGGACAGATAAGTAACAAGGAGACCAATCTATGTGCATGAGAATACTGCGGCTCGAAAGGGAGAAGAAGTATATGTCTTATTCCCACCAACAGGGTGAAGATTGCATGGTATAATGGTGAGGATTTACTAGAGCAGAGGATTGACTGACTGACTGTGAGGATTGTCATACCAGAGGAGTCTGAGTGCTGATCTTTGATTGTGAAGAGAAATGCCGCACCAAAGAACACTGGAAGAGACCTTTATGGACTAATACGCTATAACAGACTGAGTAGGACACAAGGGTGCCCAAATTGCAAGACAAGTCCTAATGAATTACTGCCAAGAAAGATGACTAACAGAAGGGAACATTGTGGGAAACACAGAGACTATTGCCGATTATGGAAGTGCTGCTAAAGAGAGTGCACAGCAGACTGCCGCGATGTAGACTGTTACAGAGTAAAGAACGAGTCACTGAGAAGTAATCATCAGGCCCTGGACACAGAATCTCATGTACAAGTATAGTGTTACAAGCATCAGTAAGTCCACTGTTGTTTGTACCAACAATCTTCTTCTGTTCAAGATCGCCTGTTGCCTCATGTAAGACTGACGAAACCATCACGCTCGTTGCCTTCTGTGAGACTCTTAAGCTGCCATGCACGAGATAGCATTCAGCCAAATACAAGATGTCCATCTCTACCGACTTCCCCAGAAGTCCACAGATGTGGTATATCCTGATGAAGGAGTCTGAGAACTTCGAAACGCGTTGAATAAAGCCACATCCTATATGACATACGTCTGGACTTTCCATTATTCAGCAGCGCAGAGTGAATCCACATCTACTTATGGGTTGAACTAGATGGACTCTTCCTTCAACCTTAATAACTATGTTAATATGTTACCCATTTTTTTCCTTCGAATTGAGGAAGTATGTAATGCATAAGGTATCCCAATGGTTTATCCAATGAGTTAAAAAGTTAAAAGCAAAAAAAATACATTTCTTCTTTCTTCTGAACATTGACACAATAAGATCATATTCTTATTAAGTTTAATAATGGTCTTACTATTCAAAAATAGAAATGTTGGTCAGAATGACAAAATTGTATTGTCTAAGGTGTAAAGGGAATCTGTCGCTAAGTTATTGACACCTAATCTGAGAGCAGGGTAAAGTAAAGACAGAGACGTAAAGACACAGGTTCCAGAGATGTGTCACTAACTGAGCTGGTTGTCATAGTTTTGATAAAATCACTATTTTGTCAGCAGGAGATCATCACCAGAGGATTAGTAAACCTCTATATGGAGACACTGGGGTCAATGGGTGCTCTCGTCCACTGGCCCAGTTGTCTTTAGAAAGACTGCATGGACCAAGGCTCATACTACTGAACACCTGCGCTCTCCCCGTGGGCAGAACATTACCCAGAGAACACAGAGTGAGGGTAAAACAGTGTGGCAATAATTTATTGAACCATCAACCCACAATAGCATACAGAAAAGTCCCAGCAAATACCCAAGATGGTGCAAATTACAAAGTCTCGCCCTTCCCCTGACTCGCAGGGATTAGAGCTGCTTCCAGTGCCGCATACCCCCACCTGTGGCTCCCCGATTTTGGCAGGCCCCCACAGCGAGGACGTAATGATAAGCTTAAGAAGCTAACCGAGACCAGCGAGGTAAGTGGCCAGGTGACCCGATTGTCCCAACCTGGATTCTTTAAGACTTCTCTGGGGTTTCAGTGATGGTCAATGAAGCAGTCCTGTGTTCTTCCAGCCAGGGCCGTAGTCCCCTAAGCTGAGATCCTGAAGAGTCACACGGACCAGAAGAAGAGAAGAAAAAGTCTCTCAGTTGATGGGCTCATAGGAATTGGCCAATTTATGTGCTAAGAACCTTCACTTTTGTAAGTAATTGTTAAAAAAATTTTTTACTTTTTATTACAGTTTACTCAGCAATTATAATAGATTTTGTGTCTGCATATATATTGGTCTCTACAAAATGCTGCTGCGTTCCTCCTTTTTGCAAGTTAATCTGTGATACTTGCAAAAGGGAGTGGTACTAGGTACTGACCATGCAAAGTGGCCAAACTTTTTCATCGTTCCATTTTCCTTTTTGTAATTTTAAAAATGGAAAAGATAGAAATAAATATACAGTATATATATTTTTGCCTAAATTTTACAAAGTAAATGTGTCATCTTTAACTTTAGGCCTTTTAGAGATCATTCCATCTTCAACTTACAACATGGTTCACAAAAACTGTAATTTTGACCAGGGGTGCCCAAACTTTTACATGCAACTGTAACATAGTATGTTCAAGGTGCTAGGCTTCTGTGGCTGCATCGCTGATCAAGTGATTTATTCTGTTTCCATTTTTGTACTTGGGCAGAAATTTTTCCCCAAAACCCTTTCACACCCCAAGCCTGTTTTCGCCTTTATGACCAGGCCCATTTAGCAATTCTGACCAGTGTCACTTTATGTGGTAATAACTCTTGAATGCTTCAATGGATCCCACTGATTCTGATATTGTTTTTGTGACATGTTGTACTTTACGGTAAAATTTGTATGATACGCGATTCTGTGATTGTTTTTACAGCGCCCCAGAGTCCTGGTCGTTGCAGTAATGTCGCTCTGCCACTAAGGGGAGTGATGTTATGTCTGATTGCACTAAAGGAGTTCACCTGACCAGGTATCACAAGCACACATTACACTTCACACTCCGGCCACTAGGGGGAGCAAAAGGCACTATGTATTAGGCCACTCCTCACACTGGTAAAACTGGGGGTCGGATAGGAAGTTAGAACAGAACGCAGCCTGGGAGAGCTCCAGGGAGGACCTGTCAGGGGTGGGTTCCTGACAGGGGCCTAGCAGAAAGGATAGAGAGTGACGGAACCGCGCCTGCACTACCTTGCGGCGGTATCCCAAGGAAGGACATGAAGAGAAGGATATTGTGGAAAAGTGAGAAACGAGATCAAAGCACAAAGGAGAGCCAGTAGGAGTCGTGCCCCGAGAACGGCAACATCCTACTGAGGCGCGTAGCCTGTGACCAGAACACCGAGGGAGTAACTGACTTCAAGCATTACTTCAAATACCGTAGAAAAGTTGATTATAGGTTGGCTGTCTACCATACATCACCTAAGAAGACATAGTGGGCAAGCGTGGAGAGGGGCATCTCTAGGGTCCCAGAATAGCTCAGAGCCTTCCCGTCAAACGGGTGCGTCCTATCCAGATAAACTTGGGAGACGGAGAGAGAGAGAGAGAGAGAGAACGAACACGAGAGTTGTGAGGACTATCCCGAATGCTCAGCAGGGAAGAACTACAACACACAGGCGCTACTGGTAGGCACTGATTTTCACATGCAAAGGGAACTCTGGATGTACCTTCGGACCGGCCGGTCTCAGACAGCCGTGTTAGCAGTGCTCTCGATTGAGGATCCCGAAGTCTTCAGTAAAAGGTAAAGAGACTGCAACCCTGTGTCCTCGTTATTAACTGCGCCTCACATCATCGCCACCTACACTACTGGGAAGCCCTGGGGACATACTTCACCTGTGGGAAGGTATACCATCTAGCTGCCATTCCATCACCCCAGCGGACCCCTAAGCAGCGTCGGTCACCCTGACTGAATACCACAGATGGCGTCACGAACCCTTGACAAACTCTCATCATCCCTTTCATTGGACGCCCCTTAGCAGGGTCACGGACCGGGTCCAGCCACCGTGACAACTCCAGCACCGAGACAGAGAGCACCGGTACCGAGAACCTGTGGCCCTGTGTCTGGGGGCGCTCCATTTTCTCATGACATGTTGTAGTTTATGATAGTGGTAAAAATTTGTTTGACGTGACTTTCACTTATTTGTGAAAATATTAGAAATTTAGAGAAAATGTAGAATTTTTTCTTAAATTTTCAAACTTTTATTTTTTTTGTGCCCAAGCCACTTTGTAGGTTAATGACCAGGCCTTAATTTTGAAGTCTCACCACTATCACTTTATGTGGTTATAACTCTGGAACGCTTCAATGGATCCCATTGATTCTCAGAGTGTTTGTTTTTTTGTGACATATTGTACTTTATGATAGTGGTAGAATTTCTTCAAAACATCTTGTGTTTATTTGTGAAAAAATGTAAATTTGGAAAAAAAATTGAAAATTTTCACAATTTTCAAACTTTTAACTTTTATGCCTCTGAGTCAGAGAGTTATGTCACACAAAATAGTTAATAAATAACATTTCCCACATGTCTACTTTATATCATCACAATTTTTGAAACATAATTTTTTTGCTAGGAAGTTATAAGGGTTAAAAGCTGACCAGCGATTTGTCATTTTTCCAACAAAATTTACAAAACCATTTTTTTTAGGAAACACCTCACATTTGAAGTTACTTTGGGGGCCTATATGACAGAAAATACCCAAAAGTGACACCATTCTAAAAACCACCCTTCAGGTGCTTCACAAGAACAGAAGCAATGTGGAAGGAAAAAATGAAAATTTACCTTTTTTTCACAAAAATTTTATTTCGGACACAATTTTTATATTTACTCAAGGGTAGGAGGAGAAAATGAACCACGATGTTCAATTTCTCCTGAATACACCGATACCCCATGTGTGGAGGAAGATCACTCTTTAAGCGCACGGTAGGGCTCGGAAGGAACTCAAAATTGGCTGGAATAGAGAGTGGACGCTATGTTGCATTTGGAGAGCCCCTAATGTGCCTAAATTCCCCACAAGTGACCCTATATTGGAAACTAGACCCTTAACCCCTTCATGACCATGGGATTTTTCATTTTTCTGTGTTCGTTTTTCACTCCCCTCCTTCCCAGAGCCATAACTTTTTTATTTTTCCGTCAATTTGGCCATGTGAGGGCTTATTTTTTGCGGGATGAGTTGTACTTTTGAACGACATCATTGGTTTTAGCATGTCGTGTACTAGAAAACGGGAAAAAAATTCCAAGTGCGGTGAAATTGCAAAAAAAGTGCAATCCCACACTTGTTTTTTGTTTGGCTTTTTTGCTAGGTTCACTAAATGCTAAAACTGACTTGACATTATGATTCTCCAGGTCAGTACGAGTTCGTAGACACCTAACATGACTAGGTTGTTTTTTAACTAAGTGGTGAAAAAAAATTCCAAACTTTGCTAAAAAAAAATAAAATTTCGCCATTTTCCGATACTCGTAGCGTCTCCATTTTTCGTGATCTGGGGTCGGTTCAGGGTTTATTTTTTGCGTTCCGAGATGATGTTTTTAATGATAGCATTTCGGTGCAGATACGTTCTTTTCATCGCCCGTTATTGCATTTTAATGCAATGTCACGGCGACCAAAAAAATGTAATTCTGGTGTTTCGAATTTTTTTCCCGCTACGCTGTTTAGCGATCAGGTTAATGCTTTTTTTTAATTGATAAATCGGGCGATTCTGAGCGCGGCGATACCAAATATGTGTAGATTTGATATTTTTTTAATTGATTTATTTTGATTGGGGCGAAAGGGGGGTGATTTAAACTTTTATTTATTTTTTTTTTTTTTAACATTTTTTTCAACTTTTTTTTTTTAACTTTTGCCATGCTTCAATAGCCTCCATGGGAGGCTAGAAGCAGGCACAACGCGATCGGCTCTGCTACATAGCAGCGATCTGCTGATCGCTGCTATGTAGCAGAAATGGAGGTATGCTGTGAGCGCCGACCACAGGGTGGCGCTCACAGCCACCGGTCATCAGTAACCATAGAGGTCTCTAGGACCTCTATGGTTACCATCCAGACGCATCGCCGACCCCCGATCGGCGATGACGTCATTTCCGGCCGCCCGGCCGGAAGCGGTAGTTAAATGCCGCTGTCTGCGTTTGACAGCGGCATTTAACTAGTTAATAGGTGTGGGCAGATCGCGATTCTGCCCGCGCCTATTACGGGCACATGTCAGCTGTTCAAAACAGCTGACATGTCCCGGCTTTGGTGCGGGCTCACCACGGAGCCCTGCATCAAAGCAGGGGATCTGACCTTGGACGTACTATCCCATCCAAGGTCAGATAGGGGTTAAAGGAACTCATCTAGATATGTTTTGAACACATTAAGCCCCATGTGCTTCCCAGAATTTCTAATGTTCTAATGTTAAACTAGAATCTTCATCTGTCTGAATCACCTATTTTAGAGATTTACATAGAAACCCTGGTGTAAGCGCTCAGCGTAGAGCGCAGGATAAATGTGAGCCTAGCCTTACTGCGATCTTTGTGAAGGAAAATGAAGAAATCAACAGCAGGTGGAGAATTGGTTTTACTTATTCTTACACCGTTCCTAGTGCTGTATAAATGATAAGACGACTTTATTCTTTGGGTAGTTGCGATTACAGCGATCCCAGCTTTAAATCTTTTTTTAAGTTTGGTTGCTGTCACACACACTAAAAGACGCTTTTTGTGCAAAAACTTTTGCATCCCCTTATATTGAGAGCTATAATTTTTCCATATTTCTGCGACATGCAAGGGCTTGTTTTTTGCAGGAGGAGTTGACGTTTTTATTGATACTATTTTCGGTTACATAACATTTTTTGATTGCCTTCTATTCCAATTTTTGGGAGGCGGAATGAGCAAAAACCATTCAGGAATTGTTTTTTGGGTGTTTTTTTTTGCCGTTCTGCATGTGGTAAAATTAATAAGGCATCTTTATTTTTCAGGTCAGTATGATGACGTTTTCAACTATACCATTTTATTTACATTCGCCTTTTTGATCGCCTTTCATTCCACTTTTTGTTTGGCAGTATGATGAAAAACCATAGTTTTTTTGTCTTGTTTTTCTTTAGAGGGTTAAACTGATAGGAATGGTGCAGGCACTGTGCCTGGCAGTGAGTGCCGTGTGTCAGCTGTCATGTCAGCTGACACAGCTGTGATCGCGCTCGCACAGCTCCTGTGCGTGCAAAATCACCAGGACATATCTATACGTTCAAGGTCGGGACGTCCTTACCAACCTGAACATATGGATAAGTCTAAGTTTGTGAAAGGGTTAAAAAGTTTTTTGCTTTTTTATCTAGACTAACCGTAAGATCCAAAAGTGGATCTTTGTCTTCTTTTAAAGGGAACCTGTGACCAGTTTTGGCTGATATAAGCTACAGCCATCACCTTTCAGGACTTATATACAGCGTTCTGTATATCAGCCCCAAACTCGACCTGTAAGAGAAGAAAAATAACTTTCATTATACGCGAATGCGTACTTCTCTGCCCTGTAGAGGGCAGAGAACTGCAGTGCGCAGATGCCGGGGGTTCTTTGACCTTTCTGGGTATTTGCGCAAAGCAATACTTTGCTCTGCCCTCAACAAGGCAGAGAATTACGCCTGCGCAGGAGCGTGATGCCAGGAAGCTGTGTGTTAGGGTTGGCGGAACGCACCGAATATATTTATTAGGAGAGATAGGTGCGTTCGCAACCCGGGATCCACCGTGCAGGAAAGAACCTGCTGCTAAGCAAGGAGGCGAAGCAAATTAGTACAAATGAACTCTGTTACTTCACAGAGCCCGTAGTAAAGAGAATGTTGTGCCCTGTTAAGCTCACAGAGAACACAGCTACGGTGTGGAGCCGACAGTGGTCATGCAGTCCAACCAACTTGCAGCTCCTCTCCAGTGGAGCCGGAATTCTAATGGCTATTAGCCAGCCCTGACTGCATATACACAAAACTCCTCGCCAGAGGTGCCAGCATTCTAGGGGCTTATTTCAGCCGGGTCCCTGACCACACACACGATCACACTGGCGCTTAGCTCGTACATATTTTATACTAGCGCATGGCCGTGCGGTCATGAAAACCTTTTATAGCTGCAGCAACTTCAGGACCTTTCCAGAAGGACCAATGGAAAGCAGCCACAGAACTTGATCAAGTACAGGACCTTCCTGGAGGACCAATGGAAGCTGCTGCAATGCCTGAGCGTGTGACCCTTGATCTCCACTGCACTGAGAGATCTTACCCTGGGCATGCTCAGTGTGTGCAAAGCAGGACTTAGTCCCAGAAAAGCCTGCTCGCCGCAGACCAGTGCAGGGTACAATAGCAGAGCCTGGAGAGTAACACTTTGCACAGTATCAGATTCAGTGAGACGCTGGGACCGACGTCTCCGCTGAGCAGGCTCCACTGCGGCCGATGCAGAATGGGAGACCACAGCAGACATAGTTCGAGATTCCCCCTGTGCAGCGGTGGGAACTCGACTCCTAACATTACCCTCCCTCCCAGGGTCCCCCCCTCCTTGAGCCTCGCTAAGCTCAAAAGCTGCAATGAGCAGCGGAGCCCGAATGTGCTCCACAGGCTCCCAGGTTCTGTCCTCCGGACCGTGACCCTTCCAGTCCACCAGATAATATTTCTTGCCACGTACCACCCTGCACCCCACGATAGCATTCACCTCAAACTCATCCGTGGATGAACCCGATGTTCCGGCAGATGACTCGGAAAACTGGGACAAATGAACGGGCTTTTAGGCTATGTGCACACTGTTGTGAATTCTGTGGCTGAGTTCACTTCTGTGGTCACAAGTGGTATTGCAGTCTCTGGGCTTCCTCCCTCAGGTGTTTTGGTGAGCTCGTTGGCTGCCTTGCTATTTAGCTCCACCTGAGTCTGTCTTCCTTGCTCCTTGTCAATGTTCCAGTGTTGGATCTGAGCTACTGCATCTTTCCTTGGGCCTGCTGCTCTGCTAGATAAGTGCTTCTAGTTTGTTTTCTGTTTTTTCTGTCCAGCTTGCTATTAACTTTTGCTGGAAGCTCTGAGAAGCAAAGGGGTGCACCGCCGTGCTGTTAGTTCGGCACGGTGGGTCTTTTTGCCCCTTTGCGTGGTTTTCGTTTTAGGGTTTTTTGTAGACTGCATAGTTCTCTTTGCTATCCTCGCTCTGTCTAGAATATCGGGCCTCACTTTGCTGAATCTATTTCATTCCTACGTTTGTCTTTTCATCTTGCTAACAGTCATTATATGTGGGGGGCTGCCTATTCCTTTGGGGTATTTCTCTGAGGTAAGTCAGGCTTGTATTTCTATCTTCAGGCTAGTCAGCTCCTCAGGCAGTGCCGAGTTGCATAGGTAGTTGTTAGGCGCAATCCACTGCTGCTTATAGTTGTGTGAGGATAGATCAGGTACTGCAGTCTACAGAGATTCCACGTCTCAGAGCTTGTCCTATTGTTTTTGGTTATTGCCAGATCTCTGTATGTGCGCTGATTACTGCACGCTGTGTTGCCTGATTGCCAGCCATAACAGTACAAGGAGCCGTCCAATGATTTCCAATAGAGGGAAAAAAGAAATCCTGACATCATTTTTTTTTCTTAGCTCTGTCTTCAGTCTTTTTTTTCCCCTAGACATTAGAGTGCTTCAGGACACAGCTGTGGACATGGATATTCAGGCTCTGTGCTCCTCAATGGATAATCTCGTTGTAAATGTACAAAAGATTCAAGATACTATTGATCAGAAATCGATGCTAGAACCAAGAATTCCGATTCCTGATTTGTTTTTTGGTGACAGAACTAAGTTCCTGAGCTTCAGAAATAATTGTAAGCTATTTTTGGCCTTGAAACCTCATTCTTCTGGTAATCCTATTCAACAGGTTTTGATTATTATTTCTTTTTTGCGCGGCGACCCACAGGACTGGGCGTTTTCTCTTGCACCAGGAGATTCTGCATTGAGTAATGTTGATGCATTTTTCCAGGCGCTGGGATTGCTTTACGATGAGCCTAATTCAGTGGATCAAGCTGAGAAAAATCTGCTGGCTTTATGCCAGGGTCAGGATGATGTAGAAGTATATTGTCAGAAATTTAGGAAATGGTCAGTACTCACTCTGTGGAATGAATCTGCACTAGCGGCTTTGTTCAGAAAGGGTCTCTCTGAAGCTCTTAAGGATGTAATGGTGGGATTTCCTATGCCTGCTGGTTTGAATGAGTCTATGTCCTTGGCCATTCAGATCGGTCGTCGCTTGCGCGAGCGTAAATCTGTGCACCATCTGGCGGTATTGTCTGAGAGTAAGCCTGAGCCTATGCAGTGCGACAGGACTATGACTAAAGTAGAACGGCACGAACACAGACGTCTGAACAGACTGTGTTTCTATTGTGGTGATTCTACTCATGCTATTTCTAATTGTCCTAAACGCACTAGGCGGTTCGATAGCTCTGCCGTTATTGGTACTGTACAGTCCAAATTCCTTTTGTCCATTACCTTAATGTGCTCTTTGTCATCATATTCTGTCATGGCGTTTGTGGATTCAGGCGCTGCCCTGAATCTGATGGATTTGGATTATGCTAAACGTTGTGGATTTTTCTTGGAGCCTTTGCGGTGTCCTATTCCGTTGAGAGGAATTGATGCTACACCTTTGGCCAAGAATAAGCCTCAGTACTGGGCCCAGCTGACCATGTGCATGGCTCCTGCACATCAGGAAGTTATTCGCTTTTTGGTACTGCATAATTTGCATGATGTGGTCGTGTTGGGGTTGCCATGGCTACAAACCCATAATCCAGTATTGGATTGGAACTCTATGTCGGTAACCAGCTGGGGTTGTCAGGGAGTACATGGTGATGTTCCATTTTTGTCTATTTCGTCATCCATTCCTTCTGACATCCCAGAGTTCTTGTCGGACTTTCAGGATGTATTTGAAGAGTCCAAGTCTGATGCCCTACCTCCGCATAGGAATTGTGATTGTGCTATCGATTTGATTCCTGGTAGTAAATTCCCTAAGGGTCGTTTATTTAATTTGTCCGTACCTGAACACACCGCTATGCGCAGTTATGTGAAGGAGTCCCTGGAGAAGGGACATATTCGCCCATCGTCGTCACCATTGGGAGCAGGGTTCTTTTTTGTAGCCAAGAAGGATGGTTCGCTAAGACCGTGTATTGATTACCGCCTTCTTAATAAGATCACTGTTAAGTTTCAGTATCCCTTGCCATTGATTTCTGACTCGTTTGCTCGGATTAAGGGGGCTAGTTGGTTTACTAAGATTGATCTTCGTGGTGCGTATAATCTGGTGAGAATCAGGCAGGGAGATGAATGGAAAACGGCATTTAATACGCCCGAGGGTCATTTTGAGTATCTGGTGATGCCGTTCGGACTTGCCAATGCTCCATCTGTTTTTCAGTCTTTTATGCATGACATTTTCCGTGAGTATCTGGATAAATTCTTGATTGTTTACTTGGATGACATTTTGATCTTCTCAGATGATTGGGAGTCTCATGTGAAGCAAGTCAGAATGGTTTTCCAGGTACTGCGTGCTAATTCCTTGTTCGTGAAGGGATCAAAGTGTCTCTTCGGTGTGCAGAAAGTTTCATTTTTGGGGTTCATCTTTTCCCCTTCTACTATCGAGATGGATCCGGTTAAGGTTCAGGCCATCCAGGATTGGACTCAGCCGACATCTCTAAAAAGTCTGCAGAAATTCCTGGGCTTTGCTAATTTTTATCGTCGCTTCATCTGTAATTTTTCTAGCATTGCCAGACCATTGACCGATTTGACCAAGAAGGGTGCTGATTTGGTTAATTGGTCTTCTGCTGCCGTGGAAGCTTTTCAGGAGTTGAAGCGTCGTTTTTGCTGTGCCCCTGTGTTGTGTCAACCTGATGTTTCTCTTCCGTTCCAGGTCGAGGTTGATGCTTCTGAGATTGGTGCAGGGGCGGTTTTGTCACAGAGAGGTTCTGGTTGCTCAGTGTTCAAACCATGTGCTTTCTTTTCCAGGAAATTTTCTGCTGCTGAGCGTAATTATGATGTGGGCAACCGAGAGTTGCTGGCCATGAAGTGGGCATTCGAGGAGTGTCGTCATTGGCTTGAGGGTGCTAAGCATCGCGTGGTGGTTTTGACTGATCATAAGAACCTTACTTATCTTGAGTCTGCCAAGCGCTTGAATCCTAGACAGGCCCGTTGGTCGTTATTTTTTGCTCGTTTTGATTTTGTGATTTCATACCTTCCGGGCTCTAAAAATGTGAAGGCGGATGCTCTGTCTAGGAGTTTTGTGCCCGACTCTCCGGGGTTATCTGAGCCGGCGAGTATCCTCAAGGAAGGAGTCATTGTGTCTGCCATCTCCCCTGATTTGCGGAGAGTGTTGCAGAAATTTCAGGCTAATAAACCTGATCGTTGTCCGGCCGAGAAACTGTTCGTCCCTGATAGGTGGACTAGTAAAGTTATCTCTGAACTTCATTGTTCGGTGCTGGCCGGTCATCCAGGAATCTTTGGTACCAGGGAGTTGGTTGCTAGATCCTTCTGGTGGCCATCTCTGTCACGGGATGTGCGTGCTTTTGTGCAGTCCTGTGGAATTTGTGCTAGGGCTAAGCCCTGCTGTTCACGTGCCAGTGGGTTGCTTTTGCCCTTGCCGTTCCCGAAGAGGCCTTGGACACATATTTCGATGGATTTCATTTCTGACCTTCCCGTTTCTCAAAAAATGTCGGTCATTTGGGTGGTCTGTGATCGCTTTTCTAAAATGGTCCATCTGGTGCCCTTGGTTAAATTGCCTTCCTCCTCTGATTTGGTGCCTTTGTTCTTCCAGCATGTGGTTCGTTTACATGGCATTCCTGAGAATATTGTTTCTGACAGAGGTTCCCAGTTTGTCTCGAGGTTCTGGCGAGCCTTTTGTGGTAGGATGGGCATTGACCTATCTTTTTCCTCGGCATTCCATCCTCAGACTAATGGCCAGACCGAACGAACCAATCAGACCTTGGAAACATATCTGAGATGTTTTGTTTCCGCTGACCAGGATGATTGGGTGTCATTTTTGCCGTTGGCTGAGTTCGCCCTTAATAATCGGGCCAGCTCGGCTACCTTGGTCTCTCCATTTTTCTGCAATTCTGGGTTCCATCCTCGTTTCTCTTCAGGACAGGTTGAGTCTTCGGACTGTCCTGGTGTGGATTATGTGGTGGACAGGTTGCAGCAGATCTGGACTCAGGTAGTGGACAATTTGACCTTGTCCCAGGAGAAGGCTCAGCTTTTCGCTAATCGCAGACGCCGTGTGGGACCCCGACTTCGTGTTGGGGATCTGGTTTGGTTATCTTCTCGTCATATTCCTATGAAGGTTTCCTCTCCTAAATTTAAACCTCGTTTTATTGGTCCGTATAGGATTTCTGAGATTCTCAATCCGGTGTCTTTTCGTCTGACCCTCCCAGACTCCTTTTCCATACATAATGTATTCCATAGGTCGTTGTTGAGGAGATACGTGGCACCTATGGTTCCATCTGTGGAGCCTCCTGCCCCTGTTTTGGTGGAGGGGGAATTGGAGTATATTGTGGAGAAGATTTTGGATTCTCGTGTCTCTAGACGGAAACTCCAGTATCTGGTGAAATGGAAGGGTTATGCTCAGGAAGATAATTCCTGGGTTTTTGCCTCTGATGTCCATGCCCCAGATCTTGTTCGTGCCTTTCATGTGGCTCATCCTGGTCGGCCTGGGGGTTCTGGTGAGGGTTCGGTGACCCCTCCTCAAGGGGGGGGTACTGTTGTGAATTCTGTGGCTGAGTTCACTTCTGTGGTCACAAGTGGTATTGCAGTCTCTGGGCTTCCTCCCTCAGGTGTTTTGGTGAGCTCGTTGGCTGCCTTGCTATTTAGCTCCACCTGAGTCTGTCTTCCTTGCTCCTTGTCAATGTTCCAGTGTTGGATCTGAGCTACTGCATCTTTCCTTGGGCCTGCTGCTCTGCTAGATAAGTGCTTCTAGTTTGTTTTCTGTTTTTTCTGTCCAGCTTGCTATTAACTTTTGCTGGAAGCTCTGAGAAGCAAAGGGGTGCACCGCCGTGCTGTTAGTTCGGCACGGTGGGTCTTTTTGCCCCTTTGCGTGGTTTTCGTTTTAGGGTTTTTTGTAGACTGCATAGTTCTCTTTGCTATCCTCGCTCTGTCTAGAATATCGGGCCTCACTTTGCTGAATCTATTTCATTCCTACGTTTGTCTTTTCATCTTGCTAACAGTCATTATATGTGGGGGGCTGCCTATTCCTTTGGGGTATTTCTCTGAGGTAAGTCAGGCTTGTATTTCTATCTTCAGGCTAGTCAGCTCCTCAGGCAGTGCCGAGTTGCATAGGTAGTTGTTAGGCGCAATCCACTGCTGCTTATAGTTGTGTGAGGATAGATCAGGTACTGCAGTCTACAGAGATTCCATGTCTCAGAGCTTGTCCTATTGTTTTTGGTTATTGCCAGATCTCTGTATGTGCGCTGATTACTGCACGCTGTGTTGCCTGATTGCCAGCCATAACAGCACACGTAGGAAATATGGTGCAGAATTTTCTGCACTAAATCTGCATCTCTTGGCAGAATCCGGTGCGTTTTTTATGCATTTTTATGCGTTTTTTGTGCAGTTTTTGTGCAGATTTTACCACTGTGGACTTCTATTAATGGAGGGGTGCAGAAACGCTGCAGAACTACACAAAAAAAGTGACATGCACTTCTTTGAAATCTGCAGCGTTTCTGCGCAGATTTTTCTGCACCATGTGCACAGCTTTTTTTTCACATTGATTTACATTGTACTGTAAATCACAGTGCAGATCTGCAGCGTTTCTGCTGCAGAAAAAAACGTTGCAGATCTGCACTAATTCTGCACTAAATCTGCATCGTGTGCACATACCCTAAGAGAGAAACGTGAAAAGTGTCAGTGATACCCAGGCATGGAGGAATAGCCAAATGGTAGACCACAGGGTTGACCTGTTCCAGAACCTTGAACAGGCCAATGTAGCGAGGCGCAAACTTAGTGGACTCAACTCGCAGCCTGATGTTACGGGCGGAGAGCCACACTAAGTCACCAGGAGCAAAGGTCAGAGCGGGGCGCCGGTGTGTATCAGCAGAAACACTCATTCTCTCCTTGGAGGCCCGGATGGCATCCTGTGTGCGGTCCCAAATGTCACGTGCCTCCATCGCCCAGTCTGCCACCCTAGAATCGGTGGATGACACAGGCATGGGCACAGGGACACGCGGATGCTGGCCGTAATTAAGGAGAAAAGGAGTCTGCCCAATGGAATCGGCTACGGCGTTGTTCAAGGCAAATTCCGCCCAAGGTACCAAAGATGCCCAGTCATCCTGCCTATCAGAGACAAAATGTCGCAAGTATGTCACCAGAGTCTGGTTGGTCCTCTCTACCAACCCATTCGTCTCGGTATGATATGCAGAAGAGAGATTCAACTCTATGCTGAGTAAATGGCAGAGCTCTCTCCAAAACCAAGACGCGAACTGGGGACCCCGGTCGCTGACAATTTTATCAGGCATTCCATGTAAACGGAAAATATGCTTTATGAATAACGCCGCCAAGGCCCGTGCAGAAGGTAACCATGGAAGCGGCACCAAGTGCATCATCTTAGAGAAATGATCGGTGACAACCCAGATAGTGGTGCAGCTACGAGACTTGGGTAAGCCCACCACGAAGTCCATCCCGACTATTTCCCAGGGTCTGTCTGCCACCGGCAGGGGGTAAAGCAACCCAGCAGGCTGTTGCCGAGGAGACCGATTCTGGGCGCAGGAAACGCACACCTGAATATAGTCCCCGATGTCATGGGCCATATGCGGCCACCAGTACGTTCTCGCCAAAAGCTCAGATGTTCTTTTGGTCCCAATATGCCCACCCACTCTGGATGAGTGAGCCCAAGAGAGAACCTCCAGTCACAAATTCGCTGGCACGAAAGTCTTGCCCGGGGGCACACACTCTAGTGAAACCGGAGCTACAGTTCTCAGGCTCTCAGAAGGGACAATAAGCCGAGACTCCTCCTCCTCCTCCTCAGATGACACTACGGAGCGTGAGAGAGCGACGGCATGAATGTTCTTCTCCCCGAAGAGAGAATGAAGAGTTAAATGAAACCGGGAGAAGAACAGGGACCATCTAGCCTGGCGAGAATTCAGCTGCTGGGCCGTTTGTAGATATATCAAGTTCTTGTGGTCAGTGAAAACCTAGAAGGAAAAGCGAGCTCCCTCCAAGAGGTGTCTCCACTCTGAGAAAGCCAACTTCATGGCTAGCAACTCCCTGTCCCTGATGGAATAATTCCTCTCCACCGGTGTGAAGGTCTTGGAGAAGAAGCAAGGATGCTTTCGACCTTGAGCATCCTTTTGGAAAAGGACTGCTCCAGCACCAACGGGTGAGGCATCCACCTCCATGATAAATGGCTTATCTACATCGGGGCGATGTAGAATGGGAGTGCTAGCGAAGTGTGACTTAATTGAGAGGAAGGCCTTGGAGACATCCTCCGACCACAACTTGGGATTTGCTCCCTTCTTGGTGAGGGCAACCAAGGGAGCTACCAAAGTTGAGAAGTGTGGGATGAACTGGCGATAATAATTAATGAACCCCATAAAGCGCTGCACCGCTTTAAGTGAATGAGGTTCGTGCCACTCCATCACAGCCTGTAGCTAGGCAGGATCCGTAGCCAAACCCTGGGCAGAGATGATATAACCAAGGAAAGGCAAGGACTCCTGCTCAAACAGACACTTCTCCAACTTGGCGTAGAGGTAGTTTGACCGTAAAAGGTCGAAGACTTTGCGAACATCTCTCCGATGGGAGTCAATATCTGGAGAGTAGATGAGAATATCATCTAGATAGACCATGACTGAGGTGGTGAGCATATCCCGGAAGATGTCATTCACAAAGTCTTGGAAAACAGCTGTGGCATTACAGAGCCCGAAAGGCATCACCAGATATTCATAGTGCCCATCCCTGGTGTTAAAAGCTGTCTTCCATTTGTCCCCCTCACGGATGCGAATCAGGTTTTAAGCACCCGCAGATCTAATTTAGTAAATACCCTTGCTCCCTGTAGCCTATCAAAAAGCTCAGATATCAGGGGTAGTGGATACTTGTTCTTAACAGTGATGGCGTTAAGACCCCTGTAGTCTATGCATGGACGTAAGTCTCCACTCTTCTTCTGCACGAAGAACCCAGCCCCTGCAGGTGACACTGACTTCCTAATGAATCATCTTGCCAGATTCTCTTGGATGTACTGAGACATTGCCTCCGTCTCCGGGAGAGATAATGGATAGACTCGACCCCGGGGAGGCTCAGCACCAGGCAAGAGGTCAATAGGACAGTCATAGGGGCGGTGAGGCGGAAGGGTCTCCGCAGCCCTTTTGGAGAACACGTCCGTATAGGACCAATAGTGCTTGGGGAGAGAGGAAAGATCTGCGGGTACCTCTGTTGCAGCAACCTGAATGCACTCCCTCTGACATCTACCCTCACAGGATTTACTCCATCCCAAAATTCTCCCTGAGGACCACTCTATATGAGAATGATAGCGTAGCCATGGTATCCGCAACAGGACCTCATCAATTCCCTTAGGAATGACTAATAGAGAGATAATCTCCTGATGTGATGGAGACACAGAAAGAGTGAAAGGAATGGTTTGGTGGGTAATCTGTGAGTGAGGGTAGTGTCGACCCATTTACTACTCGAACGGTTACTGGTTTGGCGAGCATCACCAGGGGTATTACGTGTCGCTGGGCGAAAGCAGATGACATGAAATTACCCTCCACCCCAGAGTCCACACATAGCTCTACCATAAGAGTGGATGGGCCTATGATAATTGTCCCCTTGAAGGACAACTTAGAGGCAAACATCGCCGTGTCTAGTGTACCTCCTCCAACTGCCACTAGACTCTGACATCTACCCGACCGCTGAGGACACTTGGAGGCAAGATGTCCTGACTGCCGGCAAACATGACAGACCTTAAGTGCACGAGCGGGACGGGACTTGGACCCCGCTTGTGACACCTCTATGGCCTCATGTGACTCGGACGCCTGGACCGGAGATTCCAAAGGTCTGGCGAAGGTGGGAGCCAGTCGAAACCTCTGCCTACACTTGGCTCGCTCTAACCTTCGCTCGTGAAAACGATGGTCTATGCGAGTTGATACAGCTATGAGCTCCTCCAGTGTGGCGGGAATCTCCCTAGTGGCCAAAGTGTCCATCACATGGTCAGCCAGCCCCCTCCAACATACAGGAATGAGGGTTTTATCTGGCCACTCCAACTCAGACGCTAATGTCCGGAAGTGGACGGTAAAATGGCTGACCATGGTCGAACCCTGAGTCAAAGCCAGCAGTTGGAGCACCGTATCATGGGTGACTAGAGGGCCTACAAAGACCTGTTTCAGAGTGTCCAGAAACCGAGGAACACTCCGCACCACATGATCGTTGCGCTCCCACAGCGGCGTAGCCCACTCCAAAGCTCTGTCTGACAGGAGAGAGATTATGAATCCCACCTTTGCCAGCTCTATGGGAAAACGTGCAGCCAGGAGCTCGAGATGTATACCACACTGGCTCACGAAACCCCTACAGGACTTACTGTCCCCAGAGTATTTTTCAGGCAACGGGAGGTGAGATAAGGTCGGAACAGAGGTGGCAGTGGGTAAAGATGCAGCCACGCTAGCAGCCTGAACAGCTATTGCGGTAACATCCACCACCGAAGTTGCACACTCGAGAGACGCCAACTGGCCCTCCAGCAGCTGGATGTACCCCTGCAATCGCTGTTCATCCGCCATTACTTAGCCAGATCCTGGCGCTAGTATACTGTTAGGGTTGGCGGAATGCACCGAATATATTTATTAGGAGAGATAGGTGCGTTCGCAACCCGGGATCCACCGTGCAGGAAAGAACCTGCTGCTAAGCATGGCGGCGAAGCAAATGAGTACAAACGAACTCTGTTACTTCACAGAGCCCGTAGTAAAGAGAATGCTGTGCCCTGTTAAGCTCACAGGGAACACAGCTACTGTGTGGAGCCGACAGTGGTTATGCAGTCCAACCAACACGCAGCTCCTCTACGGTGGAGCCGGAATTCTAATGGCTATTAGCCAGCCCTGAATTCACACATAAACTCCTCGCCGGAGGTGCCAGAATTCTAGGGGCTTATTTCAGCCGGGTCCCTGACTGCATATACACAAAACTCCTCGCCGGAGGTGCCAGCATTCTAGGGGCTTATTTCAGCCGGGTCCCTGACCACACACACGACCACACTAGTGCTTAGCTCGTACATATTTGATACTAGCGCATGGCCGTGCGGTCATGAAAACCTTTAATAGCTGCAGCAACTTCAGAACCTTCCCAGAAGGACCAATGGAAAGCTGCCACAGAACTTGATCAGGTACAGGACCTTCCTGGAGGACAAATGGAAGTTGCTGCAGTGCCTGAGCACGTGACCCCTGATCTCCACTGAGAGATCTTAACCTGGGCATGCTCAGTGTGTGCAAAGCAGGACTTAGTCCCAGAAAAGCCTGCTCGCCGCAGACCAGTGCAGGGTACAATAGCAGAGCCTAGAGAGGCAGCAGTAACCCTTTGCACAGTATCAGATTCAGTGAGACGCTGGGACCGACATCTCTGCTGAGCAGGCTCCACTGCGGCCGATGCAGGATGGGAGACCGCAGCAGACATGGTTCAAGATTCCCCCTGTGCAGCGGTGGGAACTTGACTCCTAACACTGTGTGGATGACACAGGGACGCGTCATCCACACGAAGCAAGCAGGAGAGCGGCAATCATAAGATGGGAGGCGCAAGACCAAGAAGAGTGACACCCTTTGGACCAGACCGCCCCACAGGTGAATATAATAAAAGTTATTTTTCTTCTCTTACACGTCGGGTTGGGGGTAGATATACAGCATTATAGAATGCTGTATATCAGCCCTGAAAGGTGATGGCTGTAACTTATATTGGCCAAAATTGGTGACAGGTTCACCTTAAGCCAAGTATGTTAAGTGTATCTGTATAGGTGTCTGTACAATTTAAATATATGTTGTTCAAAGGCTTCTTCAGTGAAAAGGTGTTTTACCTGATTCCCCAGCACAAATGCATGCTCATTTAGATGGAACATGCATGAGTTTTCAAGAGAAAACAGCTGCCAGACACTGCTTGTCATTGGCTTTTCTCCTGAGAAAACAAAAGAATTCAGAGTTGTAATTAAACATGCCCAAATCTTCTCTTCCCCAATGTCATCGTTTGGGGGAGCAGACTGACTTTGCTTTAATATGTCTTTATGAACCTCCAAGACTTTGCACCATCAAATGTGCAATAGGGAGAGTATTTAAAAGGGCGGGGTAAGGGGTATCATGTATCTTAGTCTTTCCAGTATAGTCCTGGTTAATTAGTAATACTAATAATAGATGCAGAGTATATGTGTATATGTAAATATATTTTTCCATTCAATCAACATGCAACTATTTAATTATCCCAACAATGCACATTTCTTAATTCGTGATTTATGATGTAAAAATATTTTATACTGGTGTAAAAGAAATATTTCAGATTTGTGCAAGCGCTGGATGTTGCAATGTGTTACTAGATGGTTTATAAACAATTTAGGCATTCCAAGAATCATCTTAATGAAATGTTATCTCTGCCGTAACCATGTAGCACCTCTCCCCACAGATGCCATTCATATTCCTCAATCTGTTATGTAGATCTTTTATCCCAGCAACCTCTGTTATTCTATTCTCCCACACAAACACAGAGCGAGCTTCCTCTGCAACGTATGTCTACAACTAGGACCCTGCTACTCAGGAAATTTCTAGACATCAAAGGCATCTGTGGGGTTCCACATCCTCTAGACCTAAACCCTGTGGATGGACACAGTGCAAATAGTGAGGCCGAGGGATTGACAACCTTTGTCAACTCAGCTGTGTCTGAATGACATGACCTAAGAAATCTCAACCAAAAAAATGGCATCCGAACTTCCATTGGAGGAATAGTTGTTCCCTTGGAAAGCCCACTATGGTGAAGAAGATTTAAAGAATTCTGAAAGTATGAACAATTCTGCTACAAGTTATACTGAACAAATCTCGCTTGCTGACCGAAAAAAAGTCATGCATTTATCATATATCTATTTTGTTTTTTTTTATTGAATTAGATTTTTATCACAATTATGAGTTAAAAATGTTGGTTCACTAAATAAATGTTTCTGTTTTTGGAAGATTTGTCAGTCTAAGATTCATAGCAGACAGAAGTGTGATTTACTACCATCTTTGAGCAATCCGCACTGGACAGGCAGTATGGGGGGAGGGGCAGTTCAGAAGAGGTGACACTACTATGAGAGTAGGAAAGCTGATAGAAGGGTAATGTGACCCAGCTAAACTCAACTGTGCTGCTCCTCCACCCATATGGACTGCTGGGACGTTATCTGAAATGTATTAGCGCCCTCATACACATTAGACTATAGTTGGCTGAACCAATGAGTTCAGCCAATGGTTTAATGTGTATGGGGGCGTCTAACGGTCGTGACAGATGTCTGAACAATCCATGGGTTCAGACATCAGGAGGCAGTTGGCAGCCACATGTCCGGACCCTTAGCACTGCCAACACTTGATCGCTGGGCATGAATATACCTTGGGGTCGCTTTAGGGGAAACAAGACTTTTGTCACCTTCACTTCGGGTTCGGGTTCCACCCTCATCCTGGGCTTGGTCCTGGTTAGCCCCAACAGAGTTTTGTGGGCTTTTCCCCTGCTCCTGGGCTGGTGAGGCCCAACGTGATAGCCGAAGTGGAGCAGTGTCCCGCACAAAGTCCTGAGTGGCTGTATACCACTCAACCAGTCTTACCAGCTGATCCAGAGTGCCCAGGTCTCCTAGTCCCACCCAACGCTGTATGGCTGCTGGCAGAGCTCTCACCAGCCGGACGACAACCACCCTCTCTACCATTTGGAGTGGGGTTAAGGTCTCAGGATGGAGCCATATTATTACCAGTAGCAGTAAGTCACATGCCTGAGACCTGGCAGGACGAGACTCCACAAAGGACCACTGGTACACCCGATGAGCCCGCACATATGTATTAACCCCCAGTCTGGCAAGGATCTCACCTCTCAGCTCCTCATAGTCCAGTGCATCATCCCGACTGAGGTCCAGGTAGGCCTTCTGGGCATCTCCCATCAGGAAGGGGTCCACCACTTCAGCCCACTGGGTCACTGGCAAGCTCCATACAGTGCGTTCGAATATGGTGAGGAAGGTCTCCATGTTGTCCTCAGGACTCATCTTCCTCAGTGCCAACCGGACCTTTTACCGGGCCTCCGAACAGAACGTCGTCGCTGGTGTGGATGTCCCTCACAGAGCCACGATCTGCTGCATCAACAGGTGATTTGTCTGCTGCTCCTGGTGCTGCTGCTACCATTGCTGAGTAAGGACCAACTGCTTCAAAAGCTCCTCCATTTTGTCAGCAGGCTTGGGCTTCAGTGTCGCAGGTCTAATCACTGACATGCAGCACGCTTTGTGGTATGCCTCAGTTCACACTGCCCCCATTGTCCAACATATGTGGTGCCATGGTATCCACAGTGCAGTGATGAGGCAGTGACCCAGCAAAGTTCAAAGCAAAATATGTTTTAATGTCCAACTCACAGAAATGCACAGTCCATCTCCAAAACTTGTTGCCGTGGGTGACTGCAAAGCCATGTATGCTGTGGGTGCCAGGCCTTTCAACTCCCTTGGCCTTTTGCTCTGCTTGACTGTGTTGCCTCACACAGGTGGAGCTCTGCAAAGCCTTCTGCTCTGCACACTTGTAAAGACCAAACTGACACACCCAACCCTCTGCTTCAGGAGTTTTTACAAGGAACCTGTGGCAGTAGGCCACATGGAAACCCGACCAGGGAAGAAACAGACTGCTCCACTACCATCCTGTAGTCCGTTTCAAAATTAAAAGCCCAGAGCAGGTTTTCTTAAATCTGCTTGGACAAATAGCTTTCCATAGACCAAACCTCACTTTTATTTTGCATCGCAATCACAGCTATGCCTGTAACTGCAATGCACTCCCATGGCCTTAATACGCTTCTGTGTGCATCCTCTGGGGGGACACACAGCGACCTTCACATGTGACACCGGTCACTGCCTCACACATTGTACCATTTAAAGATAATCATTCTCCTTAATCTAAGCTTCTTGAAATGTGTTACCAAGGTAACTTTGGGGAAGTAGAAAAGTGGATGAGCTCACCGTTGAAGGCATCCACCATCGCATACATTTCGAAGTTCCAACAAGCCCCTCGGCCTGGACAAATGAGTCCAATATAACAAAGAAAAAACTGGCGTCTCTGGTAAAATCTTGGTAGCTTTATTACATTTCCATTAAAATCAGGTCACAAAGAAGACAATGTTCTGGTAGAAGTCAAGATTTTACCGGAAGTGCCATATTTTTCTTTGTTATATTTGAATCTTTGGGGAAGTACTGGTTCATCTTTTAGAGACCAGTTGATTTTGGAGACTTATTTACAATAATTCACGAGAGAAAAATATCCGACTTTTTACGCTATTTTACACCAAATCATGTAATCTGATAGGTCTCTATGACAAGACGTGGTTTTAGGGCACTCTTAAAATTGTAGATACTGTGATTGACTCTCTTGCAAAAGTTCCCTTGGAGAAGTTTCTCCCTAGTGGAGAAGTACGTGAGATCCTCCACTGGCAGGGAAACCTCCGGCAGCCAGGAGACGTCCTGATGACTGTGGACTGGAACTGTGCACAGACTTACTTAAAAGGGTTACTAGCAAGTCTTAGATCAATACCAAGCCCTAGGTGAGTGTCTTGGGAGGCCTTATATAGTCCTAGGAAATAGAACAACTGAGAGCATACCATGCTACTTGTAAAGCCTGACGTGCAGCACAACAAAATCTAACGGATCGGGGAATGTGCATAACAGCTTCTTAATGGGTGGAACATTGACTTGAAGGGTAACTACTTTTATCATGTGGCACTTGAGAAAGTTTCCTTTCGTTCTGCAAGAAAACCAAATTGTCAAGTGCGACAGACAAGAAGTAGTTACTCTGTAAGTCAATGTTTCACCCTCTAAGAAGTCTAGCGACATGACCAGGGACACATACTTGTAGGGTAGATACGTCTCCAAGGAAGCATTTACCAGATAGATTGGCTCTCTAACAAAGTGGGAGATAGATGCCACAGTATCTACAATTTTAAACACTTCTTGCCCTTAACCCCTCTGTGACCTTGGACGTACTATCCCGTCGAGGTGCCCTGGGCCTATCTGACCCTTGACGGGATAGTACGTCCTGCCCTTTAATGCGATACCGCGACTTAAGTCGCGGTGATCGCATTAAAATTCCGACGCCATCTCACCTGGCGGGAGATGGCCTCGGCATCCAGGGCATTGTCGCCGCCCACCCGCCCTCTCGATCGCTGTGATTGGCTGTTCAATTCTGAACAGCCAATCACAGCCATTCTCATTGTTTCAGCCAATCGGAGCGGCTGAAACAATGAGGTCACAGGCTAGGATCGAGTACCGATGTACTCGATCCTAGGTCCGGTGCCTGGCAACGCCAGGCACCGGCAAGAACACCCCGGATTGGCGCGATCGCCGATCGCATCGATCGCGCCAATCGCAGGGCACCGCGCGGTATTACCGCGCTGTGCCCTGCCGGAACCTGCGTGGATCGGTGCTCTAATAGCACCGATCCTAGGATAGGACACAGTGCAGGCCCAGCAGGGTCTGCAGGAGCCGATTGGCGCGATCGATGTCATCGTCGATCGCGCCAATCACAGGGCGCAGCGGCGATCACGCTGTGACCGCTCTGTGCCCTGCAGGTGACCTGGCTGTGACCTGCCTAGGATGGCGCGAACAGATCCGATCCTAGGCAGGTCACAGCCAGGTCACCAGGAAAGCTCTGATTGGTGGGATCGATGTTATGGTCGATCCCACCAATGACAGGTCACAGCAGCAGCATGACCGCTCTGTGACCTGTCTGTGTCACCTGCCTGACCTGTGTATGACCGCTCTGCAGGGTCCTCATTCTAGCTGAGGATTCCTACAGAGCGGTCATACTGCTGGATCTCCCTGCTGGATTTTGTGCCTGGATCTCCCTGCCGTGCTGGGTATTGTGGTGCCACAGCAGCCTGTAGCACCACAATCCCTGCTAAAGAAAGAAGACAACTAAACGTAAGTTTTATCCCTGATCCCTGCCCAATCCCTGTTCATCCACCCCAATCCCCGTTCATCCACCCCAATCCCCGTTCATCCACCCCAATCCCCCCTTCCCCCTCTTTTTACCCCCTCCACCCCCATTTGTGCCGCCTCCGTGCGCACATTTAGTAGCCGCCGAGCGTTGATTGGTGACGCAGTTCACCGATCAACGCTCGCGCTCGCTTTTTTTCCCTCGCCCCCGTTGCGCCAACTCCGTACACACATTCCGCAGCCGCCAAAGTTTGATAAGTGACGCAGTTCACTTATCAGAGTTTGTGCCTGCCGTTTTCCTTTTTTTTTTTTCACCCCCCTTTTGCGCCACCTGACTACAACCGTACGTTTTGATCACTGATCCCTGCCCAATCCCCACTTCCACCCCCATCTCCCTTCCCCCTCTTTTTACCCCCCTTTGCACCTCCTTCCGTGCGCCCATTTAACAGCCGCCGAACGTTGATTGGTGACGCAGTTCACCGATCAACGCTCGCGCTCGCTTTTTTTCCCTCACCCCCGTTGCGCCAACTCCGTACACACATTCCGCAGCCGCCAAAGTTTGATAAGTGACGCAGTTCACTTATCAGAGTTTGTGCCTGCCGTTTTCCTTTTTTTTTTTTTCACCCCCCTTTTGCGCCACCTGACTACAACCGTACGTTTTGATCACTGATCCCTGCCCAATCCCCACTTCCACCCCCATCTCCCTTCCCCCTCTTTTTACCCCCCTTTGCACCTCCTTCCGTGCGCCCATTTAACAGCCGCCGAACGTTGATTGGTGACGCAGTTCACCGATCAACGCTCGCGCTCGCTTTTTTTCCCTCACCCCCGTTGCGCCAACTCCGTACACACATTCCGCAGCCGCCAAAGTTTGATAAGTGACGCAGTTCACTTATCAGAGTTTGTGCCTGCCGTTTTCCTTTTTTTTTTTTCACCCCCCTTTTGCGCCACCTGACTACAACCGTACGTTTTGATCACTGATCCCTGCCCAATCCCCACTTCCACCCCCATCTCCCTTCCCCCTCTTTTTACCCCCCTTTGCACCTCCTTCCGTGCGCCCATTTAACAGCTGCCGAACGTTGATTGGTGACGCAGTTCACCGATCAACGCTCGCGCTCGCTTTTTTTCCCTCACCCCCGTTGCGCCAACTCCGTACACACATTCCGCAGCCGCCAAAGTTTGATAAGTGACGCAGTTCACTTATCAGAGTTTGTGCCTGCCGTTTTCCTTTTTTTTTTTTCACCCCCCTTTTGCGCCACCTGACTACAACCGTACGTTTTGATCACTGATCCCTGCCCAATCCCCACTTCCACCCCCATCTCCCTTCCCCCTCTTTTTACCCCCCTTTGCACCTCCTTCCGTGCGCCCATTTAACAGCCGCCGAGCGTTGATTGGTGACGCAGTTCACCGATCAACTCTCGAGCTCGCTTTTTTCCCTTCAGCCTTTTTGCGCAACCTCCGTACACACATCCCGCAGCCGCCAAACTTTGATAAGTGACGCAGTTCTCTTATCAGAGTTTGTGCCTGCCTTTTTTTTTTTTTTTACAGGTTTTTCTTCTCCTTTTAGCATTTTCTTTTCAGATAAGTTTGCACAAATCACTATCCCCCCACACATACACATACAGTTATCAATAAAGTGCACCCAATCACCATATTCACACAAAAATGTCCCGCTCGTCCCGTTCGTCCCAACAGCGCTATTCATTGGAGGAGGCATATGCTTTCCTTGCCTCCGACACTGATAGCGAGGGAGAGGATCCCACTTTTCTTCACTTTTCTGATTCTTCATCCTCTTCCTCCTCCTCCTCCTCTTCCTCCTCATCTTCCTCCTCGGGTCCTGCGGAACCACCACGCAGACGCCCCAGGACAGAAGATGAGGCAGCCCCCACCACTCCTGAACCAGCGCTCCCCACTGCGGAACCCACATGGACCTCGCCCCCCGAAAATTACGAGCCACTGATTCCTGATTTTGTGGCAGAATCAGGAATCAAGTTTGACACCACGGGCCTCACAGAAACAGACTTTTTCAAAGTCTTTTTCTCTGAGGATTTTATTAACCTCATGGTGGAGCAAACTAATTTGTATGCTCGTCAATTTTTGGAGCAAAACCCCGGTACATCATTTTCCAACTGGTCTCCTGTAGACGCAGTTGAAATGATGCAGTTTTGGGGCCTGGTCCTCCACATGGGGATCGTGAAGAAGCCAGAAATGCGGCAATATTGGAGTGTAGATGTTTTATATAACACTCCAGTATTCCGAATGGCCATGGAGACGTTTTGAGGCCATCCATAAATTCCTGCATTATTCCGATAATGCACAGTGTCCCGCACGAGATGACCCCAACTTTGACCGTCTGTTCAAAGTTCGGCCGGTCATCGAACACTTCAACAAAAAGTTTTCTGAAGTGTACGTGCCCAAAAGGGACATCTGCGTGGATGAGTCCTTGGTCCATTTTAAGGGGCGGCTCGGATTCCGTCAATACCTGCCCAACAAAAGGGCCAGGTACGGAATCAAACTCTACAAGCTGTGTGAGAGTGCCTCAGGGTACATCCACAGGTTTAGAGTGTATGAAGGGAAGGACAGCAGGATTGAACCCCCTGAGTGTCCTCCTGTCCTGGGAGTGAGTGGGAAGATCGTGTGGGATTTGGTGCACCCACTGCTGGATAAAGGTTATCACCTCTATACTGATAACTTTTATACCAGCATCCCACTCTACAAATCCCTCTCTGCGCGAGGTACCGCAGCCTGCGGTACTGTGCGCAAAAATCAGAGAGGCCTCCCAAAGACGCTACTTCGGCAGATGCTCAGAAAAGGTGAGAGCAAGGCCCAATGTAGCGACCACCTGCTGGTGGTCAAGTACAAGGACAAGAGGGATGTCCTTCTCTTGACCACCATACATGGTGATGGCAGAGCCCTCAGCACTGTACGGGGTACCTCTACACAGGTCTGCAAACCGGACTGTGTACTGGGCTACAACAAAAGCATGGGGGGGGTTGATCTCTCTGATCAACTCCTCCAACCATACAGTGCTTTGAGAAAGGCCAAGGTGTGGTACAAAAAGTTGGCCGTCCACATCGTACAAATGGCAATGCTCAACGCTTTCCTGCTGTTACGATGTGCACGCCACACCGATACGTCGTACCTTCAGTTCCAGGAGGTAGTGGTTAAGGCCCTGATATTTGGTACTCCGGAAGGAGAGGGCCCCAGTACTTCCGGAACTGAAGGTGCTCGTATCGTACCAGGCCAGCATTTTCCGGGGGTGGTCCCGCCAACCGGCAGAAAAGGTAAGCCGCAAAAAAGGTGCCGAGTGTGTTACAAAAGGGGAATACGCAAGGACACCATTTATCAATGCGACACCTGCCCCGAAAAACCTGGCCTGTGTATGAAGGATTGCTTCAGATTGTACCACACCTCCATGCACTACTAATTTACTTTACAAGAAAGCGTACATTAGTTCCAAAAAGGGGGCACATCTAGATAAGTTCCTTGGGGGGGGGTCTAGGTTCCAAAATGATGTCACTTGTGTTTTTTTTTTACTGTTTAGGCACATCAGGGGCTCTGCAAACGGAACATGACGACCGCAGACAATTTCTGCATTCCAAAACGTCACAACTTCCCTTTCGAGCCCCAACGTGTGCCTAAACAGTTTTTTCCCACATATGGCGTACCAGCGTAATCAGGACAATTTGGACAACAACTTTTGATGTCCAATTTCTCCTGTTACCTTTGGGAAAATTAAAAATTGGGGACTAAAATATCATTTTTGTGGGAAAAAATTGGATTTTTTATTTTCACGCCTGGGCATTATAAACTTTAGTGAAGCACGTGGGGGTTCAAATTTCTCACCAAACACCTAGATAAGTTCCTTAGAGGGTACAGTTTCCAAAATGGGGTCACTTGTGGGGGGTTTCTACTGTTTAGTCACATCAGGGGCTCTGCAAATGGAACATGATGCCAGCAGAACATTCCATCAAAGTCTGCATTCCAAAACGTCACTACTTCCCTTTCGAGCCCCAACGTGTGCCCAAACAGTAGTTCCTCCCCACATATGGGGTATCAGCGTACTCAGGACAAATTGGACAACAACTTTTGGGGTCCAATTTCTCCTGGTACCCTTGGGAAAATTAAAAATTGGGGACTAAAATATCATTTTTGTAGGAAAAAATAGGATTTTTTATTTTCACGCCTGGGCATTATATACTTTAGTGAAGCACGTGGGGGTTCAAAATTCTCACCACACAACTAGATAAGTTCCTTAGAGGGTCTAGTTTCCAAAATGGGGTCACTTGTGGGGGGTTTCCACTGTTTAGGCACATCATGGGCTCTCCAAACGTGACATGGCGTCCGATCTCAATTCCAGCCAAAGTTAGCTTGAAAAAGTCAAACGGCGCTCCTTTCCTTCTGAGCCCTGCCATGCGCCCAAACAGTGGTTCCCCCCAAATATGGGGTATCAGCGTACTCAGGACAAATTGGACAACAACTTTTGGGGTCCAATTTCTCCTTTTACCCTTGAGAAAATAAAAAATTGGGGACTAAACGATCATGTTTGTGGAAAAAATAGGAATTTTTTTTTTCACGCCCGGGCGTTATAAACTTTCGTGAAGCACTTGGGGGATAAAAGTGCTCATGACACATCTAGATAAGTTCCTTAGGGGGTCTAGTTTCCAAAATGGGGTCATTTGTGGGGGGTTTCCACTGTTTAGGCACATCAGGGGGTCGCCAAACGCGACATAGCGTCCGATCTCAATTCCAGCCAAATTTAGCTTGAAAAAGTCAAACGGCGCTCCTTTCCTTCTGAGCCCTGCCATGCGCCCAAACAGTGGTCCCCCCCACATATGGGGTATCAGCGTACTCAGGACAAATTGGACAACAACTTTTGGGGTCCAATTTCTCCTTTTACCCTTGAGAAAATAAAAAATTGGGGACTAAACGATCATGTTTGTGGAAAAAATAGGATTTTTTTTTTTCACGCCCGGGCGTTATAAACTTTCGTGAAGCACTTGGGGGATAAAAGTGCTCATGACACATCTAGATAAGTTCCTTAGGGGGTCTAGTTTCCAAAATGGGGTCATTTGTGGGGGGTTTCCACTGTTTAGGCACATCAGGGGGTCGCCAAACGCGACATGGCGTCCGATCTCAATTCCAGCCTAATTTAGCTTGAAAAAGTCAAACGGCGCTCCTTTCCTTCTGAGCCCTGCCATGCGCCCAAACAGTGGTCCCCCCCACATATGGGGTATCAGCGTACTCAGGACAAATTGGACAACAACTTTTGGGGTCCAATTTCTCCTTTTACCCTTGAGAAAATAAAAAATTGGGGACTAAACGATCATGTTTGTGGAAAAAATAGGATTTTTTTTTTTCACGCCCGGGCGTTATAAACTTTCGTGAAGCACTTGGGGGATAAAAGTGCTCATGACACATCTAGATAAGTTCCTTAGGGGGTCTAGTTTCCAAAATGGGGTCATTTGTGGGGGGTTTCCACTGTTTAGGCACATCAGGGGGTCGCCAAACGCGACATGGCGTCCGATCTCAATTCCAGCCAAATTTAGCTTGAAAAAGTCAAACGGCGCTCCTTTCCTTCTGAGCCCTGCCATGCGCCCAAACAGTGGTCCCCCCCACATATGGGGTATCAGCGTACTCAGGACAAATTGGACAACAACTTTTGGGGTCCAATTTCTCCTTTTACCCTTGAGAAAATAAAAAATTGGGGACTAAACGATCATGTTTGTGGAAAAAATAGGATTTTTTTTTTTCACGCCCGGGCGTTATAAACTTTCGTGAAGCACTTGGGGGATAAAAGTGCTCACGACACATCTAGATAAGTTCCTTAGGGGGTCTAGTTTCCAAAATAGGGTCACTTGTGGGGGGTTTCCACTGTTTAGGCACATCAGGGGGTCGCCAAACGCGACATGGCGTCCGATCTCAATTCCAGCCAAATTTAGCTTGAAAAAGTCAAACGGCGCTCCTTTCCTTCTGAGCCCTGCCATGCGCCCAAAAAGTGGTTCCCCCCTCACATGTGGGGTATCAGCGTACTCAGGATAAATTGGACAACAACTTTTGAGGTCCATTTTCTCTTTTTACCCTTGGGAAATTAAAAAGATTATTGCTGAAAGATCATTTTTGTGACTAAAAAGTAAAATGTTAATTTTTTCCTTCCATGTTGCTTCTGCTGCTGTGAATCACCTGAAGGGTTAATAAACTTCTTGAATGTGGTTTTGAGCACCTTGAGGGGTGCAGTTTTTAGAATGGTGTCGCTTTTGGGTATTTTCTGCCATATAGACCCTTCAAAATGACTTCAAATGTGAGGTGGTCCCTAAAAAAAATGGTTTTGTAAATTTGGTTGTAAAAATGAGAAATTGCTGGTCAAATTTTAACCCTTATAACTTCCTTGAAAAAAAAAAGTTTGTTTCAAAAATTGTGCTGATGTAAAGTAGACATGTGGGAAATGTTATTTATTAACTATATTGTGTCACATAACTCTCTGGTTTAACAGAATAAAAATTCAAAGTTGGAAAATTGTGAAATTTTCAAAATTTTCGCCAAATTTCCGTTTTTTTCACAAATAAACGCAAGTTATATCGAAGAAATTTTAGCACTATCATGAAGTACAATATGTTACAAGAAAACAATCTCAGAATCGCTAAGATCCGTTGAAGCGTTTCGGAGTTATAACCTCATAAAGGGACAGTGGTCAGAATTGTAAAAATTGGCCTGGTCATTGACGTGCAAACCACCCTTGGGGGTAAAGGGGTTAAAACACCTTTTGTTATGGTGACCTATCGCATTCCATGATTTGGTGTAAAATATCTTTGTATATACAGCAGTGACACCTAGGTTTGTATGACAATGCAAGAAAACGGCATGGATCCATACCCAAAACTCTCACACGTTGCATAGTAAAAAAGTTGATATTAATAGCATGTAATGAAGTTACTGAATTGAATTGATATAGCTTTATCACGGATACAGTACAGGTCCCCATCTTCAGTGTGTCATTCTTAAGCATCTACACACTCATCACTGCTCCGTTTGGACCTTTGACCGACTAGCATGGAAAATTCTTGCCTGATAAAGTAATATCCACATATCAGCTTCATAAGTGTCCTGTTTTACCCTCTCTCTCATTTATCAGACCTCATTTACCTGTCAGCAGGTTTTGCAATATGAGCTTGAGTAGAACCAGACACTTCACCTATAAAGTGTAATGGAACCTGTAAAATGGAAGGATAAGGATCCAGCCAAGAGAGTGCAATGTCGAAGGTCACTAAATGCTTCTGGAATGTTGCTCCTTGACAAGTTCTTAAATGAATTAATGTGCAATGGTGGTGTCCACATAAATGAAGTGAGATAACATAACCACCAGGATTCTGTCCGCCCTCAGGAGGAGCCTATATCCCTGCTGGAACGGATGACCCTGGAAATAGATCACTGTTATGGAGCAAGAAGTCATGTGAAAAACACTGAAAAGAAACATACTGGCTTTATTACATATAATATTCGTTTTTTATTATTTGGCAACTTGTGGCATGTGTACACATTAAAAAAATAGACCATATTTTGTAAAAAGCAATAGATACTTTAAATGAGCTTTTTTTTTTTTCTTTTTTTTTTCACTGACATATTTGCCATACAAATGATTTTTCTTTCTACAATATAGAAAACAAAATAGGTCACGTCAAGTGCAAAACATCAGTGTTTTTTTTTTTTTTCAGTTTAGCTGAAATGGTTAAAGTGCACCAATCACCCATGCACAATAGAGATAGTAATTTTCATGGCTGGAACTGAAGTTCATGAGTGAGGCCTACTGAACATTCATTAGGGCTCATGGAGACGACCGTGTAACTTGGACGATTGCTATCTGTTGTTTTGAGGGATAACGCTCGTCCCCGTGTTATTTCATGGGGCAATGAACATGTCTGATTTTTTTTTGTGGACTGAGAAAAAATTGTAGCATGCACGATTTGCCTCCGAGAATCGGATGGCACTCGCCCATTCTACTCTATGGGTCCGTGGAGAATATCAGACCGTCATCCAAATGTGGTCCGATTTTCATGAGCTGACATTGTAGGAAAAGTGGAAAACCTTTTTTTTGCTCTCTCCAACTCGGAGAAAATCGGATCACACTCTGATCAATGTCTCATCAGCGTGTGATTAGCCTAATGGGGCTGATTTCTCAGATGTGGAGCAACTTTATCCTTATTTTAATAGATGAGTTGGGGATGGGATTTTATGGCACTAACTAAAAGTACCGCAGCTTCTTCTCCTGCACTTGTTGGTGCTGCTGTATTATCAGCTCCTTTGTTCCCAAAAAGTTGAAGGAGGGTCATTTGATCAGCCTCCTCCTCTTCCTCCTGTTTTCAATTGGACAAGACTGATGGACAAATCTGGTCACATGCTCCTCCGTCAGGAGGGCCATGCAGTCTGTGAAGGTGGCACTTAAAAGTGCAAGAGGAGAACCTTTAGCACTTATATTCAAGTATGTGCAATAAAATCATGTCCCCAACATATCTGATAAAATATAGAACTTCAATCTTTACTAGCGACATTCGTTTCGCCATGTCTTGCATGTTATACCCCACTGATGGGTATGTATATAAGTATTTCAAACTATAAATGTCACATATATTATACATTCCTGGTGTAATATAATTGGAAACATTTAAAAAAAAATTGTGGGGGGTGGATTTTGCAGTGGAGAATAGAAACTCCTTACAGATGTCAGCCCAGGTCAGATTCGAACCCGGGACTCCATTGCTTTAAGGGAGTCATGCCGATAACTGCAGGGTCGAAATTACTATCTCCGCCATATGCAAGTGATCAGTGAACTTTAAGTTCTCATTTATACACAGTTTTCTTTCTCATATTTAAATGTAAAAGTGTCTATTAATGATTACAAGTCAGATTATTCTTTATAAGATATTCTATGTAAAAAAATACTCGTAACAAAAACAGGTGTTAGTGAAACAGCTAAATCTTAAAATACATCCTAGGAATGGTTTTGCAGATGCTCACCGACATATTCCTGTATAGTTTCACCACCATTCTGCATGAATTACAACAATTTTTAAACCAGGGGTGGTGCCCGAGACGGATCCCCTCCAACTCTTTACACAAACGAACACAAAACATTTGTTTCAGTGTAGTGTACACTATAGAAGACAAATATTGTCACGTTAATCATTACTAGATCTACCGACAAGGTAGAAACCATGAAATTAGACCATTGCAGCAAGAGAACTGCCGATGTTACGTTGACTTTCACTGATTTGCTGCTCAGGACAGATACTTTAACCTGCCGTTTCTATAGACCGCCAATGGCGGTCACCCCATGGACAGGCAACTCCGACAGGCCAGTATGCTGGTGTCCCCTCCCGTAAAATCCTGTAAGCCTGAGAATTCCTGCAGGGATTGGAGACGCCCTTGGCTTACAGACGATTATACTCTACTGTCAACCTCACAATGTGTACAATATAGGAAGATTGTGGATTGGAGTTACTCTGGTCATACGAATAAGTATGTCCCTGAATAATAACAGTATCTCATGTCAAAATAACACAGGAGTCAATTTTAATTGGTTTTCTTATATTCTTTACATGAATATTGGTCTTGAAGCGTGAAGCTTCCATAAAGCAGTTTGGAGGACTCGTGCACAGATTTCTGGTAGCTTAATTTGGCCATTCACATGAGATATCTGTTAGTCTGGTGGACAGCTACCTCTTGTATCGTATTATCTCTCCTAAAAAAAAAAGGATTGGGCCCTCAAATGCCAACTGAGAGATCCTTCTCTTTCATCATCTGTTGGGGCAGAGTCAGGACGCCTCAATACACATTAGATGGTTGGCCAGTCCTTCTCAAATTGATGAGTTCCCCTAGCTTATATCCAATATATTTGACGGTGTTTGAACTCTGGCCATCAAGTACCGTAGGTCATACCTCAAGTCATGTAGGACTTTATGATGCCTTCCCAGTAACCTTCTATTGATGTTCTCCTCATATTTTCTATAATTACCTAACTGACATATTAATATTTTGCATTTTAATAAACACTGACCAGTGTATTCCCACATTCTCTCTACGAGCACAGTTGTGCCCATCCTTACCATTTAGCAATTTTCATTAAAGGAGTTGCTCCCTCTCAGAAGAAAAAGTCTACTTTCACTCTGTGTGGATACAGACTGCTTAATTGTGATAGGTGGCACATGACTGAAAATATGCAAACTGTATACATGTGGTCACATGCCCACCTACAGCCAGATTACAGAGGAATACTGACAGTGTGCACAATGCACACAGTCAAGATTTATCAGTCTGCAGTCATGTGGAAGGACAGCAGACTTTTTATCCGAGGCTGGAGAACCCCTTTATGGACAAATTAAATATGTTATTTAAACATTCTAGCAAAATCTTTGACAGGCTGCAATGCTCCTCACAATACCTGGATGGATAGACATATACAACATAAACATCTCCAGACATAATATGACCAAATCTTGTTTTTTTTCAAAGTTAGTTATCTCGAACCAACCACTCATCTCAGGATACATTGAGCCAAAAGAAAAGGTAAGGAAGGACCATTTATATCTTTATTGGAAAATATAAAAATCACTTCTACATGCCATCTAAGCATGAGGTGCTTACGAGATCCTCCAAGCCAGTTAGAGTTTCTTGCATATTAGTACTTAATGTGTGTGTAACACCTAAAAGTTGTTGTTCTTCACAATATGCAGTCATATTATTTCTGGATAGAATAATAGAAAGTGTTTTTCGCTTTCCCTAACTGCCAAATATACTCATCTGTATCAAAACTCAAGGAGGAGAAGCTTGCTACTTCTTCGTTCTCCCATATCATACAGAGTTCCAGCATTGCTTGTTTTTCAGCTTATTGTAATGGGACTTTACGTGGCTTTTGCATGATGGTAGTGTGCTTTGTGACCAAAGAGGGCACAATAAAATTCTGCAGGATATCTCACAGTTTTGAAGCAATACATAAAAATAATGTGTGTCACCTATCTTTGTTGGTGGATCACCAGGACTGGATGTGAAAATGTGGCAAATCAAAACCCTGATGCACACTACCACCACTCGGATACACAATGAAAACTTTGGCTTTATACAAAAAATTGGAACCATATGGACTCGACATTGGGGTGAAGGCTCTTGCCTGCCTCTCATTCCTCATGGACAAATGGTCACTGACAACGCTACGTACTGTAGATTCAAGAGGGATGTTTGTGATTTCTCACCAGGAAGACGTGAGAGATGGAGAGAGCAACTTCTACAAAAATAAGTGCTAACTTGGCAGACAACGGTGGGGAGCTACTTCTTGTCCTAGATACTGAAGACAAGAAACATTTTGAGCATGAACAGTCGAGTCTACGAAAGAAAGATTGCCCATAATTGCATACGAAGTGGAAAAACTACGGACCGCCATATGATTTTTGGGCACAGTCCTATTTAAAGTTATATCTTCTTGAACAAAATCTCATTTACAAAATTTTACCCTGGTATTCCTATGAATGTAATGATCTTAAAATATCCCAAGGGACTACCCTCTGTAAAGACATATTTGACATGAGATAATGTTACCTATTTGTAGCTTACATCCCTAAAAATTTACTGTAGCGTCCATATATATATATATTCAGCGATAATACCGCTTAGATTGCACTAGTGCTGTACATACAGTATTTTATGTCCTTAAAAAAGACTTTACATCGTTAATATAGAGAAAAAGTGTCATGTTCATGTTTGTATGTCTGGCAAACATTTATCTAATGGAGCAAAGTGTAAACCACGTAGATTTATCATTCCTATATCAATCACATTTTAAGTATGTTTTGGAAAATCTAGATATTGTTAGAAGAGTCTTTCAAAGATAAGCTGACGATCCCACTGCCCGATGCTCAATTTCACTATGGCGCCACCAAAGGGGGGAATGAACGTTTGACCATATTGTCAAATGTCAATGCACTTTCAGAGAGAGATGCATTTTATAGCAACTCAGTGCCATGGCTGATAGATAAAGACCCCAAATACACAAGATCGAAATTCTCTAATATTTAAATTTAAAATAGGTTTCAAAACCATACAACTCCTTTTTGGCTACTACAACTGGCAAAAGAATAGCTCATGTTGTAAATGAATGACAGGAATGTTTTTATATTCTGCTCCATTTGTTAAGGACATCATGTTGTAATAGACATTGTTCTGGTCTCTTTAATCCCGATTTATCAGCTCCATTTCTTCAGTGACTCCATGTGAATCGCACCCTGACAATTCCGAATGACTTGGGTAGGAAGAATAAGGTTATGTGCACACAGCATCTTATCAACGCCAGCATTACCCACATAGTTTTTGAAGCAAAAGACGCTTTCAGGAAAACAGTGGCAGCAGTTGTCTTTTTTTTGTCATTTTTGCTTGCTTTTGTGTGACCAGGTACGGACTGGGGCTGAAATTCAGCCCTGGCATTTGAAATCACACAGGCCCATGCTGTTCCCGTCCCCAAGCACCTGATGGGGATATATTACTAATATTACCCTGGATGGATGAACGCAAAATTTACTACAAGACCAATATTTCTAATGATACCCGTGGCCTGCTGGGGTAAGTGACGGAGTCAGCGACTTTTAGCGCTTTTCAGGCAGTATCCTGGTGGAATCCACTTCAAAAAGACGCCATGTGCACATACTCTAAGGGTTGGGTTATTCCACAGATTGTGTTTTTTGCTAATGATTACCCTGTAGACTAAAAATGTATTTAGAGAAAAAAAAAACAAGATTGAAAAATCAGCAAAACAGGTCAATTTCTGTCTTGAAAATAAAAAACAATGTGTATGAGAATAGAATGATCTCATCCGCTTTGCTAGCATTACAGCCTATTAAATATTTTTTGAAAATTTGAAAACAGTAAATAAAAATTACATAGGAACCCACCCAAGGGTCATGTGGTCAAACCAAAGAACAGAGAATGGAGCTGATGTATCAGGAATAATTCAATATTTTGGAAAAAAAACTGCGTAACTTTATACTCATTACAAACAGAGCAACGTATAAAAATGTCCAGAAGTGCATCTATACGGCCGGGGTCACACTTGCTTATGCAACGCGAGAAAACTCGCGCGAGTCTCTCACATCAGTACCCGGCACTAACACCGGCACTCGGGACTGGAGCGTGCGGCTGCATAGAAATACATGCAGCTAGACGCTCTGGTCCCGAGTCCCGGCGGCATTGCTGGGTACTGATGCGAGAGACTCATGTGAGTTTCTTGCATAGCACACACAAGTGTGACGCCGGCCTAAGGGAAATGGCGTAAGTGCACTCCAAAGCTGCAGGCTCTGCAACAGGTAGGGATGCCGATCACACAGTGTTAGGCCTCATTGAGAATTAATTGGTGGCCATTTTTGGTGGTTTTAAAAACATTTAATTCCCCTTCCTCCACAAAGCAGTAAATATAGGAAATGGTGGTTCTAGCTAAGCAGAATGCCAACGCAGTTCCTTGACCAGCTTAAGATCTTACATCAACAGCTTAATGCAAGACGTAAGTAGTAAAATAAAGCTTGTCTTATTTGGCCAGGAGACATGATTTCTAAGGCTGTCATTATTTGTTCAGATGTTACTCCATTATTATCTGTTTCAAAAATGTGATAAACCACATGGTATCGTCTTTCCATATGTGGACCTAGCAGTCGGGAACCCCACTGATTATGAGAACTGGGGACTGTGTGACCACTGCTCCATTCACTGTCTATTGAATTGAATGTTGCACATGCTCACTACATCTTCATTCACCCCTACATTCTTGAGAAAGGAGGGGTCTCAGCAGCTAGACCCCTAGCAATCATCTATTCAATGGATAGGCGCTAAATGTAGTTTATGGTACATCTTTACACATAAATGTAGCATTAAGCTTAGTCACCCAGTCAAGAGAAGTGTTTTTCAATCTGGTCCTCAAGTAACCAAAATTAATCAAGTCTTTGGGATTTCCCACTGAATAAACATATATGCTAACTATATACATTGTAAAGCTAATTACATCACATGTGCGATGTCAAGGAAATCGTTAAGACATGGTATTTTGAGTTTTATGAGGACTAGTTTAGGAAAGACTTTTCCCGGCGATTTTGAGATCCATCCAAGACGACAATCTATAATAAAAATCAAATTCAATGTGATCTGGTTGATAAAACATACATCCATCTACTGTAAACTGAAACCAAGTGGATATAAAAGGAAACTTGTCCTATTTTTACATCTGGAGGTAGTAGTACAGTAGTATAGGCTTTTGTCACCCAATAAAAATGATACCTTTTTTGTAGGAATCCAATGTGCCAGTCATGAGAAATCTGGTGTAGAAGCCGTATGGAAATCAGGCTGAAAGTGCTCTGTGGGCGTATCAATGCACTTCCAGCTTGATCTGCATATGACTTCTACATTAAATTTCTCATGACTGGCACATCGGATCTCTACAAAAAGGGTATCATTTTTATTGGGGGACAATCTACTATACAGGCAAACCGCTACTTCCATATTTAAAAATGTGCTGACAAGTTCCCTTTAAAAGTTCACAGCTATCTTGCTTACAGCATCACTTTACACTGACGGGAGCCTCCTTTACTTTAGATAAACTTATGGAAGAGGCCAACTGCATGTTACAACTAGGCCCATTTTGCCATACATACTAGAAAATGGAAGTGTTCAGTATGTATTCTAGAAATGAAGATTTTACACAGTATTTACTGTGTGTAACAGTGTATAGATCTCTGCCCATGAACTGATTTAGAAGATGTTCTTTATGCACAGGCTGCCATTGATCTTCAGCATTAATGCCAATATAAACTGATCAAAGTGTATGACCAAGTATCAATGTGGTCAGCAACTTCCAAATATGACTACTCCAACCAGCGTTTATGATTATCTTCCAAATAGGACTACTGCAACCAGCGTTTATGATTATCTTCCAAATATGACTACTCCAACCAGTGCTTATGATTATCTTCCAAATATGACTACTCCAACCAGCGTTTATGATTATCTTCCAAATATGACTACTCCAACCAGCGTTTATGATTATCTTTACATATTCACAAGAACGGTGAGCTCTGATGTGGCTTATTTTGGAAAGGGCATGTATCACCTCCCCCCAAAAAATGACAAGTTGAGATATTAAAGTGCTAGTTAGTATGAAATACAATGGCACGGCTTTGGAATGACAAAGGAGATGTCTTTGGATGTAGGATCTATTTCTTGATTGCATATGTGACCAGGTGGTAGCAAACATAGGCACTTAAACTAATAGCATTTTCTAATTGTCAAAAGACTAGACAAAACATACCCACATATATTCTAGTGCAGAGGAACACAACTATTGTCTCTGTGCCTATTGCAGAACAGTAGGGTCTGTAGACTGATAACGTTCTGCAGGAACCACAAAGCCAGAGGATCTCTAGACCTTGTTCCAAGTGATGTTTGCAGAATATATCTCATTCAATATATATTCTACAGCTTCATGTGCTTTTGCAATGGCAGAATAAGGCAGAAATTAGGAATGAAAAAACAGGCACTGATAGTAGCATGAATGGAGGTATCACATGGAGCATCAGATCCATTTGCCGAAGTCATGACGGCAACAATATGAATGCATGTAAACTAATGTTCCCATTCCAATGTAACAGTATTGCTTAAATATGGTGATTGCCCCTTCAAATGATAGACAAATTAGACAATGGATTCATATTTACACCTCACAGAAAGTAATGGCCCCGGAAATACTGTATAAGACCCAACAGTGCTCACCTCTTCTTTACATACAAAAGAACAAACAGGTATATATCAGGCACAATATAATGTTTCTATCCTTTAACGGTGAAGTTGAATTTCTGAAAGTATCTTGGAAAAGACTGCCTGTTCGAAGCCACCTGAGACTTACTCTTGTGAGTATGCATGAAATGCTAGTAGTCACAGGGCTAGCCCTCTTTATAATAATTTAGAAATAATGAATCTATCTGTAGATCCACTACTTCATGGTATTGCATGTCGAAATAGCCATCAATTGACTATTACTATCAAGCAATACAAGCCTAAGAGTATAATATAGATTATAAGTGCTGTCCCCTTCTATTTTATATTCCGAGAGGTGAGGTGTTATATCTTGAAGGAAATGTACATGTACTTTCCATTAAATGCCACCAAGGTTATTACATAACATTAATCAGAAGAGATATAAAGATGGTGGAGCATTGAAGGGACTGTCCTTAAGATAGGTCATTAGTGTCAGAGTGTAGCTCCGTAAACTGTCTGATAGTCATTCTTGGGTACTGCATCTCAGATTATATTGAATATGATATGAGCAGCCGTACCCAAGAATGGTCACTGAGTTGTGCTGTCTTGGATCAACAGTGCTGGTGTCAGCACTCGGCCAAGTGCCCGGGCCATGAGCAGGTGGGGGGGCCCTCTCGCTGTCAGGAACACCGTCGCTCAATGGAGGCCTGGTGCCAGAGCCTTCCAGTGCCCCTCCTCCCTCCCCCCGCTTGCTCAGGGCCTAATCAATATATTGTGAACATCAGCCCTAAGTTAAGGTAAGATGAGTTGGAGAGAATGCTAGGTGTTGGATTAATCTAATATTGATGAAGTATCCTAATGATAAGTCATCAATATCTTAGTGACAAAAAAGGGGCAATCGGATCATCTGTCTGGTGCATGGTAAAAAGCCCTCTGTAGTAATATGGGAAGATACAGCACTTGCAATATTCCATAAAAAATTAAGTTTATCGTTCAGATTAATAACATGAGTGACAACGAACAGCAACAAAAATAATTAATAATGCATGAGCCAGACTAAAAAACCGCACTGGCCAGAAACTAGTTGGCCTGATTAGACGTGATCCATTCTCTACCATTGTTACATATATTTTTAATTATTTTTGTTGCTGCTCATGTTTTTACTATTATTACTTATTTTTTTCTATGGAACACTACAAGTTCTGGCTTCTACGTGGATCTACTCATCAATATCTTAGTCTTGGACAACAACTCTAATTACTGTGACCCAACATCCAACTCAATACTATTATTATTGTGGTATAGTTTAGTAAATGTTGGACCATATTCAATGCTTTCATTGAACCCTACATGTAACTTCAATTACTTGTGTAATTCTTTCAATCCTCCCGGCAAAACTCTTCCCATTTGGAATCCTCACCTTACATGTCACTTCAAGCAGCAAGTCACGCTACCCTTGGAAAAATCAGCCATCAACGTGATGTTTACTGATTTCTCTATGATGGAGAAACCCCCACACTCTACATTGCAGCCAGTTCTTTTTCCTATATGTCTTTAAAACCTCCCCCACAGTCAAAACATTTTACAGTTCTCCAACAGATCCAATTAGACATGTTCATTCTCTTCCCGAGCTGTTGTTCGGAAGGGTTTTTTGCATTCATAAAACACACATCAATTCTTCAAAACAAAGTTCTTTCTTTCTTCACAGAACTGTCATCAGTGAAGAGGTTTAATGATGTGTGATGAGTTGGGTTCATTACGTGTTTAGCCATCCGTCAAAAATGCAGCAAAGTACAAGCGTCCATAGAAGAGTTGAGTAGTAACACAGGTATAAAAAAAAATTAGTCCATGCAATGTGTTGGTGTGGATACATTCAGGTTGTTACTAGCCTCCTGCGTCATACCTATGCAGAGTTCAATACTACATTCATTGGGACTGTGACACACAATGTGCTCGTCAAACATGAGTTATGTTTACAGACCTCATTGGGGAGCGTTGGGCAGAAATCTTTTCGGTGTGCTTCTTACAAAAAAAACTCTGAATTCCATGTATCCTTCTTTTAGATCAACTATTTACTTATGTACAGTGAAGATGACAAATTCCATTCATTTGGCAGTAGTAAGGGCAGTGTGGGTATGCCATAAATAACTGAAATATTTCGGTTGAGAAGACAAGGTAAAAATTTACCATCTGGTTCACTGCACATTCATTGACACTGTACGAAATAATTCTCAAAGGATTAGGTTAAACTCTTTCCACTCTCGCTGGGTCATATGCCTCTGTAAAAAAACCAGAAATAATTAAAAAGATAAACACAAATTGTAAACTTATTCTACAAATTCCAATTTTGCCACCCCATTCCAAAATACTGAAAAGCTAAAGTGAGAGGTCGACTTTTTTACTTAAACCAAGAGGAACCACCTTGGAGGAAGTCATGAGTCAAGTGAAAGCCCTTTATAGTGAATGTATCATCAGTAAATGACCTATTTTTAAATCACGTTGCTTCCTGAAGGTCCATGATGCCTGCTCAAGTGATAAGCACAATGTACCCAAACTAACGTGAAGGCAGGAGGTTGTTCTTTCAGATCCTTTGGCTGATCACGCCACCCTTGTTCAGTCTGCCTGTGAGATTGACGATGATTTTTCCGGCCCGGTGATCATCAATAGTTTCAAATTCTCCAATGTAACCAAGCTGTATCATCATAGTTAAGAAGCGCAGGATCACTTTTGAGCATGGTCTGGTGAGAGAGAACCTGGCGCTTTCCACTTTCTTCTATTTTTAAAAAAGGTTTTTGTTTTAAAATTTTTTTTTTTTTTAAATACTTAACAATGTTTTATTTTCTGTATTAGCATCCTCCAATCACAATAGATGAACTCACAGCTCCCCTGCTCCTCCTCCCTTCACAATGAAACAAGCACATTGGATGCTTCAATACAAAAAATAGATTCTGAGTCAGTCTATTGCTGCTAATGAACATGTCAATTTTCTGAAACAATAAGAAATTTGATAGTAGAATAGTTCCAGTGACCAGGGCGAAAATTTCAAAATTTCTCATTTTCTTTTTAATATACATCGTGGTATGGAAAAAAAAATACATTGCCACATTTTAAAGAAAATAAATTTAACACAAAATCCTGATTTAATCAATGGGACATTTTCTGATGACACAATTCCTTTAAAAATATCTAGGAAGACTTTTATATAAATTGGGTCTTGCAATTTTGCCCATCCACAAGCCTAAAAGAAGCTAAAATACAGTTCTGATATTTTTTTACATACTTTAAGTTATGCCAAGATACAAAATCAAGTTAATATTCAAGATTTTAAGAAATGCTTCTGTGGGGAAGATAAAAAGGACACAACACTCTAATATAATTTATGTCTAGGAATTAGAAAAAAAGAGGCTATGGGCCTGTTGTCCTAAAAGTGGGGGTTCAACTTGTGTTTTTGTGCAACAGGTCGGCACAACACTACTGACAACAAAGGACTGACATTCACTGGCAACTCTTTGTCCTCTATGGTAAGACACACATGAATATAAATAATGCCTCCTGAAAACTTAGAAGACTCATGTGTGCCAAAAAAGTCACTAAAAACACATTATCTGCATGGACTTTAAACATAGTTTAGCGTTTTTCAATGAATAACCTACGGTAATATATAGTGTCTTATTGGCGCCTAGTTGTCCTTAGCTAAAAGGTTGATAATAACACTGAAGTTCAACAATATGAAGATGCCAAACATCCGTCTTGTAGGCTTCTTTTGAACTATGACAACAGAGAAGCATCTTAAAAATGATGTTTATATATTGGAGGATAAGACAAAACATGACACTATTCTGTGCAGACTCTAGGTTGTCATAAAAATGGATGAGTGCGATAGAAAGGATTAGTACAGTCCAAAGGTAACAAATATTTTTTAGAGCGGAAGGAAGGATGGGAAAACAAGACTACATTTGTCTAAATTTGGATTTTACTGACGTTCCTCTAGCAGTGCATATTTTCTAGAGGTAGCTGACCAGTAGTAACAACTACCATAAGTACTCAATCTATATACATGTATTTTTATACCAAATATTTTTACAATTAAGAGGAAAAAGTTGACACCAAAAATATACTAAGTTACTAACCTATGCATGATAGATCCAACTTTTCTTTTCCTTTTGGTGTTAAGAGTATATTCTCATCCAAGGAGATCATTCGTTTATAAATAGAGCCGGTGGAAAATTTCCGCGTTCTTCCATCTTGCATGCCATGGAATTGTTTTTCTTCATCTAATTCATCACCTGAATCTGTGCTTTTAATACTTAACCGCCTCATTCGTGAAACAGAATCAACCTCTTTCATTCGAGCAAGGCGATCAATAGCAGTCCGAACAGGTGTAGAGGCCAGCTTTCCCTGTAACGTCTCAATCATCTTGGAAGGGTTCCTTACCCTTTTCTCAGCACTGCGAGTAATGTTTGTCTCGGTGTGTTCTGAAACAGACTGACAATAAAAAGGGGGATCCTGACGTTCAATATCTTTTAATTTCTCAGCAGCTTTCACACTGTCAAAAGGCAAATGTAGGACACTCTTGAATACCCCTGTGGTCTCTTTTGTTGGAAAAAAAATTTCACTCAGTTTTTTCTCCATTTTACCCTTGTCTGGTTCTAAACCACTACTAGGGAAGACATTTTCAGGACTTTGAGCTTCAGAGCTCCCATTTGACACCAGGCAATCATCTGGTACATCAATTCCCAGAATTCTTGCAGCCCTCTCATGTAGAGACTCATTCTCGGGAATATCCAAATAATTGTGCTCCTCATAAAAGTCTCCATTGCGATTTGTGCTGATGAACTGTTTGCTCAGGTCTGGCACAGAGCGTCCATGATTTCTGTCAGCCAGCGACAACTTGCGAATCACATTGTCCCCTAGTTGGCCAAATTTTGCACAGCTGACCTTTACAATGTCAAAAAATGTATGATCAAAACATGTTTTATCTTCTTTAAAATGATGAACGCCAACATCTGTAGAAAGCTGTGTTTTATTGTTGGAGATTTTACTTGCATGTGTTTGCATTGGTTGTTCCTGCTCTGATTTAGTCATTGCTCCACTGTTTGTAGTCACTTTGTCTCCAGCTTTCTTGGTTTGAACTTGTGTTTCTCCAGACAGACACCCATCTAACAACTTCACAGCTTTATTCTTTACCTCAGCAATTTTTGAAGTTTTGAATAAGTCAGCACCGATTTCACTAATATCATACCGCAACTTATCTGTGCACCAGCTATTTAACGTACTTTTCTCCTGAAGAACCTCAAACATTGGAATTTCTTCAACCTCTAAAATATGTCTATTGTTGTTCAACATTTCTCTCCTTAATGCTGTCCTCGTGGGCGAAAAATCCACCTGGGTCATCCTACTTTGCTCCTTTACTACATTCTTTTCTCCATCATTAGCAGTACAACTATCTTGATCCTGAAATTCTTTATTCATGCTTTCCAGTTCACTTATTGCATCCCATGGACGCCGATTTACAGGTTTTAAAAGGAATTGTCCAAAAATTTCCTTTTTATTGCATGAATTTTCTTCTTCAGATTCATTCTTTTCGCACTTGACAATTTTTTCTTTTCCATCTGTACTTGCATTGGGAAGGTCAAACCTTTGGCATGGCTCTGTTCTTGGTATCTGTGTCAATAATAATGATGTCCTACTGAATGCACTATTAGTAGATGGTGTAAAGCTAACATGACCTTTGATACCAAATAAATTTTGTCTAGCGTTTTCTAGATGCCTTCTCGGATCTCTCAATGCACCTGCTGGAACAAATTGAGATTTATTTTCCATTTCACTTTCTTTCGCACCATTTTGGAGTGGGGAAGTTGGTATATCGGTACAAATAGTTTGAGTTTGTTGATCTTTATACTGATCGCCTGGCCAAGAGCCAGCATATGTCAGTTCTTTGTGTTTGCTCTGCTCACCAGATCTGAGGTCATTTACTTGTTTATTTTCCTCTGTTATAGACTGAGCTTGTTTTAGTAGCTCGGTATTATTGTTCATGCTTCCTGTAAGTGTTTGCAGCTCCAAGTCACTGGAAGATGCACTTAAAAGCCTTTCCTCATGTAGACCCCCATTGCTGTGTTTTAACATGTTCATCCTGTCCACATTGTCTGTTATACGACTGTTGCTCTTAGACATATCTGATGTGGCAGAGTCAGGTTTAATAGGGATGGAGACTAAGCAAAATATTGTTTCGTTTAGTTTTCTCTTTGAACTTTTTTTACTGAAAACAAAGGATTCGGGCTCAAATTTTTTCACTTTTGTTACAGTTTCACAAGCACTATCTGAATGAGTCTTTTTAAGAGAGAGTTTGTGAGTGGGCTCACTGTCCTCTGGCAAACTGCAAGCTGTCGCGCCATCTCTATTTTCCGGCAACGGATAGCACATTTGATCGGGGATGGAGATGTGCAACCATTGCTTGTGTTTGATACCCTCTCTTTTTACAAAATGATGGCCTGAAATTCTAGGATTTATAAAGGCACTGTCTTGTTCTCTCTTCCGAAAATGACTTTCTTGACTGGACTGCTCAAGTCTCGAATGATCATTGTGTTTTTTACTGTGATTGTGTTTTTCTGCCTCCTGGGCACCTCCTATATGTTTTATACGTGGATCATCAAACGAGATATATTGCACAGCGTGTTTACAATGTTCAGAATGCCTGTGGATGGCAGGTTTAGTGAATGGACCATTATTTCCAAGACAACAGGTTGGCTTTTTGTCACTTGTGCTGGTTTTCTCCACTGAAATATTTTGGCGTTTGCAATCATTTGATCGAGGCACTTTTTTAAAAGGTTGGTTTGCTGCATGAAGGAGAGGTGGGGACTTATATGATGGGGGAGGTATGTAATGAGGGGGCTCCATGCCTGAGTCATGAAAGCAGGATTCCTGGGGGGCCTCTAACACTTTAGGAGATGAGTGATGTTCTTCTTTTTGTTGGCTATCCTCGTTTTCAGGAATATCTACAGTTCCCCATGTTTGCTGGTGAACTTCGTATGAAGGTGGCTTTGAGGGTCGACTGTATTTCGGTTTCAAGAATGGGCTTTTAAAGTCCTGCTGTAGAACATATTTCTCTTGTGAGTGTATTTTATTTTCCTTTACAAAGGAACTGTCACCCGTAGTTGAAGATATAGCCATATGACATGAACCTTCCGGTGAAACTTTTGGCATAAGTTGAAATCTCTGTTTATTTGGACCCAAAAATGAACTTTCTTCAAGAGTGGATGGGATGAATTCTAACTTTTCACAACTGTCATCTGACATCTGGCTCTCAGATGATTTTGGACTCACTCTTACTTTCTGCTTGACCCTTTCCACATTTTCCGTTACGGTATTATGCAATTCCTTGATGTTTTTATCTATAAAATTGCATCTTCTTTTTTCATTAATATCTGTGGACAATGCAAGATTTTCACCAGTTGGTCTACTGCCCCCATGGTTTAGTAAAACACTGAAATCCTGGCCTCTCCTTCTCCAGTACTGGATATCCTTATCTGTCCTTGCCCAGCATGGTTTATCAATTTGAAGTCTTTCAGGGACCCTAAAACAGAAAAAAAATTATATTCAATGAGAAAAAAAAGAACCAAGAGATGTACGTTAACAGTTTGTTAACAACCAACCCAGAACCTCTTACAGAGCTAAATCCAAATTCCTTTAAGCGTAGTAAAAAAAAAAAAGACGCTAGAAGGAAACTGATGACAAAACTGACAGATCCTGCAGATTCTTAAAGAAATGGTCTGGTTTACAGTGACTTATTTAGTAATGAGTGATATCTTAAATTACATTGAACTTGTCACAAGTTAAGAAAACTCTTGAAATTTGTTTTGGGCAGATTTGTTTAAATTGGCCTGCAGATTCTATTCCATCCAAAGAAATTCTGGTACAAAGTGGATCTGCTCCAAAAAGGTCTTTATTGTCCTAAAGGTTTCTCCAGATCACAAAGCATAATAAACAGAGGGTCTTATCTGTCTTGCCACTGCAACTCCCTTGCTCAGCTAACTTCAGATCAGTGTTCTGATCAGTCGTTGTCCCAGATTTCTGTAACTCACTAAGCTTCACACAATCACATGGGCCGTGATGCATGTCATTGACATAAATGACCTGTATTGTTCATCATGTGACCATATGAGGCCTAGTCAGTGCTGGAAGATCGAGACCGAAGACCAATCTTAACATAGTAGAATGATCTGAAGTGAGCAAGTTATTACTTTTTAACTCCTTCCTGGACTGAATTTTTGAACCCCAGAAACTTCAGAATCTGGTGAATCCTACATTTTTGGCTAACTAGTTAAGATTCATTACAAGTTGATTTGTTCAACCCCAGTCACAAGATTTAACAATACAAATAACATACTTAAATCTCAAGAGGCCATTGTGCTTACTTTGACAATCCATATCAGATTGACTGTATAATCCTGATATTAAATTACGTCCAGCTACACCGTGAAAGCGCCCTTGACTCTTGAGTTTCTGTCTTCCAAGACTGACTGACAGCTACAGCTTTCAATAAAGATTTTAAATGTATGCAATATGAACTAAGAAATCTAGAGACAAATCCATTTTAAGGACAGATAGAAAAATGTTGTGTTCACTTTTTTGTCAAATTATGGACTGATGTACAAAATACACAAAAATCTCATTATTTTTGCCCAGCATGGGCAGAAAAGAACTGGCTTGGCAGAGCTGATATATGTGAACAGGTGCGTAATGATTGCGGTCGTAGAGGGTACGACTGAGACTGGGCACATACGGGAGGAGGGCCCGATGACACCAGCACCAATTTCACCTGGATGCGAACCCTCAGACGCACATTCAGCTCAAATGTATTGCGTTGCAGAGACCAGCCGGCTCCCTTCAGTGAAATACATGCTGCTGGCCAATCAGAAATCATCAACGGATGTCGGCTTCTACGCCGGCTACAGAGGAGGGCGCCACATGTCGTGGGAGCGGGACAAGATAATCGTTTGTTTATTATTAAAATGGGCTGGAGAAGTAAGGAAGGGGCCCAGGATGGAGGGCATTTTACCAGGAAGAAGCCTGGCGGACATTGTTATAGGATGGGGGGCACTCAGGACCATACACATTATTACTTAAAATGGCCTTGATGGGACTTTATTACAGGAAGTTGCCCAGGATGAAGGATGTTATTATAGGAAGGGGCCCAGAATGTTGGACATTATTAAATAAACAGCCCTGGACAAGGGACATTATTCTTTGATGGGGAACATTATAACAGGAGGGGGAAGGGACCCAGGATGGGGGACATTATACCAGGAAGGGGCCCTGGATGGGGGATATTGTTTTAGTATGGGGCCTAGGATGGGGGTATTACTTTTGGAAGGGCCTAGGACAGGGAGAATTATTACTGGAAAGGTCAGGATTGGGGGTATTATTACTGGAAGGAGAAATGATGGGGACACTACTACTGGAAGTGGCCCAGGATATGGAACATTATTCCTGGAAGGGACCCAGGATGGGGGACCTTATTACAGTACCATCAGCAAAAATTTATTTTCTCGTACAAGATTCTGGAGGTAGTCAATCTGGTTGTAATTACATTAAAACTTCCTTAGTCTCTTCATGTCCTGTATGAGTTCCACAGATCACTGTTAAAAGAATATGTCCCCTCGTCACCGCCTCCTCCAGCTTCTATTGATGGACAATTAGAGTATGAGGTGCAGCTTAATAATCATGGATACTCGAAAGGTTCAAAATTCCTTACAATATCTTGTTCATTGGAGGGGATACGGCCCAAAGGAGAGATCCTGAGTTCCGGCTGGTTCTATGAAGGCTGATCGATAACTCAGGGCCTTCCATTTTAGGTTTCCTGGGAAACCTAGGGGTCCGGTGACCCCCCTAGAAGAGGGGGTACTGTCATGATTCCTCTCCTCAGCGTGTCTTGGATGCAGTGATTGACAGTTTTGCTGCCCTATGGAATCAGGGTTGTGCTGACTGTGAGTTTGGGGAGTGAAAGCTCAGTCGCACAATCTAGTGCAGGGGTGTGCTGAACTGTTGGTATTTTGATAGACAGGTCAGTCGTTTGATCTAGTGCAGGGGTGTGATCAGCCGTCCAAAGGGAGACTGGGAGATACTAAGCTTCCTTCAGGTGTTCCCTGTTCTGAATTATTACCCAGCTACTTAGCTAAACTGTCAGTCCCAGATCACTGTCAGTCATAGAATTTTCTTGGTGGTCCATGATTGGCTTGTATTTCAGTGCTCTGTATGTTGATCTACTGCTGTCAGCCTTGGACCTTGTCTCACCATCCACTTGACTAGCCCCATTGCGTTAATCCACTATCTTCCCGGTATTCTGACCTCAGACAGTGACTTGACTACGCCTTTGTCTTTCCCCTTAGTTTATGACGCGCTCTTTTGGGATCTGACCCCAGAACGTTTTACTACCATGCCTCTGTTAATGGTGACTAGCATCACAACGCCATTCTTCATTATATCAGCGGTACTTCTACATTACGAATGAAACCAATTCATTCCAGATCCACATCCCATGTTTTTGTGCCTGTGATTTAATACAAAAGTTTCCATTAATAAAAGACAAAAAAGCAAAAAAAAGTATCTCAACTTGATAAAGCAGCTTTATAAGATATGAAAATAATTTTACTTTTAGTGTCCGGATAAGAATTGTCATCTTCTCTCTTTACATTTCTGCCACCAGCGAAATGACAAAAGAGAAGAATTCAATTTGACACAAATAGGACAAGGATGTGAGCGAAATCCAAGAGAAAATACTCTTCTCAGGTTAAAAGTGCATGCAGTTAGTTTTCAATATACCATTCATAAAACATTTTATTTGTTTTACCACAATGGAATGTACTGTATGATTTAACTCCTTAAAGACACAGCCAATTTTCATTTTTGCATTTTCATTTTTTTCCAGTCCATTTTCAAAGAGCCATAAGGTTTTTATTTTGCCATCAACAAAAAAGTATGAGGGCTTGGTTTTTGTGGGATGAATTGTAATTTCGAAAATCATCATTCATTTTGCCACCTAATGCACGGTTTCTTGGGGAAAAAAAATCAAACTGTTGTGAAATGTTGAAAAAAATACAGTTCTGTCATGTTTAAAGTTTATTTTTACAGTGTTAATTGTGCAGAAAAAAATGACATGGGAACATAATTCGGCAGGTTATTATGATTACAGCAAGACCAAACTTGTATAGGTTTTTTACAATTTCAATGTCTTAAGAAATTCTGAACTTTGTAAAAACAAAATTGGTTGCTATCACCATTTTCCGAGACCCATAACTTTTTCATGTTTCTATCAATAAATATGTGTGTGCGCTTGTTTTCCGGGTGACAAGCTGATGTGTTTATTGATGCTATTCTGCGGCACATACCATATTGTTTTTTTTTTATTGCATTTTACACTGTGTGCACAATTATTAGGTAATATAGAAAAAAATGAGGTGCTCACTGTTTAGTTGGTGCTCAGGAGAAAAAAGTAGAACATCCAGAAAGATAACTCCGGCACACAATAGAAATCAAATGCAATTTCATGAAAGTTTATTGAAAAATTTCCAAACGTTGAAAATGACGTATTCAAATGACATTAATTCACCGCACACGTATTAGAAAAAAAGAATAATAATATCCATCACTCCACAGGTAATTTTCAACGTTTCGGCTTATGAGCCTTTTTCAAGTAAACCTGTACATGTATCAGTGGTGGTGATCCGGCTAAGCGAGGTCCGTGGTGCTCTTGCACAATTATTAGGTGTCATATTCAAGAACTACAACATCCCTGGAGCTCCAGAAGTGCAAGGTGCCGAGGTGAGGAAAGCTGAACCTGACCACCAATGAACAAGGCACAGAAGGGACAACCTCAAGACTGGGTCAAGAAATATTTGAATACATATTTTTTAAAGGTTTCATGGACTGATAAAATGAGAGTGACTTGATGCACCAGATGGATGGGCCCGTGGCTGGATCAGTAGTGGGCACAGACCTCCATTTTGACTCAGGCGCCAGCAAGGTGGAGGTGGGTACTGCTAAAGGCAATATTATTAAAAATGAGGTAGTTGGACTGATTCGAGTTGATTTTTTAGAAGACACTTTCTTCAAGCAGTGGTACAGAAAAATGTCTGCATCTCTCAAGAAAATTATGATTTTTATGCAGGACAATGCTCCATTGCAGCATTGAAGTATCCATTGCTTGTCTAGCCAGTAAAGGCTTTAAAAGGCTTGTCCCAAGAACAAATTACATTGTTATCAATATAACTTGGAATAATAATAATTTCCACAATTGGATGTGTTTAAATAAAATGTTCCTGTGCTGAGATAGTCTTATAAATTTGTAAGATGTACTGTGTAATGGCTGTGTCTGTGTCATGAAGCTGCAGTGCAATACAGCGCAACTTACACCAGGGGGAGTTTAATAGGGGTGCGAGACTGCACACACTGAACAGCTGAACAGATGCCACCTAGTGGCAAGAGAGTAGTCAGAAAAAGCCGAGTCAGGACACAAGATAACACATCAGTACAAAAGGATTAAACAGAAAGCATAGTCAGGACGTAGCAAGAGATCAGTAAACCAGGGCGAGCAAAATACGGTACAATAGGGACAAATCAAGACAGAGTCAATAACCAAGCCAGGAGTTCAGCATCAGAGAATCAGTCAGAACAGACAAATGCAGGGAAAAGGCAGACAGAGGGGGATTACAGACACAGGACAAGTCAGGGTTTACAGCAGGACAAACCAAGGGTTTCCAGAGTCAGGTTCTCAAGCCAAAGACAGAACTATAACTGACACTGCCAGCAAGATTCATGGGAGCTAAATAGCAAACCCGAACCCAGAATGAAGCATAGCAAAGTTAACCCTTGATATGATCCGTCCAAAAAAGGGCAGACACTAATAAACCCTGGAACGGATCATGACAGTCTGAACATGCAGGAACATGGTCTGATCATAACACATCTCCTGGTCAGGGGAGGTAACAAAAGTGATCTCGAGCTGTAAACCGCATCCTCTCTTTTTTTTGGCCAGGAGCTGTTGTATTATCAGACCATGTCCCAGCACGGTTAGACACAGTCATTACACAGTACACAGCAGGGGCACATTTATAAGATTATCTCAGCATAGGAACATTATGTTAAAGCGCATCCAATTGTGGAAATTATTATTATTCAAAGATCTATTGATTAAAATGAACTTTGTTTGTGGGGAAACCCCTTAGGAGATGAAAGAATAATGACACTGCCCTCTCCTCACCTGACCTAAACCCTACTGAGAACTTGTGGGCCTTTCTTAAATGGGAGATTTATCATGAAGGAAAACAGTCACCTTTCTGATCAGTGTCTGGGAGGCTGGAGCTGGTGCTGCCCAAAAAGTTGATAGTCAACAGATTAAGAAACTGACAAACTCCATGGATGGAGCTTATGACTTATTGAAAAGAAGGGCGACTATATTGGGCACTGATATTTTTTTTTCTAAATGTCATAAATGTATTTTTACACATTTTTTGCTGTTTTGTTATTATTCTCACTTTAACAGATAAAAATCAACAACTGAGATGGGAACATTTACATTTTTCATTTAGTTGTATGGTAATTCGGAGATATTATTCTCCTAAGAAAGACAAAACGTCACTTTTACTGTCTTAAATATTCAGGGTTCAGGTTTATTAACCTTTTTGGATTGACAGATAAAGCTGTAGTTATTCTAGAGAATAATAATAAAAAAAAAACAAATTGCTTAAAAATTGTGCACACAGTATATGTGTGAGATGCGGTGACAAAAAAACAGCAATTTTGGAGCTTTGATTTTTTTTTTTGCAAATTGAATCTCACAAATTTTGGATTCTGGTGAATCCAAAATTTGGGTGAATTTTGCATTGAATTTGATTAATTACAAATTGATTTACTCGTTTCTAATTATGGAAGAACAGTTGACTTGCACTATATCTTTAGTTTTTCTTTTTAACAGACTAATTTATTTAACCCCATAAAGACTGCTGATAAGCCTTTTAACAGCAGCAGATAAGGGTACATACTCCTCAGTGTCACTTTTTAACAGCATTGAGAAATAAGTGTATAGCGCCCCCCCAGCATCGGAAAATCTCCAGGGTCTCAGCTACCGGGGGTAGCTGAGACCCTGGAGAACATAATAAGGGACGGTTTTTACGGTTCCCTGTCACGTGATTGCTGTTATTCACCAACTAATGGAGATAATAAAGTATTATTTAAAATTAATTTCTTTCTCCTCTGATATGATCTAACATATCAGAGAAAAGAGAAATGGGGTCCCCCAAGCTGCCCCAATACATTCACCATCACCTGGGCCCTTCTGCTCTATCCCCCAGCCCTCTGCATCATCTTCCTGGAAAAAAATGGCAGGTGCATGCACAGTGCGCCCGCCGAGATCTGCTTCTGGTACCTCGCAACAATAGGGATTTTTTTCTATTGGTTCCTTTTCATCACTGTGATAGACCCTATCACAGGGATTAAAATAAAAAACATAGTAAATTTAATCCCTCTTTATCACCCCCTTAGTTAGATACAAATTATAAAATAAAAAATTGTAATTTTTTCCACTCTTTGCAGTTGGGGTTTGGGTTAGGGTTGTGGTTAGCATTGTGTTAGGGCTGGGGTTAGGGTTATGTTAGGGTTGGAGTTAGACTTGGGTTTTTTTCAAAAGTAAAAAAAAAATGATGATGATATGTCTGTTAGTGTTGAGCACAAGTGCTCACTTCTCGAATTTGCATCGGGTGCTCGGATATGCATGGAGTATCGTGGATCACCACATATTTTTTTTGTGTGTCTAACAGCCGTGAAACATGCGGAGAGAGGCTAGAGAATGTCACTCGAGCACCCACAATATTTGGTGCATGCCCGAGCGCCCGATGCGAACTGGAGTAGCGAGCACTTACGCTCAACACTAGTCACAGCGTATTCAATATGACAACCTACTGTTATCAAATTGTGCAGGCCAGTCTGAAGTTTGCCAATGAACACCTGGCTAATTCTGTGAATGATTGAGAGAAGGTGCTGTGGTCAGATGAGACAAAAATTAACTTGGCATTAACTCAACTTGCCGTGTTTGGAAGGAAGAGAAATGCTTCCTATGACTCAAAGAACACTGTCCCCACTGTCAAGCATGGAGGTGTTTTGGGGATGTTTCTCTGCTAAGGGCACAGGACTACTTCACCGCATCAATGGAAGAAAAGAAAGGATGGAGCTATGTACCGTAAAATCCTGAGTGACTTCCTCCTTCCCTCTGCCAGGACATTAAAAATGGGTCGTGGCTGGGTCTCCAGCAAGACAATGATCCAAAATATACAGCCAACGCAACAAAGGAGTGGCTCAAAAAGAAGCACATTAAGGCCATGGAGTGGCCTAGCCTGTCTCCAGACCTTAATCCCATAGAAAACTTATGGAGGGAGATGAAGCTCTGAGTTGCCAAGCGACAGCCTCAAAATCTTAATGAATTAGAGATGATATGCAAAGAGGAGTAGACCAAAATTCCTCCTGACATGAGCACAAACCTCCTCATCAACTACAAAACCCGTATGACTGCTGTGCTTGCCAACAAGGGTTTTGCCACCATGTATTAAGTCTTGCTTGCCAGAGGGATCAAACACTTATTTCCCCCTTATTGGGGTTAAAATCTACTGACATATTCCCTTTAACTACGTCTGATTTTCACCGTTTTTCAGAGTGAATAATGAGTTTAGGGGGCAGAGAGGAGGAGAAGAAATGTCTCATAAGTGGAGAAAAAAGCAGATATCGCTCATCAGATATCGTATAATAAAACGTTTCTTAAAGATGCTTGTAATATTGAATTATGTAATATTTGATGAAACGATAGTAACCATTTAACAATAGAATAGTTTGTTAGAGGTATACATTTATTATAACTGGTTATTCTACAAGGAGTATAGGAATATTTTCTGCTTATTATCTGCAACAGGCAGACAGGATTTTCATAAGTACTGGAAAACAGATGGAGTGTGTCTTCATGCTATATGAAAATGTGGTTTAAACATGTTTCCCTTGTGGATGCTATTTGATCAAAAACCTATGGAACTTGCACACCTATTAAAGAAAAATTCCAATAAATACACAGATAGTGTATCTTTGACCTATTTACTTTATATCATTAAGTGAGTGTTAGGACCTGTGTTATAATGCACATTTTGAAGCTAAATTATTGAAATAATGAGGACTAATGCTGTTTATAAAATATACATTGGATGTTAGCCAGGAATGAAGGAGGATGTAGCCTAAGGCAGACATATCCACCTTGGATAACCCGGCCGCAACAACTGATATAAATAACATGTGTAGTCTTTAGCAGTGTTTTTATTCTTTTGGTTTTATAATTTAGCTTCAGTGAAGGTTGTAACTGAGCATGATAAATGACATAATCATCTCACAAACTGATGGCAAAATGAGTAGTTGTTCTATTTAAATTGTACCTGTCGTTTTTGTCAACTTTTCACAATACGCTGTCATAAAATACCCTACACTATAAAGCTAAAAAAAATTTTTATTTTACAGTCTGCAGCGTGTCATTTGAAGAGGTTCACAGGAGGTTGGGGCAGCACTCACTTCTCTGCAGCGCACGCAACCTGGAACAGAACATCATCAGCGGGTCAACTATCACTAGTAATGGGCAGTCTGTCTTTTTTTGGTGATACGGCTCACTTGCCTTCGCTCACTAAAGTGTAGGTTATTTTGGATCCTAAATAGATCCCTATTAAATATTTGTTCACCCGAAACCTCGCTTACTTGCAGCCAGCCAATTAAACTGATGAGTGGGTGGGGTTTGGTTAATGTGGGCAGGGTTACGTCCGCTGAACACCAGAATTTTACGCCCAGTGAAAGCCATTAACAGAATTTAGTGGCTTTCACTGGGGGTGCCGACTCCCATCTTTCAGAGTAGGGAGCCGACCCTTTGTCTCAGATCATTCACAAACGACCCATTACTACTTACCATGGCTTCTTTCATTGCCACCTTCTGATGATGTCCTGAATCTATGGCATTGAAAGAAGACAAAGGAGTTCACACTTCTGTCATTGTCAGCTTCAGCTACTTACTGTGAAAGGAAAGGTCATCAGGGTGTGGTGATAGAAGCAGGGTGAGTGACACCAGCATTGCCCTTTGATAGTTTGTTTGAGAGTGATGATAGAAGCTGTGAACTGGCACTTTTGTAACTAACCCTACTTCTATCACCGCCACCAAGTTATGACATCTCCGTTCAGAGAGAGAAGCTGCAGCTGGCAGAAACAGAATCAGAGTGCTGGCGCCTCGGTGTCTACTCCCACAGCTTCTATCAGTCCATGGATTCAGGACATCTTGAGAAGGCAATGAAAGAAACAGGGTGATTGTCATTGCGGGGACGTGAGAGCAGCTCCAGCTTCCTGATGATGCCTTTTTTGAGAATCCAAACATCCCACTTCCATTTCCAAGATGTCCCTTTTGCTGCACCAGTTTTCTGGAATGTAACATCTTTATATACCTTTTTATAAACACTGCCTGATCTTTATGGAGTAAAATATTTAAAATACCACCTTTGTTCTCCTGCTCTAAAACGTACCCCAAGACTTCTGAAGGGCATTACGCTACTGTTTTGGGTTAGCTTCGGACCCGTTAATCAAAGCTGGTGGCGGCATACCTTGTCCTGCGCTTTTGAGAGTCGTTGTAGTGACGGCGGCATTGATGATTATTGTTCCTGCTTGAGTTGGAGTAGTTATATCGCTCTCCCTGCAGTGTACCCAATAGCCAGTACATAGCAGGCAGCCTTTCTGGCGACTAATTACCCTAGGCGCAGTACCTAATCTGACCTGAGGGTAAGGGGGCACCAGAGAGCTGCAAGTTTTCAAGCGGAACTGTAAAGAGGGATATACATAAATCCCTGCATTTCGTGTTATATTGCAGAGCAGTGGGATAACTCAAATAAGCCCCTGCGGTAAATTGAGAGGTCAATAGCCTTGTTTGTGTTTTCATCACATTGAAGCAGTGGAGGGATAACTAAGATAAGCCCCCTGCACCTGTGATAGCCATGGGCTGGCCAAAGGTCACCCCGATCGTGACATACTGTTGACAGTTACGGTGTGAATCGTGACACTGTCACCTATTTTTCACTTGTTAAGTCTATGTAGTAAAGCAAGATTTCCATTGGTAATGCAAGAGTTCCACTTAAAAGTTTGTCTGGTGATTGCATACAGCCCGTTCTCTAACACCTTATAGAGGGCAGTGCATTTAGGGTCCATATAACTCAAATATAAGTTTTATTACTTGAATGTAATTTCTTATGATCGCAAAGAACATCTCTGTATGTTTCGCCCTTTACAAACACTGGTACACCACTATTATAGCTAAGAATAACTCGCAACACACTGTTCTATGTTAAATGATCAATTAAAAACCTGCCACTCAATACTGTATATACTGCAACTGCATTACCGTAAATGGATTTATGTGTCTGTATATCATAAGGTTTACAACCGCTTTCATATGGTTACAAAGAACACATTCAGCTTATTACAGCACAGTGCTGTAACCGTCTAACATAAACCAATGAACTTTACTGATATTTAGGCCACGTTCACATGTTGAGTATTTGCTCAGTATTTTACATCAGTGTTTGTAAGTCAAAATCAGGAGTGGGTGAAATTTTTCTAATATACTTTTCCTCTGATTGCAACTCCCTATTTTGGATTACAAATACTGATGGAAAATACTGACCAAATACTGAACGTGTGAATGTGGCCTTACAGGAATACTCCATAGTATCATGTACACTCATAATGGTCAACTTTAGCATAATAAAAGGGGACATTTTTTATATTCGCTGTGCCATTACGGCCTCCTAAATGTATTAAATGCATTTGATTTGTGCACCTGAGCCTTTGCCTGTCTCACTCTTTATCTGTGGTGCTGGTCAGGCAGTGTGGAGGTCAGATCTGAAATGTCTATGTTTGGACCTGGTTGACCTTTATCTGCGATTGCCCTTTCTGGCGCCATGGGAGTGATTCTGAAATGCTACAGGTACAGTTTGCATTCAATATGGTCCCTCTTTTAATACATTTAGGAGGCCGTAATGGCACAGCGAATATAAAAAACATAAAGTGGGATTAATGTCGCTCCTGTCAAACCAATCTAATCAGTTTTTATGAAGAGGTAAGCTATAGACTGGACCACGGTGAGTCATTGGACGTGGTATATCTCGATTTTTCCAAAGCGTTTGATACCGTGCCGCACAAGAGGTTGGTACACAAAATGAGAATGCTTGGTCTGGGGGAAAATGTGTGTAAATGGGTTAGTAACTGGCTTAGTGATAGAAAGCAGAGGGTGGTTATAAATGGTATAGTCTCTAACTGGGTCGCTGTGACCAGTGGGGTACCGCAGGGGTCAGTATTGGGACCTGTTCTCTTCAACATATTCATTAATGATCTGGTAGAAGGTTTACACAGTAAAATATTGATATTTGCAGATGATACAAAACTATGTAAAGTAGTTAATACAAGAGAAGATAGTATTCTGCTACAGATGGATCTGGATAAGTTGGAAACTTGGGCTGAAAGGTGGCAGATGAGGTTTAACAATGATAAATGTAAGGTTATACACATGGGAAGAGGGAATCAATATCACCATTACACACTGAACGGGAAACCACTGGGTAAATCTGACAGGGAGAAGGACTTGGGGATCCTAGTTAATGATAAACTTACCTGGAGCAGCCAGTGCCAGGCAGCAGCTGCCAAGGCAAACAGGATCATGGGGTGCATTAAAAGAGGTCTGGATACACATGATGAGAGCATTATACTGCCTCTGTACAAATCCCTAGTTAGACCGCACATGGAGTACTGTGTCCAGTTTTGGGCACCGGTGCTCAGGAAGGATATAATGGAACTAGAGAGAGTACAAAGGAGGGCAACAAAATTAATAAAGGGGATGGGAGAACTACAATACCCAGACAGATTAGCGAAATTAGGATTATTTAGTCTAGAAAAAAGACGACTGAGGGGCGATCTAATAACCATGTATAAGTATATAAGGGGACAATACAAATATCTCGCTGAGGATCTGTTTATACCAAGGAAGGTGACGGGCACAAGGGGGCATTCTTTGCGTCTGGAGGAGAGAAGGTTTTTCCACCAACATAGAAGAGGATTCTTTACTGTTAGGGCAGTGAGAATCTGGAATTGCTTGCCTGAGGAGGTGGTGATGGCGAACTCAGTCGAGGGGTTCAAGAGAGGCCTGGATGTCTTCCTGGAGCAGAACAATATTGTATCATACAATTATTAGGTTCTGTAGAAGGACGTAGATCTGGGTATTTATTATGATGGAATATAGGCTGAACTGGATGGACAAATGTCTTTTTTCGGCCTTACTAACTATGTTACTATGTTACTATGTTACTAATGTGGTTTTGCTTCCAACACATTTAGGAGGCCGTAATTGTTAGGACTGGCAGAACGCACCAAGTATAAGATGAAATAATATTAGGTGCGTTCGTAGTCCGGGGTCCACCGTGCAGGTGAAAACCTGCTGCTAGTAAATGGCAGCGCTATATGGCGGTGGAAGCGAACCCTGTTAAGCCACAGGACCGCAATACCGCCCTAAAGAGCGCAAGCTAAGAGTCACCGAACTCAATCCCTAGACTCGGGGGTTGAAGTCCGTACAGACTAATTGCGCACAACACCGCAACTGGGTGTATTAGGTAACTAATAGAAATAGTTTTTAGAGCACCGAAGTGCGAACTGTGCTGAGCTGGCAGACACCACCAGACACCCGGACGTGGGTTAGGAAGCGCACTACTGGCGCGTGGCGCCGCACTGGTGGTCACAGCAATGGACGCTGATTCGTGTGGAACACGTTGTGAGGATAGTCGGGCGCTAGATAGCAGCCATACACCTTACGCGAACAGTCATTCAATAGGGTGGGTTATTTAAAGGACGACTTGCACTCATCAACATACACACGTATACAATTGTACACTAGCGCATGGCTGTGCGGTCATGCGAAGCTTATATAGCTGCAGTACGTATAGGACCTTCCAAAAAAGGACCAATGGGAAGCTGCCACAGAAGTTTAGCACCTTCAGGACCTTCCAGGAGGACCAATGGGAACTGCAGCAGCATCTGAGCATGTGACCCTCGATCTCCAACGGGAGATCTCACCCTGGGCATGCTCAGAAGGGAAAAAGCAGGACTTAGTCCCAAAAGCGTCTGCTCGCCGCTGCCCAGCACTGGCTTTAATGGCAAAAGCTGGAGAAGCAACAGCAAGCCTAAGCACAGAGTGAGACTGAGCCAGACGCAAGGACCGACGTTTCCGCTGAGCA